>NW_027072034.1:115967110-117376110 GCF_038088225.1 Cyrtonyx montezumae | reverse complement strand
ATCAGTATCTATCCCATGTATTAAATAGTACTCATCAGATTGTTTTATGTGCCCTCCTTCTGTATAGCTAGAATTTGAAGAATCAGATAGAAACTTCAGGCTAAAGCCAGACCATTCACTTTCTCCTGAGACTTTAATCTGGAAAACTGGTCTCTTGAACTTGGAGTAGCAAAGGATTTCTTCTCTTGCCAGGAATGGGCATGTTCTTGTGTGTGAAAAAACATAGCACATCCCAAATTCTTCTCCTGCCTCCTGCTGACCTTGCCTTGATACTATAGGATTAGTCTTCAGTTTCCCTGCAGGAGATGAGCAGTTCAGAAATGAGGTAATATATACTGGAGATATTTCAGCCCAAATGGGCGGAGGGGTGAAGGATAATAATGATATTTCATCCAGGAAAACAACCGGTGGATTGGGAGTGTTGCTGTGTTAATGCTTTCCAGGCTCTCTGCTATCTCCTAATGACCTTGCTTTGATGCTGGAGGTCCAGAGTTGTACTTATCACAGTAATTGATTATTCGCTAGTAGCTGAAATGATTAATGTTACATTTGTCTTTGTATGTTGCGGAAAGAGACTCAGCAAAGTGACCAGTAGTAGTGCTGTGTGTGATGGATAGACTGTGTGGCTTCCTTGTCATTGCTTGTTCTTTCAGGTGCTGGAACCTCATGTGCCCTTTGCATCAATTAAGTATCTGCTGGTATTCCCTTCCCATGTCTTCCAGTTAGTGTTTTGCCTTTCCAGTTAGTTTTGAGCTTAGAACATAAATTGTAGACAGAAAACGTTTGCTTTCTTTGTAGAGTGGTTACCTACTATTTGATACTGTTCCAGTGTCACCCATTGCTGTACACAAAGGCTGTGGAGTTAATCAAACTGGAGAATGTGATTTAGTAGTTATTTCTGCTTTATTTTCAGGCTCTCTGGAATGTTTTGTAAGAGAATAAAATTAACAGTCTTATACAGAATATGACAGTTGTCAAGTCCTGGAGGAACTATTGCTGTGCTTTTCAAAGTTCTTGCTGCTAGCCAGTTAATCTGAGTGGCAGATGGGTTAGGTAGACACCAACAAACAGGAATAAAGGCAGTAAGTGAAATTTTTGCATGGAACACTGTGGCTTGTTGAACAACTACACAAACTTGAGCAAGATACAGTCCAATGGAAATACCTTCAGCTATTAGAAAATCAGAAATTGAGCTAAAATATGGGCATTTTCAAGTGTGTATATAAACTAGCCTTCTGATTTGGGACTTTCAGAGTGTATATTTAAAACATTTTCCTTACGAAATTCGGATTGAAACACTGATATATTCTATAAAAAGAGAATAGAGTATATAAGCAGAAAGAGATGGGATATGCATTTTTGAAGAACACATTTGCCTTTGTCTCTGTTTATATGTCAGCTGAATGATCATGCAGTAACAATTTCTGTGGTTGTGCTCTTAAAAAGAGAAATGAAATATTGCAAGAATTATAATGCAACTTATTCAGCAGCTGGGTTTTATATTTAGATTTTAGAACAATGTACTTTTTATAAAAGCTATATGACTTAATTTACATGTGGAGTTCAATGAATGGATAAGTGAAAGAAACAGCTGGAGCTGTTGATGGAGAATTCAGAATGATGTACTTCTCATTGAGAGGTACTTCTCAGATTTGACTGGCTCATTGGTACCCTTTGAATGCTTGACTAGTGTGTTGTTCTAGTAGTATTTACTGACGTTTATTGGATCATGTCAGCAGATCTGGCACTGTGAGGCTAGGGAAAAGATTACTTGAAGACAGATCGTTTCAAAGCTTCAGTGTTTTGGCTGTCATTACACTTCTAATGTGAAGTGGCTACTTCAGTGTAGTAATGTTCAAGTTCTCACGTTCCTTGAATACATTAAATAGAAATATGTAATTGTGGTGTAAATATTCAGTGTTGTAGTCTTGTTTCTCTGTTATAAAGTCAGCAATTTTCTAAACTTTAACGAACTTTTTAGAGAAAGAAGTCTGTCAGCATTCAGATTCTGTGAGTAAGTTGGGATTTTTTTCTCTGCAAAAGCCTAGCTTCTTCAGTTCATTTCTAGTATTTCATCTTCTGGAAGACTGTCCCTCTGGTTTTAAAGTGGCGTTGTTTAGATGTTTTATCATGACTATTTGGAAGGCCTTCAGTCCCATTTTGACTGTTTAAATAGGGAAAAAATTAAACAGAACATTTTCACCAGGAAAATATTACTATAAATGGGATTTCTAAAATTGGAACAGTGTTACTACTGTATGATTTGTGTGATCACTTGTGTAACTTACATACCTAGTACTAGTAGGGTTAAAATTTCAGGGAGCATACCTAAGTATTATTCATCATCTTGGGGAATAGGAGTCAATTATGTACTTTTTGTAGAAATAAGAAAAAATAATATGGAAAAAAAAATTATGATGCTTTCTACAAGTGGTCAGCAAGTAGACTTACATATTTTTATGAAGCGACTTTGAATGATTTTGTATACGCTGTTTACTGTAATTAGGATCAAAGATTATTGGGAGTAGAGGGTACTGATATATATTGCGGACTCATTTTTAAATGAACTTAATTCTTATTTCCTTTTCTGTAATTTTAAATGGCATTCTCTTTTCAATGATAAATTATTAGTCAAAATTTATGTGGCAACACAGTAGTTGAGATAATTTGGAAGCTCATTATGATTTTGTAAACTAAGCATGTTCTAATCAGACTTGAGATGTAATTATTTTTTAGCCTGAAAAATAAATCTTGCATGTATTCTCATTAACATTTAAAAAATATTATTGCAGCTGTGTTGGAGTAGAGGAGCATCATGCTGTTGACATCGATCTGTACCATTGTCCCAACTGTGCAGTTCTCCATGGACCTTCTCTAAGTAAGTATGCATTATTCAGATTTTATTTTACAGTTTTAATGTTTTCTCTCCAAGTACAATTGGAAAAAAAAAATGTTCAGAGGAATGTTCAAGATGAGTTTATTTAGGAGTTACTGGTTCCTTGACTAGCTTTGAACTGATAAAAAATAACAACGATGATAACAACAAAACATACAAGCTGTCTTTTCCTGAGAGTCTCCTTGATCTGAAGATGCAGATAGAATAAAATATAAGCCATAGCTATAGATAAGAGAAATCAAAGTGCACAGAGCTAAGAGAAAGCAAACTGTACTTGGCTGAAAGGGAGACAAAAATTAGGAAATCATTATCAGAAGGAAAAAAAAATAATAATTACAGGTAGTGATGTTTTCTCCTGCTGCATGCTATTTAAAACAAAACAAACAAACAAGAAGTTCCAAAAGACTGCTTAAAATTTCTGTATTTTAATCATCAAAATTCGAATACCTTGAGAAGTAAGTAAGGCAATGTTGAGAAAATGTTCAAGTTAGCTTTTTTTGCATTCTTGAAGTTTAAAGGCCGTATTCCATAACAGTCCAGTGAAGTTTGAGAATTGGAGCTGGAGTTACACAGCCGTGTATTCCAGGTATCTGATTTATAAATACAATTCTGCCAAATCCCTCATGGGATTTTATGAGTTGCCACATGTGAACATGGAGTCAAGAGAGGCCTCTCTGGTTCTTCTTTCAATAGATAGCTTTGCTGAAGAGATCTGAAGTAGAAAGGTTGTTAACATTGGACTTAGGAAGCAAATACTTTTGTCTTCCTGTGACTACTGCAGGGATACTCTTTTATCTAAGTGCTTAGATTTTCCCTCTCAACTCAAATTCTCAAATGAAGTATCATGAAAGCGAATTTCACCTGTCCAGTGATGAATTTCTATGTTCAAACCTAAAAAATGTCTGTGTATGCTTAGTATCCACACACTGTGGTCATTTGTGTTTCTTTAATGTATGTTTTTGTTTTGCTTGAAAACCTTATAACAATTTATAGCCAGCTAATGATCTAGAAGCTCTACAAAGTTGAATTTGCCATTTAGAAACAATCATTTTAAATCACTGCACTATCACTGGTGGTCTTGTGGAGTGTGAGCAGTGTGATTCATTTCAATTATTAATGTAATTAACATGTTGTATGATAAATATCTTGTATGTAGGTTATATTCAGTGGCTTCAGTATTAGCTACCTTCAGGTTAGGGGCTAAAGGTAAGATGAGTGCTCTTCTACATGCTTGTAGTTTTACTATTGTATTGTTCTTTTTCAGTTACAAATCCGTGTGTGTCTTCTGTAAATAAGAATACAAATATCAGCCATTTATTTTCCTACCTTCCTGCCTGTTTGTTCTTTTTTGTGTGTGTACCATTGAAAACCTGGGGCTGGGAGGATGGAATAGAAGGAGGGGTTCATATCAGGCTTAAAAATACTGAAAATCTTGGAAGTTTGGAACTTCGTCCTTTCGTTGGTTTGGCAGAACTAGTATTCTTCACCATCCTCTTGGTTCCTGTGAATAGCCTTTCTTGTCATGCAGAGGCTTCTAGCTCTCATGCTAGCTCTGTTTCACCTGTGACAATCTGACAGTGAGATAAGAGTCATTTCTGTGTTGGATGGTTTCTTCAAAAGACAAAAGAATATGTAGTAAAAATTATCCTTACTACTTCATATTGCCACAAGTGAGTAGATAGTCCAGATTTAGTGGAAGATTCAGACATACCACTTATCTATCCAAGTGATACGTTGAAATATGTCTTCATCTGCAGTTTCATTAATTGTACTGAGCTAGATTGTCAGAATAAAATCTTTGATAGTTTGTGGTTTGGACATCAGCATGCTTTAGAGTTGGGAGAGACTGATGTTTTATGACTTCAAATGTTGCAGTAGCGCTGCGCTGCTTGAAACATACGAAGTTATGTATGTAAGTAAAAAGTGCATTTTCTGTTTACGACTTTGTATTCTAAACTCTGTCCAAAGAAGTTTTGAGGGAGGCTGGAATTCAACTGTGTTCAATTTAGGAGGACAAGTGCGTTTATGATTTTGATAAGCACTAGTGTGTTTGACCCAATATAATCAAATAGCATTGTGCAAAAAGTTCTACTAAAAACATACAAGCAACATACATTTTGTATTACCAAGTGGGTTTTCATTCAGTATCTAACAAAATTAATTCGCTAAGTTCCAGTACTGAAAAGAAAGCTACTGAGTACTCCTTTAAATTTTCCACTCTTCCCACGCTAACATTTCTCTTGCCTTTTCCATCAGTGGGTATCACGTAAAGGACCTCTCACAGGATTTGGGGCCTGATTATACAGATGCAAGTGCATCTTGGTGGTTCCCTTTTCAAGTCTATGTATGATGTGTGAGGCAAACAGACAAGCATGGGCAGGTGAGGAATAGAGTTTGCCTAAGCTAGATACAATTATTGGTCCACTGTTTTGAATGTATAAGGAACATAATTTAGAAGTAACTGAATAATTTAGAAGTTCCTGATTGCTTTTTGTGAAAAATTTCCGCACACCTCTTTCCTTTTCTCAACCCCTCTGTAGCTCTGTAGTGTGCTTTCGGTGCGTATTTACAGTGTCACTGCAGGTTGTGCCTCATTTTTCAGGAACAAGGGTTAATGCTTTCCTTTCACTGGATTTGAGGGATTTGTGAGTGAGGGAAGGCAGTTCTTTATGTCTTTTAACTTTTTCTTTTTAATTTATTTTAATGTGAGTGCAAGAATTCATAGGTTAGATATTTTTTCTTGCAACTGTTATTGTATTGTCTTAAGGAATTATAAAGTTACAGAACGTAAGAGAAAGTTTTCATTATTGTTTTATGTTTTTTAGCATTCTCTTATTTATGGAAGCATGATATATGTTGCAAGTACTAAGTACGGGAATTTTAATTTGTTTTTTAAGTGTTGGAAGGTCAGACTTTAAAAAGTTTGTTTTGTGCTATAAAATCTCGTAAGCAGCCATATCCTCTTACAGCTTTAATGAGCTGTTAGAACAGCAGTGAATTTATGAGAAGCTACTCCATTGCAAATTACTATTAGCCACTAATTTCTTGTATTATTATTTATGTCTGAGACAATGGCTTTGAAAACTTCATAAATAACAGAGCCAAGTTTATTAAGTTTTACTGTATTTGGATAGTTGGCTCATTAGCAGGCTCTTCAGCACTGATAGCAAGGGTAGAAAACAGCTATAAATGTCACTTCATTCTCTTAAGTGTCTTCCAAGGGGTACATTTTGTCACTTCTGTGGAAAACAGCTTATCAATACGAATAACTATTTCTCATCTAGTGGCTGTAATGTGTTAGTTATTCCTATATAAGCAACTGATACTTCTGTAGAAGCAGCATTAAAGCTTTTTTTTTTTTTTCCCCTTTTAAAATCCTTTGACTCCTGTTACTGTTAGTTGTGTTTTCAGTATGGTGCAGACTTCTTGTGAGTTTGGTGCATCATGACTTCGATACGTGTAGGGATGAATTCTTCCTTAAGATCTGTATGAATGTAATTGTTTAGCTGGGGTATATTTGTTTTGCACGGTGTTTTGTAAAAGACCATTTCTGTTGGCAGGTGACAGCAGCTTTATCTTCTTTTGTGTTTCGTCTGCAGAGGGAACTAAATCTCTGCTTTGAGTTAGTCATTTCATTCTAGATCTAGTCACAGTAAATATTGGGGTAGACTTCCAGTAGCTACCATTAAATGCGGTGGGATAAAGTTTGTCTTAATTGTGGTGGATTTCTGGGGGGCGGGGGGATGTTGAAACACAACCACCTAATAATTAGCTTATTATATTTCTTAGTGTGGTATGTGATGAACTGGTAAATCAATAGCAAGACAGCAGGCTGAAGACTGTCAGAGATCCTTTTTGCTGAAGCACCTGTTAGGAATTTAATAGGGCTTTTGCTAACAGATAGATGGTATGAATGAAGGCTTCCTTTCAAAGTAGTGAGTTTCTGTTCTCTATAAGTGAAAGTACAGAATGGGTGGGTGATTGATTGAGATGAATTAATTAAATATTTGTAATGAAATAATTTGGTTGGAAATAATGAAAATTTGAACTCAGGTGGTATGTTTACCAAGTCATAAATCACTTTTTTCCTCTGATTCACTTCAAGAGGAAAAAATGCAAATGAAGAGGCTGCATGGAGCCTGCTGTGCTTTACGATAGCTTTTCCTTGTTTGAGTATCAGTTGTTTTTCAGTGGGAGTCCATCACGACGGTTTTTGTGAAAATGAATTCACTCATTTTTGTTGGCCCCATAAATATAAGGAGCTGATAAACATGCAATTTATTTACTATTGGATTATCAGGCTACCAAAATTATCACGTAACATTGATTTATTATTTGTTCTTCATTAATATTTTTGCCATGGTGAATAACAGCTTGAAACAACTCAGAAGTTCATTGCTTTGGGATGCAATACTTGCAATATAAGTATTGTGCTTGCGGAGTGAAGATTGTACCTGTCAGGATAGCTTATGCCTAACATTGTTATGGAAACATAAGTAGTGAATAAAAGAAGGGTGTTTTTGTTTCAGGCAGATTGCAGTGGTGAATAATGGTATTATCAGATTGTATGTACCTATGTTCCTATGGTCAGATAGCACAATGAGATAAGGTCATATTAATTCTGTGTTAATGCGTGAAAGGAAGCGTAAGGATCTTGAAGAGGTAGGATTCTTCTCTTTATTAAAAAATGTTTGAGATTTAGGAAAAGAAAATTCTAGTTTCATTGACTTCAGATTTGGATACATTTCAGGCTGTTACTGTATACTGTATTCATTGCTTTGCACTGAGTATGAGATTTTGAATCATTGTGTGTTCTCAGTTGCAAGAGGCTGTAGAAGAGTAGGTGATCATTGTCAGGTGTTCTGGAGATTGCATTTCTTTGCAGATGGACAATTTCACCTGTTTAAACAATAAAGTTTGTTAGTCTTTGTGATGGCGTTGAGGCATGCCTGCTTCACTGACAGAGTGACTGTTAATCTGAGCCATCTGATTTAACTAATTCAAAGTTTAATCCTTTTGAAACTTGTAGTGAAAAAGAGAAGGAACTGGCACAGACATGACTACACAGAGTTGGATGATGGCTCCAAACCGGTGCAGGCTGGAACACGGACCTTTGTTAAACAGCTGCGTGCTCGCTCATTCCCAAGGTACAAAAGATCACTTTAACATTTAGGTGAAAATACAAAGGCCTAGGATGATTCCTCCTCCTTTAGAGTCCCCTTGTGCTCTTCTTATTAGTCCCTGATCCCTTTCTGCTGTGCTACTCTAACCACTTCATCTCCCAGTCTATACCTATGCCCACTATTACTCCATTCCTGCTGTGGCACCTGGCATTTTCCTTTTGTTGAACTTCAGCTGTTGCTGATCATCCAGTGCTCCAATCTGTTGATATCCCTCAGCAAGGCAGAGTGGACGCAGCAGCATGAGTGGCTGGCTTTTTTTTTGTTTTGTTTCTGGGTTTTTTTTGCACCTGAACAGTCAAAAACTATAATCCAGGCAAGGAGATACCAGATAACAGAGAACACTTATGTGTGCTAGTAGTCTACTCATTTTCTCATGTTTTAGAGGAATGTAGAGAAACTTGTTCGTAGCAGAAATCATCCCAGTCTGTTTGTGGTTGTTTTTCACATGTTATGGTAACTTATAACTCTTTAAAGGACTTTCTGTTGTTATCAGAATGTATTTTAATGTTTTCTCTGATAATTCTTTTTCCTTCTCCTTTTAAGTTACTGTGTTAAATCACATAGAAATACAGTGAGTTACCAGGTTATGCGTAACAATAAATATTTTTAGGAGTTTATATTGGTTTATTTGTCTTTCAGTTAATGTTTAACTTGATAGTAGTATGGGTTTCAGTTGGGGGTGTGGGGTGTGGGGTTCAAGTGTAGCCATTTCAACCAGTCCTTCTTGAATTTGTGACTTTTTTTCCAGTAGTGTTTGGAGGATGCTCTTCTGTTAATATTCCAGAATTTCTTTTTTGTTAGTGCTGATGAAGTCATTTTGAAAATGCATGGAAGCCAACTGACACAAAGATACTTGGAGAAACATGGGTTTGATGTTCCTATTATGGTTCCTAAATTAGATGGCCTGGGACTCAGACTTCCTCCACCAACTTTCTCTGTTTTAGATGTGGAACGCTACGTAGGTAAGGGTCACTGTGGAATAAGTGCAAATGATGCCCTCTGTGAAGTAAAATAATTATTTACGTGATTTTAAGAGCTTCTGGGGTTCTAAGTATATATTATAAACTAAGTGCTCCTAACCAGACAAGTACAATTAACCTACTGATTTGAATTTTGTCAATGGTTGATATGTGACAGGAGAACACCATTACTTTTCATCTTCCGTGTGTTAACCACGGTGTGAGATGAATGTGGAATGATGTTTTTGTTATGCTACAGGATTGTCCTTTTTGTGAGAATTGAATGAATCACTCTTAAGACTGATAGAGATTAATCCTTGGTCAGAATATTGCAAAACATGATGTTTTTGAGCTCAGTGAATTGGCTTTTACAAACTAAATAAATCTTTCTGGAAACCTTCTCACCGTGGCCTCCTTTGGTGAGAGAGCTAGAGCTCCCAACAGCAGTTTCTTTCTTACCTAATCTCTTGACGGTCTGTAATCATTTCAAGTTCATGCAAGTGTGCAGCACATAGACTGAACCATTTTGAGCATGAAGTTTGCTGTAGTAAACAGTACTGTTGAAAAGTGTGTATGGCACTGTCTTTGTTCTTGTGAGAATTTCATATAATTCTGTGTACTAAAAGTGGGACATCTGTCTATCAGAACTTTACCATGGCAAAGGAACAGAGGAAATATATAGTACAAGAAATACTGTTGTTGTTACGATGACTATAAACAGTAATGTATTCTGCATCAAAGCATAATTGTTGTTTTGATAGTTCTGAAGCTTATCTTTTGGAAAACTGTCTGCTCAGATTCAGAGGGAAGTCTGATCGTCTCATTACTATGCATATATTTTGACCTGCCTGGCTCTCTGGTTTAGGGAAAAAATGGAAATGCTGCAGATTTACCTTTTTGTTATTGAAATTAAAAATAAGACATCTGAATAAATACTATTCCAAACAGGATTTGGCAAGATAATGCTAATTTTTAATTCTAAAGTAAATATATTTATATACGTGCATCTAGATACATTCCAGAATTTTCAGATTTGACCCCTGTATAACTAAGCATGCATAATACTATTATAATTTTATCATTACCCCTTTATTTTGGCTAAAGGTTACTTCCTGCTTGTCTAGTTCTGCAGATTTAACTTCAAATATATATGTATATTTGTGTTAATCTTTACAAATGAAGCTTGCTTTAGTAATTTCACTGAATTATGAAGATGTATGTGCTTAAAAGTTATGCATCTGTATAAAGGGTGAGAGGAGAGTGTAGGATGTTTACAATGGAGTATCTGTGTAGATAAAAACATAAAAAAAATTAGTCATTTATGGCAAAGATTCAGTGCAGTTTGCTAAAAACTACAAACTGTGAACAGTAAAACGTATTATTTGTAAAGAATTCTCTGTGGTCCCTGTGTTAAATATTCAGGTGGGTTAAATATTCAAAATTCAGGTTCTCTCTACTAGTCTTACCAGTGAAAGCCACAAACCCAATTGTAATTACTTTAACCAGTTGCAGTGATTCTGTACTGTCCTTTTTATTTTTGGTTGACCATGGGGAAGAGGGTGTATTTATATACTGTTCTCAGTTGTGTTCTTAGCTGACTGTAACAGTTAAAGCTAGACTTAGTTAAAGGTTGGTTTATACCAACATTCATTCTGCAAGAATGCTGATAGTAGCAGAGATTTTGTGCAGAATTAGGTTGATAAAAGCTAGGAAAAAGTAAAATTGATCTTGAACACATTAAATAATTCTTTTAACCTGTGATAGATTAAGAAAGTAATCCTGTTTTTACAGGTGGTGACAAAGTGATAGATGTAATAGATGTAGCAAGACAAGCAGACAGTAAAATGAAGCTCCATAATTATATTAAATATTTCACAAATCCTGACCGACCAAAAGTATTGAATGTGATCAGCCTGGAATTCTCGGACACAAAGTGAGTACTGACTGCAATTTCTTGCATATGGGAAGTGGTTTTCACAGAGGTGAACAGTATGTTTAAGGATGTAATGTCTTCAGTGCTCAAGTTAAGAGGCCGTATATTTTATGTAGACAGCTACTGTGATGTAATGTGGGTATGAAACAGTTTTACTCATTCATAAGTAATAATTTTGTAGGAAACATGCATATAATGCTGTGATTTAAAACTAGGGGCACTTGCTCTTGATCTTATTTATGTATTTATGTATTTATTTTTTCTTAAAGGATGTCTGAGTTAGTGGAAGTACCAGATATTGCCAGAAAGCTTTCATGGGTGGAAAATTATTGGCCAGATGATTCTGTCTTCCCTAAGCCTTTTGTTCAGAAGTATTGCTTGATGGGTGTCCAGGACAGCTATACTGATTTTCATATCGATTTTGGAGGAACTTCAGTTTGGTACCATGTTCTCTGGGTATGAAGACTTTTTGGTTTATGATTGTATGAAACAAAATTTACTCGGTGTGCATCTGAGTCGTGGCATTATCACCTCTTTAGAAGGAAATTCTGTACATAAAAAGACAGTAGAAGTTTGAAAGTGAGTGAGTGATTGTTGGTGTCTCATGCTTTTATTTTAGCATACTGTTGGTGACTTGTGTACTGTAATTGGTTGGCTGACCATTTTAATTGACTGATAGGTTTTACAGTAAGTTTTTAGTATTTATTAAAAAATGAATTAAATGAAAATCAATGACGCTGTTGAGTGTTTTTTACATGACAAGATGCATGCCCATCCTTACCCTTATCCTTATTGATTACTGTCCTACTAAGCTTTTGAGCAACTACAGTTGTGATACTCTATGTTAGGAAACAACAGTATTCCATAGTAGAACTACAGAGTACAAATGACTTGGAGGTTGTACGGTCTGTCCAGGAGGACATGCATTTATTTATTTGCTGCTTTTGTTTAATAGGGTGAAAAGATATTCTATTTGATCAAGCCCACTGATGAAAATTTGGCTCTGTATGAGTCTTGGAGCTCATCTGTCACCCAAAGTGAAGTATATTTTGGGGACAAGGTTGACAAATGTTACAAATGTGTTGTAAAGCAAGGACACACTTTATTTGTTCCAACAGGTAAGATGTTACTCTTATTGCTGTGACTTGACATGTTTAATTACCAGGGATTAAGGATATCCTAGAATGACACATTAAGTTATCAATATTTGTTTTATTTAAATTATTATTTATATTTTCAATTCCAAAATAAATGTATATATATACAATTACCATGAGAGTGTAGGAGCATAGCATAAGACTCAATAAATGGTGTTAGTTTTAAGCAAATGTTTAAAAATTATCAGTTTTGCAGAATTTTCCATTTAGGGCTTTGAAAAAATCTGAGCACTGCTGAAAAGCATTTTTGCTGCTTTGGTGCTCGTGGATGTCATAATTATTTTGTAATCTCTGAAATATGTTTGGAATAGATGTCTGTTTTAAAATTAGTCTTGCCAGTAGATGAAGAGCACCTACTGGGGGTCTTTCAAGAGTTATTTAAATTCTGATCAAGATACTCTTCTTTAACAACAATTCTGTTCAAGGCATTTTATGTGGACTACACCCAATTTTCTCGCCTTGTTGAGTAGACCTTCATCAAAACTACAGCATAAAAATAGCAAGTAAGAATGTGAAAAAAAAATCTGCTAGTTAATACAGATATGCCGTAGAAACCCTTCGTGTTGAGGCAAAATTGACAACAGTTTATTGTTAGTTTAGACAGTATCTGGGAAGGTGTGCATGCCGTGGAATTGAAATACATGTCCTCCTTGATCCCTCATCTGCTACGATGAGTGAAAAATTGAAACTATAATGATGAAGGCAAAATGCAGTAGGAAAAACAAAGCAGTCTTCATTGTGCTGCACTTTGCAAAGAACAGAAGTAAAACAAAGCAATTAATAATATTAATTAAAAACAAGCAAACACAACAAAACCAACACAGACCAACCCCTAAATTGTGCAGTTGTGCTCTACAGAATGGTATATGAAAGGCTGAAATTTCCTTCCCAGGCAATATAGCAGGCGTGGTACTTAATTCAGCATAATTGCTAGTTTCAGGTCTTTCTTTCTGCGTGTGGTACCCATAAGCTGAAATCAGTTGTTTTTAGCTGAATAAGGGTATGGATTTAGTGCAAGATAGCGATATATAGTTACTTGTGATTTGGTCTGATCTTGCATCAGGCTGAGAAGCTTTCTGTGTTTATACATGTTGCCTATTCTCAGTCAAAACATAAAGTAATCTGCAAATGTGTGACCAACTGCTCTTTTGAAAGATGCATATGCATGTTAAATAAGAACAAGTCTGTGTGCATTTTTTTAGCTTGCTTACATTAAAAGCACACAGTATACATCTTCAATGCAGATTTTTAATTGAGAATCTAATGTGTTCTTTTGTGCACTTAATTGAAATTATCCAATAGCAATCAGCTGGATTGATGATGTAGCTGTGGTCATGCTTTGACATATTGAATTGTAGAGTTTATAGGGACAATATTTCAATTATGTGACAAATTAGTATATGTAAAACATCTAGACTGGGTTTTAAATTGATCATAATTTCACTGGAATTAGGAGGGCTGTATTTATTAGTAATGTATAGAAGTACTTCTGGATTCTTACAAAGAAACCTCAGTATTACTAAATGATGTTTTTTATATGTTGTGCTAATAGTTCAGTTACTGTAAGCAAAATGTAAACATGAAAAGGAATATAATTTTTATCTGTATGTTGTTACAAATAAGACTACTTGTTCCTGGTTCTTGTTTTGAGGTACAACTATTCTCTCTTTCTCTCCTTTTCCCTTCTTTTTCCCTTCCTTTTCCATCTTTCTTTTTTCTCTTCCTTTTTTCTTCTTCCTCTCAACTTATTTTTCCTTTTTCATTTCTTTTTTAGTATGTACATGCAAGTATTTAAAAATGATCTTTCTTAAAGCAGTTGATATGTATGTACTAAGTTTCTGAATCTTTCATATCAGGCTGGATTCACGCTGTGCTCACATCTCAGGATTGTATGGCTTTTGGAGGAAACTTTTTACACAACCTCAATATTGGCATGCAGCTCAGGTTAGTCTTAACTCTTACTATACCTTTTCCTCAGTAAATAGGAGATCCTTTTAATAGATGTTTTTCCTCATGCTTGTAACCAGGATCAAATGGGTACAGGCTCTCAAAGCAGACGATAGTGGCATTTTCAATTAGACTGTGTCCACCACATACTCTTATTTCATTTCTGCAAAGTTCGTTTCAAAACTGAAGGGTATGCATAATTTAATTAAAAACAAAGTAAACCTCACCCCCCAGTTCCATTACTTTTAGTATGAATAAATAAACCAAAACTGAGCAAGCCCAGGTGTGCAACACTGAGTTGAAACGAGCATCCTCAAGTCAGCATTGCTCAAAGGGCAGCTGTGTTTAGTTTTTGTCCAAGATGTGGAGCTGTCTTCTAAACATATTGTTTTTATTTATTACAGTGGAATCCTGATAAAATTCCATCTGTTAAAAGATCACACACTGGGTTTGTATCCTAGTTTTATGAAGTCCAACTTTATTCTTAGAAGTGCAGCAGTCAAACTTGATAAGGTCAGAGCCTGGATGAGACCAGAGTTGAATCTTGTCTGTGGTCTTGTTGGGGTTTAACTATGTTGTACTTGACTTCTTTTATTTAACATGGCCGTGCTTATTTTATTTTATTTTGGACATTATATCAATTTGAATAATTACATAGTTAAAAAAATAAGTTGGATGACATGAATATTTTTAGTTAATGTTTCTATTTGTTCAGGTGTTATGAAATGGAGAAGAGGCTAAAAACCCCAGATCTTTTCAAATTTCCCTTCTTTGAAGCCATCTGTTGGTTTGTGGCCAAAAACTTACTGGAAACATTAAAAGGTAATCCTTGTCTTACTTTGTATGGTATACATGTGTCTGCTTTTATGTTTCATTGACAGCGGAGAAAATTATGTTGCTGTTGTTTGATCAGACAAAATTTTTTGAGCTGAAAAGTCAGATGGTCAGTTGTGGGTTTGTTTTTTTAGGTAAGGTTGGTTATTTTTTTCTTCCAAGTCACATTTTTTTAAAAACATATTCTAGATCTAGATCTCATCTCACAAGTCTTAGTACACGTTTTAGTAAAAGATCTTTCTGAAAATGACTTTGGGGTTTAAAGCTTTCTATGGTAATTAGAACTGTGCAGAATTTATAGTGATTATTTGTGTAACTAGCATTTTGTAGCAGGGTGCTAGAACCTTTGACTTGTTTGTACATGTTTTTTATCTGATGCTAATGGTGCATCTGGCTAATGAAGATACTCTGATAATCTAGAATATCTAAGATTCTGGCACAGTGCAATTTACTACCAAACAGATAGGATTAATCTCCCATTACCTGAAAAGGCCTTGTTGAGGCAGATATGATTTCAGTGTCGTCACTTTTTACAGTAGACTTCTCCCATATCATTTAAGATCTTCAAATTTCCTTTGGAAGCCTTTCTCTCCTCCTTTCAGCAGATGACTCTCTAAGCAATACCATTGATTTATATCTCTGAGCTGCTTCTTGGTGGCTTTACTGTTGAATGTAAAGGTTTTCTTGCATTTCTGTGATTTTCCTTTGACCTTTTCAATCAAGCTACTTGTTGTCTTCTTCTCCTTCTTGTCAAAGGAAAAGGCATCCATGAGAATTATTGGAGGGCAAACGTACCAATTCCTGTGAGCAGTGTTAAGTAATTTATTTTGGTGATTAACAGTGGACACCTGCAAAGGCAGTGGTTCTTGACAGTTTCCAGTCCATTCCAAACTTCCTCATCTAGTACTTTAATTATTTATACCTGTTATTTATACCCATCCATAATTGAGCCTGAATGCTGCTCTCACCTTCTTTTTCTCAAATGTCTCACCTTCCTAACTGCTCTGTGTTTAAACTTATTAATAAATATAATATTTCAAATAAATAAGCCTTCAGAGGAGACTGCTGAATTTAGCCTCTGCTTTAGACGAGATCACTCGCATAACCTCTTTATAAGGTGAAAACAGTATTGAAAATGATCTGTGATCCTTTCAGCCATGATGTTCAGAAAATATTTAGAATTTTTACCAAATGAAAATTTCCTTTAACTTTCAAAAAAAAAATTTTATTTTCTAGAAAGTTTTCTTTAATTGGTCTCACACCTGGGTGTTTTAAAATTTAAAAATGTCAGAAAATGTTGGAGTTTGAAATGCTGGAAAATCAGTGGGATATATATTCCTAAGTAATGTAGAGATGAAGCTATGTGTTTCATCTTTTCCCCTCTTGTATCGTGTGACTCCTTGCATGAGTGGGTAGACTAGGAGCCTCTTGTGATACATGGCTCATACCTGAAGCAAGGATTAAGAAGCTTATTTTCATGTTATTTTTAATAAAAGTTGCGTATCTGGAAAATTCAGAACTTAGTCTTCCATTAACAGAGTGATGGTTAAGTTAGGCTTTGGCATCAAGGTTCATGTTGTTAAGTGTTTGCCAGTCAGAATCCTTTGTTTTTAAACAAGGGATGATACCAGTTCCATTGTGAAATGTAATGGGAAATACTAGTTTGTAATACATTGAACACATGTTTTTTAGCAGTGATTTGTGAAGTTGTCAATGGTTTACGGGCTGGATCAGCCTGGTTTCGTGACCGTTGGTGCAGGAGACCCATGGACCCATGTGCTGGGAAAAGGGAAGGGGAAAAGGGAGATGAGCTTAAAAACAGAACAGCAGCAATGATCTGAGGAGGAAAGCTAATTTACTGAATAAGATATCAGAAAGCAAAATAACACGATATAGTACAATATAATTGGAATTGAAGCTAATAAATCAAATAAAATGAGCAAGACGATAAACCGAAGGCCTTACGCTAACGCTGAAGGCGGACGGCAGCGAGCACCCACTGCTGAGTCAATCCCCAAGGAAAGAGAGTGTCCCGTGACCGCAGACAGTTTTTATCTTTCCCTCTGGGAGGAAATATGTAAAAATGCAAAGCATTGCACAGTCCTCTGGGGAATGGAGTTCTTCTCTTCTGAGACAGGTACACCCAAAACTATTGACAATCCATGGAGCCTGGAGCATTAACTCTTTAACTCTTAATGCATTACGTGATGTTATGATGTGGAATACCAATACCAAAATCATAAAACCATGATAGAAGTTGAGGTCAGTAAGCAAACTTAGCACGCTATATCTTTCTGGTTCTTTTAATGAAAGGATAACAAATTCTTTTTTTTTTTTTTTTTTTTTTTTGCACTGCTGCATAATGGCAACTTTTGGGTTGGAAGATAGGTATCATTCTGCTGTTTTCACTTAGTGTGTTTCTGTTGGTGTCTGTATCCTTTTTAGAACTGAGAGAAGATGGTTTCCAGCCTCCAAGCTATTTAGTGCAAGGAGTGAAGGCTTTACTTACTGCTTTAAAATTATGGATGAAAAAAGAGGTAAGTACAAGTGATTTTGTTTGCTGTTTTGGTGAACTCTGACTTTACTTAGGAGTAATTGAAGTTCTGTGTCTTTGTCATACTTAAGATTATTCTTCTGTTAATGAGTAATGAAAGGCTATGGAGAGTATGTGCTGCTCACCTGGGGAAGGTTCATGAAAACTTTATATTGTGTGATGCTAATGATGTCTTAGCCCAGTGAGTAAGTTCTTGTATGGTAGCTGGTAGAAATAGTGTCTTGCTTCACCTCAGCATGGTATGAGGGTTCTAGAGAAGTCATTGAGCCTGGACCATGCATGACTTCATGTATATTTTTCATGTGTCTGAGCTAATAAGCCTCTTGGAACTTGTGCATTTGGGAAATACTGTTGCAAAGTCAGTTTGGTTCTGACTGAGCTTGTTAATTCGGATTTGTTGTTGGCCATCATGACTTGAACCATCTCTCGGAGATTTGTTTGTTTTTTCTGCACTTACATTCATGTAAGAAAACTTGAATCACAGCAGGTATTGTATTTGCAGAGTGCTGTATCCAACAGTCAGTTTCGTGGAAGTGATGAGGAGATGCAAATGCAGGCTGGTTGCTCTTGAGTGGAATCAGCTCAAGTCCAGCCTGTATAATGCTACTGATTACAGGGTATATCTTTACTCTTGCTCTGTAACACCTCAGAGTTGGTTCTCAAGCATCTCTGTTGGTGCCATTCTGGATCAAACCTATCTAATAAGCAGTGTAGCAGTATTTACAGCAGGTTGAGCCTGAGATACTAAACCATCTGTGAATGCAAGCTATCTCTGCATCTGTGTCGTGAATAATCAGCAAGCTGAGTAATCTGACTTGTTGATAAATGAGACCAGACATAACTCAAAATTTAAGTCTTGATTTTAACCTGAAATTGGGTTGGATTTCCCCTTTTATAGATTACACAAACACTGCAGTACTCTTCTACAGCAGTACATAGCAGTTAATTAAATGTTTTGAATAGTACTTTGTCTAGAATGTTGTATATTTTCTACTTTCCCGTGGAGAAAAAAATAAATTGAAGATGTTGCATTCTTGTTGCCTATTAATGAGACCAGTGAATATTCCCAAACCACTAGCTAAACAGATACCTCAGTTGTGAGGATACCGCACAGTGTTCATAGTCTATTCAGAATGTGGTCTGCTCTCCACCAGCTTGCCTTCTAGCTACTGCTGCATAAGTGAGCTGATGTTGTCTTTCCAGCAGGCCTCATGTGTGGTAGGTTTGTAGTCGTATGAAGTGGAAGATAAGAAGAGCTTTATGCAGTACTGTATCATCTGCTTATAACTGGCACATCAGACAGATTCTGAGAAAGAAATGAAAAATGAATACTCTGCAGATAAGAACCCTACTCATAAAGTTTTGCATTGCTGTTATGATCGAAGTCTTTCAAGACAAGTGAATTGTGTTAATGAATCACTCTGAAATACTTGGGGCTTTTGAAACTCATCTTCACCAAAGCTCCACTATCTTCATTTATGCAACATTTAAAAACTGCATAGAGCTACAAGATACTGAGAATAGAAAATGAGGGCTGCTAAAATTATTTTAGTTTTCATGTCTTGATTTGAATTCAGTTTGTGCAAGTTTTTTATTGATGTATATCTTCTGATGATTCTGCTAAAGAATGTCAGTCTGCAAGTTAGTTAGTATACACAATAAAGATGATGACCTATGCAGTCATATGAGCTCTTGGATTGTAGCTCTGGCCTCCTTCCAACTTACATAAGCTACAGGCCTCAGATGCTATTTTTAAGATGTTTCATCAGTGTACCAGTAAGATTATTTTTGGAAACTGTTCTGTTGTGTGTGTGTGTGTGTGTTTTTAATATCTCTCTTTAAAATTAAAAATGAGGGTGTTTTTTTTTTTTCAAGGGATGGGTGCTTGTGTCTTTATGCTATTGTTATGCTTAATTGTGAAGGTAATTTCCAAATATTGGTGGATTCATATGCCTAGCAGGACTACTTGAATGTCTTTTTTTTTTTTTTTTTTGTCTTGGTCACTTTTTTCCCCAATGTTTCATAAATGTTTTTTTGACTTGAATATATCACAGTTTTTTTCCACCATTTATTTTACCTACTTAGATATCAGCTTGTGTGTACTGATGTATTTAAGTTTTTTGGTTGTATTTTTTTTTTCCATTACTGTTCTGACACAGCTTACTTGAGAAAGCTTTGGTGTAAAGAGATACCTTTTATAGTAGCAAACAAGTGAGGTTGCAAATTGAACTTCCTTGGCTCTAAGTACTTGCATTTTACTTGTGAAACAATCCATTTCTTCTGATACAAGCTGTGTTTGCTTTAGGAAGGCTTGTTGGTATTTTTAAACCAGAGAAACTTTCCAGTCAGTGTTTTGGAAGATTGTATCAGAGTCATTTCCTCTTGCAGTCATCATGGACAGGAAGGCTCTTTGGGAGAGTCCTTGTGTTGAGAGGAGTGAGTGCTCCTACAATGATCATTAATTTGTTGGAAAACTTATGTCAGACGTTCTGTGTTCCCAAGTGTGAATGTGTAAAGGTGATGCACTGGAGAATGAACAATGGTAAATAATAGCAGCAGATTTTATCTTGCCTTGTAGCATTAATGATACTGAAATGAATATATCTTTTACTTATGATTGGTTTTTAATGGCTGAGAGGAAGCCAGATTCAGTGAAGTATGTTTACTGTATCAGTTTGCTTCTAGCAATAACTGTGTGGCCAATCCTCATTTTTGAAGTGTGAGTAGCTGAAAATGTTTGTGGGATGTTTTCCATTTAAATAGTTACTTGAGGGGATACTGGAGTTCATGTTAGTCACTCTGTTCTGTGTGTGAGTGTTTTGTTTGTTTAATTATAACCAGGTGTGTTTTGGGACAAATTTAAACTAGGTTCAAAAAAACAAAACTTCTTTTGCTAGGTCTAAATGAAGAGTTTGGACTAGAATAAATATATGGTATATCTGTCTGTGCTCTGGTACTGTTTCAGAGGATTAAAAGAAACAAAGTCTTACAGCTTTCCAACTTGTTTTTATAGAAAGGGACAGGTGAATGATTCTGAATTTCTTTCTCTAACCTACCACATTTTAAATAAGCTGAGAAGGTCATTTAAAAAGTGAAATATGAAGCAGATGTCTAAAATCTGCTTGTTGGTTACTCATTCTTCATTTGCTATTTTGATTGTATTTTTTCATAGTGAAATTCTGTTTCTGGTCTTTAATTATTTTCCTAAGTGTGTCGCCGTACTGACTGTGTTGAAAGGGAAGTAAAAAAAGTTAATTATGGAGAAAGAAAATAAGGCAAATACAAGAATGGCTTTCTATTATCACTTCTTCAGAGTTCTTAGAGAAAATGTGGGATGGCTAAATTGGGGCGTTATGTATCCTGAGCATCACACATTGAGGGGTATCTGCTGCCTTCTAGATCTTGGACTTGAAGCTTTGGTGTGCATTTCTATCCTGGCAGTTTGTTGTAATAATTAATCAGGTTTCTTCCTTTAATTTTTTTTCCTGTTGTTTTGTTTATTTTATATTACCTCTGCTTAATTAATTATCTTCATCCTTTGCATGCAGCTTGTAACAGAACATGCCTTTGAAATTCCAGACAACATTAGGCCTGGACATCTCATAAAAGAGCTCTCAAAAGTGATTCGTTCCGTAGAGGTAAGAACAGAGGCAACTGTAAAGTCTATAGAAAAATCTTTAAATCGGGGCCTTTGCTGACTATATTCCATTTTTCTTTATTGTTATTTTCATTTTCTAATAGGAGGTTAAGAGAAAACTGTTGGAAACACAGTGCTATTGGTATTTCAGATAAAGTATGGTGAGGATGCTTTATGTAACTGTTTAAAATCAATACAAAAAACTCATTTTTAATGGTGAAATTATTTGTAGATTGCTATTTCTAAACTGAACCCATTTATCACTGCTTACAGCAATACTTATGGATGTTACGAATTCCTTTGAAATTCTGCCTGTATTTCATTCTTCTAGCCCCTTGTCTGTTAGTTGTGATACAGCTATCATCTCAAAAGAGGAAAGGCTTGTTTTCTTATGCTGTGTCCCTGTTTGTTACACTGTCAGTGTTTTAGGGTTTTTTGTTGGTTTTTTTTTTTTTGCTCCCTCTGCTCTCCCTCATAGCAGAGTTCTGCTCCTTTATTCTTTAATATCATTTCTTGAAACAACATTTGCATGTGGGGAGAGTTCTGAAGACAATACTAATCTATTGGGTATAGTACAGATATACCCTATCCTACCTTCACAAATAAAGCCCTGTATGTTGGTGCTGAGTTCTGTTACGGGAAAGCTTAAAAGCCCCACATGGGGAGGAGGAGGTATATAACTAAGCCTTGTACAGCAAATATTTTAATGCTTCTCTAAATATTCTTAAAATTTTATTTCTATAACTTAGGTTCCATTAGACGAATGGGAAGCAGCACTTAAATATTTTTATTTTTTAATTTTTTTTTTTAATTAAAGGAGGAAAACAACAAACCAGTTAAAACTCAGGGAATTCTTGGTGTGTGTTCAACTTCACGGTCTTCACATGAAACAGCTTCTCCTCACCACTCGAGACGAAGGGTGCGGAAACTGCGAGACCATGCTACCAAAACTCCTTCTAATCTGGATATCTTAGAACTCCACACAAGAGAGGTACTGAAAAGGCTGGAGATGTCACCATGGGAGGAGGCAAGTATTGTGTTACATAAAAGAAAAGCAAAGCCAGAATAGAATAATTTCTCAAGTTTTTTGAAAGGGGAAAGGTTTTAACGTGCATAAAACAAGCCTACTACTCTTTGCTGTATGAGCTATGGGTAGGTGTTTTTTTCTTTCAAGTTCTTCTCATAGAAGTTTCTCTCTTCCTTGGTTCTTTTTGTGGACATTCCTTCAACATTTTTGTTCCAAAAATGCCCTGAATCCATCACCTAATGCCTGTATAGTTTTTGAATTAAAACTGCTGCAGGTGCTCCTTTGAATCTATTCCATGCAGAAAGGGGACCTTTCAAAGGTTTGGTTCTGTGAAGCACCGGGCCAGGCTTGCTTCTCTGTGTGCTTTTAGTTTATTATAATTCACTTGCTGTAATTTGATTAGCCTCGTTCTTCCTTTATGTTCCTATTTTCTCTATGACTGTGCCTTCCTTCCACTAAGCCTAAGATTGCCTTGAACTCTAGTGTAATGTTAACTGGTTAGTTGCTGTACAAACACCATCACAGAGTGAATGAAAAAAACGTAGTCTCTTGATAAATTATCTTTTTAGATTTGATGACCTCGTTTCAAAAAATAGAAGCAGAAATGGGAGAAAGCATGCATATGGAAATAAGTAACCTTCTGAAAAGAAATACGTAGTTTTCTGAGAATAAGAAATGCAGACAACTGTGTCAGGACCTATTGACCTCTTTAAGACAAAAACAAGAGACATTCATTCAGCCCCCAAAGAAAAGAAGCCGAGCTTCTATTTTAGCACAAATGGTAGACTTGTGTGGTTCTGTATTTAAAATGTTTAGGAGTATTAGTCATTGTCACTTTTTGTAGAAAAATACTGTTCTCTGTGGTTAAAAAAAAAACAACCTAATTTATTAATTCCTTGTTTAGCACATAAACCCATAATATGATTTATTAAGAGTGTGTGTGAAACCTAAGTTTCTTTCAGTCAAGGAAGATTTTCTTAATGAAGGTTACTTTCCATTGTGAACATATTGCTGTACTATAAGTAAATTCTGGAATGCTAACTCTAGGGAGCAGACAGCTAATCCAGGAGTTGCTAATCCAGTTTCCAGCCCAGCTTTTCCAAAGGAAATCCAAAAGGAGTATTGTAGAGATTTTGCAGTTATTACAGTTGCTTCAGAAAGCCATAGATGATTCAAGAAAAGAGGAGATGTATCTCGCTGTTTCTTCCATCTAAGTATGTTTTGTCTGAGCTTTCTTCAGATTGTTATCAGAAAAGTATAACCATCCTGGTGTTGAGTCAAAGCTTTTGTAGTGTGCAGAAAAAGCCATCTAATTTAAAGAGACTAATACTAATCAATAGTGCTTTTACTTCTTTAGGACACAACAAACTCGAAACTGAATGGGAGATTTAACAAGCCCTTTCAACCATCTTCTACAGTACCTGACTGGCGAACAAAAGACAACGATCTTCGCCTTGTGCTGTCAAATGGAAGAATCATTAGGTACAAAGAGTTGATTGGGAATCACTTATTCATAGTTATTACAGGCCTGGGCATGCTATTTTTATAATAATCCATATTGTTTTCTGTTTGTGTAGCTCTAAGTTTCCTTTTGCCAGTAAGATTCACGTGAAGAATATAGAAGAAATATGTGGACTGTTGTGTTTGCTGTCCCCTAGTGGAGTCACAGTTACAGAGTGAAGAGTAGGAGATACTTTGCAAGCTCCTTTCCTATGGCATTTCATTCAGTGGCTCAGTTGGGTCACTGTATCAGAGTAATTTTAATTAAAGATATTATGTTGTAAAGTTTTGCGCCTGATTGTTAGTGCCAGTTGTGCAGGGTGCAGAATTAATAGATTCATAGATACATTAGGTTGGAAAGGACCTACAAGATCATCTAGTCCAACCATCCTCCTATCACCATCCCTACCCACTGAACTACTAAATCAAATCCCTTAGCACCTCATCTAAACGCTTCTTGAACATAATGGAATTAAGTGCAGTTCAGAACCAATAGGTGAATATAAGAGAATGTTACTGCTGTTGCCTCAGTGATGTCCTGTAAGTAATCAAGGAAGAGAAGATAATTGCTTTGCATTTGTAAGAATAATATGTTATTTTTCTTGTGAGACAGAGATGAAAGACGTCCATTTACAGATCGAAGTCTTTACACAGCAGATAGCGAAGACGAAGATGACAGAACAAGGTCAAAAAAGGTGACTGTTAAGAGAGAAGATCAGACCTCAGGATTTGAAGGAGAAGGGAATGCAGATGCCCAAAAACCACTCAACAGTAAGCCTTTCTCTAAGCCCTATCAGTTCAACATTTTGGTGGTGTTAAGGAGGGTCTTATACTGTGATATCTGACTGAAATTTTACTGAAGTATTGAGATTATAAACTGGTAGATTGAAGAAAGTAGCATTAAAATTGCAGTAATAGGTTTATCAAATTATTAAATGTTATTGTTCTACTGAGGAAGCTAACAACAGTGTAGAGTTGAATGCATAACTAATCATTTTACATTGGTGCTATTTTGGATACTGTGTACAGCAGCTTTCGGTGTGGAGGTTGAATTTGTGTTCTAGTTATTAATTAGAAGTAAGGTATTTGTTTTTGTTGGTCAGTTCCATAATGTAGAAATGCTTTTTTTTTTTAATCAAAATTTCATCATATCGTTCCCTCTAGAGAACAAAAATACATCTAGGATCAACTCCATCTTCTTCTTTTTTTCTGGTCCATTTGGTTGTGATTTACTTGATCATACAATTTTGTACGCTTTGCATAATGAGTAGGTTTCTTCCATACAGGCAAAGAAACCAAACTTAGCATTAATGAAATCTTAACACTTTCAACATTTTCAGTTATGTGCAAGGTTGAGGAGGAATTCAGCATTATCCGTTAAACAGTTTTAACTCCTCTTTCCAATCCTTTACATCTAAACCATCCATCACTAGTGATTAGTCTTTCTTGACCTTTCTGTAACCCCAAGTCTTCCTGCCAGGTGTTTAGTGGTGCTGATCACAAAGTCTGTTGGTGAATTATCAATAGAAAAATACCTGTTTTCAGTACTTATTTTTAATAGCACTGTATGGTGAAAATTCAGCTCTTGTTTAACACTCTGTTTAGTTATGAAATTCACATACGTTCACTGTAGGGCTTACCAGAGGCTTAGATGATATGTATTAGGAAACTAAGGTCAAGGTTTGTAAGATTTAAAAAAAAAAACTCCTCTAGAGACCTACAGTTCCCTTGGTTTCCTGCACATCTGTAACAACGTTTATGAGTCCATTGTCAGCCTGGTAAGATATTTAATTATTTTTGCTAACAAAGCAGTTTGTAATCTCTGTTGACTTGTGTTTCCAAGGGCCACAGAGGACAATATCTAAAAATCTGCACAAGAAAGTGATCCTCCTATGTACCCAGGAACGATAAATGGCTTGTTGGGTGAATGTTAGGTGTAATGCTGTGTTTATCCACTTTAAAAATTAAACTAAGTTTTACACTTGAAGATCTAATCATACACAGAAATGCATATTTTCTTCAAAATCGGTACATCAAAAATTTGGCAGTGGGCATCTAAATCTAAGAAACATGTTTGGAACTAGAAGTGAATGTTGAGATTCTTCTGGAGATTGAGCACTCAGGGTTTATGCTAATTTGTAATTGAACAGTAAGACTCTACAGACCTCCCTACTAAGAACTGCCTACTTCTGCTTATGTTATTTTGCCTAATCTGAAGGTTTACAGTGAGGGAGGAATTTTTCTTCTGCTGAGAATTCCATAGAGGAACTACCTGTTTCTATAAACAGGCTGCTACCTTCCATTGTTCTCTCTGGGCTTTAGGCCAAGAGGCAATGTTTGTAGAGAGATGCCTTTAAACGGGTCAAGTTATAAAACTTTGTGTATCATGCCAAGATTTGGATTCTGAATAGTGACCCAGTCTTATCCGGGAGATCTGGCACGGTGAGCAAGATAATTTTGGTGGATGGGAGGAAGAGGACGAGTTAAGATGTTACTATTTTTTTTTTTTTAATTTACAGTAGGTTAGCCTAATCTTTTAGTTAATTGTCTGCTGTCATTCATACAGTTTTTGGAGTATTTCTCCCTGTCTCTGGAAACACATATGCTTTTATATACCCTTTACATGAGGGTAGACTGGTGCTTTTAGGAGTAATAGAGTAATCACCAAGATACTGAAGAATGACAACAAAAAACCCAAAACAAACCAACAAAGCCATCAAAAATAATCCAAGCAAAACCAATATGTATACTTAGAATTTTTCTTTTTTAAAGCTTGATTGCACGTGCTCATGAAAAGATGAGGATTCCTGGCAGTATGTAGTGCGTGCCTGGGAATATCTCTTAAATATGTTTGAAACCTGTGTCAGAAACGTGACAAAACTGGAGGAATCCTTTGTGGGCAATATAGAAAATAGAAAAAAAAAACAAAACAAAAACAGTGGTTTGACTGCATGTAGGAATATTTGCACAGCCAAGCTGTGCAGGTTGAACCTGAAACTCGTATGGTGTTATGTCATATATAGTAGTACCCAGCCCCAAACAAACCAGAAAATCTGAGGTTTTGTATTAGCATTGCTTCTATAAATCTTCAGCATTTTTGGTGTTTAGCTAATTATGTACATGTCCAGTCTTTTTTATCATGCCAAATCATTCACCTTTTGATATATTTTTGTGAAGGCTCACATTTCCTCTTAATAGTTTTGTTGATTTAATATTTGGAATTTCCAGTTTCTTAGTACCAAATGGAGGGTACTTCTTGAGGATCCTTCATGAATTTTATTTTTTCTAATTGTGGCTTATTATTTACACAGGAATTTTTGCCCCTCCTAAAAAAAAAAAAACAAAACAAAACAAGAGTTTTTCTTGAAAAAGGCATGAGAGAGTACTCTAAAAGAGAAATCAGTTGAGTGTTTTTGTTGTCTGTTTTGACACATCATTCACCATGTATACAAAAGTGAAAATTGTTTGAGCTGTCGTTCTTGCCACCTGTGCAGTGTGTTCTTTGGGAGAGAAAAGATGCACCTGATTTCTCTTCCTTCACCTTCATCTAGTGAGCCACTTTACAGGTCTACTGGTCAACAGCAGACAACTCAGAATTTTGAGGAAACTTAACTTGTGAACTTGTGAACCAGATCAGTGAATACTTGTGTTTTTATTATAGAGATTGTTAAAAGTACAGAACTGGTAATTTTTTTTACATTCATTGTAATTGTTAAATATTCCATGTAATAAATATTGAGTTTTATATTTTCGTTTTTCTCTTCACAGTGTTCTTTGAAAGTGTGAAATCAGAACTCAGGAAAGGATCCTCAGTGTACTCTGATATTTCTGATTCAGAAGAATCTGAGCCTGATTGCACTACACAGGTATGGCTAGAAAAAGTTAAAGCAATTCAGGATAATTTTGCTCACTTCAGATTTATCTGGGAAATAACAAAATATGTAATGCTTGTTCAAGATAATATTTCAAACTCTATATTTTTGCCTCCATTTCTTCTCGTACTGAGGAAAATGGCAAGATGTACCACCTTGAGCCAAATACTGTGATCTCATTTGCCATGAAGATGAGATTGGCAAAGGATAACTCAGCTCTGGAGTGTGTGAAGGCTGAAAAAAGATAAAAAACAGTTACTCTGTTCATTTCTTTGATAATGAAGCTAAATTCACTCATTTGAATTATGAGTGTCTGCCACATTGTTTCATTTTAACCATGCTTTAAATGAAAACAATCCTAAAAACCTTCCGTTTTCTTTTAATAATCTTAAGTAGCTAACCCCTAATGAGGCATTTCAGACTACTCAAAATAAATGGAGAACCTCCTTTTGAATGCCTAGACTTCAGTGATTTCTATTACAATTAAATACTTCTTTATACAAGCATGTAACCGCTCTTGAATCGTTTTGTCGTGGAATGAAATGTTTTGTATTAATGCCACTGATTCCTTAGTTGCACTGTATCCTTCAGCTTCCTGATTTCTAATAGTATTTAATGTTTGTATTTTTTTTAAATGATATATCCAAAATGAATTATCTCAGTAGTTCCTGTAAATCTTTTCTATGGTTTTGTAGTCCAGAGAAGATCCCAACAAAATGAGGCAATAGCTTTCTTACTAATGTTGCATTGTAGTTAGAATGTCATTACCCATTTCTGTCACTTCACAAGTGTCAAAGATTAATGAGCTGCTTTTCAAAATGAAGCTATTTTTTAAAAACATCCTTGCTGATCAGTTGCACTGACTTACAGTTCTTCTGGTTGGTGTTGGCAGTCATGAAGAACTGTGATCCTCCATTTTCTGATCTTCCACTTTGAAACCAATTATTGAGTTATCATGTATAGTCTTTGGCCTGAATTAAAATGCGTTGTTGTCTATACTTGTTGAAAACAATTAGACTGAATTACTGAGCTGAGTGTATCTATTGTAGCCCTTTCTTCACTCAACGGCATGTTGAGATGCATATTGTTACTTCACCTTTGCTCATACAAGCTGTAATCTCATCAGGAATTGAAAAACACTTTCATTCCTGAATTTAGGCTTCTCCATTATAAGAGGTGCAACAGCTGCTATGTCCCTGTTCTTGCTGTGTTCTGGGTTTACCTGAGAGCTTCTGTCATTTCTGTATATGCTGCTGATGGATGTTATTTTGTGAGAGTGGGAATGAGAAAGTGTTACATGCAGCAACACATCCTGTTATGAATAGTAGGAATAATTCTAGGCTGCTCCTTGGAACTCTGCTTCCCTATTTTTTTTCTCTGCTTTAAATACTGAAGATAAGGATAGCCGTTATTCTCTTCCAAGTGAATGCAATGATTTGTGCATGCTTCAGTGTATGTAGAGTTCTTCGTAAGAAATTGCATTTTGAAGATGCTTGCTGCAGAATTTCAATAGATAATATCTCAGTTGCTTATTCAGGTTAACTGCATTCTGAATACTATATATATACACATTCATATATTATATATATACATACACATATATCAGAAGGTTGGACCTAGAAGCTTTAGATTTTTTTTAAATGTAAATCAAAATAGCATCTCTGTTTTAGATGGGACAGTGACAATTCTGTATGCTGTTTGCTTTTGTTCCAGCAGAAGGATTCCTCCACTGAGGAGTCAGAAAGCTCAGGTGATGAAGAGAAACAGGAAGTAACATCAAATTTCAAAGAGGAATCTAAGGTCATGAGAGACCTTTGTCAAACTACCCAGAAGCCATCCAGAAATGAAACTCCCAGTAAAAAGTAAGAACACTGTTGGCATTTGTTTATAAATTAGCATTAGACTTTCTCACACAAATATGTTTATTCTTTATATGAATGTAAAAATGATTCAGATTCACTGTTCTCCTTTTAACTATTTCATGTTTATGTATTTTTCTAGGGAATGTCCTACCTCGACAAGTACAGAAGAAGAAGCTATTCAGGGCATGCTTTCTATGGCAGGATTGCACTATACCACATGTTTACCAGATCATACTCAAAGCACAGACTGCACAGATAAAAGAACCTCTCTTCAGGAACAAAGAAGCTATCCCAGAAGTAGGCATAAAGACAGGCAGCCTTCTCAGAGCCACAAAACAATAGAATGTGGTAAGTACATGAATTAATTACTCCGCTGCTCAACGCTGTTGAAGGAACTGCCTAGAATAAATACTTAAAGATTTAAGATCTGTAGTCAAGCTTTTATGAAAATGGGAGCAACTTGTTGAAAGGTGGGATTTTTTAGTTTTCTTTTGCTGTAGAAAATAAAAGTTACTTTTTAAAGCAGGGGCAAGCTTAGCTCGAGAAGTCATCAAAACACATCTTCCTGAAGTTTTGTGACATTCTTAGGACTGACAAAGTTGCAGTTAGATTGAAAGTGTATTCTCCTTCAAGAAAGATTGACAAAACCTACATAGTTGCAGCTTTCCTGGCCTGAATGTTACTTAGATATCCGTAGGAATCTGTTTGACTTCTTTCGTGTAACTTTGGAAAACACATTCAGGTTTACTACTGAAATTCTGCTATGAATGCATTCATTAATTGAGATTTTAATCTTGAGGAGGAGAATTCAGAGTTGTTGGTTTTTTTCTTTCCTCTATGATTTTGTCAGAGGCATTCTAATGTCTGTGGAAAACATATATTTGTTAAATGCATTTTGGGAATGAGAGACAACAGAGCATTTAACACTAATTCCCTCAAAGGAATCAAAATCAGTTTTTGAAACAGAATGGAAAAGTCATTATACGTGAAAAATCTTCGCATGAGATTGAAATTGAAGGGGATTATAGTTTGATGTGTCAAAAAACAAAACAAAAGAACATTGATAGCAAATGGGATGCTAATTCAGAGAACTAACAGTACCTTGAGGTTGTTTAAACAGAAACCAGAAAAGCTTGATGTCGTGGTCTGTGTTTTGGTAACTTAAGCTGTGGGTCCTAATCTAAATAAAAATAACCAAATTGTAGAAAGAAAACCAAACAAATAACAAAAAGAAGAAAAACCCACACAAAAATCCCCCACCTCAGCAAACCACACAGACATGCACATCATATTACACTCATTGTACCTTTATTAAAAATGTGAATCCCAGATTACTTTATCATGATGGATTGACTCAGGCCTGCAGTTAAGAATCCACACAGCTGTGTGTTCCCTCCCCCTGCCCTGTGGGATGGAGGAGAGAATGAGAAGAGCAAAAGAGAGAAGGCTCCTAGGGTGACGTGAGGATGGTTTAATAAGTGAAAGAAAGGGGAAAAGAAACAAGTGGTACACAAAGACAGTCGCTCACCATCTCCCCTAAATGGACTTATGCCCAGGCAGTGTCTGAGCCACAGGTGCATTTGAAGACAGCCTTCCTTCCTGCTCTCTTTCTCTGCCCCAGCTTTTATTTTGGCAGTGATGTATGTAGGTAATGTATTTTGGATGTGATGTGATAGGGAATAATATCCTTTTGGACAGTTCAGGTCAGCTCTTCTGGTTACATCTTCCCAATCTCTTGCTTACCCCTATTCTTCTCACTGTGAGAAGGCAGTGGTAAAAAGAGAGTGACCATGTACAAGCACTGCTCAGCAAAACATTGGTGTGCTACCAGCACAGTTTTAGCCACAAATCTAAAATGTAGCACCGTGTAAATTTTTATGGGAAAAAATTCCAGCTGACCCAATATATATCAGACTTCAACTGAAGAAGTTAGCTGCGTTGTAAATGTTTTTGATGTGGAAACTCCTACTGTAGGCCTGGCAGCTTAGATCTGGTTCTGTATGTTCTACCCGAGCAGCAAATCAGTGCTAAGAAAGAAAACAAAAGACAGCATTGGTCTTTATGTGAGCTAAGTATGGTGCAAAGTCATGGTGGAAAACTGAAAACAATGGTGTAGCAAAGAAAATAAGATATCCTCAGCATCGCTATTTTCAAATGTGAACAATTGTGTTTATCTGACCTTCTTATGAAGGCATACGAGTCTAATTAATCCTATTTATACTGTAAGATTGCTTTCTTGATTTAGTATGTAGAACCAAACAAATCTTTCAACTGTTATTTAATATCTAGGGAAAAAAAATCCATTGTATGTTTCTTTCTTTCCTGAATTCATTTTTGAAGTTATTCAAATGTGTAATAAATTTTGTATTCCTAATTACTGATTTCAAAGTTTGAGCTTGTTGAACTTCTCTTTAGGTAGGTCTGTGAAGGAAGAGGAAAAACACCTGGGAACTTCAGCGTGGGCTAGGCACCTGAACGAAGCTTCAAGAATTACCCCTCAGGTAAAACCATCTTTTAAAACGTCTTGAAGACATTTTATTGAAAAAGCAAGCAAGCAACATGAAGGTGTAAGCACTTAAGTAGATCAGTGTTTACATACTGAAGATCTGATAACAGTTCTGGTGCTGGTAACTGAGGATTGTATTTATCATGTTTTTTTCCCCATTGTTTTTGTTTGTTTGTTTTCCTTTCAAACTCTGCTGTCACAGTGATTACTATTAAGTTGCTTAGTACAGTATCTTGAAAAAGAAAATGTTAAAAAAAATCCCTAACATTTATACAAACTGATAAAAACCTTTTAATAACTGATAGTAGGAATACCATTCCAGGTCCAGGTGGAATCCAGGAAGGAATATATACATGGAAAACTGATCTTCTTACTCCGTAAAGTTTTTGATGTTTTTTTTTGATAGGTTTGTCTATTTCTGCAGTTCCATATGGTAAAAATATTAGGAACAATTCAAGTTACAAAATAAGTGCTGTTTAATAACTGCATAATAAACGCATGCTTTGTAGGTTTTTTATATGGAAGTCTGACTACATTGTATTCTTTACAATTTCTGATTCCCTGCTTAACATTCCATCTCCCATCAGCTGAATATTGAAAGCAGTCAGGTTACCTGCTTCAGTAGCCAGTGGTTATGTGCTGTGGCTTGCAAGGAGTGGGCAGAGTAGTTGCTTTTGTTTTGATTTCTGCAAACCGAAATCACAAAGTCAAACACTGAGTGCAGTGGTATGTGTATTTAACACGATATGTGTATAACGTTGTCTTAAGTGTGTATTAATAAGCTTATACTGTTATTATATTGTATACCTAATTTTTGAGAGGAACCTGGACTCGAGGAAATGATATTTGATATCATTTATTGGATATCAGTGATATTCAAATTTGAATCCCGGAGCTATTAACTTCTACTTTTTTCTTCTCTTCCTCCTCCCCATTTCCACACCAGGATACAAGTAAAACACAAAAATATATCAAGAAAGAGGGTGCATCAGAAGCTAATCATAAGGCTCCAGAAAACAGAAGTATAGTCCACAGCAATGGCTTGAGTTTTCAGCATGGCAAGTATGTGCGAGACTCCAATCTAATCCAAGGAGAATGCCGGCTGAGCGATGGCAGCCTCAGCCCTGACAGGCCCTATGGAGAAACATCCCTGTCTGTTCCACTTCATCCAACAAAGAGGCCAGCATCAAACCCACCCCCCATCAGCAACCAGGCGACAAAAGGTAATGCTTACCTCTCTTGCCCTTTTCACAGGGAAAGAAGGAAGGCAAAAGTTAACAATAAACACCTGAAGTAGAGGCGCTCTGTAAGCGTCAAAGAGTGCGGAGGAGGAAGTAAGAGAGGTTGGACTGGCTGCTTGAAAAAAAAAAAAGGAAAAAAATGGTTCTGAAATTCCCAATTGAGGTATTTGATTTCATTTTTCAGGCAAACGTCCAAAGAAAGGAATGGCAACTGCTAAACAGCGCCTTGGGAAGATCTTGAAGCTGAACCGCAACGGCCACGCACGCTTCTTTGTTTAATGTAGCTGCTACTTCTACTACTGCTGTCTTTCCTATACAGACCAGTATTGAGGTCGACAGAGCCTGGAGCTGCTGTTTTTCCTCTGCTTGAAGCAGACTTTGCATGTACCATATTAAAACACTGCCTGATGAACAACGACGACGATGACAAAAAAAAAAAACAAAAACCCACAACCCAATGCTGCATTTTCACTGTGCCACACCTGCTCAGCAATAACCATTTGGGAACGGGGAAATCTTCAGAGAGACGTGGACTGTGAGAAGAATTAGTCTCTCATCAGGGCTTGATTATCATTTGTTGCTGATAGTTTCTGACCTAATCCATGAGGGGAAGATGATGAAGGTGGTTTATCAATAATTTATTTCTGATAGATTTTGACAACTTTAAAATTCATTTTAAAAACTATTTATTTGGAAGACTTTTTTTTTTTTGGTGGGAGTTATTAATTTAGATTTAAGAATGTGAAAGCTTTTAATTGTTTTGATAATGTATGTTTGGTGCAGTGGAGAGCCACATTAATGGTGATTATTCTGGACTCCTAAATTTGTTATTCAGGTTATAGTCTTAAGTAGGGATGAGATGCATTATTAATTATTTTTAAATTAAGGCTTATGGAATCTTATTTTTTTCTGCTCTTAATAAGCTATTGTCTGAGCTTCTGTTGACTCGCAAGGTGCATATTTTCTGCCGGCTTGATTATTTTTTGATCTCTCTTTTTTATACAGATTTATTTATTTGATGGAGTAGAATAGACTCTTTAAGGACACAAGATTCTTCTTATGTCAGTCCAGTAGCTAACTTGTTTTAAGCTGCACCCCTTTCCTCCAAGTCAGAGCGTCTGTTTTTCCTCCTAATGTGACGTTTGATCCATCCGCCATGATTTTCTTCTGCAAAAGCTCCCTTGAAAGTTCCATTGGCATAGGTAATTTAGAATCTGGTACAAGGGAGGGCAACATCTCGCATCTTCTTGGAGGAGCTGGGAGCTCAGTTAAGATACACGTTTCTTCATCATCACTCAGAAATAAGTCATGAGCCACACTGCAGTCCCAAGATTCGGCGTAGTGCTTAGTGTCACATGACAGAAGCATTAAAATACTCTTGTCTTCTGATCAGTTCAATGACGAGTCAGGAAGGTAGGAGAATCTGCATTACCTTTAAAGCTGGACATGACTGCCAATTGAAAGTCTTAACTGGTGCATGTACCCGTGTTAAGTAGCTTACTGGTATCAGAATGGCCATTTCTGTCTGGCTGTGTACAAAGCCGATGGCAAACGGTGATTCTGAATTACTGTAAATAATTTTGGTTTAGAATTTGTATTTTTTCTGTAATATAAAATTAAATATTTAACTTTCGGGAGATTGGGATGAAGGCTTAAAGGGGAATACTTGATTATGGAAAAAGGGCATTTAGCAGGGTCCAGCCAAACAGAAACATTAATACGCTAGTGACAACAGTATTGTGGATTTGTTTTTGTTTGTTTTATTTTGTTTGTATGTTTATTTTGAGTGATTTTTTAAGAGCAAAACACTCGAGCATAGCTATCCAATTTGTTGATGTAACTTTCCATAATCAGTTTTTCCTTCCTCCATATTCTATACTGAAATAGTTTTCTCGTATTGTAATTTAAAAGCAGGTTAACTTGGACCTTCCAGAATATCTGTGCAGAGTTACTTCCCCCTGTTCTCGATTATTAATGCCTTTGCAAAATTATGGCAACAGTTCTGATGTCAGGTGTTTCTGATCGTTGCAGGGTCAAAACTATTCAGCACTATGTTATCCTGTTTCCAAATTGAGAAACATCAAAACATAATGCAATTGCAAATAAATCAGGTAGTTTTCGTGGCCTAAATTCCTTGCAAACTTGAAATTGACAACTTCAGTGTGTTTTGCAGCCCTGCTCTCACATGATATTGATTTGACTTTATAGTGTTGTGTGCATGCGTGTGAGTGTGTGTATGAATGAAGTTTTTAAGGGTTTTTGTTTGTTTGCTAATTATAATTTCACTAAATGTAGATATCTCTCCCACACCCACCCCCAGAAAGAGAAGACCACTGGCCGCATTCAGTCTGCTCCAGATTTTTTGTTTGTTTGTTTAAATAAATAGTAATTATTATTATTTTTTTATTTAATGCAAGTTATCAACCTCGTTTAGTAGACTGTTGGGAATGGAGATAACAGAAGCAGAAGCTATGCCAAGAGGTACTTTATGGTGCTGGAAGTGACGATTACTTGTTGTTCTCAGGTGCTATGTTTTCCAGATTGAAATAGTCAAGAGAGAGTATTTTAACTATCTTCTAATATGTTCTCACCAAAGTACTACATCAAAGAAATAAAATAAGTTGTCAATATTAGTTAAAATTGTATACCCATGTAAGTATTCCCTGTGCTTGAGCTTGAGCAAATGGATTAATGCCTGCCAAGCTTTGCAGTCTGTTTTAGCTTTAGTGTACTGAACCAAACTGCTTCCTTCTAGCTGGCTGTATAATTTGTAAGAATAGAAAATTCCAGTTCAGGGCAGCAAGCAGATTCAGAACGGAAAGAAGAATGAGCCATCTCTCCGTGAAAGCAGATTTCTGAGAGCACTAATTGGAAATAGAAGTATGCCAGAATAGAATCTGGAGTAAGGAATTTTGAAATATGGAATGCACATTCTTGTATGTGTGACTGGTTTATACATTGTCTGTTTTCTGACCACCCACGTTATTTATCTGCATCTTACTATTAGAACACAGATATGGCTGGACCCATATATATTATTTCTTCTTGTTTTTGTTCTTTCTTTGTTCTACTTTCTACCTTTTTTTTTTTTTCTTCCCAAAGTGGCTCTCCGCTGTTGTCGCTGTTGTGAGTTTGTGTAATAGTCTCTTCACAGATGGTCAACAGGCAGAGGTTCATTCCCATTTTCTTCAGGTATCCGTGCTTCCAGCAGAAGTTAACTCTGATATTCCACCTCAGAAGTATTTTAAAATTAATTGCCATGGTGAGCCGTGTTTCAAATAATAATAGTGATTCTCCTGGTAGCTTATGAAGAGGATGTGGTAACCTGGTAACCTCACTTGTTTTGTGTACATGTTTGTAGGGATATTTTTATGGTGTTCTAGATGAAAGCACTACTGCACCAATCTTTTTGTAGGTGGACTGAACTTTGTGTTGTAATAGCGGAGAGAAAAAGCCCCATTGTTCTTTTTTTCTTGCTGTCTCATGTGAGATGGAGGAGATATGGGGAGTGGGTAGCACTGGCTGAATAACTCAGAGAATTAAGCCTGGTGTGATAACTTGTTCTGAAGGAGGACCTTTTTTGAAAAGCCTGAAAAGGATTTGGATTTGACGTAAAGTGTAATTTTTTATGTTGATAGGCAGACAGAACAATAGGAATTGAATATTGCAGGGGTATTCCCATTCTCTCAAGTTCTCACGTTCCTACAACTAGGAGAAAACAAAAAGAACCAAAACCAAAACATGAAAATGGAAAGACCACCCAGAAACTGTTAGCAATGACCCTTCCAGCAACTTTCCCTTTTCTCCTCCTGCTAGACTTGTTAATAAACCCTGGCTACAAGGTAGCCTTTAATGACCTCTGAGGTAGATTACCTATGCAACCTATAATACTCTTCATGAATCCATTCTTAAATACAATTTTGAAAGGGTTAGATGTTGAGAGTTAATACTGTTGCTTTCTGATCACACGGGGGCTTTGGGGTATTTTGTTCTCGGTAGTTGAAGTGCTTGTGTTACCTTACCTTTAGTGGTGATATAAGAGTACAGTGTCATCTTTAGAAGCTTCAGCTTTTCCTAGGCTTGACTAGATGGCATAAGCTACTTTCATTCTCAAAGCCATAAAGTTGAAAATGATGAGAATTTTGCAGGGCTTCAGAGTCAGAGCTGGCACAAATCTTGCTAATTGCTTTCTGGCAATTGTGGAGACTAAGCAGAGCTGAAGCTAGAGTGACCTGGTACTGCAGACGTGCAACCACTGCCCTATTTAGGCCCCATGTGCCCAACTCTCCCTTCACCCCCCACCACGACCTCCAGATCTAGTGTTTTTTCAGAATTTCATTCTTCTGATACTTGCAGACCATTGAAAGCTGTTTGTACCTATGGGATTGAGTGAGCCCAGAGCTGCTCTGTTTCACGGACGAAATATAAATGGAACCCAGGGCCTTACTATTTGTGATTAAATGAAAACGAAAGCTGCAACATCCATTTTTCCAAAAACAACCCCCCAACAAAAACCACCCTAGTAACACTCTTTGGGAGCATGAGAGTGATGAATCATGCAGCGGATGGGAAATACAAGTAGCACTGATAAGGAAATGCACCTTCCTCATAGGATGCATTTCTCTTTGGATAAAAGACTTTTTGTACTTTTAATATAAACTAAGCCATATGCGTTTCATGCTGTGGGAAGGGAATGAAAGGGATCACTTTAAGAGATTATATTGATATGTATTGTCACTTCTGCTGGGAAATGTCTATTGCTGCCAATGCTTTGGTGAATCTTTTTTAAAGAAAAAAACCATTAAATTTGAGGGGGAAGAAGAAAAGGGGAGGGGAGGGAGGGGGCTAGTTCCTGACTATATTTACTAGTTTTGTAGTAATGTTTTGCTGGCCCGTTTGTCTCTTCCTCTCCTTTTTCTACTCTGATAGTCTAATTTATGTCTTTCCTTCTACTGTCTCTGAAAATATTAGCTTGTCTGCTCAGTAGGGGTCGGTGTATGTGTGTCTTCCTTTTTACAGAAACGCACTACTGTGTTAAGTATTTGGCTGGGAAATGGGATGCTGCAGCTTTAAGAGCATTTTTTCAATTCATAACAGTATTTCCCATCCTCTTTTGCCTGCAGGCAGGGAAAGTGTATGTACAGTATTTATTTTGTTTCGATTTTACGTTAAATTTGTAAGTTTCTATAAGTAGCTCACATTGATTATTCTAGGGGAGGATAAGTGGCTTTGTTTAAATTTGTATTTGATATTCATAGTTTCCACTTTCTGTACTTTAAAATACTGAAATTAAAAACTTGTATTGCTTATGTTTTGATTTTAGCACTCGAAAGCGTTTAATTTCTTCAGACTTCTGCTCATTTGCTCCAGTGTAAATACAGAAAACAAAACAGAAAATGCTTTTCTAGGTCCAGTCTCTGTGCCCTTTACTCATTGCGTTTTTTAAGAAGATATTTTCTGCAGAAATTTGAGATGGAGTATTCTCATACTGTTCTTTTATTTTTCGAAGTGCAAACCTCATTTTGATCGAAGTATGTTATATGGCAACCAAATGCATTTTGTGAAGATGTGTATATTTCTTTTGGATCTTAATATAAAAGGGAGGTGGAAGTGTTCTGTGATCTGTCATACTAGCAAATCTAGAGACGTAGATGTGAACTGTAAGCAGGGTGTCAAAAGAAATGCTATTTTCCTGGTCTCCTTGCTCTTGTTTTTTGTTAAGTTTTGCCTCGTGCTGCTGATGATTCGTTTCTGAACTTCTTTTTCCTTTAAGTGGTATGGTGTTTCTGGAAGAGATTTCTCTTGCCCGCGTCCACGTAGTTTGTCGTACTGTTGTCCTGGATTGCTTCTCCGCTCACTTCTCCCTCCACATCATTTTGTGCTTCACAGTTGTTAGCGCTCCCTGTCTCTGCTCCATACAGCAGTACAGTGTTGGCATGTGGGTACTCTACCTGGGGGCTATGGAAGCATTACCATGCTGCACTCAGTGTAATGCATTTTCTTCCCCCTTCTCATAGTGCTCTGTGCTGCTGAACACCTGGAGTGCTGGGCATGGTCTGATGCCTAGGTTCCAGTCATGGTCATTTCATGAGACCCTTAGACAGGTGATGCAGCAATGGGCTTGGAAAGATCAGATGGCAAAAGGTGTTTGGTTTGAGCATCCTCTGCAGCTACCCAAGTGTACTTCTTAGGATGGCTTTTGGTTTGCAGAGGATTTATGATTGACTGTGATGTCTAGGAGATCTCTTCACAGGCCGGGACTGTTGCACCACGTGCTTTGCAGGCAAAGAGCAAGAACGCTGTTCTCAAAAACAGTGTCCTGCTCAAGCGTAAGGTGGAAAGAGTTTTAATACATAACACACGTCTGTGTTCTGTGGCCTGAAGTGTAAAACACTGTAGTCGTGTACATTTTGGGCACTTCCATCGGACACTCGTCTGGATTTGTGGCATACAACTCAATGCTCATACCAACGTTTTGGTCTTAAAGTGGTAGACTTGGTAGACTGGTACCTACCCAGTTAGTTTTGAGTATGCTTTGTGAAGGTCAGTTATTTCCCTAGAGGGCTTTACATCCCCCGTTCCAAGTTATGAAGCTGTTGTGTTAGTCGGTTAGAGAACATTACCAGTCCAACCCCTTCTTGGTTTTTTTCCACCTTGGGTTGTTAATGGAAATATGGGCAGTAGAATGGATATGTTGGAGTCAGTCATGCTGAGTGTTTTTTCCTTTTTGTAGACATGTTTCTTCTGGGAGCCTACAACATTATGCTTTTACTGCTGGTAAGTAGCATCAACCGTCTCAAGCCAGAAATTAATGAAGACTGAAACTGGAAAAACAGAACGTTATTACTCATTCTGATACGACCCAGTTTCAAATGTCTTTGTTTCTACAGTGACTAAAATGTTCACCTGCAGAAGAAGTACCTGGTGATGGAGGTGGTGAATAGCTTCTCATTGCCAGAGCTCGTGGTATTCCACCTAATAGGCAGGTTCATAGGTCAGCCTGCTTTGTGTACACTAAGGTCTGTTCTCCTTGGAGCCAGTTAACGCTTTGGAATAAGTACTGCAGACATCTGAAGAATTGTTTGGCCCAATAGATCTACTTATCTGTGCTGATCCTGCTGTATTCGGTCTTGGAAAAGTGTTATTTGAAACATATAAGTCAACTAAAAGAACAGTATACACAGAGCCTGCTTCTTTGTGGTGCTTTGCTTGAAAGTTTTTCTCATGAGAAATGTTTCGTTCGCTGCAATGAGTGTGAGTCAAGTTCCCACTCGTTCTCAGATAATGTTCTGCTTATCTGGAAGAAACATTTGCTCTTGAACCATATGCTTTGGTGGTAAGTCAGGAAGACCTAAGTCAGCTTTTTGTTCTGGAAGATGTAGAAGCCAACAAAACTCTAGTTGAGTGCTACATGAGTATCCTGAAATAGGACCCGTGCTGTGGAAGCGTGGTTTCACTAGGTTGCCTTTTCCATACTAGCATTCATTTGAAAATGATGCTGAATCATGTGCTTCGTTCTCAGGTTGTTGATTTCTTCTAGAGAGTTGTTGCAGTTTTACAGAGGATTTTTGGATATATAGTGTTGCAGTAAGGCTTCTTTGGTAAGGATTGCCTTGTGCTCAGCCTGCACTGTAGAAATTGTTTCACGTTCAGCTGGGTGGCAGTTGCTGGGCAGAGCCCTGTGTGGATGGTTAATGTGTTTCACCCCAAGAGACAGCTGACTGCCTCTGGGCTCTTACAGACCCATGCCTACTGGAGAAGGAAGGCATTCCAAGGGTGTATTCACCAAGTGAACTGCTGAAAGCGATGTGAGGAAGAACTAAGTGATGTGGAGGAGGTTAATGTTGAACTTTTCCCTCTTGGCTTCAGAGTCCATCCATATTCAGCCCAGATCCTCTGTGAGGAGGGAGAAAAAAATCTGTGAGCTGTGCAGTGGGGTACTGCAGGATGATTGGTTGTACTCCAAAGGCTGGTGGGCAGCTGTGGCTGTTGTCACGCTGAGTGACACATGGATGCTGAATTGGAAGGTTTAGGAGGGAGACCAAGCGTTAAATAGGACATGGCATGTAGGTGGTCACTGTCTCTGAGCTCCTGGAGAAGCTTGGGGTGAAGAGGTGTCCATGAAATGCTCTGGGTAAATGCAAAAACATATTATGTACTTCTGTGGCTAACTAAAAGCTTAGCCATTGGTTCTGTGAGACCATTTTCTAGAGCACTGAATGAATTTCGCTTAAAGGGAGAGTTGAATTCTTCCCAGTGCGGTGCCGGAGCAGTGGCACAGCTGCACAGAGAGGTGGTGGAGTCTCCTTCTCTGGAGACGTTCCAGACCCGCCTGGACGCCTACCTGTGCAACCTGGGCTAGGGAGCTGCTGTGGCAGGGGGTTGGACTCAAGGATCTCTGGAGGTCCCTTCCAACCCCTACAGTTCTGTGACTGTGTGAATTTGTACAGAAGGCAGAAAGATTTCATGCTTTATCACACAGATACCATATGAGTGAACTTTGTAGGGGAGGTGATCTTTATCCATCCAGCTGCCATACTGGGAGGGTGGGAAATACACATAGTCCAGTGCATGTTGTTCCAACGTAGGACCTTTCCTCACGAACGTTCCTGTGCACGTGTCCTCGCCCTGGGGCCTCTCTTCTGAAGCAGTAACTTACAGACTGAGTTCAGCAGCTTTCTTATTTTAAGCTACATTTTATATGGCTCTTAGTGTAGTAGAAGAGGAGGAAAATGATGTAGCTTAGATTCAACATATGATGTCTGAAATGCCCACAAAAAGATGTAGAAACAAGACAGAATTTTCTGTGGCTTATTTGGTAAATTAAAACCCAAAACAATTACAGAAAAGCCAAACTTCAGGGGGAGAACTATTCACGAGATTACAAAACTAAGGAAGTCGGGAATGTTTCAGCAAGCCACAGAATCCAGATGTGTATTTCATACTCTTCTCAAACTGTGCTCCATGTACAGTGTGTGAGTTCTCTCTTTCTGTCCCGTGTTTTCTCTTGCGTCCAGTTCCACAGGATTTTAAACAGTACACAGTATCAGTTACCAAACTCCAGTCGTAGTAGCATTTATACTGTAACTGTGAGGGAAGGATTGTCCCCACAGCTCCTTCCATCACATATTACATATTTAATGGAGAGCAAAACAGTTCTGTCAGTAGTCTTAAAATTCTTGATCATTTCCAGTTGGTTGGGACAGTTGGATTTCTAAAATAATGATTTTTTTTCCTGTATCTTTCAGTTTAATTTCTAATTTTTTTTTTCTAATGGTTGCAAGTAATAAGACACAAATAGGGTTGACTTGCTGCTAGAAGCACTAGGGTTTTATTTTAGGGAAGAATCTGCTTAGATTCGCACCACGATTTCTCACCAGTTCAGCTGCTGAACTGTGATTGATGTGCTGATTTGATGGGGTCTGAATTGATGCTGATGTGGTGATGCGTCCTTAACCATGTTGCACTGTGAGTGTTCTTTGGATGGTGCTGCAGATTGCTCCTTTCAGTGCCCTGCCGAAGACTTCTGATAACTCAGATGTGCCCGTAGTTGTCTCAGCTGCTGCCCAGCCCTGCTGCCTGGGAGCTGCCATCTCTTATGCAGGAATTCATTTAAGGGGAAGGCCTTTGTTTTGTTGATGTGATTGAGGGCCTCTGGGGTGTCATGGCTGGGGGGGAGGATGCCAGCTTCAGAGCAAATGGCCAGGCTGCAGAGGGGAGCATGCCTTTTGCTGGGAGGCCGGAGGAGCAGCCTGCACCACTGCTGAGCCCTGCAGAAGGGACATCTTTGTCCCAGCTGGTTGGCATGCTGGCCTTTCTCACTGTACTTGGCTTACAGGAAGGCTCCCATCCCCACCCAATGCCCACTGGGGGCTGCTTCCAGCAGAGGGAGGGCTCCCCTGAGCCCCTGTGGGGCAGCACAAGAATTAATAGAGAGCTATTCAAGCAGCTAGCTGGAGTGCTGCAGCCTTCCTGAGGTCAGCTTGAGTTGGGGCATTTTGAAGTAGGATTTCAGTGTTCTCCAGAATCAGTCTTTTACTTACACCACTGGCATAACGTGAAACAAACACCTCCAGTTTGCAGTTCTAGAAAAGGAGTGCTCACTTTGCTATATTTCATTCCTGCATTGTAACTTTCAGTAAACTCCTTCTCTTGCCTACGTGGTCTCACTGAGGTAATTACTGAGGATCTGTGGATCCCTTAGCAGTGTTAGGTATAATTTAGCTTCCTGTAGGGATTTTTGTCTGTTCATTTTGGGTAGAGAACAGAATTTTCTGTTCTGCCTCAATCTCAAAAAGTGGCGTGGATAACTTTCCTCTCTCCTTCCCACTCCTGCCCTGCAGACCCTGCACAGTCTTCAGCACATGAGAACAGGTAGGAAGGATTGGTCACAGGGTCACAGAGTGGCTTGGGCTCTAAGGGACCTCGAAGCCCACCCAGTCCCACCTTCCTGCCATGGGCACGGCTGCCACCACCAGCCCAGGCTGCCCAGGGCCCCATCCAACCTGGCCCTGAGCACTTCCAGGGATGGGGCACCCGCAAGATAAATACAGAAGAGTTTTCTGTTCTTCCTTTGAAACCTCAATCGAAATTATTTCTTCTGCCAATAGGAAAATGTGCAGCAGGCATGCTACGTTCTGCTGATTTTTATTGGAAAATCAAAGCGAAGGAAAAAGGATGTGCAGCTCCTTAACCACATCTGCAACCGGCAAGGAATGAAAACCTTTCCTTCACTCGCAGAATATATGCTTTGTTTTCTGTTTCCGTTTTAAAATGTGCTTCTCCGGGCCGGGAAGAAAGGAGCAGAAACGCTCCGAGAAGCGGTGCTTTCCATGCAGTCTCGGGGCTGCCCGGCAGCAGTGACCGCCAGGCGGAGCTCACGGCACGGCCGCCGGCGCGCAGCTCCGGGCCCGCAGCCGGGAGATGGTTTTAATGACCTTCATCACAACTGTGGGGTGAATTGAGAAGGACCCCCCCCTTTCTCAACCCCCCCCCCCCCCTTCGTCTGTCACTGCTCTGCGGCCGTTTCTGTGCTGGAGGTCACCGTGGGCTGCAGTCTAACCGGTTCCCGTTTCGTCAAGGAGAGAGACTGTAACATCTGTAACGCAGTGACTGTGGGCACCTTTCTTCTTCTTCCTCAAATAAATGAATACTGAACAGACAGAGTCCTTTTATCACAGCTGTGCTCTTATCAGACCATCTCCTCTTATATTCCTTCCTTCCCCCAGCCATTGTGGAAGCAGACATCCTGCCCAAGGCATCAAAACCCACAATCTGCCGCTTCTTCTGCGGAGCTTCTGGACTTTGGCCAGCAGCCCCTCGAGAGGGTCCCAGATGTGACTGCTTTCTCTGTGCTGCCCTGAAAATATCCGGTGGAAACAAAGGGCCGCACTCAGCACGGTTACCGCTTCGGAGGCCAGCACTTCCTCCGCTGTCAGGGCTGTACGGTGGGAGACGGTGGTGCTGAGGTACCCCAGTGTGAGCAGGCTGAAGTAGGGGGGTCGCAGTCAAAGGGATGCCCCTACAATGGGAAGAAGCTGATCCTTTGAGTGCGCCTCTACAGCTGCTCCGTGGGTTCACCGGCAATTCCCACGAAGCCTGGAGGTGCGTGTGGGATGCCGATGCCTCACACCCATGTCCTGTGTGAAAAGAGATTGGGTTTTGATGCTTCTTCCTGTTAGAGGGGAAAAAAACATAAATCCAAGCAGTTATTCTACTTCTCTATCAGTGTAACTTGGGGCATTGCTTCTCCTGCTCTTCATAAAACTGAAATGTTTTGACTAATACTTCTGGGAGAAGCTTTGGGGAGAGAGAAGGGGAGTGTGAGGATAGCAATTCATCCCAGATTTGTGGCTTAGGTTTGTGATGGTTTCGTGCTACTTGGGAAGGTTTGGGAATTTTTGGTTGTAAGATCAGAAACACAGCATCACAGGCTGTTACAGTATGCAGTTGGAGATGCCTGTGGGGAACCATGGGAGTGATGCGAGTGTGCATTGCTGCTGGCTTTCCCTGTGCCTCCATCTTGTAGTGCTCTCCTTGTAGCTTAGGTCTTCAGTGTCGCTTCCCTACCTTGACACACGCTGCCTAGCTGCCACACTTCCTGTAGCCTGTGTGCACTTTTCTGTCTTCTCAAGCATTTCTGTGCACCATAAAACATTCAGAAGGGTCATTACCCGTATATCAGTTTTTAGGAATCGAGAATTCAATGTGATTTCGTCTGTGAAGCTGTGTTTTGTTGGTTAAAATCTTTACTTCGGTGTCTCTCCACCGGGATCCGTCTTGCCATCTGTCTTACGCTAAAATGAAGAGACTGGAGAAGAGTGAAAGGAGAAGAAAAAAGATGGATCGCAATAAAACACAGATTGTGCTGCATCTGAAAAGAGAAGCACGTGAACCAGGTTGAGGGAGGTGATTCTGCTCCTCTACTCTGCTCTCGTGGCACCTCACCTGGAGTACTGCGTCCAGGCCTGGAGCCCCCAGCACAAGAAGGACATGGAGCTGTTGGAGCAGGTCCAGAGGAGGGCAATGAGGGTGCTCAGAGGGCTGGAGCACCTCTCCTACAAAGACAGACTGAGAGAGCTGGGGCTGTTTGGCCTGGAGAAGGGGAGGCATTGAGAAGACCTTATAGAGGCCTTCCAGTGCCTGAAAGGGGCCTACAGGAAAACTGGAGATGGATTTTCGTAAGAGCGGGGAGCAACAGGACAAGGGGAAATGGCTGTAAACTGAAAGTGGGTAGATTTAGACTAGATATCAGGAAGAAATATTTACTGTGAGGGTGATGATACACTGGCACATGTTGCTCAGTGCGGTTGTGTATGCCCCCACCTTTGAGGCATTGAAGGTCAGGCTGGATGGGGCTTGGAGCAACCTGGTCTAGAGGGAGGTGTCCCTGCCCATAGCAGAGGGGTTGGAACTAGATGATCTTAAAGGACCCTTCAAACCCAAACCATTCTATGATTCCATGCTTCTATGATCCAGGCTAGAAAACTGCTTGCTGTTGAGTTGTGCTGATCAGTTGTTACCCTTGAAGGCATTCTGTCGCTATGTTAAATTAGAAAGAAATGCTCACAAGTATTTGCCAGGCAATTCCATGTCCTGTGCACACCTTAAACTTTTTTTGATTTAGGTGACTTGAGACAGAAGTGGCTTTTGAAACAACCCTTCACACGAAGCAGGCACATTGCTTTAACAAAGCACGAGGGCTGAAACGTCATCCTTTGCATGCAAAACTGATGGAGCTGAGTGCCTTGGTCACTGGAGTCACGGGGTGTGTTGTAAATGACATTTGCTTTTTGGTTATTGCTTTCAGAAATACCCTGCCTTTGCAGATTGACTGGCAAGTTTTCCACAACAAAGCATGCTGTGTCAGCAGCAACCAGAAACTTATCTCCCTCTCTAAGCAAGTGTCCTAAAATAAAGGGCCAGAGGAGCTTCAGTCCAGATGGAGAAGGAAGAACATGACAGAAGAAGAAAATATGACAATAGGGGGGTTCTTGACAAACTGATGATAACACTTAAATAGCTGCTCCATCAAGAAGGGTGTAAGTATATTCTAGGCTTTTGCAAACACCGCGGTGCAAAGATGTAGTCCATAATAAATCCACGTGGCAGGGGCTGGACCCTTATCTTGTCAGAAAGATTCAGAAACACTCACTTGGTGTTCTGAGCAATGCTAAAATGCCACGAGGTGACCTGTTCCTACTGTGTGAGCCCATGACACGTCTCCTAAGGTGTTTTCTTGATCGGGAGCCCTGTGCTGGGGGTGTCCCGTGGCTGTTAGCTCTTGCTGGTACGGTGCTGCTGTGAGCTCTTCAATCAGTGAGCCTGGACCTGTGTAGCTCTGCGTGAGCCTGGGCGCTTACTAATGTGAGTCCTTGAGACACATAAAGGAAGCTGGAGCTGGCTGCAGAGATTTTTCTATGCACAATAAGAAAAAAATCATGCTGATATTTTGTGCAAGTTTGAGTAAATAGACTGTGAGAGGAAACACAATAGAGATATTTGGCAGTTGACTGCTTTTGCAGAAACTTTATCTTTCCAAGAGTGGGGAGAACATTTCTAGGAATGGCTGTGCTTGTACACAGCAGTTTACTGCAGCATCGTGTGTCTGAGGGTGTATCTTGCAGAAAGGAGCTGGAGCACCTTGCCCTTGGGTTTCTGCCTGCAGAACCTGGCCTGCCGTGTTGGTGCTGTGTGCAGCATTCCTGGAGCAAAAGCAGCGGGCAGTCCCTGGGCTTGGTTTATCATTTGTATCGTGGTAAGGAAGCACTGTGAGGGCAGCTTTGTCTCTGTGCTTGTCGGCAGGTGGGAGCTGCCTCCAGTGAGATCTGTGGGTGAGGGGTGTCTTCACAGGTCTGAGCTCTCACCCCATCCATACTACACTTTTATCCCCCAAACCACTGCCCAGAAGAGACTGTAGCTGTTGCTTTCTGCCACAAATAGTGCCGTGCTGCAGGCAACGAAAGGAGCTGACTGCACCCCCAGATCTCCTGCTTGGTAGCCTGGCTGCTGGCTCTGGCTGTTGCAGTTCTAGGAAAGATGCCGCAGCTATCGACCCTGAGCTGTTATTTGCCTATTGAAATGCAGGGAACTGGGGGCTGGGTGTGGGGAGCCGCAGCTTGCTGCCTTTGCCCTTCTCCATCCTGGAAGAGTTTTGCCCACTCCTGCAGTGATTTCTGAGTAGCACAGGCTCTTTTTTTTCCTGTCAGAAAACCCACCGAGATGCTGGGCAGATCGCAAGGGAAGCGCTGGCCGCCTCATTATGGAGCTGCAATCTGTTTCTTCTCCACCCCTCCCCTGCTTATATTCCTCCCCAGGGAGTTGCCGTTCCTTTTCAATAGGATCGTTTAATCTCTCACTGCTCTGTCTGTGCCCTCTTCATTTCCCTTTCCAGAGCTGCTGCTCTCGCTTTCTGCTCTTCTTGCCGCCAGAATGAGGCACTTCCATGGCACTGTGCTCAGAGATGTATTTGCCCATTGCTGCCAGAGGAACGGCCTACCAACGCATGGCAGATGTTGCCACAAGGCTGCACACCTCCTTCCCTAACACAGTGCTCTGTGAAGCTGCAGCCCGTGCCTTGGACAGGTACGCTCTGCTGGGTTCAGAACTGGCTGGAGGGCCGAGCCCAGAGGGTGGTGGTGGTGAATGGGGTAAAATCTGGCACCCGGTCATAAGTGGTGCTCCCCAGGGGTCAGTACCAGGGCCTGTTGCCTTCAGTCTCTTTACTGACTACATGCACAAGGGCACTGAGTGCCCCCTCAGTAAGTTTGCAGATGACACCAAGCTGGGAGGATGTATCAATCTGCCTGGGGGTAGGAAGGCCCTGCAGAGGGATCTGGACAGGCTGAATAGCTGGGCTGAGGTCAGTGGGATGACGCTATACAAGACCAAGTACCAGATTCTTGGCTTTGGCCACAGCAACCCCAAGCAATGCTACAGGTTTGGAGCAGAGTGGCCAGCAAACCACTGGAGGAAAATGACCTGGGCATAGCTAGCTGAACATGAGCCAGCAGTGTGCCCAGGTGTCCAAGAAGGCCACTGGCATCCTGGCTGGTGTAAGAAATAGTGCTGCCAGCAGGAGCGAGGAGGTGATTGTTCTCCTATGCTCACCTCTGGTGGGGCTGCAGCTCGCGTACTGTGTTCAGTTTTTTGGGTCCCTCATGACAAGAAAGACATGGAGGCCCTGAAGCGTGTTCAGAGAAGAGCAACAGAGCTGTGAGGGGTCTGGGGCACAGGTCTGATGGGGACTGGCTGAGGGAACTGGGGTTGTTCAGTCTGGAGAAGAGGAACTCAGGTGAGACCTTGTTCTCTCTACAACGACCTGGAAGGAGGTTGTGGTGAAGCAGGGGTCAGCCTCCTCTCCCTGATAACACTAATATGTAATATTAGTAATAAGACTAGAGGTAATGGCTTCAAGTTGCAGCTGGGGAAGTTCAGTTTGGATATTAGGAAACATTTCTTCTCACTGGCACAGGCTACCCAGGGAGGTGGTGGAGTCACCGGTGTTCCAGAACCGTGTGGATGAAGCATTGATGGATATGGACAGTGGGCACGGTGGGGGTGGGCTGATGGTTGGACTGGGTGATCTCAGTGGTCTTTTCCAACCTTAACGATTCCATTATTACAAAACTCAACACAGCACAAGCTCTCCTTGTGGGAAGATAAATGCACTAAGCCTGGCTCTGGGCTTTTAGGAGACAACAGAGCTTGGAGACCACCATATCAGTGCCTGCCCCAGGGCCTGTGCAAGACAGCATTTCACAGCTAAGCAGAGGAATGCTTTAACCCAGAGCCTTGCTAAGTGCAGAGTCCCAGTCTGTGGCTGGAGGCCTCACAACCCTGATGCCCATCTGTTCAAGGCCAGGTGGCCTACAGGGTTCACCAACACTGTGACAGGGAGTGAGGGCTTGGCCTTGGCTGCACAGCTACTCACTCTGGAAGCGTTTTTCTGTCTCTAGAAGCAGCACTCTGCTGGTGCAGATCGTGCCGGTCCCAGTGACATGTGGAGACTGTTGTGTGCTTACATCAAGCACAGCATGCTAGTTTATTTTCTTTGTTCTGAGCTGTTTTGCAATTCAATTGCTAATATTTTTCACAATTACATTTGTGCAGCTACATCAGTATGGATTTCATACAGAGGCCTGGAGTTTTGCAATGCTCTCCCTCACACAGGACACCTCTGGGAAACCACCCACACTGCAGGGAGGATGCTGCCGGCACCACTGGCAATGCCAGGGCATCTGCTGCAGGTGACCACCCTGCTCTGCCACTCCTCCTGGGTGAGCGCTGCTCTCCGTATCCTCTCTGTCCTCTGAGAATGGCTGGGGATATATTTATGTCAGTACAGTTTCTAGGCTTCCAGGGCCTCAGTTCTTCCACGTTCAGAATGGTGAATGTTGGTGGTGGCCATAGGGGCCCCAGATCACAGTGCCACTTGTGGCTATAGCCCTGTCTTGCAATGGAGGGTCCTTTCCTATCTCCATGTGTAAGCTGTACTTGTGCTGGATCACAGTGGCATTCCTTCCTTTGGGCAGCAGGCACTCAGAGCTTTGCTGGGCTGTCCCGACCCAGTGCTCAATGCTATGCACAAGGGAGGCGTCCTCCTGAGGCTCCCTGCCATACACGGTTCTGCTCCTGATGCAGGAGATGTAGTGATCTCAACTTCAACGAGGATAATTACAAATGTAGTTCCTGCCTCTTCAGTGATGCAGGTCTTTATTCAACCTGACTGGGGTCCGTAACCTCTGCTGGCTGCAAGTGCTCTCAGCCACCAGGTCTGTGTGCTGTGTGAAGTGCTATTTGTTTTTCCTTCTATTCTTGCTGATGTTACCTGCTGTGGATGATGCAACCCTGCTGACAACCTGCTGTGGATGATGCAATCAGGCTGGCAACCTGCTGGGGATGATGATGCAATCAGGCTCACGAGCAGAGATCACAAAGAGGTTCTAAGTCCAGGTGGGAAAAAGGAGGGAAAACCTAAAACAACAACAAAACCAAATACTGTACCCTAAAAACAGTTTCTGCGGCAGAAGCTTGGTTGTAGGTGAGCTCGGGAGATACGGGCAAGGCAGCACCAAGATGGGCTACCCATGCTGGTGCCTCCATGCTGGGGAGCACACACTTGGCATCTTTCTCTAGGCTGTAACCCTCTGTGTTTCAACCATTGCTTAGTCCACAGTTCTGCTGAGTCCAAGGACTTCAGGGAAATGTGAAGGAGCGAGTCGTGGGTTGGTTTGACAAGGGGTGGCACAATGCAATACCCAAGACAAGTACAAGTGTAGTTCCTGTGCAGGAAGACATGAAGCTGAGCTGCTGTAGGTGCCCATAGGGGCAGATGATGTGGCTGTGGTTGATGGGTGGATTGGAGGGTTCAGGGTGGACAATGCGAGAGGCTTCTTCCAGGAAGGTGGTGCAGCAGTGCACCTGGAACAGTCAGGGACTCTCCATCCTTGTTGTTTTTTTTTTTTTTTATCCAGCTAGCAAAATCCACAGTTGATCTGAGGTAGAGCTGGCAACAGCCCTGCTTCTCATGGGGCACAGGACCAGCGGTGTCCAGAGATCTGTTCAGCTGATGCTTCTGTGACTGTACTTACATTAAAACTGAATAAACATGGTCTGATGTTGACTTAACCTTCCCAGTAGGCATGTGAATCTATTTTTATTGACGTGCTTCTTCCTAGAATCTGATTCTCATTAAAGATGAGTGAAAATGGGAGGTTACCTACATGTTACCTGGAAAGGCACAGGAGTTGGGTTTTTGGTTCCGTCCCTCAGGCTGTTGGAAAGCTGGCCCGGGCAGCACATTCATTCCAATGATGACACAGTGCAAAATACCACCCCTTACCAAGCTCTGTAGGTGCAATTACTGGGATAAGGTTTTCCAGGGAACGACGTTTCCTTGTAGTCATGATCTGAATGGCCCTTCAGCGTGTGCTTCTGGTGTGCCTTTGCACTTCAACATCTGCTTTAGCAGGCTATGGTTAGTGAATGCTCAGGGAAGTGTGGTGCCAGATGTTCATTCCCTAAACTGTGAGATGTAATAACACATTTCTGCTTCACTGCAGGCACAGAGCAGGACCTCTGTGTGCACAGCATGGGGGACTCCTTCCAGACCTGGGGTTAAAGCTCTGCTTGAGCTGCTTCACGCTGTTCTCCTGTCCCTTCTGGTAACCACTGCCTTTAACAAATCCTCTCCCACCCCTTGATCCCTGTTACCTGGAATGGACCGTCAGGAACAAAAGATGTACATTCCTGTATTATTTCACAGGGGACGAGGAAGTCTTTCTTGTCAGAGAAACCCTTCTCATGCTCCTTCCCTCCATCAGAGGCACAGGGAATGGTGAGCAATTAATCTGAAACTCTGTGCAGTAAAACACAGATCAGATCTCCATAGCTCGAGAAATTCTGGATGAAAGCCAGAAAAGTTTAACAAGGAAATGTGTTCCCTCCAGCATAATTGTGTGCTTGGCTTCTATTTTAATAAATGAGCAACAGCTGAACAGAGGCCAAAAGGAGAGTCCCCCCATCCTGAGGTATGTTCGATGAGGAGTCTGGGCCATGCGTGTTTCAAGTACTGCAGTGGAACAGTTAGCACAAAATACTGAGAATTAACCATCAGTTAGACAGCTACATCAAAGGTGAATAGTAATTGTGAGTGAGTGGATAATGCTAGCGTGAAGGGTTTTCTTTCTTTCTTTCTTTTTTTAATGTTTAAATTTTCTTTTGAATTCCCTCAAGACAGGAAGTGAAAGAAGAAAGCCAGGCACCGTGATAGAGCCTTTGGGGAGCTGGAGGCCTGGGGTGATAAATCAGCAGCGATTCAGTGAGATTAAGGGGGAACATAGCATAATATATGAGGCAATATGGAAAGAGGCATTTTATTGCAGTCAGTCCTGGAAGGATTCAGTTCCAGATGGCTGAAGTGGGGTTAGGTCAGAAACCTCCATCAGATGGGGCTCGCCATCCAACAACATGCAGCATAGCAGGAGCAGGGGAAGATTTTCTCTGCACCAACAAAACATCTTGACTGGGGAGAGCTGTCTTCGTGGCTGGATAAAATAGCTTGCATTAATAGGGGATGTCCTCTTTGTGAGTACAGATGGTGATGAGTGGGGCCACTTTGACATTTCATAAGATGTGTCCTGTTTTTGTAGAACATTTCTAAGAAGATTTTGAGGTTGGTTTGTCATCCAAAAGGAGCTGCACTGGATGACAGGACTGTTGTCCCAGCACTAACAGGGATGTTGGCCTCGATCAACTGCCCCCGTAGCAGCTCCACAGACCGAAATCCTGGGCTGAGTGGAAGTCATAAAACAGAATCATAAAGGTTAGAGGAGACCACTAAGATCATCTAGGCCAACCGCCATGCCCACCAAACCACCTCCTTCAGTGTCAGTCAGCACCTCTAAACCTGATGGGGATCTGTTTCCCCAGGGAACAGCCTGCAGCTTGTTTCTGGCAAATCACCGAGCAGCAGTAGGAAGCAAGAGCATTTACAGCTCCCAGCTATGGCAAGAGGTAAAACAGAGACTTGGTTAATGGAGGAATTTCTCCTGCAAGAGCTAAGGCTAGCTCCACGTCGAGGGCAGAACAGAACTCAGACCAGAGCACTGATGAAGCACAGCAAATGGTTGGGAAGAGCAGGAATGTTGCTTTATTTATTTTATTTTGAACGGTTAAAAGGAATTCTCATTTTGGGAAAAATTGGCTGTACTTTGCTACAGCATCAGACTTTACTGTTGGATCTCTTCTACTAGATAGAAAAGTTTAGATTTATTTTTGTTTGTGTTCTGTCTTACGCAGCTAAGAAAATAATTTCAAATAGGACAAATTGTCTTGTTCCAGGGAGGAGGTCTGATCTGGAGAGTAAAAACAGCTTGCTACTTGGAGTGCAGTCTGCAAAAGAACAAAGCTCTAAGGACCGTTCCCTACACTGTGCCCCACAAGAGAGGTTACTGAGCCAAGATGCTGGCCTCACAAAGCACCCTGCTATGCTAGGCAGTTTCCATGTGAAATACGTTTTTTTCTGTGCCCCAGAGCCTGGTTTTCTAGGTGCTGGTCCTTTGAGAAGGATGGGCAGGGAGGCAAGCATCTGGGGTATTTTCTTCTCCTATTTGCAAGAGGGAATGTGTTTGTTCTTTTCACAGGGATGCTGGTGCATCCTTCTGATAGGCTTTAATAGCTGCTGCCATGAAGAAGAGTAGAGTCTGTTTTAATCAGCAGGTGCATGTCAGTCGCATATTTATGTTTTGCATATGTCACAGGTGACATGAAAGGAAGAAATCTTCACAAGCCAATGTTCCTGCGTGACTTTCATGGAAAATGAGTTCTGGCTGCACAGAAGCGTGTTTTTTGTGGCAGCTGAATGAAAAGTTACACTCAGCTGCTCAGAAAAGTGGGATGACATCATGTAATCTGTACATCTTGTGAAGATAAATCAACGCCGCTATTTATTAAAATATATGCACTTGCAATGGCTTCGTTGGCAGACTGATTGTAATAAATAATTTTAAGCTAAGTGCAGGTCGAAAATTCTGGTAGGAAGGAGCTCCAAGGCAACACGAATGTTGCTGCTTCAAAACCAGGCTCAGGTGGACCGATTTCTAGCAAAAGAGTGGAAGCCTGGGTTCAGCATTTTTAGGTTCTCAATTAAAAGATGATCATCACATCAGCAACATGTCAGACTCATTGTTTTTTTTTTTCCAGACAGTGTCACTCCTGTCCATAGGATGGCAGGGAGCCCCTAAATAACATAACAAATGCTGTAACTGTGACCCAGGATGAGAAGCATTGTCCTGTTGAAGCTTAAAATATTTTCATCGAGAAAGAAGCTTGAGGACATTGCAGTCTTCTCATAGGTATCTCTCAAGACTAGATCTGTGAAACTCTATAGAAAGAGGAGGCACGGGAAATTATCCTTATGCTTACACCTATAGCAATCACCCTGGATTTATTACTACAGCTCAGGCTGCAAGAATGAGCTGATTTATTAACTACCGTCCCTTTGGATTTCTTATTCAGGGTGGTAATACAGCTGTAGAAAGCTGCAGAGAAGTGGAGGCACACATCTTGTCTTTTCAGCCAGTTTCTTGTGTTCATTATGGTCTATAAACAAACATCTCTCAGGTCTCCTAAATAGATTTTCTGATCGTGTTCCCAGAACAGACCACCACCAGCCTCATTAAAGCTTAGTTATGCTACTTTCATGCATGAATTAAAAAACCTCCCATTCACTGCTGATTTTATTTAGTTAGATCCTGTGCCTTGTGGCAGACATTGAATTGGAGTGACATTTATTGGCTCCAAAAAAATAAAAAAAACAACCAACAGTGGGACCGCAGCGAGCAGTTTGACACCTCCATCGTTGGCGATGTGAAAAGGAAGGGGTTAACCTGTTCTTGGCTGTATTGTATTGATTGAGGCCCACGCAAAGAAAATACAGCTGTAAACAGTTAGGAGTATTCCCTGGTAGGGGCGTTTTTTTTTTTGGTAAGTCATTGAACTGGGACTTTGGAGGTATGAACTGTTGTTTCCCAGGGATGCCACCCGCTTCCTGCATGATAGGAGAGGAGGGAGGTCACTGCTTGCTCTAGGTCCCAGCTGGGGATGGTGCTTTCTCTCTCTGACTTTTCTAACTTGCTTGCCTGTGTGGATGGCTTTCCAGCAGAGTGACATCTCTGTGTGCTCATGGTGATGGGTCCTTCTTCCAGCTGGGGCCTCTAGGCACCGCTGCAGATTGCAAACACGGCTTCCCCTTTATGTTGGTCTCCTTCATCTCCACCCATGCTGCAATGTCTGCAAGGTAAGATTAATGGCTTGGAAAGAGAAAAATCGATAAAAAAGAAGAACAATGGAGTAGACGTGCAGCAGGTGGGAAGATGTGAGGTGGGTCTGCTTTCCTCCGGTCCCGCTGGCCGCTGATCTCCAGCAAAGGCGTTTTTGCACGAGAAGGAGGTGAGCCTGTAGTTTAAGTCAAAGGGTGAACAAAAAGCAGCTTTGTGTGCTTACTTTGGGCTAAGCACATTGTGAATATTCTTAAGCATCGCAACCAGGATTAACATCTCTGCATGTTAATGTGCCTGGAGTTCAGCGTGGAGCAGAGTAGGAGTGTGGGCTCCCTGGGCACACTGCTGGGTGTTTCTCTGAACCGCTGATAAATAGCTTTCTATTACTCTTGCTTGCTTTCCCCCCCACCTTTCCTTTCTTTCTTTTTCTTTCCTTCTACAGCTTCTGGAAGAAATCCTGATAGATCTCACCTTTCTGAAACTGACTGTGTTGTTTTATCTCCAAATACACCTGCATGGCAATAGTATATATATAAAGAAAAACGCCATGTGGACAGAAGTATGGAGTTTGTTATTTACAGTGGATCATTAACCTGGTGTGCAAATTTGACTTGATCTCTTTTTTTTTATCCTCCCCCCCCCCCCTCTGGTATTTCAGAGCCCGTGAGGAGCTGCTGCCTTTTGCCGCCCTGGGATCCCAGCAAGGAATGGGAATCTGACGGACTGCAAATGCACCCGCTTGTTTTAACCCCCAGCCAACCAGATAAGTGTCCTTTTAATTTTCTCACTGCTGTGCTTCAGCCATATCCGTGCACAAAACACCTCTCTTCACACTGATTTCAATTCGCCCTTAACAAATGAACGCTCTGCACTTCTCTCTGCTGCTCAGACATCCCAGTAGCCGACAGCGGTGTTTGGTGCGTGCTATTAATTGCTAGGAGCTGCTGCAGCCCGGGGCTCAGGGAGCTGAGGGTCGGTGCCAGCCCCATGATATCGTGGGCAGTGGTTCCATGCTGCTGCGACCCAACAGCCCATGCAGTCCTCTGGGGCTCATTAGGGGCTTAATAACCAGACTTGGCTGGCTTGATAGGGAAGATGCTCGTGCAGGCTTGGAGCGATCTCAGAGAAAGCAGATAACGCTGCTGGAAGGCTTTGTGTATTTGCTGTTCATCTGTGTGATATGGGAAAAGCGATAGCCCCTGCTTGTTCCAGCAGGGAGATGAGCAAGGATGTGGGGCAGAAGCCCTCAGTTACACTGGGTTCATATGGGACATGCAGAGCAGTGTCGTGGGTGAGGGACAGCAGGAAATGTCCCCTCAGAACTGTGGGGATAGAGAACGTGGTCTGTGAGGAAAGTAACTTCGGGCTTGACGTGTGCCTGCTCACAAGCACACCGATAGAATTATTAAGTAAGTTAAGAAATGGAGAAGATGTTGTCCTGTCTCTCTTTGCAATAGCACACAATCATGAGGCTGGGACAAATGTTGGCCATATCTGTGACTGACAGCATTAGAATGAAAAAACACAGAGGCAGTGCGTGTGAGTGGGGAAGGGGTGTGTGGCAGACAGGAGAATGGGATCCAAATCACTCTATGTCTGTCTTTTCTGCTCTAGCAGGGTTGATTAGCACCATAAAATGCCCACCTTGCTGTTAGGGTAACTACAAACGTGTTTGCTACAGCAAATTAGGCTGTGCTGTCTGACCTGAATTTGCCTTACCTACCTAAGTGGAGTTTCCTGGTGAAGGCACCAGCCCAGAACTGAAGGAAAGTGAAGAACAATTCCCCACCACAAACAGACCCTGAGCACAGGCTGTGGCCTCTGTTTCTTGTCATTAACTGCCTGGAAGTGAGGCTCGTTGACATTGCTGTCCTGGCAGCCAAAGGCCACTGAGTTGTGGAGGGACAGGGGCTGGAGTGATGGAGTGGGAGTTCACTGCAGCATAAGAGCTTGATTGATGTCAGCCGACTTGATCCCTGGAGTGTCTGAAGTTCTCTCATTTCTTGGAAAAGCTCCTTGTTTGTGCTGTTGTAACTCAGAGAGGTTTTCATATTAATAGTACAAAAACCATCTCTGGTATCAGTGACTGTCTGTCCTCTATCTTATAACTGACAGCAGTAGTTATCCTTGGCTCTTCAGTGATCTGATAATATAAGGTCTCGACATTATATTAAGAAATGCTGATGAAACAAAGCCTTTGTGATAAAGCTGCAGTCAGGGTTCTTTCATTCATCGAGGTTGGATAGGAAATTGAAACAACTTAAATCTTTTGTGTACCTCAATTAACAGGGCTGTTTGCTCCTCTGAAAAAGAAATAATAGTATAAAAAATAGCATAAGTGGTTTCCAAGGTCTTGATTACTAAGTTTGTGACTTGAAATGTCCTTTCTGCCACTGTGCCAATATGGATGCCCACCCAGATTAGGCCTCATTAAATGAACCAGTGGTTTGCTTGCTGGGTGAATCTCAAGGCAGGGGAGGACTCCACAGATCTTGATAGGTTGCTGCAAAAAATCTTGTCCTGAACAGAAGACCCCCAGATCCCTCACTCTTTCCTTGTCTTACAGGTGAACCTTGAAGACAGCTGAGGCGCCCTGTGTCTCCTAAATGCATACCTTCCTCTGGGGTTAGAAGAGGAGCCATGGGGAAAGACAGGAAAAAAGAGGAGGCTGTCTTTCTGAGGAAAAAGATAACTCTGCTGAGGGCTTTCTCGCTTCTCATTGGCAGCATGATTGGCAGTGGCATCTTCATCTCCCCTAAAGGAGTGCTGATAAACTCCGGCACCGTGGGGTTCTCCCTGGTGGTGTGGTTTTCCTGTGGGCTTCTCTCCATGTTTGGTGAGTGGGAAGTTGGGTCAGCCTTTGCTTGAGCACCCGGCAGGTGAGGGGAGCCAACAAAATTGAAAGTGTAAAATGCTGGGAGGGGAACAGAGCAAAATTTTCCCCGTTCTGAATACCATGAAAGTAAAGGATTGCTAAGGCTGGGGGTCACCAGCATCTTTGCTGGGTTAGGTGGATATCTGTCTGTCCTAAATGTTCTGGGTGAGACTGGTGCTACCCCAGAGCCAGGAGATGGAGCAGATATCAGCACTGTCTGTTTGCTCTGATGCTGGCTTTTAATGCTGGTCCTGTCTCACAGAGGACCACTTTTTGTCTCGCTTTTTGGAGACATGTTAATTTCAGTTCCTCTGAAATAATGTAACTCTTACAGTTACCATGCAAAAAAAAAGCTACAGCTTTTAGTTTTCTTCATTAACTGTATGCAAGCACCTCCTCAGCAATCCTCCAAAGGTGCCGCTGGGAGAAGTGCAGGATCTCACAGCTCTGGGGAGAAAGCTGATATTTATTTCAGTGGGTAACTTTAAAGTTCTTCCTCTTTCACCACTTGGAAAAACAAAAACAAAAGAGGAAAGAAGAAATTCTCCATGTGGACAAAACACCTTGGAATCAGACATTTCTAAATGTGGCATTTAGAAATTGAGATGTTCAATTATTTATCTGGGAGAGATTCTGCTATGCCTACCAGTATTTCAAGTTGTATGTGCTGCTGAGCATAGTCTGCCTTTACTGCACATGTGGGATACAGCTTGTGCGTGGTTGACTGGGGAAAGATCTATTTTTGCCTGAAGAAAAATCACAGATTCTCTTTTAACCGAGCAGAACAAAAAGTGATCAGGTGTGTGCTGGTCATGGAGCCCAACCCCTGCACAGGGAGGCATCCTTTGGTCTCCTTTTCTGGCCTGGCTGCCTCTTTGTCAAGTTGTTGTGTTTCGTAGCTAAATTTGTTCTGTTCTTCTAGCCAAACTTCAGCAAAGCACTTAAAACACAAGCTTGAAGCACAGGGAACCCACTGGGTTAAATGTGAGGGATCTGTCTACGCTTGAGACTTTGGACATGGATTTGGTACAGATTCACAGAGAGGCAAGAAAAACCAGGATCTTTGCCATTGGCACGACCATGAGTGATCCCTGTGCAAGAGGGAGGGCACAGCTGTACCACTCCAGGGTTCCTACAGGGCTGCCTGGGCTGGGACAAGCAGATGGGGTGATCTCACCCTGTGGGTCATACCCCCACAGCACTCAGCCCCTTCGCATGGGCATCCTGCTCAAAGACCTGAAGCATTTGTGATCTCTTGTAAAACATCTCCTGTCCACCACATAGTGTGGGAGAGAGGTGATAACTCAAACCTGTGGGACGTCTGTCAAAAGGGATCTTTCTCACACCTTTCCACATGACTTCCCTGGACAAGTTGTATCATTAACCAAAACAGTAGAAATTTTCCTTCCTTCTGCCAGAAGAGTGAACTGACTTCTAAACACCATAACACACAAAAATTTGGAATGGAATGATTCTGCTAAAAACTTCTTCTTCCTCTGCTTTACTACTTATTTTAAGCAGACTCCTTCAGGCTCTGAAAGTCATAAAGAGGAAATCCAAAGGATGATTTACTCAGCTCATTTATACTCTAACTTTGCCAGGTGCCTTGTGTTATGCAGAGCTTGGAACAAGGATCACCAAGTCTGGAGGACATTACATCTATATTTTGGAGACCCTGGGGCCTCTGCCAAGTTTCTTGTTTCTGTGGGCAGAGTTTTTTGCTATCAGGTAGGAGATTTTGTTTATTTGACTTTTTCTGGGTGCTCTGCAGTTTGCTGGCTGTGGCTTGGTGGGTTTTTTTGTTATTTAGTTATGGTGCCAGGTAACAGAATGAAGTAGTGTGTAAAGGAAATGGGCGAAAAAAACCAAAGCACATGGATAACTTTCAAAGACTGTCAGTGATAAAAGGAAGAAGACAGAGCGAGCAAATAGCTGCATGTGTTCATTGTGATGTGTGCCTGAGGAATCTCCGTCTTCTACCTTGACAGCTGGTATCCTTCAAGAGCTGTGGTATTTTTTGGCAACTGAAAGCAAATGACAAGTTAGTTTCTGATTTTTCTTCCATTGTGAAGCTTCTCACATTCTTTTGCGGAAAAAAAGACTTTCTGGCTTAGTCCCAAATTAAACAATAAGTTAGAAATTTGTAAAGTACTTTTTTTTTTTCCACCTGAAAAAGCAAACCCTTCCCTCCCAATGGCCTGTCCTCCATGTTCTGAGATGAAGCAGGACACACGAACCACACAGCAGTGCCGTGTGTGATTCATCTCAACTTTTGTTTTTGAGTTAAGAATTAATCTTCTTGAATCACGTGCCTCTTAACCCATTTACTGAGAAAACCTGTGAAAAAGAAGGGCCCGCATGCTAGAGTGGGGCTAAGCATAGTGAGGAAGATTTGTTCCCTCTGTCCCACCATGTTGAGGCCATCCACAAGAGCCAAGTGTGACCCTGCCTGGTTCCCCTCCCCAGGCCCGCCAACAGTGCTGTGGTCTCTCTGGCATTTGGCCGCTACCTGCTGGAGCCTTTTTTTGCCCCCTGTGCGGCCCCTGTCCCTGCTGTGAAGCTCGTCTCTCTCCTGGGCTACTGTAAGTACAACCCTCCACGCCATATCTCGAGGCCTCTCTGCCTCAGGCAGTGTTATCTTCTGAGATTGGGGCCAAAGACCTGAATGCATCCTGTCTGCTGCTCGTGCTCTGAACACCCTCTCTGGGAGGGCGCACCCTTGTCCCCACCACCCTCAAAGCAGGGGCATTTCTTCCTGCGTGTGCCAGGCGTGGGCTGCAGCATGGTCTCCTCTCCAGATGCAGTCCTCACCCTCAATTCCTGGAGCGTCACCTGGAGCGCACGGCTGCAGACAGCCCTCTCTGTTGTCAAGCTGCTGGCCCTCGCGCTCATCATCGTGCCGGGGATGATGCTGCTGGCCCAGGGTAGGTGGTAGCTGGATGTAGCTCAGGATCGAGTGTGGGGTAGTTGGCTTCAAGCTGTGTCACCTTTGTGGGGCTGCTGTTCCCAGCTTTTTGGGAATGAATGGGGCTGTATGAGCCCATTTGGGCACACTCCTCTGCTGACCCCTTCCTTTGGGGGTAGCCACTGTCAGCACGGCTCAAAGCCCTTCCAAAGCAGTGCCATGGACATCGGGGACATGTGACCAGCATTCCTTGGTGTCCTGACCCTATCACAGCCCTGTAAGGAGTTACCAGTCCCCAACTGCATCTCTATCCTCCCTATGGCTTCAGCTTACGCTTTTTATCCCCTAATGGAAATAGGCAGTAATGTAGTAAACGTACAGTGGACTCATGCAAGATTGCATGCTCACATCCAGAAGAAAAAAAAAAAAAAAGATAAAACCTACCAGTGATATCTTCTGGGATTGATACAAGAGCACTGGCTTTAATCCAAGCCTCAGTTTATAGACAAGCCCATGGCATTCACACTCAGGGGATGAAGCCCACTCTGTCTTCACGCTATTTCCTTCCTCTGCAGAGGAAACAACAAAGGCAGGAGGATCAACATTCATGTTTCTTTCTGATGTCAGGAGCTGGCTCCTTTGAATGCGCAAAAACCCCCTCAGGCAGGCAGCACTTCTGAACCGAAGGACTGCCCCGCAGCTAGAAATCCGGAGCCATCATTGTTAGGGATGCCTTCAAATGGCAATCTGGAGCCCTGGCACCCGCCTTCCAGCGAGGAGGATAAGTGCCAGTGACATCTGGAGAGAGAATCCACCAAGAGACCCCGGGATGACAGGTTGCATTTAATGTGACTCATGGGGGACTCTAAATCACTCATTAATATATTGCAGACAATAAATCCTTTTTATGTGCCATCACTTATAAGCCATCACTTTATTGTATAAAAAGACTACCCCAATAGGCCCATTCCATTTTCTAGTTTAGTTTTCTTCAAATCCTTTTTTTTTTTTTTAGACTTCATTTTTTGTGCTTGTTTTTAAATGAGTCTGCCTCGCTCCTCAGCCTCTCCCTGCTCCATTTGATTCTTCCCTCCCTGCTGTTGCCTTTCCCTTGGCTGGGATTTGTTTCAGAGCCTTGCTAGACCAGTGCTCCACACCCCACACCCAATTGAGATGCCTCAATGGGAGGAACAACCGCCCAAAGTCTGTGCCTCTTTCTTTTAAAGATATTTTGAAATGGAAAACCAAATATAGATGTGGAACCCTAACTTTGGGCCACTTGGATTTGAAAATGTTGGAAATACAATTCCCTTTGACTGTGCTCTTGTTGCTCTTCCTTCAGATAAGAGGCTGCCCCGTGCTCCTGCCTGCCTCTCCTTGTTGTTCTGAGGTCTGATAAAATGTGCCCCATAACCAAAATTCTGCCTTTGATCTCTGCATTTTTGTTTTGTTTTGAAGAATGGCTTTGTAAAACTGACCATTTCTCTTCCACTTCTCGGTGCTGGCCTAGATTTATTTCAAGCAGAGCACTTTTAAGAAAACTGGAGGAGCTGGTAAAATGCACTTTGATCCAATCACCTCTACTTTTTATTACTGTGTTTGCTTTGCCCCCTGTGTCCCCACTTCCCCTCCTGCGGGGCTGTTCCCACGCCAGTAGCCCCTCCACCCGGTTCCCATGCTCTGCTCAGCATGGGGCCGGAGGAGCTGCATTAGCTGCCTTGCTGGCTGCACAGCATCAAACAGAGCCAGCATCCGGCTGTCGGCGGATGGGGAGAGGGCTCAGCCCAGGGAATCGCAGTTGGGCTGCAAGAAAGGACAGGAGAACTCAGGTCTTCTCCTCTCTGTGGTCTCCCACATCCAGACAGTGCTCTTCCTGACATTTCTCTTGTGCCAGACTGGAGATGATGAATTTCTTCTGTCACTGTTTATGCAGCTTGCATGCCAATGCAGCACTGCAAATTAAAGCAACCAAAAATCTGAATACCTGGCTCCTGGGAAGTCACAAATGCTTCTCCCAGGTTTGGGCCCACAGGAAGGACGCCCATCTCTGATATGTCATCTCTGATATGCCCATCTCTGATATTGTTTGTCTCCTCTGTAGGCCACACCAAAAACTTCCAGGATGCTTTTGACAGGCAGTCACTGGTTCCAGATAAGCTGCCCTTGGCTTTTTACGCAGGCATGTTCGCGTATTCAGGCTGGTAGGTGTGATGGGAGGGCAACTCACTCGTAGTGCATTGCTGTCTGAGAGCTGCTTCAGAGCCTCTCCTTGTGTCTGCACAGGTTCCAGACTGGCTTTGTGCGGGAGGAATTGGTCAGACCCGAACGGTAAGGATGGAGACACAGAGGCTTTTGTGCCTCAGCCCTGGGCTACCACTGCTTCCCCAAGCACTAGCAAACAGAACAGGAGGAAATAAGTCTGTGGGTTCACCTAACCAAGAGCAGCTGCAGTCTGCAGTAAGTGGTGAAAAACAAGGAGATAACAGCTTGTTCACTGCATGTCTCTCTTCCCCTTTCTTACAGAAACATTCCACTGGCTGTCATTGTGTCTGTGATCACTGTCATTGTGGGGTATATGCTCACCAACATCTCCTATTACACCGCCTTGGGAACACAAGAAGTTCTGGCTTCTCCAGCTGTAGCTGTGGTGAGTTGTCACCCTTCTGATAGCAGTCTTTATTGTGGTGGGCTCATACTGCAGGGTGTGGTCTTGACAAAGGTCTAGGAGACAGTTTTCCTCATAAAAGTTGTTGGTTTTTTGTTGTTGTTGTTTTTTTGTGTTGTTTTTTTTCTTCGTTGTTTCTCTGGATTATTGGACAACATTAATTTCTAGTCTTTCCTAAAAGGTAATGAAAAAGAACCTGCATATATAGGGCAGGAGGGATGGAGCACCTCTCTTAGGAAGAAAGGTTGAGGGGGTTGGGCTTGTTCAGCCTGGAGAAGAGAAAGCTCCAGGAGACCTCACTGATTCCTTCCAGTAATTGAAAGTAGCTTATAAGTGAGAGGAGCATGACTTCTTACATAGTCTAATAGTGATAGAACAAGGGAGAATGGCTTTAAACTGACAGAAGGGAGATTTAGGTTAGATGTTAGGAAGAAATTCTTTACTCAGAGCGTGGTGAGGCACAGGCTGCCCAGAGATGCTGTGGGTACTCCACTCCTCGAGGTGCCTAAGGCCAGGCTGGATGGGGCCCTGGGCAGCCTGAGCTGGTGGGTGGCAGCCCTACTCATGGCGCAAGGATGGGGATGAGGGCTTTGAGGTCCCTTCCAACCAAAGCCATTCTATGAAGAGATGACAGTAGAAAAGTCAAGGTTTTGAGTTGTATTTTACTCCTTCATTGGAGGAAGTTGTTTTTTTTTCTTGATTCTGATGTTATCTAGAGATCACTACATGTTCCTGCAGTCACAATTGCTCTTCTTCCAGAGTTTTGTGCAGCAAGCCTGCACAAACCTTATCTCAGTGGTCCCTGTCCTCGTTGCGTTGTCCTGCTTTGGCACCATGAATGGAGGAATCCTCACATTTTCAAGGTCAGATCCCTCAAAATGTATTCCATTTTGGCTTAATGTATTGGAGGGAAGCACCAATGACCTGTGCACCTGACAATCATTTGGATGGCATTTTGTGGGAAAATCGAGGCCTTTGACTCCCAATATGTAGGCTGCAGGACACTGTTGGCTATCTAAAGGTATCTTCCTCCCTTTCCTGGCCAAGTCTAAACTCTCCTCTGGTTGGGCAGAAAACCAAGGTTTTTACCTGCCCTCTCAGTTTATAGTCTAGCTTGAAGTAAAACATCAACATTTCTGATGAACTACATGCTTTGTTGACATGGCAGCTGCTTGGTGAAGCAGAGCCACTGTCTGCTGACTTCACCCAGGGCCTCTGCTGCAGGGCACAAGTCCCTGTGTTTTGAGGATCTCTGGCTAAAACAAGCGCTCTCTGGAGGACTTTGCTTCAAGTTTGGTGAAACATTATCAGGGCTGGGTCATTCCCAAAGCAATGGCTGAGGCTCAACAAAGCCTTGTTGGAACAATAATAAGAACTTTGTTCCATGGAAAAGTTATCTTGCCAACTCCACTGGTGACTATACTGTGTCCTTGGGGGAGCCTTGGAATTGGAGAAGAGGGCAGAGCTCATGGAAAAGTGCGTCCTCCTGGTCCTGAGGAGCTGAGCAAACTCTCTGGAGCCAGCTCCGTTTCACAGCTTTGATTGCAAAAGGAAAGATCGTTTGATATGAAAGGGATGTTTCAAAGCACAAGAGCTAATGAGTTATTTGATCTGCTACCCTCAAGTCCTGTATTAAATGTGGTGGGGAGAATTCCCCGGCTTAACTTCCCTAGCTAGTGATTTTCTTTGAGGACGGTAAGTCCCTGGAGAGCACATAGGCTCTACATGTCTCTGTCATCCTTCTCTCCCCCCTCCTGGAATCATTAACATAATCACTGCAGAAGGGCCATATAAACAGTGCTGGGGCCTCCCTGGCTGCTGGCCAGCCACACCCCAGCAAAACCACAGAGACAGCAATAAAACAGTTACACACTCGTGCCCCAGCTGCTTTGGGCTCTGCTCCAGCCCAGCTGATGCTCTGGCACGGTGTGTTTGTGGATATTAAGTTTATAAAATTGGATGCAGTGCCTTCTCCGTAATTACCCTTTCACAGTTCAGAGGAGGAATGGAGGCAAGGAGCTCTCTGCTGTTGTTTCGTGGCTGGCCCTGTGTGTAGCTGTCATCTCTGTAATACACAAAACTACTTTCCAACAACTGGCAAGAGACTTCCTCTGCTCTTTGAGGAACTTGCACTTTATTTATATCCCTGTATAGTTTGTGTATATCTCTATTAAGATTATATTTATAGACAGAGACGTATATTATCCCTGGTGTGTAGCTGCTGCGGTGGCACAGCCTAGCAGGCTTACCTTGATCCTAAGCCCAGTCTCCTGTTGGGATGGGCATCAGGACTGACAACCCCTCTTCACCAACTTTCCAACCTCTCTTCTAAAGACTTGAAGTTTGTGACCCCTCCACTTCCTACTGCCTTGTTTCTGCTTCCAGCCTCAACAACTTCATGTTCATGTGGCACTCAACTAGCGGTCACTTCTAACTAGTTAACCATGGGGACACTACCAGTGAATGGTAGGCTTTGCACCATGCAGATATAACTGGTCCTTGAACAACTCTGCAAATCTTTGGAGATTTTTTTCCCTCCCAAGTCCACTTAAAACTGATGTTAAAAGCAGAACTTGTGGCCTTAAATAGAAGACCTGTGCTGATGGGATTAGACAAAGCACTGATCTTTTCATTTCTAGTGCAGATGAGGGATGCTGATGCGTAGAGCTCCCTGTCTTTTCCTAGGACACTGTTTGTGGCCTCCAGGGAAGGGCAGTGGCCTCCTCTCTTCTCCATGATCCACATCCGAAGACATACACCCCTTCCTGCTGTCATGCTGATGGTAAGGAGATCTGCCCATGTGACAATCCCTCTTCTTGCAGCCTTGGATTTCTTGTTTTAGGTGGCAATCCACAGAGCCTGGAGATGTTGAGAAGTTTTAAAGGGTGTTGGGACACTGTCAGCTTGCAAAAAAACAAATCCCCTCATGTCAGTAATGGAAATTCAAACCCACTGTCTCAAAGTTCCCACCTTGTTGCCTTGAACGTATTGTTTCAAAGCACTGTCCCTGCCATCTGCTGTAGTTGCTGCTTGATATTTCCTATGGAAACTTCTCTATCACCCTTCGGATACTTGAAAAACTGAAACTCCAAGGTTCAGTGGGAATGCAAGAAGTGGGCTTCTGTGGAAAAGCTCTCAGATTTGGGTTGTTCCTCCCTGCCCTTCATCATTTTTCCCAGCAATGGTCCATCATAACACTGTTACGGTGCATTTGGGTCACGCTTGTTTTAATTGCCTTGCCTATGACATAGAGCATTAACCATGCTGTTGCTCTCCATCCTTTCTGTAGCTTTGTAATTTTGTATTTAGGTCTTTGACCAGCACTCTTCAACCTGTGAGAATGCTTTGCACCATGTTTGTCGGCCTCTGAAATGTTGGGCCTGTGAAGTAGCTACCTGTGATTGCAGGGGGGCTGGGTGAGATGATCCTCGTTACTCTTCCCTGTCTGAGGACCACAGCAAGGTTTAATTAACTAACTGTATTTCATCTTCTCAATGCTCAGCTCCCTTTGGTTACTGCCATGGTGTGTGTTGGAGATATCTATCATCTACTAAACTTCTTCAGCTTTTCTCGATGGCTCTTCATAGGATTAGCCACCCTTGGGCTCATTGTCCATCGCTACCGTCACCCGGAGCTGCAAAGCCCATTCAAGGTAATCCACGGCTTGTATCTAACAGCCTGGAAAATGTGCCTGTCATTTTTCTTTCTCTTTATGTATTCTTCTCAAAGAATTATAGCATTATGTGGCCGTGATTGCCTTTAGGCTCTGAGGGCTCTAAATCCCTATTTCTCTGTAAGGCATGTGGGGCAATGCCAAGGTTGACTGGTGTGCCCAAACAACCAGATGTGGTAAATTCTATTAAAACCAGTTCTACACGGGGTCACCAGCTGCAGGAAGGGACCTTTGCCTGGACATGATGTCAGTGTCAGGTATGTTTTAGCCCCAGCGAGGAGCAGAAGGATGTCATGGGGAAAAAAACATTGCCAGATGGAACCTGGGATAAACCTGACTTATGAGAAATCATGGCCTGGCACAGAAGTATCATACAGTGTTAAACAGCTTGAGCACAGCTCTCTGACCCTCGGCCACACCCGACGTCCATGGGTTGTTGAATGAACTACAAGTACAGGCAGCCCAAGGGGTTTGAGGAGCTGCCTCATGCATGGTACATTCATGCGCACAGCTCCAACATGTTTCAAATGCGTGAGACCTGTGGCCTTAAGCAATGAAAAGCATTAGAAGTGGACAGAGGGAAGAGAGCAGCCAAGGGAGTTCAGCTCCCCACTCCTCCAAGGATTTGGTGCTGGAGGACACTCTGTCCCCTTTTTCCATTCCAGGAACTCTTTACTGGTGTCTTTCTCGTGGGGAGCGCTCAGTCCCCAAAGCTGGCATGGCTTTTAGAGCCCCTGCTCGAGGCATCTCTCCCACTGTCAGATCATCTGCAGGCGGCATTTGGCTGGGGCCATGCACAATGTGTTCCCCTCTCCAGTCACGCCTGCGTGCTGCCTGCAGCCAGTTCCTGCAGAGGAGAGGAGACCTCTGGGGCCACAGGCACTGGGCAGCTGATCAGCCAGAAACTCAGGAGAAAGAAGCACTTTCCACCACTCCCAGGGCTCCTCCTCGAGCTGAGTGAGGCCTGATGCAGAATTTGGGGTAATTTTTCTTCTTGGTGTTTGCTGGAGACAGCATATTTAGCAGAGAGCTTGAGGCTTCCCAGCTTGCTGACTGGCAGGCTCACGCAGTCACCCAGACTCAGATTTTTAATGAGTTTGATTTTTTTCTTTTAAATCGGTATTCTGGGGAGAAATGTATTACTGGTCTCTTCCTCTCTCTCCCCATTTTTTAGACCTCCCCTCAAACCTGAAGTACGGTTATCTGTAAGAGGGAAGAACAGCGAGAACGTGATGTGTGCGAGTGCTGCTCTCCAGTGGTCAGAAATATTTATTCCTCCAACAGCAGTTCGCTTACAGAGAACAAATAATGTGATAAGAGACTGTGCTGGTACTTTTCTCCTGTAGCATTTTTAGCTGAAAACTGTAAGAAAACACCAGTAAGGGGAGAGAGCAGTCCCCTCACACATCGCTCAGACAGATGTGCTGCCTGAATACCCGCACGTAGGAGATGCTGGCAAAGGATGCTCCGGCTCGAAAGGCAGGGAGAGCATGCAAGTTTGGTGGCTGGACAGCTGCCATCACTACGGCAACTGATCTCCCCCAGCTCGGTATGGTCAGCATCCAAAATGTGATCTCTGTTACCAGAAAAGAGATTGTCAACCAAGGTGAGGTCAGCAGCTCCTTCGCTCTAACAGTTGTGGTGAGGAGTAATTTGGCCGAGGTTGGATCTAAAGAAGAAGGAAAGCTTTTTACTTATTCGGTTTTACCCTCCAAATAGCACAGATGAATTGACTCACCCAAAAGAATGAGGCTGAACTGCTGAGTGCTGTTTTGGTCCTTCAGCAGGGTGTCACTGAAAGCCGCATTCTTGGCGCAGGTGCTGCAGAGCTGGGTGTCTGGTTTATCCTGTTTTGGTTGCAGTAGGTCTCAGGCAGGCTGGAGGCAGCTCAAAGTGAGTCACAAGTGCTACAACCAAAGATCAGTTTGTTCAAAGGAATTTTGCTCTTGGCTTCAGATTTTCCACCAGCAGCTGCCACAGGTGACAAGTTTAGGGGTGTACCTGTGTGCACATGCATGCGTACTGTACACAGAGTGAGCTGCTGTGGTTGACTTCTCTCCAGCATGGTATCTGGTTGCAAACGAGATGAGGTTTCTGTTTGTGTGCATGGAAGGAGGCACACCCCTTGCAGGACACTGTGGGCTTCAAGCCTGGCATGAGAATGTTTTTGTTCTCTGCATCCTACTCATTCACAACAGACTGTACAGAAGTAGTGTGCAGGGCAGATTTTTCTTCTCTTCTTTAGAATGGATACGTGACTATAGCTTGTGCTGGCTGTTATGACCAGTTCTGCCTGTGCTCCTTTCCCCAGGTCCCCCTGTTTGTTCCAGTCTCTTTTACCGTCATCTGCCTCTTCACAGTGGCAATGTCTATCTACTCAGACCCTGTAAACATTAGCATTGGATGCACCATGGTTTTAAGTGGCTTTCCAGTCTACTACCTCGTAATCCACAGGAAAATGTTAAACCGCTGCCACAGACTGCTCTGTAAGTATGCTCTTGGGTTTCAGTGTCCCGGACCTAAGCACACTCAGGGTTGCTGTTTGTGAACGTACTCATAATCCAGCCTAATCATTTTAGGAAAGATGGGGTTGAGGTCCACTAACAGGAGGAACCAAGCAGATTGCTTCCACTGTCATATCTGTGAGATCAGTATCTCTGTCAAATTTGGACGAAACTGAACAAAAGATCAAAAACTGGTCTGGAGAGAGCGAGGGGCAGGCACTGTAACCCCATGCACAAACGTTTGCTGAAAGGCTGGAGAGTGGAGTGGTAGGAAAGGATGGCGCAGGCTGCCTGGTGGAGGGGCCATGTGTTTAACAGCATGGGTTTGGGTGTAGTTGTGGGTGTGGAAATGAAGTACATTTCCTCCCCATGCAATGCATGGCACAGATTTACCTTACGTGTAGCTGTGGTAGCACCAGTACAGTGATTTATTCTAAAACAAGAGCCTGGTTTTGATTTTAACTTCTAATTTCAATTACGAATCCTGAATTCTTTTGATATGGTGCTGGGCTGAGATATATTGGTAGCCAGTGAACAGGAAAAAGCATACAGCAAGAAAGAAAACAGATTCAGTGATCTGCTAACATAAAATCTGCTCCATGCATCCCGGGCCAACATTCTGATTTTCATCCACAGCATAGGATATTGTCCAGATTAAACTTTCCTTGTTTTTTCACCCTTCAGATTATCTTACACACAAACTGCAACTACTGTTGGAAGTAGTCCAACAAGAAATCAAGACGTACTGAGGAAACCATCAGAACTTACAGGAGAAGATATAACCTACTTGCTACACGCCTGATGCCTTTGATCCTTCCAAACACAAGCCATGCTCTTATTCTTTTAATCGCTGCAAATGAAGATGAACCTGAGCCAAAACCTTGCTGCAAGCAGCCCTAAGCTTGCCAACTGGGGTCTGGATGAGCATGTCACAGCTGCTTCTGCCCTTTTCTTTTTTTAGCAGAGCAATCAACTTCTCTGAAATCTTTCTTTGCCTGCAGAGCATCGTTCAAATGAAATCTAGATTTTGCAGTCCAGCCTAGTCCCCAGCAAATTATATATTCTTTTTTTTATTGCCTAACTTAGCAAATAGAGGAAGATGGATTACAGCAGAACTAGGATCTGACTATGTGGAAGTCGAGCACAGGATTCAAATTGAAGTCCAAGTCAGGCTGGACGGGGCTCTGAGCAACCTGATCTCACTGTAGGTGTCCCTATTCACTGCAGGGGAGTTGGACTAGATGACCTTTAAGGATCCCTTCCAGCTCAAACCACTCTGCAGTTTCTATGATTCTATAAAATCTGTAGCGGCCATGTAAAATGATCCTGTGGAGAAACATTATAGAGGGAAATGGGCAGGGAATGCAAACTGGAGATGAAGTACGTGAAGAGGAAAGCAGGGGGCGGGGGAGATAAAACTGCACTCACCAGGAAGCGAAGATTTGGGTAGTGGGAAGATATTTGAAAGTCATTTGAAATCCAAATCATGAACAAAGAAAACTACTCAGAATGTTTTATTATTATTGTATAAGCAAAATAACTGTATTTTTCTTTGAAATAATACGTCAATTTTGAATTTTATTGCTTTGAAATGATATTTCAAAACGTACTGACACAGTAAATATATATATATATTTATATATTTAAAAAATGGCTAAATACCCCAAAGAAGAGTTCAGAATAGGTTCTGATTCTTCCCCAGGCCCCCGTCTTACCTGGTACCACCAGTGAAGCTGGAGATTCAAATTTTGTCCCAACAGCAGTGAAATATGATTCTTCCTTTTTTGGATAAGAGCAGTAATGAGTCGTGGGCAGATTCCTTCTGCAGTGTACCTTTAGGTGCTGTAGGAAGACATGAAAGACTTCAGGTCTGAGCTTTAACTTTAAATCTGTGGTCAAAACGCTGAATCAGTACAGAAATGCTCATTTGAACTACTGACATCAAAAAGGTTTCTGTTGTTGGATTACTTTGGTTTACATTATTAATGTTGCCATGTTAAAAAGATGAAAGAGCTATTAGCTATTTCCAATCACTTAAGCATTAATCTTTTGCTAAAATATTGGAAGCAGCATCCTGAGCCTTGTCTGATGGCCCTGGAGAGAGGAAGAGCAGCATGTGAGGCATTTGTAATCTTGTGTATCAAGCATTTGTGCACTTAGAGTAAAGCCAAAGTAGCATTTATAAAATGTAGTCTACTGAAACATGTAAAATGCACAGTCAAGGACTGGAAATAAAGGCTTTGGTTGTTTTTCCTCCTTTTCTTCTTTTTCTTCTTCTTTTTTTTTTCCTTTTTTTTTTTTCTTTTTTCTCTCTCCCCCCCCTTTTTTTTCTTTCTTTCTTTCTTTCTCTTTTTCTCCAAAGCAACTTAGAATTACTACTCTTGTTAAGACCATTTCCTGTTATTGTATGAAATGAAGCCCAGAGAGCAACACCATGGTTACGGGGCTCATCCTCCCCTTCTGACAAGTTAATGTACAACAGGAAATACTGGGGAAACCATCACAGCTAGGGAAGAGGGTGCTGCCTTCAAGAGGCGGTGTGGTTTGCAGTGAGAGTTGAAGGATTTTCCTGCATCATGAGGTGCTGTCAGACTGTTCCCATGCTGTAAGCTTTCACTGTGGCATCAGTACTTGTGCACCAAAGCTTGGAGTGGTCTGAAACTTTCACTTAGAAAGCATGAAACATCACTTTTTTTTTTTTTTTTTTTTTGTCCTCTGAAGGAAAAGAAACAATGAGACTTGAAACTTGTGGGGAGAAAATGAGGACTGTGGTTTTTTCATGTGAGTGAGAGATAATTTCACAAATGCTGAGAAACCACACGTGGGTGCCTCTGCTGAGTGTGCAGGAAAAGACCTTATCTTGCAGGGACGTGGAATGTCTGTTCAGGGACCTGTCAGACCCTGGACACGTGGACACTGTTCTGGTGTCACTATTACAGAGGCAGCAGGAAGCAGAAATTCAACAGCCCCACAGCCGTCACTACAATTAAAAGTGATAAAAAGAAAGAAAATATGATGTCAGAATGTATCAGTTTACCGTGAATTTAAGTCTCCAGCTTGTGGCACATTGTTTTAGGGAGGTTGCTATCCCCAGAAAGCTATGTAAACATTTTGTACCAAGCCAGAATGTTTTTCCTAAAGCTGGTATCTCTGTCTGCTGAAACTCTTGGCTTCGGTTCAGAAGAGTATTTTAGCACAGAATTCCCATATGCAGAAAGCAACCTGCAGGATCTGAGCCAATAAATCTCATCAGACAAAGAGAACATAAAAGTTGCACAACTATGGAGATGGGAGGCAGATACAATACGAGAGGTCAAAAGGCAGTCAGGAAGGGCTGGTTGGGGAAGAAGCAAGGTTCAACTTCACACTCACAGCTCTGTTTCTTTTTTTATCCTGTGTTTATAAAGAGCATTCAGGGTGCAGCCTTTCCAGAAACCAGAACCGAGCTGTGGTTCTGCCACCGCCTATCTGATCTGACCAGATCATCAGAGGATAAAACCGTTCTGGCCATTTCAACTGAACATAATCTGTGTAACTAAAAGAAACCTACTCTGATGCAAGTGTTTTATGTGGTTAATACTGCTCGACCTATCGTTAAGTTTCACGCTTCACAGCTCTGCTGGGAAACCCTGTCAGTCTTCTGCAGGGCTGGAACTCAGAGAGAAAAGCTCATCCCACTCTGATTTCAGCAGAGAAAAGCAGAGAGCGGCTCAGATTTGAAGTTAAAGGAGTAAAAAGGAGAGCAGGGTGCTCAGTGTGGGCTGATTCAGCCCTGCACTGCAGAGTTCCATGCTTGCTCTGCACTGTTATGGGTCTGTGCAACGCTGCTTACTGGATTAACCGGCCCAGACGCAGGCGGAGGGGTGCGTCCACTTTATGCATTGTGATGGGGATTTCAGGTTGCAAGGCAATGGCAGCTTCAGGCTTTCAAAGAACGACGATCTGCAGAAGCTGAATGGCAGGTGAAGATCTGAAGCATCCCCGGCCACGTGAGGGACGGGAGGAAAAGGTACAAGTTAGGTGTTGGTGCCCAGTGTCGGAAGTTAAGCAACAAGGACAAGCTACGCTGGCTCGCAGGGATGTTGATTTTACCGATACGCCTGCCAGAACCATTAGCTCCGCCTGGCCGCTCTGCTCGTGCCTGGCAGATGCGCGTGCGTATGGCGCAATAGCCAGAAGGAAACGCTGCTCAGCTTCACTCCTTATGGGCCAGTGGCTAGTGGGAAGGCACCTCCGACGTCCAGCAGCGGGGCTCTCACTGGCACTCATATTTTCTTTCTGAAGATCTAACTGTGTGCTAGGGCCCTCTCCCACGTGGAGCAAGGGTTCAGAGGGCTGCAGTGACGCACAGGCATGTGACTTACACCCATTCTCTGCAGGAGGTGGCTGGGCAGCCCGCTGGCAGCACTGTGAGTAGGGGACCCTGGGGAGGCAGTACCCGTGGGGCTCCAACACCTCTCCTGGGGTGCAGTTGAGCTGGGGAGGGAGGTGGAGGAAGTTGGGGATTTTCACAGGTTCAGGGTTTTGCTTTTGGCTCTGCTGGGAGGACACCTGCTTGCTGTTAGTCAGGCCATAAACCATAGTTGTCTTCATTAATTCCTCCATTCTGAGAGCGGAGGCAATATGCAAGGTGGTGTGAGGTTGCTTTTTATCTGTACAGGCTATTACTGCATGGAAGTGAAGGCAAATTTATGGGGTTACACTAGACTAGATAGTGACATCTTTGGCAAAAGGTGAACGACACTACGTGTCCTGACAGTGAAATATGTCCGTCTGCTATAGTAAGAGCATCATCTTCATTTCTTTCTCCTTAGGGTTAGCTGCTGAGTGGAAAAAAATACTCTTGGAGCACAAGCGTTAGGAAGTGAAAGTGAAAGCAAGGCTGAAGTGTACGGTTCTGGAGAACGGGTGTGGTTAGAGCAGAACCGGGGTCTTGGATCTGCACAGGGGTAGCAGTGGTCTGTGGAGTGGGGGGGGGAGGGAACAGGGATGGGGGAGAGCAGGGGGAAGAGCTGCTGGAAACTTCATCTGATTCTTCCCAGCCTCCTTGCCCATTTTCCTTCTCCACCCCCTCCAAATCCCACACTCTATCCAAGAACTCACAGTTCTCCTGCCACGGCAGCAGTGTACTGCTGTGCAGTGGGAAAAGAAGGGGTGAAGGCATCCAAAAAAAGCTCCCGGGAGTGTTGGATCTCATGAATGTCCTGCGATGGGGTTTGAAAGAAAATGAATCGGGAATGCTTTTCTAGGAAAAGCCTGGCCAGCGTTACTCTGTATAAAGAGCACAACAGTCTGAAGACAGCAGTGGAACAAGCTAAGGCTGGGAAGGAGAGCCGTGTCCTTCCTTGCTATTTGTTCTGACAGGGCACGGGGCTGCCAGGCCTTTGTTCATGGGCCTTTGTACTGCAACCAACCCTAGAAGGGAACTCCTTGTTTGTTTTCCCCTGATTAGTCTGGTTTGAATACCCCTGATCCCTGCCAAAGCATGAAGGCTGTCAGAGCCAGATGAATGATTGTTTCCCACTTCCCCTTGCACACCCTGTTCATATTCCTTGGGTTGTTGTGAGCACCTCTACCACAGACCCTTGCAAACTCCACAGCAGGCAGGTGTGTGCGCCCTGCAATGAGGCAATGCCGCAGGGGAAGTGAAATGATGTGGCGTGTAGAAAAATGTTAGCCGGGCTGCGTTCCAAAGCTGGGACAACCGAAGAAGGAGGAAGGAGAGTAGCAAGGAAAGGGAAATCTGCATTCGAATTGCTGGTGGCCACCTGTCCTGTCCTAGAAAGTGGCATATCTTCAAATTGACTTGGGGAAATTGTGGGAAGAAATTCTTCACTGAGTGATAGGGGAGCACTGGCACAGGCTGCGCAGAGAAACTGTGAACGTCCCATCCTGCAGCAGACTGTGTCTGGCGTGGTGCAGCCTGGCTTCTCCTCGCTGGGACCCCTGTCCTCATGCAGCCCCTTTTCTTTCCTCATCGGTGGTGCTCAGAGGAGCGGTGCTGCTGGTGCTTCTTGAAGGCAGTGGGATTTCTGCTTAAAAACTGTCTTACTGTTGTTATCCAGGTGGTACCACTCACCTTAATCTAATAAGCCAAGTTCATTTTGTCTGTTGCATTACATTTTAGAGAAAAAATGATGACCCAAGCCACAGAACTCAGGGTTGTTCCTCTGACAATGTGACATGTCAAACAAATGTATTAATATCAGTTCCTTGGTTCTGCACTTCGCAGCCCAAGATGTCTCCTTTTCTGAGATGCCGTTAGACTTCTGAGATCACCAGGGATATTGTATAGGTTGAAAGCTTTGGGAAAAACTGTCTCTGGATTTCTCTTTCTCCTAGGGGTGAGGACACAGCCAAGCACTGACCAGTTCTGCTTGTGGTGCCTTCAGATTGTTCCGTGCACCCTCCGAATGGCGTATACCTGGTATTGGCTTGATGACCGGGGCCAGTGGATTGAGTACGGGAAAGAGGTGAGATCCATAGTTTGATGCTGAAAGTTCCTGTTCAGCCATCTTTGGAGAGTAACTTAGGACATATTGCTCTGCGACTGATGTGTTTTACATCTCCTGCTGGTGCCCTTGCAATGCCTTGGTGGATTTGTCTTACTAAGTGTTCATCAAAGCAGCACTGATTCTCTGCGAAAGCTTCCAAAAGATTGCCTTTGAAAATAGGTGCATTTTCCAGAGATGATGCAGGATGTAGCACTGGTATGTCCCCACAGTGCCACTTACATCACAGGCTCATTTCTAACACGTATAATTTCCTTGTTCTATCTGTAGCACCCAGTTCACCCCAGTGCCACGGTAAATTCTGCAAATCTGGAGAAGGCATTTCTAGCTGACCAGAGAGGCACTCTGTTATTTTGGGCTGGTTATCAGATGTATGAGCTAAACTTCAAAGGTAAAGTATTTCTTTGCTTAAGGTTCCCTACGCAGCATAGCTCACTCTAAGGTAGCCATTTCCATTCAGAGAATTGTCAGCCTATATCTGGATTTCTTTGAACATGTCTGTTTTTCCCCTATCAGTTCTCTCCAAGGAGAACTTGAACATTATGTACTTCTCTGTAGTTCTGAGATACGTCATGCTTCTAGACTTCTGCATCTGTAGTCAGTGCTGTATACTAAGAACTGGAAAAAAAATACTTTATGGTATTTGACATATGCATTTGGGTTTATATAACTAGAGAGGAAATGAGAAAGGAAAAAAAAAAAGATCTGAAGAGTCAAATGGTGAAGCAAGCTCTGGTAGGCATCTTACAAGCTAGTTCTGAGGAGAGAAAACACGCAGCGCAGCAAGGGGAAATTATGGGCAAGTTACACAGAGAGAGAATTGGAAAAATAAGAAATGCTTATCTGTTTCTAATTTATTTGTATTTTTTTAACCATTTTAAGGTCTCTGTTAGGTTTTGAAAATTAAAATCTGTTCCCTGGCATGAATAGAAAGTGTGGCGTTTAAAGGAGGAAACAGTGGATGGTTAGCAATGTCACACTGTGTGTGCCCTGTGATATTGTTACAGGATGAAAAAGGGAAGACAGACTTCCCTCTTAACCCCAAGTAACAATCCTGTACTGCCAGGAAAGTTAGACTTAGGGACTCCATCATATTGAAAACCCTTCTCTGCTGCAGGCCAGACATCAGATGTGGTTTTCTCTGGCCAGCAGCCTGGATGTGAGTACATCTGCAGGTGCAGTAGTTGGTGGTTGCCTTTGAGCTTCACAGCCTGAGCTAGCAGGTTGTTGACCTCGGTGATCTCCAAGCAAAAGCTGCCCAAGTGCGAATAGACTCAACCTATGAAGCAGGGAGTGGGGTAGACATGACAGCAGAAACATCACTCTGCAGCATCCTGGGCTACCTGCTTTTAATTTTTTTTTCTAAGCATGTTCCCTGGGTAATAAATTGCGTAATATTGAGTCACTGTGTTTTTCTTTCAAGACATGGTCCAAAGAAATGTGATCTTTGCAACTCAAAGAAAAGTTATACGGCAGCCAAAATATCTGTTTTCTCAGTGTGAGCAAGACAAAAGGTACTATACTTCCATTATTTAATAACGTAGAGACATTAGATGATGGCACCTTTTTACTAAGAAATTCTTCTTTCCTCTCTGGAATTCAATTTTAGATTTCTTAAATTCATTTTTAGAAATGTTTTGCTGACAGATTTAACAGCAAATTTTGCTGTGACATTATTTGTAAATTATGTAATACTTCTGTGAAGTGTGCCTGAGAGATGTTTGGTGGCAGTCCTGGTAGCCATGGGAGGCTGGAGACCTCTAGGGTAGATTTGTTCCTTCTGTGAGAGCAAGATCATATAGGGCTGACACAATTGTGCCAGGAAATTTTGTTCCTTGATTTGTGGCTCAACAGTGATAAACCATACACAGAGCAGGAACAGGGGAGTGCCAGTCACAAGACTGTGAAGCAGATAGATGCCATTTCCTTGAAAGCTGAAACATTAAATAAAATAGAAGCAAATTCCTGTAAATGAAGTGACCTGGATGCAGTCATTTTTAGTTTGTATTTTTAAAGAAGTTTGGTTCAACAGCATTTGGGTATGTTTGCTTTAAAAGCTAGTTGTGCTATTGCTTTGTTTCAAAAAGGGCCATCTTGACTTTAGAAACTTACTGCTTACACAAGCAGTGTATATAAGGCCAGAGGTTCAGTGTAAGAGCTGCTTCAACCAAAGGCTGGCTGATTTAAAAATAAAGCAAACTAAAATTCCTCAATCGATGGTAATGCTCCAGTGTTCTGGACACGAGTTTTACCTGGGGCAAAATATTGATGCCAGGTGGATGATTGAGGACTTGTGTTGAAAGTCATTAAAGACTAATTAATGGAGCAGTGCACGGGGACATTACTGTCCACACACGTCCTCCTGCCAGGCTCATCCTGGGGACAGGGAAGGCTGGTGACTTAGACACGAGCAGGCAAGTGGAGGGAGAGGGCTCTTGGCTCGCTAGAGGTTCAAGTACACATGGAGGGCTATCGGAGAGCAGTTGTATAAATCAAGTGGGCTGTGTTAATTCTTGACCAAAGGTCTTGTACCAGTGCCTGCCAAGAAATTCATTAATGTTGCTAGGATGTGTATGGAAATTTAAATTGGAGGAAGAGGTAACTGTTTTTTGGAAAGTTAAAAAAATAATCCAGAGATGCCTGAAAGCTGCCGTAGAGCTAGGTGAATTCTCCAGAAAGGGAATTTGGTGGTGAGAAGTGTTGTGGATTGACTTGCTCTTTCTCCTTTTTCACAGCCTGTATCCCCCAGAATGGGACCAGTCGGCACTGCCTGAAATTGGGTACAAGGTGCGTGTTTTCACATCTCCAGTAGAGTGGGTGAATTGTGTCCTGAACTAATTTTTCTAAGCAGTATGCTGTATAAGACACAATCCTCAGCTCCAAAGAGCAAGGTGCATGAGGTGGTGCCAGCTTTTAAATATGTCTCATAAAAAACTACGAAGTGAAACAAGACTGACAGTTTCACTTTCTGAATAGACCTGCATCTGGGAGACTGGGAGACTCTCAGAATCCCTCAGGTACACTTTGCAGGTTAAGGAGGGCTCTTTTGACCATTACTAATTGAATCTGTCCTTTTCCAAGGCACCTGTTCCTTTGCTAAACTGCAATTTAAAGGGGATTTGTAGTATTTTCTTAGTCTATTTGAAGTAAAATGTTATTTTCTGTGGTAAAACTAGCACTTGGACCTGTAAGGAAGTATTTAGAAGGACCTCAGGTATCAAATTAAGGTGAAGTTGATACTCACTCTTCTCCACTTTGAATACTGCTATGCATTTCAGCTCTAGGTTACTTTGAAGGAGAAATAATCTAGATGCATAAGAAGTGTGTACACTGAGGAAGCTTGTGTTAGATGTCATTAATTTCCCTGTGCAGCAGCACCTCAGTGCCTGGGCTTCCAGCCTGGTAAAAGAGAGTGGAAGTGGTGAGAGAGTGGTTAATTGGGAAGACAAGAGAAGTTAATGATTTTAATGGTAGGGTTTTTCTTTTAATGCAAGTAAGTTCTTAAGTCCTTTGGAAGGACTGGGAGCTGTTAGTGTCAGAAACACCTTATTTTTGGTCTTTTTAAATGTTTCAGTTGGTAGACGTTGGTAACACTTCCAGTGAATACATAAAAATTGAGAGTCTGTTTCAGAAGACGATGAAAGATTACAGCATCTGCCGCCTGCAGAGGATCCAGAACCCAACACTGTGGCAAATTTTTCAGTGGTTTGTTTCTATTTTATTTCATTATTCCAATGGTTGCAGAGCATGGGTGTTTCCTGATCTGCTGTCCTCCACAGTCCGTGTTAGGAGTTGCCAAAGGCAGTAGCCCAACAGAGGTTAGATTGCCACGTTTTTGTGTGCATAGATCCAGCTGCTAATGAATTCCACAACAGATGCATATACATGAAGACACGCATACACACAAAATGAGATTTTATATATGTTCATGTAGTCGACCAAAGAATCAACACAGACAGCACAGCACTCATACACTGATAAATAATGCCAACAGTGTTATCCTGTTACCTTCTCTGGCTAATCAGGATGAAAGCCTGTTGGTGGAAAACAGACACACACACACACACACATATGTCTCTTCAGGAGTTGGACTTAGACACTCAGCCTACACACATCCTGGCCCTGTGATCCTCCCATCTCCAGCTGCATTCTGCACAGATATATGTATGTACAAATGGATCTCACAGTTGACCTCTATACTTTGTGGTGCCATCAAGTAGTTGTCCTGAGCCTAATGGTCCCTCTGGTAGGCAAGCTAAAAACTGTTATTTCTAGCATCTGGGCCAGAGATGTGACTGCTCTGATACCTGTGTCCCAGGTCACTTACTCCCCCACTGGCTTTCCCGCTTGACATTCACTAGTGACCAAGCATCCTTGCTTCAATTGCTATTGCCCTAGTCTCTAGTCCAATTGCTTCACTGAGATCCCCCATTTGCACTCCTGCACACTGGCTGTAGAGTTCATCACCCAGCATGTGAGCTAGAAATGAAGACAAATAAAAGAGATATGTCAGACTGCATGGATCAAGCACAGGGCATGGCTAGACAAGCCTATGGACAAGTCAGTCACCTGTTCATATATGATAAGGGACCTTCTTTCTCTCCTTTTCCATCTGTCTTCCTATGTGTGTAATCCCCAAATGTTCTTTTCCTGCATCCCATGAGTCACATACCCCTGTAGGGAGGACCCACCTCAGTCCAAGAGTGATACCCCAGAGCCTTTCCATTGCCTGTGGTGCTAGGTGTCACACCAGCCCATGATGGCCCCGTGAGAGGCGCTGGGGCTCCATGCTGTCTGAGCAAATAGTTGAGGTTCTCTCACCTGTCACTGCCTCCACGCTCCTGTGTGTGTGGTAAAGCAGGCTTTTACCACATAACCCAACAGGATGTACACGTGGATGTTATTCAAAAATGATATTCAAATCATGTTATTCAAAAAGAAATTTATTTTCCTTAACTGTGACTGAGTTGTGGAATCTCAAATTTATTCTTCCCATGGGATTTATAAAGGAAGACTTTTGTTTATGTGATAAGGCTAGAGGTAGAGATTGTACAGTTTTTACTGTGTCTTTTTACTGTTCATTTCATACCATACTTACTCATTCAGGATTATACAACCTGGGAACTGGGAACAATTCTGTCTTGAGAGATGTTTTTCTCTTTACTCTCTAATGAGATACGTGAGTGTGTGCGAGGTCCATGATGATGTGAGAACTTCTTGTTTTGCTGTAAGGAGCCAGCTGTGCTGCGAAGTACCAACAGAAGAGCACAGCAGGCAGTACCCCCACTGACAGTGGCTGGTGTCACTCTTCCTCCACAACTCCAAAGTAGGAGGAGTTGGGTTGGGAAGCTGTCCTCATTTGAATCAGGACAACACATCATTGATTTTTTTTGTCACTAGGCAGAAGGAGCAGATGAAGAAGCTCCATAAATCAAATTGGGTGGATGAACGGCTTCTGTTCCATGGGACAAATCCAACCCATGAGTCAGCCATCTGCGAGCAGAATTTTGACTGGAGGATCTGTGGCACTCATGGGACAATGTATGGAAAAGGTACAAGCACATGGGTTGGACTTGCATCAAAATTCTTAGAGTGTTCCCTAGAACTCAGGGAAGAGCTCAGCACAAGCTGTGTTTTCTACTCATCCTATTTCCTTAGACTTCCTTTTATTTATGAAGCAGCATAAAACAGTGGTGAGAGCAGCCAGGTCAGCCCATGTGGTCCTAGCATGGGCCCAGCCCCAGCTGCGGTGGGGACTCCATAGGCAATGGCAGGCCTGGCGGGACAGAGTTCATGGCACAGCATGGAGGGCTGCAAAAACAGCCAGAGTCTGTGTGAGGTGACTGCCCTGTCACCCACACGCCTGCCCCTAGTGCAACCTCATCTGTTTGTGTCTTATCACTGCAAGCAGTGTCAGCAGTCTTCAGGAGGGGCGGAAAACATTCCTCTTTGCCTCAGGTGTTTGCCATTTAGCAAAGCTTTTAAACAGGTGAGACAGAGAGGTTGATGGAGAAATACGGCTAGCATCTGTCTGCTTTAAAAAAAAGCCTGCATGAAAACACTTGGCAAGGATAGGTTCAGAGCTGTTTGGGATCTGTTGGATCACTGGCTGACAAAGAGCTGATAGCAGATATTTGTTCCCTGGTGAACGCATTCTCTTACCTGTGGCTGTTCCTGGTCCTAGGGAGCTACTTCGCCAGAGATGCCAGTTATTCTCATCGATACTGTTCCTCTGGGTCCAGCCGCTACAGAATGTTTGTAGCTCAAGTTCTTGTTGGAAAATTTGTTCGGGGGGACTCTGAATACCTTCGTCCTCCACCCACACCAAACAATCGCAACAGACTTTATGACAGCTGTGTGGATGACCCGAAAAACCCTTCCATCTTTGTCATCTTTGAAAAGCTCCAGATTTACCCTGCCTACATCTTGGAGTACAGCACTAGTTCTCTATGTGTGATCCTTTAATGAATGGCTGAATATTCTTTGTATTTACACTGAAACACTTTAATAAATATTTTTTTTCATGTTTGTACAGTTTTAGAACTTGCTAATGCCAGAATTTCCTTTAAGATACTAAAGAACATTTTGTTATGCAGCAAAACAGTATCAGTCTCCCACAGGACTTGTGAGCATAGCTTTTGTCACAGGACCTATTCCAACAAAAAGGTGCTAAAATTCCTCTTGCCTGGGGTGGGGTCATATGTACATACTGTGGTGGCTCTGCATACTCTAATGCAGTGATGTGTTCTGACACTGGAAGCAGCACTGCTGAGTGTATGCTTAAGTTGGCTTTGTTTCCTGATCAAGTCACTGTTGGTACTTCTCACCTTACTCTTCCACATGCAGTCTGTCCATCCATCTGGGGACACCATATCTTGAATGTCCTTGTTTTGTTCCCATCATGCTGATAATGTCATACTTTGGGCATCCTCATCCAGTCCCCATGGGAAGAGTCCCTGCCTCATAGCAGCATCTCCCTGGATTTAGGCCAGGAGAACCAGGGGTATGGCAGCTATGAGAGTCAGATCACCAGTGTGCTATGACATTCACAGTGAGGAAATTTGTGGTGAGCTGAATAATGGTATGTGGTAGCATTCCACTGAGTCTGCAGAGCAATGCTTGCAGCAGCAACCAGTGAGGCAAAAGGGCTTTGCCAGAGGTGGCTGCTGCTACAGCTACCAGACACTCTTTTCTGTTTGGGAAGAGATTTGTATTGGAGAAAGTAGGCTATGGAATGATGGACTTGCACAAACCACTTTCTCTCATTCCTCCCTGCCATGATAGAAGAAACCATTCTGTATGGGTGAAATCTGATTCCAGCAAGGTGGGTTTCAGGGGGTGATTACCAGTCTCCTTGGGGATTAGGAAAAGGTAGACAAGTCCATGATGAGGGGCAGCCCAGTCACTGAAATAAGACGTTGGTATGAAGAAGAGGAAATGGCAAGGAGGAGAGGATGGCTGCAAACATGCAGAGGGGAGTTTGGAAGAAAAGGAGTTTTCTTAATAAGTAGAAACTCTTTCTCACTGCAGGGAGTGTTCATACAGTCTCTAGAAATTAGGTGCTAGGAACTGCACTCAGAATCAGGCAAGAGTTTGCTGGGTGCAGCCGTATGGTGCACTTTGAGTTGTGACTGCTGCTTTTAACTTTGCATGGGCTGGGTTACCAGATCCAAAGCTGAAGTGCTCTTTGACGAGCTCACACTATTCCAGGATCATTGTGAGCAACCCTAAGTTTACATCATTCCTAGGAACTGTCCCACCTCCAGTTTGCTGCTCTTCTCCCTGTGCCAGTGCTGGTGACTACTACGGTGAGCAGGATCAAATGCAGTGCATTCATCTACTTGCAAACTGTCTTAAGCAAAGAAAAAAAATCCACTTGAAATAAACAATCATAAAGTATCAGCAAGAACAGTTCCCAGTTTAGCTTGTGCCAAGACTGATAAAAAAGGTGAAGCTGCAGCACTGACTGGCAAAGGATGATACTGAACCTACAGTCCAGGCAGGACTTTGTATGGTAAAAGATTTGGGAATACTTGGGTCAGTAAGGTGATGAGAGCTGAAACCACTATAAAAATAAAAAGCAATGCAATCTGCAAATACTTCTTCATTGGGGTTTTTCCTTGATAATATGAATCTGCTAGAACTTCGTGCAGACCTGAAATTCCTGCTGCCTCTGAAGCACCTGCACACCACCCGAGTTCTGCAGCTGTGAATGAAAGCATTCCTCAGCACCCTTTCAGGTAAGAAATGCTTGCAGATAGGCAGCAACACTTGCAGTTGTCAGCAGGCACTGAACATGGATCTGACAAGTTTGTGGGCTTTTTTTTTTCCCCTGGGTAAAACAAAACCAAAAGCATGAGAATTTATTCTGTTGAGAGCACGTTAAATGACTTCTGACTCAGACACTGGGAATGACAGCTGCAGAGTCATTGAGATAGTGGTGGAGAAGGTCTGATTGGGAAACACAGCGAGTAGGCAGGCTGCTTTCTGTGGAGTTTACTGCTTTCTGTGCCAGCTGTGTTGGTGCTGGGTGGGCAGGTGTCAAGGTGGACTTCTCCATGGTTTGTGGAGCTCATTCTGTTGATGGGTATGGAGGAAAGCTGCTCTCAGCATGAGATTAAATAATTGGTCGAGATCTTGACTAATTATTTCTCTATGTTTCCAAAACATTGCCTGTTTGCAGGGTGCTGTGGGAGCACTTAACCTGTGCATGATGGAGAGGTTTATGGAGCATGGCAGCTGCAGGAGAGGAAAGGGAGAGGGCTCTGCTGAGAGGTCAGCCCATCTCATCAGGAGGCTCCAAATAGGAGCTTTTGGTTTGTTTAAGGGAAAAATAATAAATAAATCCAAACACTCACAAAACTTATATTCTACTTGTGAGCAAGAAGGAGAAAGCAGAGAAAAGAGAGCTGGAAGTGCAGAGCTGCTCCTGGAGCAGATGGCACCAGCTGCAGAGGAGGATTTGAGAAAGTGATGCCTGGGGCTGGGAGCAAGTCAGCGTCCTGCAGGACAGTCTGCTGACTCCTCCACCAGGAATGGGGCAAAGGGAGGCAGTTCTGAGAGGAGAGGTTGGTTTTGGCACAGGTGGTTTCCCTGCTCCACCTGGGAAATCTGTTGGATCCAGCTGGGAGTGGGATGGCTCAAGCTGGCCTGGGGTCCATCAGGAAGGGTTCTGGTTGGTGAACTGTAGTCACAGCTCCTACCTCAGGCTCCATGGGGATACTCCATCTTCTTCCTCTGTACTCCATCTCCTGGAGAGCTCCTATCTCTGTGAGTATTGGCAGCTTCTTCAGTTGTTCCTTCAACAGTTGCCTCATGGGGACCAGCAACAAATTCAGAAGAATCAATTGTTTAACGCCCACATAAATGCAGTTCTTATACATACAGAGATGCACCTACTTTTCTCTGCCTGCGAAGATGCTTGCTCATTGTTTGACTATTGCTATTGTTTGACTATTCCATCACAATTTATTTCTATTATTCCCTGGTGGTGGTGCTCTAAGGCCTTCACAGTGTCTCTGGTTTTAACACTGTTGATTACATATTTATGCACCTGTTCCAGGCTTTCTATTACATGACACCTCAGCAAGTTTTCAGGCTTTCCTTTAATTTAGTGATGCCAAGTTTCACTTTTCAGCATTTTTTAAAGAATTCTTTTAACAGTTCCAAGAGGATTTATTACAGGGTGATTAAACTATAGAAACCTAATGCTTGATTGAACATGCTGAACAGCATGTTGTTTTCCAAAGCACTTAAACTCCTAAAAGTCAATCTGAGCCCCATAACCTGGTACTACCACTGTATGGGGGCCAGGTAGAGAAAACACAGATATTGTTCTTGGCGTGACATGCTCAACTGATTGCTTTATTTAACAAGGCTCTTTCTGGACTGAGGGAATAACAGTCCACAACTGATGTGTGGTTGAGGTAATGATGTGGGACCAAGGGTTTGTAGGATTGTAGGAGGCATTACTGGCTGGAACCAGACTTTCAGAGCTCAGGGAATAACTTCTAATTGCTCCTGTTGTTTTGCAGTCCTGGGTTTTTTGCCTTTTTTTTTTTTTTTTTTTAAATGAAGTCTGTTGTCTGATGTATTGAGTCCTAGACACAGTTTCCATTCAAACTATCTTTCCAAAATTACTTTTATATCTAGCTTACAAATACATGCACTAGAGAAGGCTGACCTGGATCGTATCCATCTGTTCTTAATCAGCTTTGATTTTCTTTCCAGATGCTTTACTGCAGTGTCAAAGGACCCATTAATCAGTGTGCCAGGGCTCAACCTGTAAATACTTGGCAAGTGTCTGCGTACAATATTCTAACCACTGGAGGAAGCTATGTCTTTACTAATTCCCAAAGAGAAGCATTATTTCACTGTGTGTTCTCTGAATCATTTTTCTTGGTCTGTATTTTCAGCTCTGGACTCCTTAAAATTCAATTTCAAAATTATTTTCCCTTTACTAATTCCAAATGAGATGTTAGAAGTCACGTTGTTCTCTGTTTTCTTTAACATTTTGTGCACTCTTCCACTCTTGCTTCCTGTAAATCATAGAGTCATAGAATGGTTTGGGTTGGAAGGGACCTTAAAGCCCACCCAGCCCCAACCTCCTGCCACAGGCAGGGCTGCCCCCCACCAGCTCAGGCTGCCCAGGACCCCGACCAACCCAGGGATGGGGCATCCACAGCTTCTCTGTGCAGCCTGTGCCAGTACCTAATCCCTAGGACAGGTGATCTTCATTATTTTTATCAATGATCTAGATAATGTGATCAAGGGCACCCTCAGAAAGTTTGTAGATGACCTCAAGCAGAGTGGTGCAGTTGATAGGACAGAAGGAAGAAATGTCATCCAATAGAATATGGAAAAGCTCGAAAAGTGGGCCCATGTGAACCGAATTAGGTTCACAAGGGCAAGGTCTTGCACTCAGGTCAGAGCAATCTCAGACATAAGTACAAACTGGGAGAACTCAATGAGAGCAGCCTTATGGAGAAGACCTTGAGGGTTCTGGTGGACAAAAATCCTGACATGAACCAGCAGTGTGTGCTTGCAGCCTGGAAAGCCACCTGAATCCTGGGCTGCATCAAAAGATGTGTAGCCAGCAGGGCAAGAGACATTACTTATTTGACTTATAAATTCCCACATCTATGAAAATGGAGATAGATTTCCCCCTCCATTTGGGGGGGACTTTGCACTGAGCAACTTGAGCTCCTTTAAAATACAATGCTCTTCTCATTTCTTTAGTATATTCAGATATGTGATTTGTTTCAATGCATAAAACTGTAGGCTACTAATCAAACCTAAACTTTTTGACAGTGCTATCAAAAATGTATTTTTTTTTCCACCAGGATCTCCTCCAGTCACTGCTGTTTCTGTGTTGTTTGAGTATGTTCATCATAAGATCTTTTCACCAGTTGTGTTTATTTATTTTTTTAACTTCCCAGATTAATCTTTGAAATTGTTTTCCTTGTTTTTCCCACAGCTTCTATTTCTTATTGCTCCTGTTAACATGTAGCATCTGAGCAGTTTCCTGAATTTAGAGCATAGCTATCAGGACTCATAGGTACAGAAAAACCCTCATAACATAGCAGCTGGGAAGGTGATTAGCAGGTCTCTTCTCTATCTAAATGCTATCACCTGAGATTAAAACAAACAAACAAACAGAATTCTGTAATGATACTGTGAATTGACGGTGATTGTGAAACTGCTCCTTATCATAGAATGGCTTGGATTGGAAGAGACCTCAAAGATCATCTAATTCCAATCCCTCTACTGCAGGCAGGGTTGTCAACCACTAGATGAGGCTGAAAGGTCCCTCTATAAAGTATTTTTTGGAAAACATCTCCTTTCAGTGGATAACATAGGAACACATTTGTAAATGAGTGATTCCCACATTTGCAAAGGTTTTGCAGATGAACTCTGGAAGAATCGGGAATATGACTTTTACAGTTGAAACACTGATAAGAAACAAATAATACTATTGCCAACTACCTGGTGTCAGGCATCTGTTCATGTACAAGGAGCTGGCACGCGCACAGTAGAAAATGGCACGTTTGGGTTCTAGCATAGAACTGTTGAAGAAAAAAACTTTTCGGACTTGTTCATTTCTATGAGGACTTGGAAACCAGACTGTTTTCTGAGCTATGAAGTGATGACAATAATCCAGGAATTCCTGCTGAGTCTGGACTTCTCCCTCAAGACTACTTTTAAGCAACCTGCCAGAAGCTGATCCTTTCCTTCTCCTTTGTGTGATTTTTTTTAAATTAATTGTTTGTTATTATTTTAAATCAGTTCTGCACTTTTAGTCATTCCCGACTCTCATTCACTCATGCTGGTTGGTTCTGGCTAGTTGATTTTCTACAGTGCATCATGTATGGGAAGCAGGTAAAATCCATGGCAGCCTTGACACCCAACTCCAAGTCCTAACCCCTAGTAGAGGAAAAACTGCTTTGACTGTGCTTCATTTCTGATTCTGTGCTGAAAATTTACAAAGACTCTTTGGGCATCTATTAAAATGATAGTTTCAGATCAAAACCTGGGTCATGGAGCTCATCACACCATGAGCAAAGGAGGAGTTGTGAAAGAGCAAAAGCTAGGAAGGAGACCTGGACCGGCTGAGGCTGCTGTGGGAGGATTGCTGCATGAGAGATTCTTGCGGTTCTCCATTGCTCTATGGGGGCTGTTCAACTATGGGGTGATAATTTGAAGAAGAGAAGACCTAATCGTGAATAGGCAACATGTAAAGCACACACATTTGTACTGAGGACACCGCGGCACCCCTCGGTCTCTGCGAGGAAACGGCCCCGCGCCGGATCCCTAGGTGGCGGTGGCCGCCCGCGCTCGGCGGTAGCACCGGGGCTCTGAGGGGCCGGGGAGGGCGGGAAGCTGTCAGGAGCTGCTCTGCCTCCTTTGCGGCTTCATCTGCCGCCTTTGCTGTGTACGTAAACAAGCCAGGATGCATTCTTCCCTCAGTCGTTATTATTCCATCGGTTTATAAACCTGTATGAACTTCTGGTATCTTCCGACGTCTTGTGTATTCACAGCTGAACTGCGAGCCACTTGAAGGGGGTCTCCTTTTCGTCGCTTTGAACTCATTACCTGCTGGCTTTGTTTAACAAGCCGGCTCAGGTATTCTCCCCGTGCTTTCTCGATCTCCTCACACGTTCTTGACGGTGTTGTTGATTTTCCTCAGTGCTCTGCAGAAACAGGCTGCCCTTACAGGTGGTTGAGTGTGTGAGAAGAGTGTGCTCTCTGCATACTTTGAGTTAAAAAAATAAAAATAAAAAAATAGCAGGTGAAAGCCACCTGCTTTTCCCATCAAGACCCCTGGGAACCATCCCCTCCCATAAGCTTTCTGGGAAATAACTCAGGAGCCTGGCATCGCACCTTCTTCCAGTGAGCTGTTGTGCCCTTTCCCCGGGGCAGAGGGAGCGGAGATGCCAGGAGTGAGGTGGGCAGCACCGCACCATGGCAGTGTGTGCAAGTGATGGCCACCTGTGCCCGCGGTGCACTGCAGGCACCATGGAGGTGGGAATGCAGGGTGGAGAGGGGCAGGAGAGACCTCCTCCAGTGTGCTTGGTGCAGGGGATGGCAAAGACAAGGAGAGCCTGTGGGGGCACAGCAATGGGTCTGTGATCCTACAGGTTTGTGTCACTTGCTCTTCCTCATGACATGCACAGGTGCTAAATCTAGGTCTGTTAAGCGTCCTGTACCACTGTGGCCCCAAATCCCATGCTAACAAATATCCCTCTCTGCAAAATCCAGGTTGGGGTGCTGCGACTACAACTTCTGCAGATGTGGAGCAGGGCTTTCAAACTTACCAGGAAGGCCTGTTTGAATTTCAGCATGATTCACAGAAATAGGAGAGAGATGTCAAAGGTAAAAGATCTGTGTGCGTAACTCTTGACATACTTAGAGTGGATCCAATTGTCATGCAGCTTCATTTCCAAAATGTCACTATAAGTACTTTGGTGCTTGAGCACAAAGAGCAATGAGGGCATATTTTGTGCAGTTCTAAGCAGGCGCTCTTAGTGCAATAAGAAGGGGAAAGAAGTCAAACATAAAACAGATAAAACTGAAGAGAGTTTGGATAATAATTGAAACTGGAGGTGGCTCTGGTTTAAACAGAGCTATTTTTGAATAACCTCTCTGTCTATATGCTATACTGTATTAAGATTGCTAATACAGAAGTTGGTTTTTTTTGTTTGTTTGTTTGTTTCAATGTATATACCATCAGCAAATAAGGGGCTGAAATAAAGATGTAAGCACAGCCAGGGCTTTTCCAATTAGAAGCAACAACAACAACAAAGCAACACAAGCTTTTGTGCCCACCATCTTGGGAAGGAAAACAGGGAAGAGGAAAGTTCAGAGGTACTACAACTCAAGCTGATTGCGCATTGTGTATGAGTTGCTGTGGCGTAAGTATGTGCAGAGGCTTGATGGCAGGCAGTGCATTACAATAGTAGAAAGCAGAAATGGTGAAGGTGGGTTAAGCAGAGCCCAGATCCCCAGAGGAGGACTGCATAATTTGGTGAAGCCTTTTTTGCAGTTAAGATCATGGTATAGATTCAATGAAGAGCATGATGTGTATTGCTTAAACTACTTTGAGTGAGGCACAGTCAAAAAGGTCTCTGCAAACCTCCCAAAACTTCAATAGCCAACAATTAAGTACCTTTGAGTATTTACCCTATGCTGTTACAGGAGGTCAGAGAGGAGTGGGGCCCTTTCTTCAGCACCACAAGATGACCCAGATGAGTGACCCCCAGGTCTTGGTGGTTTTGGAGACAGAGCCTATAAGAAGGGGAGAAAAGGTGAAACTGGATGATGACGATAATCAGCTTCTTAGCCAGTTGCTACAACGTGAAACTTCTTTGCAGCTGCCTTCTGAGGGACAGTGAAATTCCTGAAGTAGAAATGACAGGGAGTAGAGCATGATTGATTCAGGGGAGCACGAGCAAGGCTAATTCTACTGCACTGCACAATGACGTGGGCTCTGCTGGGCAATGTTCCCAGATGGTAAAGGTCTCCTCACTCATTCTTTGTGTGTTTGTCTTCTCTTTCAAGAAATTGCCCAGAGAAATTTGAATAATCACACTGAAAGAAAAATGTGCAGAAGTGTGAGTGCTGCAGCCAGTAACAGTGAGGAAGAGGACAAGAGAAAGCATGCAGTGGTAGCTCATTATTTCCCTTCCCATGGATATTGTCTGCTCATTGAGTCCTCTCCCGCTTCAGGAGCTCATTTATTCAGTGATGCGGCCCCGATGTGGTTAGGCTAGGTGATGGGTTTGGCAGTGCTTACTGGTGAAGGAAGGCACACTGCATGGAGAATGCACTGAGGAGAAATCCCAGTGTCCTGGAGACTATAAAGCAGCTTTCCATTTTCTGCTGATGTGAAGTTACACTGATGTTAGAGGAAACCTGGTGGAGTCAGAAAGACCTTACTATGATGGTGTTTCTCGTGCTGCGGTTATCTACACTGTTCTGTTAAGACTGATGACTATGAAACAGAGTGTTCCACTCAAGCCTGCATAGCTGTATAGCCTGGGGAAAACGCTTTTGGTTTTCCAGGCTGACTGATAGTGAACTGAGAAGCTCAGGGAAGATGTGTTCAGTTTTGGACCCCTCACTACATGAAGGACATTGAGATGCTTGAATGTGTGTAGAGAAGACAAGAGAAGCTTGTGATGGGACTAGAAAACAAGTTATGAAGAGTAGTGAAGAAACAGGGGCTGTTTAATCTGGAAAGGAGGCTTAGAAGGGATCTCATTGCTCTACAGCTACCTGAAAGGAGCTTGTATTGAAGTGGAAGTCAGCCTCTTTTCCCAGGTAACAGTGATGGAATGTAAGAAAATGATCCCAAGTTGCACCAGATAAGGTTTAGGTAGGATATTTGGAATGATTTCTTCATGAACAGAGTGGGTAGGCACTGAAACAGTCTGCCCAGGGAAATCCCCATCCCTGGAAGTATTTAAGAGATGTGTGGATGTGGCATTAAGAGACATGGTTCAGTGGTGCTACCTGGTAGGTCAGGTTGATGGTTGAACTTGATGACCTTAAAGGTCTTTTCCAGTCTAAGTATTTATCTGTTTCTCTGAAAAGGAAGACAGTCTGATTCCTTCTCTGATTTCCTTTCCAATGGGTTGAATTTTCCAGGGTCTGCCCAAGACACCTAGGCAAAATCAGGAAAAGGAGAGTGCCCGTGGTTTCTTAAGATCTCAATAGTTACAGTGTGAACTGTTTGTGCCATTTCATGTTGGGTTTTGTTGTTTTTCATTTGTAGCTTATTGGCAGAAAAGGCCATTATAGCCAGGAAGTTGTAAGGAGAGATGATGCAGGGATTTTGCTTGAAAACCTGTCCCTCAGTTAGGACTATGTTAGGATTCTGTTAGACGTCTTAATAATCATGTAGCCAAGTGAAGAAGGAAAAGGTTTGTTGAATGCTTTTTGTGATACATCTTTCTGCAGTGCATCACTATAGCATAGATGGAACATCTCCACTTGTAGCTTGTATTAGTAAGGAAGAAGAGTTGTTGTAAATTAAAGAGAGACTTTTTTTCTAAGGTATCCTGAAAGGAGGTTTACATCTCATGACCAGGAAACTGTTTCATAGTAGTCCCTTAATTCTGGTAATCTTTTTAAGACTTGTTTTAAACTGGCAATCAGATGTTGCAGACACGTGTCATGTTTCCTTCGGACTGGGATCATTCATTGCTGCCTGAAATAGGATATGAGGTATATAAGTTTTCACATCTGTTCACTCCTTTGGGAAAACTAATAGTTTTCATGTGCCTGTGTTTAGCAAATCTAAAAGACATGCCCAAGTCCAGGTGCTGGTTTTGTTAGTTTTCAGCCTGTGAATGTGTCACTTCAAAATGTGTGATGAGAAGAGGGACAAGGAAGGAGTGCAGCAAATTTTCCCAAAGGATGCAGGTTTCAGTAAGACTGTCAATTTATCATGGGTCAGTGCACAGAAATGTTGCTTTATCCATTATGCTTTTGGTTTGACCTAGATGACTGCTGATGGTCTGCAGTTTGAGCTTCAGTGCTCCCTATTCATGGAGCTGTTTCTCCTTTAAAACTCAGTCACGCTCTAGAATTTCAAATCAAGGCATGCACTTTAAGAGGATCATCAACTCATTTAGCTTTGCTACCATGAGATTTAGGTCCTGTTTATTTTTGAAATGTCAGGCAGTGTGATTATAAGTAAAGCATCTTTGATGGCTCACTGCAGTAACATTAGGGCTGCTCTGTACAGAGGAGTTAGTGCACAGGCAAGATAAATGTGCACTTCATACTGAGCCACTTCATGTTCACTTTTCCACATGGGCACCTATTCTAAAGCTCCCAGTGTTTTTGCACAGCCTTGCTTTGGCTTGCTTAGGACTGCAAATGCTCTCTGGGCAAGAATAAACATGCACTATGGAGAGCAGTAACTCCTTTGTGTTACGGACAAGTCTTTAGAGTGCACTCGGACAGGAGTAAGAGTGAGGGAAGGATACTAAGAGAATGCTTCAGAAAATCCCAATCTGTGATTTCACCTGTGTTTGGTTGTGGCTGGATCCTCTGGGAGAGGTTGGGGAGGTTTAGCTGAAAGAGTTGTAACGCGCTGGTCTCTGTTGCCTTAATATTTTTCAGCTGGTAGAAGTGAACCATGCTGATGGCAAATACAGGGAAATCAAGGGCTTATTTCAGCAGACAGTAATAATTATTGCATCTTCAGACTGTAGAGGATTCAGAATCTCAGAGGTTTGAACTGTTATGAGAATATTCCTTATGAGTGATCCTGTTCTCTGTTTTATGACAGAGAAATAACCCAATGCACAAATAGGGAGGGAGGGTACCAAAAAGGTTGAGGTCCTCTGGAGTTAGAATTTATATGATTTTGTAAAAATTATTACCTGAAAAACCATTAAAATTGTTTGATTATTGACATGGCTTTCGTAAATCTGGGTTCTAGATTTGGGGTTCATATAAATCTTGTTTTGTGAGCTATTCTAAATCCATTCCATTCTATTACCCTTCTTTGGTAATAACAATCCAAGGAATTATAATCTTGGGTTATATGTAACCTCCCTTCTGGGAGAACAACATGGGAAAATGTTTTCTTTTCTCTTCGGCTTCTCACAATGACAGCATTCCCATTCAAAATGGAGAAGGCCAGAGTTTTATTTTCACATGAAATCTGAGAAGTTGATTGACCGCAGCCAGAGAAGTGGGTGGACTGTTTCCCCAGGATATGGGAAGCCTACGCTTTATCCTAAACTTGAACTGAACCTGAGGCTCCCTGTTTTGGGTACCTGCCCTTATCATTTCACAAATGGAGCATGAGGATAGGGTCACTAGGGCTTGAATATATTAACCAGAGATGCCCCCTCTGATAAAAGAGGAACTGAAAAATTTTCAATGTAACTGAAGAAGTGATCGCTTCAGTTGTTCTCTTAGGATAGATATACTGAATTTCTAGGCAGTATGATCTGCTTAAAAGCTGGTGTTTTATTAGAAAAATTGAAACCTGAGACCAAAACTTAGTGTTCACTCTCTCAGGAATTAGAGTTCAAGGGTGCAGGGGAAGAGAGAGAGAGCGTGCTGTTTGGCTTGTGATCTTTTGTCTTTATTCCTGTATGAGGTGTGGAGCAGCTATTTGCTAAATATCAGAAACTCAGTTTTCTTGTTTTGTTCCTCTTCACCCTCATCAAGACAACCTTGTATTTCTAAAATACCTTGTGTTATTCTAGAGGAGTTTGTTTTAAAAATATCTGAAATTTACTGGGAATATTTCTGTTTGTACACGGTGCATGGATTCCTCTTAGCTACAGCTCAGAATCCTCATGGTTCTTCTACTGGTGCAAGAAAGTCTTAGACAATTTTCTTAGGGTGGAAACCAGAGAAGGAAAAAGCATGACTGGCCATAATCTGCTCAGATCAGATCTAATACCACAAAAGAAATAATGTTCTCCTTTCCATCCCCCAATCTGCATACCTTCTTCCCATTTATAGCAGAGCTTTGCAAAAACAATGCTGAACAGACAGTGCTGTGGGCATTTGTCTTACCTTCCTTCCCTTGGTATGTTGAAAGCTACCATCCAGTTTTATTTCAAGTAAAAGGCTCTGTGATGTGTTTCACTGTGCAGTGGAGGACAGGCCATATAGTTATACAATTCTTTTTATTCCATCCTCCGTATTATTTGGATTTGGGTGGTAAAGGCAGCAGGCCCATGAAAACAGGAAGTGCTTGTCCATGGCACACACGTATGCTAAACATCTGATATGTTTTGCTGTTGGCAAAAGAGCATATGTAAAAAGAAGCCTGAGACAGGGTGGATGAGTGGTTCCTGTTTCATGGGATGAGTCCATCGCACGTGACAGACATCTGCATGCAGAATTTCAACTGAAGGATTTGTGGCATTCATGAGACAATGTATGGCAAAGGTACAAGCACATGGGCTGGACTTGCATCAAAACTCTTGGAGAGTTTCTAGAGCTCAAGAAAGAGCACAGCACAAGCTGCACTTCCTACTGTGTGGGCCTGATCCTATTTCCTTAGACCTTTTGTAACCAGGGAACCAGCGAAATGCAGCAGTCAAAGCAGCCAGATCAGCCTTATCTGTTGATGCATTAAAATAAACCAATGTGGAAACACCTGGCAAGGATTTTTTTAGAGCTACTTGGGGGGAAGAAAGAGAACAAGGCACCTGTGGAGTTGTTGGCTGCCAAAGTACCAACTGCAGATGTTTGTTCCTCTGGTTTGAGTGTTTTCTAATATATGGCTTTTTATGATCCGTAGGAAGATACTTTGTCAGAGATGTCAGTTACTGTCATCAGTACAGCCACTCCATCGCAGGCTGCTGTGCCATGTTCGTGGCTCTTGTGGGAGGCTTTGCTTGGGGAAAAGTTTACCTTGCTTTTCACCTGAACTTGGGGCTTCAAACAGACTTTTGAATGGCTGCGTAGCAGATCAAAATAAACCCTTCCATCTTTGTCTTCTTCAAGAAGCACTAATTCTTGCTCACCCCAGTAAGGATCCTGCAAGAGGTAACAATACCTTATACCTTGTCTAAAAATGACTCTTGAACCTCATAATTCATTTATTTTTTAAACCTCTATGTTGCTTGTAAGTACCTCACAGCTGACTTCCAGTTACACTGCAGTTTTGTTTCAAGTTGCAAGAGTGAAACTACAAGGGTGGTAACTTATGGAAAGGCTGGGTCTTCTGTGAGTCTCCTAAACAGTCTGGTGGCAGTTAAAGTGTAGTAAATAACATAATTATGACAATTTGATGATGATTTGGATCTAGATGTGATGTAGATTTAAGTGTGTGTAATGATTAATTTATAGAACAAGTTGCTTCCATGTACAATATGGTACACAACTGGATATTGTTTAGGACATGGTTGGGGAAATGAATACAGAAAATGAGGGAAATCGAGTATTAAAAAGCATGTTTGAGGAGTGACTCTTTGGAGTTGTTTTTCCACAGAGTGAAGATCATCAGCATCGTGTCAGTGTAGGAAAAGTAGACAATGGGCTCTGAGCTGTTTTTGTCCTGTGGTTTGGCTGCTTTGAATTTTGTGGCAAGAAAAGGCTTTTAGATCATATCCTAAAGGAGAGTTACATCATGTTTCCTAATTTCTTTACTGGCCCCATTTGGTTATCTTGCATTAAGAGTCAGAAGGGCTCTAATTCAAATAGAAGAAAAATGACCTAGGTAACAGCAAAGCATGTGTTTCATTGGTCTTCCTCAGCTCACCTTGACCATTGCTAAAGCTGGCGTAGGCAATGTGGTGAACAGCTGGTGAAGGGACGTGTCTTCATGTAACACCTTTCAGAGAATGGATAGCTGCTAGAGGCTATACTGAACTTCAATCATACCACAAATCAAAACAAGTGTAATTTCATGATCCCCTAGAAAGAGCTGAGTTGTTATTTTGAGCTGTTTGTGCCCTCCCGGTCTGTGGGCTGGGCTATTCTCTCTGAGGGGATTACACAACCTCCAAAAATTTGGAGGAGGCCTCTAAAAGGTGCCTTGGATTCACACCAGAATGTCATAGTGGATTTCTACTAGCTGTTTCCATATGGGTGTATGGGAGCATGCTCTGTGCCTGGCCCTCACGTGTTGATGGCAGCACCTTTGGATGTTACATTTGGACTGGGAGGAGGTGGTGTAGTGATGCCATTTCAGACAGCTGCTGCTTGGTTTTTGCTCTTGGAAAGGGAAGAGCAGGCTCTCACTTGCTCACATGAGGACTGGTGTTTCCCACAGGCCAGCTGGAAGCAGCCCCCTTGAGCTCTGACATGGTGCCAGCCCTTTCTCTCAGATGTCCTTGGTGGGCCCCTGTGGGATGGGATGAGGGTCCCACAGCAGGCCTGTAAGTGGGCTGAGGGTTCTTTGGATGATCTTCTCTTGTGGGAATTCTGTCTTCTGTCCTTGCCCAGAACTGCATTTGGGGTCACAATGTTGGAAATGCCTGAGAGCTGGTGGTGGCATCCCAGCTGTCTATGGGGAGATAGCACGAGGAGGAGTCCTGCAGCTTCTGCCAGTGTGAGATCCCTCCCTGGGGGCTGTGGGAAATCATTGGGAACCCCATAATGAACGCTGGGGATGCGGTTTGCTTTGTTTTCCAATCAAGTCACTGTCAGCACTTCTTACTCCATTCTTCCACATTGAGTCTGCTGGTGACACCATACCTTGAATATTGTTCTCCTGTCACTCTGTGGGGAAACTTCCTGCACTGCTGCAGAGCTTCCCTGGGTTTAGGTTGGGAGAATCTGGAGCCAGTTCTCCATGCCATGACATTCCCAGTGAGGAAGTCTACAGTGAGCTAAGTCAATGGGGTGTGTCAGTGCAGGGCTTGCAGTGGTGACTGGTGTGGCAAAGGTGCGTTCCGCAGACACCCTCTTTTCACCCTGCAGATTGAACTTGGTGGTGGCTGCATGGGGTTGTATTTTCCTGCCTGACACGTCTCCAGGCCACTGGTAAGTCCCCAGTGACGTGTATTCTGACTGGGATGGACAGGGATGGTTCTGATGTCCCAACTTGCAGCTTACATCTGCAGGAAATCCCATAAACAAATTAACCTCTGGAGTGAGCTGCTGCATTTGATTTATTTCCTCTTTCTTACCCTTTTGTGAGCAATTGGAGGATTTTACCAAAAACTGAAGGCTTTTGTAAGCAAACTAGTAATATCAGGAGCTTCATGAACTCAGTGGATGTGGATATAGTTAGCTATGGATGATGAGCACAGGTGAACAAAACCAGAAGGTAAAAGATGCCCTAAAAGGAGTGACACAGCCAGTTAGCACTAAGACTTTTTTTTTAACTCTCTTTCTCTCTCTTTCTCAAATCCAGATCAGTTCTCGCTCCCTCAGAACACTAGTGCTGCTAGGTGTCGTTGGGATTTGCTGGGATGTATGTGCTTTTTTGTTGAGTGTTTATCAAATCTTGCATTCCTTAACCTTGAACTGTTTCTGTCTGGTTAGTGAAATCTATTTAAATTAATTCTACTGCTAAGACTGGGGTATGAATTTCCTCTCTGCGTAACAATCTGAGGGTCTCATTTTATTGAATCACAAGTTTCTGACACGGGAATGGAGGTGCACATGTGTGGGGGCGTCTGAGATGGACTCTTGCCATCACTGGGCACAAATATTTCCTCTGTAATGCAGAATACCCCCAGGGGTTTCAAATGTACTGCATCCTGTCTCCATCTACACACAGACACGGGGGCCTGCCACTATACTTTTTGTGGAAACCACATTTGCTATTTGCTGTTTAAAAATTACCCAGCACATTAACCAGTGTATAGCAGAGCAAACACTGTTAAATCATATGCAGGTAAACAGCTCATTTCCTTCCTGCTGTATTGTTAAGCCTCATAACTCAAAATCCAGTCGTCTTATTTAACATTTTCTGGAGGTTGAAGGCAGATGGCTATCCTTTAAACAAACAAATAAATAAATAAATAAAGCTATTGCTTAGAGCATTTTATATTTTTGAATGCTTGCAGACTTCTTTGCTAATAAACACCGATAAACTAAATGTAATGTATTTTTTTTTGCTGTTTGCAGTGCATCTTCCTCAGCTGTCCAGCAAGCTTTCATGTCAGAGGTGCCACAAAATGAAGGCGCTCTGTCCCATTGAATAGTAAAGGTCAGAGGGAAAATCACCCTAGAACACTGCTATAAAGTCATCCTTGTATTTTGATTCTATTATCATACAGTAAAGGACAGACCACTGTCCATTGAGATGCAGTGGGAAATGAAGGAGATGATGGACATTGAACTGTACAGAGAAATTCCTACTGGCCATAGTCAGCACAGCTGGCTACAGTGTATGTACTGAAAGAGGTTTTGGTGTCTGCCAAGTAGATGAAGTTGATGTCTAGGCATCCAGAAAGCCCCATGTGGCTTAAACCGAATATCTATTTACTCACCCCACAAATAAACAAATGGTATCCCTATATACAGGGAGAAGACTCTGATAAATGCAGCTATTTTCACTGTTTGAGATTTGTAACTTTTATGGGAAGTAATGGCTTTTGATTCCTGCAGGTCTAGATAAGGGTTCATAGGAAGCAGTTCAATATAGTATTGGTAATTACAGTCTGTCCTGACAGTAGGAAGCAGCAGCTAATTAATACTGAAATAAAAGATGGTTATGGAGGGGCTTCTGACAATCACATAGTTTTCTCATGCATCAGTGTCTGTTTTCTCTGCTTGGGCCAAGCCTTCCCATTTCTGTATTAACTCTTGGGTTGATGCAGTCTGAGTGAATTGCATAAAATTTTGCCCAATGAGTCTTTTTAACACAATTACATAACAGTAGGTAACAATAGCTTTATATTTCCTTAAAAGCCATTATGTTGTAGTATGGTATGAAGATTTTCTAAGTGAAAATTGTTTGAAGGAAGTGCTGTTGAGACATTTTAAGAGCTAACTGCTACAGAAGTGTGGAGGATGGGGTGACAGCTGGAAGAGAATCAAGTTTCTTTGGGTTAAGTCACAGACATTATATGGAAAGGAGGAACAGGAGTATTTAAGGAAGGGTGAAAATGAGAGTTTGTTTGGTTTTGAGTTAGAAACCAGAGTAAGAGCTGAGCCTGAGAGCAAGTCTAGGGCTGTTGTTCTGGACAGGTAGTCAACCAGAAAGCCATTCCTTAGTAAGGCAGGCAGTATCCCTTAAGGCTGCAGAGTTCTCACACCAGGTTATGCAGCCAAGGTTTCTCTTCTAATCAGTGACTCACCAAATGAACTTCTTGTCCATGCTGTTTTCCCCTTGCAGAGTCGCATGACTTTCTGCAGAATGCTACAGCTCCTAGAGGTGGGATGCCAGTCTGTCTGTCTGCAGGTATTTAATGGTTTGAAAAGAAGTACTGCTTTGAAGCTAAGTATTAAGCATTAATTCTAGCTTTATGACTGTTTCTGGGACAGTAGAAAGCTTGTTTGCAGTGGCATCCCTTCGCTGCCATTGCTTTCCTGTCTTTGACCTCAAAATAGCAGAGGTTAGTGCCCCCCTAGAGCTGTGGGCATCCACTGCCTTACAGGCAGCAGCTCAGATTACCCCTGTCTGCTCAGACTGGTAAAGCTACCAAATGCAATGCTAGACATTGATAACTAATGCCATGTAAAACATCCCAGATAGAAAACCTGTTGATGTAATAACTAGGGAAGACTTCTGTCAGTACCCGAATACAATCTGCAGTCTCTTCAGCCCCAAGTTCACAGCTGAGAAAAATGTGACTCAAGAGCCCACAATTGGCTGAAAAAAGTAAACACTGCTAGAACCGGGAGAGCCAGATTGGAGTCCAGTATGTGGCAACAAATGGGTCGGGTGGATGGACCTCCCATCAGTGGGGCAGCAGTAAACTCTGACACCTTCCAGCTGGCTCGTGGCAGTGGAACTCTGTCCAGGAGTGTAGGTAGCAAGGAGTCACTAGTCACCCAGGCTGCCATCTGGGTAAAGGCTGTTGTAAAATGCACAGGCAACCCAACAAAAACTGTTTCCTGCTCTTATTAATAAAGGATACTTAGGAACAAAATGTCAGATGGCCTGATTCTGAATATGAAACAGATGTTATAGGGAAAAGTCTTTGAGAAAGTGATTTTTAGCATTTATTGGCTACAGGACAAGAAGTTCCTCACCTGCTGCCACCAGCAGTCCTAGTTGGAAGTATGCGGCAGGGCTCAAGTTGTAGTGTCACTACATTGGGAATTGGAAATAAAGCAATTAAAATTCCCTTTGAAATATTTGTGAAAATAATTAAGGTACTGGAAGAACCAGAAAGCAAAGCAGGATGAGGAAGAAAAAAACAGTAGTCTTCCCATGGTTTTCAGGTTAAAGTTTTCAGTCTTCAGATCACCATCGTTTATTTGGTATAATAGAGCTCAATCGCAAATCCAGATTAACAGTTCCCTAATTATCTGTTACAGTCAAGTGGAAGCCAGAGCAAAGAAATTTAATACTATTCCTTTCTAGTATTATTAAGATTGATTATCAAATACTCTATTGCTTAAAACACAATTACAACTCCAGTTGAACTCAGAGAAAGTTAACTGTTGAGAGTGAAATTAAGCTTCACCCACTGTCTTGTACTTTAATATAATTCAAATCTATGAACATTATACAGAAGGGAGCAACATTAAGTCCCCTTAACCCTCTGTTCCTCCAAAATCACTAGAAGATTAGAAAACTGACACAAATGTTGTTGGTTTTTTTTCTGCAGAAAGCTGACTCAGATGAAATTTTGAAATGACGAAACCTTTTCCAGGTTGCCACTGACATGAGTAATAATTAGAACAATTAGCTGTAGTTAGTACATTATTTAACCTTTCATTTACTGGTACTAGAATGTAGGTGTTGAGATGGCCACTCTTGTCAGCACCAGTACAAAATATCCTTTGAGGAAAAAGGTTGGATCTGGAAACACTGAAATTTACAGAAGAAAATTCTAGATTTTCAACAACTTTTTCCCTCCTTCCCTGGTTTTCAAGAAACAAGAAATCTGATGTTGAAAAGCCAAATTTGAAAAGAAAAAAAAATAATTACTGTGTCTAGAAATCAGAAACTGTAAACATTTAGCTGCACTGTGCCTTGAAACTTGATATTCACATCTGGTCCCTTTCAAAGGCTCTTGGAGAGAACAGCTACGTGAGTGTGAGCTGGATGCTGAAGACTGCGGTACCTCAGGCACATCAATTACTCTGTCATTTTGGTGCTTTTGGCTGTTCTACACAAATCTGCTTTGCCGTCAGATGAGTACCCCTTGAGTGGATATATTCAAGTATGAGGAAAATCCACCATCTGTAGGGTGCACCCAGTAGATGCAGTGACTTTGTAGACAAAAGCACCTAAGAAAAGTTAAACAAGAAATCTAAATGTCAATATTTAGACTCTGGGTAATGAAACTCCCTCAGACACATCAGAGTATGCTAAATACTCCTTCGATACCTCAAATATACCCAAGCAATATTCAAGCACTTTTTTGAAGTGCACCCCTAGGTCTCTACTGTTGTTCAGATTGTCTCATTGCTCAGAAAGATTGATTATTGCCTGGAGCAGGGGCTGGGATTTGTTTAACCAGTGTGCAGGGTTGATATAAATCTCAAATCCTTTTAGTAGCTCAGGGATCTGATCATGCTTGACTTTCTTTGATGCATACATTTAGTTTTCTTCCTTCTCCCTTTTTTTTTTTCTGTTAGTTTTCTCTGTAATTGATGTAAATTTCTTCTGTAACTTATTCCTTTCTTGCATTAGGGTACAAATGTGTCTTTTTATGAAATGTTTGCTACAGCATTCTCATTATCAGAATGAAAAGAAAGGACGTTAGCATATATTCAATTTTAATTCAGTCACATTTTAGTTTCATAGTAGCATACACAAACATGCAGAATTCTTCAAAACTAACCCTGACTGGATGAAATAACTTTTATCTAATGAAATCAATCATTGCATTTCTTTTTCACTTTCTAGTGGCAGGATGTTTAATGACATGTAAGCGTTAATGAGTGCTGTACACAGACATCTGTCCTTATGTACAACCAGTCCACCTATCGATGAACTTGCTTCTGTTCTCCCACACTGATTGTTGTGTTTGCACTGTTTGGAGGGGTGAGTGGATGGCAGCATACAGAAAAACATACAAAATTATTGTGACTGGGGATTACCACCTCGTTTTCTGCTTCCTTTAGAAGCTGAGTCCTAATAATAGTAGTGTGTGTGCGCGCTCAGAACAAAAACAACACAATGTTCCTTCTCCAGCTGAGTAAGTCTCTTTATTTTTTTTTTATTTTAAGTATTTTCAAGTACTCAATTCCTTCTAAGAGAGCCTCCATTCTTTGCCTTATTAATTGCTCTTATTTTTTCAAAGCTGAGTGAGAACAAGTCCTGTGGCTTAGGTCGCACTCAGCAGGATCTTATTTACTAATGCTCCTGGCAAACAAATTAGTGAGTGCCTGTTTACTGAATGAATTAAGGAGGATGATTCCCAGTTCACTATAGAGTTACTGAGCTAGTGGCTATATGTGGTTTTCTTTTATTCACAGAAGTGATAGTGCTGATCCGTATTCTTCGTGTACTACTGAAACAATGCTCTGGCCACTTCACTTACAGCTCTTTTCAGCTGCTTGGCAACACAAGTCCATCAAACAGCTGATAACCTTCTGAAGGCACTGAAAGCTCTGTAGTTCATGCTTTATAGCTGTACCAGACTCACTCTGTTTACTACTGATGCTTCTGGTCTCAGTGTGCCTTAAAAATAGATATCTTTATGGTTCAAAAAGACTAGCCTGTCACGCACTTAAGTGTATTTAAAGTATCAGGGAACATGCTTTGAATTTAAGCAGTACCTTAGCGCTCAGTGGTTTCTTTTCTTTTAGCTCTGAGCATTAAAATCAGACCCTTTTTCACCTCCCTCCCACCATGGTATAAATTTCAGTATTTTCTTACTATTAAAAGTACTGATTTTATTCACTGATTTTGAAACAGTGTATTCAACAGGAGGCACTCTTTTCCTGAGGGCCTTTTAGTGGATGTTCATGGAGCTATGCACATGTATGGTTTGCCTGTGAGTACGTGATAGTGAGAACTTTCACTTTAGCCAAATAAAACTGAAGCATCTTTGATTTGCAGTTTGAACATTGATTGTTACAATGACATTTCAGTGTGAATGAACCTGAGAGCATTAGGGAACTTAGAATAAATCTTGAGATAAGAAGATAAGACATTACAAAGGTTAACTCATCTCTTTCAAAACTCAGAAGGAAGAGACTGGAGCATGTAATTACATAGAGTGAGGCTACTATGAATTTTCCAAACACACTTAATGTCTTACGTTTCCCCATTTGAATAAATGAGTGAGTATCCAAAGATGAGTAAGGGATCCGTTACACCTACTTCTTCACCTCATTTTGGAAGCTGAAAGTTTGTTTACTACTTGGGGACACTGAAGGAGTATTTTCCATCCAAAGTCCTCCCTTTGCTCCTCCATCTTTCCCAGAAAATGCTGGATTCCCAGAAGAAATTCATAACTGTGGAGCAGCTGTCATGGTGCATCCATCCATCTGCCTATGGCTCATTTTCTTGGTCAGAGGTTGACCTGTGCAGAGGCTTTATTTGCAGATGTGCCCATCCACAGCAGTCTGGTGGAACAGGACAGGTTGCTGGAGAAAATGTAGCAAAGATCTGAACCATCACCCAACAATCCTCTGCTTTGCTTTCTGGCATGCAATGGGGCTTTGAAGATACGTTTGGAAGGAAAACCCCTAGTTAATGATTATTAGGGAAGGTGACTGAGGAGGGCTGCTTGTTCCCATACATCTTTGTGTGGTTCCTACCCCTGACAGAAAGCACCCCACCCACTCTCCTCCCATTCAGTTACTTCAGTGTCTCCCCCACATCTCTGCAGCCATGGGTCTGTTTCCTGGAAGTGGGAGCAAGAGAGCGCGCCATGGGGTTGCCCTGCTGCAGTGCTTTCCGTGGAAAAAGATTAAGACAAAACAGTCAACAATAATTGCAAAATAACCCTGCTCTGGAATCAGGCAAGCTGCCAGAGAGCATTTATAGAAAAAAATAAAGTTGGAGAATCAGTACTCCCAAACAAACAACTTCCTTTCAAAGTCAGAGTCCAGTGCAGCAGCCACACAATCAGACACACTGCTTGTCTTCAGCAGGCTTGAGGTATCAAATGCATGATACCCTTTTGGTGTTAGCATTGTCATTTTCACTGGCAGGATCATGATGTGGTGCTGGTCTGAAATTTGGCGCTATGGGAGATGTGCTGTGTTTGGGTCATTAATTTGTCTTCTCTGGGTCTGCCCTCCTAGGCAGGAGGAAAGGCAATATTATCAGGAGGTGCTGCATGCTGGAGCACAGGGTGCCCTCTGGATGGCAGAACCTTGGCTCTACCAAACAGCCCCACGCCCTCAGAAGAGAAAACTCAATGTTCTGTATCCTTATGGCTTGGAACAAGCAGATATTTCATCACGAGCTGTACATTTCTAAATGGATCTGTCTTGCACAACATCACTGTGCATTCAGCAATTCGCTCTAATTATCACTTTATGACATTTTGCATCTGCTTCTGTTAAGGCAGTGAAGTTGCCGTATATTTTCTTTGAGTTGTTTCATTTTAAAATAAATTGTTTCTGTGTCTGGCTGTCAACAGCTGCATTTCTCAATTTATGCATTTAATGTATGCTCCTTTTCTGCAGTGTGTCCAAATACTATAGCTCAGCTTCAAACTTGAGACCACGGAAATCTTTCAATTTGGCTCACAGGTCAACTGCTCTTCAAGGTTTTTACCCAGATGCATGGAATTTAACCTTGATTAACAAACAATGCATCTTAACCCCTGGTAAAAGTATTGCAGCTGTTAGGGGATCTTCAGAGGGTTTTCTCAGCATGCTCAGGAGCTTTGCAGCCAGAAGAACTGGCCTGTGGGGGAAATGTAGAGCTCCTGAGATTCAGCTGGTGTCACTCTCTCCATCATTTGCCCAGACACTCATAGTCAGCAGCCAACCTCAGGTGGCTGTTGGCTCAGATGGCCAACAGCAGCTTGCTTCGCCAACCAGCACCAGTGCAATCATCTATGTAGAAAGGCTTGCACAATCCACCAGTAATGTGTCAAGTAATTTTCAGTACCGAGGAGGACATGGGCACCTCAGTTCTAAAATTTGGACTTGTTTCGTTATTAATTTGAGTATTGAGACAAGAAACCAGCACAAGCATGTGTTGTCCTGCAGAAGAGATGCAAAGCTGTGAATGGCTGTAGGGGTGACGAGGCGTGCTGGTCCTTGAATGGTGTTGTGTGAGAAAGGCTGTGCTGACTCCTGCCCATAGTGAGGTGCGGGTTGAGCTGTGTGCTGCTGGTTGAAACAAAGGCTTAATTCATGTTTTTTCTTCCTCTAAGGGAGCAAGAGAAAGAAGTGTAAGAAGAATATAGCAAAAGCTGTTGTGAAGCAAGATGTCACTGTTCTCTGAAAAACAAGTGGGCGAGGACTTGCTTTTGGAGACCTTTTCAGAGCAGCAGCGTGGTCACCAGCTCTGTTCCTCCAGGGGCGGTTGCTGCCCCAGGAACACTGAGGACTGGAATCAGCTGCCTTCTTAGAAGAGGATGTGGTGCTGACCGTGTGCCACAAAACATGGCTGCTGTACAAACCACAGGCTATTTCCCACTCAGAAGCAAAATGCTTAATAGTAGCTGTTCTTGCAGTAATTGGAAAAGTTATTCTGATTCCCATTTTTCTGGAAAAAATATCCCTGCTTACAACTTGTCTTCTTGAAGAGCAGTTTGGAAATCAGGCCAGCTGATCCAACAAAACCTCAGAAGCCATCAGAATGAAACTCATTCTTTGCTCAGCTGGAGTCAGAACAACACAGTCTATTATTGAGAGCTGGTTAGCAAAAAAACAAATTATGCCAATTATTCTAATTTATTATATTACACTTGAGATTTTATGGTCAAATTTTATTTCAAAGATCTCTCCCTCACCAATGATAATTAAGAAAAACACTTGGATATGTTAAGGTTGACACGAGAAATGTTATGAACTGGTGTGACTAGACAAGATATTGTACCTGTAGTCATGGTGTAAACTGAACTATGGCTAACTCTTAACATGCCTTGCCTACAGTGGAAGAACAAATCCACTGTCATCTGAAGTCTTATATATTCATCCGAAGAAGTAGAAATGTAGCAGTGTCTATTATATATTTCTGTGAAATTACCTGTATTACCAATAAGCAGTGGTAGCAACTCCACAGTCACCTGTGAAAGTGAGGCCTCTGCTGCTCTAGGGGCAAGAAGCATGCACGGGAAGAGATACTTCTGGTCAAAACCCTGCAGTTTAAAGGAGCCTCTCTGTATAAATCTGTAGCAGGCTCATGTCACTGCAGAAGTGCAGCATGACAGATGTTATTTGGCCAAATCAGCCACACTTTCTGCCTTCTCTGCTATGAAGTTGGGCTTTGGCACTTCCTTTGCCAATGTACATGAGCAGGAACCATGTGGGAGGATGGGGAGCACTGGCCTGATGTCACTGTTCTACAAACCAGCAGCAAACAGCTGTGTTGACTTGAGCAGAAAACATTGCAAAAAGGGGAACTGGACGATAAATGGATTGAGCCCAGAGGAGGCAGAGCGGCAAGCTTCTCTACTTTCTCTTATGGACAGTATCTACTTCCTTTTGTGGACAACATCTGTTTCTTCTTATGGTTGGAAAATATCAGCTCGAGTAAAAACATCATCTTGAGTAACTACTGGTTGAAAAACACTGGTTTGAGCAGTTCACTGAGGAGGAGGTGTGACCACCAGAGACCCTCACTGAAAACTCCTGGATCTTCTAGAGCATTCTACACAGACATGAGGAGGTTGCAGCCCCAAGTGCAGCCTTGGACCAACTGGAGTATATAATGGTGAGCAGGCACATTTACCTCTGTTGACATACATGGATCAAGGCCCCCAACTAAAGACAATACTGGATCCAAAGAGTGGTGAAAACTCTCTTTTTCTTTCTCTCTCTTCTTCTCTTTCCTCTCCATTTTTTTTTACTCCTTTTTTCCTTGGTAGCTGTTGCCTAATTTTGCCTTGAAGTAGTTCGTAAGGAAATAATAATTGCACCAAGTATTCTTATTCATAACACTGTCCTAGTTGAAGCTGGTGCAGAACTGTTGTTCTTCAGAGTGTTTGGTATGATGCCATGTTTCAGTTTTAGGAGAAAAACAATGCTGATAACACACCAGTGTTTCTAGTTGTTGCTGAGCAGTGTTGTACAGAGCCAAGGCCATTCCACTTTCTCAGCTTCTACTAGCAAGGGGCTGGGGGGAGCCCAAGGAACTGGGAGGGGACAGAATTGGGACAGATGGCTTTAACTGGTGGAAGGGATATTCTGTAACACATGAACCTAATGTACCTGTGAACCTATATGATGCAGAAGGAGAGTCTTGAAGGGCGTGGGGAGTTCATCTTTCTCTCTTCCACTGCTTGGAGGCTAGCTGGGCATTGGTTGTTTGGTGATGAGCAATTGCTTGTGCATCACTTGTTATATACATTTATATATATATATGTATAGTCATAACTGTTATCCTTTTTCTTTTTTCTAAGTAAATAATTTTATCTCAACCCATGAGTTCTACTTTCCTTTTTTTTTTTTTGTTTTCTGATTCTTTCCCCCATCCCTCTGGGAAGGACAGAGAGTGAGTGAATGACTAACTGTAAGGTGCTTTGGGGATTCCAAAGACTCACCTCTCTCACAATCCTCTGAGTGGGATGAGAGAACAGTAGGGGCTTGATTTGCACTAATGCTTATTGCAGAGGTGCACTCACATTGGGGAAGTCACGTGTGTAGACACAAACAGCTGCTAGAGTAGTCAAGCTGACTTGAGGGACAACTGCTGTGCACAGAGGACTCCTTGTTGTCAGCATATGTGGACTTGATGGGTTCTAGAGGGTGCCTGTAATCTCAGATGTGAAAATGAGCATTCATTTAGTGGCCATTTGAAAGGTTAACTCCAGCTGACCAACCAAATCCATCAATAGAAAACAACTGATGTTTTCTGTGGTTCTTAGGAGTAACGCTGACAAATTTCACCACAGAGAATAATTCTTTTGATTTTGGCAGTGCTGTTTGACCATTGAGAAAGTGGCTATTGCAGTAATTGTTAGTGCTGATTTATTAAGGGGTGGTTACTCCAACATTTTGAAGTTCAGTAGTTAAAATAATGGGAAAAGCATGGGAGTTCACTTCTTGCAACTGGTGGAACTGTATAGAACTGTGTGTTGCTGATACCTGCCTATGTGGTTGTTGCTGCAGGTGCCATAGCTCACAGTTTCAGTGGTTTCTTGCAAGTGCACCAAAATTATAAGTGAAGTCAGGAAGCAACAACTGTGCATGTCAAATAGCTTTAGGTAAGGTCACAGGTACACAAGGTGTACATTTGGAATGTACAGAGTTATGGACTTCAGGTTTTCTTATATGTATATATATATGTGCACATGTGTATTCTTATATATGTAGGTCACTCCGAAAGTAATGCCTCCTATTTACTTCCATGGAAAGGACAACAGATACAAAGAGCACAATAACACTATTTGATAGATCAAATTCTCACCTACAAAACGCTATTTTTCAACACAGTCACCACCATTAGCTCTGCATTTTCACTAGTGATAAACAAGAGCCTGCTTATAAAAGCCTGCACCAGTGGAGATGATCAACTGTCACTGACGTCACTGCTGACACACCCAACCCACTGTCTCACTGTGTTCACATCCACGTTTGGTCTCCATAAATATTCAGCAAATGTCAATGGATGTCAATGGATGCCATTTTTTGTGTGTGGAGGAATTCATTGACATGTCTTTGCTTCAAGTGTGCTTCCATGTCATACTTCATTCTGCAAGACTTCCCCTCTGCAGCCATCTGTCACATGGCAACGTAATGTGATGTAATACTGGTGGGAAGGATCAGCCTCTACTGTCATATGTCTGACATCTACATCTGACATTGCAGGCAACTCAATAAAATAGGAGGCATTAATTAGTTCTGGAGCAGCCCTTGTATATATATGTACCATAGAAAGCCACTAAATGGTATTGTACTATGTTAAGAAATTCTGTAAGAAAATTGAGGAATCTTTGTCTTCATATTTTGCAAAAATGTATTTGTTATGCTGCTGCATCATATCTTTAAGAGTGACTTTTATTCTGAATGTGCCAAAACCCATTAACTTTTCATGAGGCTTTTCGAAACAGGATTTAAACTTTTCAGTCCGATTGCAACATATTTTATTTGAATGCACATGCTGAAGCATAAAATGATGAAAACAATCATTCCTGGAAGGTATTAAAAGGCTGATCCATATGCATAAATTAAATTAGGGCTCTGGAGAGGGTGCATTACAAGCAAACAGATGCAGTATAAACATCATTCCTTCGTACTCCTCTAGCATCTAGTGCCAAGGTCCTCTAATCATTTTAAGTCTCTTCAGCCTGTTGCTGTGAGATAGCCTGCTTGTACTCATTTACACAAATACTAAGAGGTTAAAAAAATCATTCAGGGTGCACAAGTGAGTGCTTGAGAAGGTCCAAAAAAGAAGGTCAGCACAGAAGACAGTGAAGTCTTCGGGAGCTGTGTCCCAAGGACTGGCTCTTCAAGTGCATGAGCAACAAGGAGAAACCTTAGGGGAACTTCACTGCCAAGAAGTCCAAAGGCGTTTCAATAGCACATTTGTGGAGAATAATTTTGCAAAGACTTATAAACTGACCAAATTGGGAAGGTTTTCCTGGGATTAGCAAAAGATTCAGCCTTGCCATGAAAACTACTTCTCTGCCAGACTTGATGTTCTGCTACAAAGCATACTTTTCCTAATGGAATAAATGTTACCAATGTTTCTTGGATATTAGTGTTGTTAAATAACAACAATAACCACACCGAAGCAGCTCTCCAACATGGAAAATTTCCATATTTCCACAGGGCAATGCTAGCTGAAAGTCAAGGTGTCAAAATAGGAGGAATGAGGCAACCCAACAGTGGTCAGCGTTACCTACCCACTATGGCGTGGACTTCTAAGTATGTATATACTGGGATAGGTTGCCCAGAGAAGTGGTGGAAGCTCTGTCACTGGAGACATTCAAGATCAGGCTGGACAGGATCTGACCTAGCTGTAGATGTCCCTATTCATTGAAGGGGAGTTGGACTAGGTGACCTTTAAAAGTCCCTTCCAACTCAAATGATTCTGCTATTTTGTGTTTTCTTGCTGAGCCAGCACAAATAATAAAAACCCACTTCCCACAGAGAGAAAATAATGACAATGAAAAAAAAAAGAATGAAAAGCCATATCAGAGCAGGAGTAGTTCTCCCCTCTGGTCCTCAGTTCAGCAGCACTCACTTGCCTGTTTAAGCCTCTCCCTGAGACTCCACTGGGTACAGATGCTAGCTGCCCCAGAGCAGAGGAGAGTATGAAGGCCATGCAGGAGCAGCCAGCAGCAGTCCTGCTGGGGACAGGCACACAGCTCTCCCTCCCCATCATCTCCTCCTCCATGACACATAGAGAGCACCACTGCTCCAATCCCAAGCCAAACATGGGTGATCAAGCCATGAGTGTCCCATGGGTTGCATGAGGCCTCTTACAGCAAATGTAGGAGGAGTTTGAAGTTCCCAAGCGTGGTCTCTATCCATGTTTTGCCCAATACCTTTGGCATCTTTCTGTGTAGCACATCCTCCACAAATCATAGAATCATTAAGGTTGGAAAGACTTCTAAGATCACCTAGTCCACCACTGACCATGTCCCTCCATGCCACATCCACATGTTTCTCGAACACTTCCACGGTCAGTGACTCCACCACCTTCCTGGGCAGCCTGTTCCAATACCTCACCACTCTTCCAAAAACAAATTTTTCCTAATATCCAACCTGAACCTCTCCTGGCATGACTTAAGGCCGTTACCTCTTGTCCTATTGCTGTTAGCAGGGAGAAGAGGCTGACCCCCACCTTGTAACAGCCTCCTTTTGAGTAAGAATCATGTTCAGGGTGCCAATTGCATGAAGAAGCAGGGTGCTTGGAAACCATATGAAGATATAAACTGAATCAACAAGAAAAGAGGCAAGAGAAAACACGGACAGCCTAAGTAGTAGGTGGACCAAGTGCTCTGCAAATCCGGCCTGGCATAAACTAAAGCAAACAAAGAAAGCTGTGGAAAGTTAAATGTTTTAGATTTTCAAAACACAACTTTTTTTTTTTTTTTAATTTCTTTGTTTTATTTTGAAACAATATCCCCTTAAGGAATGTTCTTTCATTTTAATTTGCAGAAGGCTGACAACTCATCTGATTAAAATTTTTTCCTTTTGCTGGAATAATTTATTTTTATTTTTTGGCTAGTCCAAAGTGATCTCTCATATTCATCAAACCCGTTTTAGTATAACTTTCCCTCACCATTTCAGGGCGTGACCCAGCCCAATACCTAATGGGTGTTTAGAATAAAATTTCTGCAATAGGCAAATTTTCCCATCGTTGTTCCCTTTAATTATTTTTGCTGGATGACCTGATCTGATCTAACTGGTGGTTTGTGTACTTTGGGAGCGTAGGCATCCTGCTTTCTCAAGTGCTCAGGCTGTGCCCTCAGATGACACGAAGTGGAAATGGTGTCCAGCTCTTGCTGCTCATCACCAAAATGTGGTGCTGGAAGGAACCAGGTGAGTCACTGAGGCCGGATCCCCTTTTATGGTCTGGCAACATCTGCCACAGATGTTTACTTCAAAGGACTTGGTAGATTGCGTATGCCAAGTGGCTCAAAAATTGTCCCAAGGGCCTCATGACAACCTGGAGGTCTGTGGCAAAAGACCCAGCCATGCAGCTGCCTCATGTTATTTAAGGGCAATGAGAGGGAATGAGGGCACCAGGATGGCTGAATCTGTGTTGGACAGAGGAAGAGACACAGACTGAATGGCAGCAGGGGAAGATTTGGTTTAGACCTTGGAAAAACATTTTGTACCAACTCATCCCTACTGCAAATCACTGAGATTCTCCAAAATCTTGCATTTACTAATATTTCTCAGGAGCTCATGGCGACCTGAGTGTTAATGTTGCAGAAGCAGCTTCTGTAGGACACAGACATCTACGTGGTTGTTGGTGCAGGCAGGCACCGCTGCTGAATGCAGCCCTGAGAGCGTTGCAGGGACATGTCTGGCTGTCCTGACACCAGCAAAATAAATCACTCAGAGTTAGCGGTCCATTTGTGTGTGTGGCTGGGAACAGGAAAAGGAGCTAGTAAATAAGTCTGGATATGTTATGGCTAGCTGTCTTTTGTTCTATTTGATTACTTGAACAGATAGATGGCTGCTTACTTTAGGCTATTAGGCGGGTTTGGTATACATACGGAGTGATGGACTTCAGTTTGTTATCTGATTGTTAAAAAATTTTGCTAGGATTACACTGAGTATTAATTAATATTACAGGACTCTGCTTAATGGGGAATGAAAATAGAAGTGAATACCAAAGTTCCAGGCAAATGCACTCTTCTCTGCACTGCGATGTGATGCTTCCTTAAAAGACAACACAGCCTCACAGAAGATAAATGAGGATAAAAGAAGTGATAAAGTGAATAGCAAATCTAAGTATAAGAACATACATAAAGAAATAAACATTTATAACTTTATTGTACATGAATTACCAAAGCTGAAAAGTTTCCAGACCGGTAATTGTCCTTTGAAGGAAAAAATTCTTCTGTGGAGCTGTAGCACTGTAATAACAGCCTCTCCACCTTGTTTGGAAGAGGAAAATTTTATTGAAGTACTGAAGGACAAGTAATTTTATTTCATGAATTACTAGAAATGCAGGAAACAACTAAATATAGACAAGTCCTGAGAAAGGGCTCTCTTCAGTGCTTGTTCAGCGACATGTTCTGTTTTATTCACAGAAAGCTCGTCAGAAACATCACACTAACTAGCAAAATACAACTTTTAATGTTCACGTAAGATACGGGGGAAAAAAAAAGATCAGTGGAAGGAAAGAAAAAAGATGAGGTCGCTTTGCACATTAATTTCTTCTGTGTAGCTCTCTGTGCACATTAATTTCTTCTGTGTAGCTCTCTGTCAAGAGCTTTCAACAAGGGGCAGCTCAGAAGAGAGACTGATCCCAGCAGGACTGCAGCCTTTGGCAAATTAGAACAAAGCATGGTGTACCCAAGGCAGGTGGAAAGTCCCATCTTAGTGTGCCATAGTAGTTATAAATAAGCAATAGCAGTTGCACGTGGGATCCTAGGAGTGCTCTTTGGGTTTCCTATTGTAAACAGTAGGCAGACTTTAACAAACAAACAAACAAAAAAGCAAACTTTAACCCTGATGATGAACTGAAATGCTGAAAGTAATTGCTCGGAAGGCTGCAAGAGTTGTCCAGCACAGGCTGCTGCTATTTATCTAAACTCATTGCATAGCCCAAACAAGCAGTGGGAACAAGGCTTCAGGGCTTCAGATATCCTGAAAACTTGCCCTAGGACACAGAAAGTGTCAAGGACATCAAATATTTCAGGTGAAAACCATGGTCTCCTATGATTTTATCTTAGTCTCTTCTTTAAAACCGTGGAGAAGAGAGCTGGTTAAAGAGTGGTGGAAATTACTTTTGTCCTCCTCAATGTGTTTCAAAGGACCAAATATCATCATCCAGATTTTCAGAAGGAAACTTCCATGCTTTTCTTCAGGAAAGTGGTCATTTGAAAAAGAGCCTTCCTACAACCAAAACTTCAGTGTTTAATTCATGGATTAAATAGCCTGAGGCTTATGTCTCCCTTCTGAACTTCCTTCTGATGCTTGTGCCCTTGCAGCCCCTCTGAGGGGCTGTCCCGCTGTCCACCAGAGCCCTAAGTGCAGCCTTAGAGACTTAGATGCTGGACCAAAGCTCAGTGCTGTAGTGGTGGACACTGCACCATCCAAAGCCCCCATCCTGCAAAGCAAGCCATACAATAGTGGAACAGCTTCTACCTACTGCTCTCCCACGTTGGGTAGGATGATTTCCACAATAACACCTAAACAGCCCAGTGCAGACAATGAATCCGAGCCCCCTCAAGGAACCTGGAGTGTTGAATTTATCTCAAACTTCTCTTTGTGCCTTTTCTTAGCTGCCTGCTTTCATTTTAAAATCTAAGGCACAAATGCAAAGACATCTCAACCCCAAAAGCAGGCAACTGTGAGGGCTGTGCCTGTACCACACTATCTTATGAACACGGATTCACCTGCTGTCTCTTGGTGCCACAGGGGCACAGCTGGGGTCCTGGCCAAGCACTAAGGCTGATGCAGCCCACTCAGAGCGAGCTGCCTCCAGAGCAGCAGTAGCAGAGCTATGCAAAGGTTGCTTTCCTTCAAGGCCACCCTGGGGACAAGCTCAGTGGCCAAAGCACACCCGTCCAGCTTTTTCCACTTGGGTAGCACGTGAAAGTTGAGGGGGAGGATTTTATTTCACAGCAATGCCTGTAAAGGGCGTGATTCATTTATTGTTCCCTCGGTGAACACCCCAGCCGGGTGACTAAGGCAGATGTACCTACTGATGTCCCAGAAGGAGCAGTTAAACATCAAGAATAGAGGAAGGAAGAAAATTAATCAAAACACAATAAAGTGTATATGGACTTATACTTTCCATGTTCACTTGTTTACCTCACAGCCTGAGCCCCAGCCAACCCAGAATTTGCTTCAGGGCTTTTTTCTACCTCTTTCCTCTCTCAGGTCAGGGTAAGTGAGAATAGCTGCACCTGTGACTTCTTAAATTAGCAGCATTTAAGCTCACTGTAGGCTCTGGGTCTCCCATGTGTGAAGGCTTGGGTGGTCTGTGAATCTTTCAATATTTATCTTGTTCAAGTTCAAGCTTCTGAAGTATGGGATGCTGGTCTTACTGCACCTTTTTGCTCCCGCAGGTAAAACATTTGCACTTTGTGCTTTCTGGGCCTCAGAGGTGGAAAGAGGAAGGTGGGAAGTGCTGGGTGAAGTGAGCTTGCCTCAGTGGCGTGGACCTGCTGAGCCCCTTGAGGGAAGGCAGAAGGTCTGCTCCCTGCTCAGAGGATGAGTCTGTGAGACTGGAGGCTGAGCTGTTTACCGAGGAAGGGCTGGGTGTGTGTGTTGGTAAAAATGTCCCTTGGTTTTGAAAAAAGTTCTCCTGGAGGACAGCCATTATAGCTGTGGCTAATGCTGAGCTGATGCATAGCTAATGCAGAGGGCTTGGGTGCATTGTTTCATTGTTTAAGCCCCAGTGAGATTCCCTGCCAGGCTGTATCTGATGTGCAAGTGTTGGGCAACTGAATGCCCTCTGCCTGTGGTTCCTTGGTGCCGGTGGGGTGCTCTGTCTGTGGCTGTGGCACAGGAGATGCTCAGAGTGAATGGAGAACCTGGCAGGCCCCATCCCAGCACCTCCCCAGAGGTGATGAGTAGTAGACCTCTGCAGAGGGCTGGATTCTGCAGTCCTGAGTATCCTCTGCCTCCTGGCTGAAAAGCTCCAAAATTCTCTTTTCTAGTGTTACTATAGCTCTGGGCTTACCATCTTAGAAATGTTCTTTTATTGAATGTGACTGCACAATGTTAAGTTCAAGCAGCCTGTGGTCCTGGCCCCAGACAAATCTCTTTGAGAGTTCAGTCATCTAGTCCCATGTACAGCATGCAGAGTGAGGTGGGGAAGTTCTCTTTTTCCCGTAGTGTTCCTGGGTAGCTGTCTGGGCAGTATCAGAAGCAGTGGTATCAAGCAGTGGCTGTTATACGTGCTACTAGGTCAAAACTCCAACAACCTTATTCAGTCCTTTATGGCTGGTAGCTGTGAATTCCAGAGAGTGGCCCTGCATGGTTTAAGAAGACATATCTTAACCTGTATTCATGTCCTTTGATTTCTCTGAATAGTTCATCGTTCCTGTACCAGGATACAAGTTGTAAATAAAGAAGTGAATGTGTATCTCTCATTATGTAGTTTGAAATATGAGAATTGTGCTTCTTTCCTTGCCATCCTAAAGAGGCCAGACTCAGGAGCTCTCAGCTGCCTTCCTTGGCTTCCCCACCACTGTTCTTACCCCTTTTCTGCTTTGGCTCTGCCAGAAGCTATATTCTGTGGGGTATGACTTGCCTTTACATGGGATAAAGTTAATCCTTCATGGGGTCAAAATGAGAGGCATACTACATCACTTCTCATGCTTCTTCTCTCTTAATTAAGTAAAAAGTTTTGGTTTGAAATTTTTATTATCTAGAACAGCATATCTGCATTTCCAATACAATGGCTACAAGAAGTAAATAGTTCACATGCAATGTTCTTTTTAAGTAAGTGCTGAGTTTTAACGGAGCTGGGAAATCGCTTGGAGGAGTGACCTTTTCCAGAGGTTGACTGTACTAAGTCCTTTTTCCTCACTGGATGGGAAGAACCCATAAGAATGGGGACAAGTGGCTAAGAGAGCTTTTCAGGGAGTGACAGCATATGGGGGGGAGGGGTCTTGATTGGCAAATAAGTTTGACTGAACTTGTTATTTGTGCAAAGTATAACTATTGCAAAATGACTTGGGGAAGAGCAGTGAGCCAGGATAGATGCATTTGACTGGAAAGAAAGCCAAAGGAATGAGGTTTGAAGGAGGCAAGGCTAATTACACAAGGTCAATTCCAACAGAGTGCAGGAGTGTTTGGGTAAAAGGTATTTATTTGGTAGGTGAAAATCAATGCCTTAATTCAGACAGATAAGTAATATCTCTGCGGTCTGTTGGGAGGAAGTGTTTGGCTACTCCAAGCTATAGAGTTTGCTTTCATTATGGTAATAACTTATAGGCATACAGAGAACTGAGATTTGTGTTTACACATATAGTGATGGATGGAGCATGTACATCATCTTTTCCAGTACACAGAATTCTCTTTGATAGTATAAATGGTTCTGTGTCCAAAAGAAACAGCAAAGAGAACAACTTGCATAGCATAGGAATGAGCTATAGCATGAGGGGGAAGGGAGGAAATTCTGATTCTTTTTCTGGGTGAGTGTTTCTCAGTCAGTGATGGGAGTAGAAAGAGGCTTGCACTATGCATCTCCTCCTCAAGAAAACACATTTTATTTGTCACTTACCAAGTCCTTCCTGTTTTGCCTTGATGAGTTTCTTATGCAGAGTTGGGAAGCTTGATGGAGGCAGATGGAGACAGATCCCTTTCAAAAGTTTATACAGCTTGGTAATTGGATGAGGTGAGACATGTAGGTTTAAGCCTCCATAAGGAGCCTGACTTGCTGCATCACTTTTCTGTGCTCTAACTGCTGAGTGAATGGAGCTATCATGTTCCTCTTGCTCCGCATCTTTCGGCCATGCTCTGTGAGCACTTCTATTGCCTACAAGTCTTGCATGCCAAACTAACCAATTCCTGAGCATGGAAGTGAACCAAGCAACTTGACGGTCTCTGAACTGGAAAACTCTCATTTGCCAGGGAAAGATTTAGTGTTGCTTTGTTTTAAATGCTATGCCGGGGGGAGGGGGAGGGGGTGTGAAGGGAAAAGTGGAAATACTGAATGGCATGGGTATTTCTGGTATGTGATTTACTAGACTGTTAAGTACTTCAATCTTTCTTCCACTCATCTTGAGATGACAGGGGACCAGGAGGTAGCACTGAGTTGTTGGTTATGGGTATGAATTTCTGATCTGTGACTTAGAAGAACCTTTCCAAATGAAAAGGAATTGCTAACAAAGTTACTGAAGATCTGTATACTGGATCAATGAAGAACAAAGCAGAGTTCTGAAGACAAAGTAGTCTGCAAGTTTTTCCCAGGTTCTGCCCTGTCTCGGGAGAATTACTTTTGCTGGACATAACTGTGGGAATGTAAAAAGACAGATTTCCTTGCATTAAGAGCATGGGGCTTCTGTTTTGTTTTCCTGCACTGGTGTGAGCCTTGAGTCGGCAGAGTGACTCCTGATTTTCATGTGCTTAAATTTTAGCAGGCTCCTATCCAGTGTACTAAGCACCCTGAACTAGTAGAGCCTCCTTTCTGTTATGTACAAGACTACTCTGAAACTTGTTCTAGGTCTTCGTGAGCTCTTGAGTCACTTGTAGTTGAGTGAAGTTTTGTTCCAAAGCAGCATTTTGCCTTTGCTATATTCAGTGAATTTGGACTGACCTGAGGCCTCCATCCAGATAGTTTTGCAGTCTACAGAGCAAAAACTGAGTAGCTTTGAGTAGTTCCCCTCTGTGCTGCGTGTATGAACTCACGTGTGGTTTTATTTCCACCTCTTTCTTTGCTTTTTTTTATTTGCCATTTGGTTCTGATTTGCATTTTATTTGCAATGTGTTATCCTATTGTGACTATTGCTCATGCATGTTGAGTTAGGGTTCCCCAAGGAGTCTGTCTGGCACTGAAAAATTAAAATGAACAGTTCTGGTTTTGAACTCTCAAAGCCCTTTATAAGCTGGATCTTTTGCTCCAGGGTAATAGGATGTTGAGAAGGACTGAAATGTGGCACTGCTGAGAAGCAGTTAACAGAAAACCTGCACTAGTACCTAACTGTTAGCTGATTACTTCACTCTAAAAGGCAAATGTGTTTTCTGTTTAGGTCACAAGTGAAATGAGCGTTTTGACTCTTATTCTAGCATACCACTTTCATCTCCACCTTCATGCTTTCCTCTAATTTTATGAAGTCTGTCCTGTTTTAGACTTCCTTGGCCTGTGTTTCATTTCACTTTGCAGCTATAGGAAGAGTCACTGACTACTCAGGTTACTTATGGTAACAGCAAGTGAGGTTTTCCTAGTGTAAGTTTTGATCTACTCTTCCTGTGTGCAGTTGCTGTTAGAGCAGCAGGGGCTTGAGCCCCATGTGCTTGCCATTCTGGTTGGAGCTGGGCAGTGGGTGGCACAGGGAGATTTAGTTCACACCATGCAGCGTGTTCAGTATGCCTCAACATCCCAGATGGGAGCTGATGGGATGTGGGGCTGGGGCATGGGTCTGTCTTTTTTGTTTGTTTGTTTTTTCCCTGTCTCTTTGTGCAGCTACTGGTGGAATGTGTTTCCCAAGCCCCTATCTGCAGGCTTGTTTATTTTCCCTCCTTTGAGTCTTTTATTTGTAGAGTAAGATGGAGAACAATGGGGAGCAATGGTCTGAAACTGAGCAAAGTGAAGAGGAAAAACTAGGCTAGACATCAGAAGCGGTTTCATAACTGATGGAAATGACTACGGGAGCATGTGCCCCTGGGAAGAAGCTGAATATTTGTCGTTGGATTCAAACTAGACAATAGAGGAGAAACCTATTAAAATAGAGGCGGGGAAAGCAGTGGGGAAAGGGATTTGCTGGCATTGCTTGAGCCAGACAAGCTCTTGTACTCCGTTCTGCCTGTTCACTCAGTACACACTGATGACTTGATTGTAGGGCGTTTCCTCTTAGAGACACTTCAGCGTATTGTTGTCTTTACTCACATTTACAGGGTCACATGAAGGAACTCTATTAGAACCTAGGGCCATACCTAACTTTTGGGAGAGGGTGTCTGGACAGGCAGATAGCTGAGAAGAAGCCAGTATGAACACTTAAGCTGGGCATTAGCTGGCATTTGCAGTATACAAACAAGACCTTTGCCAAAGCTGGCCTGATTGTTGGCTGTGGCCAGAGATTTGTACCTGGTCAAGTTACAGTGCAAAAATTGTACAGTTTAGTACTGTTTAGTAGCTGAACCCTGATAGCTCTATTTAAAGCTCGTGCTTATGAAGTAACCAGAATAACATGTTAGGCATGGCAGTTACTGTGCCCCCTTTCCCTCCTTTGGCATTCTACGTTTTTAACTTGGATTCTGGCCAGGTCCTCACCTCTCATGACTGGCAAAGCTGGGCTGTGATGTAGCTCTGCCCACAGAGTTTCACCTGACCTTGGGTATGATGTAACACCAGAAGACTGAATATATCTGTTCCTTCTCCTCCTCAAATCCATCCTGCAACTCCCCGTGGTTTCGGTATGTAATGGAATAAAATGGGAATTACCCTTGGGTGACCTCAAGCATACAAAATATGCTTTTGTTGTCTCAGCTTTATGCATGGATCCATAAATGATATGTAAAGGCTGTTACTCTGTGAGGGGTCTGGCTTCTCTAGAGGCACCCACTGAGCATGTTGGGCTGGTTGGGCACCAGATTCATCTGGAAGAGTTGCCTGCTCTTTCTGGAAAATTGTTTAACATACAGCTGTACTGAAAGAGAAATTAATGCTCTAGGAGTTAAGTCTTCTTAATGCTGATGTCCACGCTTTTGTCCTTGTGTTACAGTCAGTTGAGGACAAGATAGAAGTGACTAGGCTTCAGCCTGGTTCCTTCCGTTTTATCCCTACCTCTTTTCTGGACCTGCCAGTTTTCATCAATCTCAAAGCATGGTCAAAAGTGGTACCTTAACAAAAACTTTTTCCTCACTTAAAACTTAGTTTACCAGTTTAGCTTCTGGGCAAGAAAGTTCTAATACTAAAGACAATAATAACGCTGAAGTAGAATTGTTTTTTGTTTGTTTTATGAATCACAGTTTATAGAACAGGAAAGGAGGCTCAGGGATTTATTTATTTTTTTAATCTTAAGGGGTAAAGGCTCTTGCAAAGTATTTAGGATAGTGCTAGGTCTAGAATGGCTATAAGATGCATATGCAGCATGCTATACCATACCACACTTGTATAGGAGCTCAAATGTAGAACCACAGGCTGGCCTGTGATTTGCTAAGGCTCCTCAGCTGAGGTAAAAGAAATGAACGTGCTTATCATGTGTTTGGGCCTGAACTAGCTTAATGGAGTGTCAGCAAATGCTTTAGTCAGGGTAAAATGTTTCACTCCATACATTAATGGATGCTTACATTTACGTGTACACAAACTTGAAACCCAATTAGCTCCCTATTTCTAACTTTCACTTGAGCCGTGAAACAGTATGATGCCGCTTTATATCTACTGAAGCAGAAACTCTTGTTTCAAATTTAATGGAGAATGTGCCCTTGAATGAAGACTGTTTGGCTTGAATGAGTAAGGCTGTTCTCAGGAGAAATGTTCAGTTTTATTTGTTGTCAGCTTTGCAGCTTCAGTGTTCGTGGTGTTAGAACCTCTTAGCCAAAAGCCTGGACTCACCAGCTTACACGCATTTGCTGTTCAGTATAAATAACCAACTGATAAGACAACAAGAGGTAGATTTTGTGGTTTTAATGCTAATTTGAACAGTTTCCCAGAAGAAGGAAGCACCAAATATTGGGTCTCTTCCAGCCAAGCCTGATGGTGTCAGATTAGGAACCTGCTGGACACTTCATTTTCAGTATTCATCATTGAAGGGATACTCCGGATGGTCACGCCACCTGTGGAGAGGTCAGATTGAACAAGTGAGCTTTCTGGGATATCACATAACTGATGTATTCATGCTGTGCCTAGCAAAGCTCTTCTCTTCCCTAAGGAGAGGAAGCCTTAGCAGACCATTCTGCTGATTCTGATAGTATCTGCCCCGAAGAGATGGAAGTACACCTGTACATTTAAGGAGAGGATAGTGAAGAATCATTTTTCAGGTGTACAGAATACATTTCAGATCTAGGTCTAGTTGGTTGTTTTTTCAAGTGGCTGCCTTGTCCAGACTGGCTGCCCCTGTTCCTCAAAACACCTAAGGTGCAGATGTGCTGCCAGATTAATAGCATCAGTAACAGAGTGTACAAATAAGTTTTGGGATGACTTTTTTCAGGAAAGAAAGGGATATTCCATCTTAAACGCTGCCTTCTCAAGGAAGGCGCATGGTCCAGGAATGTCATAAAGGGCAAGAGGTAAACTCTGAGGGTGAAGTGCAGATGGAAAATAACACTGGTGGTCTGCTAATAGCAACTTAAGAGAGTGGTAGTTGAGTGAGGAAGTGTGGGTTTTATTGTTTTTTATTTTTATTTTTAGAAGATGCTGCTAAACCACAAGCCCTGTCTTGACAAACATTTTTCATTAGCAAAATCTAGAATTTCTGAGGAACTCTCTCAGGTACTCCATGGCAGCTGGTTGCCTTGCCTTACAGCAGAGCACAACAAATACTGGCATTTATCCCATATGTGAATCCTTCCAATTTGGGAAGGATACATTTCACAATATTGAAGTTAACTGACTGGAAGACATCAAGCATTTTGAATTGGTTGTCAAAACATTTCTTTCTGATATTCAGCCAAGCTGAATTGTTTACGCATTAACAGACTGAGATGGTTCAATAAAAACTGCTTTGTCATGTTTTGGTTTCAGTGTAATTTGACAATCTCTCAGCCACCACTGTCATAATATCTAGTTTCCATCTTGGGAGCATGCTTTCTACTCAGATTGCATATGTTCGAAGATCAGAGTCCTCTTGTGTTCCAAAATGATTCACTCAAAGGAGATGAGGTAGCTTGGAATAACCGGTAAGGAAGAATGTCCATAGCAGATACTGGGAGCACAAAAATTCATCAGATAGATTAGCATGAAACTTGCCAGAATAATACTTTCAGATTTCTCAAGGGGTGAAGAAACCTTTTCAGACGGAGACTTTCTGGGCTGCTCATATTTTTATGAAAATATATGTATCTTCTGTTCAGTGGTTTAACTTGCTAACTCATTACAATTAGTTTAATATCGTGTTCAAGTGGGCTTACTCACACCATCAGAACAAAAGATTTGCATGCAGTAGCTGATAAGTGGAAGAGCCATGGGAATGTTGTATTTTTCCATTCTTTGGAGTTTGCAGTGAAACAGTGGAAAGCCTTCCACAAAGCTGGCTAACCGGAAATCTTTCTGTATGGTGGTTTGACCTTCTCAAATACCTTTTTCTAAAATAAGGCATCTCTCTAGGCTAGTGAGTCATCTATTGCAGTGTCAATTCCAGATGCGTTAGCGTAAGAAGATAAAAGTGGGCAGATATAGGTTTAATAACATAGCAAAGTTACTTTTCCAGTGAGTTATTTTTTTTAAATTGAGGCCAGACTGTATTGTAGTGTTTTCCCCAGACATGGCAGTTCTGTGAAAAATAAAGTTGCTGATGTGTACCCCATAGTGTGCTGCTTTCTTTGTCCTAGGTAGCCTCCTGTGACCAAATTTAGTCTAATAAAGCAAAAAATCTCATTTATTAGCTTTGTATTAGTGGCCTTGAAAGTTCTCTTCCTATGGGCGTTTTCTTCCTTTAATTTTGCTTCTGAAAAAGGCTCTTTCTGCACCAGGGTTACTTTTAATGTATATTCTAATGAAGATTAAATGATGTTATAACTCAACCTAACCTAAAACCAAACAATTTCCAGTACCAAAACTCACATAAGAATCTACTGAGCCATTTGTGAGAAGCTTTTTGGAACTAAGTGCTGCTAATTAATGGAAGGCTAATTAAAGTTTTAAGAAACTAAAGCTTCAGAGCACATTGCAGAGCTTAAATGTGAAGGATGAACTCTTATTATGATGCTTTTAACTTAGTTAATATTTCCTGTCATATTTATCACAGTAAGTGGTTTATTTGTTCCTTTGCAATGTTTTCCCTGTCTTTTGAGCAACAGTCAATGTTTTAGAGAGCTATTGATTCTGCTGTCCTGTTTTTCGTTATGATTAGTGCTTGAGCACACTACAGTTTAGCAGGATGCAGATAACTGAAGGCAACAAGAGAAATGCATGGGAATTAATCCCTTTAGCATTTGGCTACATGCTGGGTGCCCTGAAAAGGGGAAAGCATAGTTTGGCCATAAATTGTAGATACTCTTAAGCTTGGCCTTTTTCTTCAAAAGCAATGTTGGGTCAGCCTGAGCCTTCTAGAACAGTACAACCTTCAGGTGAAGATAAACTACTTTTGGACTAAGGTTTAGATCATAAACAGCAAGAAATGAATTAGGAAGTGGTCTAGCAGTCAAATAAGCTTCATGGCTTTCTAGTTTTCAACATGAGAGGTGCCTGAAGACTGGAGGAACATCAAGGTCACTCCAGCCTTCAAAAAGGACAAGGAGGAGCCAGGAAACTACAGGAGGGTCAGCCTCACCTCAGTCCTTGGGAAGGTGATAGATCAACTTATTCTGGATGTCATCTCCAAGCAAGTAGGAGATAAGAAGGTTATGGGTAGTAATTAACATGGATTTGCCAAGGGGAAATAATGGTTGACATATCTGGTAGCCTTCTATGATATTTTGACCAGCTGGGCAGATGAGGGGAGAGCAGTGGATGTTGCGTACCTGGACTTTAGCAAAGCTTTTGATACTGTCTCCCCTAACATTCTTGTGGGTAAGCTTAGGAAGTATGGGATAGATGAATTAACAGTGAGGTGGACTGAGAACTGGCTGACTGGCAGAGCTCAGAGGTTTGTAACCAGTGGCACAGAGTTTAGTTTAAAGCCTGTATCTAGCGGTGCTCTCCAGGGGTCAGTACTGGGTCCCATCTTATTTAACATCTTCATCAGTGACCTGGATACGGGGATAGCATGCACACCTCAGGAGGTTTGAATGCTTGTTGAGCACTGAGAGAGTTGGTGGAAGAAATGAGGGGAAAGGCATGTGCTCCTATTTGAATATCAGATGTGATAGTCACACCGGTGGTTAGACAAGGTCAACACTACAGCTTGCGACTGGCTGAGACAACTATTGCAACACATAGCGATTAAGGAGTTGTTGTAGAGATGGAATAGCCAGCAACAGTCATCTTCTAGGTCGGCATTTGAAATTTGTTAGCAAGTGTCACACACTTATTTTTGCAAATGGTCTGAGGCATATTCAGGCTGCATTAAAGAGCACCTACTTCCAAGTTCTATCTTAATATAAGGTTGTTTATACAAAAATTAAAATTAATAGGAGTGTTTTCCTTTTAAATCTCCAAAAAAAAACCCAAACAACAACAACAAAAAAACCCCAACAAAACAAACAAAACATAACCAGGAATGTTTGGTGAGAACTTAGCACTCAACCTGGACTTACATTAAAAGTTCCACATAACGAACGTTTTTGTTCAGGGCTTCAATTTCTTTCATCTCTTTCTCAGTGAGAGAGAAGTCAAAGATCTGTTGGAAGGAAGTGTTGGGAGAAAGTTAGAATTTGTTGTCACAGGCAACATCAGTATGTTCCAGATTTCAGAAGTCCAGAAAAAAACCCTCCCTATTATTCTTCCCAAACTCATACCTGCTTGAATTTATATTAAATGTCTTGAGTACATGTGTAATCAAACGTGACTGAACTTATTCACTTTTCCAGGAAGAGGAAGCTGGTTTGGAACGTACTGAGTCAGTCATTAGCTTTGAATGTAATACATTGCCATGGAAAGTGGACAGCAATGTAGGTAGAGTGCTGCTAGGGGCACAGGAAAAAATACTTAATCTTATTTGGAGTGCATGGAGAGTGGTCAAGTCAGTTGTTTTCAGGTGATGTGATTGTGATCCTTTTTGGCATGTCCATATACAGCACCTTCTCTTCCCCAGTAATGCATTACCATAGCTGAAGATGAATCAGAACAAGCCAGTCATCCCTGTACACCTCCAGCTAGTAATTTTTGGGCTATTGATCTACCAAGTGTATGTCTCACTTGTGCTGTTCAGTGCAGTAATGGGGATTAGAATTCTTTCTCTGTTTTACTCTACTATCGTCATATTATAGTGCTATTAATTGATGGTGACAAAAAGAATCAAACTGATATTGGTCAAGCTTTATGTCTATGGGGAAAGGGAAAACTGCCTTTCATAGGGGCAAGTCAGTGTAAATGGATTAATTTTTGTACCATTAGAGTGCAAATCTACCTGAAAATTCTCTCTGATGCGTTGTGGATTGAAGCTTTTTGGGATGACCACCACTCCTCGCTGGATGCTGAAACGCAAAGCAACCTGTGCAGCTGTCTTGTTATACTTTTTGCCAATAGCATTCAGCACAGGATCTTTCAGTAAAGGAGGGGAGGATACATTTACCCTGGAAGAGAATTGAGGAAAAAAGTAGTCTCCCTATTTTTAATGTTAGAACATACAGACATCTACTCATTCATGGGCGGAATTTTGCACCTTTGGACAATACTGTGAAGGATAGGAGAGAAACTTTGACACAAATCATGGAGGACTGTCAATGGCAACTTTCTATGTCATGTCCTAGCATACACTTATTTTCTACTTCCTCAGTAGAGACTTCCACAGTCTCTTTCTGGCATAGGAGTCGTAAGGAGACCTCCCATGCAGGCACCTGGCACTTTTAATGATCACATGCAGCAGGAATGGTACAAGTTTACATTCACAACTGTAATATTTAGACACTCAAGTTCAAAACTACTCTGAAAAGGCATTTCACACAGATCTATTAGTGGAGACTTATTATTACTTTTCTGGACAATGGCCCTGATATTTGAGAATAGCATGGACGCTTACCATGTTTCATCCCTTGAGGTTCCCAGTGGGCTGTACCCAACAATAACAATGTCATGTTGCCTGCAGAATTCTAAGAGTTTTGGTTGGGTGAAATAGGGATGGCATTCAACCTACAGGAGTAACATAGAAAGAATGTTTAATCAGTAAGACCAGATATATAAGCAGATGAAGTCCCAGTATTTGTGATTACAGATTAGAGGTGACTTCTTGGCTTTCAGGAAAGGATGTTTGTAAGTTAATGAATAGGGGAATTTGATTGCAGTTCTAATGGTATACTGCTGGGTGGCGGTTATTCTTTGTTGGGCAGTGGATCAACATCTATGATTATAATTTGGCTGTAGGGTATTTGTATCAGTCGCAATGGAAAGGTGGCAATAAGTGAGGAGGTGGGGGAGAGGAGGACACTAGAGATGTGAAGGCGACCCATCTCATAAGGGTCAGATCATCGTTTCTGTCTTTTACATTTAGGATGACTAATCTGATACCATTTTTAGGGTAAGTGTTGGCGGAAGCTGTCCCACATAGAAAGGTGAGCAGGTATATGAAAAAGGTGAGATATTTCCACAATGGGTATGATCTTGTTATGAGCTCTGCCCTCTCATATTGTAAATGCTGTCCCTAATTCCCTTACAGGAAGGGATTTTCTGGCAGTGCTCTCAGTTTCTGGGAAAGGGATATCTACAAGGTGATGGAGAAACCTGTTTGAAAGATGTGCTGGCCAGCTCCAGACTTCTATGTCTTCTGGCCAACTGCGTTTATCTGGGTTTAATATTTTGCCATTTTTATTGACCCCATGGAGCAGTAGAAACACTCAGTGCAGTCCTAGGGGCACTCAATGAGCAGCAACTGCATTTTGCAGCCACTGGGAATGTTAGTGCAAGGTAAGGTGCATTTCAGAGATTTAACCTGGCTATGAAGCTTGGCACAGAAGCATGATTTTTATAGTCCTGGAATAGGAACTGAGGAGAGCGGTTGTTCTAGTACCTTCAAGTTTTACCTCTAGCTTAGAGAAGATGAGTAATATTTTCAAGCTAGAAAGTGTGACTATATAGAGGGCAGTAGCTGAAGCAAAGCGCCACGCTTCTGCATATGGCTGCTTAGGCCTCGTGTTGCCTCTGCCTTCCCTACTGGGCAGTGGTACCACAGCAGGCACTGCCCTTGGCTTGAGGTCATACCTGGTTGCTGACAGGCTTGTGCTTAAGTCCTGGCTTGTTCAGGATCATCTCCAACTGCCTGCGGTTGAAATTGGATACTCCAATAGACTTTGCCAAGCCTGCGTCTTTACACGCTTCCATAGCCTGCAAGGACAGCAAAGATTAGTGGAGTCTCAGACATTGGCTTGATTCCTTAAAGCACGTGTTTTGGAAGGGTGGAAGCCAGTCCATTACTGAAACTGCAGAAAACCCATGCAGCAGCAGAGCAAGCAGCTCTGTTATGAAGGTTAGTGCTATCCAACTGTTTTAAACTTTACTCTCATGTAGCTCCACTTCCCAGATCAGACCTTAATGTTCTCCCATGAAGGTAGAATTTGTCTGGAAAGCAGACAGGTTAATCTGAGATACAGATACTTAACTACCAGACATATGTTTTCAAAGAGTTTTGCTTATTAAACTCTTTTAGTACTGTTTCAAAGCTGGAATAGGAAGGGTGAACAAAATATATTCCTTCTCTTGTCAGTTTGTGTAGTGATTTTAATTATGTGGAATTATTTCATACCAAGTCTATCCAGTGAAGTCAGCTGAACTTTTAGGAAGGCATGTCACAAAACTGTGACAGAAAACGTCAGTGGAATACAAACTAGTAAAAAAAAAAAAGGGAGAACGGAATTCTAGATATTTTGCATTTCAAACAAATTCTAATAGCAGAGAAAGTGTTATGAATGCGGGGCACGAACACATGCTTCAGTCTTCTCCATAATTTCATATGCTAGGAGAAAAGAGGCCCCTTTCCTACAGTCTTCCCCTTTGCTCCCAGAAACTGCACTCAGTTGATTTAGGAGCTGTTCAAGGCAGCACAGACCTAGCTGTGGAGCTGGGTGCCCCTCATGCAGGTTTTGTTATTCTTTCCTGTCTCACAGGAGCTGAAAGCAGGGAGGTAAGAGGCACCAGGTACTTGACGACCTCTAGTTGGCCCCATATGCTTTGTATCACTCAGTGACAAGTCAGCAAATACAGTCATCTGGAGCCATTTTTTTTCTTGCTGGCACCATGCTGAAAGAGTGAAATTATCTGGATCGAGTTTAGCCAGGTTTATTTAGATTGATGCTATTATTTGCAAGCAGTCACCACTACCTATTCCTTTCTCAGCCTTTTAGCTGAATAGAGAGACCTTCTGCTATATATCCTTTACCAGCTTGAAGTGTTCGGACAGCTGTTGTTTTGAGCAACTAGTAATGAAAAAGAGAAATGAATTACATCAACCCCAGATGGGGAAATAAACAGCTAATGTGGGAGTCCTCAGCCCCATGAGGCTCTGCATGGTTGTCTTTACTGCCAGAAAAGCCCGTGGGTTCTCTTCTACTCGGAACTTTTGCTCAGGATTTCATCCGTTCTCTATCTTCATCTACCAGACCGCAAGTCGAGCTTTACTGGGATGTAACTGGGATGCTTTACTGGGATGTATTTATTGAGTTCAGGACAGAACAAGCTGAAATGGAATACGGAACAACCCATGTTGACTCCGTTGGTGTGAACTGTGCTGAATTAGCAATGCTTTTGCGACTTGCAAGCTTGATGCAGATGGAATGCTGAACATCTTTGGCTATTAATTAAGACTATTCAAGGCTTCAAAAAGCAAAAATGTGAGGAAATCACCACTATTGCTCTCTGCTTTATATGTGACCAAGTGACAGTAGGCTTAAGGAGGTATGTGGCATCTTAACTAATGCACCTCACAAATAATTTTAGGATGCAGCCTTCTGAGGAAATGCTACTTTTCTCCAGGCTTTTTTAGCAGAATATTCTTACATTCTCATCCTATAATTAAACTTACAATGGAGATAACTTATTCTGATGGCAACTTATTATTATTATTATTACTATTTTTTTTTTTTGAATGAAGAGCTTTAGGGAAAACTCTGGTTTACCTTGAAGGAAAAGTTTTCCTTTTTGAGGAAGATCCAGTTTCTTATTCCTTTAGGGCTTCAACTTTCTACTGCTGTTAGGGTCTGATAAAATGGAGAGGCAGTGGGGGGAAAAAAACTGCAGGTATATCAACTAACAAATGTGCAGTCTCTGAAAGAAGGAGTACAGGTATCAGATATCTTAATGATATTTTGTTTTGTTATAAAAATAATTAAGTGATGGCAAGAAACAACATTTCTAGAAACAGGAGTCAAATCTATCTGTGAAGCTAGTAGAATTTGTTCCATTTCCTCTGTCAGTATGTCTCAGGTCTGCTTATGAAGACCACAAGTAAAACTGAGAATGAGGATCTCTTTGGTTTTGTTGTGGTTGTTTTGTTTATTTTTTAATCATATATGGATATTGTTTGCTTACCTCCCAAGTGGCGCATAAATTTGTCTCATGGTAGATAAATTTTCCATTCTCATCTCTTGGGTAGATTGCATCTCCAGGCTGAAAAATAAAAATAGGTTTTTTATTAAAAAAAAAAAAAGTTAGAGAGGTGGGGGTGGGAGAGGAGAAAAGTAAAACTTTCACTCCTCATAGCAAAGAATTTTTTTCCTGGTCTTTCTACCGGCAAACATATAAAAATAAATAAGTACACTCAAAAGCTTTCTGAAACACCCGAAGTTCAACAGGTCATTCATGCTGGGCTTTACCACATCCTCCACTGCGAGACAGTCCTTGGATACACTTCTGGACTGTCACATGAGTGCATACTTAGGAATTCCAGGGTGGCCTTATTTTTCAATAAACTTTTGACCCTCACAGTATAGCAAACAAGGAACTAATATGTTCCCAAAGAGCTGAATTAGAGTGCCAGTCTGTATTCCTTTCCTCTTCTTACTGTCCCTCCTTTCTTCGTAGCCTTCCTCTGATCCTGTGTCCTGGGCATCCAAGAAAAGTACCAACTCATTCCAGCTCCAGCTGGAGTGATCATTTCCAAGATTTACTGACTTATTTACTATTGTAACAATCTAAATGCACAGCTATTGTACATGCTGCAAATCTTTTAAGTGCATTATCTGTGTTTCTTGGGGCACTAGGAACTTTTCCTCTCTGTGCTCCACAAACAAGACTTCAGGGATGAGTTGTGAGCTGATATCTCACAATAAGAGCTTTCTTCCCCCCCAGTGTATATCACGGACAATGCATTAATATCACCTTCTCTTTTGTCTGATTTTAACTTCACTTTTTTTTTTTTAAGTCCTTCAGTGATGTTTGATATTTGATCTGACTACAAACTGCTACATTTCAAAAGACTGGATGTAAGATGTTGAAATGATAATTCCTTGTGAACAAGTAGATTCTTGAGTTCAAATTTAAGGCATTTCATGGGAAAAGTGAGCCTAGGGAAAACACAGTCTTGGATTACTGGCATCAAGTTACAGTCACAAGCCTATCTCCTTCAAATGTGCTGGCTTTCCTCAGTGAATTCCCTGAAGATGACTTATTGCCTTTGTTGCTGCGTCTTGTTGGAAATAAACTTGCCTAGAAAGAGGCAGGTGGTTATTGGACACATTTTTCTACCAGAAGGAAAACTATTTGTCATTGTAATTTGGAATTGAGAGACTTTATTTACAAAACCACACTGTAGTATTTTTGGAACAAACCATTTATCCTCATGATATCTCAGCAAGCTATTCAGAGACTATGAGCTCAGGGCACACAGACATAGTGGGTGGATTTCTTGGAGTTCTGGGGATGGTTCTGAATTCAGGGGTTTTTACTCTGTTTTAATTCATTAAATTCTATTCAATGTTACTTTTTTATAGTAGTCAATATTATGTTACATAAAGTAGTCAGCAATTACACTAGTTCATACATGCAGCGTTTTTCTCTATTTCTAGCCCGTGTATTCTAAGAAGCCAACAAAGCTGGGATGAAAGTAGCTTGAAGATGGACTTATTTTGACTGAGTTTGTGGTGCCAACTACTCTGGATTTCCACGAGAATAAATCCTTGCTTCTGCTTCCAGGGATCTGCACAAGATCTCTGCTTGGTAGTCTCCAGGCAGTACTTCCTCCACCCAACTCTTTTTTTATGCGTGCAGGTCCCTGAATGACAGAATGGACAGCAGATGGATAAGGAGGGATGAAGTGCTGACAATGTTTTTCTGGTAACAGGATGGTGGTTGCTAAGTCTCTGAAGTCTGGCACATTTCTCACCTTGGGTTCTTATGGACTACCCATCAGCAGTCATGGGTACAAATGCTCATCCCCTCTTGCAGTTGTCTTGGAGACTGGCCACGCAACTTAGACCAAATACAATGTGGCTTCCTATCATGTTATGTGTGCACTGAAACAGTTGGGATAACACTGCACTGTCATAGCATAGTGCTCAAAGTCTGGGGGCACTCCAAAAGCTGCCAGACAATTTACATATTTATAGCACAGCCGTGGGTAACCACTGAGAGGAAAAGCCTACTCCTGTAATTTCCTCACCAACACAGATGTAGAGTGACAGGTCTGCATGTCCCTTTGCCTTTATGTGATGTTCTTTGACACGTGCTTTCTCAAGAAGGCAGCCTAACAACTTGTAAATACCTATTGCGTAAACAGAAGGTCATAAAAAGTCAAGTAGCAAGGCTTTAATCTGTTTTGATTTATTATTTTATAAACACAAAAAGAAAATGAGCTTGTTCAGTTTAAGGCTAAAATATCAACTTTTCTGAGAGATGATAGAATAATTTAGTTGGGAGGAATCTAGACATCGTTTAGTCCGTGGGTACCTGCTTACTATCTGACTAGAGGCATCTGGAAAACCTCCCAGGGGATAAGAGCTCCTGAAGGAGAGGGCATGTGTTGACCCGGAGAAGGCCTGCGACTGCTGGAGTGTGTCCAGAAAAGGGCAATGGAGCTGTGAGGGGTCTGGAGCACAAGCATTATGGGAAGCAGCTGAGAGAACTGGGGTTGTTCAGTCTGGAGAAGAAGAGGCTTGGGGGAGACCTCATCATTCTTGACAGTGACCTGAAAGGAGCTTGTGGTGAGGTGGGTGTGGGCTACTTCTCTCAGGTAGTGAGAAGTAACAGCCTTGAGTTGTGCCAGTGGAGATAAAGGTTGGATATTAGGAAAAACTTCTCAGGAAGAGTGGTGATGTGTTAAAACAGGCTGTCTAGAGAGGTGGCGGAGTCGCTGTCCCTGGAGGTGTTCTAGAACTGTGTGGCTGTGGTACTTAGGGACATAGTCTAGTGGGGAAATATTGGTGGTAGCTGGAGGGTTGGACTAGATGATCTTAGAAGTCTTTTCCAGCCTTTATGATTCTATATCTGTCTTGCCAGGGAAGAGATGCAGAGCACCACTGCTAGACAAAGGGGAGAGAGGATGGAAGTCCTGAATAGGGAATCCCTATAAGGGGGAGAACAAAAAGAAAAGGGATATGCAGGCTTAAGTTAGCAGGTCAGTGATTAACGTCACCTCACATATCAGCCATTCTTGGTGTACTTACAAGTACTGCCTTAGTAGGCTTTCCTACTTTGAGTGATGCACTCAGGAAATAGATTCCTATCTACCTGAAAGTCCCTGCGAGAACTTGCAGCGCATGGCTGTGCAGAGGCATTTTCCTTTCTGACTTCAGCATGGGACTGTGAGCTTTGGCTCAAGATCTTCCCTGATTCCAAGCAGAAAGTAGTTTTGTTAGAAGGAATTTAAAGAGACAGGAAAGTTCAGGCATTGGTAGAGTAGGGCAGAGAAGGAGTCTGTTAGTGTGTTTTATCTATGCACTTCTTGCACATTGAAGGCAACTGTCGTGTTTGGAACAGGTGTATTTTGTGAGAGAGGTAGCAAAAAAAAGGAAACATTTGGCATAGAAAAATGTGCATTTTTTTTAAGCAGAAGGTGACTTCTTTTTTTTTAATCTCCACTCAAAGGGGGCATGAATGGATCCACGGACTGCTACTCTTTTAACAGCTCAGCTTGTTGATACAAGCCTCATGGAGTCAGATGTACGATACTTTAAAGCCAGCTGTCTGTATCTTTATATTGTGAGACAATGACCTTCACTATGTGGGAGAGTGAACTACTAGAGAATGCAAACACAGGAAAGGGGAAACAGGAAATTGCACGTGGTGGGAAATTTTTAAAAATGTACCCAAAATGATTCCATACATGGGACTGGATAAATAAAGTTTTAATGTCTAAGTCCAGTACTGCTGTAGAGGTCTTAATGGGAAAAGGGAACTGCAGGTCCAAGGTGGTTGCTCCACTGGTAAACTGCTTCCTATCTCATGCTTCTGGCAGTTCGGAGTCTGTGGTACAATAGAATCTTAACAACTGGAGAACTACCTTCCTTGCAAAAATAAAAATATAAAAGGTGTAGTCAGTTTAGCACTTTTAACACCCCCACAGAAACAATTAGGTAGGTCATTTCATAGCCTGTTAATCGGTTAAAAAAAACCACTAAACATTTTTTGAATCTCAATTTTCAAATTTCAAAATTATTTAATTTGTCTTTATATCATGTACTTGCAAGTGAGAGTTTTAGAGCAAAGTACAAATGTCTGTGAAACCAGAAAGTTCAGGGAGACTTAGAAGAGCTGCTTGCAAGGGAGGCATACAACTCTGATCTGAGCTCCTCACATTCAAAGGTTTTGTGACTGCAGGGAGAAATTACTGAGGCTTTTCTATTTTTGAGACAGAGTAAAGGATGTCAACTTAGCAGCTCTTTCCCTATCTCCCTCCCCACGCTTTACCCCTAGCCCCTCACTGCGTTGTATAACACCTGTAGTTACCTCACCTACAGTAGTTCTTGAGCATAGTGAGTTTTCTACCTCTACCAGGAGTCCTATCTTTCCAGAGGAGATACCTCATGCTACAACTGTTACTAATGAATCTCATGTACCTGTAAATCCCTCTGTGTGGGTAATGCAGAGAAATATGTGCAGGCAGTGTACATAGAACATCATCTTGCATAAGTGCTATTTTCAGTGCAGACTGAATGCTATAAGGATGAAGCTAGAAGGAAACTTTGGTTTAAGCCAGACATATACTTTTTAGAGCAATTTTTCTTTTTACCTTGAAAGCCATTGGCAGCTCAATAATGTAGAGGTCGACATAGTCCAGCTGCATGATCTTCAAGGTTTTCTCCAGTGTGGGACGTACCAGCTCGGGTGGATGGCAGGTGTTCCACAGCTGGGGAAACAAGAACGGGTGTCCTGAGTGACAATGAGCATCCTTCAGCCAATTTCCCCCCCCCGAACGCTCTTCTGACAGAGCCCATTACACACAGAGCAAAGACATTGTGGTCTATGTAGCTGCAAGAAAAATACAAGGGACCTTATCTAATCTTCTGCCAGAAGGGTTTGTAGAATCCTTGCCCAGGACTGCCTGTGTCCTGCCTCAGTGAAGCTACCAGATACCTGCTTGTTATGAGACAGGTTATTCAGAGTTGTGTTTATTGCAAACTCTTGCTCCATGAACTTAGGCAGATTTCTTTTGTTTTATGAGCTTTCCGAGCATATGCTTTCACTGGAAAACTTTGTTCCCACAAGAAATCTGTGGTCAGGTTTATGCTTGAAGGCTGAAGCTCAGATCATGTGAGCTGGCAATTGAATTGCCAAGCACCTGGCACAAAGAGGATCTTTTGGTTTTCTCCTGAGGCCATGGAGCCTGAGTGAATGCCGACGTAGCAAAGTTTTAACTTACTCAATTATCCTCACTGAAAGATGTATTATTATTTAGTTACTGTAACGCAGGTGTGACTAGATAAAGGACAGCCTTTGTAACCTCTTTAATCATAACCAGAGTTGTGGCCTGATGTTGCTATGTATTGTGCTCAGCTGATAAGCTTGTGGTGCTACCTCTAACAGAACTCTGCTGATGCAAATATCTTGCAAGAACAGAACCATAGCATTGTAACTAGTAACCAAGAACTCTTTTACGCCATTCTCTGAAGCTCAAATCTACAAAAAGTGGAATTAACACACAAGAGAAAGTTATAAGTGACATCTGGTTGTATAGAATAATTTGGGCTGTTCTATCTTTATTGTGCAGGGATGATGGGGAGGGGTTGGCTGGTTTTGTTGTTGTTGTAGTTCTTGCTTTTTTCAATGCACAAAACTGACATTTGGAGTTGCATCAAGATTTTTGGCACCTTCATTGGCTGGAGAAAACTGATGTTTGTTGGTATAGTGATTGTCTAACAAATTCTGACACCAACACAGACAGTCACAGTATGCGAATCATAGAATTACCAAGGTTGGAAAAGACCCACAGGATCACCCAGTCCAACCATCCCCCCATTACCAGTAGTTCTCACTAAACCATTTTCCTCAACAAAACGTCCAAACATTCCTTGAATGTCTCCAGGGTCAGTGACTCCACCACCTTCCTAGGCAGCCAATTCCAGTGCCTGACCACTCTTTCAGAGTAGTATTTCCTAACGTCCAGCCTGAACCTCTCCTGGCGCATCTTGAAGCCATTCCCTCTAGTCCTATCACTAGTTACATGAGAGAAGAGGCTGACTCCCTGTTCACTGCAACCTCCCTTCAGGTAGTTATAGAGAGCAATATGGTCTCCCTTGAACCTTCTGTTCTCCGGACTGAACAACCCCAGCTCCTTCATCCACTCCTCATACGATTTGTGCTCCAGACCCCTCACTTGCTTGGTTGCCCTTCTTTGAATGGGCTCCAGGGCCTTAATGCCTTTCTTGCAGTCAGGGGCCTGAAACTGGACAGAGTACTCAAGGTGTGGCCTCACCAGGGCTAAGTCCAGGGGTACGAAATTGTACAATGAGACCATTCTTGAGACATGAAACATTTGAACTGAAATTTTCAGAAGATAAGGATTATAGGTGTCCAGACATAGCCTGACTAAGTTTTGAAGTATTTTAATTATTATTTACCTAGACAGTAAACTACCTGCTTAGTTGTGCCAGCAAGGGCAAGGGCATGTTATCTTGAAGCTTAGCTGTACCAAGAGCAGCGCTAAGCTGCCCTAAGCTGACACACCAAAGAAGGCACCAGCACCTGGAAATTCACAGTGGTTCTTAATCCCGTTGTGTGTTGCAGGGCATGAAGAATTTATGATTGGCGAAGAGTTGGCTACATGGGCTGAGGTGTTGCACAGTACAAGGCTCAAGGTCCTGCTCTTAGAGTTTTAAGCTGTTATACTGGATTTCCTGAAAGCCTTTGGTCTTGGTGTTTTTTAAGCATTTGCCAATCTTTGATTTTCTTTTTACAAGTAAAATGAGATGTTCTTTTGAACTTAACATAGGTAAGGAAGTGAATCTCTATACCCTTCGTGTTTAGTTTTTGTTACTTTGATTTAGAAATTTAGTAATTGAAGGTATGTTGACAGCTTAGGAGCTGTTTTTCCAAGTGCCCTTTGTAGCTCAGTGCTGTTGAGCTAAGTTCTTGCCAGTGAATATTCATCACTTTTAAAAAATGCAGAGGTTCTAAGGAAACAGCCTTTAGAAATAGCAAACATTTGTATTGCCTTAATACACAAATGCCATGGAAACTTAAGAATTTCACAACTGTTTTCACGATTTGTACAAGTTATTGTATTATCTACCTAAGTAGAACCCATGTAGACATTTGAGCAGTCAGTGCTGCCAGCTGGCTTCTGTGTTTCAGGACACCATATTTCCTGGAAATGTTACTTTTATTTTAATGAAAGAAATATCCTGGGATGAAAGAGGAGACCAAAAAAGGTCTTGCTATATAAGCCAAGAGAACTGCTGGCAATTGATAGAAAACCTCTAAAATTTCTGGATGCTGAGCTGCTGTGCCTGAGCAGCCAGCCAGCAGCATGAGCCAAGTGCAAGTGCCGATGATTTCAACTGGCAGTTGTAGCATGGTTGCACCAACTCACTGTTCCAGTAACACTGCCACTCAGTGGGGCTGTTCTTATTAGCCCTTGCTGATTGACCAACCTTCGACTGACATCATCTTTGTTTAAGGGAAGGCCTGTATGAAGGAGTTGCATGTGCAGAATCTTGTGTTTTTGTTTCTGATTTCAGTGAGATTGAAAACAAACGTAACTTTTTTTTTGTGGCTACTTTCAAAAATGGTCTATTACTATGTTTCCCAGAAGACTCAACAGTTAAAGTCTGTCAGTTACCTATGAATGTCTGATGTATGCATTGGTTTGATATTTGCCTATAGTTTGTACAATGCATAAATACATAAGCTACACAAAGCTGCGTAAGCTCATGAGACAAAGGCCATCTGGTCCCACTCTTCCTGTGAGGTTCAAAGTGGCTGTTAAAATGTCCAATTAAACCCGTGAAAATCCTGTACTGTGATGGACTGAATTACTGCAGTATATTTTCCACTTCTGCTAAAGACTACAGAGGCTCTCTAATGAACTATCAACATGATCATCTAAAATTAATCCCTCATTTTGTCAAGCACAAATGGGACACAACAGAGAGATAAATCTGTGTCTCCTATCTCACAGACACAGGGAAGGCTGGAACTACAGGTACTGACCACCATGGTACTGCAAGTTCCAACCTTCATCCCCAACCTTGATTTTAGTAGGGCATGAAGTTTAGGGAACAATTGAACTCATAATCTAGAAACAAAAGATAAAATTTCACGGCTGTCTCAAATAGTGGGCAAAGGTGTCTGGTGATTAGATCAGAAAACTGAATGTAGAAAGGCTAAATAAATACAGTTTGGATGATAAAATTTTACCAAGAGGTGCTCTTTTGAAGATCCTAAAGGGGGAAGCAGTTGGGAAAGAAGTTCTACATAAAGGTTAGAACTGGATAATTTCATTATATATTTTTAATTTTTATTTTAAATGTTACTGGTAATTTGCAGTAACGGAACTAAAAAACAGTTGAAATAATGTATTTTAACGTATTGAAATAAATCTATTGGCATATGAGAAAATGAGAGATTACCCTGATAAAAGTGGAAACTCTGAGGAATTAAAGTTTTTCTCAGGATGGTAGTGCTGAGCAGGGAGCTAGGAGAAGAATTGCATACTTCACAGACTGGAAATTGCTTTACTTGGAAGTTGTTTTATAGTTGTTGAAAATCCTCTTGGTCTGCAAACTACCCAATCTAAAGCTTATTTTCCCAGATCATAAAGCTTAACTAAATTGCTTGTAGTAAAACAGGCCTTTTATCCCATCAAAACTTTCACTCTAGGAACCGTATATTTATTTCCAAGACTGTTGAGTAACTCCTGTGGATTACGTCTTATTTGGGAAGGGAGAAAGGGAAAATATTAGGCTGTTATATTCAAAGAAGCATTGCCGGAAGGGGAACTTGAGGCCATAAAGTCCATTAGAAACTGGACAGGGACCACAGGTTTTCTGGGAGTCATCTGATCTTTTTTAGCAATATGCTCTTTCTTATGCCCGCAATTTGGTCATTTTATTTGTGTCAGCTTCTATCGTATGTTTCATTAGTCAGTCTTTCTTCTAGCAGAGAACCTGCTCTTACGGCTGGGATTTAAAAACATTAACTAATTCATGCACTACTCCAGACTTGTCGCTCGAAAGCGGAAGTGTGATGACCTCTTCTCTCCCATTGTGTTGATTGACGAACATAGAAGTCTTTAATGACAGATGTTACAGTAACTAGGGTGTAGCTAGATTAGTAATCCCCTGGCAGTAGTACCAACATAAGCACTTGCTGTTCTCCTGTACATAGACACTTGCGTGCACGTGTTTGCTCCCGCCCCTTTCATTGTGCAATCTTAGGGCAAACCTTCATGGGGAATTGCTCTAACATTTGTCACTCATTTGCAAGATCATTGTCCAGGTCTGGCTCAGAATGTGACTATACAAACGCTTGTGCCAGCACAACACGTGGGACATAAACAGCTCAGGTAGCACTACTGAGTGTAGCAACGGTCTAAACTTTCAGGTACCTACAGTACCAGGCAGAACACATATTCCATTGTTTTCACTGCTAACTCAGCTTTAAACTGAGTGCAGTGATTACTGTGCTTTATAGCAAATCTAGTGCTGAAATGCTAAGTCATCATGGTAAAAGTGGGAAAGCAGGTTTAGGAATACACTAGTTGTTGACCACTGGCATTTTTAAGAAAGCCCATTCACAGAAATCCCATATTTGGTGTAAATATTTTGAGTGTAGTTCTAATCTGTCTTCTAACCTTGCCACAGTAAAAGATGTCTTCTCGCTTGATCTTTCCTTCAGCAATCTTCTCCCGGATGGCTTGTCCCACTTCATGCTCATTGAAATAGACATAGGCGCCGTCAATATGGCGATAACCAGTATCAATGGCAATCTTCACTGATTCCAAACAAGTGCCTTTGGGAGTCTAATGGGAGAAGGAAAAGAATAAACATAGTTTTAGCATTCTGCTCGTGTCTCATGCAGTGCTATGGTCATTGAGATAGGCACAAGGTTTATGGTGTTCACCCTTTCTAATCATCCCTCTTGGTGTCCAGGTCTGGTTCATTATGTGACTACACAAACATTTGTGCCAACACAACACATGGGATAGTAGCTGCTCAGGTAGCACTCTGATTGCAGAGATGGTCTAAACTTGCAGGTACATATGGTACCAGGCAGAATGTGTATTGCATTGTTCCCATTGCTAACACAGTTTTAAACTATGAATCATTGAATCACCAAGGTTGGAAAAGACCTTCTAGTCCAGCTGTCTACCTCCAACCAACATTTCCCAACTAAACCATGTCCCTGAGTAAAACGTTTAAATGATTTTTGAACACCTCTAGAGACTGTGACTCAGCCACCTCCCTGGGCAGCTAGTTCCAGTGCCTGGCTGCTCTTTTGGAGAACCCCTGCTTTGTCACACGCTCTTTTCTGGTCATTGTAGAGAGCGAAAAAGTCTCTCCTGAGCCTCATCTTCATCAGGCTGAACAATCCCAGTTCTCTCAGCCACTCCCCATAAGCCTTGTGCTCCAGACCCTTCCTAGCTCTCCCACTTCTCTGAGCCAGCTCCAGCTCCTCACTGTCTTTCTTGTTGACACTGAGAACTGAACTAAGGTCTGGCCTCAGAGCTGAGTGAGTAGAGGAGCCAACGCCTCCCTGCTCCTGCTGACTACAATTTCTTATATAAGCCAGGGTGTTATTGGCCTTCTTGGCTACTTGGGCATGCTGCTAGCTCATCTTTAGCTCAGCCCAAATACCTGTGTTTCAACATCTGTAGCATGCTTTTCTTTAAGACCGTCATACATACGGAATTAAGATTGGAAAAATGAGCTAGAGAAGAATATTTGCTATATGTCTGGTAAAGAAAAGCACAAGAGTCTTCAGAGAGTAAGAACTGAATGTACTTGAGATGGAAATTATTTCAGAATTTCTCATCTAGAGAGTAAAGATTTTCTTGCAACAGCTTTCTCCGATGGAAGAAAGCTTTTTGGTTGAGAAGAGCTGGTCAGCCTTCTGTGTCTGGTTAGAAGCTTCATGAACAGCTTATGACCCAGCAAAGCAGGAAGGAATTTGGGTGTGTCTTCCTTCTTTTCAAATCAGTTAACCATTGGAGGCATTGCTGTTCAAAGGGTGATGGTTCACTACTGGTATTCCCAGTTGTGGATGTACAGTTGTTTTGCAGTGTGGCTAAGAGTCAGCAGGCTATTTAGTGTATATGAGCTACTGTTTCTTTGTTTGTTTTTAAGCCATATTTTCTACGAGTCAATGTGGCAAAATACATGCAAGCGAAAAAGCATTAGTCTGGTCATAGAAAGTATTTGACTGATTGTTGAAACTGAACCAAAAACATCTTATTGTTGCCACACTTTGCATAATGAGTGGGCAGCTTTAAGGTGGTCAAGAGCATTCCATGATGCAATGGCAACGCTTTTCTCCCACTTTTGCATAAGCATTGCTCTGCTGAGACATGGTCATCTGGTTCACATCCACGGAAGAAAGGTGGATGAAGGCTTATTGAAGATACATGGGATCAACGTCTCTGTCTTTAAACCCCAGAACTGCAGCTGGCAGTAGATTATTTGGGAGTAATGGGACTCTATCCTTGTGTGCTCACTCTGCTTTTCAGCATCGTATCCAGGCTGGCCATGTTGGACAGGACTGAGCTGGCTTCTGTTCAAATTCAGAGGGAACTGTCTGCCTAAGTGTTATTTAAAACACAAAGCTGCTCATGCTTGCCTGTATTTACTACAGACCGGACTGAGGGCTGAGAGGCAGAAAAACACAATTTGACAAGCTCAAATAATTAGAACAGTGATGATGCAATATTGTCTGCTTAATTGTGAGAAACAACGAAACACTTGTTAGAGTGCTTTGCTGCTTTCACTGCAGGAGCCCACAAGGGCTTGCTCAGCCCCACCTGGATCCTTGCTGAGCTGTTAATAGGACGTAATGAAGATGAAGGCAGCTAAAAGCCTTTCAGGAACAGTCAATGGCTAGTTTTCACTCAGGACATGTTAGGAGCATGAGGCATTGTGCAGTGACAACATGTTCACTGCTTGCCTCTGCCTGAACCTGCAAGGGCCAGATTTAAGGAAGATGAGAGATGAAAAGCTCCAACATGGATGCTATGAGTCTGCATTTACTGGTGGCAGCAACATCAGACTTGTCACAGCTACGAGCTGTGCAAGGCTGTAGCCATGGGTGCATAGCTTGGGTTGACCATGTGAACACATGTCCAAGCAATGGGTAGTTATCCGAAAGATAAATATATTTTTAAAGTGCAGTCTGTTTTCTCTATTAAACCTATTTTTTCAGACACTATGACTTTTAGACGTTTTCTTTGAGACATTTTCTGCCTGTTTGCTGTCATTTATGTGTAAGGAAGTTGTATATTTGAAGTACAGTGACACGTTACCTTAAGTACAGATTAAGAAGTACCTCTTGTATGTTTTTTTCCTCTTTTTTGAAGAGCCTAAAAATGGAGTGAAGATCTGATCCCAAGATTTCCTCACTCTTTTCCTCCTTGCACTCTTATGAGATTGCATGAGCATAGCTCCCAGTTGTTTCCTCAAGCTGTAAACTAAACTCTACAGAGAAATATTGATTTCTGAGTTCTGTCTTTGCTCAGGCATCAGGGCTATTTTGATCAGTGCTGAAAGCAGAAGGAATGGGGAACAAAGAGCAGTCTCCCATACTGAGGAACAGTATCACTGCATTCTTGGGAGGAGAGGGTAACAGAGGGAAATGAGCAAGCTTGCAGCTACTTCAGTTGGCTTTGCCTGAATAGGCTAATTTATATTAGTGCTGAACTTCTATGTATTTCTTGATTTTTTATTTTATTTTTTTTTTTTGCATGGGACTTGCTCACATCTGTACAAATAATCTTGTGAAAGACTCCTCCATCCCAAGGATTAATCTTATTCTTTGGGGGCTGGAGGAGGCTTTTTTTGGATTGGGCCTTGATTACCAAGGGCCAGAGATGGGTTTACATTAAATACAAATGTTTTCATTGCACTCGTTCATTTCATCTGATGTGGTATATTAGCTCTGACAGATTCTGGTTTAAGGTGCTTCAGATAAAAATGCAAGGGGGAACCTAGGGAACAGTTTTTGGAAAATCCTGCCTGTATTGAACCCTCCAAGCTGAAGGCCCGGGACATCTGCTAGTCTGGAAATTTTATACCATATGTTTATTTTCATTCTGATGGAGAAACTATCATCTCTAGCATCCTTCCAAATCCTGCAGTAATGTGCTGTGGTAAACTGTACTGATGAGTTGCACAGGCTTGTCGTGTTGTGGTTTTGCCACTTTTTAGAAGGGCTGCTTTAAGTGTTGTATCTTACTCCATTGTTCCTGACAGGCCATTTTAAAGCAGGGTTACTTAGGTCAATTCTGCTCATCTGTTATTTCTGACAGAGAAGGCACAAGTCTGGGTCTTTCCCTTCTAGCCAAGTTGAGATGTTTTATTCTTTTCAGTCTCTCATGGAGATAAAATCCCTTGTGAGCTAACACGGTGTTGCTTAAGGTCTGGCACCTCTACCAGGTCAGCTAGGCTTCATTGGCCTCGCTGAGGGCTGTGCAAAAAGTGGCTGTCCGTGATGCCTGTTCTCTCCAGGCAGCCCTCTATATTCTTGCTCCATTTCCCTACTAAGCAAGGGTCATGTGTAGAGCAATACAAATGCCTGCTGAGGTACCAAAATGTCCCAGCATAGTGCTATGAACCTTTGTGCTTTGTCAGTAGTCATTCAGGAGGCACTGGCCTTAAGACAAATCTTTTACTTCTTTATTACTTTTTTATTTAACCATAGATAAGAGGTGTGTGCTTGACTCTTAGCTGTAATTAATGCTTCAGCTTCTAATCAGCATGCCCTGCCCCCATGCTTCTTTGATCAAGGGCTGTTATTTTCGAACTGGAATTTTATAACCACATGTACATTGTAGGTCAGATTTTATCTGTGGTGCTCTTATGCTCAGTCACTAATGTGTGCCAAAACAGGTATTACATTTATTACATCTGTTCTGATAAAAGAGGAGCCAGTCAGTTGAGTGGAACCACTCGCTGTAACACTAATAACTCCTTTAATAGCACCTAAGTTATTTTTAAGATCATACAGTTTAAAGAAATAACACACAGTTTTTTCCCTCCATCAGTCAATAACTTGTAAACCTACCAGTTTACCAGCACGCATGAGGGATTAAACCTGCAATCATTTCCTTCAGATTTCCATGATAAATAAATCTGGCAAAAGAATGAGGGAAGCAGACTCAAATCTGCAACTTCATTGAAAGAGAAAGAAGCAGTTTGGCTCCTTCTCCACAGATGAATTAGCCAACTGGCCAGTTACCACATTTTATGAGTCTGAAAAAGCAATGTGCTTCATCAGGTCTGCCTGTCTGAAAGGGTCTGCTCTCTTTTCCTCTGAGACAATCAACTTTTTTTTTTTTTTGTAATGTTTATTCCAGACACCTTCCATCACATCCTATTTTGTCAAAAGCTGCTCTCCCTACCACGGAAAATGTAGAGCTTCAATTTTGCTCAGGATTACACGTGATCAAGCCACTGGAGAATATTCTATTGTGCAGACATACCCACAAACTTTGCTGTTGCCTCTCCAGCAGAATAGTATTTGCTTAGCAGTGCTCGTGGTAGTCCTACTCATTACTGCAATTTAGTGTTGCATTTCAGCTTCCTGCCAGTCATTCTGCTTCTTCTATAGCATCCTTTTCTGGTCAGCAATTTCCATCAGCTTTCCAGCTGTTTAAGAGGGATTAAAGTTACTTCCAAAGACAAAGCTAGTGGGGCACATCAGCAACAGATAGCAATCTTGCACACAAACAGCTGCCACAGGCAGTGCTTTTAAATGTCTTAGTATCACTATTGTAATTTATTCCTTATTAGTGCATATGGCGAAAAGTTATACAGTCTGACTCAGGCTCCCATGCGCTACTCTGCTTTGCTTTGCTTTGCTTCATGCATGCAGCTTTGCAGTTGCTCCAGCCTCAGCAGCCTCTGCAGTGCATGGGACATGAGGCAGCACCAATCAAGGGAGTGAGTACTTTGCCTCAGTGCTGAGCATCTCATCTAGTTAGTGGTATCCAGACCCCCAGCTGGGACTGATGAGCCTGGGAGGAAGAGCTGGAGGTGTTGGGAAAGACAGGGCTATCTCCTGGAAAAGTCTGACTTGAGCTGCAGCTGAATTACACGAGGAATCCAAACTGTGGGCTGAGCACTCCAGTGCTAACCTATAATTTAAGATGTGAAGCTGCTGTTTAGGAATCTTAGTCAGCTAAATACAGGAAGGAGAAAGTAGGTACATTCCTGGGCTCAGAGCCTCCGTCGCCAGAGCTCGGCACTCACACACAGATACTTATGCAAGTTTCTTGAAGCCCAATTGCTTATTTCCATTTGCCTGTTTTCCGGACAAGCTGGCAAGAAGGACTGGCTTAAGATGTCAGGAGGAGAGCGTAGAAAACGTGTACTGAAGACATTACAGGAAAGCGCAGGTTGAGTTTACAAAGCCAGAGGATATAAGCCACACAAGGGTACATTCTTAGAATTGTTTAATCTTGTAAAGGAGAAGCTGTACTGTACACCTCTTTCTTGGAAAATGCAACTGCCAGCACATCTCTCTCTCGTACACAGGAAAATCTGGCTTTCCTCCCCCGGAAGTACTGGCAGGCACCATCCGGGAAGCAAAACCCAGAGAAGGGATCTCTGCAAAGGCAGGGTGGAGAACGGAGACAGCACAGATGAGAGCCAGGGGCTGCTGCGCTGTCCTGGGGCTTTGCTCTGCAGCATAGTGCATTGACTTAGAAAGTGGAGGGTAGCAAATGTGCCCACAGTAGATGTGGTGAGCGGTGATGCTCCTTCCTCGAGTCACACAAATGAGCATGGATGAAGGGTGCCTTTGTCTCTAGCATGATGTCCCACTAGTGGTTTAAAGCCTGAGGTTTGATTGCCCAAACAGCAGCAACTTAGATTGCATAACTACAGATTTAGCATTTCTAGAATTCCTCTGACTTTGTTATTCTGGGATTTAGTCAAAGCTGTGTTCAGGAAAGCCTTATTATTGTAGCTGGCAGAGGTTGCTGGAGCTTTTCTTACCACTTGATTGCAAAATCCTCTGTTTTAGGATCGCTGCAACTTATCACTTAATGCAAACCTGGGCTGAAGAGCTGCCATGCCTCAATTTGAAGCAGCTAATGCATTAAAGCAAACCAAGCAAATGGTGTGCACACCAGGGTCCCATGCTTTCAGCATCAGCAAGTTGTATTGAGGCAGTTTCCTGTAGAGCTGGAGCATACTGAATCCAGCCAGGCCTAGAAAGCACACATCCAACTGCACCCTTCAAACAAGAAACATGATCCCAAGGATGCGAGAGGCACAGGGGAGGGAAGGATGAAGCACTAGCTTCTGAAGCAGCAGAGGGGAAAGAAAAGATTGCCAGTAGTTCCTCCACTTCATTCCCTAGAGTTAAAGGAGAGAGGTTTCTGGCACCAGCTGGCATAAGCATTTGCAAAGGCAGATGTAAAGCCTGGGGAATTCCACCACCTAGTTAGCTGAACCAACGAAAGTTGGCTTTGTTGATGCTTAGAGAGGCATTTTCTGCACAATGTTTTCAAGCTTTGACAAATGTGGCCTCCTAGGTCAACTGAAGACACAGCCCAGATGTCGGCCTCCCACGTGAGCCGCAGGAACATGATTATGCTGTTCTTTGGGGATCTGCGGGGAATCAGGGACACATGGGAGCACGCAGCCACATTTAATGTATGGAGTCACTAAGGGACATTTTAGAAAATGTAACAGGTTTGTCTGGAAAATTGGGTTCTAAGTGTTCTTGCCAAAAAGTGTATCTTTCAGTCGTATTAATTCAGATGACTCACTTGTGGGGGTTCAATTTTTCCATGCTCTTCAACAATGCTGGCAATTCCCTGTCTCTTCTCCATAGAACAGTCTTGGTAACTTTGATTTACAGAGAAGGGCTTTCCCTGAGGCTCTTGAACAGAGTTAAAAATTCAGCATCTTTAGAAAGCCAGAGAAAGAGGAAAAAACAATCTTTCTTGGTCAATATTTGGGCTGCACATTATTGCATTGGTAACAGCTAGCTTTGTAGTTTTTGGAAGAGGGATATATTGAAACAGCTAGTGCTCGTCACTGCAGTGCACGGCTATGGAACGGAAAAGGACTGCTTCCCATTTGGTTACTTTTCAAACAAGAATCCTTAAGACTGTTTTTGGGTAGTGCTACTGTCCTAAAAGTTTATCTGGATTAACCTGCTGTTAGTTTTGCATCCGGACCGATTAAATGCAATCCCAACCTCCATCACAGCCAGACAGCCAGCTCAGTGGGTGATATTAGCATCTCATATCCACCATCCAAAAGCCATACCAGCAACCAGCCAAGGCTGTCATCTCCTAAATGTTTTGCTCAGGGAACGCTTCCCCCTGGAGCTCTCAGGCAATGTCCAGCTCCGCGTGTGTCAATGCCGTGTTTGGGAGCCAAGGGAAGCCGTGCCAGGCTGGCTGTGAGAGCCGGCTCCTGAGCTTGGATTACACAGGCACCGCTGCACCGGGGCCAGGCGATTATCTAGCTGTCATCAGCTCCATCAGCTGAGGTCCTCCGCTCTGCAGCAGGGGGTATGTCTCCTGCTCCTGGAGGAGCGTGGAGATTTTCACACAGCAGCTCTGGTGTCAGCGATGACTACAGGGCTTATCTTTTTAAGAAGAGTGTATTTAGTTTAAGGCATGCTCAGGTTTCGGGCTAAGAGGTTAAGGCACTCTGACTTACAATCTACTCATCAGGGCAAAGTAAGGCATCTACTGTTTCCTGCAACTAGGAGTTTTGTGGCTGCTTTGCTCATAAATCCATCATAGCTTGATAAACACTGTAACTAGAAAGTTAGTCCTTCATTCGCCCTCATCTGCGAGGCTGGGCCCATCCTCATAGAGCATTTCACATGTTGATCATTTCAGTGAATGCAGCTTTTAATGTGCTCCATATGATTAGACACTAATCATGTTGAGAGCTGGAAACACCACAGAAGCTGCTGGCACAAAACAGAGGTTAGTCATACTATCAGTTTGTTTTCTCTTAAGCTTCATGATTCATAGGAACGAAGAGCCACAGAGATCTCAGCAGAGAAGATACAGGAAAGTAAACAGGCATTTCTGTGAATTCAGCAGTGTCTTAGAGACACAGTTTTGTGCAAATAAAAAGATTAAGAACAAGCTTACATCCTCAAGAATTTTGCATGCAAGAATCTTTCCCTCTGCTTGGCAGAGGGAGATGAATCACTTTGTCAGATACAACTTTACTGGTAAAAGAACAGTTTCTACTCAACAGGTAGGGGTTTCTGAGCATGCCGCATATCAGAACAAAAAAAAAAAAACAACCAGCTTCCTTTTCTGATTGCCTCATCTTTCTAATTAGATGACTTAATTTTCTTTTCTTAATGAGTTAAAGATGCAATCTTGTGTTTATGCAAGCCATAAGCATTCCATTGTATAACACAAGCCTACAAGGAGTTAGCAGGAACAGAGGTGTCAAGAGGTGGTTGCAGGCAGGGGAGGAGAGGTCATGGCTGAGCACCAAGCAGAACATGTTCTACAGAAATGTAGAAAGGCTGTTCCAGCTACAGAGGTGATGTATGGCAGAGCGGGAAAGGCTCTGATTGTCTGCCAGATAAATGAACTCTGATTTTCTCTGGTGACAAATATTGAAAGCATAGGGATAGGGAACTTTAAGATGTTTCATGCAAGTAAGGTTTTTAGCAAAAATTGGTGACGAAAGTGGGATTTTGGTGAGAGACATTTGATGGTGGAAGGATGAGCCGCAAAAACAGTACTGTAAGTGTTTCTCTGGTTATTCCTCGTCCTATGGTGTACTTGCCATCTCTGTAGTAAACAGCAGGAATGGATTCAGATGGTAATAAGAGCCCAGAGTCACTGCAGCTTCTTCAAGCCTCATGCAGGCTCCTTCTCCTGTCACTTCTTACTTATGGTGCTTTTGATTGAGCTTCTGAGCCAGCGGCTCTCCTGCCTGAGAGCCTGTCATCTCGCTGCCTGCTAAAAGCTGGCATCAGTATCTGTCGACCAAATATTTAGAAACCCTACCTTCATCTGATCTTTGCAACCAAGTCTAGCCAGCAGCTGACTTAGTCGAGGAATAAGCATTGAAATCTGAGAGACCAAGCAGTGATGGCATCATTCAGCAGTTTTGCTTGGGAAGTTAACTTCACTTCTTTAGTTCAGGGAGTAAATATGAGGCTATATAGTCAGCCATCTTAGCTGACTCCCCCCCAGCCCCTTTTCACACTGGGTTCCCAATATCATTGTTAAGAATGAAAAACGTAACATACTTCTGTGGCCTACACCTGGTGTAGGTGGTGATTTTGTGCAGGTTCATTGCAGACCTAACTTCAGGTTCTTGGAACTTGCTGAGCTCAAATACATCTCTGGGCGTAACTGTTCATGTTAAGAGTGCTGCGGTATTTTTTATTTTTAACAGTGTGTTGTGGGAAGTGAGCTGGGGCTGTAAGGACATGTGCATGCTACAGCAGTTCCTGCTCCTGCCTTTATTATCTCTTTCAAGTAAAATCTAGCAGCAGAGTGGGAGGTTTACTTTGGGATGAAGACCAAAGGCAGTTTGGATTATGAAGGAGAAGTTCATAGAGAAGAGATCAGGAAATGGAAACCTTTGCGTTTAAGCCCTGCCTCCAGAGCTCTCAGGTATTGCTTCTGCCTGGGATGTTCAATACGTGCTCAGTTTGATAGCTTTGGGTCAAGCCAGGTGACTTTCCTATGAGTCACCTGAAATATTTGCTATCTCCATTTGATCACGTTTCAGAAGCTGGTGATGGCTGGGAGGGAAAAAATGCAAATTAAATGGTGTGTAATCCCCTATTCTGCAGCTCAGAGATCTCTCCATGGGTACAAGTCAGCTGCTGCTTCTTTTGTCTTCAAGGTAGCCTATGGCCAGCTGCAGTGAAGGGCAGCCTGCAGCAGAGATTCACTATTAATGGTGATCAAAACAGTTCATATGCACCAACCTTACTGTGAGGAGGTTTTGGTATAAAAGGTCCTACAAAAGCACTAGGGGCTGTCATTACTATACAGTGAAAGGTTATTTTGTTCAGCTTCTAGCCTGGGTGCAAAAAGCAATTCAAGGTGCCAAAACAGTGCTTTTACTTATGCAAAACACATTTTTGACTTGGTCATTCAGATTGGATGTGGGAGCTTTGGGTGATCTTCTCCTCTCCCTGATTCAAAACAGCGATTTATTTTTAAACAGAACTCGGGCTCACACTCACATGAGTGACTTTGTGGCAGGCAAGAACTTTGGGCACAGCCCTCTCCCACCTGGTAGAAGTCACGCAGAGCTTGTTCAGCAGCCAAAGCCGTAGGGTTAAGTGGGAAGAGTGCTTTCCTGCAAGGCATGTGAGATTCTTCTTGCTCCTCTCAGACTATCACACGTCCCCAAGATTATATTATTTCTCTGGGCTGTGTGATATGAATTCGGTCCCCGGAGACTGAGAAGAGGACTGAATCTGGTTTTCCACCACCCATGTGGGTTCTCTAACCAGCAGACTATTCAGGGAAAGGCAACCACTACCTTCAACTACTTTAATAATCCTTTGATTCCTCAGCTTGTACTGCCAGTGCCCAAAATGAAATGCTTTGCCATTTGTTTTGCCTGAAACTATTCCACAAAACTGCTTCCAATTTATAAATGGATTTGGCTACCTCAGAACCTCATTTTCAGCAAAGAAGTCACAACTTGCCAGAAGCCCTCACCCAGTGTTATACTTGAGCACTTTGCCCAATCTTATGTTTCAGAAGCAATGCTTGTTGTACAATGTGGTTGCCCCAACCTTCCCTCCGAGCCCTCTTCTCCCTCAGTTGAAACAAGAAGGCAAGAGAGGATCTGTGGCCAAGGCCCCTTGACCTTCCAGAGAGACAGTAAGTATTCACACGAAGGCACCATGCTGGTGATCCTAGCTGCTTTGAAAAGGATGAGTTATGAAGTAAAGTGGGTGTAAGTGTAGTTTTAATGAGGTGTAGGATTTCCAGGATTTAGGAGAATTTTGTACCTTGCTCCTCCATTCTTGTTCAGCTCCATTCCCCATCTGCTCCCTTCTGGATGCAGGTCCCACTCACTGGCCTCACTGGAAACTGAATGCTGGTGTGGGGGATGACCCCGCTCTGCAGCTACACAAGGCTCTCCCTACCTCCTCTATCCTTCCCTCCCAGCCCATTGGGGCTTCCCTCTCATTCTCTCCTAGCTGCACTCCTCTGTTCCCCCAGGAATTGGGTTGGCAGTCTGGGAGTCTCTGAAGGGGGATGCACAACCCTGTCAGACCCACTCCTGCATGCGTGGGGCTTTGCTAGGAGGATCCATGCAGTCAGACACAGAATTGGCCGCACCTTTTAGAGATGTCTGGAGGGCCTTGATAGCCTAGACTCACTGGTCCCGCTGTTGTTCTCTCCCAAAACCATGAGAAGGGACACAGGAGAGTAGAATAAAGAAAAGCAGGAGTCAGTGATAGATTTTCCTTGCTGGGATTTACTGAGAGGCAAGACTACTCCTTTCTTTCCCTGTGAGAACAAGGGAGAACACAGAACCAACCTAAATGCCATGGAATCTGCACCAGAAAGCAAATCAGATGCTTTGTTGATATGGATATTAGGAAACACCAATTAATAATCTGCAAAAGTGATTTCTAAGTGCCTTTTTTGAAATTATTTTTTATTTTTACATCTGAACTTATCAATAATTGTAAGAGGCAGTGAAGATTCTTTTCTTTCTGCTGAGACGTGTACTGATGGCAAGTGGAATCATTGCATTTTTCTGCTGTGCTGGGAGAAAAAAAACAGAAAGAACCCCCCCAGCACTGCCAATCTCAAGGAATTAGCTCAGCATCCGGACAGAAGAAAAGCTCTGATGTACCTGGGGGGGAGAGGGGGGAGGGGAAGGAGCTTTCAATAGAAGTAATCTGATCATCAAAAGGACCCCTTCGCAGCAGTGCAGTGCTGCTCCAGCCAAGCGATGTGCTTCCCTGACTCAGAAAACTTGCACATGGGACTAAATATTGGCTGAAGATTTTTTGTTTGGAGTTTCACAACTGCAGAAGTGTGGCTTAGCTTCCAAAAGAGAGTCCTTAGGAGAACAATTAAGTCATTTAAGATGAGCGAGGCGAGCTGCTGAAACGTTTCAATCCTTCACAGTGCCTGCTGTGCAGTTTGCCCAGACAAAGCCTGAAAGACGAAAACTGTCCTCCCGCTCCTGATTTCTTGTAACTGACTGTCATACGAGCCCATTTCCCCGTGGCTAACAAGATACGCCTGGTTTGCTCAACCAGAGCATGCATTCCTGCACTTCAGGAAGAGCGCTCCGGGCTCATTGCGAGCCACCAGGCTGCAGCACAAGATTGAGAAAACAGATTTATTTTGGACCAGGCAGTCTGACATGGAGGTGCCAGGGTGAATAACCTTTGGAAGAAGCCTGCCTCCAAGAGCAAGATGAATAAGCCAACAAACGAGCGGCTCCGCACTCTGTATCGGAGCGCAGAACGGCAGTGTGTGTCGCAGAGATCTGACTCACGAGCAGAAATAGCATGCTGGGGCCGGCTGGCACCATCACTGCCACCCGCTGCCTGCCCCCGCTACAGCAAGCGGGTGGATCGGAGGCTGTTGCTTAAAGAATTCAGCCAGGAAAGGCTGCAGCTGAGCGTTTTAAGGGAGATAGTCCAGTGCTAGCCCTTGCTCGCTGAGATAAACCCTGCAGGGTCCCTCGCTGCCACGGCTCCTTTCAGCTCTCTAAACAGGAGGCATGGGATGAGAGTGCAGCTGGGTGCCCCACTGCTCGGCAGAGCAGCTTGTCCCAGCTCAGCTACGCTTCACCGCTGCGGCAGGATGCTAACAGGAGCCCTATCAGCAAGGCAGACTTTTTGAGCCACGACTCTCGTATTTATCCTGCCCCATGCTCAGCAGCTGCAAACACTTTTGCAGTGCATCCTGTGGCACCCAGCTCAAACGCTTCCTCAGCTGCCCTCGCCTGCACCTTTCTCAGTCCGGTGCCCCATCCCAACCCTGGTGCCAGGCTGCAGCCCAGCACTGTGGATCAGTGTGTCATGCTTCACCTGATCTGCTGGGAAAGTGGGACTTCTGCAACGCCTTAGCAGCTCCTCCTCCTACCCATAACTTTATAACATGTTTATCCCGTGCGAAGAGATAGCTCAGAGAATCAAACTCCTACAAGTGCCGGGGGAGGGAGAATGGGTGCTGGGACACGCACCCGTCTCCCACCGGAGGTGCAGTCACCAGCGGCTGCAATTGCTCCAAATTGGGGTTGCCATAGTGATGCCATGCTGTATAGTCCCGTCCCCCATTCTGCCATAAAGACACATGCAAAAAGCCAGCATCCCGGGGCTGGAAACCCATCCACCTACAGATGATCCGTTTGCCGGCTCTGCTGGGGCACCCCTGCTACCAGCAGCCTCGCCCGTCAGCTTCAAACCCACAGGACTGCAACTGTAAGGCTTTGGGGCACGATGCATAGGTCTGGAGCGAGATGCTGAAAGTTTGCCCAGAGCTATTTTGTCACCAAATTATGCAACGTGCTGCTCCGCTACATAAAAGCTCCCATTGGAGAGTTTAGTTTTGTCTTGCTAACCCCTCGTTCAAGGAACACCACTCGCTAAAAATATCCCCAGAAACCTCAGAGATGCGGGGGATGGTGCCCAGCACCTGAAATCACAGATTCCCACTGGTTCTCCCCGTGAGAGCCCCGTGGTGCTCGGCGGGGAGATGGGCAGCGCTGGGGGTTCTCACAGCCCGCTGCACCACTCGCGCTCTGCCTGCAGCTGCCTTTGTAGAAGTCCTCTGACGTTACCGGTAACGTACATCAGTGTATTTACTTGTCGACCGAGAGCTGTCTTGACGAAGGCATCTTTTAAATACCCTGCGGCATGTGGAGTCACACTGAATATTGCATCTCGACGCTGATACTGTTACACAAGAAGGGCTCTGGCTATGCTCACTGTTTCTACTCTTTCAACAAAGAAACAAACGGAAGGATCGATCCTTCGGGAGCGAGACCAGCGAGCTGCCTTCGCTCTCTCAGGTGCGCACAGGGAAGAAGCACCAGGTGTGCTCCCACCGCCCCGACGCAGCACCAGATGCGACAGTTCCACGGGACGCCTGCCCGGGACACACAGCACCGAGGGATGCAAAATATTTAAGAGTGGTTTGGCCGCTGGCACTCAGCTGTGGGAGCTGCAGGAATCAAGATGCAGGAATTTGGGGCTTTGTTTTAGGAACATTCCTTGGAAAGTGTCGGGGCCAGCTGCGAGACGCTCCGAAATCCCTCATCTTATCTGTAAAGGGGCCGGTCCGGGGGACCCGAAACTCGGCGTCCCCGCCTGAGGGGAGGGGCGGCTCGGAACACCGGGATCGGGGTTCCGTGCCCGGGGACGGCCGTCGCAGCTCCGGGGTGCGCGTCCCCATCGCCCCGAACCCCGTTCTGCCCGGAGGGGCACCGCGCAGCGCAAGCTCGACGGGATTTTTATTTTCCCACCTTTTCCTCCTCTGCGCGCTGCCGGCGCTCTTAACGGGTGCACTCTGAATTTTTAAGTTTGCAGAGGAAAGGAGCAGAAAGAAAAACCGAGCTGGGAAGGGAGGGGGAGAAGAAGGCGAACGCAGCCCCGGCTCGGGGGCTGTGCAGCGAAGGCTGCCGTCACCTGCGGGGGATGCCCGGACCCGGACTTACTTTCTGGGGGTCGGCGTAGGTGCCCAGCCCCAGCAGCGGGATGCTGTTCCCGTCGCTCAGCGGGATGCGGTGGCTCTCGGCCGTCAGACTCATCGTGCCGCCAGGTAGAGCCGCCCCAAGGCCGGGGCCGCCTCCGCAGCCTCCCCGCGGATCCCTCCGCACCGCGCTGTCACCGACGGCGGCCGTGCGAGACCCGAGGTGCAAACTGCCCTCTGCAGCTGGCGGGGAGCGTCTTTTTGGGGGGCCGAGCCACGTGTGCCCGTCGCGGCCCTGCACCGCGCCCCGTCGCGCACCGCCCCGCGCCCCGCCCCGGCTCCGCGGCCACCGGCGGCCCCCGCGCACCGCCCCGGCCCGGAGCTCCCGCGGCTGCTGCGGTCGGGGGCCCCTGGGAACCCCTAACCCGTCCGGCGCCCCGAGGGGGATGCCAGGGTCCAGCCCTGGCCCGTGCCCTCCCTGCTGTCTGCGAGTCCAAGGGCATCTATCACGCAAGCAGTCTTTGCAGGGTTCTGGAGATCTGTAGGTGCGTGCTAGGTGCATTTAGGGAAACGGTAGTGGCTCTCAAGGCTGGGATGTGCCCAAAGAACACTCTTCTGAGAGAGTTCTTCATATCAGCTTGGACACCTGCACGGTGGAGATGGGAAAAGTTCCACTTTTGCTGATAGGGACCTGCTGAGCAGCTTGTGATCAAGAGCAAAGTGAACGTACTGCTGCCAGTGGACCTGCTGAGCAGGTATCTCGTGGTTTCCCAGGCTGTGGGTACCTGTGTGCAGGCGTTCCCTCGTGGCAGGTGGAAAGGAACCCAGTGAACCCTCTGCCTCCTCGGTGCTCCCATGTAATTGGCTGCTGTGGGCAAGCTACAGGAGAAACTGTGATCTCTCTTCATACCCACCATGACTGAGCACACTGTTCAGAGGACCAGTCGATGCCAGCTGCAGCTCTTAGCCACGGTCCTACTTCTGTGTTCCTAGCAGAAGAAAGCATGGAGCGAGATGGAAGTGGGATGATCTGGGAAGTCTGGTGTGGCAGAGGGCATGTGGGGCACTCTCCTGCTCCAAACTGTGGGTGTCCCATGAGGAGGCTCTGACACTGGAGCTGCACATGATCTCAGTGAGCCCTGCCCAGGGTGCCTGCCAGGGGCACGTGCACAAGGTGACAGCTGCGGAAGGCAGATAATCAGATTTTTTTTCTCCCATTTTGTCTTAGTTACTGGTTTGAAATAGCTTTATTTCACAAAATCTAGAAATACTTTTGTCTTTAAGGTCGCTGATGAGTATCCTTTAAAGAACAAAGGAAGCCCAGCGATGCAGCCTAGAGCCCTTCACATGTAGTTCTTCTTTGCAACAATTCAAGTTAGCTGCTCAGAGAAATAGAGCAGTCCGTTTCAGAGCTCAGATGACTTCACCAGACATTTTACGAGGACGCAGTATCTAGCAACTCCCACTGAAAAACAATGCGAGTTTCTCGAGGCAAAGCTTTGGCTGCTGGTTGTTGTTGATCAGCAACTATTCAGGAGCTTTTATAAGATGCAGATGTGATCTCAGCTCTTTCTCTAGGAAACAAAAACAATGAGGTTTCAGCCTAGCCTTAGCAGCAAGTAGCAAGAATCACCATCCTATCGGCACCAGCCTGCAGCCCCTGGCAGGGCTTGTAAGGCACACACAAACACCTTACAACACAGCTGAGGTGGATCCACCATTCTTGGGCTGGTGGTGTAGTTTTATGGTTACATGAGTCAGAGTGGTAAAGAATAGGGTTTTCATGAGCACCAGTTTTAACTTAAATGCTTTCTTTCCTCTGTATACACACACAGATGAAAAATTGAAAGAGAAGAACAGTAAAAGTTTTAAAGGAAAAGCTGATCAGGCAGCTGAGGTTTCTTACTGTTAAAAAGTAGCAAAACTCTTGGGAAAAGAAAATGCTTAGTGGTTCCTTACCTCAACAAAACTTGTCAGCAGTCTTTTAAGGTAAAGAGGCCACAGCCTTTGAATGTACCCTCCCTGGTTCTCAAAATTCAAAAGATGGGAATGAGCAGGAGTTGTTGACTGGGAAGGATGGAGCTTCAGCTTTCATGTCATGTTTTCTCTGAGATTTGTGGGTTGCCTTCTGTTGTAAGCAGGCTGATGTTTTGGACAAGGGATGATGTTAAAAATAGTATTCACCCAGTTCTTGTAAATTCAGGCGTGTTTACACAGTGTAGATTAGATTAGTGAGTTTCTAGATGTGGGTGACCTGTAGGAAAATAGGAAGTGCCGTAATTATGCTTGTGCTTCTCTATGAGATAATAGTATTAGATTAAAAATATGTTTCTCTGTGAGATTAAAAAAAAAAAAAGATAAAAAGCATGTTGCCACACAGCTTCTACTTTCTGTAGGAGCTGTGCTTCACTACGTGCAATTATCTGCTAGAATGCGCACTGCCCATGTGTTTTTAGTTAAGATTTCTTAAAACGTGGTCTTAAAGTCTGCATATTTTCAGCCTAGTCCCTTAATAACTCTCATGAACTAGCACGTGTCCATTGTGCTTGCGGAGTACCTGTTTATAATACATATATTTACAACCATTTAGTGCAGAGGTTTCGGTAGCACGTGTCTGATATTTCTTTTCCTTTTTCCTCACTCAGTATGATAAATGAATAGGTCTAAAGAGAAACTTCCAATATCTCTTCTTACCCCCGGTAAATAAATAAGGTCTCACAGTTTTTTGTAAGGGGGCTATAAATGGAAGTGAATGTTTTCAGATTTTTCTTACCCTTTTTTCAGTATGAAACAAATGTTCTAAATTGAGATTGAGAATACTTCTATGAAATATATACATATATGTTGCAGCATCTACTTAATCTTCATTCCCAGCTTCTAATTATCTTCCTGTGCACCACGGTAGGACTTTCAAGGACACCCAGCAAGATGAGCGATACCTTATATTGCCGGGTAATTCCCTCTCACAGTGGCCAAGGGTTTGCTCGCATGGGAGCGTTCCTGATCTTTTCCCTTTGATCATGTTTGTTGCACAATGCGCGTGATTGCAGCCGGGATAACAGTCGGTCTAATGGGCCTGCTTGGGAGTTTCTGTGCAAACACTTTTTCCTGGCTCCCACTCTTGCATGTCAACTGCTTTGCAAACAATGGAACACTTAGGCGACATGTTCTGGTTTATTTAAATTATTTTTGCCTGCTAAAGATTAGTTCTGGGTGAGTGCTGCTTCGGAGGACTAAAGTTTGCTTTCAGGCTATCCCTGACTTGCAGCTCTGCAGTAGTGGGAGTGTGATACGCGCGTGCATTTGCTGAAACTCTTCGCTGCGAGACCCAGAAAGTAGTGAAAAATCTCCTAATTTTTCCAGCACTGGTACAGCACTTCTGCTAGATCTGTAAGGAGAGCACAAGGAGGGGGAGAAAATGTGCCTACCACTTGTGCCTGTGGAGAGAATTAGGAAAATACTTGACGGCTGGGCCATTTACCCTTCTGCTTCCTATAAACGCGCTGCGGCTACAGCTGTGATAAAAGGGAAATTCCTAGGTATCCTTGACGCTGCTCCATCGCTCTGAGTAATGTTGGAAAAGTCAGGAGACTGCTGGGTTGGGTGGCTCCTGGGCGCACGTGGAATGCCAGCAGCTGCTCTGCATTATCCTCCCGCTGCCTCCAGCACTGCGCTGCCGCGCCTGTGCCCGGCCCCACCACGGCCACCTCTGTCTGTTCCTATCCCTGTGCTGCCTTGGATTTGGTGCAGAGCTGGGGACTTTGCTGTTACCTTGAGCACAAGCTGGCATGGATCCTGTGCCAGGAGCTGGCTCCACATCTGACTCTTCTCTTGCTTACAGTGTTGGACCTGAGCGCATCTGCAGTGGATACTGTATAAGCATTCATGCTAGTTCTTTACCTGTGTCATTTTCCCAGGCATGGCAGAGTCATTTTCTTCTCAGCCTGCTGTCCACCAGGCACTGCTCTCATTCTTGGATTCGATTCTTTGATGAATGAAGCAAAAACAGCTCAGCTTTTCCTGGTTCTGGTTACTGATAGCATCACTTTCTTGTAGCAGCACTATTTCAGTTCCTGCTCCGGTTCCTGTCTACTGTGGCACATGCCTGAACCTGAGGCTGCTGAACACCCTTTCTCAACTCCCTAGGCAAATGTCAGGAGCTGCACAGCTGCCTCTGGATTCCTCGGATACCTGCCTTCATCATGCAGGAAGGCACAAACCTTTGGTCCTAAGTGAGCATCCTCATATCTCAACTCATTTAGCCTGGCCAGCTACTTGATCCCATCTGACAGAAGCACCTCTCCTTTGGCACCCTGCAAATCTGAGCCTTCTCTTGAGGGTTTCCAGTGTGCCATCCATTTGGTGCTGGTGGAAAACACCTTGCACGTTGCACCCAGCTCTGGGTAGGCTCTGATAGAGGGACTGCAGGAGGGGATGTGCAAGAGGGCCTTGTGAGTCACTCTTAGGTCATGGAGAAAGCATTACCAGATCTCAATCGGTTGCCCAGACTTGAGCTTTTCCTTGCCTTCAGTTCATACAGAGCTCAGCTGGGGCTCACCTTACCTCCACGCAGCACTACTCTCCTGTGTTTCCCCAGCGTAACCTATCATATGTTTCTCTTGGGTCCACCTTAGGGCTGTGCATTAGCTCTTCTAGTTCAGTGGTGATGAGCTATCATTTTACTTCCTTGTACCGAATAAACAGATGTTTTCTGTGTTACCTACTCTAGGAGTCTCACTGGCACGCAATTTCTTTCCTTGCCTACAGCAATGGGCAGACATATCTGACTAATTGCAGCAGAGCCACACTGACGCCTTTGGTACAACTGGGACAACACGCAAAAACACACCAAGAGTTTCCATGGCACAACACCTGGTGAGATTAAAAAAAAAAAGTAGGGAATAAGAACTTGTAGACTTTCCCCCCTATCTTGTACTCTTCTACAAGGCGAAAGCAACACAGGCTTGGAGATGAGGTTGCCAAAGTGTGCAGCCTTGTTGCTCACAGCACTTCCAGCTGCACATTCCTCCCATGGAGGCTCTTCCTTTGAAGCACACCTCTCACCTGTGCCAGAGCCAATATCAGAAGGAGGAAGTGGTTCAAAAAGTGAGTCCCACAGATAAAGCCTAACAGCCTTTTCATTTCTCTGCTTGCAGGTATTCCTTGGGAATGCTTTAAAAATCAGCAGCATTGCGGGCTTTGCCAGTGCCTCCTGCTAGTGGGAAACACCTACTGTAAGTAGAAACAGGGCATCCAGAAGGGTAGGTTCTCAAGCAGCCTGCTGGTGCATTTTGGTCTACCTGCATACTTCATAAAGTGTGACAAAACACTGTATGAGACCGGAGAGCTTGGCTTTGTGTGGGCAGGAGCAGGGGTGCAGGAAGAGATGTCTGTGTTTCGGTGTGCATTGGAAAGAGGGTTAATCAGGCTGACTGGAGGAACAGCTGCACTGAGCTTCTCATTCCACGATATTATTTGGGTGTGGAACAGGCTGCCCATGGTAGTGAGTATGGCCCTAAGTGCCAGAGTTCAAGGAGCAGTTGGACACTGCTCTTAAACATAGGGTTTTGATTTTGAGTGGCACTGTGTGGAGCCAGGAGCTAGGCTTGATGATCCTTGTGGGTCCCTTTTAGCTCAGGATATTCTGTGATTCTGTGATTCATTACCAAGGTGCTGCTTGCTGACCACAAAGGGTCTGTCCTGCTTTGTTCTCTAAGAACCTCTCATCTGAGAACAGCCATTCTTTTTGTCTGATTTGCAGTGCAGGTGAAAAATAAATCAGTCTGCTTTTCTTTTTCCCATGTTGCCACTGAATTTTTGATGTTCACATGCACATTGAAAGATTGGGAAATCTCCTGGTGTATTGTGTAACACGCTTACCGTATTCTGCCAAGCACTGCCAGCCTATCATTAGTCTCCCAGACCACCTTACACATTTGAAGCTCATTGACAGGTTTAATTAACTTATGATCAACTATCTGCCTCTTATTAAAGGTTTATTCTTTCACCCTACCACATTCCCATGCTTTGTGCCATCTCATGCCATAAGGCAGACAGTGTTCTTTGCCCAAAACCCTCCTGGCTCTGAGGAATAGCGTAGCATCTCTGCAAATCAAATGGTGGCGATCCAATTTCGGATTAGGAAATGGAGGCAGATAAGCTGCTTCTTGTTTGCGTAAGAGTGGAAAAGCAGGGGGAGCAGAGCTAGGGATGGACCCAGAAGAACTCATGGGCTGCCTGTCGTAACAAGAAAGGGGAGCTTGCAACAACTTCGTTTTTCTGAGATGATTTATTAATTCTTCTGTAATTACTTTAGTAAGCATCAATAAAGAACAATATGTTCTTTTCTATCTTCCACAGGTTATTTAGGGTCTCCCATGGCCATAATAGATTAATAGCGGCCCTAGGGTAGGCTTGTATTATTAAACTTTTATTAAGTGTTTTAAAACTAATTGAAGACATTTCCAATTTGAGCTTTCTAAATTGTTGCATGGTATTATCATTCCATTTTTGGCAAAGCATCCTCAAAGCACTTGAACCTGAAACTCTTAATCATTCTGAAAACAAAAGTAAAAAATAACAATGTACATTCTCTGATGCTGGCCATATAACGTGACAGCAATTCCAGTTATACACATGCTGTTGTAGGAAAAAGAAGAAATAAAATTTTCCAAAAAGGAAAATTACTTTTCCCAGCTTTTTTCCCTTCATTTATAGGTGTATTTTGTCATACTCATGGTCTCAGTAAATGATGTTCTAGGAGGTTTTTGAGTCTTCCTTCCAGTTTGATGTTGTGATTTTCAGAAAGTCCTTCCTGAAAACTGTCAAGTCTCGATACTGGCAAATGAGAGCATGCATTTGCCAACCTAATAATAGTTACTGAATAGCCTGTGTGTCTGAATTTCACAGAGAGGGGCATAAAAACCCAAGCTGACATTGTTCTATTTGCTGTGGACATGCTCTCTTTCTTCCGTGGAGAACGTTAGCCTGAAGCAGCTCTAAAAAATGAAAAGGCTCTGCAGAACTCAAAGTTTGGGGCAGAAAGGAGAGAAATGAATGTAGATCCAGTCATGGTTGGATTTTGCAGGTAAAGATGCACTTGCAACAATATCAGCAATATGTAGAGGAACTACACGATTCATTGATGCTGGGTCGTAGGATTTGCTATGAGTTGTATGTGGTTTGGGCTGGGGACAGACTGGGACTGAGAGGCTGCCTGAGCCCTGTGCTCTCCCTGTCACCACAAGGCACAAAGCTGGGACTATAAACTTGTGGAACAAGATACAAGAAGCAGCTTTGAAGACCAGATCTCTTCACTGTGGTGCTTTCCTACACTGTTTGATTTTGAAACAGAAATTACTTTTGTTGGGATCAATCAAAATGAAATGTGTGCATGCTCTTTTTGTTCTCTCTTGTCTCTTTGGGAAGCAGCTGATTTCATCCACACTTAATTTCCTACCTATGTTTGTTCCTCGCCACTCATGTCTTTTTACTTCTTGATACCTCTGTTGTTGTTGTTGCTGTGATTAACTCCAGGATCCTTGCTTTTGAGGAAGGAGCCTATCAGGGCAACCCTTGGGCTGCTCTACCATCCTTTGAAGGACAGAAGCACCTCCTCAGCACTTGGTGCCCACCTACCTCTGTCTGGGAAGGGCCAGCAAACTCTAAGGCAGCAATATCCTGCCCACTGTGTGCAGCCTATGCACAGCCACCCACAGTGTCCACCCTCAGCCCTGCACGTTGTGGGACATGACACATCCCCACCGTGGTGGGCATGTCCCCACCAGGCTCCTGGTGACCTCCACTCTACAGGGCTGATGTGTGCCTGGGGGAGCAGCAAGGCTGGGCTGAGAGCCGTGGCACGCTGCAGCTGGCACCCCACAGACCATTCTTTAGTTCTGTTTTGTATAAACCCTTGTGGCCGTAGCACTTCATCTGGTGTGACGAGCACGCATGGTTTTTCTCTCCGCTTTCCCCCGAGGAGAGCCTGGTGTGGGCAACACAGAATTTCTGCTTCGCTCCAGTTATTTTAGAAACAAACTTAAAAACATATGTTCATTTCTGTTCGTTTATGTGACAGAGGCAAGGTCAAAGAGATAGGCCTGGGAAGGGGAGCCGAAACCTCCCTCAGAGCTGGGAGATCCTATTACACAGACTTTACTGCAAGCTGGTGTTTAAATTTCACTATAGGCTGCCCCACCACTGTAGTTTTAAATGCCCCTTTCTTCTATAAATCTCTTTCTTTTGCCTCCTTCTCCTTCTTCACTTTCTCCTTGTGAACAATTCCATGCTTGGAACTACCCTCTGTTCTGCAGAAATTGTCGCATAATACTATAGAAACACATCTGTACAATGATTTATAGTTTTAATCTTTACCCTATCTAGATTCTTGTTGCATTGCACACGGTGTTCCTGCTCCACATTTCTTACCTGAGTCTCTACTCCTGTGAGGGCAGCCTGTACCTCTGAAAAAGGTATGTGTTAATGGGGCAGCAACAGGGACTAGCAGGAAACGCCGATGGAAGGCTTCTTTGTGAAAAAAACAGAACTGCCAGGTCTTGTTTCCATTCTTCATCAAAGTAAAAGGAGAGTTTTGTGGTGCTGGTGGAGCGAAACACGGAGGGATTCCAGCTGGGGACAGAGGTAAGGAGAGGGTGGTGGGGTCCTGACAGCTTGTCTGCTGGGGCAGCTCCCTGCCTGGGCAGCCCTTGGAGGTCTCAGAAGTGAGAGGAAAAAGAAGAAAGCAAATGAAGATTAAGTTAATTGTGAGGAGAGAGCTTGGGTGAGATGCAGTTAGCTCTGGGCACTGATGAAGGCTGTTGATGTGTGTTGCTGGGGTGTTTCGATAAACTCTTGCACTTTGTTGCTGAGCTAGTGCTGTTGAAAAGCAACTGTGGTAGTCAGGGAGACTCTGGGTTGTCTATCTTGATGTGAAAAAGTTGAGATTTTTGATAGGAGAACTCCTTATTACTCTTTCTCCTCATGACATTGGTGGGAATTCAGCTGCACATTTCAGTGGGAGCAGTGTATAAGACATGCTGAGTCCCTCTGCAAACTGAAAAACATCCTCTCAACCACTTCTGAGATGTCTGGATGTCAGTAAAAGTGATCAGAGTCCCCTTTGTTGTTTGGAGAACACATTTGCCATAGTGGAGCAATAAGCTTTCCCAGATTTTGTCTCCTAAAAAATGTTAATTAAATAACAGGTCGGTTGCATTTGTAAACTAAGCAGTCCAAATGTAATGGTAACAGAAAGTGTCAGGGACTTTTACAGTTTTTATAGTTTTTGCCCTGGGCAATTGCTTTTTAGAAAACTCAGTGCATATGATTCTCTTTTATTAGGAAATGAACAGAAAACACATGCCCAGAAGCCGCTTCAAAAGGTCCAAGCTGCAATGCCAGCGATAGAACTGTATACAATCTCCTTATGAAACGAGAAAGCAGACAAGTTGTTTTCTGGTCCTTTGGTTCAAAGCTGGAGCTCTGGCCAGCGTAGTGAAAGGCTTATGAATCTTCTGAAGAGTCTCCACTGCATGTAGGCAACCTACACTGGTGTTCTGCTACTCTTTTGGGACTAGGTAAACCACCACAGCCTGAGGGTGCAAACCAAGCAGTAGGAAGGGGAAGGGACAGAACAAAAAGGTAAGAAAATAGTAACAGAAAGTATAAAGTGCAGTCACCGAGTATGCATTGCCATTGCTGATCCTGATCCTGATCCTGTAAATAATCTGGTTCACTGTGGTTTCTACTTCATTTCTGCATGATGTCTGGCTTTGAAGGTGCTTGGTGGTTTCCTCTGCCCTTCCAAGGAAGAAGTTAGGTAAGGGCAGGCTGACTGCAGCTACAGGATCCTGGGGACTCAGGGGCTTGACTCACTCTCCATGTGTGCTGAGGGAAGTAGCACAGTGCCCAGGCAAGCAAATGAGACCTTGCTTAGTTTAGGTAAATTAAGAATAGACAAATTAATAGACCATTTTCATACCTCCTCACAAAGTTTTGTGACATGGTACATATAGAAAATTTTGCCCTAATCAAGCTGGATAAAAGCTCCTGCTTCCTTTCCAGACAGATGAAGAGAAATCAATTTCTTTTGTTCCACTGAGGGTCTTCTGGACTGGGTTTTGCACAGCAGTTCCTGCTTTGTCTCCCTATCCCCAGGGCTCCTTCTAATGACACCAGAGCTGCAGTCTCCTCCAGCAGCTCCCGAACTTTCAGTTTGTGACCACTGAAAGAACAGACACACTTCTGTGTTGGAAAAGGCATGGATGAGGGTGTGAATTCTGATTTCTGAGTTCAAATTTTAGAAGTGTCTATTATTTAGAAAATAAAATTTAGAAGTGTCTAGTGTTTATAGTGAAGTAGCTAAGAAACTGCTGAGGCCAAAGGAAAATCACTGGAATATCAACTTGTATGGCTCGTGATAGCCCACATCTCTTCTGGAGCTGCTGCTGAAGGGGTGCAGCTTTTGTGCCTGCTGTCTCTTGGGTACAAGGGAGCCTAGTTCTTTGAGAAGCAGAGCCCTTTTCTTGCCCACTGAGTCTTTCAAGCAACCAGCATGAAACATAAGTGATGCAGCATGACTTCCAGGCTCCGTGATATGCATGGGTGATTTTGCCAGCAATTATTCATGCAAAGAGGCCAGATAAGCAGGGGAACTTCGCACGTGGCACTTCCCCTCTGAGCTGTCCCGTGGCTGCCATCTCGACAGACCACCCCTGTGCAGATTACAGCAGCAGCTTATTAACACAGAACAGAGATCCGGGGCTGGCCATAGGAAGCACAAACCCTAAAAGCACACTGCAGGATCCTTGTTCTCCCTTTACAAAGCGGCTCTGTGTTAAACTATGGTATCGACCTGCACTGGCGTACAAATGCCTTTCATTAGGGTTTGAATGCTGTGCTGTAGGAGGCTTCAGTTAAAGAACAAAATCTGTTGCTGGTGATTTACTGTTTAGTGGCATTGAGTTTTGATCGGGAGGACCAGCAGTGTGGGCCTCAGTGCTGCAGTGATTTCACCGTCGGCTGCTGAGGAGATGGAGTTTTCAACATCTCATCTGACGCGGCTCTCCCGGAATGCAGCCTGCTCCAAAGACACAGCTCTGCACCCTTAATAAGAGCAAAGACACAGCTCTGCACCCTTAATAAGGTGCTACAGCAGAACTTGAAATGTTCACTCACAGACCCCTGTTCTGGATCATTTCATTGATCACCTGGTGTCGATCTTTTTAAAGGACACATTGCGTCCTGTGCACTGCATTCTGTTCACCCTTTGGCCCCAGCTTGGCAGAGTGCCTGGGAATGTTCTGTCCCTTCCCAGCTCAGCTGGACACTGAAGACGGTGTGTAAGGATAAGCTGTCATGTTGCTGCTCCCACTCAGCAGGAGAACACCTCCCAGCACCTGCTAGAGAAGCATCTGGGTGCAGGATGTAAGAGGGATGGGAATGCTGTACAAACAGAGCTTTTTGTTCCAGGTGGTTCTTAACACCTGTTTTTAGGGCTCTCTCGGATTTATTTGCTTGAATACTGATAGCAGATGGGTGTCAAAGAAGTAGAAAAGAGAACAGTTCAAAGGAAATATTGCTCCTTTTGTAAGTCCAAGCAGAGTTACTCTTTGACAAGAGCTGACAGACTGCATTTGAGTCTGTTTCCCCTGTGTATTGGTACTACTATTAGATGTAGCTGCATGCTGCAGTCTGACGGTTCAGTTCATTTGCTTAGCTGAAGAAAGTCTCCTCTTTCTGCAGTGACCAGAGTGAAAGGCATATTTAAACCTGGTGAAGAGCTGGCAGCTGCAGAGGATGTCTGCTGGAAAGTAAAACCCAAGAAATTACACTTAATGAGTGGTGGATTGCATGCATTTTTAGTACGTCTGTGTGTGTATGCATGGGAAGAAGAGAAAATGAGGTAAGAATAACCTAGTGCCAGTCTTACACCAGATCTTCTAATTGTGCTTATCTGCATGTCTTTGATTTTGTCATGCTGATGAAGTTCTTGCTCAATTTATTTAGCCAGCATGGATGTTGTTCTCTGCTCTGGGAGGCCTCTGTGGTTCAGGTGGTACCACAGCTTTTCTAGGAAGAAAGCTAAGATCTTTCTGGTCATCAAAGTGCATTTTCATTTGCTCACTGGTGTTTTGCTGCCCTTATCTCTGTTTATATTATGTTGCCATCCAGGGCACTCCTACACTTGTCCTGTGTTTGTGTGGCGCCATAAGAATCACCCCTCTGCAGCCTGAGATTAGCATGTGGGATGGAAAGACCAGAGAGGAGTGGGTGGAGGTTGTTAGAAAGATCTCAATGGTGCATTTTTTCTTCTAAATGAAATCCCTGCCACAGGTTTCCCTACATGCTGAAGCATAGGAATCCATGTGAAAGTGTTTTAACTCCTTGTGTGTTTACTATCAAAGTCCTTCAGGTTTGTTTGACTATTTTGCTGTGTCCAGTTTCTTATCTGATGACTTCTGGTTACCTTTCTGATTCAGAGACAAAGTCCAAAGAAAGATTGGTATCTACTTCTGGAGGGAGGAGCTGACAGAAATAGGTTAACTCTGCCCCCTTTTTGATCTGAAAACTGTCCTTGTAAAATTACTGGAAATTCTGAAAGAATTGTATCTTCTGCAACTGCTATTGTTGTAGTTCCCACAAAGAATATGTGCCATCTTAAATTTGGGGAACAGAACTTCCACTCCATGAAGTTGTGATCTCATGGGTGATGGGACAGGGAGGCATAAAGAGTAGGAGAATCAACTACAGGCAAACGTTGCACAGGGCTGCTTTCAAGGATGCCCAAGGATCAAGGTCTCATGTCATTCCCAGGAGCTCCACGCTGCTGCTTCGTCATCCCAGGTGCTGGAAAGCAGGCTCTCATCTTCATCTGGATCTTTCTGTCATGTAAAGACTATCATTTCTTGCCTTATCCCAAAATGTCAGTGCATATGTATGCTTTGCCTGCTTTAATGTAGTGTTTTCATTTCAGAGGGAGCGCAGAAGCAAAGAAAACTAAATTATGCCTTGGAAAGTGGCTGGCAAGCCTTTATGGCTAGTAGGGTCTTAATCGGAAGACAGAAAACTCAGCTTATATTTTACCAGCTTGGCTTTAAAGCCAGGTTTCTTGGCTGCTAGCATTTAATGAGTGGCTATTGCAAAAGGAGTATGAGAAGATTCATTGCAAAAACCATGACATGGTGGGGTCACCATCCCTGGTTCAAGAAACATGTGGATGTGGCACTGAGGGATGTGGTTTGTGGGCATGGGAGTGATGGGCTAGTGGTTGGACTAGACCACCTTAATGACTGCTTTCTTAGTCTGTGCTTGTGATCTGTTGTTCCCCATTGCCCCCCTGTACTCAACACTTGTGAGGCTGCTCCTCAAGTACTGTGATCAGTTTTGAGCCCCTCACTGCAAGAAAAACATTGAAGCCCTGGAGCATGTCCAGAGAAGGGCAACGAAGCTGGTGAGAGGTCTGGAGCACAGGCCTTATGAGGAAAGGCTGAGGGGGCTGGGATTGTTCAGTCTGGAAAAAAGGAGGCTGAGGGGAGTCCTTATTAGTCTCTATAACTACCTGAAGGGAGGTTGTAGTGGGCTGGGAATTGGCCTCTTCTCCCATGTAATTAGTGGTAGGACAAGAAGGAATGGTGTCAAGTTGCACCAGAGGAAATTCAGGCTGGATGCTAGGAAATACTTCTTTGAAAGAGTGGTCAAGTGCTGGAATGGGCTGCCCAGGGAGGTGGTGGAGCCACCAACACTGGAGGTATTTAAAGAATGTTTAAACATTGTGTTGAGGGACATGTTTTAGAGAGAACTATTGCTGATAGGTGGACGGTTGGACTGGATGATCTCGTAGGTCTTTTCCAATCTTGGTGATCTCTGATTCTATCTGCCATGTGGCAGGAGCAAGGAACAACAGTAACCAAAAGCTTGTTCAGGTGAAGGTGAGCAAGCTTGAGTGCATGACAGAGAGAACATGAAGTACTTGAGCACAGCAAGACAGCAGACAATCTTGCAGTGGTTATTCATGGCGTATTTATAACCATGTCCAGGTAAATAACATGGCGAGTTATTTTCAATACTCCCTTGGGGTAGAGAGAATACTGCACTGATGTTAATTAAGGTGAAAAACGAATATTGAGAAGGTTAATGTAGGTAACTTCAGCTGGAGAGCAGAAAGAAAATCCCCTCCGGGGCCACTAACTCTGCTCTCTAGATGCTCTGCTAGAGCAAATTCACCTCAGCCATCAACTGCTTCCTCTGTTCCCTCTGTAAGTACCTGACGTGATGGTGGTGATGTCACTCTCACAAGCCACGATGCAAGGTGCCAGTGAGTTTCAGTCTCAGGAGATGAGCACAACTCTAAAGTCTCCTCAAGAGCCAGGCTAATAACACCTTTCCAGGTGTCCAAAAAACTGCTTCAAATGGCCATGCAACTGCAGATTTCTCCTTGTTTCACCAAAACTTCAGGAAAAGTGGTGCTTTCCAATGGCATTCCACAGCCATTGCATTGATTTTGGAAAATTAATTAAAAAACAAAACAAAAAAAAACCAACCAACCCAGCCTAGCAAGCTGAATAAAGCTGAATTAGCAAATCACAGATACCCAGAAGGAACAGTGTCCTGTTTATAAGGAAAGAGTGTGGTTGCTGTGGTCAGACAGCCGGGCCACAGGCCAGATCATGCCTCCCCAGCATATTTTATCTCACCTCATGTCACAGGCAGGATGTGGGGGGATGGACGGGTTCTTCCTCCAAATGGTGAGGGTGATTCACGCAGTGCAGGTGTTGCTCCTTTGCTATCTGCTTCACCTCACACCACCTGAGCATCTGCTTCTTCACAGTGGTATCACAGGAGATCCCCAGATCTGCTGCCAGCAGGGCCAGTGCAAAGGCACCTTGGTGGCTGGCCCTGGGGTGGAAGAGGCAGGCCACGACCAGGCCTGAATGGACCCTTTCTCCTCAGCCAAGTGCAGCACCTATATAGATTTATAATGCTCAAACCATGCTTTGGAGGCTATTGGTCTGTGGCAGCAGCCCTGCATGTCCTTGCTTGTGCTGCAGGCTTCTGGTGCAGCCTGTGGGCTCTAGGAGGCCAGCGGGGCAGAGGGGCAGCTCTATGCTGCTGTTTGGAACTGAGGGGACATCTAGCAGTGACATTTCAAGACATTTCCAGCTTTCCCCATAACTACAGGCATCTGGTTATTCCACTGTTGCTGCAGTTTTCTGGAGTAGCAGTGAGATTAAAGGTGCCTTGAGAAAGAAATCCTCAATCTCACTTGCCAGATATGGGTGAAATCTAGTTTTTAGTCTCCGTGCAGGGATTCCTGAGGCACTTCAGGTGCCACAAACGTGCCACAGGCACAAAACTGATGCTGCCCTCCTACATGGCCTGATGGGCTCACTGAGGACTCAGGCCACAGGCAAGTGTGCTTTGGACCTCACAGAATATGTATGATATTCACATGACACAGGCTCTCAGAAACTGGCTGCTGCTTTCTCAATGCTATACACTCATTTTTGTGGTGTATCTCCCCTCAGACAGTTGTTGATCTGTAGCATAGGTTAAAACTGAAAGAGACATCACTGTATCCCTATTTTCCACACACATATACTGCTTAGTCTTCAGCAAATGTATATAGCTACACATATCAGTGCTATGTAATACAACAAATAAATTCCGAAGGGAGAATGTAGGATTGCTATCATTCTATGTTCTTTGGGTTTGCAAAGATTAAGCAGTCTTCAGTTCGTGGTAGCTTTCCTCTGAGTTAATATGCTCACTGAAGGACTGCTGCTCTGGTAAAATGGCCATCAGGGCTATGCCAGTATCTCATGGAGAAACTCCTGTGTGGCTTCCAGAGTGTGGTTCTCCTGACGAGGATTGTTGCAACAGGCAGATGTGCTAAGGTGCTGCTGAACAGCCTACTCTTTCTCCTCACTCCAATAAATTTCCACGTTTTAGACAAAATATTCATTTTTCAAGCTAATAAATAAAGTGCAGTGTAAATATGTCCCCTGATACGCTCTGGAATTGCTGCTGCAGTCACAGGAAGGAAGGATTTCACTGCTGCTGTCGTAGTGTTTTTCTTGTTTCTTGTAGTATGCTGTTTAGACAAAGCCCCCTTCCCTTCTCCATGTCTTGTGAGGTACTGAAGGGTTCAGTGATGGGAAGAGAAGGCAAATGCCTACCTCTTTTTATGAGCAGAGGAGACTCCTGCTCTTCAGAAGAAAGATTCCACACCCTCATTATTCTTAGAGTGAGTTTAGAAGACTTACTGCTTCTGTGAAGCGTTTTCATTGAATCGTTAAGGTTGGAAAAGACCTTGAAGATCACCTTGTCCAACCATCAAGCCACCCCCACTGTGCCTGCTGGCCACATCCCTCAGTGCCACATCCACTCTGTTCTGGAACACCTCCGGGGACGGTGACTGCACCACTTCCCTGGGCAGCCTGTGCCAGAGCAGCACTGCTGTTTCCAAGGAGAAAAGTTTCCCAATATCCAACGTAAACCTTCAGTGGTGCAACTTAGGGCCATTCGCTCTAGTCCTATTGCTGTTACAGGAGAAGAGGCTTCGCCCCACCTCGCCACAATCTCCTTTCAGGTCGTTGTAGAGGGCGATGACGTCTCCCCTGAGCCTTCTGTTCTCCAGGAGTAGGCGATGTACAGGAGAAGAATGTTTTGTTACATGCTGTTTCGGGCTGTGCAGGAAATTAACCTGATTTTCCCCCATTTTTATAGCACGTCTCCATTTCCCACCTGTCTCAGTGCTCAGATCAGATTTGCAGGTGTAGTTTCTAAGTGAGGGTGCTACATGCATGCACGACAGGAATTTTTTCCCTTCTTCGTGAGTTGCCTGTGCATAAACATGCAGAGTGTATGCATCAGTGTGCATGCATGGCACTGAGTACCAACTCGCCGTGTGCTCGAGGTGTAGAACCCCTCACTGCTCCTCCAGTGGAGCAACAGTGCCAGCTGCTGGTGCGGCACCGGCCTGCCAGCCCTGCCGGGCACAGGCAATCCGTCCTGTGCTGGAGCTTCTGTGCTCACAAATAGTTCCTCCCTTCTATTTCCATACCAACATAAGGCTCCTCTGGGGTCACGTAAGCCCATGCTGGTTGCTTTCTTTGGGACGTTTCGCGCTGTAGTTCTAACACTTAGTGCTATTTTAAAGCCATGTTCCTCTTCCAGCCTCTCTCCCGGGACTGGCTGCTGGAAGGGAGAACTTTGTGCTGTAGGAAGCAAAGGGGCTGGAAAAGGTGTCATGTGCTCTCCGGGATGTTTTAGTCATGCAATGGCAGCAACAGTTTGCCAGCTGCAAATTTGAGATTCTCATTTGTGCTCCAGTTGCTTCAGCACCGGGGAAAATAAGCAGCTTACGTGCAGGGCATTGCACTGTGGTTTTGGTCAGAAATAAAGGGAAAGAAAAAGATGAGGGGGAGAAGAGAATGTATAGGTGTACATAGAAATTTAATTTAATTAGAATTCCAATGAAATGCTTAATAGAAAATATGGACTTATTTTTCAAGACCTGGAAAAGCCAATTTCTCTAAGAGTTTCCCATGAAAAAGTGTTCTCATTTCTCTTTTGATCCTTAATGCTGTGTCTTTTCTCTGTCTCTCTTCCTTTCAGCCTGCAGTCATAAAATCATAGCATCATTACGGTTGGAAAAGAACACTAAGATCACATAGTGCAGTGCCACCATGCCCACTGATGGTGTCCCTCGGTGCCACAGCCACATGGCTCTTGAACACGTTGCTTATTGTGGGTCACAGTGTTTGCTGAAGGTGGCAGTGAGGGAAAGATAATGGGGATTAGGAAACTGGGGCAGGTGAATAGGAAAGGAAAGTGCGAGGACCCAAAAGAGCAAGAGAAAAGAAAGTGAATGGTAAAGCAAGTAGTCTAGGTGGGATCATTTAGGAAAGTTTATAGAAAAAGGGATGGATGTAAGGAGACAAATAGGCAAACAAGCTGAAAGTGAGTTCGATGAGTCAAGGTTTCTGTGGTTCTTTTGCACCTCCCAAAGTGCCATTTTTTACTCCCTCCCAGCCACATATTTTCTTCATAATTATTTTGGAACAGAGCATAGGAGGAAAACAAATAAATCAGCTATGCTTAACCACGTGGGGAGCCTGGGCTGAGATGCAGGTGGGCTGCAGCCATGTGAGAGCTCTTCATTGAGGTCAGAGTGCTTTGGCCGCCTGGCAGGATACAGCCACTGTTGCTCTGTTATTTGGGTATTTTTCCCTAATGCCTTCACAGGAACAGCTAAGACAGGAAGGTCAGAGCTGCAGAAAAGGAAGAAAAAATATTGTATTGGTGCTACCTGGAAAGACAAGAGCATCAAAGCCCTTTTGATGAAGCTGAAACCTCAAGTTTTTTTGGGAGGGTTTTGTCAGGGTTAGGCGAAGCTTCTAAGCCCTATGAAAATAGGTCCCACGCAGGCTGTTGCTGGCTCAGCACTGCAGCCCCACGTGGAAGCCCTGAGGTGGCCTATGGGCACTGCAGGGTTCAGGACACCTGGCACAAAGCATGTAGAAGAGAGCAAAGAACAACTATCCCATTTCAAGAGGCTGCCAGGTTGACCTCAGCCCTAATGCATAACCTCACCCCTGTGTTTGAAGATATACAACCTGGTCTTCCAAAACCCCAGCTGATCCTCCTGGCTTTCCTTTCTCACCCATCTCCACCCTACTTTCCCAATGTGTTGATGTGTAGCAAGAATAAAGCTCTAAAATAAGAAGCATTACTGTGATTGTTGCATTTTCAGTTTGGATATTATGTGGCACTCAGCAGGATTCCTTCTTTGCATGTTCATTGCTTAAATCACCTAATTGCTATATTTTGTTTTAAATTGTGGAGTAGAGAGAGGTTTTTATTTAGCATTATAACCTCATTTCACAGAAGGTTTTTTTATAAGATTTTTGTTGTTTACGTTGCTCATTATGAGACTTTCAGGGTCTGCAATTTAAACATTTTATTGGTACCAATTCTGGCTGAACCTATAAAATAACTGTTAAAATCTGTTCATAAAAAGTAAAGAGAAACCACAGATTTGGTCAACAGCAGGAACTTATTTGAGAGACTAAAGGCATGTCTGGAAGCCTGAGGGAGAGAGCCAAGAGTGGATGAAAAGCCACCAGTGAAAGCACAGAGACAGTAAGAGATGGAGGAGAACAGGATGTCCCCTTCAGGGGAACTGTTCCATCGTAAGAATTCCCATAGCAAACTTCTTAAAATTGTCAAAGTAAAATAATGTACATGGCCTGAAGGAAAAAGAGGTGAGGACTGGCTATTTCCTTTTAGGTTGCCATTGGCGCTCAGTACTGCTGTGCACTTTCCACAGGGAGACTGCAGAAACCTCAGGAAGCTCCACGGTTGCTGATGAGTGATTAAAAGACCAATCTCTAGGATTTGTGTGTGAACACCTATAGCATTTTCCTTCCCAATGAAATAATTCTCTGACTGATCTTGTGTGCCTTTTGATCATCCCTGTTTTCCATGAGTCGTGCTTACTTTCTTCCCCAGGTCTCCAGGGTTCAACCTCTGCCCATGTGCCCAGTGTCCATACCCATCTCACTCATCAGGAGCACGCAGATGTGAGAATGTAATAAGGTGTTTGTATGAGAACCGTTGAATCATGGACTGAACCACTGATTGATCATCTGAGGCAAGCACTGAGTCATCCACAGGGGCACAGGTGAAGGTAATGGACCTGTGTGACCAGAAGGGGTGGAGTCTGGCTCCACCTCTCCCAGATCCCATTTAAAGGCTGACCACCACTGGAGAAGGATCTCTTGTTAGAGATCCCTCTTGTGTGGAATTCCAGGTGGGTCCTTCCTGATTTATCAGGTGTCTTTGTGAGACCTGGATAATCTATCCAAAAATATACTGTCCATCTTCATTATACTGTGTGAGTACTATTAATTCAGGGTACTCATCCTACAGCATTGCTTATGAAGGAATTCTGTGAAATTGATTTTGTCACTAGGTTTGTATTGAAAGTGTTCTGACTCTTAGTTACTGATATAAATAATTGAACTCAGTGTTGTTTCCTTTTTATTTTTTTAAGTTTAATTGAACAAAACAAAAATCTTTCTAGGACATGTGAATCCCTTTTTCAAGATTTTGTTTAGTAAAATATATTTTTGCTTATTTTTTCATTTAAGTACTTTTCTTCTAGATTTTGAGAAGCAGCATTTATTAACCAGTTGAAAATAACAGAAACTTTTTTTTTCAGTTGATCACTTGCAGATTTATAAAATCTATCTCTGAATTTTTTCAGAAGTGAAATATCACTGTATTTCATGCCGAGTCAGGAACAGTATCAGTATCATTCTCAGAAGCAAAATATGAAGACATCTGTTATAGATGGGATTCAGGCACCTCCAGAACCAAACTGAAGGTTTTTGGAGCAAAGAACACAGTAGATTATGTCATTATTGACTGTTTAGGATGTGAATCAGTGTACGTAAGGATTGTGGTCATTATCATCCTGGCTTTCACTCCACTCCCTTTTCTTGCAGGGCTGATTTTTGGCCATTCTAGTGATGCAACCTGACAAGCCATAGCACCAACAGTGGAGACGGATGAACTGTATGATCTTGCCTACCTCCAGGCTGAAGCTGCTGTGTGAGAAGGAATCCAGTTGCACAAACTTCAACAGAAGTCACACCATGCCATAATATTGTGGGAGAATGTTCTCATCCCTATTTCCTATGGGACATTTGGAGTCATGAGATTTATATGCATCTTAAGTGCCTACTATTTTCAGTGTCCAGATGTAGGTGAAGTCTATAACATTACTGGGAAAAAGAACACGGATTTGAGAGATATTTCTCCTTACATTCACCTTTTGGAGGTTCGGAGCAGACCGCCTGGGATTTCACAGACTCTGAAGGACTTATGAGATACCCCTGCATGTGAAATTTCTAAAATACATTATAACTTTAGTTGCAAATGTTCCAGGGTCAAATAGTTCCAAGTAAGGACTCAAGGAGGAAGGGGCCAATGAGGACCTTAGGAAATTTGTCCAGGACGAGTGCTGAGTCCTGCACCTGGGATGGATGAACCCTAGAGCTGATAGAGACTGGGGAGTGCCTTGAATGCCTTGATTTAGGGGTGGTGGGCTCTTCTCTGCATGTCTGAAGGAGGGACGAGAGACAGAGTAGCTTTGTTTGAGCTCAGACATAACCTTGCTTTGAGCAAGCAGCTGAACTCAGGACATCCTGATGTCACTTCCCACCTGAACTATCCTGTGACTGTATAGCATGCTGCCTTTGGAAGCCTGAAGCTTCCATCCCCAGTTTGCCTGTTTTGAACCATATTTTGTAAAGTGATTTCTATTCCAAACCAGTAGTCTCGTTATAGTCGTGTTCTGATTTACTCTGTTTGCACACAGTCATGAGCTGCTGTGAAGCCATACATTCCTCTGAGTAAAGGGGGTGGGTTACATGCTTTATTACCTATTACAGGCCTTTAAAATAACCAGCCTCTTCCTGTGAATATATTATTATTTTTCCTAACAGCAGAGCTGAACAGCAAGTCTGCGCGGTGTGCACTGTAGTGCCACTAGATGTCCCTTGTCACCCAAGTGATGTTGGTGGCTCATCCCCAGCACTATATGATACAGCATAGTAAAGAAAGCAGCGTTTAAAGAGTTAGATATGGAGAGATGTTGTGGCTGCCTCAAAAAGACCTGTGTTATCCTCAGAGAGGTATTGTCATGGCTAGCAAGGAGATAGTTGCTTCCTTCATCTCTTCTAGCTTCTTTCTCTGCAGAAAGGGACTCCATAGTAGGAAGGTGTTCCTTCTGAAGGGGTATTTTCACCAGCACCAACCCAAATTTCCTGGTGAAAGATGCTCACACTGGGAAATGCTGGGTTGCTCAGCCTAACGCTGTGGTATTCAGCAACTTATGCATCTCCAGTAAAGGCCTGGGTAGTGTGAGATGGGATCTGGCAAACTGTGTCAGCAGAGCTGCTGGGGACGAGATGGGTACCTTCAGGATTTCCTTGTACCTTCCTAGTGACCTTTGTGGCAATTTTATGTTGAAATGGGCCAGTAAAAGAAGTTGCTTCTGTGAAGAGGTGTTGGACATCAAGACTAGCCTGGGGAGGGGGGAAGAATACAAATAGAGGGAAAGAAATTGGTCTCAATCTACCTTAGACAGAAACCCAACAAATGACATTTGAAGTCCTTCATCCTCTTTGCTGTCTGCTGAGAGCAGGAGATTGTCTGCTTTGTGTGGGCTGGGAGACCTGAGCTGGCCATAGAGGACAGCAGAAGATGCATGCCATGTTCCTTGGGAAGGTCCCCAGGGCCATGTCACTCCTGCTGCTCTATCCCACTGGTGCAGCCAAATTCTGCAAGTCTCATTGTGCCCCTATGGAGAGGGGAAGGGGCTGGTGGGTGTGGGAGCAGCCTCTGGGGCAGGTGGACTGGTACAGGCATGCAGCATTGAGCAGGGAGAGCTAAGGAGCAGGGAGATCTGCGGAGCTGACGATGGTGCCTAAGGAGGAACGCAGGGAATCCCCCAGCCTTGATCCTACTCAGCCTCCTCAAACCTCTCCTTACACATCCCAGCCCCAGCAATAGGGCATTTCTGATCTGTCCTGCAGCCCTTTAAGAGTTAATTCCTCCATGTGCCATGTGGCCATGTTTTCACTGGAGTGGAAGCTGTGTTTCCATATGTCCTTATCTCCCACAGCTGACATCTTGACGAGGACATCTGTGCCACTCAGCATGCCTGTGCCCTTGCACAGCTTTACCTGGGCTTGTGTGGAGTGATTCCTCCTGGCCCTTCTCCCCCTGTGTTGTTCTGTGCATCTACCATTGCTGCATGAGCAGGGGGATGTGCCTGTCCCCAGGCTGCCCTGAAAACATCTGTACTGGGTTATCAGCCCCAGGTAATATTTCAGAGGATCATTAAGGTTGGATAAAACCAGAAAGTCACCTAATCCATCCATAGTGCATTATGAGTAATTCTGAAATATGGTTAAAAACTAACTTACTCTAATCTGTTTCTTAGGATGTGCCACTGCAGTGTGTGGTTGCACAGACCATGCTGTTGTGTATTCAGGGTCACGTATGCCTGCCTGAATGACTGAAATTATTGAAATACTGAAAGTATTTGCTGCTTTCTTTTTCATTTAAACCTGCAGGAGACAGTAGTGCTCATCCTCCTCGCACATTGAGGTATCCACACGTGCCACTCACCACCAGCCTTGGACTTCTTCCCCAAACAGTGGCTGAGCAATCTCTTAATAACAGAGCAAGTACTTGCAGATTATTGTGATCATAATTTGGCTGACATAGCCTTTATTACTAATAGCAATGCTGGAAATGGAAAACCCAGCTTGATGCTCAGCTCCCTGCTGGAAAGTAATAAAATAAAGAGGAACAAAATCTGTGAGTGTATTTGCTACCAAACCTTTGAAAAACACAAAAGTGGAACCCTGCCAATGCTGTTGCTGGCAATTTTTCAGATCAGAGTCTCTCTCCAAGGTAGGATTAGAAGTGGAAGTGTATTTGTATCTATGACATTACTATCATGTTGTTGTGTATGAATGGAGGGTTTGCAATCATTTGGCACCTATTGTTTTCTATTGCCATTATGCTGTGCTGCTTTTTTTTTTAACCTTCAGCATAATTTTTAACATCCAATCAAGGAAAAACTAGAAAACAACTTCAATTATTGTAAAAAGAGAAGGAGGAAAAAAAAAGGGGCAGCTTATTTTTGCTTGCTCAAAGAATGATCGAAAGAAGAGTTTAACTGAATGTGTTCATGTAAAAATGGAGGATGTCACAGCTTTTCAGTGAGGTCTTTGTTGACAACATTGGCTGAGGGAGGTTGGCTTTTACATAGCCTCTTTTGTCCATCTTTGTGCAATGGCAGAATTTGCAGCTGAATTCTGATGGCAGAAATTTCTTGTCTGCAGCAGCTGAGAATGATATAATATCATGTACAAACAAAAAAAAAGTCCCCAGACCATAGCTCAGATTTTGAATACCAGAATGAGCCTTCAGTGCTAAGAATACAGAAAAAGCTGTTGCTTTTTTATTTTTTTAATCTAAAATAACCCCACTTGATAAAATCAGTTGCAAATGAAAGAGGAATATAAATGTACTTCTCAATTATTTATTTATTTCACTCCCTCTCTTTTTTCATGTTAATATTTCTTTGGCTCTTGGTTCATAACCATCCAGTAATTATAATTATAAAGAAAACTAACTTTTTACCCTGCTAATTAAACTGTATGTCACATAGGCATTTGGGGAGAATTTCCCATACTTTCCAGCGTGAATGGAAGGAAAGAGCAGCAGTGTTCACTTTAAACTCGATTTTTTTAATTTTTTTTCCTTGTACCTTGCAAAAAAGCTTCATTGTATTTTGATTAATCCATGGTTGGTCCACCTCTGATGTTTCCATGGAAACTGAATTTTTTCCTTGATGGCAACTGGCTCAGGAAGGTTCCTCTCTGCACAAAACCACTCCAGCTCCTAAAGATCTACTTGTTGGAAATTTAATGTACATAAACAAAACTCCCAAATTCCTCCTCAGTATTATGGTATTATTTTCCTAAACACTAATAGGAAAATGTTTTCTTAATGGCACAAAACGGTGTCTTTTCATGCTACAAGAAAACAGAATAATCTTGTTATTCTTTCTACTGCAAAAGAGAGCTTTTCTTGGTCCAGGAAAAATTAGATTGCAAACCTTTCAAAATTAAATTTTAAGACTTCCAGTGTGTGAGTATTATCTAGTTCTAAGCATAAATCATTTGCCTTAATGACTTTAAAAATTTAATTAAACTTGCCTTGTAGATTGGCAGCAATTTGAATGAATTATTCTTCTGTGTCAGATTATTCTTTTTCAGAGAACGGAATAGTTTCTTCGTGCGTACCGCTATTATATTCGGAATAGATTTTAAAAGTCAGCCAACAGGGGGAGCATTTGTATGGTATTATTAATGTAACAAAGTGGTTGAAAACATGACTGTATTTGTAGTCTAAAATTAGTAGATTTCTAGACCATTTTTTTTAAATAGAATAGGTTTTGGTTTGGAGTGTTTTATTTTCTGACAAATCAAATCTTGACTTCTGCTGACAGTACAAGAAGCTATTTTAAATTGATGGTTGGGTTTATTGTTTGGAAAAAAAAATGAAGTTTTAGACCACAGAAAATATTATTTTGGTTGAAAAGCAATTTTTGGTTAAAAATATGTGGAGGAAACCAATTCAAATACCTCTAATTGAAAATGGACTTGTTACTTTTATTGCAGTGATATCTATACCACATAATATAAGATGGCGTAGAAATGCGAAATATAAATATGTCTATTAGAGTCTTGCCCTGACACCGTCTGTAAAAGTCAAAGCAAAGATGAGAGAAAAAGAGCTGTTTATTCATCCTTTTTTGTTTCATCCTTGTTCACCATGAGAAGGAGTCAGCCAAATTGAAAAAGGGAGATCTCTTTGAGAGCAAAATAGGAGTTTTCAAGCTTCCTCCACACGTGTAGTGTGAATAGGAAGTGTACATCAAGTTACACTAAAACAGGAACCTGTCAGTACCTCTTTCCCATGTTCTATTGCAATCTGTTCATACACTAACAGTACTTTTTCTACGCCATACTCTTTCACCTTTCTTTCCTCTTCAGCTTTTGGAGCACTGCTACCCTCAGCTGCTCTAACAGCAGTGTGAGGTGTGAAGGGACCATATCTTTTCACAGTGGCTCTGAAATAACAGTGTTGCCCATGCATATGACACGAGGCTGTGCCACACTTTAAGGTAGATCAAAAAAATGAAATAATTGGGGACACTAGGGCCTAGCTACAATTACTTGAGTAAAAGTGGATGAGTATTCAGGGCTGAATATTGCTACTGGCTGTAAAATGTTACAGTGCCCAAAGTGGCTGTGCAGGCTGTGGTAACGATGTACAATGAATTTGTCTTTGGAGAACTGTGTCACCCAAAGCCTAGGATTTCTCTGAAGCGAGATTTATTTCTCCTCTATGTGTGGGACTGGTTTGGTAAGTATTCCTTTTGAATCTCACAAGAATCATGCAGTGAATTATTGGAGTCAGTAAGGTTTTAGTTTTTTGTTGTTGGTGGTGGTGGTTCTTTTTCCCTTTACATAATCATAGGATGGCTTGGGTTGGAAAGGACCTCAAAGATCATCTAGTTCCAACCCTTCTGCCACAGGCAGTGTTGCTAACCACTAAATCAGGTACTATATCCGGCTTCCCAGGGCCCCATCTATCCTGGCCTTGAACATCTTCAGGAATGGGGCATCCACAGCTTCTCTAGGCAGCCTGTGCCAGACCCTCACCACCCTCTCAGTGAAAAATTTCCTCTGGACATCCAATCTAAATCTCCACTTTTAGTATAAAACTGTCTCCCCCTTATAAGGACAGTGAAAGTGTCCTATCACTATCTTCTTGATGTTTCTTTCCCTGCTGATTAAATCTGTATATAACTACTTGTTTTGTCAATTCTCCTCCATCCTAGAAAGAGCAATGCCAAGTCAGGAAAAAGACAGAATGACGTTAACAACATTAACATCTTAAAATTAACTGGGAATGGTACAGTCTGCAATGCCACAATGTGCAGCAGAGGAAGAACCCTATTTATATGCCAGCAAGCTATTCTGGGCCTGCAAATACTGGGAGTGGGCAGCTGTTAGAAAAACAGAAATAAGCGATAGTAGACTTTGAAATGGAAATCACAGCAAAGCACCATATGTGTTGACTAAGTATTACTGCCAGCGCCCTCGATTCAGTGCTCTGATGAGATAATTCACTGAGTAACTTGGAATTTATCACAAAGCATTGTGCCACACAGCAGACTCTGGAAATCTTTGGGAACTCTGCCCTTTTGACCTGTACAAAGCACGTGGGATAATACTGTGCTTGTGAAAAAAAATCTTGGTCTTGAATGCTGCTGGAAGACCAGCCAAGAGGGAAATATTTGCCTTTCTCACTGCATATCTCATTAATAAATGTATATTATTAACCACAGGCAGGCTAGTGACAGTGGACAAGGAGAAGGCTGAGGAATTCAATGAATTTTATGTCTTAGTCTTCACAGTCTTAGTGACTGCTCTACACACAGCGCTCAAGTGGATGGTTCAGAAGGTGGGAACTGCTGGAGCAATGTCCATCCTGCTGTAAGCAAAGATCAGGTTTGCAACTGCCTGGGGAACCTGACCATCCATAAGTTTATGGGTCCTGATGAGATGCAACCCAGAGTCCTCAGGGTGCCAAACTTCATTTGATGTTTGAAAAGTCATGCAGGTAGGTGAAATCCCTGGTGACTGGGAAAACAAACAAACAATATAGCTCCCATTTTTTAGAAAGGATGACCCAGGGAACTAATGACCTGTCAACCTCATCTCAATGCTGAAGAAGATTATGGAGTAGATCTTACCAGAAGTTATTCTAAGGTATATGGAAGAGAGAAAGGTGATATGGGATAACCAACACGGCTTTACCAAGGGCATGTCCCGCTTGATCAACTTTGTTGCTCTTTATGGTGGCATAACCACATCAGTGGACAAGGAAAGAGTCACTGATGTCATCTACTGGTCTTCAGGAAGGCTTTTGACATGGTCGCCTATAATATCCTTCTCTCCAAATTGGAAAGATACTGATTTGATGGGTGGACTGTTTGATGGACAAGAAATTGGTTGTGAGATTGTACCCAGAGAATAGTAGTCACTTGCTCAATGTGTAGATGAAGATGGGTGACAAGTAGTGTCTCTCAGGGATCAGCAGTAGGACCACTGTTCTTTAACATCTCTATCAGTTACATCAACAGTGGAGTTGAGTGCACCCTCAGCAAGTTTGCAGATGACTCCAAGCTGTGTGGTGTGGTTGACATGCCATCCAGAGAGACCTAGACAGGCTTGAACAGTGAGCCCAGGAGGCCCTCATGAGGGTCAATAAATCCAAGTACAAGGTCTTGTACATGGAATATGGCAACCTTCACTATCAGTACAAGCTGAGGGATGTAAGGATAGAGCACAGCCCAGCAAAAAAATGACCTGGGGGCATCCAATGATTAGAGGAAGAGAGAGATTCATGATATATGTATACCTCATGAGGTTAAGACTTTAAGGGAGGCAAATATTGTCCAACCAGCTTCTTACAAATCCTAGCCAGCTGGACTTGGGGGAGAAGAATGGAGAAGAAAACAATAGTGGAAAGATAGGGAATAAAAGCAAGGATTCATTATAGAAAGTAGAGATATTCCCACAGTGGATTCACAGCATTCCATGAGCCCATAGTCTTCAGATCAATGGTGACAGTATCCAGGAATTCCTTTGTTTTAAGAGTCCTTTTAAACAGTCTTCTTTTTCTTTTTCTTCTTCTTTTTTTTTTTTTCTGGTTTCCTATGGTAATGGCAAATTAGAATTACCGAACCACTTCTTTCTTATCTTCTTTCGGGTAGCTAGACCTCTCTGAGCCCATCCCCCAATTGTGACTTGTCTGCACAAAACCCATTCTTGCAGTTGCTTATCTGTAGGACATTCTTTGTTGCCCCTGGCAACCATGTGTAAGGCAGAAGTGAGGCCTGTCCAGCAGGGGCTGCCTGCAAGCACTCAGACAAGCTTTGAGACTAAAAGTGTATTGTATGGTCTCTCACAGAGGGTACTGGAGGATGGTGAGCCGAACATGAGCCAGCAGTGTGCCCTTGCAGCCTAGAAAACCAGCCATGTCCTGGGCTTCATCACATGAAGCAGGGTGAGGGATGTGATCCTGCCCCTCTGCTCTGCACTGATGAACAGATTGCCCAGAGAGGTGGTGGATGCTCTGTCCCTGGAGACAGTCAGTGTCAGGCTGGACAGGACTCTGGGCACCCTGATTAGCATTGCAGGGGAGCTGGACTAGATGGCCTTTAAGGGCCCTTCCGATTTAAATAATTCTATGATTCTATGTCAAAACCTGGGAATGCAACTTCCTAATCATGAGGTTAGTGAGCACCTTTCAGATGGACTCCTGCTTGCCAGGCTGGTGCACTGCAGTATTTACTTTTGCCTCCCAGCACTTTAAAACAAACATGAGAATGGAATGTATATCCCTTTGACGAAGCAGGATGATGGCTGCTTTATTGAGTGTTTTGGTTATTGATTTTCCTGCCATGATGCTGGTTATGGTCAACATTTTCCTCTGAATTTTGCTCTCAGGCTCTTCAAAGACATTGAATCCTAGTCTGTACAAAGGGGTAACTCCTGCCAAGCTGCAGTCACGGCAGTGACATCACTGTGCCATTTGTTTATAGCCATTGGCAAATCATGTTATGGGGGACCTGGGGTGAATTTCCTAGAATTCTCAAATGAAGACGGCTCCATTTACACCTGCAAAAACAAGCCTGGATGTTAAAAGCACTTATTACTCTATAGCCTGATCTGTCAAACTGGTCCACATTTATCATGACAAACTCTTGAAAATCCAGAGGTTTGGGGTCCATGGGAGGTGCTAGGCCCTTTGCAGCATGCTGGCTCCAGGCACCAGCTTCTACAGCTCCTACAACAGTCCTGGACACGGCTGCATCCATGTCCTTTCTTGGGCTGCACCAGAGGAGGTTCACCAATTATCAAAGTGATGAATGTCACGTGAGGGTTGCACTGAAGCCCACCACATGAATGTGCTTAGAGGTGATGTTGTGTGTCATGTGTAAGGTGAGGACACTTGAAGGTAGTGCAGGTAAAAAAGGTGTGGATCAGAAGCAGCTAAGTCCCCTTTTTCAAAAAGGAGATGTCTGAAGATGTCTAACTGCACGTGTCTCACTCAAAACTCCTAGGATGTAAGTATACAGTAAAATTTCTAAAGAGTCTGAGGATCTTGTAGCCTTCTAGTATTTAAAAAGGGATTATAAAAACAAAGAGAATCAACTTTTTACAAGGGTAGACAGTGACAGGATAAGGGGGAATGGTTTTAAGCTCAAGGAGGGAAAGTTTAGATCAGATGTCAGGGAGGAGTTCTTTACAGAGAGAGTGGTGAGGCTCTGGCACAGGCTGCCCAGAGAGGCTGTGGATGCCCCATATCTGGAGGTGTTCAAGACCAGGTTGGATGGGGCCCTGGGCAACCTGGTCTAATACCAGGTCTGGAGGTTGGTGGCCCTGCCTGTGGCAGGGGGGTTGGAACTCTATGATCTTTGGGGTCCCTTCAAACCCAAGCCACTCTATCCTTCAATGGTTCTGTGATCTCATGGGTTGCTCTAGATCGTAGAGTCATAGAATTCCAACCTCCAGATCTGGTACTAGACCAGATTGCCCAGGGCCCCATCCAACCTAGGATATCCAATTCTGCAATCAGTTTAGGCATCAAGCTCCCACTGACTGTTGAAGTTGTTTGCCCTACCATAGCTGTTTAAAGGTCATGAGTAAAGGTTAAACACAAGAGGCTTCTTGCTGGCAGTGATGAATTGGAGTAATTGGCTGTCATGACTCAGCAGCAGCAGTGCACAGGGAAATTGTCAGTGGGAAGGTGTCCTGGATGCAGTTAAGCACAGCATTTGGGGCTACAGATTTTGAGGACTCTGTAACTGCTGCTTTCATCTTAATTCTCTTCTTGCTTGGGATTGTCACGTTCCAGCTGGTAGACTCACACTCTAGAAATCTGAGGTGAAAAGCAGGGCACTGAGAACAGCTCCTGTGCAAGATTCCACTCATGACTCAGGTTCCTCTCACTTTGCCATGAGCAATGAATGCTGATGCAAGAACAGTAGTTCCCATGAAGAGCCACAGCTCAGAGAGCAAAATTATAGACATAAGCATGTAGTGGTGTGGTTAATCATGAATGTGCAGAACAAGATTTGGAAATGATGCATAACATAATTACAAGCTTCTGTGATGCAAACTTCTTAGGGAAATTACTGTTGTATGATTGTATACGTTAACCATATGCCTATTGAATTTAATGCTCTTTTCAAAAAAAATTGATGGGTCTCTAATTTGACCTAAGTTCGTGGTGCACTTAAAGGTCATCAAATTAGTCAGAACTGTATTTGCTGAACATTAAAGCATAGTTATTTAGGGCCCATGATGGGGTTTGCTGGTTCTGACCAAAGGAAAACAAACATGACCAACAATCTACGACCTTATGATACAGCTGAAAAATCCTGTTCTGGAACATTCAGGATTAGATAATGCTTTTACTTGCCTCCAACTCAAAGATCCTGAGGAGTCATTGATTGTTCTCTGCGTCTGTCTTTGAAAAGTGGTTAGTTAAAAATGCTGTGAGCTGAGTACTCCGCATCACTTTGAATCATAGCATAACTAAGGTCAGCAGGGACCTCTGGAATCAACATTTTCCAAAAGCAGTTGCTGTGCCAGGAACAGGGAAGTAGTTTAGAGGCCTTTTGGTGGTAGTGCTTGAAAACACTGTATGTGAAGAAAAGAAATATTTCATCCTTAAAATATGAGCAGAAAATAGAAATTCAGTGCACAAGATATCGATTTTTAATTGTCAGTCTTTGAATTGCATAATTCCATGTTTTCATAGGAGTTGCCCTATTCTATACTCAGACTTTGCCAAGTGGCCCTATTGCATATGTTTGGGCACCAGGGAAGACTAAAAAAGTTCATAGGCCTAGACCCTTAGTGCATTTTCCATAGCTGCCTTGCACTCAGTTACTTCTGCAGAGTTTCTCATGCACTGCAAGCTGTGACAGTGTGCTCAAGGTCTTCTGTAGCTTCCAGAACAGCCTGTAAGAGTGTTAGCCAAGCCTGGGTACACTACTGGCCCTTAGTAGCCCTGAATAACCTCACCTGCTACCTCCACACCAGGACCCAGCTCAGCTCAGCCTGGGGCTATTTACATCTACTCTGCTACTGGGTGGTGGTCTTCAGTATCTACACTTAAATGGCTCCTGGTGTAGAAAGTTTTCATTCAGTTGTGCCCAGTTTGCTCTCAGTAGAACCATTTCTAGTTCTGTCATGTTTAGCCCTATGAGTCTGTGTCCCACATTGAGGACCTACTTCATCCCCTTCATGCTGTGGCTCTGCACATGTCCCTCAGGTGGTAAGAGGCTGGTTTCCAATCCAGTTCCCTGGAGGATGATGATCTGGTTGTTGTTACCTGCTATTCCTTGGTATGTAGGTCAGTAACTATTTTTATCCTCCAAATTTGAAATTTTTTTAAGGCTCAGTTGACTGCTCTGACCTGTGACCCATATTGTTCTTGTTCTCAATTCTGTTTATCACAACCTGTTTTCCATATTTTTTCCAATTTTTCCATAATTTTTCCAAATTTTTTTCATATTTTGGGTTTCAATGACCAATATGTATATATTAGTGCTGCACTATATGGTAACTCATACTTTTCTAGGTTTTGGGGGTTTTTTGATTGTTTGTTTGTTTTTTTCAATAGAATGAGAACACTTGCATGTGGTTGTAGGGGTCAAATGTACTATTTTGTTTGTTTGTTTATTTGTAGATTAATGTGTATTAACTGCTTCTTCTGTTAACAAAAAAAGTTTCATCCATTGTGCCTAAATAGATCTCCTTGAATATTAAATAGATTATCCATGAAAAATACCTTATTAGAGTCTCAATTCATTTGAAATACAGCCTATTTAATCTTTTGCAGCACTGAATTTTCAGGCTTCAGAAATGTATTCTGTTTTTAATTTTAGTTTCAAAAACGTTTCTTAATCAGAAGTCTAACTCAAATTCCAGCCTTTATTTTTTCTTCTTACTTTGATGGAAAATGTTACTAGGTGTCATGAATATAAGTCTTTGATCCCAAGACAGTCATAAACCACATGAAAGTCAATTGTCTTTCATTCCAAGCGTTCCTATTTACACTCAGGGGGAAAAAAAAATCACCAAAAAAATCAACCTTTTTTTTTTTTTAATTTAATAGAAAACAGTAACAAATAAAAAAAGAATTGCCATAAGCAATTCTGGCATGAGCTAAGCTGCGTGGCCTACATAACTTGTTTGATTAAAGGTGGTATGCTTAGAATAAAGGCTTTACATGCTCAGGGTATGTCCATGCAGTCCTCTGCAAACGTGGGCTTGTTCAGCTATCCAGGAGGGAGCCAGCTCTGGGGTGGAATCCTTGTAGATTGCTGTATGTGGTGTATGCTAGAGATGCTAAAGCTCTCTCTTTGCCAAGTTCACATATGGTCTTGAGCTATGTGCTGGCATGGTACTGGTTTGGAATAGGCTGAAATCAGCTCCCTAGGAACAGCAGCATGGCAATGCCAGTGTGGGCTGCACTGCAACTCCCCATGACCTCTGTGCCTTAGAATCATAGAATCGTTAAGGTTGGTAAAGACACCTAAGACCATCTAGTCCAACTGTCCACCTAGTCCTGTCTTGTCCATTCTGGTAACTGGCCCAGTGTAAGAACTGGTGAGTAGAAGAACCAGTGCAGCCAGAAGGTGATGTGTGCGGGGGAAATAAGAATGCCAGGAGCAGCTGAAATTGGTGCTGCTACTGAAAAGGAAATTAATAGTCAATCTACAGCCTTAACCCACTGTGCATAAAGGAGACTTAGCTTTGGTGGTGGAATCATCACAGCCATTTGTCATACATAACGGGGCTGATGCTCTTTCTCCTGTTGATCTAAGGACATACAGAAATCCTCCAGTTGCTGAAGGCTGGGTGAATTCTTACACTGTTTGATGAAGGGGCTTGTAGTCAAATTCCCTGGGTAAGTCAGGGATAATGAATTTAGTTTCATTCTAGGCCTATTTATTTCAACTACACTTGGACTGCATCACTTTTTAGGACACTTAAGAATATTTGTGTTCTATAAAATGGTGAACTTATAGATTAATGAAAATATAATACACTGGTTTGAGGCTCTCAGTGACTTGTTTGCCTCTGCATAGAACATTCATGAGAAAATATCTCTGCAGTTCACTTTCTGAATCCTATCAGCAGCATGAAACCACAGCCATTCAAACTGAAAAATATTAGTTGTGGGATGCAAAATTCCCACTTTTTCCTGCAGTGTAGACCACAATTAATTCTAAGTGTAATTATTATCCATCACTGAGTTATTGTCTGTTAATGATGTGTTTGTTTTTTGATTAAAGAAGTGAATGTCAACATGTGTTCCAGACACAATTTATCTCAGACTTTTTAATCACCGTAACAGTCACCATAATGTCTGGTCAAGTAAATCCCATCTAGAGCTTTCTTACCCTGAGGGAAAGCATTTTCAATTAAGTTGTGCTTTTGAAATGTTGGAGCATATTAATGTGGCTTATCGTTCTTCCTTGTGTAAAATAGTTTCCAGCAGCCCTCAGATGACCAGTTCAGCATCTTTTCTTTGTTTAGCCTAAAGCACAGTTCTCTACTCCAGTTTTACTGTGGTGATGTCACTGAACGTGAGGTTGAAAGCAGAGAAATTGGGCACTTGTTATTGTAGTATACAAGTTGCCCGAAACAAAGATTCTGTGGCTTGGAAGCAGCTCTGGAATTAATTTTATTATTTCTCTGTGCCTCCCACATTCGCATCTGCACTGGAATGGCAGCACTGACCCTCTGAGAAATGTCACAGTTATCTGCTGACACTTGAGTTTATCTGCAGATAAAAAAAATTCTGCTTGATATCTCCTGCTATCCAGCAGCATGTGTACACAATTAACGTCCTCTATTCTTGCATATCTTCAAAGGGCATTGGCTGGTTTGGGTATTTTTCTCTCCATACTAAGGGGAGGGCTGCTGCTGTGCTGAGGGAGGTGATTGGTGGTCCTTCTGGTTTTCTTACTCAGCAATTGTAACAATACAGGAGTGTGTCCTATGCCCAGCACGGGACACAGCCAAAGGTACTCAGCAGATTCACAAGCAAGTCCAGGACACAGAGGAGAGGTGGTCTGTAGACATATCTAAAGCTAGTGTACCTTAAAAATTCCTTGTATGTTACTAGCAGGGAGTTCTGCATGCACAATCTGTAAAACCCATCAGATGAGACAGGTCAGATCATGGGATGTCAGAGACAGTGTCCCCAGGTCTTGTGCTTATATTGCTTCCAGTGCCCAGGTTTGCTAGGTTAAAAACGGCTCGGACAGATCATAGTAAAATGTGGACAATTCCACTAAGATCATGTTTCTTGTGCTACACAGTGAAAATTCCTTTCCAGAAATCACTTTTGAAGTTAGCTTTTAGTGTGCCAATTCCAGGGTTAGCTTGTCACTCGAGAGCACAGCTGATTCAGGGGTAGGTGGAATGGGGTGGCATATATTAAATTATCAGCCACTGTATGGGAACTGCTAAATCATGACCTGAAGCACTGATTGATCACCTGAGGTGAGCACTGAATCAGCCACAGGGGCACAGGTGAAGGCAATGCACCTGTGTGACCGGAAGGGGTGGAGTCTGGCTCCACCTCTCCCAGACTCCATGTAAGGGCTGACCACCACTGGGGAAGGATTTCTTTCTAGAGATTGCTCCTTTGGGGTTTCCTACTGTGAGCTTAGGACACAGGTGAGCGGTTTCCTTTATTTTGATTGTCTCCTTCCATCACAACCATCACAATAATCTATCTAATTATACCATCTATAAAGTATCTCAGCTACGATGCTATTTGGAATTATTCATTCTGTTAACTGTACAGCCACATTTGCCTGCCAGTCTGCTCAGTTGGGAGTGTGGGTATGAAGTGAGGTGATAAGGGCAAGTATACTTACAACAGAGTGTGTAGGTGCTAATTTTCTATCAGATCTAGTCAGCATCTGATAATCACCCAGAACTTAATAACTAGTTGGTGTGTATTTAATAGACATTGACCCACTGAGAAATCTATTCCTTGTGATTTTTTATTGGAAACATCTCTGCAAAAGTGGGTTATCTCCCACTGCCCTAGTTATCAGTGACTGGTGTGGCAGGGCTGAAGGGCTACAGCTGTGCAGCCCTCTGCTTGGAGGCTACTTTGCATGAGATCTGAGTCTTCTGCCCTTCAGAAGAAAAGCAGAAATATTTCTAGCTACCACTTCCAGGCAGCAGATTCTTCTTTCCAGTACAATTTTTCCACTTCACATGCTAGTGGGTAATTCAGGGAGCTTTAATTTCTGAATATGAATGTGAGAGGTCTACACTCATCTATTTTTAGTATTTTACTGGTTCATGAAGGTGTTGCGCAGGAAAGTATGTATGCATGCTCCTATTCCATCTCCTCAGCATTTGCCACCTCCAGTTTTCTGTCCTTTCCACATCCCATCCCGCCTCTGCAGTTGTTTGTAGTGCAGCTCTTCACTCCTTCACTTCCATATTCAGTTTTTATTCTTCTGACAACCTAAACTTAATTTCATCTAACCTGGGTTATGTGCCCTTGGTGGGAGGTTAAAATTTATAAAATCTTAAAAGTAAAAATCAGTCAATCTTTGACAAAAGCTCAATAAATCATCTTGTCAGTTTCCTTCTCCCTCCTCTGCTCAGATAATTCAGCCTTCATTTACCATCTTCATCCAATAAAATGCTGTGGGGGCTTGAGTTATCCCAGTTGTTTTTCCCCAGGAGGCCACACCGTGGGTCATGAGACTCTGAAGAACCCAAGTGGTTTGAGCACCATTCATATTTTGCATCTCCAGCAGTGGTTCAATAGCAGATTGCTTCCCTGGGGCTGTCTAAGTCTGTTCTCCCAGATCTTTCCTCAGGCTTTACAGCACCCTACTTTAGACTAGACACGGGTAACAGTGTTGATGTTTATGCTTGCATGTGTACTTGAGAAGAAGCGCTGGAGTGGCTATGAGACTCCTCTTCCTATTTTGTGGCTATGAGACTCCTCTTCCTTCACCTCAATATGCACAAGGGCTCAGCCCATGCATTAAAAGGTCACCCCACCTCCTTACTGCCACTTCTGTTGACAGACATACCTTGCTGACTCGTACCAATGTGCAACGTTCCTCCATGCGGTGCTTACAATTCCTTCAAAATGGACTATTTTTTTTTGAGTACCCCATATATATCTCTTTATATCTCAAATGTATTTCACATATAATAAAATGATTAAAATTTCTTGGTCTAAACAGCTATTTTCTTCTTGCTTCTCGGCCTATTATTATTCCTATCAAAGCATGTTCCAAAAGGCAATATATTATAGTTAATGAGCCCCAGCCAGAAACTTTAGCAGATGGCACCACCTGAAGAGGCAAGTTCTGTTTTAGCTTTCTGGAAACATCTAAGCATGTGGATTCAGTTGAAGTTTGAGAACTCTTTCTGAGTACTGCCTTATGCAGATGAATGAGTCACAATGATGGCCTTTTCCAGTTTGTTATTTTTTTCACATTACACCTTACATTTTACTGTTTGTTGATCGTAAGAAGAATAATGAATTTAAATGGGAAGCACTAACATATTGTATGGATTGTTAGAATTTAACAGAAACAACACTCAACACTAACTGTACTAGTAGCAAGCCTAGCATTGCAGTACAACAGAAGCTGAAGTAATTTGCAACTACTCAGTAGAAAATAGTGCATGTATATGAGGGAGGACGCTTAACCAGCCAAAAAGCATAAGACACACTATTGGAGTTTTGGTATAAACAGGTGATAATTCCCTTTTTGCTTCTATAGTACGTTGTGCAACTTGTGGAACAGTAGTTGCGTCTCTGAGGAAGTATTTCAATTCTCCTTTTTCTCTTCTTCCAAGTCATTACACAATCAGCAAGTCTTTTTATCACTGATCTTTAGCAGAGGTTTCTGTTTTACCACAGGTCTGAAGATAGAGGTCAGTTATTTGTTTTTACATATGGCAGTAGGGGATGTGGTTGTATTTTGTGATTTTTCAAGGCTGCTTTGGTTGGAGATAATCAGTTTTCCAATTTCCCTTTGGCTTTGCATTCTAACTCTTTCTTGTCGTCTCTAGCACGTTTGGTTTATATTTCAGGATCAGCTATAAATTCCTGCTTGTTATTTTGCAAAAATTCATACTGGTTTAAAAAGATTTTACATGGATGGTAATAGCTGAGTCACCTCTACCTATTTTAAAGGGGGTATTTTGAGCAGCCACTCATTGCCCTCCGCTGTACTTCTAGGGGAATCCAAGGTAGAATCTGTTTTTGAAATATATGATAAAAAGCTTCCATGTTTGTCCAGCTTGGGAAAGATTTGTTGACAATTTAATTTCCTTTGCTGAATTTTTACAGCTTCTGATTATTCTCTACCTGCAGAAATTCTAGTAGCATTGCAAACTAAAACCTTGAACCAACTGCAGTACTACGCAAATCAATTCCAAAAGCAACCTGTTACTTTGTCAACATCAGTAAATCTTGTCTGGATTTATTTTCAAACTTCTTGAATATGTTGCAAAATATATTATTGCTTAATCTATTGCTAGGGACTCTTGAATCATGTTGTCCAATAAGGAAGAAGCTGACAGAGCTTCAAATGCCTAAGTTCAGTTTTGTTACCCTGGTCTTTGGCTAACATGGTGCAGAGAGTTTTGGTACTGCAAAATGTATTACATAATGTAGGATTTTGCAGTTATAAAGAGCTGTTTGTGGATAATGAACTAAAAAATAAGCATGTTGGAAAATTATGTGCATGTATGTGGAATTGCTGTGTTTGTCTATTTAAAAGTTTAGTTATTGAACAATGAATGTTCACTTTGTTTTTTGTGACTGAAGTGCTGCAACTTATGCTTACCCTTATAATTAGCAAGTGTAACTGAAAGGTTCAGTAGTAATTAGGTAAGTAAAGAATTTCAGTGCAGATTACAAATAAAGACAGACTAGATAATTTGCTTGAAAACTTTTTTTCTCCCTTCAGTGAGAACCAACCTACAAGAAAATATTCCCATCGTGTACGAACGGGTCAGATACCTCGTAGAGCCACAGTCTTTCAAGAGCTGTGTGGATGTGGCTCTGAGGGATGTGGTTAGTGGTCATGGTGGTGATGGGCTGGTGGTTAGACTGGATGATCCTAGGGATCTTTCCAACCTTAGTGAGTCTATGATTCTTATTGACAAGACCAATGATTCTGCCATCCACCTCTTTCACTGCAACACCTCATACTGTCCCCCTGTATGCTGTATCCTTCATTCAGCCAGCATTTTATGAGTCCTTCGTGGGGTATTTTTCAGGCACTTACTTTTCTTTCAACAAAATAGGTGCTCTATTTCATAATGTAGTATCACTAGAATATCTTAGAAATTTCTCTCTTGCTTTTTGTCAGGGTCATTGCTGCCCTGTTCTTTTAAAATAATGGCATATAAAGTGTTTCCCTTGGCATATGTGCCAAGTTTCTGTTGATACTGACCTATGACATTTTGCCTTGATTAAAATTTTGGCAAAGGCCAATACTCTGCTGAGATTACGTATCCAAACTTGTACATGGAGAGTATTCTTGAACTTGTGTCAGGTGCTGCTGGACTGGCACAGGGATTTTCTGGAGTTGTGTGAATTGTGCTTCTTTCATCCTTGTTTGGAAAGGTGTTGATTTGTTCCTCCCTCTTTCCATGGATTTGTAGCTATTGCTTATGCTTTGAGTTTTTAATTAATTTGTGCTGTGTTCTGAAGCAACTGACTTTGTTTACATTGGGGAAGTGCTAGGAGGTATGCAGTACAAAAAGACGTGGCATTTGGTTGTTGGGTTTTTCACTTCAGTCACCATCTGAGAAAAGTAACTTCATAATCACACAATAAATCTCTCTGCCTTAATTCTTGTCACTTCAGAGGCTGTTATCATCTACTTATAGTGATAACATCCAAAGTGCTGTGTGAAGGGAACTTTTTCCTTGGTCTTTTCTTGCCTATTTTCTGCTTTTTTTTTTTTCCCCTCTCATGCCTACTGTTAAAAGGTTTGAACAGACTGGGGCTTCCTGGGAAATAATGTTCAAAATTGCAATAGAAAATGACTGGAGTGGATGATAACTCAGAAAAAAAAATGCAGCATAATTAACTGCTTTAATTTAACCTAATGATAATTAGCAATATATTTCTGTCCCTTTTTAAAGCCTGAGGAAAGCTGCTTTGTGTTATGGTCAGTGATTACTTTGGGTATCTATACTCTGAGTCAAAAAGACCAGGAAAATACTTTCTTAACAGACTAGGTAAGACTTTGGTTGATATTCTTGGTTAGTGAAGTACACCTGAAAACCTTTCACTTTATTTAAACAATTTCTCACACTGTTCAGTTTCTGGTGGCCCAAGACAAGTGATACAGAATAAACAAAATCACAAAAAGCTGCAAGAGCACTGAAGTTTGATACAGAAAAAGCGCTTGGTGTAGGTTGCCACAGATACTTTTAACACTTAGAACTGACAGATGAATATCAGTAATCTTGCAGGGGAAATGGACTTTCTGTAAGTAACAAATTAGAAATGCTTGTTATACCGATTACCAGAGCCCTTGCCTTTACAACATCTAGCTGCAAAGAAATGTGGATTCTACAATTATTTCTATTATGAAAATACACCAGATATGTGGAGTATTTAGATGAAGATATTTACCATTCTACTTCTAAGAGACAGTGCAGTGTTCTTCACGCTGCACAAAACAAAGGTGGTAAGACAACCATTTTCCACCCAGCTGCACTGACATTCGTTCTGTAATTTTGGTAGATGTTCTTGATGGAGACTGGAAATAAATCTGATGCTATGCATAAAAGAAGAGATATTAGCTGAGATAATGGTTAACTTATTTCTCCGTTTTGCTGTCACTTTGCTTCCCTGTCTTTTCTCCTACAGTATGTGATTCTGAAGTATAAGACAGTTCTTGCTCTTTAAACCCCTAAATCATAATTACAGTGTTCATTTCTAACATATTCTTATACTGTGGTGTAACTCCACTGCGCTCTTGTTTTCTACTGCAAATCATGCTTGAAGCATCTGCCTTTGGAGACCGTCAATAGAGGGCTTCCTGTCATGCAGAGGCACCTCTTGCCAAAGCCAAGGAATGGATGTCCTAATTTGTGCTCCATTTTTTAATTTTTTTTATTGTACATAAAGGTCACCGAGGGAAGCTGCCAACAAAGAAAGAAAGGAAAAATGGAAAGAAATAATTCCATGAGACCATAAGCTGCTTTGTGAGCACAAAGAGGTCAGCTATGACTGCTGTGATCTTGACTCTGGCTGCTCTTGAGGGTCAATGATGTGGTCTGTATTAGTTCATGAGAGAAACGTGCCATAGTTCAGGCACTTAGGAGACATATCTGTTCTCCCAAGCTAGTGAAAAGGTGATATTAAGATGATGTAGAGAAGCGAGTCTCATCATTAGCATTCAGCATTCTACATGTGGAGATACCAAACTAAAAGGGCTAAAATTAGCTGATCGTATCCGAAGATCTTGAAGAACAGGTCGTGATGCTCACATACAAAATAATGAACACTGATAAGAAAGATCAAGGGGAAAGTTTTGTAGATACTAAGGCAAGATGAACAAGTGTCACTGCCAACAAAGCCTTGTATTTTATCCAGTAATTCTTGCCTGTAGACGGAATAAGTCATGCATGGGCTAAGACTTAAACATGTGCTGAAGTATATTAAGACTGTCTTCTTTTCAGTATTGTGGATTTTCCTCTTTGCTTGGAGCAGATACAGAGAAAGGTAGAAACAGCCTCTTGGTAATCCTCAAAGGAACCAGGGGAAATAAAGAGAAGGGAAGGATCTGTTGATGTGAACTGGTCAGGTCACAACCTCTCTCACTGCCCTGCTGTCTAGTTTTGATTTTGTTGATGTTTTTTCTAGACTTGCACATAACTGAGATGGATGTTCTGGAGAAAGTGCATTCATAAAGATAAGGTAAAAACAGCAAAACATTTTTGAGAGATCTCTCTTGATCAAATGCTCTTTTTCTGAAAGTTGCCTAGTTGAGAGGGAAATAAATTTGGCATTGGTATACGCATGAAGTCATTTTCTGTATCTGCTGTTGGTCTTTATTGTTGCCTATGACAAGGGGAACTCAAACAGAATAAAAGTGATTTTGGATGGTTTTAGCTGCAACTCATTTAACAGATGAATTTATGAAAGTTTGGCTTATGTATCTATTTGCATAAACAGAAGAGAAAGGGCAGCTCATTGTAGGAAAGTTCTTAGATTGTATGTGCAATTTATTTCAGTAAAAGGCAATTCAAGAAAAAGACTGTGAATGAGGAAAGGATTTTTAGCTCGAGTGAAAAATCAAAGTAGGGATGATGATAGTTGGATGACATACAGTATAAAGGATGCTTTGCTTACAATATAACAAAAAGAATAGATCCACCAGGAAAGATCAACAGAAAATACACATACTGATTTTTTCATTTTTTTCTGAAGAAGTGTTCAAGTGTGTAAACAAAAACAGATTATTTGGGGTTTGTCCCCAGAAAGGAAGTGATCTTTTCAGCAATGTTCGATAGTCATTTATTTAAAAAAAAAACCAAACAAACACAAAAAAAACCCCACAAAATAAATCAAGTTAAGATTAAGGAAAATTGGTCGCAGATAATGGGAGCCTTGAGAGGCTTGCTGTCTCCCAGCAACCAAGATCTGGGATGTTGCCAAGAGGGTGCCACAACTTGTCAAGAGCATGGACTACTGTCCACTACTGTTCTTTCATGTGGGCATAAAAGAGAGTAGAAGCTGGAACTGGAACGTAAGCAGAATCAAAAAAGGCTGGGGGTGCAAATGAAGAACACTGGAACTCAAATTATCTTCTCCTCCTTGCCAGTTGAAGGAAAGAAGGAAACCAGAAATAAACATATAGTGCATATCAGTTCCTGGCTGTGTGGTTGGTTCTGGCGTGAGGACTTTGATTTTAATGACAATGGGACTTTCTATGAAGTTTATTACCAGTTAGGGAGGGATGGAATCCAGAAGAGGCAGGGCAATCTTTGGCTGCAGACTGACTAACTTAGTGAGTCAGGCTTTAAATTCAAGGATTTGGGGGATGGGATCCAGAATGGCAATGCTTGTACAATTGCAACTGATTGCAGAATAAGCCAGGCCAACTGAAACAGTGACAAATGTTTCTTAGCTGCTTCCCATGACACAGTCCAGGAGTACAGCCATCTTAAGGGTGTGTATAGGTATGGGATTACCTCTTGCATCTGTCTTGGGAAGTCCATATCCTCTACTCACCTTTTGTCTATGAAGTGCCTATATATCAATAAATGCGGCATGGGAAATAGGAAGAATTAGAGGTCTGTGTGCAGTCACAGGGCTATGATCTCACTGCAGTCATGGTAACATCATAGAGACAGCTTACATGATTGGAATGCTCTCATGGATGGCTATGTACTTTTAAAGAGAGACATACAGGCAAGGCAGTAAAGTTGCTCCTTATATGAGAGAACAACTGAAATATACTGAGGTTTGCCAAGGGATGAATGTATGGAGAGCTTATGGTGAGAATTAAGGGGCAGCTTAATGTGGATGACCACATTAATTTGGGTGCCCCTGTTCTGTGGGGAAGGACCCGGGTATCCTGGTGGGCAACAGGTTGGCCATGAGCCATCAGTGTGCACGTGTGGCCCAGAAGGCCAATGACATCCTAGGGTGCAGCAGTTCGAAGGGGCCTCTCCTCTGTCCTCTTCTAAGACTTCATCTGGGTCTAGTTCTGAGTTTCCCAGTTCAAGAAAGATAGGGAACTTTGAGAGAGGTCCCAACAGAGGGCCACAAAGATGTTGAGAGGCCTGGAGCATCTCCCTTATGAGAAATGGCTGAGATCTGTAGGACTGTTCAGCCTGGAAAAGAGAAGGCTGAGAGGAGATTTTAACAATGTTTATGAGTACATAATAGGCATGCGTTGAGTGAATGGGGTCAGGCTCTTTACAGTGGTGCCCAGTGACAGAACAAGGGGCAATGGACACAGGCTGGAACACAGGAGGTTCCATCTGCACATGAAGGAGGACTTTGAGGAAGACAGTGCCCTAGAACAGGCTGCTCAGAGAGGGGGTAGAGTCTCTTTTTCTGGAGGTATTCAAGACCCTCCTGGATGCTTTCCTGTGAAGCCTACTGCAGGCAATGTGTTTTAGCAAGAAGTTGGATTAGATGAAGTCCTGAGATCCCTTCCAACCCCTATGATTCTGTTATTCAGTAATGGAATGTACTAACTCTAAATAATTAAGAAAAAAGAGCTTGGTCCTGTATTTGCTTAGATTTATAGCATGCATAACACCACTGAGTTCAGCACCTTAAGTAAAACCACAGAGGAGTACCTAAATTTGAAAGAGCATCATAAGTTCATAAAAATAGATTAAGTGCACAGGAAACTATAGCTGGGAAGCTTGGTGACTTAAAAGAAATTCAGACTATAATTAATGAACTAATTAGTAAACTAGAAAAAGATAGTTTAGGAAAACTACTAAAAATATCACCAGTAACAAGTCATATCTTAACACCCTGGGTCTGTGATAGACACAGGAAAAATATCGAATAAAAATTCACTCATTTCAAGAGAAATTAGCACTAGCTAAAACTTTCCAGAAACATCTGAGGATGTATTTCATAGAAAGGTTAAAAGTTAGTGTGTGAGACATGTTTAGACATCATTACTATATGACTATATGTGCATATTCAAAATGAAAATTCCTGTAATCTCTTCAATGTTTATTTTTGTGTACGTATAAAGTGCCTTTGAGCATATTGGTTTATTTCTGATTGTTTTAAGCTAACGTTTTGTAAGATTAAAGTGTCACATCTTATGTGAATTTCATCAGTATCACGGGATATTATGTGACTATAGAGCCAAGTTGGGTGAACAAGGTGTTGCCTTTGCAAAAAGGAGGGGTGAGTAAATCCTCATGACTCAGAAGTAAGACAAAATGAAGAGGCAGAGAATCTCAATTGCCACGTGTTCCTGAAGTAAATGTATATACATGCAAAACCAAACTGAGAAAAGCCATGAAAAGGCAGTGAGATTTTGATAACAAAATACTTTGTCCTTCATGTGGTGGCAAATAATCTTGGTCATATCTCTTGGAGCGTGGTGCTCAAATATACTAAATCACATGAGTCTTAGTCTTTATAGATATGACATTCAGTGAATAAAATCTAGTAAGTCTTAAAATGCTCACCTTCTCCTCCCTATATGGTCTTAAATTGAGCTTTACAATGTTGATGGAATTCTGCTGCAACACTGTGTTCCTTCAACTGGGTTGATAAAAAGATGTTGAAGCTTTGAGAGCTTTAAGGGAGGGTAGATAATACTTGTTTGAAAGCAGATTTAGAAACATCTACAATTAGATTTTATTCTGGCATGGCTAAGTCATTAAAGCTAAGAGACAACAATGGAGATTTCAGCCTATGTATGCAATCTGAGGTACACTACTTGTCTTCAGCAGTTTTGAAAATGATACATTGATAACTGAGAGATTAATCTTCAGTGTTTTTGGACAGTAGTAAAAGAGTTAACATCAGGAGCTCTTTCCTTGAAAATAGTATTTTTATTCTGAAGAAAATATATTGAAGTCATCATTCCAACTGAGCTGGAAAATCATGCAAAAGAAAAAAGAAATTGATAGATATAAACAAAGTGGTGGTCAACCAATCCTAACTGCCTCTTGATCCTGATTCAGGGACCATACATCTTCCTTTCATATAATCCTAGGAAACAAGCAACTCCATGAGTTTAAAAAGGAATTTCTTTAGCACTTGCACGGAATTTTTTATGAAACATCCAAAGTTTAATTGAGCTTGCTCAGGTAACTACATTTCTGGAGCCTGAAGACACTTAGCTGTGAGCCTTACCCAAGCACTGTAAACATCAGGAACTGAAATTGCTGTCCTGCTTAGGTATGAGGAGTGTGAACAAAGGCTGAGAGTTGTTCAGATGCTGTAGGACAGCCCCATGCTCTGAAGAAAGGAGTGAGATGTAGAGTTTTCCTGCAAAGCGAGAATAATCAAAACAAAAACCTTTATGATGTAAATCTGTGCCCCTAGTTGTAGCAGGATTCAGATTCTATAGGGAATAAATTTAATAGCCTAAGCAACTGTCAGAGACTATATAAATATTCTCCCTCAATTAGTGAAAGGGGCACCACAGTAAGGACTACCAAGCGACTGATTTAACGTTGCTAAGCTAGGAAGTGTACTTAGGTAACAGTACAACTTTTTGCAAAGGTGTTCTGGGAGAGAAACTGCTACAAATCTCCAACCCTACAATAGTGATGAACTTCCTTTATATATGCTTAAAGGTCAGGCATCATGGTGAAGATGTTATGATGAAGTAATTTAATTATCTTTGAATTGCAGCATGCAGTGTTGTGATATTATAGTAGGAGCACAACACAGTGTTAGGTTTTATTACTGTTTGTCATCACATTAAATTGGCTTAGTTTGAAAGTGCACCAAGAACAATAACTTTCAAAATCATTCCTGCCTTGAATGCTGTCCAGCCCATTTACTCCTTTCTCTGTCTTCCCTCCTCACACCAGCTTGTTCGCTAATTCTCCTTGATGCCTCTTTGAATGCAAGAGAAAGTGTAAGCTTTCCCCTCCTTTCCTTACTGTCTTTGCTGAGAGCTGTTTCAGGATAGAAAACTGGTTTTTAGTTTTCCATCTTGTTTTGGTCCTGTGTTTGTGGGTCGCTAGTAGTTTTTTGCTCCTTTGAGTTTTTCCCAGTTTTGTATATTGATGTTCTATGGAGAACCTACTGAAGAACAGAAGTTACACAAGTTTGAAAATGTAAGTTTTAATTTTTGAATGTATGTGATAGCAAAGGTTATTAAAAAAAATGGAAGTTCCATTATGTCTAGAACCTGGCTAACTGAAATAAAACCCTTTGATTCTGTCTGGGAAATGTTGAAACAATATTTCTTCATTTCTGAACATTATTTTTTTCTTCATACTCTTTTGTTGCATTGTCAGCATGAAGTTTATCCTTATATTTCAATCATACATGGGAATGGATAGAAAGCTCACACTGAAAGAATGGAATCAACTGTGTGTGAGCTGAGTCAAGTGCACAGAGATTTGTGGAGAGTGGAGGGAACACTGGTTCTATTATCCAGCCCTACTTCATGCTCATGGCATGGTCAGCTTGGTGAAGCTGTTATGGCCTTGTCCCACTGAATTCTGAGCTCAAAGATGCAGATTCTGTGGCTTCTCAGAACTTTTTTTTTTCTGGTAATTGACCACAATTGATGTGGAAAGGCTTTTTTTAATATCACTCTGGAATTTCCCTTACAACTTACCTATTCTCTGTTGCATAGTTTTGTGTCTTGTGCTTTCATTGAGTACATTCTGAGTAGGTTTCCTTGTCTACATTCTTCCATTAAGTCGTTGAAGAAGCTGTTAAGTATTTCCTGAACATTTTCCAGATCTTATGGCTGAACAAGCCTGTTTCCTCAGTCTCTCCTTGGACTTGTGTGATCTAGCTTGCCAGTCCTCCTATTCTGGTGGCTCTTCACTGGACTTGTTCCAGTTTCCCCCAGGGGGATCTCTCTTCCATGCACATGCAGGAGTGAAAGCACACGTTATATACATTCAACATGTGAATATTCATGCATTTTCTGTGAAGATCCTGCTTATTCTGACAATTGCCATGCATACAAAATCTAATATGCATATGCTGTGTTATTATGGAGTTCTTGCAAGCAGCTTTGCTGATCATTGGGTTCTACTAGGATGCACTATATGGCCAAATGGTCATGAGCTAAGGAGGCCTGTTCCCTTATTTGGTTAAACCAAAATATTTAATTAATATTTTTCTAATTATCACATCGCCCTTGTTATGGTGCCCATATTATCAGCCTTTGCAGTGTACAGTGTACCTCCTCACACTTTGTGGAATGTCAAGATTCTTCTTTTAGTCTGCAGAAGTCCTGCTTATCTAGGAGAAACAACGTTCCTTGGACACAATCCCAGTTTGGTGAGGACTCTCAATTGCTGGATTTCAAATGTGTCAAATACACAGGTTGTCTCACAAGTAACAAATGGGAAGAGGATTGTTTTGCTTGAGGTGTTGGCTACACTCTTGCTAATGCAATCCAATGTATGGTTTGTCAGCTTAGCCTCAAGGACTCACAGCCAAAATACTGCCACAGACACCAGAGCTGACCTTGAGCACACATAGCTAAGCCCCAAAGGGAAGAGGCTGAAGAGGGAAGAGAATTACAGAGAAAGATGGTTACCAAGTGGACAGGGTGATTAAAGCCCGTTGTTGCCTTTGGGGCCTGACACTTGCATACTCATGAAAGAATAGAAAGAAATAGACTAATGCCCATGTAAACATTAAACAGTTGCCTTGAGTAAGCTTGGTGGTAATTTTCCATTATTCTAGAGTCACTTGACCTATCTTTAGCTGCTAAAAAATAAGGCACTTATTCTAGATGTCACAGATAGGTGAAATGAATCATTTGCAGAAATGCTTGTCTCTCTGCAGACAACTGTGGGCTAGATGATGAGCTGAGATTCATCATTGGGGTTTTCCAGCTAATTCCATGGGAAAAACATGACTTGCTCGTACAATGAAGAAAGCTCAGTCTTGAAATGAGATTTTGCAACTGTTTAGTAGTTTTAGTGGGAGTCTGCTTATGGTGCTGGAGGCTCTAAACAGATGTTATCCAAGACTCACCAAACCTGTTAGGTTTAAAAAAACTTGATGAAAGTGAATCTTAGTAAAGAGAAAAATTTTCTACACTGTTCTAGATGATGAAGCGGTGAAAGTTTCATCTTTGGAGGGTTTCCAGTATTTTAACATTGTTTTTGTCCCACGTAATGAGTTGTAGGAATTAGTTGAATCAAAGAGTTCAGCTTGTGTTAGGGAATTCACTTCAGCTACCTGAACAGCAGCTCTCTCAAGACATCATGGAAATTCAGATAATCAGAGATTGCTGTCACAGTAACATGAAAACATTTGCAGGTCTTCTAATAAACCAAAATGTAAAGGTGTTAGACTTTTTCCCCCTACAACAGTACATGTTTGGTAAGCTTTCAAATTGACTTTTTCATCTAATATTTCTTTTGTCGTACAAAATTGCTTAGGTGCATAGATATAAAGGAGGAAGCTTAATGGCCCATGAGCAGAGGACTCATACCAAGGCAATCATAAATATCTAATGCAGCTGAATGTGCTAACCTATCTGTTTTTGTGCTTAGCAATAGAAGTGGCTCAGCCTTTTGTTTTTCTGTAGCACAAAACACAGCCATGAGATGCAAAAGAGGAGCGTATCAGTGGTTGGGTTTCCCAGGTTTCATGCTGAGACTTCAGGGAACAGGGTTTGGCAGGAACCAAAGGTTCTCTTTTTTCCCTGGGAAATTCCATGATTCAAAAAATGTTTCCATTTCAGAGCAGAAGATCTGAAAAAAAAAATACACCTGTTTTAAGAATTATTTCGTAATTGGCCAAAACACTGTGCTTAGCCTTGTTCAGAATTTCTCAAAGTGTGACTGCTGTAACTATGTCTTTATATTTGTTTAATCCATTTGAGCTGCAAAGCCTTCTCAAAGAAGAGAAGAAATAGAAATTTAGCTTCTCAGAGGAGCTAGGCAAATCCAGGTGCCATTGAGTTTAGCTGAAGTTGTGGATATTGAACAACTATGGAGAAATAATGCCTGTGATATTCCTACAACACATACATGAGCTAGAAAGTCAGAACAGTTTGTTAACCAAACTACAGGGAAAGAAAAAGACTCTATTTCCACAGATATTTCTTCAAGTCTTTGCTTGTAAAGGTCACTGCTGTTTTGCTGAACTTCAAAATCTCAGATTTGCTGAGCAGAATTCTGTTGCATCTAAGCTGTTGACTTTATTACTTCAAAATTCCTTCTCTGTTTACATGAGGTGCTGAGAACATCATCTCACTATGGAATCACAAATTGAAGCACTATTACGTAGGTCTCTAACCGTGACCACCTGTAGTCAACCTTGTGAAGGGAAGACTGTACTTTAAGCCATTAGCACTAATGTGAGTTGGTGAGGAGGAAAGAGTTAACTGAGAGGACTGCTTTCCTTATACTTCATGAGGAGTAAGGCTTTCCTTTATAAACTCACTATAAGGCCACAGGGGACTGGCAGTCTTACTCCAATGTCCTACTACAGGGTCTAGCCTCTTCCCCTCCATCTTGGACATGAATAGATGTTTCATACCAGATGTCATCCAGACTGGAAAAGGCCTCTAAGATCACCTAGTCCAACCATCAGCCCATCCCCACCATGCCCACTGACCACATCCCTCAGTGCCACATCCACACAGTTCTGAAACACCTCTGGGGACAGTGACTGCACCACCTCCCTGGGCAGCCTGTGCCAGCACCTCGCCAATACCTTCTGATGTTGGAGAACTAGGAGTGGCCAGTACTGGTCCTGATTCCTCAGGCTTCCAGAATAGCATGTCTTCCTTCTGAAGACTCTGGTGATGCTCTTTATAGCGAAGCTTGAAGTTTCCTGTGCTGGCTACTACATCCAAACCTTCTCGCTTTCTAGCGTTCCTGAAATCACACTTAACAGTAGTAAAGATAAAAGTAAATGTAAATGAGAATTTATTTACATAGCTTAAATGCTGGCAAGACAATTACGATAAATGTAGGGAGAGAACTAAGAAGAAAACTGTTCTTTTATCCACCCATACTTAAATGAACTTGAGAATTTTTGAATGGGATTCTTTCTGGGTATAACATTTACATCAAATTTATTCTCTGTGGCTCCACTTAGAAAGCAATTTAATTAAAATGTTGATTTCAATCTTTTCCCAAAGGATTACCTCCCATCTGCCACCTAACTTTCAGAAATACTTGTGTTTTTTGAGCGGGGTGAAACCATCTTCTGCCTAGATCATTAAGAAACGCTGTTGGTAGCCCTTCTTCAATCCTCTTGTATTGAAGAATAGAGCCTGGTACAGACACAGTCATAGGTTAAGGTTAAAGCCCTTTTTCACACGCTAAAACTTACACCTCTGTCAATGTTAAAGTGTATGTCTGCCTCTAACTCTGCAGTTATATTTTATGTAACTGCATACACAAAGTTGTGCGTACACACATTGATTTGAGCGCTTGTCTTCAACTGGCATTACTGTCAGTGGTAAACATGTTGGTGTAGTAACAACTTAGTGCCTGGCCCTTGGATTAGCTGTAATGCAGTTTAATAAATATTCAGATTTAGGAGCAAAGAACTCTAGAATCCATGGTGTTTCCTGGAAGACATCAGGAAACGCTGGATATGGAGAGTGATTTAGTGTTATTTTTTATTATTTTCTCTTTCTAATGATTACATGATTTACTTGGAAATAAGTCATTTAGTTAGTTTGAGGTTAATCTGTTCCTTACTGCTTTATTGCCTTGGGAATTTCAATTATAATATTCCATTTGCATGCTTACTTATCTCCATAGGAACTAATTGTGACTTATTAGTAATAATAACACTGGTAATAATCAAAACAAAGTGATGGGAAAAGTATACAGGGTACAAGATGTTGATAAAAAATTTTTCTAAATAAAATGCCTTTTGAATCTTTTTGAAGAAGCAACAGATTATAGTAGTGCAATGAATGCACAAGGAGACAGTAGTATTTCCAGTGTTAAAATATTTATGTTATGTATTTTGAGTGGGGAGAGATGCAGAATTCATTGGAGACCTTGATTTCTCTAGTCTTGGGATTAAACCTTCATTTAGTCATTTCTAAACTCCCTGTCTAGTAATAATTCAGATTTTATAACCTTTCATAAGAGAATAATTCAATTAAAAATAAACAAGCTAATTAGATTTAAATAAAGCTCATGTTGTGATGAGGAGCAGGAAATGAAAGATTCAGGATTGTGGAATTTATGTGATAACCCTCTGAATGCACTGAGGAATAGATTTCTTGTTCACATTGAATAAACAGGCTTCAATAATTTAAAGAACTCATTCCTAGAGTTCACAACACAAAGTCTCACACATTTGCTTTAGAGATCAGGAATGCAGAGCTAATCCTGATAGGATTTGAATGTGTAAATCCCAGGAATCATAGAAAACCTTTCCAGACTCAGTGCACTCTAAAGCCTGCACACTACAGAAGAGGAGCAGGAGACACCAAAAACACTTCAGTGTTCACCTTGAGTTGTTTTTCTACTTATGACTCACATGTGGGTTAGAGGTGGGCAAGAAACGTCTTCTGAAGTCTGTGGAAAGACCTCAAACAGATCTGCTTCTGAACTTGTAGGTCATCTGCTCAAGATAGCTGCTCTTGCATGGTTACCTGGAGGTTGCCTGGAGGTTCTCAGTGGCTGCTCCAAGCAGTAATAGTGCAAAGCCTGTGGGACTGCTGGTAAGACCAGCATGTGCCCATGCTTGCAATGCACAGAGGTTATGAAGCTGTTACCTTGGCTCCTGGCAAAGTTCTGCTAGCCTTGAATTTGAATGATAGGAGAGATATGAAACAAAAAAATCCCACCTGTGTTCATGATACTATTGGTAGCAATAGATATTTGCATAAACACTTCTGAGAAATAAGATCATACAGTAGGTGTTGACTCAACAACAGCAAGGCGTCTTCTCATAGCCTGCTCTGATAGATTTCACCAGTCCTTTGTGTCATGATGAGGTCAAGAGGTTGGCTGATGGGCACCACATGGCTCCTTTTCAAGGCTGATGCTTTAACATACAGTACAGGAAATCTGTCCAAAGTTTCTATTGCCAGCCTTGAACTTGGGAAACTGGATTTGGATTTCTGTTCTGCAGCTGATTACTTATGAGACCTCAGGGCAATAATTCAGTGTCAGATTCTTCAAGGTAGAAACCTATTTGTTTTCCATGGAAATTTGTTAAGGTTAGATGCTAAGTATCTTGACATCCTCTGAGGGGCATTTGAGTTTGTACCTGAAAAATAGAGCTGGAATGATTCATATACTTGATAAATGCACCAACAATTATGAAGTTGTCATACCTAATAGGTATAGAAGTCATAAATTCAGTGCAGATAGGACTACGTGGTTCCTGATGCTAATTTGACATTTCTCTCTTGTTAGAAAGGATGGTTTTGGTTGTAATATTGAAATCATTGGCAAATTTTATTATTGGCTTCTGTAGGTCCACTTACTCTTTAAGAAGTTTTGTTGTTATTTATATTTCTTTTCCAAGACTAATTGAAATAAAGTCAGCATCACTAAGTTTGTAAGTCAGTCACGCAAAAGAAACATTCAGCATCAGTCAAGGCAATGATGAGTTTGTCTAGATGGAAAATGACTGCACCACACAGATGGCACACCAGCTAAGAGGGATTAGGAAGGACAGCCCCACAGCAATATTTTTCTCTAGAGCTTGAGAGATTTATACTCAATTGTCCCCTCAGGACTAGAAGCAGTCTAGCCAGGATAAAGTGACGTCTTAATACACTTCTCAGTGGGGCTTTAGTTATTTGAGCGGGTTCATTCAGGGTCTCTGTGTTCCCTGGTACTTTGCCATGTAGATGTAACCTGAGACACTTGTTCTAAGAATATATTTGGTTGTAGTTCAGCATTGTAAATAAGGATTGCATGTGGCTGCAGGCTGTGGCTTTCTACTTAGGGCTTTACTGCAAGAAAAACAGTGGGTTTCTACTTCTGAAGCCTCTTAGAAATTGTTGGTTCTTTTACTCCTTTCATTTGACCTCTGGTGTTTACCATCTTCCTGTTTTGTGGTTGCCATCTCCTACCTGTCAGACATTAAGTTTCTGCCTCTTCTTTTAAGCACAAGCTAACACTGCTTTCTCTTTGTTTCATACATACTACAGGGAACACCATTAGTAGGAGAATATACTACTCTGCACAAAACATTTGCTCTTTTCTTGCTGCTGGAGAATCAGCAGAGGAAAATTGTTGGAAGATTTTTATCTACAACTTTATTTTTTATAGTTTACTATTGAATACAAATAAATGAAATTGGTTGATAGATGCCTTGTACCCCTAAGATGCACTGCCTTAAATTAACACGCTTTTCAGAGTAGGGCTGTAGTCACCATGAACTGGCAGACTCCTCCTTCCCATCTTTGGTGAAGTCTAAACAGTGAATACCTATATTTCTTGCACACTTTCCATCTGTAGAAAGACTGAACATGTTGCATTTATATAATGCTAAATATGTAACAGGAAATACATGTGGCATCAGGATGCCTCTTTTTGAATCCTTGAGATGTCTGTAGGGATGCTTAAGTGTTAATGTCCTTTGACATCTTACTTAATAGCAGTTGTTGGGGAAGTGGCAGATTGCTATGGACTTGTCAGTGTAGAATCTAGGTAATTAAAATCTAGTGCAGCACAATGGTTGGGAGTAAAGCAAGTAAATTATTAACATTTTCCTTAAAAACAGGATTAGTTAATAGCAGACCGGTCACTATAACAAAGGAATCATCATTTAACTGTTTTTCTTGTATCAACCACTGCTCTTATGGCTCAGAATTGGTTAGACTGATTTATGAAGGCTCTACTGGAGAGGAACGCTTTGCTGTACATTTGTCTGCAAAAGCTGTGGGGGAAAGAGGGAATTAAGCAGCAGAACAAATGCAAAAAGAAACAAGCAAACAAAAATCTCTACAAAATGGAAAAAATGCATGTGTGCATTCAGACTACCTTATCATTGCATATTAAATATTCAAGAATTAATCTGTGAATAATTTATGCAAAGGTATTCCAGTGCTGACACCACTTCACTGGGTATTTTCTATTCCAGGGCATCTTCACTTGTTTCTGTGTGTTGGTTACCAATCTCTACTCATGATTTTTACGTGTAGCTCCTTGGAGTGAATATATCTATTTGCCAGGCTTTTCCTATGTGCAAATACATTTTGCATTCAGCTGTGTGCAAAAACCAAACAGAGATAAGAGGCTGCAAATATTGTCAAGGGGAATATTAGTACCAGTGAAACTGATACCTTTATGGCAGCTTTTGTCATCCTGTGCTCTGGTTGTGATACCTTTGTTTCCAGGAGGACAGAGGTGAAAACATGAAAAATGCAATGGTTTTCTTGCTTTCTTCCCTTCCTTACTCCACCTTGCTTTCTCTTAGACTGGAGAATGTAGAGGGAAAAAAAAGGCATGATATGGGCATGGCTTCTCATTTCCCTGTTGCATCATGTGCACTCACTGCCGTGGCAGTTGGAGGCTTCTCTGGTGCATTTTCTCACCATCCAGAACAGGGCAACACAGCTCTCTGTGAGGTCCCTGCGAGGGCCGCGTGGTGCTGCAGATGAAAGGGACATTAATAAGCCTGGTGAATTTTCAGTTTTCTCTGAAGGAGAATTTAGCCGTGTTCTCTCCCGCTGCGCAAAATGATAATGAGGCAATCGATTGCAAACAGGTGCAGAAGGAGCTGCTTGGAGTACCACGAGCCTTTGCACTCAATTGCTACACTCAACGTCTGAATCTTAATACCTTTCCAGAAAGAGTGACAGAATAATAATTCCCATTTCATGTTAAGGTAGAAAGCTGTTAAATTCAGAACCTTCTGGAATTAATGCTGTTCTTGTCATAGCTCCACTGAATTTGCCAAGGTTCGCTTCAAGAAATTCTCCAGTAGCTTTTTCAGTATTTGTTTTGTTTTTTAATTGTCCCTGGAAGAGTTGCATGGTGCTTTCCTTTTCCCCTTTGAAAAGATTTTGTCTTATCTTTTCTGTATGCTTTCTGCCTAGAAGCTTCCACATGTACCTCTTGCGCTGAGAAACATATGTACACATGACTTGAAAACCATCTGCTCCTCTGTCACCTAAAAAGCTTTGCACAGGAAGCTAATGTATAATTTATAGCAGAGATTTTTGTCATTTTTGAAATCTGAAACTTTAAAAATAGAAAAGAAAGCAGGGCTACTGAATTGAAGATTCTTTTCTTGATGTACAGATACTAACATCTAATCTCAGTACTACAGATACTAACTTGAATTCCTAACTTGGTCAATACCTGCTCAGTACCCACTAAGCTGATCCTGCTTGCTTTGAAGAACATGTCCTTCTGTAGCTCCAGTAATGCATGCTCATCTTTGTTGCTCTTCTCTTTTTGATAAGGGTTATAGGTAATGGCCTCAAATTGCACCAGGAAAGATTCAGGTTGAATATTAGAAAATAATTCTTCTCCGTAAGAGTGGTGATGTCTTGGTACAGGCTGCCCAGTGAGGTGGTGGAGTCACCATCCCTGGAGGTGTTCCAGAACAGCATGGATGTGACACTGAGGGATATGGTCAGTGGACATGGTTGGGATGAGCTGGTGGTTGGACTGGATGATCTTGGAAGTCTTTCCCAGCCTTCAGGATTCTATGATTCTTGCCTGCCCCAATTAAGCCCAAAACTTCATGTCTCACTTGCACTTGTGGGATGCAGGCTAGTTTGGTTGATAGCCTCACTGAAAAGCTGGTGGAAACAGAGCACACTGTGTCCACACAGCAGATGTATCCTGGGGGACAAAGGAGGCTGTTAAAGCAAAGATTCCTGTCTTCTTCCTAAGAAAAATATCAGGGTTGCTTCTGGACTCACTGAACATTGAATAAGACAACAGGAATGGGAATATAAATTGCCTTTAATCCCTTAATCCCTTGCCAGGTGGCCTTAAGAAAGTCTTGATATCATTGTCTAAGTGCTTGGATATCATATGTGCTGTCTCATGGTTTAATAACGGCTGAAAATATTACATGTTATTACTTATTTAGTTACCATTTTTGTGCCAGTATAAAGATGATATTGCTCACATTTTGCATGAGCATCAAAATGCAATGCTTCCTGCCCTTAATTCATCATTTCTATTATTGCTCCGTCACTTCTGTTGTTTACCATTGTGTCAGGAAAACCATTTCTGATTTGGCTGTGGCTTACCCTGTGTTTTACTGAAGTTTTCAGGAAGTGGGTTTGACTGGGCATTTGTTTTGGTGCTTATTTATGGATTTATTCCTATGTAAGATGGAGCTGTTCTCTGACAGAGTCGTAACAGGAATCCTGAAGGAGGCACAAAGCATGTCAAATCCCCCACAAGGGCCTGGACATGGCTCATTGCCACAGCAGGGACAGGTTGTTGCTGGAAGAGGAGTGTTGTAAGCATACCTGTTTCATTAATATCTTTCCTGCTAGCTCCCATTCATTTTTCTTTCTGTGCTATGTGCGTTTCTATTTTCTGGTGAAGATAATATGGAGTTTTTCTTGGTGAGTAATGAGCCCTAAAATATAAACTTTCCAAACACATGAAGGAGACTGAAATATTCTTCCCCTCATGCTGCTCCTCCTGATGCTGGCAGCAGCTCGCTGATCCCAGTGGTGGCCTCAGTGGTGGCAGGAATGGCCACAGGAGCTGTGCAAATGGGAGCAGCAGGAGGCTGCACCTGACTTATGAGCAATCCCATCACACCCCCCAAGGACATTCAGCATTAAAAGTGAGGGCAGACAGTTCTGAAAGGACTTCAGAAAACTTTACAGCTAAAATGACTTATGTTTTTTGAAATGAGGTATGTTGCTGCACTGTACCAATAAATAACCTGTGAAGGCCAAGACAATATCTGATGCTAGAGACAGATGCTGTTTGTCAGTTCTTTAGAAGAGTTTTGGGGAACTCATGTCTGTCCATGTTACTGTAGACCATTGGTCTGTGTGGCCAGGATCATAGAAGAAAACAAAGGACAAAAGGAGAGAAAACCTCCCCTGACTTCGGTCTCTAGACTGTACTGCAGAAATCACTGTGTCATTCTTACATTTCTTTCAGCAGTCAGCAACCATAAAACCAGCTCAAGGTGCTTTGGATTAAACGGATGCTTCAGCATCTTCATTTTGCTATGATAAAATTATGTTACCTTGGCATAAGGTCATTTCATGACCCCAACAGATCCAGGCAAATACTGTGCTGTTGTCTGGTTGGATTTTCTTTGTTTAGAGGCCAAACGAACAAAAAATAAAAAGAGGAAAATGGAAAATCTTACTTTGGGTCATAGTATGCTCAAGGGTTTTTTTTTGTTTTGTTTTGTTTTGTTTTTTTTTGTCAAAATGAAGCAAAAAAAACCAAAACAAAACAAACAAAAAAAAACCTATTGTGCCAAAACCTTGAATGAACCAAAATGCCTCATTGTATCTGAGTGGAATGATTTGCATTTGGATTATTTAAATTCTCTTTTTTTTTTTTCCAATTAAATGACACTCTGAATGGAGAAGTTGTAAAATTTTATTTGTGAATTTTTAGAATTGAAGGATTTGCTGTTTCAAGAATCTTTCCTGTCCTCAATTTCCAGCCAAGAATTTACCTGAATTGAACCAGGATTTTCTTCCTGTTTCCATTTTTTTTTCTGCCAAACTTTACTGTTTGTAGAAAAACATCTCCCAGATCTTCTCCTCTTCTCATTGAACTGATTCTTCAATTTTATTCCTGTCTTCTTTGTGCTTTTTTTCTTCTCTGATAAAGAACATTTCAGTTTTGGTCCCTCATAACTGAAAAAAAAATCTTGTTGTTTGCTCTTTGTCATTTGGATTCTTTGTTAGCTGTACTTTGCTTACTCTGTAACAAAGTTACAAGCTAACAAGTAAGGCAAATTGTCTTTGCAGAGTGAGTGGTTCTGCCAATACTCTTTTCTTGTACATTTGCTTTGATTTAATTTTGGAAAATACGCTCCTTTTCCCTCAGAAAACTTTTCCTTTTCACTGAGGAACACTCAGAGAAAGCACGAGTGTAAATTTGATTAAGGAGAGATAAATTAAAGATTTATGTTTAGATTGGCATGTTACATGCTCTTGAAATGCATCGTGACTTGAGGATGTTTGGCTTTTCCAGGAGAGCCTGCAGTCCTCCAGGCAAGAGTTCATCTATGCCCAGAAACATTTCTGTTGCTGTTTGTTTGTTCCTCGGCCCAGAAGCTTGGTAATCTGGGCTCTTCCCAAAGAACATGTACTGGTGGGCATAGGCCACTGAAGGGCATCCAGTGCACTTGGAAGGTGACTGTTTTCTAGATTTATTACAGAAATAAGATTTCTTAAAAAGAATTTCCAGTGAACTTTCCAAAGCCAGAATCTGGACTTCTTCCCTGAGTTCTGCTCAGCTGATATCTTTTCATCCATCCATTGCTTTTGCGTTGTAAGTATCTAGTAAACACAGTGATTAAAGTGAAATTATTTTGGCAGGTTGAATGCTTTTTCCAAGGCTTATAATCTTCTAATCTTGAAGAAGTGACCTTATAGGATGAGGTTTTCTATGCCTGCTTTGTCTGCAAAAGTGCTTATTAAATATTCCCATAAAAGCTCTTCATTTTATGTGTCATGTGCATGAAAACATGCTTCTAGATGGGTCAGGGGAAGTTGAAATGTGAAAATAACGCTGTACTTCTATATAGAGTTAAGTGAGCTTGAAAATAATACTTGCAGGAATTTTATTTACAAGACTAAACTGAATTGAGATCTGATTATCTGAAAGCTCCAAAATGGCATGTCAGTATCCCTTTAACAAGAAAACTAAACCGCCATTCCAACTATCAACTGTAAGTGATGAAATAAAATAATTCTTATTATTTCTACTTTTAAATGTTTAGGAGTCACACCAAGAGAGCAAGACTTATGTGAAGCATGGGTAGTCACCACCAAGGATCCAGCTGTGTCCTGTTGTGCACAATTCTGATGGTCCAAGGCCAATGCAGGCGTAAGGGCACAGGGGGAGGCATGGTGGCAGAATGGCCAGCCTTAGGCAGCAAGCAGATAAACAGGCAACCAACAACAGGCCCTGGAGAAACAGGCAGCGGGCAAATATCATGTCACGAGGTGTCCAATATTGGGCACACCTCATTCATTGGTTGTAGGTGCTCTTTTTTAGTCCTGTGCACTCGCCATTTAGGAGCTGCTCATCTCTGGCAGCTGCTTATCTCTCACTGACCCTGTCCTGCAAGTCTTCAGACATAAGATTTCTTGTCCAAAACTGTCTTGGACTTGCCCAAGACTTGCCCCAACTTGCCTATCTGTTGAAGTTGTCCATTAGCAAGCTGTGAGACAAAGGTGCAGAAATAGTCTCTTACATCCTGGACCAGGGGTCTTTAGCAGGTGCTTGCAACTGAAGCAAGTTTCTTACCTAGAGAAAACAGATGACGTGCTCCTGAAGAAATCTGTTTCACCAAAGAACAGTGCTTCCCAGAGAAAGCCAAGGATTTCTTGTTTTCCCATTGTATGCTCTGACTTTCTGTGCTACCCCAGTCTTACATTTTCCCATATGAGGTTAGGGATCAAGGATGGATTTGAGAAAGCCTGGGTGGTGTAACAGCTCCTCTGATGTTGCGAGGTGATGGGGCTTGTTGGGGCCAGGGTTTTGGACACGTGTGAAAGCTGGACTCTTCCTGATGTCACATTCTGAGTTGCACACAATTTTCAATCAGCTGGTTGGACCCTTTGCAGATTGGGTCAATTTTTTAGTAATCACTGTGCAATACACTCATAACCTAGACTAAGACATTAAGTAAAAGATAAGTAATTCACTCAGTCCTCAGAGGAAGAAGACAGTGGATGTGCTCCTGGCCACCTGTGGATCATGCCATCCACAAACTGTTCTGGTCTAAGTATTGTTAGGGCTGGCAGCTGTCTTGTTCTACAGACAGTACTCTCTGTGCTGCTGTGCTGGTGACCCATCATGAGTGGTGTTTCCCATAGGTCAGTATTGAGCCTGTCCTGTTCAGTGTCTTTACTAACAGTCTGGACAAGGGGATTCAATGCGCCTTCAGTAAGTTTCAGATGAGGGAAAGTGTTACTCTGCCTGAGGGTAGGAAAACCCTACAGAGGGAACTGGATAGTCTGGATTGATGAGCTGCAGCTTATGGGATGAGCTTAAACATGACCATGTGCTGGGTCCTGCATTTTGGTCACAATCACCCCATGTATCACTATAGGTTTGGGGCAGAGTAGCTGGCAAAGAGCATGGAGGAAAATGATCTGGGTGTGTTAGCTGACAGCTGTCTGAATGTGTCCAAGTGGACAAGAAGGCCAAAGGCATTTTGGCTTGTATCAGAAATAGAGTGGTCAACAGGAGCAGGGAGGTGATTGTCTCTCTGTACTCCTCAGCTCTGGTGAGGCTCTACTTCAAATTTTATGTTCAGCTTTGGGATCCTCACTATGAGAAATGTATCAAGGTCCTGGAGCTTGTACGGAGAAGTACAACAAAGCTGAGAGGGGTCTGGAGCACAAGCCTTATGGGGAGTGGCTGAGAGAATTGGGATTGCAGTCTGGAGGAGGCTTGAGAAGACTTTATCTCTCTCTACAATGACCAGAAAGGAGTTTGTGGCAAGATGGGGGTCAGCCTGTTCTCCCAGGTAACTAGTGGTAATGGCCTCAAGTTGTGCCACGTTGGATATCAGAAAACATTTATTCTCAGAATGAGTGGTGATGCATTGGAACAGGCTGCCCAGGGATGTGATAGGGTCACAGTCCATGGAGGTGTTCAAGAACTGTGTGGATGTGGCACTGAGTGGTCACAGGCATGAACTGATGGTTGGACAGGATGATTTGGTGCTCTTTCCAACCTTAGTGATTCTATACTTCAAATGTCTTTTATCACCCTGATAATGAGTGTCCCTATGCCCTAGTGACAGAGAGGAGAGAGAAGGGAGCAGGAAGGTACACTGGCTGCCCACTTACATATTCTGGATATCTACCTTATTACTGATTATGCTAACTGTATTACCAGGTGTGAGGAGCAGGAGTACAGGTCATAGTGCGGTCCTGGCAGAGGACGACATGATTCAGGAGTTTTCCCATGTGCCTGGCTGGGGTTACCCTGCTGGGCCTCTCAGAGCTCAGTCACTTGGCCAAGTAGTCTCTCTGTTGCAAGAAATCTCCCCCTGTAGCTTAGCAAACATAAAAGTTGCCTCATCTCTGACGCCTTCTGGGTGTAGCTACATCCTTTATGGCTTTTCATGTTTTCTTTTCAGGCAATTTCCTTTCCTCAATGTGCACATCCAGGATAAATGTGTCAAAGCTTCTTGGCAGAATCTCCTGCAAATCTCAGCTTGGTTCCCTCAGATGGACTGCCAGAACCACCTCTTACAGACCCTCTTACCAAATAACCTGCTTTAAACCCATATTTTAAATCTAAAATTCCCAAAGAATACATGAACTTTTGATTCAGAACAGTTGGAATGATGTTGCAAGAGGGCAAGAAGGAGTAAGATGGGCTATTAATTGCCTCCTGGGATCTTAGGTCATCAAAAAAACTCGTTTTCTTTAAAAAATTACTATTTCTACTTGGCTGCTTCTGTAGACCTTAGATTTGACATATGAGCAGCTGAAGAAAGAGCTCAAGACCAACTATTATAACTCAGTCTGTGCAGGCCCAGGAAAACACTTGGTGCCTGGAGAAAGCTGGTGTCTCTGGGAGCCAGTAGCCCCAGCTGCTTCAGATACCTTTCCTTTGTATTTCTACCATCCATGTTTCAAGCGAAATGTGAGCATGCATTTGCTGACCTACATATGCTGAAAATGTTACACTGTGTGGCTTGGGCATCCCATGTGGAGAGGAGGAAATTAGGAGTGTTGGAGTTGTGCAGGTTTTTTTTGGGTTTGGTTTTTTTTTTTTTTTTTTTTTTTTTTTTTTTTGTAGACAAGCAGAGCTCTGGCCAAGGTTTGAATAGGAATTGCTGAGGATGCCATGACATACCCATGTCCGTGGGAAATTTTAGAATCTGGGACATTTTGACAATGAGTTCATACAGATTAGGTCTGAAATGAGGTGAAACAATGTCACAAACTGATGCTGGTCACTGATTCTGTCCCCCAAGGTGTTGGAGGCCCTCTGCATAACAGGACCCTTGATATGTTTGTGGCTGAGGCTTTGATACTTTCTGCTGCCTGGGGTTGTGGAAAGCTCTTCTACTGCACATTTCAGATACCCCTTCCTCTGAGGGTTACAAGTCTGCCAATAACAAGAGCTGAGTGTTGACAGACAGCTGTTAGACAAATTGCTCTGAGATTTTGTGGTGATGGAATACTCTGCTCAAAGAGCACAAACTGGGACTGGTTTCCAATAAAGAACGGGATCAGTGTGAACAGATGCACAAGACCCACCACTTACTTGGGAAATGCCTGCCAGGGGTATATAAGATACTCCTCAAAATTTCAGTTTGCTTCTTGTTCATCTAGGGAAAAGTTTGTTGCTATAAATAGAGCTGCTGCTGCTCTATCTTTGTTCACATCTGCCTTATCCTTCCAGTGATTATTTGCTTTTGTTGTACTTAAAAAGGAGACCTGGGATGAGGTTATAGAACAGAATATTTGTTATTGCCAGTCACGTGACAGACTTGCTTGGTTTTACCTTGTCACGTTTCTCCAGCTGCATTTACATGTGACCAACCAATGTGTTTTGCAGTGTGGCTGCCATCCCTGACATATTCTGTTTTACTGCCTCTGTGCCACAAGTCCATCCCTTAGATGGGAAAGAAGAGCCAATGCCCTGTGCCACGCATTAGCTGCCAGCTTCTTGGCTGTCTTCACTAAGCATGATAACAATCTTTTCATCTCGAAGTCAAACACAGTAAAAAACAGACTGCTAATTTTCAAGTCAGAGATCCACAGTTGTGGTTATTGGCAATAGTGTGTTTGCCCAGGGTTTCTGTGTAATTGTGCCTGTGCTGTATAGGAATGCAAGAACTGAGGACTAGGACCTTTTGCTTCCCTGATGATGCAGAGTCTACTCTCTTCATCTTCAGGCAAGATGTGTCTTGAGGCAACTCATAAACAAGAAGATGTATTGGCACAGTGTTAAAAAGGAAAACATCTCAGCTCTGCATCCACATGGCATGGCATGCTCTGACATTCTGGTAGCTCCTAGGGGCTATTTTAGTGTAAAATAGTACCAGTGAAACAGATCCTGGGTCTGTTTCCTCTCTTCTTTATCTTTTCAGGAAATCCACTCAACTGGCCCAAATGTGGGGCTTTCCCCTCAAGTGCTTTATCTTTGTAAAAAATTAGTAATGCTGACAGGCTGTATGCCCAAGGAGAAACCACACAACTATCTGCAAACTCTTGATGTGAGACCATGCTTGTAAATAAGTCACAAATGAGGAACTGAGTAACTTTTTAAAACAGCACTCCTAGAGTATTATAATAGTAATTATTGTGATCATAATGGAAGCTGAGGAAAAGCTGGTAGAGAAGTTCACTGAGATGCTTCACCAGGTCAAACAGTATAAAGTGACAAGTAGCCAAATTGAGTTCAGATTCTCTACAAGCACCACAACTTTGTTGCATGAAGTTTTGATGTCTCTATAAATACACAGTAGAAAAGTTTGCTTACCTCACATCTGAAATCCTATAGTGAAACTTGAAGCAGAAATTATTAAAATTCCAGACTTCAAAGCAAAATGTGGTGGTTTGAGCGAGAACAAAATAGCTATTCCAATCTATTTACACATCAACTTATTTGGAATCTGAATCTTTGTGGCCTCATTGATATAATCAGACACTAAACATGGCTTTCTAGGTTCACCAGTCTGGCTGGCTGTGGGCAAATTTTCCTAAGATTCAGGTCTTCAGTGTGTAGGTTTTTTAGTTATTTACTTTTGCAAAATAAAGTAGATCAATTCAACTTTTCATCTGATGATATGTGTAGAAAAAGACTAAGCCATGTTGGAATAACTTGTAATATCAAGTCTTCTAAAGTTCACTTTACCTGGAATCTGCAGGCTGATGAGTCCCAAACTGTCATTAAAAAATAAACTGGGTTCCAGCTGGCTTTGGGAGAAAAGGGGACAATTCCTTTTGCAGCAGTGAGACCAAAACTCACTCTGGGAAAATGATGGCCACCATCTTGCAATACCATGATTAGACCAAATCCCCTTTTGAAGTCATTGTTCTTGTAGTCACTGTCAAGGCTGGAAAAAAAATAGCTCCAAGTGATCACTTCAGATCTGAATACCACACAGTTTTTGAATTTTCTATGCATTTACTGTGTGTGTTCAGAAATTAGTGGATGGCTGTGGCTATATATTGCTCAAAATCTGTTTTAGTATTATTTTTTTTGTATCACAGGTAGTTAAATTGATTCTAGATTTGTGTAGACAGATTATTTGAGCAGCTGTAAAAAAAAAAAAAAAAAAAAACCCTACTATTTACATTTTGTCAGCCATTTCATAAGATTGGACTTTCTCCTGACCTATTCCATCTTAACAACCATTATGAAGGACACCACAGACTGCTACTGGAAAATGAATTCCACAGGAATTCACATGCAAGGCTATGGTTCCAAGCACCTTCACTTGCTGCTGGTGAGGATTTAAGAAGTGTTTTACTCCGTAGCTCTTCTCCCACTGCTCTTGTTTGGTTTTCTATAATCTTTTTTTTTTTTTTCCTGAAGGATGGTTGTTTGTGCAGCAAACCAGATGAGGGATTTGATTAGGCTGAAAAATAACTATTTGAGGCATGCTGGACATGTGTAGCTGTTGCATAAGATTGTTCTACTAATTTTACAGCTGTGCTGTGTAATGGCTTTGGGCAAGATTATTGTTCCCATTTGAGTCCTTTTGCACTGCTGATGTGATGTGGAGAAAAGAAGCCAGACCCTTATTTTTACTTTACTGTTTTACTGTTATTTATTTTCTGCCTTTGCTTGGAATGATGGCAAGGAATGGCTTTACATTTAAATAGAAGTAGAAAATAACTTAATTCTATGTGAATGTTGACTACGTAACCAAATATATATTTTTTGCAGATAGCCATAGAATCATAGGATCATAAAAGTTTGAAAAGACCTTCAAGATCATCCAGTCCAACTGTCCACTTGCCACCAGTATTTCCCCATTAAATCATGTTCCTCAGTACAATATCTAAATCTTTCTTCAGTGCCTCCGGGGATGGTTACTCCACCACCTCCCTGGCAGCCTGTTCCAGTGTCTGACCACTCCTTCAGAGAAATGTTTCCTTACATCCAACCTAAATTTCCCCCAGTGCAACTTGAAGCCATTCCCTCTGTCCTATCACTAGTTATGTGGGAGAGGAGGCCAACCCCCACCTCACTACAACTTCAGTATGACTTCAGGTCATTGTAGAGAGAGATGGGATCTCCCCTGATCCTCGTCTTCTCTGGATTGAACAATTTCAGTTCCTTCAGCCATTCCTCATCAGCCTTGTGCTTCAGACATCCCACAGCTCCATTGCTCCTCTCTGGACATGCTCCAGGGCCTCAGTGTCTTGTAGTGCAGAGCCCTAAACTGAACAGTGCACTCGAGGTGTGGCCTCATCAGTGCTGAGTACAGAGGGATGATACTGAAGCAGTCTATTTTTCCTGCAAATAAGAAAAATGCTGCTGTGTTCTAACGTGTGGTGCTGTGTCTGAGTGTGGCCTGTTCACAGTAACTTCATTTAAAAATGATACCAAACTGTATGGTGTGATGTGGTTGAGGTGCCAACCAGACATTGACAAGCCCATGTGAGAGCTGACCCATTATAACGTTATTAAGTTCAATGAGGCCACGTGCAAGGTCCTTCACCTGAGTCAAGGCAATTGCAAGGACAGTTACAGGCTGGTTGGAGAGTAGATTGAGAGCAGCCCTGAGGAAAAGGACTTGGAGATGTTAGTGAATGGAAAACTCACAGTGAGCTGGAAATGTGTTGATGTGTGGAATCAAACTCTATAACCCACCTAAGGTTATAAAGCAGGTATGTTTATTACAGCGCTGGGTGTAAATGGGATATCTCCTGCCTAACTTGCACACCAAAGAGAGAATTGACTACATTTTTAAAGGCAGAGCACATATATATTCATTACATTTCAATGACATGGGCAGAAATTCCAGGAGATGATTATATCTCTGGTGGTCGTGGGATTAAGTCACCTTTGCTGTTAAATTTCCAATCTTTAAGGGAGGGGTGAGGGATAGCCAAAACAAGTTCAGTTCCCACTGATGTTATGTTGAGCTGAGGCATCTGTTTTGACATCTTATTTTAAAAAACAGGACATCTATTCTACTTTCTTATCTTCACTTGATAACTAATTTTGCAGCCTCTGCATTGTGTTCTTGAGCTTTCATTTATGCAACACACTTCTTCAGTTTATACCTGCCCAGGTTGTTCACACAATATAATCTCATGATTCAGTGTACTTGCAGTCTGGAAAGCCAACTGCATCCTGGGCTACACCAGCAAAGTGGTAGCAGCAGGGCATGGAGGGGATTGTTTGCCTCTGCTCTGTTCTTGTAAGGCCCCATTTGGAGTACTGTGACCAGGTCTGGGGCCTCCAGCACAAGATGGACATGGAGCTCTTTTGAATGGGTCCAGAGGAGGGCCACAAAGACAGCTGAAGGTCTGGAGTGCCTCTCATGTGAAGACAAGCTGAGGGAGTTGGACTTGTTTAGCTTGGAGAAGAGAAAGCTTCAGGGAGACCTCACTGCAGCCTTCTAATACCAAAAGGGGGCTTATAAGAAAGCTGGAGAGGGACTATTTATCAGGGAGTGTAGTGATAGGATAATGGATTATGTCTTTAAGCTAAAAGTGTGTAGATTTAATTAGACATTAGGAATAAATTATTTACCCAGAAGGTGGTGAGCCACTGGCACAGGCTGCCCAGAGAAGCTGTGGATGCCTCATTCCTGAAGGTGTCCGAGGCCAGACTGGATGGAGCCATGGGCAGCCTGAGCTGGTGGGTGGCAGCCCTGTCTGCAGCAGGGGGTTGGAACTTGGATGGTCCTTAAGATCTTTTCCAACCCAAGCCATTCTATGATCCCATATAGACCTAGTCCAAACTGTAAGTTCACCTGTAAGGAAAGCAGAATACTGTATGCTGAAAATACAACTGCAGGGTATACTACTTATGTACCATGCAAGTGGGCTTCCTGTTGTGCTGGCATGAGACTGTAACCCAACTTTATGCTCTTAGTGAACATCAATCCATTGAATTTCTATGCAGCAGCTTCCTCTGCAAAGAGGATTCTGCACGGATTCATGCTTGTTTAAAGTGCTTTAAAAAATTCAAATGCTGGTTGTGCTGCAGTCACAAGAATCACATTTTTTTAATACGTTTCTGACACAGTTGATATTAATTAAGTTTCTAGAAATAGATACAATTGTAGTGCTCTAATGTGTATGATGAATGGGTGACTATCTCAAGCTCGTAAAACATGTAAAGATTTATACTCAGCCTATATGCTGTGAGAGTTTACAAAGCCATAAATAGGCACAGGAGTGACTCAAAGGCTGTGTTAGCTGTGGTATTTAAGGTCCCCTCCCTACTCTGTGAAGTTGAGTGGGGTAGGAGTGCTTGGTAGCCTAAAACAGTCTTCTATTGCAACAGAAGGGCGTGTGGCAGTGTAGATAGATAGCACCTTTCTGTAGACAGCAGAGGAGAGCAACACAGCTTCTTTGTGGTTAGAAAGGACGGTGCCTGTGGGATGGTGCGCAGGTGAGATCCTTTTCAGCAATCTGCATAGTATTCTCAGTGCAACGATCCAATGCTGGCCTCCAGGGGGCAGAGAACATTCTGTCCCTGGGCTAGAGCAAGAGTCTCATATTTCCTCAGACAAAGCCCTGTGCCACGTGCTGCCTCTCATCAACTGTGGCTCAGAACTGATGTTCACGAGGAAATCACACCTGGGAAGACATGCCACTTCTTGGCCAACACAGCTGACCTGCAAGTAGAGGTCAAGGTCGTGCAGGGGCCTGGCAGGAGAAGCTTTACCCTCTGGTGGGAGTGTTGTACAAAAAAATGAATTCTTTGCCTGGTATGCAGTAAGCCAGTCTCAAAGTCAGAGATTTTGATTTCTTGCGAAGTTGCACAAATTTATGTGCTAGGGATATTCTGTAACATTTTTAATACATATTCATATAACAACTGCTGCTTGACACAGCCTCTGGCTCTGTGATTGGTTATGTAGTTTGCGTGTTATTAGATGATACTTTCTGATATTGTGCATGTTCAGTGGGGAGGATCTCCAGATGGGTTGGAGTCTTCAAGCCAATTGGTGTGATTTTCAGTATTATAATGAGGATAGTTCAGTTAAGTGTGGGAGCTAATCTCCCTTTCTGCTGAATACTCTATTCATTCTGATTCATGTTTAGTTCACAGATTTCCAAGATATTCCCATCTTCAAGGGCAAGCTTCATACTTAAACTGTGATTAAGAATTCCCTTACTTAATCACTTTTAACAGTTTCAAGATGGACTTTTGTTGTAGAAAATAGAACATGTTTACTATATCTAAGAGTACCCATATGTCTTGCATGTAAGACTTGTACAGAGATGAATTCTTACTTAGCTGACAACAGGAGTAGAGTCCAATACCCAGAACTGTTCAGCAAAGCTCAACTAGTGGAGCAAACCTCAACAGGAGGCAGTGTGGGAGGAAAAGGTGATTTTATTTTGTATTTTCACTCAGTCATGGTCATTCTCTTATCGGTTTTGCTCACTCATTCAAGCTGTTTGAAGATGTGCCTGTGTATGGTCTGTCCAGGATCGTTTGTGGTGACGCAGAGAATGAGGGAGCCTTGTTATTTTGTTCTCATAATGCCTTCTGGATTGTTCTCGTTGATAACCGTGTTCTTTTTTAAATGTGAGGAATTTTCTTGCACCTTTTGTACCTGTACTCGGTGACTGAGAATCGTTCGTCTCTACAGCTGTCTTACCTTTGTGAGTCAGGCGAAAATAACTGATTAACTCATTGTTCTTTTGTGTCTCCTTCTGGGTGTAGGCTGTCCTATTTAGGTTGCCCTTTGTTTTGTTAATCTGTGTGCTTAGAGAGACTACAGATAGTTGTGCTGGGATCTTTACAACCTACTAATTTAAGTGTCATTAAGACACTGTCCTTTTTAACCCTTTTTCTTCTTCCTCTTCTTTCACACCCAGACATTCTCACTCAACTCCTTCTACAACAAAGCAGACATTTTTACTACACTTCTTCACAAAAGAGGAGGAAGTAAGTGTAATGCTTCTACTTCTGGTCATCTTCTGATGATCTAGGACACTAAAGAATGGCATGGAGCTGCATCAGGGTAGAGTCAGTTGGACGAGAGGTAAAGGTTCTTCGCCAGAGGGTGGTGGCCATGGAACAGGCTTCCCAGGGCAGTGGTCATGGTCCCAGGTGCCAGAGTTCAAGAAAAGTTTGAATAACGCTCTCAGACATAGTGTTGTCCGTGAAGTTAATTTGTTACGCAGTGGGCAATGAGCCAGTTCCCACACACTTAGGAGAGATGCAGCTTTTTATTCAGGCTTGGATGCTCGATGGAAGTTTCCACAAAAGAAGACACCAATGCAAATTTCTTCACCGTATTTATGCATTAAATTCACACATACTCCACTCATCTAATGCGTGTTTATCCTCATTTACATTGCCTCCACCTTGACCTCTTCAAACATTTAAATGCATGTTCTCCTTCCTTTGGGGGTCTTTAGTGATCTCTGGTGGTCCTTTTGAGTGGAGCACCCTTTCTGCTTCTGTTCAGATATGGTCACACATTACCTAAGCACAAGCTGGAAAGTTCTCCGTTTGTCAACTTCCTTATTTCCTTTCCATGAAGAACAATATTACTTGATTAATCAGATAACATCAGTGGCCATGATATCCATGCTTTAGTATAAACAGTACTTGATCAAAGAATTTTACCTTCATGTTGATTAAACATAAACAATACCCCCTATTTTCCAGTGGAAGATTAAAAACATTTTGGCTGTTTATACTACAATAACGTTTGAATTTTGGGTGGCCCTGTATGGAGCCAAGAGTTGATCCTTGATCAGAGTCGAGAGATGAGCCAAGGATCTATGATCCTTGTGGATCTCTTCCAACTTGGGACTCTTTGTGATCCTATGATCTTCCAGGTTGTGATCTAATAGGGCTGGGAAGGCAGATGACATGAAAATTGCATCAGCCACATTCCTTACAGGAATAATTTCCTATTGTTTATGGAAATAACTCAAATTTGTAACTCTTTTACAGGGAATAAAGTCAATATAAACTTGTGAAGTTAAAGATAGCTCACGTGAATTCACAAAACCTTGCTACATCTGTCTCTTTTAGGGCATTTGTAGTGTCCATCAGAACAACTTTAGAGGTTCATATTTCTGTAGTATCCAGGGCAGCTTTATAACTCTTATGAGCTAGTGTCTACAGGTACTGGGGTAGACATGAATGTTAAAAGTGCCATAGGAGAGTTCAAACTCCTTTTTCTGTTCTGCTGCTCATCTTAATAGAAGTGTGGGGAAATCAGGTAGATTACCTGCATCTCCTTAGGCCAGGGGCAATATCCCAGTGAATATATCAGTATGGATACTCTACCAGGTTTGTGAGTCAAGGAAAGCCATAGTAAACAGTCTCTGCTGGAGGGACACGTTTTCCTTGGCACAGAAGGGAAGCTTTCTTCTTAGCTGCAAGGAGACAGAACCCAGTTCAATGCCATGGCTGTAGGCACGTGCAAAACAAGCATGAGAGGCTTTTTCACTATAAGGGTGGGAATACTAGTATGACTACATGTGGCAGTCATGCTCCATGTATGGAGTAAAGTGGGAAGCTGGAGGAGCTGTGGGAACAGCACCTCCCACAGTGCTGCTTGTTCATTTTGAAGGACCACCTCCCCGATATTAGTCACAATGTGGTCTCTCTCCTTCACGCAGTAGGTTTGGATGGGTTGTTGTTGGCTGTCTCCTGCTGCTGTCCAGTGAAATATCAGTTTATACTGCACGCAGCACAGCATGGTAAGACTTAGCCCAAAATAACCAAGACTGAAGATTCAATGGCATGTGAAAGAGCTGGCATAGTATTCCTGCAGAATATGTGGAAGGGATACAAGGACAGAAAAGGAAAATGGTGAACAGCCCTTCTTTCAAGGAGAGAGACAGAGATGCAAGTTTCCTGAAAAAGCTTCACCCAAAACCTTTATCATTTCATGTTCTCAACAATAAAAATAAGAAAAATGACCTATCTATGCAAGGAGTTTGGAGACATTAATTAACGCTTGTGAAGCACTAAGTACTATAGCAATAAATTACATGGGAGATCCTATGAGGATATTACTAATTGTATATTCAGGGCAGAGGTTGAATACCATGCAGTAAATAAGGCATGAGGCCACACACTTAACAATGAGTATAAAACAAAGTAATGAATAGTTGCTCGTTATTGTATGCCCTCCATGCACAGAGAAAGGCCAAAGGTCTTGTGTAAAAAGGTGTATGTGATCCTGTAATTAAAGATTCTACAGTGCCTACAAGAGTTACAACTTTTAGTTGTCTGGGAAACTTTAAATCAGGCATTTCCCATCTTATAAGTTCTTAACTTCGCAACTCTAACACATTTAATATAGGCTTTTCATGTAATTCAATAGAAACGATTTAAATATTATAGATCTTCCACTTGTCTCAACACAGCTTGCAGTGAGCTCCTTCTCCCATGCTGCCTGGAGCAAACTGAATGGCTTCTTGAATTACTTTCATTTTCGTCACCAAATCTTGTCTCCTGGACCTATAATTCCTGTCCACTTTTCTAACAGAAGAACTTAATACTTTTTCTTGACAACCTTAATTTTCTTAAACTTATGCTCCTGTCCAGTCTTGCCTTTCCTTCTCTTTTTTTTTTCCTGTTCCACATCATAGAGGTGAATCTGTAATATACCAGTACATCTGCTTCCATTTACTAATGTAAAATGAGACTGCGAGTGATTTAGTATTCTGCAATTTTCCATGTCAGACTAATTAGTTCAGAGAAGTGTTTAGTTCAATTTAAATTAGGTTTTAATGAAATAGTAGCAAACTAACTTACTATATATGGAAACTCAGAATGGCTGTTCTCTTTCTCAAGAAATCAGAAATCCAGTACACTGCTGAAGTCAGTAATGGTAAATAAAAAGCAGAGAAACGTGACAGGAATCATTCCCCTTTCAGCATTCAGTGAGGCCACGCTTCAAATGCTGTGCTCAGTTTTGAGCCCCTCACTACAAGAAAGATATCAAGGCCCTGAAGCATGTCCAGGCAAGGGCAGGAAAGCTGTGATGGGTCTGGAGCACAAATCTTATGGGGAGTGGCTGAGAGAACTGGGCTTGTTCATTCTGGAGAAGAGGAGCTCATGGGAGACCTCATCGCTCTCTACAATGATCTGAAAGGAGGCTGTGGTGAGGTGGGGGTCGGCATCTTCTCTCAGGTCACAATGATAGGATGAGAGGGAATGGCTTTAAGTTGCGCCAAGGGTGGTTCAAGTTGGATTTTAGAAACAATTTCTTCTCAGAAAGGGCAGTGCTGCACTGGCACAGGTTGCCCAGGGAGGTGGTGCAGTCACTGTGTCTGAAGGTGTTCCAGAACCGTGTTGATGGTCTAGATGATCTTAGAGATCTTTTCCAATCTTAATGATTCTATGATTGTAAGATGCATTCAGTTGCAAATGCAGTTCTGATAGATTGCAGAGATTTACAGTTTAGCATACACCTGCTGAACTTGGCTCAGCATGTTCTGTCTGTGAAAAAAATATAACCATTGGAAGAAAAAAACAAACAGAACAGTACCACAAGTAGTGCAGGAGTTTTGTCATGGGCATCAGTTGGACGTAAAGAGAACACTGGGTGTCTTTTGCCTCTCGCCTCTTGCATCACAAATTGTATGTAATTAAACATCTTGGTTGTTTTGGCCTCTCTGAATTTTCCAGATTGTCACCAACATGATATCCCTTTGCTTTGAATAAGAGTGCCACAGAGATGCAAATACTCTGCTATCCGGAGCCTCCATGGCTCTGTGGAGGTCACAGATCAAATGCTAATACTCCTCTATTCTTGGGACCAGAGAACTACTGATTCTCCGGCCACTGTGAGCACTCCTAATTGTGTTGCAGATGAGATTCCCAGCCTGAAAAAGGAGAATTTCTCATGCCTCATGCAAATTCAAAATTCAGCAGTACAGTATTCATTGTGTTCTGCAAAATCTTTTATAAAGAAAACAACATTAAGACAGATACAGATGAAATTTAAAGAAAGCAACCCTTCCCCGCTGACAAACTAATTTGCATTGCTCCAAGAAATACAAAATGAAATAAAATAATTTTATTGCTTTCTTTCATCATTATGCCACAGTACTAATTATGCTCCTGGTTTTCTGAAGCCTGTAATGCTATTTCCTGCCACTGAGTTCTTATTTTTTTTATTAACTTAATTCCTTAAACACGTTTTATGTCCCTAGTAAGGACTTGGTAACAGTCTATCATGCTGCAATGACACCAGTGGGTAAGTCTTCATCCACTGTGAAGATAGAAATGGCAGAAGAGTGACTCCTTAGAATTGAAACTGTAGAAAGATGATTAAATTTTCCAGGATGATCAGCATATGCTGCCACTGAGTGAATATGAAATCATTACATTTTAATATGGGAAACTGATGAAGTCTAAGAGCATAAATAATACAAGCCATGCAAGCGTATCTCTGCATGCATATAAGATACTGGTGTTGCCTGGTGTATGGAAGGTACTTGTAATATGAAGGATTTTTGCTTTGCAGTAGTCACTGTTTCCTGTAGACTTCAGTAAGACTGAGCTCTCACTTCAGTCACTATCAGCCCTCCTCAGAAAAAGCGAGGGAATTTCAACCAAGGAGCAAGCACACATGCAATGGACCTGTTGCCATTGCTCTGACAAGCTCAAGGCTTAGCTTGAAACAAAAAGGTGTCTGGTCTGAAAGGTGATAGCAGACAGGCAATGTGGCAAACAAACACAGTCAGGCCTAATAGCAGCCAGCTTGAAGATGCTTCCTAATCTCTGCTAGAAAGAAGTGTGTGTGTGTTTGTGTATGCGTATGTATATATTTATATATAAATCGAATACTACAGACAGAGAGAGTACACCATCAAAGAATTAATAGTTAAGGAGGATCAGTCCCTAATGGGTATCAAGTTTATGCTGGTAAACAGGGAGCCTTATGGAGCTCCAGGTCTCTGGCCAACTGCAATACGACTTCAGAAAAATGTTCATTTCATCCTTAAACTAATATTGTACATTCAATAGAATGAGAGGTAATGGCTTTAAGTTGTGTTCAGGTTGGACATTAGGAAACATTTCTTCTCAGTGAGAGTAGTGCTGTGCTGGCACAGGCTGCCCGGGGAGGTGATGGAGTTACTGTGTCTGCAGGTGTTTCAGAACCGTGTGGATGTGGCACTGAGGGACATTGCCAGCGGGCACAGTGGGCTGACAGTTGGACTAGGTGACCTCAGCATCTGACTTCTAGAAGGCTCTTGTCAGCTGAGGACTTCTGTACCGAAGCTGTCCGTGAAGGATTCCTTGGACAGGACTATGAAAAGTAATGGTAAATGATTTGGTACTACACTGGGTGTGATGCTTCTGGAAATGTGTTGGAGAGCAATCCTTGGCCATAGAGAAGTGCAGGCCATTTCCCCTATTTGGGACCAGGGCTGGAACCTAACGGATGCCACACTCATAAGAAATCAAAACAATAAGACTAAAACACTGATATTAATATATACGTTTTTGCCTGGAAGAAATCTTCAAATGTAGGATGCTTGTCACCAGTATACTTGCCTGGTAAAGTATAGTAGTAGTAGTGTGGTTTTCAGACATACTTCAGTTGACACAGGCTTACTTGGAGATGTTGTCAGACATGAATGTGGAGTTTCTATTTGCTATTTTCATGGCTAAATTTTTATCTCCATTCAGTGATTACAGGTGTAATTCACAATAAAACCACTGGAAATCATTCCCAAATATTTGGCAACAGAAACTCAGCCTTCTGTTCCCTTGAAGCCAATGTAGCAATTTTTTCCAGTGTCTTTTAATTGACCTATAATCAGGAAGTTGCTGCTTACATTTTCAATGAGTTGATAGTAGACACTTGATTTCCTCTGTAAAGTGTAAGAGATATTACTTCAGCCAATACCAGAGATGAGGCACACTGAGGGGAGGTTTTGTTTGAAGAGCCTCCCCTGTCTGAAGATCACAAAGTTAGATGAATTACTGCAGTGATTTTGTCATTTGAGCAGATGCTTTAGAAAGGTTAACATGGAATATCTGAATATTTTCCCATTTTTCCTACGTTTTTTATTTTACTTTGTCCCATTGCTAATTATTTTAAGAGGGGCTTTGCAATCGAAAAAGAGATCTGTCACCAAACCTGTCATTTTTCTGGCAGACTGCTCTGCAAGTAATGCAATTGCTTAAATAAGAATGGCACAGCTTTAATGTCGTAATCTAATCACTCATATCTCTGCCTTTCATTTTGATAAAGTAAGACATAATGAACTCTTGGTAGATATAGTAATACCCTATAAGTATTTCTGAAAGATTTATGTTATTATTGAATAATAATACAAAGAAACCGGGACAAAATGTAATTCTTGCCATTTTACTCAGTTACTCTTTTTGTGATTTTAAGTTCTCCCACCATCTTGGAAAAGGAAGGATCAAATTAACCATTTTAACAAGCACTGGCTAGTTGCACATATGTACTATTCATTTAAAGGACTCGTGAAATCAAACAGAGCTTTTCAAATAGTGGGGCCTGTCTCCTTTCCCTGAATAATAACTTCAAGGAAGATCCACCTCCCTCTCAGGGCAAGAATGGACGGCTGGGAATGCTCAGGGGAATGAAAGGGCTTAAAGCACAGCACACAAAAGGCTGAGTAGAGAAGTCTTTGAAAATAAATGCGGGCTTCAACAAAAGGTGAGAAAGAAAAGGATATAGAGAGCATGGCAGACTTCATTGTAGATATGGGTAGTGCATACAGAAGAGGGTGCTGAGGCAATGTGTAATACCCTGATTGGAGGGCGAATGTGCTGTAGGTGTAGGGTGGTAGGAAGAGAAAATTGCATTTTGATGAGGGGCACAAGATGTTCAGAGGCTGGCTCCGGTACGAGGGAAATGAAGAGCCCTGAAAAGAAATCAGGCTGGGATGTGACACTAATTATCTTAAAGTGAAGTGTTTATATTTCCACTCATTCATAATCGCAAAATGATAAAGGTGAGAGAAAGACAGAGGATGGGCATATTAATATTCTTAAAATGACACGAATGATATACAAAAATCTCTTTTTCCTTTCCAGAAGACTCAGATTCAGGTCTGGCTGAAAAGTATCAATCTGCAGTGAAACAAAAATTGTCCTTTTGCCTCAGATACACATCTTCTATGTACGCTGTTTGTGTTTGCAGCAGTTGAACTAGAAGATTCATCTGGAGCCGGGCTGGAGTAGGGTGTAGCCTTTCCAGAGAATGTTCACATCCATTTCCTCAGAGAAAGATACAGCAAACAAATACAGAAGTGATCAAAGAAGATGGTTGGTAAGCTGCAGTGTGCTGTCTTCTGAAGTTAACATCATCTGAGTTCAAAAGGCAAAAAAATTAAAAAGCTTTAAGTTAGCCATTTTCTCAGATTTTGTTAACAGTAAGTGTTTGATAGGTTACATGTAATTAAAAAGGAAAACAGCAAAGCTTCAGGGAAATAACAGATTTGAGCTGCTGTATCTGAAAGAATGATTTGACATAACATTGTTAATATTTTTAATTGTGTCAGAGCTAACAGCTTTACAGATATATGCTAAAACATCATCGCTGCCTGACTGATTTCCAAACATGTTTTCATCCACCTCCAGTTATCTAAGCAGCAGTTGAGTCACAAGATTTGCTCGTGGATATTTGAACTCTCAGGCCTACTGGACCAGATCAGTCATGGATCTGATTCAGCCTTGTAATTATAGCATTTTAAGTTCTGTTTTGCTAGGAGAGCTTGCCTTGAGATCTTCTTTCAGCGTCTGATCTGGAAAAATATAAAAATGTTCCTTCCATCCATGATGTGTTATTGAGGATCAAATATTGCAGCATTTTCTAAATTGAGGATAGGAATCTTCAAGAAATCAAGCACGTGGGACTATGCTGAGTGGCAGGTAGGATAACCAGTGGCAGATGCAAGACCTCGGGATGCTGAGTTTCAGAGCCCATAGACCTTCCCAAATGAGCAGCTGCCATCCTTTAGAGCCTGCAGGCTGTCATGCTCCAATATAAAGGAGGGAGATGAGGTTCTTAGATTATGTGTATACCCGGCGTGAGATTAAGAAACAACGGTTCAAATGTTGGTCTGGCCAGTTTATTACCAGTATTGACCAGGGAGATGGGAAAGGGGAATGCGGACACTGTTAGGAAATAAATGAAAGAAGCAGAGGGTTAGTACAACGCAGGGAAAGTCACCAGCCAGGATCCCAGGGGCGGTCCGGTTGCAAGCGGCTCTGACAGTCCGAGGCAGAAGAGCAGGGGCGGCAGAAGCGGGGAGAACAGCAGCAGCGATGGGCAGCCCTGAGCAGCAAGCAGCTGTCCTGGAGAAGCGGCACCGGGTCAGCACAGGAACAGCGTCAGCCAGCACCGGAGAAGCAGTGAGGGGTCAGCACCGGGTGGGGCAGCAGCGAACAGTGATCAGCTCGTGAGAGTTCAGATGGTAGAACACCTCGAAGGAGCGGTGAGGTCCAGGAGAAAGCAGCATGTCTCAGGCAGCAGGCCCAGGAGGGAGTTCAGCAGCAGGGATCAGCTCGTGAGGTTTCTGATGGAAGAACACCCCAAATCTCATGGTGGTCGATCCCTCTTTTATCCTCCATTTTTCTTGCCTACGTGACCAATCCTGGGCTAGGATGCCAGGCAAGCATCTCCCCACGGAGATGAGTACCACACAAAAGAGTGAGTGTTCAGCAGCCATTGAGCTGCAGCTTATCTCTCGTTGCCCCAGGACATGCCCATCTGCTTGTCCCTTAGACAAAGGATTTTGCAACCCTTGCCCAGGACTTGCTTGGACATGTTCATCAGCAACTTTGAGGCAATGCTATAAAATAATAAGTCTCTTACACAGCCTCTGTCTCTTATTGCTTGGTCACTTTTCTCTTTGGGTAGGGCAAGTTTTCCATGGGCAGAGATGATGGAGATTTGATCCCCAGACCTCTTTTATTCCACTATTGACTTATCTGACACTTCTGAAACTTTCCAAGCCTTTGTTTTTCTTTATTCTTAAATTGAGGGGTGAGTGGCAAATTTTATATTATCCTTCTTTTTCCAGCCTATTGCACACGCAACTACATACACTGCAAGGCTTTGATCAGCCTCTGAGTGAGATTTATAGATTCCTCAGCAGAATTCGTCAAATGGACTCATGATGTGGCACTTTCTTCAGTTCCAGCCTCAAGCTTGGTGGGGATATGGTTACCTTGTTACCAAAAAGAGGATGTTCATTGTGTTTGTTCTCTGTGGGTGAAACCATATGCCATATCATAAAGACATACTTTAACAGGAGTGCTCCTTCAAGGTATAACTTGGCTTTTTCTGCACACAAACTGGAATTAGGATAAGCTTTATTCACCTTGCCACCAAGTGAGGAGCTTTGCAAACCAAACAGACTTGATGCCATATGCCATCACTTCTAATAATCTCCAGTTATGGGTGCTTTCTAAACCTTGCATGAACTCCGGGAGAGTACAGGTGAGCCCTTCATTCTGAGTTGACCAGCAGGGACCAGTTTCTGTGGTGGCTGCATGCATTCCCTTTACCTCCTGCTGTCTTTGTGATTTCTGATACTCCAGGAAAGCAGTGGTGACCTCATTCTTTTTCATCAGGCGTGGGGAAACATAGAGTGGAACAGAGAGTGGGGTGATCAAACATTAAATTCATTTTTGCAATGCTTGTAATGAGAAGAATGAAAAAGTATCCCAAGATGCTGACATGCCATCTTACCGTCTTCTAAGGAAAGGGTTGGAGTGCTACCCTATCGTGAACCAAATTGCAAAGGTAGGCAGAGTGACTGCAACTTAAAAGTATGTGAAAAGCATCAACTCGTAAGTATGATCAAGAAATTTTATCAGATGATTTTTTTCCCCCATCAATTAAAAGTATATGTTTAAGAAAAAACAATGGGATACTGCTTCTAGTTATTACATTTCTGGCTTTCTGCAAAATAGTGAAAAGGAAAAAGAACCTTTTTTGAAGAGGGCAGTTTTCTGTAACACAACAAACTCCACTCATACTTCACTTTTCTGCCATGTTGTAAATATTTCAGACCTGAATAAGTTTGTGTAGTAGCTGACAGGTAGATTGATTTTGCAAATATAAATCTTTGAACAATGTCACTTGCTTTTGTATTTTTGAAAGACCAAATAATTTCAAAGATCTGCAGGTCTGAGGAAAGGAAGAAATGGTAACCAGCTGTGAAATTTGATTTCTATAGATGCACCACAATACTGAATTATTTGGATGTTGATTGCCTGAAGGTTAACTTGTGCTGACTTCCTAAACTCTTAGAGTCTAAGCCTTCAACTTTACTGATGTCTCAGGCTCTGTAGAACTGATAGTTGCAAGTTCACCATTTTGTAAACAGGCACTTTTGCACCCTTCATAGAAGTTTTTTTCCTTTGTGTTCTAGTCTTGTAAAGTTTATCTACTGGTTGTATATCACAAACCATGGTTTCATGAGAAGTTACGAGCAGAAGCAAGCTTCTCTGACCTTTCTCTGCACTCCATTCTGTACCCCAGCCATGGTCTGCAAGCCATGTGACTGTTTAGTTGAAAACTAAGGAGCATCAGCAGTGATGAAGAGCCACTCTTATGCATCTCTAGCTCTCAGGTTGGCCTGAATCCTGAGCACACGCAGTTGTGTTTGGTTCTGTCAGTCCTTATCCATGTAGCTGAGACTTTTGTTATGAAACTCCATCATGAAAGGTTCTAACATCATCTGCAGTAGAAGACATCCTTCTATTTATCAGGCACCTTAACTACTAGTCATATGGCAGAAATAAACAGAGCAGACATGGTATAGTTTCACCTGCGGTGCAGTACTCATGAAACCCCAGAATGCAGCGATGTCAGCCTCCCTAGCTAATTATCATAAAGTTAATCTTCAAATTCAGAATTTGGATTGCTTGTTGATAATTACACCTATTTGGTAGCTCATTTGTAGAAACTAGAGAGGAGAAAGATGCATTAATAATCTTTTGCTCCCTGAGTGCAGAACTGTTCTCTTTATTTGAAGTTGAGCCTGGCTCAGTTTTCAGAGCTTTTCAAAATGTCCATATAAAAACGGCTCCAGTCTGGAGAGTTAACTGAATAAGTATTCTTTGTTGTAATATTTCATCAGTGTATAATGGCTGAATCTATAGCTCATAAAACCATTTGGCTGATAACAGGGCTGACTGAAGCAGAGCACGGGGAAGAAATGACATGCAAGACCTTATATTTCCATTTGAAAATCTGTTGCCCTACACTGTTCCACAGCTGAACCTTTCTGCAAAGCTTCTGAGGCTTCACAATTATAGAGTAGTGTTTGTGATTTGGAGTCTTATCCAGCAGGGAAAGAGATAAGGCTATCACATTTATTTCACTTATTACTTTGTAGTGGGTCAATAGAGTATGTGACTATAGATCTTTCAAGCTAGATGGGATCCCAGAAGTCCATTCCTCTGTTGGCTATGACAGCTGGAAAAAGAGAGTGAACTATCTGGAAAAATGACTTCAAGGTACATTAAAAAAAAAAAAAAGGGGGGAAAAAAAAAACCACACAAAAACCTCAACAGCTATGTGGTTGAAGACCAAGGATTTAGACCTGTGTGTAAGAAACAAAGGATGCAGAGTGACAGAAAACACTGGCACTTATGAAATATTCAAGGTATGGTCACTAAAGTCCAGAATAGTATTGAATAAAAACTATTTAAATAATAAGTTTGGAAAGAGAATTATATACCAGCCTAGCATACTTTTGGGAGAGTTAATTTAATCTATGAGACCTGCAGTCTGCTATGTCTTCATAAGTTCATAAGTTCATAAGTTCATAAGGTTGGAAAGGACCTATAAGATCATCTAGTCCAACCATCCTCCTATCACTATCTCTACCCAACTACTAAATTAAGTCCTTTAGCACCTCATCTAAACGCTTCTTGAACAGCGCTAGGGATGGTGCCTCAACCACCTCCCTAGGCAGGCCATTCCAGTGCCTGACCACTCTTTCAGAAAAGAAATGCTTCCTGAGGTCTAATCTAAATCTTCCCTGGCGCAACTTATGGCCATTCCCTCTCGTCCTGTCATTACTAATCAGGGAGAAGAGGCCTACCCCCTCCTCACCACAACCCCCCTTCAGGAAGTGGTAGAGTGCAATAAGGTCTCCTCTGAGCCTCCTCTTCTCCAGACTAAACAATCCCAGCTCCCTCAGCCGCTCCTCATAAGACTTGTGCTCCAGGCCCCTCACCAGTTTTGTTGCCCTTCTCTGAACACGCTCCAGGGCCTCAATGTCCTTCTTGTAGTGAGGGGCCCAAAACTGAACACAGTACTCGAGGTGCGGCCGTACCAGAGCTGAGTACAGGGGGATGATCACCTCCCTGCTCCTGCTGGCTACACTATTTCTAATACAGGCCAGGATGCTGTTGGCCTTCTTAGCCACCTGGGCACACTGCCGGCTCATGTTGAGCCGAGCATCAACCAACACCCCCAGGTCCTTTTCCTCTCTATCTGTCTTCTCAAAGCATTTAATGTATCTGGTCCCTTTTTTTTCCCCTGGTGAAGATATGGCTTCATATAATATTCAGCAGAACAGCTTCTGCTCTAGCTGCTTATTCTTTTTGTGGTATGATGCCAGTCTGAACTTTTTTCTGAGAACTTGGAGGTGAACACGACCAACTGATACAGATAATTGTAGCAAAGCTATAGACTGTGGAACAATGCCCTTGTAATAACGTACTGATAGGAACAGAAGTTTTGTTAGGAAGCTCCTGGCACATCAAGATGAGATGCATTTTGGGACACCTCTGAACCTCAGCTATGTTTATCCCACGGGTTGTCACCAATATGGTTGTGCTCAGGCTGTGAAGAAGTGTAAAGCCTGATTGATACAGATATAGCTAGAAACTCTTATTGTAACATCGCTGCATCAGCAAAACTTCATGAAGTATACGGGCATCACATACCTGTGTCATTCCACTTTACTGAAGCCCTGAACCTTCATCTCTCAGCAGTCCTTTAGGCAGCAGCATAAGTGCTGAGAACAATTTGTACCAAGAAAGGGTGAGAGATGGAGGGCTATTGAATTGGAGTCATTTCCTGTTTAATGGGAAGCTTTCCCCAGTAAACCAGCAGTGAACCATGAAAATTGCTGATGCCTCATTAGGCTGCTGTAGTCTCCTTCCCATGCAAGCTGTAAATTAACAAAAGACAGTTTGTTCTGACTGGTTTTCCCCTAGGGGGCAGGGAAATAAGGTGGTATAAAGGAAGGAGAGGTGATGCAGCAGTATCCTGTGCACCTGGAGCAGACATGAAAAGGGGCCGAGGTGGTGATTTGCAAAAGAAGTTCCTTACTGCTACAGTTCTCCATCTCTCTTCCTCCATGAGTCAGCTGGCTCTTCTCTATATTACTGCTTCAATTATTTTCTGTCCCACTAGGCTTAAATTCTGCATCTCAGCAGCTGCAGTGTGCAGCTAATAAATCCTGAACACAGACAAGGGCACATAGGATTGGGAATCTCAGCCCAGAGGATGGACAGAGAAGTGGAAGGTGGAAATGGTGGCTGAAATCTGCCATGACTCAGAGGAATGCAGCAGCATGCCAGACCCTCTCTGGATATGAGCACATCAGCCTGGTAAGCATCCAGTAAGGGGCCCAACTGGGTCTGCAGTGCAGTTTCTTTGGTGTAGTATCACCAGTAAAGAGACTTCTGCTGCAGAACTCACCTCAGAAGCATACTGGTCTTCTGAGCTTACACAGAGCAGGGCCTTGGGGACAAATAGCAGTGTTTATGTAGTGCACTTCTTTTTACCAGCAAGCGTGGAAAAAAAGCACAGTGATTCCTGATCGTGATGTCAGAGGTACACCAAGAGCGTCTGTCACTATGACAGAATCGTAAATCATTGTGCTGAAATCCTGACGTGCCCTTTTCTCATTGGCAAAGTAGTTCTTTAAAATGAGATATAATTAAGTTGCTTAGAGCACATATTAACTATTTTAGAACTATTTTTTTTTCACATGAAAAGTGTAGATGAAATGCACAATTTTTTTTTCTTAAAAGTTTTAAGACATCGTTTAAAAAATAATGTCCATGATTTAACATAGCCATTGAGGGTGCTGCTAGGAATTGTCCCAAGTGAAGACATTATTAGGAAAATAAATCTGCTTAGGGGAACTGTTGTTAATAATGGAAACAGTGCTGAAGGCACAACAGCAAACCATCCTGATCTGGAAGGAAGATAAGTGGTAAGAGGCCAAGATGCTTGCCTTGAGAATTCTCCAGTGACCTGAATATCAAAAAGGAAATTCTACAAACAAGGGTATATGAAGTGAGTTGAGTAATAAAGCAGTAGTATAAGCATCTAGGAATGGAACTGAGAAGACTGAGTCACAAAATGAGTTACAACTCTTGTCTATCATAAAATGAAAGAAAAAGAGCTTTCATAAACACCGAGAAGTTAGAGGAAGAGAAGGGCAGAGAATAACGGATACCCAAAGTAGAGTGAAACTTTTTACTATTTATTTTGCTACATTCTTTACGTGCACATAAACATTCATGATAGATACTTAACAAGACTATTTTGTTGATTTATTTATTTATTTATGAGGGGGGGAACATATGCCAGAACAGGGAAAAAAAAACCCCAAAACAAGTCAAAGGATTTTTGAATAAATGAGATATATGCAAATCTCTAGAGCTTGTTGAAATTCATTCAATACATACTGAACTCTTAACTTATCTCTGTGAGTTCCTGGAAGAGCAGTTAAGTCACAGGAGCCTGCAGCAACAAAATAGCCTAATATGGCAATATGGTTGTGATCACACTTATGATCTTTGGTAATGATGAGAGTTCTGACATTGCAACATATTTTTTGTGAATTATGTTAAAGAAAACACCTACTCATTTTGAAGCTTTGCTTTTCCTTATTTATTTTTTTATTTTTACTTTTTTCCCATTGTAGCACAAATTGATTAAAAAAGATAAAAGAGAAAATCTAATGGAAATCGTTCAGTAAGGTTTCTTAAATGTGACACTCACTGCAGGCTCAGATTTGGGCATTATTAGGGAGTTGTTGGCTGTGGGCCATGGACTGCGGGGTTATAACCATCTCTGCTTTTCAAAATGAGGAATGAGGAACCTAGGGAATTACAAAGAAGCCTACCTAACTTCAATACGTAAAAAAATAGTGGGATGAATTACCTAAAAATGAACACGTACATACTGTGAGAATAATAAAGTGATAAGAAACTGCCAACATGAATTTGTCAAACTAATCAAATTTTCCTCGTGAGCAAGACAACTGCTTTAATAGATAAGGAAAAGCAGAAAGAAGTGACTGAATCTTGAACCTAGATGTATCTTCATCGAAGTAATACTTTTAATACTGTCCTGTGTGCTCATAAATGGACTGGAGAAAACTGCCCCTTTATAATCACCTCTAAATCAATCCACTCATAAAGAGGAACCTGCACACAATTGTTGGAACTTGCACTAGGAGGATGTTGGAGGAATCTTTCATTGATCTTAAGATAGAATTTTGTTAAAAGTTTCAGTAAAGACCATAAGCATGTATCAAATTCCATAATCTAAGCCTCTAGATGGCATCGTGTAAAGGTTTGTAAAATACATTCAAGACAGAATTAAAATTCAATTTTTTTTTTAATACGCTCACAAAGGTTCTGAAACTCAACATCCAAAAATTGAACAAAGACAGTCACAGAGGACTACACAGAGGAGGACAAAATCCAAAGCACAAACACAAAATGCCACTTTATGATAAAGATCTAGTGATTAATGAGGTCCAGAATGAGTCAACAGCGTAGTGTCATTGAGGAAAAGAGACAAATGAAATTCTAGATTCTCTTGAATCTTCTGCTAGCAACACTGTATGTAAGGCCAGAGATAATTAGCACGCTCATCTTAGTACTGGTTAAGACTCAGCTAGAATACTGTATTTAAATCTGAGGCAACATAATTTAACAAGGATGTAGATAAACTGGGAACAGAGAAAATCAACTGAGAAAATCAACAACGACATGATTTGGAATAATTGAATTCCTAAAGAAAATTTGAAAGATGACTTATTTTAATATAGAAAATTAAAGTTATGTGGGATTCAACAGTTTTCAGGTACATAAAAGATTGTTAGAAAGAGGTGATTATATTATTTTTCATTTCCACTAAATTAGCAAACAGAACATGAAGGAATTTTTTTAATAACATGATATGTTTTGTAGTAGCATGTTGTAACTAGAAAAGATTAGTACTGAAATATATTACCCAAGAAAGTTGTACATTCTCTGTCACTAATGTTATTAAGTACAAATCAGAGGGACTGCCACCTACCATTATTGATATAATAGTGGACTTTCTTCGTAGTGAGAAGATGGATCAGATGAACATTTCACAGTTGGTGGATGAGATCCCTAGAACTATGATGGAGTGTTCAAGTTATTACAAGGTAATCCATAACAAGATTGGGCTTAGAAAGCATTTGAAAATTCCATGTTCAGTACCGGATAGGTTCATTAGGACTGCACAGGTTGTTCTCTGAATTGTTTCTTTTTTTTAAACCATGTTTTTCTTAGATTTTTTCTTGTAGCTGATGTGTACTAACTAACCTCGAAAAGGATAGTTACAAATTGTTGGTTACAAATTCTGAGAAATAACAGATAACATAGCCTCTTGAGATCCCATCCAACTCTTTATTTCTATGATTCATGTGTAATCGACAGTATTTTTTTTCATTTGCTGAAGAGCTTTGCAAGCACAAGTTAATTATTAAACTAGCTCTTTTCCCAGGGCAGCTATGACCTAATAATTTATGATAGTGTTCAAATGAGGAATTAAACAAACATATCCAAAATAAACAGAGATTAAATTGTCTTTGCCAGTGGAAAAGGACAGAATCTTGTTTTCATGCCAGTGGGTCTGCAAAACAACAGCACAGATATAGGGCTCAGTAGAACTAACATGTGAGGACCTCTAAATTCGTGTGAAATTCTGAATTTCAGGTAATAGTTTTTATTCAAAATTTTAGAATTTCATTTAATTTGAAAAATTAGACAAATGAGGATGAGGAAAAAAATGTGAGCATTTTGAGAAGGTTGAAAATTTTGAAGGCTTGAATTACAACTAAATGCTTTAACATTCAAAAACCGAAATGCTGTAGTACACCGCATATATATCTTAGGCAAGGGAACACAAGGAACATTATGTAAGCCACAGCTCTCCAAGGACCCTAGTATACATAAGAAGATGCCAAACAGAATTACAGTGCACATAAAGTAGCAAACTGCAATATGATACATTTTGTGTTACCTCAAAGTAAATCTTTTAAAGATCATACTCCCAAAGGAAAACTAAGTAGAACTAAGGTTTGCAGAAAATATGCAGAAAGTCAAACCCATGTAAAACTTCTGATAAACTCTAGTTATTGCTTTGTATTGAAAAACAAAAACAAAACAATGAACAAAAAATCCTGACCACAAACAAAAAAAAACTCCAAGAAAAGTGTTTTTTACAATGTACTTTGGTGTTGATCCAAACGAAGTTGTGAAAGTCTGAAGTATTTGCAGTTTTCATTGTTTTCATTGGTAGAAGACAGTCATTATCCCCAAAGATATGGTCAAGGTCTGGACAAACACAATCTTCCAGACGTTCAGAAATATTTGGGTTTAGTGTTCACTGGTTAGGCCATGCTTTGGCGTATGTCTGCTTGCCCTTTTGTTCTTTGAAAAGTAGATATGATTTTCAGACATCAGAATAACAATTTTGTAGTGCACAAGAAGGTTATTTCTTCAAACACCGCAGCTTGTGAATTTTGCTGTGTGAATGAACTGACCTAATGAATTGGGCTAGCTTCAGATTTACCATTGAATTGCTTGTAAAAGAGTGACATTTTGCAGAAGTTCAAAGATCCTGGGACAAGCCTGTCAGGTGCCAAGGACAGGCAAAATCCCAAAGTGAAGAGAAATAAATAGATCCAAATCTCATCTCAGATAGAACCAATCTCATCTCAGCTGAGCTTGCTTATTTCATCCTCAGTGAAGTGGTCTCGTTGCTCAGACCTAAAAACCCAAAGATAAATGGGTTGGTTAGTAGGCCAGGATGCTGTATTCAGTCCAACAACACATGCCAGCAGCCTAAAGTGTCTTAAGCAGATTAAATAGCTTTAAGCAGATTTGAAGACTTAGACACTTTAAGCTTATAAAGCAGTTTAAGCTGCTTAAACTGCTCTAGGACTTTAACGAGTGCCCCGTGGTACTGCTCCCTGCCAGCTGGGCAAAAAGAGGCTGTGTGCCGTGCCTCCTTCAGCATCGCTGGAAGGAAGGAGCTACAGGGCTGCCACAGAACTCCCCGATTGTCTGCATAAATACAAACAACTGCTATTGGCATGTTTTGGCAACAAAGTTGTATAAAATAACGGAAAGTATACTCTTGCCTGATTAGTTCATTGTTTCCTCCTCTTCTGCTGCTATTTGTTTTCCCCAGCCACCTCCCTCCATCTGTTTTTCTATTTTTGTTTGTTTTCTCAGGCCCTTTCAGTATCTCTATCAGTTTCCCCTCTAATTCTTTCTAATGAGATCAATATACTTTTAGGATGAAAACATGTATTGATTCAGCCTATTCAGCACACAGAACCATGCTGGGGGCAATTGTTCAGTTTTATCTTTACAAACTATAGCTTAACCTAAGCATATATATTTTCTTATTTAGAAGGATATGAGTTGACAGAAACAGCGTGGAAAATGAAATATTGCATAGTCCTATAATATCACCTACAGAATCAGGTAACCAGGTAGGCTAGATTTGGATTTCCTGGCATCTCAGTGTTTTCAGGAAGGCTGTAGGAGAAAGTCTGGGGACAGCTATGCAGAAAAGTGGGTAAATGTGTCTTCCTATGTTGGTAATCTCTCAGGGCTGAAATAACTTAATTTTCAGTTTTCTGTCACCCACTATGAATTTGGGATGAGATATGCAAATCACAGCATTGTTCTGTTCTTACCAAAGGATCTGATAACCCTTCTCCTTACATACACAAGAACATCATACAAGTGAGCGGCTGCTCAGTGTCTTTAAAGTTGTCACTGTTTAGTGGTAATTCACTACCATCTTAATAACTAAGGCTGTGATGATGACCTACTCAAGCACCTGTGCTGACATGATGCTTGCTGCTGAGGGATCTGAGCATGTGTCATCTTGTTTTTCTCATGTTGTAGTTCCCTTGTGAGTTTCCTCAGGAACATTCTGCTCTTCTCTTTCATATCTTTCACACACACGTCTCACTTTCTGGACTCATATACTAATTTCTCTGGTGTTATCTACCTGGAATCCCCAGTTTAACTGGCTCCATGTTTTTCCAAGGTTATGAAGTACTGACACACTCTAAACACAATTTAGCTGTAAACTCTAACTGTAAAACTTACATTCAAACAGTATGTTCTATGGACTTGAGGACTTAAGCAGGAAGGAAGACCACAGTCAGCATTACACACTGGCCTACGTTTGCTGGTTATCTATGTCATGCATTCCTAAATAATGATGTGCATTGCATTCACAGCATGTATTGCATTCATAGCATGACCAGTGTGCCGTATTTACACAAGCACCCCTTAATGCTTTCATTAAGGGCTGATTTTTTTCTAGCAACCTGAAATCATGTTTATCTCCATTTTTTATCAAAGAAAGCACTCTCCAAATTTACTTATTTTTTAAGTTATCAATGTATTTAAATCTCATTTTCCATTTATTTATCTTCGAATTATTGCTTTCTTCAAAATATCTTCTAACACTCAAAATGTGACACCAGTGGGACTCGTTAGCTTGTGAGTGGTGTTGAATTATTTCTACTTCTTATGTATAGGTTTGAAATGCTCCCATCAGGTGATGTTGCTGGCAGCCAGTTTAACAGTTTATTCACCAGTTGCTTTGGGAGTAGTGGTCATGATGGATTGGTTTCCTTGGGTCCATACCCTGCCTGCAACATCCTGTCAGCATCCCCAGCTCCTTATTGTACCCCTGCCAGTTCATAAGGACAAAAGGTGGATTGTCTGAGCAGCCTGTGGCCTGCCCAGCTATTGGGGTGGAGAAGAAGGTGAACTGCAGCAGCCATTCCTACAACTCCAACAGTGATTCGAGACTCACCTTCCTGTAGACAGCTGCTCATTTGCATCAATGATTAACGATTAGAATTAATGAGGTTAATTAAGGTTAACGATGAGCACAGAAAAGTTGTCTTTCTGGATTCTGAAAACCTATAGTGAAATCTGCAAAGCTGCATGTAGTCACCTATTTCGCATTTTGTTCAGAAGACTTTTTTCAACATCTGAGAAGACAGAGGTCCCTTTTGTGTTACAAGAGAGTTTGGGCAGCTTAGGTAGATCTGAAGGAATTTTTTAGCAGTTGTAAGAAAACGTACAACACCAAGTCACGTATACAAGTTACGATTCACCAAAGACATAAGCTTAATTTTCAATTGGAACAGTTTCCTTTGACTTCTAGGAAACTTTGATGTGCTTTTAACTTTGCTGGTATAAGGTGATAGTGGCACTGCACATTTTTGCCTTGATAGACAACTGTGTACATGTCAAAAGAATATCCAGTGGCTTTGTCAAGCTTAGTGAGACCAAATATCTGTATAGATCCAGCAATGGAAGAAGAAACAATTCTGAAATGCGCTTGGGGTGGTAGTGGGTAGTAGTAGTGTAGTGGGTTTTTCCCTTCCACTTCCCCCCTCCTTCACTCCTTCCCCTTCTCCTCCTTCCTCCCTTTTCCTTCCTCCCTTTTCCTTCCTCCCTTTTCCTTCCTTCCTTTTCCTTCCTTCCTTTTCCTTCCTTCCTTTTCCTTCCTTCCTTTTCCTTCCTTCCTTTTCCTTCCTTCCTTTTCCTTCCTTCCTTTTCCTTCCTTCCTTTTCCTTCCTTCCTTTTCCTTCCTTCCTTTTCCTTCCTTCCTTTTCCTTCCTCCCTTTTCCTTCCTTCCTTTTTTCTTCCTTCCTTTTCCTTCCTTCCTTTTCCTTCCTTCCTTTTCCTTCCTTCCTTTTCCTTCCTCCCTCCCTTCCCCATACACAAGATGACAGTCTCCCTGGTGAGCATTTCGGAATACAGCTGAGCTCACCATAGGAAAACACAGGGCTTCATGAGCCCAAATGCATTTTTGCTCTTCTCTTTTTATCTCAAACCTTGACATTCCCACCACTCTTAACATTCTTTCAGCAATCCTGCTTATATTAAATGAAATGATAGTTTATTTCAACTTCAAAAACAAACATTTCTTTACTATTTTTCATCATCACTGTTTCCTGCTCAGCTTCGGTTATTAGTTTCTTTGAATGACACAGTGAGCTGCCTGAATCTGTTACATTTATGTGAAGATTGTTTTCCCTTGAGTGTAATGTGAGCCCAGTTCTTTGCTCTGCTGCAAGGTAAGAGATGGGTAAAGCTTAACGTTTTAGGAAGAAAGACAGCATTTGTACTCTAACAGTATTAGTTTCACACATTCTCTCTTGCATTCTTGATACCATAATTGTGCTGTGCTTCCATCTCCACCCATATCCTGCCTTTACATACACCCATGTGCAGAAGACAGGGGAATGTGGGGTGAGCCAACCTGCCTGCAGGCTGAGTCATCCTGGGAAGGCAGATGTCATCTGCCAATTAGGTTAGAAAAGAAGGAAGTGTGCCAGCAAAACAGGTGATCTGAGCAATGCATGGCACCTCACGTGCCAAAATGTATACTGCACAGTGCTGCACTATAGCAGAGAAATGCAGATAATTGTACAAGTATGCATATCCACAGTGGCCTTCAAAACAAAAATAAAAGAATTAACAAAATGTAGCCCTTTTATTTTCATGGATCCCTTTAACACTGAAGATGAATATATAACGACTCAGTAATGGATACAGTGGTGGTATAGTATAAACCTTTTAGCATTTTAGTCACTTTTATTAATGTGTCATATCCTATGCATGGAGGCTTGAAAGCAGGATCACAAACACAATTTATGAGTATCCAACAATTATACTATTTGTTGGGTTATACATGCAGTAAATGTCTGAGACTAACATGCTATTAACCTAAGCACTAATGCACTTACCATCTCAGATGCAGATACCTGCTGAGTTTCTGCCAGACAGGCAGATGGTAATCACATGGAGAAATGTCAGTCTCCATGGCTCTTTGTAATAGTCTGATCCTCAGTTTTGCTGAGTTGTCTTCTATATTTTTTTCTCAAGGTTTTATAGTTTTTTCAATTAATATTTTTTCTTCAGTCCTTGAGTGATTTCTACTGACTCAACAGTTTCACTACTATCCTCATTTCATATCATTTTTATTTAATATATCTTGCTTGGCTTAAATTTATGTGCTATCACTCAAAGCTTAGCAACCATTTTGCTGCTAATGCAGAGGCGGGGTCATAGGCTTCGTATTAAAATAGTTGGTGTGGGAAAGATCCATCAAACTGGTGGGAAAGAGAGTGGTCTGTTCTTGTTGTTTGACATGTTTCTAAGCACCTTGTTAGCTTAAAAATGTAGGCCTTATCAGATGGCAAAAAGACTTGGAGAAATAGATACTGACATAAACTCTGGCTGAGGTTAGGATGTGCTGGTTGTGTCATAATTGGTCTTTGAAATGTCAAGCAGAAAAGTCAGGAAGAATGGCCTTCAAAAAGAGAACAATTTAAAAATCAGTGATGTAGAGCTGAAAATGCGACAGTGTTGTGCAATATTCTGACTACGGCCATGCACAAATTTATAAAGGAAAAAAAAATCACCAGTGGCACAGGTTGCTCAGAGTAGTTTTGGCTGTCTCCATCCATGGCAGTTTTCAAGACACAACTGAGTAAAGCCCTGAGCAGCCTGGCCTATGGGTCCATGCTCTGTGTTGACACTTGTTTTGAGTGTGAGTTCTTGGACTGGAGACCTCCTGAGGCTCTGTCCATTTTGGATGATTTGGTGATTCTGTGATTTAAGCTGCCCTTGGAACCCAAGGAGGTGGAGAAATGCTGTTGAGAGAATAGCCCATGTGGCATTTCCCATGACAGCTTAGTCTTTATAAGATCTAGCTGCTGTTACAAGGTGACCTTGCCTCTCAACCAGCCCTGTTCTGGCTGTGTTAACGTCTCTTCTGAGCTAGTAAGTTTGGCCCTTGTCCAGTCACCCTGTGAGCTGTTACAGCTCAATAACCTGACAGACGTTGATAAGTTTCTTTTGAATTATTGGCTTTCTTCTGATTTACTTAGCTGAATGATTTCACTGGGAGACAGATGAGCAACATAGCATAAGGAGGAGGTGGGAATGTGTGGCTAAGATTGGAAGGAATTTAGATTGGGCAGGGCCCTTTCAGTGTGAGTGAGCCATTAAATTTTCCTCGCTGCCTCATGAGACTGTGATATATCTGCAGCAGCTTCAGTTCAGGCATAGCAACAAATTGGGTAAGTCCAAACAGGGATGTATCATCAAGGAAAGAAGAACTCAGAAATGAAAACTCCTTAATTCTAAGATGATGAAAAATGTGGAACTGTGCAAAATGGAGCATGGAAACATAGCAATCAATGAAAAATAATGTTCAAGGATAGATGAACAGCAATATAGTAGAGACCTAGCACATGAAACTGAATCTTGTGCCATGTTAGGAAACCACAGATCTTGTTTACCATGTTACAAAAATCCTGTGTGGCTAGTTTAAACAGGAAATGGTCTGATCAGAAGCAAAGATAAGGAAATGCCGGTGGACAAAAAGTCTTTGACAGAACTCAGCCCAACCTTGACACTAGACTCTGCTGAAATGTGACTACAAACAACAGGAGATTGCCACTGGCTCAGTGGCAGTATCTGAACAGCAAGTTGTAGTCCAATAGATAGCAGCAACAATGCAATGACAGACAAAATGCTTGTAGCAGAAATGCTAAAAGCCCACAGTGTCACTGTCAAAATAAATTTTTAAAAAGATGTTAAACAAAATCTGGAGGAAAGGCAACTTTTGATGTGGGAGAATGGAGTTGTTAGAATATTTAGAAAAGAATAGACTGAGAAACTCTTTCTCTTCCCTAAGCTACAGGGGAGGGCAATCACAGTGAAATGCCGTACAAGATGACACAGATAATAGATGCAAAACTAAAGAACAGTCTCTGGAGTTGGGCCCAGAAAACTGAATAAGCACACAAAAAGAGCATCCTGAAAGAATACATGCAAGGACAGACTTTGCTCATCACTAGTTTCATTGATTTTCTAAAGTTACATAACAACGGCCTTCAGAACACCTTGTGGAACTGTATAGCACACGGCTCATTCTCCCTCCTCATGGCCTTGTAAGGTGGGGTGGATGGTTTGTCTGGGAGTTCAGTTAGGTAATAGACGGTTTCATTTTGAGGGCTGTGCTCGCTTTCTGTTGTTTTTTCATTTATGATACATAGCTAATGTGTAGGCAGCAGAAGTAGCAGCAGACCATGGGTAGATTACACATATCTTGGAAGTGTAAACTGTGCTAGTAACATTTTGTTACTGAGCCATAGACCTGAAAAAAAAAAAAAAAACTGTGAAGATGCATAATCTAGCAAAAAGATACTAAGCCAGGCAAGATTAAAAATCAGTTATCAAAGCAAACATTCCTGAAAGCTTAGTACTATGCATCAAAGTCATGTTAGAAAACACAAATCCAGGAAAGTAGAACAGCTTGCCTGCCTTGTCCATATCCTACTCATGAATAATAAGGAATGAACTCACAGCAAGGCTAGGAAAGTCTTCCACTGTTCACCTTGTTTCAACTTGTGGAAGTCAAAGATACTGAGTCCCAGAACAAAACCAGTACTTTTAAAATTATTACCTACATATAATTCCAATGCTAAAATAGACCTTGAAGGGTAAAAGACATAGATTCTGGAAAAAAAGATGCTTTGAGAAAAAAGTGCCTATGAGAAAGTCTAAATATTGGCCTTTATCATCATCTCAGGGAGTTGATCAGCCTACCATCTTTCACCAGTCAGCAGGGAACACTGGATGTATTTGGTGTCCAGTCTCTGAATTGCAGTCCCCAAGAATGCCTCATGAAAAGATCAGCTGGAGACCAATGTGTGTGAAGAAGACACTCATAAGAGATCTTTTTAAGATCTCTTAAGATCCACATCACAGAAAGAACAGTGACCAATCTCAACTGTGTTCATTAGAAACACCAGTAAGTGATAGATAGGAATGGAAGATAGTGCTTTTACTGTGTATTACAGTCTTGTTATAGAAAGAAGACAGTAAGAATTAAGTAAGACCTGCTAGAAAATCAAATGCATTCCCTCTAATTGCTTTGTTTTCTCTGTAAAACAACTTGCATTAGCTACCTTGTTTTATTAGCTGCCACTGCAGGTAAAAGTTGCAAACCTTACTGAAGGGAAAGAAAACAAAACTCTCACTCCAGAGAAGCAGAGGGCAGCTGATGTACAGGCTAAAGCACTCTGCCAGGAGCCTGTTGCTAAGACACTGCTGTGTGATTGCTACAGCAGTGATAGTCTGGGGAGGAAGCCTACACGCCAAGAGGAGCTGGCAGGTGCAGGGCCCAGGTAAGTCACAGTGGAGATTACATGATGCTCAGTTAAAGGGTTTTTGCCTTTCATGTATCTTCAAAGGTACCTGATTCTTGCTGGTATCGTAAGCAATGATGGTTGTTTTTTATTACCTAGCCTGAATGAGGGGTCTGTAACCAAACTACCTTGCATTTCTATCTGTTTTAGAGACAGTTGTGCTGCTTAATCATTAATATTTGAGTGTGCAATCTGTTGCTTACCTAAAAGGTCACTAACATCTATAAAACAAGGAGTGCTTTTTCATTTGAGTTGTCTACCAGGTTGTATCATATCAATTGTTTCAGCTTCAGTTCAAGCTGAGATCTGAACATGCTTTTTGAGGCAATGTCATCAACATAAGAGAGCATACAGACTCCTGTTGCACTGAATACAGGAGACTCCAAAGCCAAAATATCTTGTTGCTACAATTCCTAGCCATATTCTAGCTAAGATTTAACAGAAACCACTATTTCAATGCTTTTTTATTTTTATCATTTACTTATTTTTTTATTTTAAGCCAAACTTTGCAGTCTGTTCATGGCTTTCTGCTACTTTTCTCATAAAATCAGACCCACACATAGCCCCAGATGCCTAAATTAGATCTGAGGAAATTTTTCCACTTTCTGGTACTATGTATATATATTTATTCCTGAGCAGCAGCATGTGCAAATGTTTTGTGCACAGTTTGCTGTTATATTAGGTATCTGCCTCCATAAAGGAGCATCAGTGTTTCTTGTGTATTCATAAGGAGAATTTATTCACTATTTTCATAGAGGTTTTACCTCATTTCCAAAACAAAATTGTTCTTGTTCTCCAAGTTTAACAACTAAATACATATATTTAAGTCTGGGAATCTGCCCACCAAAGCCCATATGTATTTATATGTATACAATTGTAGAAGTAAAGAGCCTTGTTCAGGAGAGGCTTCTAAATGTGCATCTTCCTTTTAAGCTCTTACCAAACTAAGTGAAGCGTGCGTTTAGAGTCAGAGAATCATTAAGTTTGAAAAAAGCCTCCAAGGTCACCTAGTCCAACCCCCAACCCATCCCCACCATGCCCTTTAATCATGTCCCTCAGTGCCACATCCACAGTTCCTGAACACCTCCAGGGACGGTGACTGCACCACCTCCATTTTTAGCCTGTTTCAGTGCCTCACCACTCTTTTGGAGAACTATTTTCTTAATATCCAATACACTTATATCCTGATTATAATATCCTGAGTGGCGTGCCTGAAGAACAGGCTTCTGGAATCAAAGCCCTCATTGAAATGTCACTGCCTGGATCTCTTGTTGCTAGCAAGGTTGACAGCAGCACTGGGGCATAAAGCATAGCTCACACTTGCCTCAGCAGTAATAAGCGTGACATTACACCTCATCAGACAGCAGTTGTGCAGGTGAGATCATGCCATAAAGTACCCTGCCCTTCATACAGAAGTATCAAGATGAAAGCTGTGGGTCCCAGAACACAGTCATGATGAAGCAGCATCTACATGATGATGTTCAATTTTGTTATATAATCAGATAACTCAATTACAGACTAGAAGACACACTTACACTCTACTAGAACCTTCTCTGCTGCAAGGGTTGAGCTAATTCCCTAACAACCCCAGCAAATAAGAGGAGGAGATAAGATCCCAGTGGTGACTGGGGCAGAATTCCCCAAGCGGTGTGCCTGCTCACCCAGCTTCGCTAACATGGCTCCCATGGTGTGGAATAATGGGTAGTGGGGGCTCTTTGCTATCTCTGGTTAATAAATACATTCTCCTTCAGATTCCTACTGCTGCCCTGCTCTTATGCTAGGTATTGATTAGGAGGAGTGGCTGCAGGCATTATGAATGGATGAGGCTCTTCAACAGTTTCAGTCATTTTCTTGGATTGATATTGGATTAATTTTATCTCTGTGAAAACAAAGCGTTTCGATGCTACACCCATCTCTCTAGGCTAATCTGGCAGGTTCAGCCATAGCTCATGTAAGCTCATATTAAGAGAAAATGTGAGCCGAGACACAAATATGAGCCCTTATTTTCCTTTGAAAAATATGATTAGTTTTTCATTTTCCTCTCAGGCAGTGTTAGGCTATCCCCCAGAGAGAGCAAAGGATCCTTTTTATTCAGTAGATATTTGGAGAAATTACCTCAACATTATTGGTCCATAAGTCACTTTCAAAATGTTCTAGATACCGCACCGCCAGGGATAGTGCCTGTGAGCAGAGCACATAGCCTAGAAACAGCTGAGATTCAGTGCGAGGGCAGAGCCATGCTGCACACAACAGATAAATCAGGACGACTGCAGAGCTGCATTCTTGTTTTTTGGATGTACTAACTCATAGAGAGCATGAAACAAGTCTGCTCGGTACAGCGAAGACATATGAAAGAAGGCATGCTGGAAGAAATATTTATGTTGTATTAGCATATCTTCTGCCATAAATGAGCTTGAGCTAATTACTTATCAGACTATACAGGGATAAGAAGGGGAGATAAGCTCCTAACATCACATTAGGAAAAATCAATTAAACAGAATAAACATAATTTATTTGATTCTGTTGTTTTCTTACTTCAAGTGCTCGACTTAGCAATCTCGGTAATGTTCGTTAACAAATTATTATTTTCTTAAGCAGAAAAAAAGATGGAAAAATGAAAACAAGCTGGAAAGAGATAAATTCTATCACAATACCTCTTCTTCCTCTGCAGAATGACAACTGCATATTAGCACATATTTCTGCTACTGGAACTAATGGAGTGCCACTGCCAGTCATAGGTTGTCATCCTCTGAGTGAAACGCTCCCAAAAGAGCGTTGCTGATGGGCACTGGTGAGAAACGTGAACTGAGGCTTTGCTTCTTGGCTCGTGTGACAAATAATCAGATAGATGAATACTCCAGATGTAAGTTCAAATGTCGTATCTCTTCCAGCTTTTCACCATCTGTGTTCTTTGCCTTTCCTACTTCATCCCAGACCCAGTCTCCTTATGTAGCAAGTCACAGTGGATCCCAGTTTCTGATGTCCCAGTCCAATTGTCTCTTTGCTCACTCCTAGTGTGAAATCCTTTGCTCCCAGTCCTTTTGGCTGGGCCACCCTAACTCCCCAATTCCTCCTCCAAGCCTCATTCCTCATCCAATACAGCTCTGAGATACTGCTTATCTGTCTGAGATTTTCTTTGTGTTGTATTTGAACAACTCCCTCCTCTGGAGCCTGGATTCCAACAATGGGGCTGCTCACGCCCAAGGAATAGCAGCCCCCAGGCTTTGTGCTTGAGTGCCTAGACCTTGTATCGCTTGTGGCAGCAAGTACTTATTCATAACAAATGGGACCTTTGCAAAAATTTCCTGTTAAAGCCATCTTTGTTAAACATGCACTATGCCTTCCTGTCCACTTATTTAATGAGGATAAAACCAGCACACCCCTGCCACAAATGCTATCTTTTGTCAGTTTTTAAGCCCTAGCACCAAAGTTGAGAGATCTAGGTTTTGACAAAGTAGTTACCAGAATGTTTAAGCATAGCATATTTTCCCCTACAGCCTGTCAGACATGTCAAATGTGTCTGTTTTGCACTAGCTCCCCTGAGAATATGTGTCAAATAACAAGTCCTGAATTATACAGTTTTGTATTATTTAGATAGGACAATAAAGTTGATACATTTAATCTTCTAAAAAAAAGGAAAAAAGCATTCCAATATCTGTAATGACCACTATAGAAACTACTGTTCTATAGGGAAGATAAGAAATGTACTTGCAAACAAGAAAAATGAGATCCTGCTGTGCCAAGGTTTATGCTCGGCATAGTTCAAGGTTACCAGCGTACAGCTCTGCTTCTAACAAAACATCTTCCCATCCTCTGCAGACAGTATACCATGGCTCTTTTGTACTGTGCAGTTTTTGATATGAAAGATGGACAGACCTGACCAGGGAGAAGGAGGAATCCAGGCGGCTTCATACCTCCACTTGTGTTGGCTAAATCCTGAATAATGCCCCACAGAAGTGTTTCTGCTTTTTCTTCCTTCTCTTGCTCCCTTTTTCACAGATAATTCCTTTCATTTTCTATCTAAGAAGAGTCTGCTTGAGATGTTAAAACCCTGACATTTGGAGAGCTGCCCTAAGTCTCCTAATAGACAGCCTCAAAAAACTGTGTTAGAGAAAGCTGAATGCTACTACGATTTCCATGTTTCCATGTGACCAACAGACAGCTGTCTGTGCTTGAGGTTTTCTAGCAATGAACTTGCTGTTTAGAGCCAACACCAGTATGAGAAGGTAAGTTTCCTTTCCTTGTACCTCCTTGTTTGTAGATCCATATGGAATGGGAAGGACTAGATTTGACAGCATCTCCAGCAGCAGTTCCAGCCCATCTCAGTGAACTTAACAACCCTATTTTCCAAAGCAGCAACAACAGTAGATTTTCTTACTGTCTGTTTAACTGCCTGTTCAACAATGGAGTTTTCCAGATTTTTTTTTTTTTCAAATTGAAGCCCTTACTTTTTGCATTCCAAATATTTCTATTCTTTGTTGGTGTTTTGTTTTTGTTTCCTTTTCTGTTTTTATTAAAGGTTTAAGAACATTGGTGCAGTTCACATGATCCACATTGTGGTTCACACCATATTATTAGGAATAAACAAAGATTGATGCATCTGAATCCCAAATGCTATCCCAAAACATGTTTAGTAATACTGTTTTTTTACAGTGACACAGTTGCTATAATACAGCTGACCTCCATTTATTTTACTGAAATTTGACTCAGCAACGTTAAATCCCCCTACTTCATACTTCAAGACAATTCATTTTATGTCTGGACACAAACCAAATCACCTCATAAGCCATGTAATCAGCACATGCCTTAATGTGTCTGTTAGCACTAGTGCAGTTGAGTGGAAAGACATATTGAGATGACTTTCTAGAAATGCACTTATTCTAGAGGATGCTTGGTGAGTATCAGAACAATAGAGAGTGTATTACCTACTGTGTCTACCAGCACTGCATTTCCTTGGCTTAGGTAACATTATTCTGTAAGAGAATGGCAGCATTCTGCCATTGTGTTAATTCTTGAATGGATACCATGAGGTAAGCCACCTCTTTGGCTGTTTGAACTTGATATGAAGGAAACTGTTCTGTAATGATGAGTTCTGAAGCAAAATCTAAAATTTGGTACTCCTCTGTTTGAAAGGTTTTGCCCACCTGCCTTGCTTCCCTCACAGTGCCCTGCTGTAGGATTTCTATGCTGCATCAGGCTTGTGATGCTCAACCTGAACAGGGAATGACTGAAATATTGCTTTTATGAAGACTGATGTATGAGAGGTAATTGTTGGTTACTAGTGAGACTAAATCACTGAATTGTTAGTGGCTTGCAATATCACTAACAAAATTTATTTCTTCCTCTACACTGTTGAAAAGGAGGAGGCTTTCCCCTTTTACTTGAAACATTGCTTTTTTCTGGCTTCCTACATTTTCTCTGAAATTCCTTAGGCATTTTTCTTAATATAACCCCGTGCCTTGGCTACGGCACATCACAGATAATTCTATCAGAACAGTGTGGTATATCAGATATGACTATTGCATGACTCTGATCTGACATGATCTTGCTGTAATGCTGTTGGACATGATTGCTATATTACAGTCAGCACAGGGCTGGCACAGTGTTAGTGGGAAAGCACAAAGGCTTCAATAGAATTGCACAAAAATTGGAAAGAATGCAATGAAGCATGGCAAAAAGTAAGAAAGAAATGGAAGAGTAAAATGGAAGAGAGTATTGACATTAAATACATTCAGGAAAAAATACTGATGGATGAAGGCTGGTAATCTCTGAAAGTACTACAAACTAAGATATCATGACAAAGAGACAATAGGTATATATTTTCTTATTAGAGAAGTATGTACATAGGGAGAATGAGGAAGGAAAATAAAAGAAAAATACTAAAGAACTGAACCTAAATCTATGGAAGTAGCTGGACTGTGGCATCATATTCCAGGAGCGAAAAGTGGGAATTGTAATTTCAGATATTTAGCATTCACATCTGGGCAAAGCTGTAAAAAGCTGCTGAAGGGAAAAATTCTTTACTGGCTTATTGGATAGATATCAACAACTTAAAGCAACTTCTGTCCTGCTTTCTGTAATTAAGTGGACAGCTATCTCTGTCTTCATGTCATTTTTTTCATAGCTATCTGCTTTTACTAGATTTTTTTTAAAGTAATATAAATACATTTTATTTAACTGCTCCAATTTTGTTTGTTTACTTATCTCAAAGGAAAAGGAGCATTCATGCTTCCATATTGAGTCTGATTCCATTCAGGCATACTTTCACATTCATTCTTCTCAGTTTGGCATTGTCCTGTGCTTAGTCAAGTGGAAGCTAAAAAACAAAATAACATCTTTTATACAGGTGAGCTAATATTTCAGTCCCTCGATGAAACCATGATTAGGAACATTAGGGCAGACTTTCATAAAGTACAACATGATCTAGTTCTAGCTACTTCAGTGGAGTTGTGATAGAGTGTATGTGCTGATGATCTGAGTTTTACATATTCTTTTTATGTTCTCTTTAATATAGTATAATCTCTCTAATACATATAACTTGGAATAATTTTGATTTGGACCATATTTGAAATGAAAATTATGTCATTAAGCTGTAAGTTTTGTCTCAAGATGGAGTAAAATGCACAAAATCATTATTTGAGAGCAAAAACAAATTAGCAATATTCTTCCTTGCTTTAATCTTTTACTGAACGACAGTAATGGCAAATTAGAAATTACTTCTGAGTTCTAACTTCATTTTATCATTTTGGATATCTGCCTGTGGAACATTTTACATGACTTCTAATTACAATGGTATGTGAGTCTTTGAGGTCCCTCACAATGAGCCCATGGGACAGGAAAATGTTATTTTAGTGCAAATGCAAATGGAACTGCAGACTCACTAATTTGCCCAGGGAAGTATGTGTTATATAAAAAAGTCTATCTAGTTGTCTTTAATTCCAGAGTATAATAGAGGAACCAACGTCTTTGATCTGAGCTGAAAAGTCAAATGGTACCTTCAAAAAATACATTAACATTCAAGATACTGTAGATTACCAAGATATTCCTTTGTGGCGTGGCTTGTTTGAAAAGAAGTAGAAGAAATAAATTAGACATTTAGATAGTTACATACTGCCCATGGTTGTATGGAACTGTACATCTATGAAGAAAAGCAATCTGGAGTGCTGCATTGCACAACTTCATAACACCGCAGTTAAGATTTCTCCTTGTATTTACAGACTGTTTTATTTTAAAATCTATTGAAGCATTGTAAAGTTATAAATATGCAGCTCCACAGATCTGGAGGTCAGATTTCTATGACTGTAATGGATAGCTTCTGCTTACAAAGCTCTTCAATTTATAGTCAAACTCTGCTATACAAGTAAAAAACTTGTATGTTTGATTTACAATGAAATATGCATGTGAGTGAACAAGCAGTTTTTGTCGCAATATTATACAGCTTCACACTGCTGATGGTACTCTAAATTAAAAACATATATGGGTACTAAGGTACTAATGTGACGGGGCAAAATAAGACAGTATTTGGTAGGAACAATTATAAGATGTGTAACAGCACTTGCGTGTTTTCATAGGAAACATAACTGAATCAAGGTATTACACTATTTTTCTCTCCTTGACAGTATTTCTGAAGGTTTATATCAATACAGATGAGGTCTCATTTTGACTCCTCTGTTAATATTATGAATGTTAGTTAAAACAAGTCAACAGATATAAAAGCAGGCATTGATCTTAACATCTTCAATTTTGCCAACTTTTCAGCATGCAACATTTTGCATTATGAAGCTTCCAGTCCTACTCTTCACCTCATCTGTGATAAGGAGCAGAAGATAAGACTTTTAGCATGTAAACTTTGCCCTCAGATCTGCCAGAGGGACACAGAAGAGCCTTCCTCAGAGTCATGTAACACCTTGAATCTAGTCTTGCACCAATCCATGTGAATCACAGGCTTCTGATCCTGTGGCTGGTGCTTCTTTAACTAGGTGGTACTGAAGGAACTGGAACACTGCAGATTCCCTCCTGCAATGGCCACTCTAATGGGGTATTTAATAAGAGTGAGACTGGATGGAACCAGGACCCACAGGTGTGCACTGTAATAATTAGAGGAATATTTCCATTACCATATGAATTATTATATTTTTTAGTTTGTAAAATACTTTTTGTAAATAAGAATCATTTATTTTATGTTAAAGCAAAAGCAGATTATGACTTGGAAGCTGAAACAGAAGGCGTTAAGGTATCATCAGCATTCCGAAACTGTTGTGATGGGACAGTACAGTTGCCACTGGCATAGTCAATCAGAAAATCAATGACAGAATCATTAGGATTGGAAAAGACCTCTAAGATATAGTCCAATCAACAGCCCATCCCCACTATGCCTACTAACCATGCCCCTCACTGCCACATCCATGTGCTTCTTGAACACATACAGGGACAGCGACTCTACCACCTCCATAGGCAGCCTGTTCCAACACCTCACCACTATTTCTTAGAAATTTATCTTAATATCCAACCTGAACCTCCCTGGTGCAACTTAAGGTCATTACCTCTTTTCCTTTCACTGTCACCTGCAAGAAGAAGCCGACCCCCACCTCACAACAACCTCCTTCCTGGACACTGCAGAGAGCGATCCCCCAAGCCTCCTCTTCTTTATATTGAACATCCCAGTTCCTTCAGCTGCTCCTCACATGACCTGTGCTCCACATCCCTCACAGCTTCTTTGCCCTTCTTTGGACACACTCCAGGGTCCTCAATCCCTTGGCATCCCTTGATTTCATATCACAATGAAGACAAATAAAGAATATTCTGCATTTTAGTGCAAGTTCTGACAGTACAGTTGGAATATCCACTCTGGGTTTATTGACTTTCTTGATTTTCTTTCCAGCTATCAAAAAAAAAAAAAAAAAAAAAAAAAGGAAGAAAAACTGGAAGACAAAAGGTTTCTTAGTTATCATTTAACAGTTCTATGTTCCTGCACCTTAGGTTGAACATTTGAGCAGCTGTGGTGGCATCACTTAATAGTTGATACAGTTGCCAAAAGAGATGTATATCAAAGGCTAACCCAAGGGAGGAATTTACCTATAGCTGGAAATGTAAAGGCAAATTCTATTTCCCACCCTTCCTCCCCAGAACTTAAGTATACATGAATACTTTGAAAATGAAATGATCTTAGATTTTCAGTATCTGCCGAAGTCTATAAATGCCTCATGCTTGTTGAGAGTAAAATTTGTGAGTTTTAGATATTTTCTATATAAAGTTCCTATGTATACAATCTATGACTTTAATTTCATTGTCACAAAACCTCCTCATGATTAATACAGTAACTCAGTGACAACAGAAAGAAAAAATTGCGGAGAGAACTGGAATTAGTCCTGGGACTTACACAACTCAGACTGCAGTGTTTCCTGTAGCAAAGACAGCTTTCAGAGCCAAGAGACCAGGTGAGAGCCTTGACCTATGCATGCAACAGCATTGACTTTGGTCCACATACAGACAACTGAAGGGCTTAGAAGAGATTATTCCGACTATGACAATCTTGTGTCTATCTACTGTGGCTTTTAGCCAGATTTGTGACATGCTTATCCTGTATTTCATTGACCTGCAATCCATCCCGGGCTGTTCAGAGAAGTTGTGTAATAAAACCAATGAGCTGGCTTAGCTCCAGCTGGTCCTGATGCTTTTCCAGTGCAGGCTGTGTTAGTTGTGTGAATGAGACCTGAGACACAATGAGTGGGAAACTAAGTAGCTCAGGGGCATTTTAAGAAGTAAATTTCATTTAGTAGCTAATTGCTACTGCAAATAAAATTTTCAGTAAACAAGATAAGGTTTGCCATATCTGCTAGGAAATTTGCAACATACTTCTTAGGCTTAAATTAACTGATTCTGTAATTTCTAATGAGCTTGGCTTCATTGAAAATGAACTCCGCTAACAGCACGTACAAACTATCCAACCGTTCTTACTTTCCCTGTGTGTGTATTCAGAACCCTACCTTCAAATAACCTTAGAGGAAGTTTTCATTGCCTTTTTCTTCTTGTTAGTTCAGCATAGCCAACAGTAAGGGCCTTATTTACATAAAGCAAATCTGCAATGATGCAGCAAAATCAATTTAGTCACACTGATGCAAATTCCTCATACAGATATGATGCTTGCGGTATTTAAAGCAAACTGAAAGAGAGAGATCCCAATCTTCTCAACAGACTTCTCAACGTGATACATACAGGTGTTCCTGGAAGCTCAAGCTAAAAGAAAAGGGACTCACAGGTCAAAAATAAGGGCTCAATTTGACTGAGAGCAATATTGGTGATAAGGAAGGAATATCTTTGGATTACAAATTGCAGTAGATTAACAGATTAATACTAAAACAAAAACAACAACCACAAAACAAAACAACCAACAAAACCACCCATCTCTTATATTTAAAAAAGGCATAACAGATCTGAAATCATTAAGAAAATAAATATGTGATTGCATAGCTCCATTTTGCAGTTGCTTTTCAGAAACAAAGTGAAAATGGATGTATTTTTGGTCCTGGGCAGTTCTTAGTAATTTAATGTGATCTGTTTTTAACAAGAAGAACAAATCTCTCATGTTCAGTATGAATAAGAAGAGAACAAAATGTACTTTACTGAGGGTATTCAGCCGAAGATCTATGGCCAAAAAGTTGCACAGCCTGTGAAAATGTCTGAAAACCAGGTGGGTCAGTAAGTGAGGTGACAGTACAAATTCCAGCATTAAGAGAGTGACTATTTTCCTCTGCAGTCTTCAAGGGTGTGGTGAATTACTATTTTTTTAATCATTATTGTTATTACTATCATTTTAATCATTACTAGAAATGCACCAGAAAGTGGTGAAGTTGCTAAAAATTAACTCCAGCACAAAATTTTTGGAAATTTGATAAATGAGTCTTAGAAATTTTTGAAAGAAAAAGATACAAAAAATACTTTCTGTTGAGGTATCATGTTTACTTAACACAACAAAAATTAAAGACCAAAGTTCAAATCAAATAATTTCAGTGAAAGCTTACTTTTTAATTCATTCTAAACTATGTCTCAAAATCTTCTCTTTATAAAGTATTTTAAAATTGGGAAAACTTTTTTCCTAATTTGAATGGAAGCATATTCTGATATTTGGGAATCTACTGTTAAACAAGATATTTGTTCCCCACACAAATGAAGATGGCAGTACCAGAGGTGCTGCTTTCAGTATTCACATTAGAGCAGTGGAAAAAAGATGGTGTCTGGAGTTTACCTTCCACACGCATTCACCTACTAGAAACATAGAAACAACTACTGTTGATACTGATGTTAAAATGTTTGTTAAAGCAGTGTGGTTTTTTTTCATCCTTCTACCTCCTAAGGAAGACAAAGAAATTAAGAATTTTCACTTTTAGGAATGAAATCAGGACAGTATCTCATCTCATCCTGGTAGATTACAGTCTCCCAGTGGAACCAGATTACTTGAGAAATACTGTTTTGTTGATCCAAATTCTCTTTGGAGTGAATATGCTTACATTTATAGTTACAGTAAGAAGTTAACAAAAGTTTACAGTACTTATATTTCTAGTAACTAAACTAATGCTAACAAAAATCCTAGTAGGAATCCTCATCAGATTAAGAGATGGGGACAAGGGAAGTGCTTAGGCAGGTAGGAAGCTAAGCACTCAATTATCATCACATTTTGAATCCACAGGCACTACAGCTATACCTCCTACCCTATAATTCCTGACATTACTGAGATTTAACAAACAGAAGCTGTGCCCCCCAATGGATAATTCCCAAGTTCCTTGAAATGAGTCTAATACCCAACAGGGTTACTTGTGCTGATGCAGAAAGCTATTTCTGGCATTTTATGTGCCAGAAAAGAAACTGGATGTGATGGATTTGGAGCTGCCCTGTGATAATTTAAGAATGAGGTCTGTCGGCCTGATTATTTAGATGAATATCTAAAAACTCATCAGGCTGGACTTGCAAGTGCATTCTTAAATTCTCTCTGGGACAGCCTGTACTGGCAGTGATGGGATGCCCTACTTATATAGATGCTGCACAGACAGGGAACACAGGCTTTAAGCAGGGAACAGGTTCAGTTCTGAATCACAGCATCTCTGCACAGGTAATACTAGCATCTTACTCATCCCTAAGAGTGAAGTTGGTCTCCAGAGGTCTGTTGGGATTTAGAGAAGGGACATGTCACTGGTTGATAACGTAATTGGCTAAAGCACTGTTAGGAGACATTAAACTGCGATGTCTTCATAGCTAGCCAATTTCATTCTGTGTGTTCATGGAATTGTCTATGGAAGGGATGGTTAACCCTAAGAATACATTTCAGTGATTTTTTATCTACTAGACATTCAGAATTGTCATGTCGCCTTTCCTTTAGGCAAAAAAGTTTTCTGTGAAAGGGGACCATAATACCTAATCAGATGACCCTAGGGTTAATTTACAAAAGCACTGTGACATCTCTGAACATTAAACTAATATTAAGCTGTGCAGTGTCATTGTTAATCCACAGCTTATGCTTAAAGCATGTTGAATGGAGCATTGGGAACATCAGGAGGTGGCTGGTCCTCTCCTAGGTGCTGGACCTAGGTGTGGAGAGCTTCCAGCTGAGATGAAGATGGACAAGTGGTTCTTGAGTGCTGCTGCTTATTTTCCAGGTGCTGAATTTGAGGAATGGCAGGTGCTTAATTTCCAGGTGCTTAGATTTGAGGAAACATTTTTTCTCTGAAAGAGTGGTCAGGCACTGGAATGGCCTGCCTAGGGAGGTGGTCGAGGCACCATCCCTAGCGCTGTTCAAGAAGTGTTTAGATGTGGTGCTAAGGGATTTGATTTAGTAGTTCAGTGGGTAGGGATGGTGATAGGAGGATGGTTGGACTAGATGTTCTTGTGGGTCCTTTCCAACCTAATGTATCTATGAATCTATGAATTTGACTCAGGTAACTGATGTATATAAATAGGATGCAAAGAAGGAACCGCTCCTCAACTAAGGGAAAAACATTTTTTGTGTGTGTACATTCGATAATTGTAGCAGAAAACATAAACTTGAAAATCCTAAGAAAAAACATGAGACAGGTTTCTGAATGTTCTCTCACTCTTTCCTGAAGGAGATGACAAGTACTTAGTTTACTGTAGCTTTATGGGTTCATGATTGTGGAATTCAAAATGGCAGCCTACAGGCCTTAGCCATTTTGTAGATAGATTTCTATTTCAGCCATCTTAGCTAGTGGGGCACTATGCTCATTCACTGCTTATACTAGCTGTTCTGGTAAGTAAAATTCTCTTTGTTCACTGTTGCTGGAAAGACTAATATAATACATCTCCCTAACTGATTTTCTGATGTACTCATCTCACCCCTAGAGCATCTTTTATATTTCATGCTTTTCATTCAACAGTGAAAACAACTGTATATTAAGAGATCCATTCACCGAGAGAAGCCGGAATAGAAAATGCTGTATATTCTGGAGTAGAACCTCCCAGTGACTGCTTTGTGTTGCTATTTGTGGATTCTGGACAAAAGGTTGCTACATCCACCTCCTGGGATGACCAGAGTGGCAGAAGCATTTTTTAATGATATAGATTGAGTGCTGAGTCTTCTCTGCCACTTCCTTCCCTGTTGCCACAAGAAGGATAAAATTGTCCAGGTCACACTGCCAGCACCATAGCTTTATTTTGGGCTGTGAGAAAACTTTGGAAGGAGATTATTTACTGTCACATGGCTGTCTCAGGAGGAGGAAATGTACATGCCAATACTTGGTGGTAACCCAGGAAGGACTGTATTTTGTAAGACCTCATGACTACTAGAAAATCTAGAAATGCAAGGAGGCAAACAGTGAACCAGAGACAAAAGGAAGAAATCAAAGTCAACAAGTAAATTGTTTTTGTCTAAAAATAATGTATGGAGCACCTAATTATGAGCCCTTTCTTGAGAAGTCCTGCTGGGTAGTCATTCAGTGACTAGGGCATTCTGTAGCTGAAGCTCTAGAATGTACTTTTTGTACAGCAATTTGCAGAAACCTACACTGAAAATGGCAAAGGCCTATGCTACGGTAACAAAGTCTACTTCTAAAGAAAAGACAAAATGCTGAGGGAATAATAGCACTTCTAAAATTTGCTTTAACCGGGGTGTCTCAAACAAATAGAGGGTATAATAAAGCACCGTGAACAGAACAAGTAGCATAGCAAACTCTCAAATTCTTCTGTGAATATGGAAGATGGTAGAAGAGATGAAGTAATCTGTTTCTGAATGTTTCCTCCAGCCAGTCAACATGACTTCCACATTTTCTAAGCTGACTCTGCACCACCTTGTCACAATCTTCATTTTGTCTCTATTGATTTGTCATCCCAGTGAAGCACTGAGGAGCCCAATGAGTCATGGTCTGCTCCTAGCAATAACTAGACCAAATTGTCCGCTGCTTTAAGACCAAAGACATTTTTCAGATTTTTCAGAGCAGCACCAAGTACTTCAGCCTTGAATAGCTGTCTAACAGGAAAAATACTGAAATGTAAAGTTCTGCATCAATTAAAAATTTTACTATTTCTATTTGGGGTCTGCCTAGGACATAAATGTGAGGGCCGTCTGTATCATCTAATTGACAAGCTTCAATTTTCCAGAAGGACAGCACAGCAGCCATCCAAGATTTACTCAATTTTTTTTTTTTTGTCTGCAAAGTTTGCCATTCCTCCATAAGAGAAGTAAAAGGATTACTTGTGAAGCTTTTCTGAGCAGTGGGCTGTTTGGTTTGCTCTGAATTCCCCGGTACCCCTTGTTTATGAAAAGTCTGGATTAGACTAAGTATAGTTCCAGGTGGTCAGCCCTTTTCAGCTACCTTTACAGCTACCTGAGGTAGGCTTGATGATAAGGTTTTTTTCTCTACAGTTCATTACATCAATCCTGGAAATCCATTATTTTATTAAGGGACTCTTGAGAAAGGATGCTGGGGATTATAAGGAGACTGTTGTACTTGTCTGACCCATCTGCTGTCTACTTCAGCGCATGGCCCAGCTGAAGTGTTTTCCTGTCACATTTCTCAACTGTGATTATCAGTGTTGTACTTTAGTTCTGTCCAGGTCAAGGTTAGGTCAAAGGCAAGTTGTCCTGCATATTATGCTCTACATTTTTCTTCATCTCATCCCTTTTTGCAGTGATGTATGGTTTCAAAACTGCAGTGACTCCCCTTATTAGTGGTTTAATGTCTTGAAGGTCAGTAGGGTAATTACCATGTCCACCTCTGTTCATAACCTAGATGCAGGTTGCCTTTGTCATGGCAGCAGATAATTTGCTTAATGGTTGTATTTATAGTGGGCTCCTTTCTTTCCTGAGGGTCTGTGCCCCCTGCCAAACATGCTATCTAGCATATGATCTAGCATTAGGGTCTGGTCCCTTATTTAAAAACACTTCTGGTGCCCAGAAGTCACCTACCTCTTTTTGCTCTAACATAATACAATGTCCTCTGTTTAGTCAGACATGCCACAGATACTTAATCACATTTTCACCAGGATTCTGCCTACATTTTTCCTGCAAATTACTCAACTGAAGGGAATCCCAAGGAATGGTCCTTTTGGTCACCACCTTGGAGTCCAGCAAATAACTCAGTTTTACTAATAGAGGCTACAGTAAATTCACTCAGCATCATAAGTGAGTTACATGAAATAGAGGCTGCTGAAAAATTCTGAAACATCCAATGCATCCTTGTCACTTTCTTGATCAGTCATTCCAAATATCCTCATCCTGACCTCCCAGGAACAGGATTATCTTACAGATCTTTACAGGATCTGAGGGGTTGAGGATCTGAGTTATCATTATTTCTACCCTGCCCTCTACACTTTGTTTTTCCTTTTCTCCCCTATTTGTTCCTGTAATTGTTCTATTTGCAGGGATAGAAGTATTTTGTGCTGCTTTCTGTGTTCAATCTCATCTTGTAACATACTCTTTTCATTTTCTTTACATTTTTTATATGGACTTGCTGCTTCCGAACATATTCCCAATGTCTTGAATATGATTCTCTTTTTGTCACTATTTTTCCTTCTTGTGATGTTTGGACATTCTTCTACTTTATTCTAGTTATCCCAATGTTTACATACCCATTCTTCCAAGAATTTTGACAAAGGGTTAGCTCCATGCATCTGTAAGTGATCAGCAACTGAGTACGCCATCTTGGCAACTACACTGATCTTTGTCACAGGTGAATTATTGAAACAACTCCTCCTTGTGAAGTTAACCAGAAGAATTTATTAGCCACTATTTAAACAGAATTACTGATTAAACAAATGTGCAGTCAAACATTCTGAGATGATTAATTGGTATCACAATTTCTACTATAGGCCTAATAATTAAGCTTGCTTTATGTGTATGCAATGCCACATAAGCTTGATGTACGTCAATGTTGTATGTATATAGAAATGTCTCTTGCTTCACTGTAAGCATCAGATAAGGGATCTCTCAACACTGAGGAGTAACCTTGAATGGTGTACCTGCTTAAGGGGAGATTGCCACCATGCAGCCTGTCACTGTGTGGGGGAGCTCAACCCACACTAGCAGCTACAAATATTTATAACATAAAGTTCTTAATGGATAGTCAAACTTCTTCCTTTAATGGTCATACAGTATGTGCCATTTTTCTCTTTCTTATCAGTAGTTCTTCAGATACAACTGTTCTCCATTCATGTTCTTGGGCAGTTGGTATAGTTCCTGATATGGCATGACTGCATGCTGAAATGGAATGACTCTGCACTATTTTGCATACTCTCCATATTCCAATTAGGCTTGCTTATCAGCAGCACCTGAACCAAAAAACTGCCAGCACGAGATAGACAGAGTACATCTCTTACTCTGATGGCCAGAGGCAGTGTATTGTGGCTGTGGTCTGAAAACCATGCAGCCAGGTTAGCATAAGGGGGTCCAGCATCTTAATAACTGTTCCCATGTTTTGTTTGAGAAATGCAGTTCTACACTCCAAGGCTTTTCTCTTTGCACTGTTGTCTTCCTATAGTGAATGGCTGCTATCTTGGGATGGCTCCTTCTTACTGCTTTTTGCTCCTGCCCTGAGTAGTCCTAGTACAGTTCCCTCACTAACAGCAAGGAGAGCAGGGATCTACATTCAAATCATACAAGTTCAAACATTTATTTTTAAAGAAGATGCTGTTTTGGATGTCATGAGATTACAGATTTTACGGCACAGTTCTAGTGCGCTTTGCAAACATTCCAAGCAAACAATCTTTGCAGGAAACAAAATTTTATATATTAATATTACTAGGATGCAGGTGGATCAAGGGGAAAAGCACCTGCTCAAACCCCCTGCAGGCGGCCTTCGTGCTTTTAGACAGTCTGTATTTTTCTGTCCAGACTCCTACTTGAAAAACAGCTAACTCTAGTTGCAGAAACTGGTCTGGTGAACTTACGGCTTCCTATAATTTATTAGAAATACATTTTTCATTGACTTCTGGATCGTTTGCCATTAAAACTAATCAGATGAACTTCAGTTATCACCTGCCTCCTGACAGGCTATCCCAGTGGCGTTTTTGTTGCTTTGTTCACCTTACAGAACTCATGCCATCGTCCTTATTTTTAATTCCTGAAGCTGTTTCATCATTTAGCATTTACACACTCTCGGCACGTTAGCTCCTGTCACAAGGACTTAGCAGAACACCATCATATGATGCCAGACAGATGGGAGTGAGGAGAGGAGGGCAGGGTCTGAGCCAGGCCGGGAGGCAGAAGGTGCTTCAGAAAGGTGCTGCTGGTGTGCTTCCCTGTTTGTTGGCAAGATGAGAGCTGAGAGGATATAGCCGTGTTGGTATTTGGAAGCAGGAATGTCATTTATCTCTGATCTAGATGGGATTGCCAGGAAGTGGGCTACTGAGCCATCTGGCATGAGCTTGAATCAGCCTATGACTGACCTGTGACCAATATGTAGGCGATGTTCTACGTCAGCGCGTGTACTTAAGTTTAAACATTTGATTCAGCAAAAAGGTGCATCCAAACCAGAACTGTACCTTTTAAGTTTTACTGATCGCCTACTAACTTCAACTGGGTGATGCGCCTGCAAACAGTGGCACTGAAGCCATGGGCCAAATTGAACACAGGCCAAAATTTCCACCCCGCCCAATGAGAGGGGTTGAAGGATGACAGCCACAAGAACCTATCTGATGGAGACCCCTTGGGCCCAAGCAGTTGCTCGATGTGCACATGAGCAGGCAGCCACTTGGTCAGGAGCTGAGGGGATGCAGCAGCTGGAAGTCATTAACAAAGTGCATGTGGGCTGGTGGGGCGCAGGGTTTTTCTGGGGGGGCGAGCACTATAGACAGGAGCGAGACCCTGGCCAGAAGCGACTGGGCCTGGGGAGGCGGGGGGCTTAGAAGGGGCGGGGCGTAGGGGGGGCTTAGAAAGGGGCGTGGCCTGTGTGGGGCTAGGGCGGGCTGGGAAAGTTCGCGCCGCACGTAGGTGTGGGGTGTGTCCTGCGTGGGGGCGTGTCACGGAGGGGGAGAGGAGTGGGGCGGGGCTTAGAGGGGGCGGGGCGGGGCGGGGCGAGGGCGGCTGTTGGCCGTGTGGCGCGGCGGGGCAGCCTCCTCCCGGGGTAGGCACACAAACAGCGCGGCCCGCGCGCGGGGTGGGTGTCGGCGCGGGAAGGCGGGCGGACGGACGACGGCGGGCGACGGGTCCGCCCCGCCTCTATCCGACGCTCCGGCTCAGGACAATGGAAGAAGAAGCGGCGGCGACGGTAGTAGCGGCGGCCGCGGCCGCGGCCGGGGGGGTGCCGTGCCCGGCGGATCGGAGCGGGGCGCCGGCGCTGAGCGGGGAGAACGAGGCCGAGAGCCGCCAGGGCCCGGCGGAGCGCGGCGGGGAGGCGGCCCCGCTCAACCTGTTGGACACTTGCGGCGTGTGCGGGCAGCCCATCCAAAGCCGGCAGCCCAAGCTGCTGCCCTGCCTCCACTCGGTGTGCCAGCGCTGCCTGCCGCAGCCCGACCGCTACCTCATGCTGCCCCCCGCCGCCCCCCCCAAGGAGCCGCCGCCCCCCCCCGCCTCGCCCGGACCGTCGCCCCTGCACTGCACGCCTGGTAAGGCCCCTGGGGATGCGCGTGTCGCGATAGGCGGCGGGGTGTCGCGAAGGGAGCTCGGTGGGCGGGGAGGTGGGGTGATGGGGGGCGTGGTCGGCCTTCCCTTTCTTTCGTTCAAATTTCCCACCTCGGGCCGAGGAAGTCCTGCGGGTGTCATCCTCGCGCCGGGCGCTGGGGAGGCACCTGTCCGCGGGACGGACGGAGGGACGGCGGAAGCGTGGCTCGGAGGGCAGGGGATGCTCGGGGAAGTTCTGCTTTAGGTCCTCTCCCGCTGTGGGAGCTCGTGTGAGAGCTTCTTGAGAAGCTCTCCGACCTGCGGCTTCATTCCCGCAAGCGTCCTCTGGTGGGAACGGGGAAGGTCCTGGAGAACGCGTACAGAGGAGAAAACGTGAAGAAGCTCGGTTTTCATTATAGGAGTTGAGAGTGGAGATGTGGTTGTGCTTTTTGAGGTGTGCACTGGGTGCTCAAGTAGAAAATTCTGCAACCCTAATCAAATAAAACCTTCTCTCTAAATACTTGGGACAATTGGAACCTTGCTTGGACGTACCTGAGAAGTTTGTTAGCAGGGTGTGTGTTGCCTATTCCTCAGCGTGGATGCCTGCGTTAATATGTTCATTCAGCCTTTAATTTTAACATTCAGTTTAGGTAGGAGCCAGCTGTCTCATCAGAACTTCCAGAATGGAGAAAATCAGAGAGACCCAGAGCTGGTGTATTTAAACTTGTCGTATCCAGGAGATGCCATTGCACTTACATCTCAGTGTAGAGCTGAACTCCTGCATGGGAGAACATGAAGAGATCAAACTTTGGTGGACGATGGGATATTTCAAGAAGGGACTTGGAAATGAGAAATGGGGGCAGAGGTGCAGCTAGCTCAGAAATTACAACATAGGTTGAGGGAGCATGTAATCATCTTAGGCATTTCGAGGTCACGAATAGCGTAGCTCAATTCCCAGATGTTATATTTAAATATAGCAGAAATAGAAATTTGTCGTTGAGCATAAAATGAGATGCATCTTAAGAATGAAAAGATGAAAGTGCTGTTCAAACGTCTGCTTACAAAGAACAAAGCACAGCTAAAACAATGAACTGTAGCAGCAGTGAACTGGTACCTCCATTCACTCTTTTTGACTATGTGAGTTCATTCTGTATGAATGAACAGCACAGTGCATACTCCTCTGTGTTCTTCAAATATACAGATGTACCAGTTTTTATCCTGCTTGGATTCTTGTCATGTGTGCTTCCACGCTATTGTTAACTGTCCAATGGGAAGAAGAAACCTGTGTAGATCTCACACTCTTTGTCATGTTCCTTTGGTGTTTCCTTGTTGCTGTTTTGGCAACACTGAGGTGATAGTGACTTGCATACCAGTTAGATTTTTTTACAGCTGATGTAAAGCACTTGTAAACTTACCTTAGGGTCCCAAAAAATAGTGTCACCTTATAAAGCTGATTATGGTGAGGAGAGATGTGTTATGATTGAAGGAAGTCCTGAAGCCTCATAAGATGGAAGAAGGGACAAAACAGTGTAAATCTGTCACTTCTAGTAATATGGTGCACAAAACGTGTATAAGAAGTGATCTGAAGTAATGAACAGCAGAGTGTAAGCTTAGAAAGCTGGAAAATAAATTCCTCATATTATGTAGGTTATTAGATATGTGACTATGCTGAAGAAATAAGCAGCATGGAAGCTGCTTGCTGGAAGCAGTATTCTGTGTAAGGGCCACAGTAGAAGAACAAACTATGAAAAACTCCTGAAAGGTAAACAGAAAGGCTGCTTATGCACGTGTGCTGAGCAGTACCAGGCACAAAAAGGCGCCTGGAGAAAGACTGGCAGGAGGGAGTCAGCCTTGAACAAAGGAAAGGCTCTGATTTGACAAGTGCCTGAGTGCACCAGCCTTGGGAAGGAGCGTCGTGCTGTGCTAATATCCACATTAGCTGAGAAACAGGGAACTAAAAAAACGATTTTCTAGTATCGTCTGGATATGTAGGCTCCTATTCATCAGCTTTCTGTCTTCAGTAAACCACTTCCAAGCAGAAATGCTCCTTTGCTATACTACTTGTCTTTGAAGACAACCTGGGAGATATTTGGCTCTCTCCCTGCGAAGTTATTTTTTACAGTGCGCCCTTATTAGCTGTTAATCTTTTAGACCTGAGAATCTTGAGTGAACTGAGAGTTGTGGTGTTACACACTTGACACGCAGGTCAATGTGGACAGTGACAATGCCAGGTGTCAAGACACGAGGGGTTTCTTGTGGTATGTGTTAGTCAGTATTCCTCCTGTGGAGGTAGCCTGGTAGTGAGGCCATCTGCAGCATGATTATGCTTTGTATTGTCATGTGCATTCCATTTGGAAATGTCTTTTTTTCTATAGAAAAGAATACTTGGGAGTTTCTGGTCTCTGATATTTCTGAGGTGTAGATGTCAGTGCGCATCAACGAATTAGAGAGTTCTCAGTTCTGCTAGCATCTGAATAGTTCTGTCTCAGAATGGTTCTGGTTTATTGTGTTCAAGATACATCTTATATACCATTCACTTACAGACTATAGATCCCTGCTTTCTAACTGTTCTTCTTATCAGTTAATTGGCCCTAGCTTCTCCCAGACAACAGTGATAAGTGATGACAGGCCTCCCAACCGGGACAGGATTTACAGCACATACTAAAGAACCTCCTGTATGTCTTTAGACACAGTTTACATTCCAGTCTCCCAGAGCTTCATGGGGTAAGGTCTATTGAAGAGAATGATAAGTCCTTTGGTAACTCGCTCACAGTTACTTCCCCAACAACAGTGTTGCACAGACAGCTGTGTGATTTTTGGGGGTGTTAGAATCAGAAAACTCACGGCTTGCTTTTTGAATTGCCACTTGCAACTTACTTGTTGATTTTGGGGTTGCACTGCCAACAACAGGCTGCTGGACACAAACATGAACCACGAGGAACGCTGTGAGAGTGAGTCTGCAAATGTGATGCTTGTCTGCTGCTCAGTATCTTGGCTAACTTCTTGTGCATTTCCCTTTTGTTTCTAAAATAGCCCTTCTTCATTGTTTGGTGGTGAATAAATTACTGGTGTATGTGAGGAATCTGTGATTGGAAAACCACCATTTTTTAAACCACCATTTACCCAAATTTTGCACGGAGCAGTGCGTAATGACTGGCTGAGTAGTTGAGTATTCATAGCGGAGTATCTGAACATCATTGGGCTTCTGTGGAACTTTTTGTGTGAGGGGTTGTCTCACTCCAATTGTTGGAGGAGCTGATTTGATGTACAAATGTATGTACACATCTGAAATGAGATTAAGACACAAGTGGGGTCAAATGTTGACTGACTGGTTTATTACAAATTCTGAGGAGTTAAGGAACGTGAGGAAGACGGGGAAGTTACCAATAGCGAAGAGAGGAATTCTTGAGGAATTCTTGTGAAGGGGCTGTGAAATGGGAAGTCACTACCATGTGTCCAGCAGTGTCCCAGTGGTCCCTAGAGGGCTGCAGGTTGGTCAGACATATTATTGACCTTCACAGCTGCAGTTTGGTGGAGAGTCTGTGTTCTTTTTATCTTCCTTGTTCTGCTCTTAGCATGCGCTCCCCCTGTGTGGTCATCTGCAGTTGGGTGATTGTATATTATGCAACAGTCACACACCTCCCACCACCTGGAGGGCTGTTGAGCATGCAATACTGTCTGCATGGTTGTCACTTACTCCATAACAACCCTGGAAGTCAGCCTGACCTGCAAACTTCAATCAAGAGCAGATTCTGGTCACTCAACCACACAAGTTCCTCTTACTGTTTTGATCGTAGCCTTGGGTGGATGCTGCTGAACAATCCTTGAGATAAGGATGCTTTCTTTCAGCTTCTCACAGAGGTTCATGTTAACCACAAAGTTAGGTTGAGATTCTATTTCTTTTTAAACTTATTAATTTTGCTTCATTCTGTGAGCATGTTTTTGTGCTTGTTCTTTGTACAGGCTGATGACAAAGAATAAACAACAATAAATAAATCTCAGGATGTAGTGTAGAAAAACTTGGTTGTGGAAATGCATAGCAAAATTTTATGCAGGTATTAAATCTTACTAATTAAATCTTGACTAGTGTCAATAGCAAAAATAATGGAGGGGAATATTTCTTCTTTGTCAATGAGCAAACTAATCTGTATGAAGCTGTTAAAACATGTAATGCTTGGGCACTCCCAGGATATAAATTCTCGAGGGGTGTCTGAACTAACAGCTCGAATACATTTGATGCTTGCTCTTAATTAAGGAATAAATACATCAGTTAGTAAAGAAGGATTTCAATGTTGTTCATGTTGCGTATTTTAGCTGATTAATGCCTGGAAATACTTGGTTACCAGTTGTCATGCTCCAATATAAAGGAGGGAGACGAGGTTCTTAGATTATGTGTATACCCGGCGTGAGATTAAGAAACAACGGTTCAAATGTTGGTCTGGCCAGTTTATTACCAATATTGACCAGGGAGATGGGAAAGGCAGAGACACTGTTAAGCGTGATAGGGGAGGGAAGGTGAGCAATAGGAAAGAAGCAAAGATTTGTACAACGCAGGGATAGTCACCAGCCAGGATCCTAGGGGCGGTCCGGTTGCAAGCGGCTCCGACAGTCCGAGGCAGAAGAGCAGGGGCGGCAGAAGCGGGGAGAACAGCAGCAGCGACGGGCAGCCCTGAGCAGCAAGCAGCTGTCCTGGAGAAGCGGCACCGGGTCAGCACAGGAACAGCGTCAGCCAGCACCGGAGAAGCAGCGAAAAGTGATCAGCTCATGAGGTCTCTTAAGAGAAGGCCTCTCTGGGAAGCAGCGAACAGTGATCAGCTCGTGAGAGTTCAGATGGTAGAACACCTCGTAGGAGCGTCGATGTCCAGGAGAAAGCAGCATGTCTCGGGCAGCAGGCCCAGGAGGGAGTTCAGCAGCAGGGATCAGCTGGTGAGGTTTCTGATGGAAAAACACCCCCCCTGTGGAGGTCGATCCCTCTTTTATCCTCCATTTTTCTTGCCTACCTGACAAATCCCTTGCTAGCGTGTCAGGCAAGCATCTCCTGAGATGGCTATCTCCCCACGGAGATCAGTACCTCACAAAAGAGTGCTAAGCGATCACTGAGCTGCAGCTTATCTCTCTTTCGTTGCCCCAGGACATCTGCTTGTCCCTTAGACAAAGGATTTTGCAACCCTTGCCCAGGACTTTCTTGGACATGTTCGGACATGTTCATCAGCAAACTTAGAGACAATGGTATGAAATAATAGTCTCTTACACCAGTATAAGCTGGAGGTCTGTGAGGTGTTGGAATGAGGATCTAACCCTTGATATCCCATCATGTATGCAGATGGCATCCACTGTTCTGTTATGTGCCGTGCTCAGTCTTTCTCAATTCTAGATAGCTTTAAATTCTTTCAGACTCTCAGCTGATCTTGATATCTGCTGTCATCTGGACTTTGTGATGCCATCACTTCATTTTATCTTGAAAACATAGCTTTTGAGATATCCTTAATTTTCTTATTTTTCTGTATATAATGTGATCTTTCCTTTTTTAGGTCTGATAGTTAGGGTCCTTATTAGTGAGTTTGAAGGACATAATAGCTTCCTTTGAGCTTTCTTATGGTGAAACTCTATTGTTCTGCCAGCTCTTGGTAGTCTATGAAGACTAAAGATGTTTTTGATCTGCCTGCTGCATATGTTTATTTCCATTTCATCTCACGTATTTCTGCTTGATTAAAGTGAATTCCCTCCATCTTTAGAGCTACAGAGAATACATATTTTATTTATATATACATACTCCCACATACATACACATATGTGGTTGCCTCTATGCATCCTTTCACAAGTGTTACTTCTACTGTAGCACCATCAGGAAATGAATTCTTTAACCTGTAACAAAATCAAGGAGTAAGTATTTTTGAAAAGAACATATGTTATAGATACGCATTTACATTCTTGCTTTTTTTCCCCACAACTATCAAGTGGGAGGCAGAAACACTGAGGCTGCCAGAAACATCAGATGAGTGTCAAAACCTCCATAGTGGTGTAGCCACTTCAGTGGATTTAGAAGTCATGTAGAAGTTACGTAGCAAGTTCTGAACAGTCAAATTTGACTTTTTTTTTCCTTTTAGTTTTTTAAGGTTTAAATCCTCGGGGGGCAAACCTAATTCTGTTCAGTTTATTCATAGCAGAAGCGTTCTGAAGAGCTGGCAGGTTGTGCCAGTGGGCTTTTGGGTTGGCCTGATAACTTGCATCCATGCTATAGATTGGCTTTGTTCACTCTGCTTTAACCAGCCTGTCATGTTCAAGGAAGGAATTACATGGAAACTCTTTCTTCTGAATGTAGTATTGTCAAAGAAGCCACTCTTTCATGCAGGAAAAGCTAGTGGTGTCAAGCTTGTGTCACAATACTCTGGAATGAATTTCCATGCTATTGAGTGGGATTGCCCACCACTAGTAAACTTGTTAAGCTGGTATTTTCCCTGTTATGCCTAATCTAAAAAAGAAGCAGTGGAAAACCAAAACCAATTGAATTTCAAAGTGAGTTTTGATGTGACTATATTTTGAATTTGGGCCCTGTTGCTTATGTGCTAAACCTATGTTCCAGCTGAATTACGAGTAATACCAACATTTCCTAATGTTAACAAAGATTTGGTTATATTGTAATTAATGGAAATTGAAGTAAAAATGTTGAGTTCTAGTAGCTGCTTAGGCTATGGTTATTAGCACTATTAAATGAAGTGGGTTTGACAACGCAGCTGGAAGTCCCTGTGAAAATACAGAGTAATGTGCTGGGAAGGGGGGAAGAACCAAAAGATTGTGTCATTTCTGGGATCACAGTTGTATCAAAAGGCGGTTCTTCCACATGGGCTTCTACCAGCTTTCCTCCCTGCAGTGCAGAGGTGAACCAAGCCTGCTCAGTGGTGTTGAAGGGACTGCTGTCCCTGGGTTTGGATGAAATGGGGAGCAGTCAGTGAAAGTGAATGACAATGTGATTTCTGCCAGCTTTTTGTGATCTGGAGTGAAAATATTTGGTGTTATTCCCTTGAGTAGTTTCCTATTGGTGTTTCCCATAGCACTTATAACATTTGCTTTTTAAAAAAACTTCTAATGGATTTATTGCCTCTTACTTAAATTTATTCTGTTGTAACAGCTTAATGGTGCTTTTGTTATTTTTCTTTTTTTTGGAGGGAAGGGGGGGGAGAAGGAGGGAGAGGGTGTGGTTTTTGGCTAATTTAAAGGTCATAGAAAAGTTCCAACAATGCTGTTAGATTTTACCTCAACAATTCGATAGTGTTTGAGTCATTGGCTGCTTAAAATGCAAGGACAGCACTGAAAGTAATGCCTCCCATTTTATAACATTGACTCAGAGGCAGATACTGATGGGATGGCAGGAGAGGCTGAACCTTCCCCACCAATTACGTGTTGTTGCCGTTTGACAGATGGCAGCAGAGGAACACTGACAAAGATGCCTGATGTGGAAGTGTGTATGAAGCAAAGGTGTGTCATTGAATTCCTCCATGCGGAAAACCTGGCATCCATTGACCGCAGTGTTATTGTGCTCTTTGTGTCTGTTGTAGTTTCCATGGAAATAAATAGGAGGCATTACTTTTGGAGAAACCCATAAACATATTTGCTGCATAAATGCACTTTGAACCTCACTGTAATAGCTGAACTGACTGAATTTCTGCTGGAACTCCTTTCTCTGAAGGATGGAGAGAGCTTTGTATGAAGCAAATGTTTCTCATCAAAGCAGGAAATGGTTGTGTGAAGTAACAGAATAACACAATTCTTAACAAGAAACAGTCTTGCAAAGTCAGGTATGAAACAAAGTTGAGCAAGAGAATGCTCCCTGTTACTCAATACAGTTGTCTCTTGAGGCTTGAGTATAAACAGTTATTTGAAGATTTAGTGGGGAGACTGTATGTTGCCACGCATACATTGTTAATGTGGTAGAGCACTGATGTTGTTAGACTGTGAGGTTTTGTTAGTCTGGGTGTGCTTCAGTCAAACAGCCCAGTGCTGACAGGCCCATTCCTGGAAATGAAGAGGGTGCAAAATCAGCCTGAACAGCAAAAGTGTGAATTGAAATATGTATATGTGTATGCATATCAATATATATCGGGCTTTGAATCATCATTGCCTTTTTGGAAGACTTCTCTGGGTTGTACTGACAGTTTCAAACTAAAGCGACAATTCAACTTTGAGCCTCAAGGTGAAAAGATAGGGTAGAGGGCAATGAGTTAGTCAGCAGCAGAGGTGAAGATGGTCTGTTTAGCAGACAAGCTCTGCTGAAAGGGCATACAGCTGCATCATGATATGTAGCATGTAAAAGCAAGATCTCAGGAATGTGTTGACTGAGTGTACTGGGAATGCTGGAACCCTGGAGGCCGTACACTTCAAAGGTAGAAATGTGCTTTGGTGTGTTCAGAATCCTACTTCTAGGAATGCCTTTGCTTGTTAAACAATTAGGTTTTAGCCCTCAGTAGTTTAATTCCTTACTTTAGGGGGTCTTTCATCACGTAGTAGCTATTGTTCTCTCTCATGCCTGTGAGCTGTTGGCCGTACCAACCGCAGAGTGCTTGGCCTTAAATACTTTTCTCTTTCCATCAGTGAGACTATGAGGGTTATAACCCATTGGCTAGAAAGCTGCTGTTTGAACCAGTACCCTGATTGAAGTGAGTAGTAGTTCAGTCAAGTGTTAAAGAAACTTTCTGTCCTTTGAGAAGCTCTCTATAACTTTTCCTCACTTCCTTCTGTATGTGAGAAATGAAAGATAGATTAGCTTTAAAACTTGCCTGAGTGTTATCTCTTTCTCTATATGTGTGTGTGTGTATGTGTATATATATATACTTTTGAGATAACATATATGAAATTCTAGAAATAATCATTCTGGCAGCTCTTCTGGCAACACAGAGAAGACTTTCTATATGGGTATTCTAAATAGCTTGAACTGACTGGAATGGAGGGAAGAGGACACACTTTGTGCAAGACCTTCATGTACGCTGGATACTTTAGGAAGTTTCTTTTAAAATTGAATGCTAATCCAGTATCCTTTTAAAGGCCATTTAGTAACACTTATTATTGTATTGTGTTCCAATTTGTTGGTATTTCTTGAAGTAATTTTTTTCTTTTTCCTGCTTCCAGTTCCATTGGGATGAGATCAGATTTAATAAGGCTTTCTTTGTCTGCCTTTCTATGGATTCAGATTGTTGAGAATACAGTGTAGGTGCTGTAAGTTGTAGGATATCTGACTTCAAACCTTTAGCAGAATGGCTGTTCTGCCTTGTAAAGTGTTTTGTTCGTCATTATTCCTGCCAAATAGGTTAAGGACCACAGTACTGTGGAGGAACTTTTATGAATATTCCCTAAGTAATAAGAATAGTAGTATACTCATAGTTTGTTCCCAAACTGGTTTTGGAAGCAAAACATTGTATTTCCAGAACTTTATTATTTAAACTAATACATGACCCTTCCTATCAGGCAGCACTGCATAAGAAGATGGAAATAGATGAGGTGACTAAAGAATAGGTGAGTGATGTTTGTGAGGGCCACCACTGGCAGGAGATTCATTCCCTAAGCATTCATTTCCCTAAGCAACTTTTTTTTTTTGTTTTTGAGAAAGTGAGGGGAATCCATATGAAGGCTAGATTTCTTTAGTGGCTATAGATGTTAAAGTCTGCCAGCACAGTGTCTAGTTCATGCTTCAGTTCTGCAGATTACAGCAAGAGAGGAAGGATATCAGGAGATATGAAACAAGACCACAAGTAGAACCGTGGTCTCTGTACCCTGCTATTTTCTGAGAGCTGTCAGACACCTTTTTGAAATCACTATTGCACTTCCTTGATCAATCTTGAGTGTCTCTTGAGGGATCATTTTTATTAGTTCGATTCAGTAACTTTCATATTAATGCATTGTCCAAGTAGCAGGAACAATGGTGTGTTGTAATGAATGCTAGTTCTTGGAGACTGTGTAGTCTGCATGAGCATTACGATGTATATGTTGTTTTTTAGCTTCAAAATTTTGAAGTGATGAGGAAATGGGAAAAGCTGGTCACCTTCTTTTCTGAAGCCTTGCAGCAATGCTGTGGGGCACTGATCATATACAGAAGTTAGCTTAGATTGAGTTGACTTTTTTTTCCTGTACCTCTGCATCCAGATAAACAATGCTTATAAACATGCACAGTAGTTACTGTTGGGTGGATTCTTGCTGTTCATCTGGATGCTCCATAGTGGATGGCAGTATGCTTGTGAACCTGCTTTAGCAGGGAGCTGGACAAGATGATCCCTGGGGGTCCCTTCGAACACCCATGATTCTGTAATTTTGTGATTATTTGAATGAATTAGATCATTTCTAAGGTAAACTTCACCTGACTGTACTTAGACATCTGCTTGGAGGATGAGAAAAGTCATGACCTAACTACACATATTGCCTAGGTCTACATTGACCACGAAGGGTCTTTCATGTAAATTGACAGACAAATGAATCCCACCCAAAGTATTAAAATGCTGGCAACACTTTGAAGAAACTTTAAACCTCTTTCAAGTGCAAACCTTAACTTTATGGATTTACTCTGGTGTATAGTAAGTCAGTGTTATTTCTGTGCTATTAACAATTACTTTTTCATAAATGCAAAAATCCTGCTTGTGACATTCAAGCTTTAGTATGACAAAGCTTTTGAATATGGGAAATGGACAGAATAGACTGGAATTGGGAACCTTGAAGTCATTTTGCTCTAATAAATAAAATAGTTTGGATGTTTACTTTTTTATTCCAATGCTAACTTTGTGCAGAGTGCTTATACCTCCTTGATGGAAACTGCAGGAAGTAGAAAGTGCCTTCTTTTTTGCTTCTTATTAACTAAGATTGTCAGTAGGAGTTTTAATCAGATATTGTTTGTGCCATTCCATTGTCTCTGTCCCTGCTAATAGCAAGATTTTTGTTCTAATTAATTTAGAAACCCTGAAAAGATTACCAGGTTAATAATGGCAGTGCTTGTTACATAATAGCATTAATTCCAGCACAGATTGAAAGTGTGCTTTTGTAAGTACTCAGGATTTATTGATAAGTACATATTAAATCCCTCCTTCTCTCTGTTAGAGATCTGCTTCATGGGCATCTTACTTCTGTGGTAAAGAAGGAAACACAACAGAGAGGTATTGAGTACTTTTTGAAGTGTGAGTTCTTCCTTGAACAGAACTTTGAAACATTTATCAGTTTAGTAGAATACTAAAGGATGCAGCAAGCACTGCAATTAAGTTGATAGCTCTGCATTTTGTAACTGAAGTTATATTAACGAGTTTTGTTTTGGAGCTGCAGACTGCAGGTTATTCAGATACTATGTAAGAGCTATCTTCTGTATGCCCCTCTGCAGTCTTTTGTACTGGTGATTTGAAATGGGCTGTACTAACTGTAATATCAAAGCAGCACAAAATTGAGGAAATGGGGTGAGGTTCAGCTGTCCAAGCTAGAGTGACTTCTACTTCTGAATTGGTAGGATCACTGTGATGTCCAAAACAGGTCCAGATGTACAATGCACAGGAGATTGATTTCCTTTTGGAAGAGTAGCTGGAAGCCAGGCAGGATATCCTCCTCAATTAGGTATATCTGTTCAGGCACCTGAATTGCTTGCCATAGGCTAGAGGCTCAGAAAGTGTGGGCCAGGGAGGCTTTTCTTCCAAGTCCTGATCAGTAGTTTCTTGTTATTCAGTGGTGTTGCTATTAAAAATGGGAGGAAAGCTGTGGGAAAAAAAAAAGAGTGCTCAGGTGCATTGAGCATTCAAGAGGAAGTAAGATGAATTTGCTGAAGATCCTCTATTGCGTTAGTGTTCCTGCTTTTGTTGACATTTCTCATGAAGTACTCTTAAGGACTTACTTATTGTTGTCCCCAGTGCAGCTCCCAACTTAGTTCCCTTAATTTGGTTCAAATTCTTCAAAATTGTTTTAGAGTCTTTTTTTTTACCTTTAACTTAACACCTGCTCAGAGTTGATGGGAATATTATGGTATTTTCTAAAACAGCAATTAAATGCTAGGACTAAATGGAGGAACTGAGTGGACTAAGTCATGTCCCACATTGGAGTAAAAGTGTTATCTTTTCAACAAAGGGTTAAAAGAAACAATTTCTTTGTTAGCCAAAAGGGCTTTGTTTGTCTGTTTTCAACTGCCCAAATGATCATCTGTTTATATCTACTTCTTTGTAACTATTCTTTCTGACAATAGAGGCATTGCTGTGTGTCTACATGAGCCAATAGTAGATGGAAAATCTAAAAGATAAGAGCAGACTATATGAAATTTCTTTGTAAAAGCTAATGACTACTAGTAGTGTAGTGCTCACAACTGCAATGTGAGGTCTATTTTGTTTCTATATTTTCTGGTAGAACAGTATTTTCATTTCAGTGCTATTTTTTTTTAAATAATAATGATATTTCAGTAGAATGTATGTATCTGGACTGTATCAAAACATCTTTCAGCATGTTACTGTTTTAAGTTGCTGTTCTGCTTGGAGAAAATGATGTGAGGATATCACTGAATATTAAAACTCCTTGCTTGTAACTTCGTCTTGTGTACTTGAATTCATTACATATCTCCTAAATGTAAGTTGGAAATACTTGACAATTTCAGAACTTGAAGGTATGTATTTTAATTTTGATGAAAGAAGTGCTTACCGCAGACAACAATGAAAATTGGCATAATTGCTGGAAGCTTCTGCATCATTTAAGATCATTGCAAGGCAGTGAGGTGTTTTTATTAATAATCTAGTACTTAAACACTGTTTGTCCCACAGTGGCAGTATTTCTCTTTGTTACCAGTGTGATGTTTATAATTACAGTGTTGAAGAAAATGCATTGGACAGCCTTGGATGTGAATGTAAACCGTCCATTCAGAATTTCCTAAAGTATTTTGAATTTGGGAGGGCTGATGTCCATTTCTACAATTAGATGAAGTCCACTGTGTGATATCTGTAATGTTGCTTGGGCATGTACGGCAAAAACAATGAGCCATTTCACAGAGCAGCTGAAATATTTTAATTCAGCTCTGCAGTGCTTTCCAAGAAAGTCAATGCACTGCAGCATAAAAACTGGCCTGTAACACTCTTTCAGAGGGGGAGTGGGGGATTGCAGATAGTGTTCTTTGTCTGTTTTTCACTTATTTATGTTTCAGAAGGTGGTATATAAAGCATTTGAAATTTGATAAACTTGTCTGCTAGATTTGTGGTTGCTTGGAGTGTTTCTGTTTTGGTAGTAGGTGCTGGTTTCCCCTTGAGGTCTGCTTGCTCGTTGGTTTAACCTATCTCCCTCCACTAGCAGCAGCAGGCTGTCACAACTAGATAGGAGCAGCTTTTTCTGGAACAAACTGGTTTGAAGAAGTTGCCAATTTTGCAGCACCAGGATTGACTTAATGAGAAACAAGAGGAAAGCAGCAATTACCTTTTAAAATTGATTCAGGCACTATTGCAAATGATACAGTCTCAAATTAAGTTGTTTGTTTTTAACAGAAGAGCATAACCTGTGTCTGTATATCCAGTTTCACCTCAACCTCGTGCATTTTTAATGAGAAACCTTGCAAATAGGAATGGTGCGAGTCTGCACAATGAGACAAAAAGAAGTCTGTGGGTCATAACTGAAATGCCCAAATGTTCTGTGTGATTGTACAATAAATCTTCTATCTGGCACTGTCTTCAGTCTCTAAAATAACGTTCTCTTAACATTAACTGTTCTGCATATTTGAAAAACAAAATAGACAAACAAAAAACACTAGAACTATGTGTGAATCTGACCCACTCAGTAATTTCTGTTCTAAAATCTCTGTAGGTAACATTTCAATAAAGACTCGTGTAAAATTGAGGAAATTCACCTTATGTGAACTTAATTAATTTATTCTGTAATGCCTACTTCATTTTAGGCAAAACCAGTTGCTTGCAGGTCTAATTATTACAGAGAGCTCCATTTTACAAAATTTGTATGTGTTTAAATAGGACTGATCTGTACTGAATAAAGGGAACTGTTAATCTCTCTTATAGCTAAACACTGTGCATCTACTAACAACACTATGGTTTTGAATCTCCAGTTGGTTGTCCAGTGGTTTATTAAATTGTCTCCGAAAACTGTTCATTGCCGTGAAGATACAAACAAGCTGAAACTGGGTCAGAGCAGATCCGTCTCCTCCCATTGTCTCTGAATGCTTCAGTAGTCTCGAATGTACTCCCAGGAAATTGAGAATTGAGTTGGAAATAATGCGATGTATCTTTAAATCTGTTTTGCTGAATGGCTTGAGGTGGGTTTAGTATGTGACTTGTGGAGAAGTGTACGGATGTGATGTGGTTTGTTCTACATGCATAAAATGTAGGCTAGCGTTTCTTGAAGAGAAATACTGCAGTAGGAGTTCTGTTGAGTGTGAGAGCTGGTACACTGGAAACTAACTCTTCTCTCTCCAAATCCCCAGATTAATCCGTGTTGTATTTCCCAGTCCACTTCACCGTTTATCAGGATGAATCTTGGTGGTGGCTCAAAGAGGGGTTGATGTAGGGTAGAAATGAATGAGCAGGGCAGCTGGCATTGTTACTTTTGTTATCAGTGTGATATCCAGGCCTGGTTCAAGCAGAGTCTGAATGTAAGGTTCCATAACTTCATATAAATGGATGCTACCACTAAAAAAGTGTGACTTTCTCTACTTCATCACCTGAAGAGTCATGTGCTCTTGATCCAGTTCACCGTATAGCTGAATGAGCCCCTTCTGTCAGAGAGGAGTAGATGGTAAATGTAGGATACAATCACTTAACGTTGTGTTACCATCCTCGTAATAATCATAATGGTAATTATGGAGTTCCTCCCAAGTTCAGTAATATGCTTCCACCTGCCCATTTGAGCACTCTGCAAATGCTTGTTCCATTCAGTAATAATTCTTTAAATCTGATTGGGTCAAGAGTTAGTGAAGCATCAGAACTCAATATGGCATTTAAAAGATTTCTTCTTATCCCAGATTTAAACAAGATAAATAGTAGAGCTGCACCATCTAGGAATGAGTTTCCACTAATCCAAACATAATATATTATGTGGGTTAATATATAATGCTGCAGCTCTCCAGATTTTTCCTCTCTTTTGCCCATATTGTCTTTATGGAAATTATGGGAATTCTTTAAGGAGAACAAACAACAAAATAATTTTTTTTTCCTTTAAAGTAGTTAAAGTAGTTCCCATTTTTATGGCATATACTTATCCTTTAGTTTCAATATAATTATTTTTCTTCCCAAATTTATGTAAGAAAATCAACCGAATAACTTATAGTATCCTACTCCTCAGAATTTGAATCTTCTTGAACAGATCATTGTATGATAGCTAGAATTTCTGGCTCTGAAAGCAATGAAATAAGTTATGGGGCAGTTTAGGAAGCGTCTTGAAACACAAAGGAAGAGTTGACAATAAAACTAAGTGTGATTAGAAACCTGTCGTGTGATTACCTCAAAATATTAACACAGAAAATTAAATGAATTCACTTCAGTACTAGGAGAATATCTTGCAGAGGGGCTCAATGGAAGAAATGTTAATTATTTCAGAGGTTAATTTAGAAGTGGCATTCTATGCATGCTTAAGAAACAGCTCAAAATGTAATTTAATTCTTATGGGAAAATGTAGCAATGAACATGCATGCATGGAATGTGGTAAAAATAAAAAAGCTGGGACTATATTAACATGTCTTTCTATTGTATTCCTTCTTACTGTATGTTACTGTAACTGATGAAATAAAAGCAGGAGAGTCTCTGGAAAAGGTCATTGTCCTTTTGTTCAGAAAGGTGTTAACTGCTTGACACACCACCTGTTGGATTGTTAGCAAAAGGCTTGCATGGGCACTCCTATGTTTGCTTCAGTCATCTGACTTAACGCTGTCAGTTGTGGCTTTAAATTATTGTCTCTTTTTCATGCACTAAAATAAGTGAAACTTCTTTTTCAGGTGTATTAGTAGATGAGGAAGAGCAAAAATCAATGTCTGTGATGCCCTATTTTGTTACTACCATCATAACTGTCCATCCTTTTAGTTAAGCCTCCATACATGAAAGCTGGGTGAGAAAGGAGGCCTTCATGATTCCTTTGTTGTATCATCACTGTACATGCAATTTATATTATAAATCATAGAACGGAGTCACAAAATGGTTTAGGTTGGAAGGGACTTAAGGACTATCTAGTTTCAATCCCCCATTTATAAGAACACCTTTCCCTAGACCAAGCTGACCAAAGCTGCAGCCAGTCTGGCCTTGAACACTTCCCTGTGTAACCTGTTCCAGTATCTCAACAGTGTCTGTGAATAATTTCTTCCTAATACCTAGTCTAAACCTACCCTCTTCCATCTTAAAACCATTGCCTCTTGTCCTGTGGTTATACCCTTGGGAAAAGTCGCACTTCTTTTTTTGTAAGTACTTTAAGTATTGAAAAGCTTCAATAAGGTCTTCCTGGAGCCTTCTCTTTTTCAGGCTGAAGAACCCCAACTCTTTCAGCCTGTTTTCATAGGGGAGATGCTTCAGCCCTCTCAGTGTCTTTGTAGCCTCCTCTGGACACCCTGTAACCCTAATATGCACGTAATGAAGTTCAAGAAGGTGAAGTGCAAGGTGTTGTACTTGGGTCAGGGTAGTTTTGGTTATGACTACAGACTGGAAGAGCTCTTTGAGAGACCTTTTCACCTGGTGCGTGAAAAGCTGGATGTGAGCTATCAGTGTGTTCTTGCAACCCCGAAGGCCAACTGTATCCTGGGCTACAACAGAAGAGGGATGTCCGCGGGGCGAGGGATGGGATTGTCCCCTTCTCTGCCCTTGTTGAGTGTTGTAATTGCCATGTTAGGTGTTTTCTAAATCTCTGTAGGGCTGTAAAATTATAAAGCAATGTCTTTTCCATATAAAATCTGCTGAATTATGTATATACCAGCATATTTCTAGGTTCCACTTCAAATTTCATATGAACTAAATCTGAATTCTAGTTTAAAGCGTAAAATAAACTATTAAGACCTATCTGTAAGACATGTGCAGTAGGTTAACCGTGGCTGTCAGCCAAACACCTTGCCAACTGCTTCCTCCTCCTCAGCAGGATGGGAGAAGAAAATAAGACAAGAAGTCTCATGGGTTGAGGTGAAAGTAGAGAGATCGCTCATTGTTAACATCACAGGCAAAATGCAATTGACTTTGGGAAGATTAATTTAATTTATTGCCAGTTAAAATAGCCATTTTTTCTCCCTCTTTCATAGCTGCCATGCAGTGTTTTTTGCCATTTCTACGTTATGTAATCACAAAAATACCAGCAGTTGAAGAGTTAACCAGCATTAGGGATTCAAGAAAAATTTCTCAGGAGGATTTTGAGACATTTGAACAGTTTTCCTTTGTTCCTTCTCCTGTCTCAGTCTGGTATCTACACAGCCTCTCAAACTTACTGTTGCCAAATTCAGTCAGTGAAAAGGCAAATGAAACATTCGGTTTCAGTGCTGAAGTGTGTAGTAGATGTCTCTACATGTAAAAAATGACCAATATTATTGTGTAGGTTGCTCTGAAAATAATGCCTCCTATTTATTTTCATGGAAAATACAACATAGAGCACAATATCACTGTTTGCTAGAGCAACTTCTCAGCTACAAAACTGTTTTTCAGCAAAGTCGCTACCATTAGCTGTGCTTTTTTACCGGTGATGAGCAAGAGCCTGCATGCCATGCTCATAAAAATGTGCCTGCTGAAATGACCTACTGTTGCTGTCACCACTGCTGAAACACACCACTCACCACCTCACTATGCTCATAGCCACTGTTTGTTTTCCATGAATGTTCAGCAAACATTGATGAATGTCAGTTGGTGCTATTTTTTATATACAGAGCAATTTAGTGATACAACTTTTCTTCATACACGCTTCCACAACAGATGCCATTTTGTCAGACTGTCCTGCTGCAATTCTTTCTGTACCCCACTCCCAAACATATGCATAGACCAACTTGGTTGCTTGCATTCACCCTGAGGACTGTTCCTTGTTTGGATCAAGAATGAGCAGTGAGGGAACAGAGAGTTGTTTGTAATCAGCGCTGTAATGAAATGTTTTTTTATTTTTTAAAGTATTTTTCAGCAAGCGTGTAGCTTGAGTATTTTTATCTGTGGCAAATTGATTTGCTTAATAAAAAAGGAAAATAAGCACTTGGAGTTGTATTACCTACCTGACACACCAGAATTATATTCCTTAATTATCCTTCATGATGATGGTATAAAAAGGTTGCCAAAGTTTGAACCAAAAAATAGAATGTGTATGTCAAAGGAAGCTGCAGAGATAACGTACTGAAACACAGGCTGGCAAAATAGCAATTACAATTGAAGCAGGCTTAGTATCATAGCCTTACAGTCGAAAGTGAAATGCCTTGCACACAAGGGGAAAGCAGCTGGCTAAATTTCAGGAATGAAGAGCTAATTGAGTGTAACATGCTTAAATCTCTAGCATGTTATTGGAATAACACTATGAAAAAGTTATCTAAATGTGTGAAATGTAAGGAATTCAATTCTTTTACAGAAAGTGAAATGTTTTTAATGATTTCTGCACCTCTGCATTTTAATGTAAAAGTGAAACAGGAACAAAATTAAGCACACAGCTAAATATGCAGGCGCTGAATTATTTACTAATTTTAAATTTAGTGCATTGAACTATACCTATAACCTTCTCTAAGTTTGTAAAATCATGCTTCTTTTGAAATTACAGCTGTAGGAACAGAATCTGTCTCGGTTTGGACTCATAACTATTCCACTGTAGGGTTTGCATGTTTGTTCCTACATCCCAGGTCAGAGACTGACAATATCCAAGTTTGGAAGGACCCAAAGAGGTCACTGAGTTCAGCTCTTGGCTCCACGTAGTACCACCCAAAATGAAACCCTATTTCTGAAAAAGCTTTGTCCAAATACATCATAAACTCCGGTAGCTTGTTCCTAACTCCGGTTGCACCTGTTCCTAACTCCCCACCTTACCCTCTCATGATGCAGATTCATGCTGTTCCCTTGGGCCCTTTTGCTGTCACCTGAGAGCAGAACTCAGTGCTGTGCTGCCCCTCTGCTCCCCTCGTGAAGTGATTATTTCAACCTAACTTAGTTTTTATTCATTTCCTTTTAGTGGTTGTGACTGTAGGCGAGAAGATAATTTCCTTAGAGCAAGGCACTAATGTCAGCATTTCAGAGATTTCTTGGAAGATAAACATGCCCCAGTGTTAATAAGATGTTCTGTTGTTTTGGCATGTTGGAGACGTGTCTTTTTAAAAATGTTTTTGCAGGTCTTCTCTGTGTAAACTACTCACTGTTAAGCTCCAAGTCTTGAGAGTGACTTTGTCCTTTTTTTGCTCTTCAGGGATAACTCAACCTTTTGAGTTACTGGTTGTCAGCTCTCTGCTCAACCTGTCATGACCAAACTGGATCACGATCATTGAGGTTTCAAAATTTCCTCAGGCTGGTGAAGCGGTGAAACGGCACTAAACGATTGGTTAAATATTTATTTGTATCCCTCTGCAGTACCTAGCACAAGACATGGCGTGTATATATATTTAAATATCTATACTGCATTGGTGATAAGCTATAACGATATGCCGTGCATTACATTCTAATATAACTTGAAAAGAGAGAACCAAAATGAGGGAGAGAGAAGAGAGGGAGAGAGGAAAAGAGGGATTGGCAAGGCATGGAAGGAAAATCCAGATTACCACCCTTGTTTCCAGTGTAGCCTCTGGTCTGGGAATATCCAGGTGGCAGGTGCACACCTGACCATTGAGTTGTAGACCATTGTATTTATCACAAAAAGGGTGTGTTTCACATACGTATCTGTAGATTGCATGTGAGGTGAGAGTAGGTGGGAATTCAGCATCAACCCTTTACTCCGGCTGAGATGGAGGTCACTGAGACTCTAGTCAGTTAAATTAGCATCTCTAGCAGCAGGGAAACTTGCCTACATTTGCTCAGGAAAGTAGTGCCATTCATCCTCCAGTGTACTCAGCACCCTCCTCAGCAGAGTGCTTTTGGTTCCCTATTCCAGCTGCAAACTAAACATACAATTTCCCTTTCTTCACCTCTAAGCAGACCCACAGTGATTGAGACATTCAAACAGTTTTAGAGATTTTCCATGGGACTTCACAGGTACTATCTTAGATTTTTTCTCCAGTGTGCAGAAAAGAGAAGGGAGACGACCTTGCTCATTTATTCCTTAACATTTCCTTGCCTTTTATGAAGGTAGTCACTATGTTAATACAGGTCTGTTCCTCTTCTAGACAGTTTTTCTTTACATTTATTGAAATTTGTAGTTGGAAGTCAGTCGTGTCACGTTACAGGTGTGTGCAGAACTGTTCACTCTCACTAATGAATACTCCACATTAATAAATGTTTGCTTTAATCTATTGCGTAACAACAAATTGCCAATGGAATACATTCCTCCGAGAAGAAAAGAAATTAATTTTCTATAAGATTAAAGCAAATCTGAAGTAGAATTGAAACAGATACTTGACCTTGGTTAAAGGAATATATCATCAGGGAATAACAGGTAGAAGAACAAGCTTCTTCTTACTCAGACATTATTGATAGAATAGTATTAATGGTGACTTTCAAAATGTTTATCCTTACAAGCTGTCTTTGAAGTTGTTTGATAAATCTTAAGTTGCACAAACATAATTAGATTTTTTTCCCCCCTCAGTTGGTGTTATCCGTTGTCCAATCTGTGGTCAGGAATGCGCAGAGAGACACATCATAGATAACTTTTTTGTGAAGGATACCACAGAGGTTCCTAGTAGCACAGTAGAAAAATCAAATCAGGTAAGTGCATTAACATGTAATCAAGTTAACATGTGTTGGATGTATACGCATGTCCTTGGCTTCTTGCTGCATGGCCTTTTTTGCTATTTGTATACAGAAAAAGACTTGAAGTACGTAGTCATCACATGAAGTAGCTACTCTAGAAAGTCAATCAAAATATATGAAAGTGCACGTGAAGAAGAAGGTTGTCTAAGCTATTTTTAATTATCAATATAAAATTGCATTATGATAATAAGGGCTAAATGTAAGCAATAGGTATTAGAATGGAAATTTCTAGACTTTGAACAGGACACTTTCAGCACTCTTTGATGCAGAGACCTAAATGACACCATGTCAAGAGATCCCAATGTAAAATGGAATCCTCTGCTTCAGTCAAAATTTATTTTTCATATCACTGACAAAACACTGCAGTGAATAGCGTGCCTTCACTGTTAACTAATGAGAGAGAACAAGTATCTTTTCAAGATTTTGTTAATCTCCAAGAACTTCTTGGAAATGATTCAGTTTCTTTATGTTGCTGCATTCTTGGAAATAACAACTTTAAAAAGAAGATTGCTGTTTCAATATGTCTATTTTTCTATGTTTCAGTGTCTTATTTTAAGCTAATCCAATGTCACTCGGACTGTGGCCTTAAAGAACTTTTTCTTAGATATTGCCTCTTTCATCTTCTAGGGAAATGTATTATTGGCTTTTGACCAATTTGTTTTGAGGATGTATTCTTAGAGGTCCCTTATTGCTTAGTCTCCTTGTTTGAAAGCTTAGCTGAAATTTGTACGTACCTGTATTCTGTATTGAATGGGTAAGTCTGTTAAGCGGAAGTACCCAGTCAGGACTGTGATGCTAACTCACTGGCTATTAAGGACATGTTTTATCCTTATCTCCAAGAAAGAGGGTTTAAACTTATGCCTCCAAAAGCCATCTAACTGTCTTCAGTGTGTAAGGCATTTTGCAACTCTGTTTCTTAGAATCTATATACCCTACCTGAAATTGGAATTTAGATGGAAGTGTCTGGAAGTACAAGCAGTATGTCAATGTTCTGTTGATGTAGGACTATTTGAAGGTGGCCTTTGGTTACTCTGCTAGTAAGAGAAAATAGTCCTTGTTCCTTCAGTTAGGAAGAAAAGCAAGATAACAAATTGCTTTGCTATGCAGAAGCAGTCCTGAAATTTTCCCTTGTTTTTTTTTTTACTTGGGGCCTGTGTCATAACCTCGGTATAACACACTGTTAGCTTAGGTGGCAAAGTCATGGTTTTGTTTGTTTCTCCTTCTCCTGTAGATTTTTTTCTTTAATTTTTATTTTTAACTTAAGGAGAGGGGGGGGAATTGAGACCTTGGGTCTTACATAAGGAATGGAAAATAAAATAATTCATTATTCTTGGAGGTTGCTGGGAACCATGCAGGCTGGACATACTTCTCTGAGCTATGGGACATCAAAAGCTGGAGTATCCATCAAACTCAGCACTGTCAGGGTAAAGTCATGCACTTGTATGATGCCGAAGTAGCTACCGTGTATTCTTCCAAAGACGAACTGGAATGCTGAATACCTAACAAAGCTGTAGCCATGGTGAAAATGTCTATGAAAGCTACTGGTTTAGAACAGTGGACAACAGATTGTCGTGATACAGTTGTGATGTGCTTAGTAGAAAGGTGGCTGTTAAAATGGGATGTTGTGGAAAGGAGGATGCGTTCCCTATGGTTCATGATTTGAGACGTCAGGGTATGATTCATATTTAGATGTACATGTGGGTGAGAATGTCCCAGAAGGCAGATGTTGTCCTCGCTGCTTTTGTATGTGCCAAGAAATAGTTATATCACTTGGCACTGATGTTTTTTGAATCCAATAGAAGTTACTACTGTATCTAATTTAAACTGGAGTAATTTATATTCAGAATATTAGTTGAACAAATATTTCTCTGTAATTCTACTTCATTCTTTTCCTTTAAAAATCAAAAACTTTTGCTTATTTAATCTTTGATACTCAAAGCTATTGGAAGAGTAGGTAGTACAGAGTAGCAGCTGAGAAGACAGCTCTATTACCTTAACTCATGCATGCAAATCTGTCTTTAAGTAAATAAACAAGCTTTTAGAACAGAAAAAATAGTAACCTGCCTGCAACATGCTGGGTAATTTCAGCTTTCATTAAAACTGAATGAAGGCTGAGTGAACACTTCCCAGGATTATAAATACTAAAACTAGTAACCGAATTAGACATAATTAGAAGGAAAACTCAATTAAAAAAAAAATATATACACCAGAATAAAGACTTACAAGTTAACTAGGGAGAGTTTCCTTTGAAATTACTAAAGGAGTGCTTGTATGAGTCAAAATAAACTTGAGATAAGTTTTAGATTTTGTAAGAATATAGCTTATATTTCCAGTTATTATGCTTCCATGTATTTTAGGTATACAATTTCTTCTAATAACTCAGAGCTCTAGCAAAATCTAATCTTAATCTGCAAATGCATCTTTTTCAAATAAGATCTGGGTAGAAGCAAATCTAGTTTTTATCTACAGTGCAGAACTATTTTGACAGCATGAGTTATAATGTCTGTGAAGAACTTTATAAATCTGTCTTCTACTTGGTGGATTTGAAGAGTATAAAGTTGCAATATATATACTTTTGGACTACAAAGAAGGAGTTTCGATTCATTTCACACCACCTATTGGTTATTGAATCACAGTCTTTCTAACTATAACAGGTCAAAACATAGGAAAAGGTTAAAGCATATTGCAAAAAGAAAATAAAAAAATATCTTGGAATCTAGGAAAAATGATTACTTTCTGAAGTCTTTTGAACTCACGTGACTAGTCTGACACATATCAAACTTACTTGCCTGAGTTTGCTAAAGGTGACCTGGAAAGAGCATAGAGTATTTAATAATTTTTTTAATACTAATTGGATGTCTACTGTTTCTGTTTTGTTTTGCTTCTTTGACTTAATAATAAAAAGTCCTGAAAGATCTTTTTTTTTTTTTCTGCTTTTTTTTCACTTCTTTTATTTTTCCAGTGTAAAAAAAAAATCCAATCTCTCCTTCTCTGTATTTACAAAACCATTCTGGGAGTATATCATGATAATAATTCTCTGGCAACAAGTTCTTTAAAAGCCTGGCCTGCAGAATTTCTCTGCCCAGTCAGAAGTGCTCAACTGATCACTGAGTAATGGAGATGCAAGCAGTCTGGTTTCTCACCAGCCTTGCAAAGGGCTGCATTGGTACACTTATGCAGAAAACAACTGAAAAAGGAGTCAGAGAATTTCCTTAATGGGATTTGCAGCCAGAGAAAATGTAACACTGAATTAATGCCTCAGTGATGCTTGCTTACTTGTTTTAAATTCTTTTCTTAAGGATTCAGCATGGCTTCATGAATTTTTTTTTCTCCCCAAATGTCATTGAAATTAAAATTTAAGGGTGAGTAACATTTTTACCTTCCTACTTATAATTAACTTACTTTACTTGTTTTACTTTCATTTTCTTGAAATTTTTTATAACATCTGTATTTTTCTGTAGTCAACTGGTCTACATAGGAATAGAATTTTTATTGTAGAATGGATGATGGAGGAAAGCAGAACATATTTTTTTAAGAAGGTTTTTTAATAAGACTTTCAGGCCTCGTTTTTTTGTAAAGAAACAGAAAAGGGGGGGGGGGGGATGAGCCCAGTTATTGTTTTCCTTTTCAGGTCACCTTTATGAAAATGAACTGCCTTATACTTAAAGTGATGAGGGGTCAACCACCCTTGTGTTGTAACTTCATTTCTCAGAAGATATTTGCATTGAGAAGCATCACGATACAGAAGAATAAGCACAGCACTGGGAATCTGGAACTCCTATGTTCAAATTCCAGTTCTGTCAGTAGCTTGCTATGTGGCCTAAGGCAAGTCAGCTAATATTCACATTCATCATAATATCACATCATCAGCTAATATTCCTCATTTTCTGGAATGGGCAAGCTGGGACCTAGTTGTATGTATCTGCATAGGATAAAAATTGTTGCTTCTGCTTTAATCTCTGTTTATCTTGTGTGGGTGCAGAAGCTGGATTTTTAAAAAGTGAAACTAAAAGCAAAACCAAGATCTAAAACTTTGTTCCTTGTATCTTGTTAGCATAATTCTATCGGTGGAATCTCTAGGATAGAGTGCTCATCAGACAGCTTGAATCTTCTGTTTGCAGCAGTGCTAAACATTCATAGGAATGGATAATAGTTGCCTAAAACCTTTGATATAACTGGAGAGGGGGACTTAAAGGAGGACTTATTCCTGTGAAGGAGAACTTAAAATTGAAATAATATTATGAGCATGTAAGTTGTTGTTGGCCATCATTCATAGTTTTCAACCTGTTGCTCAAATTTTTGATCCATGGGAAATCTTTCTTATGGATATACTGACTTAATGCAGAGACAATCTGGTTGTTATCAGGTGAGGTGTGTTTTCTTAAATTACAGTTTTTTCCTGATCTCTTGGCCACAGTTTGAAAAATGTTATTCATTTCCTGAAAATCTCTTGAAGAGTAGCTTTACTGATAAGCTTAACTGTAGTCTGTCTTTAAGTAGTAATACAGAGATTCTTAAGAGGAACACTGCTATTTTTCACTTTGTGTATTTCCTGTAACTTTGTGCAGATGAACAGAAAGTAAAACTAAAACTTCTGTCTTCTAAAATCAGAGTAGTGCTGATTGTGTTCTGTCTTTACAATATGCTCTTGTGAAATTTTTACTATATAGTAAACCATATACAGCTTCTAAGTGTGCAGTGTCAGGCAGAAAGTAATAGTTTGACTTTTATTATGTCAGGTAAATGTTCTAGAGTAGCACTGACAAAATGACCATTTTCATTGACAGGTCACTTTCAATTACTTTTATATAGTTATTTATAGCGTTCCTGTACCTCAGGCAGTTTTCCATTCTCATTTCACTGTTGTAGGAAAACTATAAAAGTGCATTGGTTATATATGAACAATCACTTATATGAATATGTCATATATTTTATCAGCTACCTTTTTTTTTTATTTTCATGTCAGGTCTGCACGAGCTGTGAAGACAATGCAGAAGCTCATGGGTTTTGTGTGGAATGTGTAGAATGGTTGTGTAAGACCTGCATCAGAGCTCACCAGAGGGTTAAATTCACAAAGGATCATACTGTAAGACAGAAAGAGGAAGTATCTCCAGGTAACAGAGGATGTGTGCTAATCACAAAGTGCATCAGAAAACCAAATTAAATCAACATTTTTTTTTTAATGATAAATTTCAGAAATACTCAGTAAATGTAAAAGGGCAGATATAACATGATGTAACCCTTGGTGCATATGAATACTAAATAAATGTTGATTTCTGGTTGGTATGGCATCTTTTGGTAGCTTCTTGTCTCCCACTCACTTATTTCAGTTCCATCCTGAAGGCTGCAACAATTTCAGCTATTTCTAGTGTTTCTTTGGACACTCTCTGAATGAATCTCTGAAATGACCCAGCTAAATAGTTATGTTAACTTACTGTATGCCACTGCAAAGGGAAAACTAATAAATTGAATTCTTTCATGACTGATAATAAGGACATGTTTTGTTAGCAGTAGAGCATGTCAGAATTCACATTTTGGCTCAGTATATTTTAAATTTGAAATGTTTTGCTTTAGAAATTAAAGAAAAATATGTTCTGAATTTAAGAGTTTTTCCTCAGTTGTATCCGGGATACTTCAGGTTGGAAGGAACCTCAGGAGGTGATGTCCTCCACCCTCCTGCCTAAAGCAGTTCAGCTGTGAGATCAGATTAGGTTGTTCAGGGCCTTATCCATTTGAGCCTTGAAAACCAAAAAGGACTGATGCAGTGTACAGTACAGCCTGTATCTTGAGTGTTCTCATTGTGAATGTCTGACTCTTCTCATCGTGAAAAAGTTTTTACTATTTTTTACTGAGAATCATCTGTGTTTCAGTCTATGTTGATGCTGTCTTGTCTTCAAACAATGCTGTAGGACACATTAAATGATAGGATGCTGACAAATATTCTACAAGTTCTAAGAAGTCCTTTGGACACAGATGATCTTGTAATTGTGTATTTTATTGTATTTATTGCAAATTATTTTCTGTTATTATAAATACATATATTATTTTTTCACTCTTCAGTGTCAATTCCTGTGAATTCTATATATGACAGAAGTTATCATTTCTGTAGTCTGCATCTCCAACAGTAGTTTCCAGTATGGTGTATTTTGGAGTTGGGTTTGGTATTTACATCCCACTTTCACACTGAGTTTTTATCAAAAGTGAGTGCTGAATGTATGTGGACTGGACAAAAACAGTGCGTAACTTATTTTGAACATGATTTGCTGAGAAAAGTCATAGAAATGCTGAATAGCAATATTCAGTCCTCCTCTGAGTCTGCTAGCCAGTTTCAAAGAAATTCAATGGAATACAGAGCTGAAAATTATGTTGCAAAATTTATTAAAATAAGTAAAGGAATAAGTACAGAAAAGTTACCTTCATGATCTGCAGAAAAGAGAGGGCTGTGATATGAAGTCAGTTGTCATTACAAGCTATATAATCCTCCTGAACTCAGTGTACAACCCAAATCATAAGAAATCAGGTTTTTTGGTTTTTTTTTTCATTAAATTGCATTAGAGAACAGATTTCATTTCTAATATGTGATGATGCTCGTTTGTATTTACTGCAAGAACTGAGACTTTCACTACATTTGGAATAGTCTCTTGAAGTAACTTCTGGTTAGCTTATAGATCAGTAGTATAGTAAGCAAAAACAAGAGAATGCAAATATCTGGCAATTTCAAGAGTCTGGACTAACATCTTCCTGTAATCAACAGAGGCAGTTGGTGTGACCAGTCAGCGACCTGTGTTTTGCCCTTACCACAAGAAGGAGCAGTTGAAACTATATTGTGAAACATGTGACAAGTTGACCTGCCGAGATTGTCAGTTATTAGAACACAAAGAGCACAGGTATGAAAATAAAGTCAATGTTTTATACAGCTTGCTTGCAGAAAGACAACTTGAAGTTAATTGTGGCTGTAGCAATATACAATGCAATTAGGTGAAATTAAATTCTCGGATCAGAAAAGAAATAGAGATGGTGTTTTAAAGAACACGATGGGCAAATGCGTGATAGTTTGGAGTTAAACCTAATTCTTTCAGTTTTTACTCTGGTGACTTAAGAGCAAGATCTTTATTTACTGTCAATTTATTTGGATGGAATTTGTTGCTACACAGTTTTTCAGGGACCTTAGAAAACACAGAGGCTGTTATGTTACTGTGTGCTTATGTGTAATTTTTCCATTTGTCCTTCAACAAGATGATTATATAACAGAACATTACCCAAGAAATTTAGAAGTGAGAAATGGGAGATTTTTCTATGAAAAGCTCTTCGAAAAAGAAAAGTAAATCTGAAGTTTGACTATACTGTACTTTGAGAACACTATTTAATAACACTCAAATTTTAGGCTTCTGTTCTTTGATCATTTCCTACTGACCGTGGAAGATGAAAATAATTACATAAAACTCCTGAGTATAGGGCAGTAATTTTCTGGCTAACACATAATATGGCCTGGGACAGATGTGCTCATAGTTTAAACATTAATATGTTCACTGTTCTTGATGCAACCACGCAACGAACTTGCTTGCCTCACCAGGCAGACATCAGTAAGTGGAGGAGTATTGGCTGTTGTTGCTTCTTAGAATGAGCTAAACGTTGATCTTGCCGAATTGCAGTCTTCCTCTTAAATGCTCCCTTTCTTAGGATTTATATCCTTTTCAGAATGTCGCCTCTTTTTTTTCCCACAAATTGTTGATGATTTCAGTTCCTTGATTTAGTGTCAGTGACTTCTACTGACTCAGCAATCTCTTCTTTCTTCTTTTTCTACATCCTTATCATCCACAAAGTAATAGCTTATGTTTTTTTTCACTTTGAGTAATAGCTACAGCACATTTAATTTTTCTTTCAATAGAATTGTGACAAGGTATCCCTTCAATTTTCTGAAAAACAATTCTAAAAACATAAAAACAAAATTAAAAGGATTATGTCGTAAATAAAATAGGTCAGCATTTGCTGACATATACATTCATGATGACAGTTAAATTTCTGACCTGAGCAGCATCTTTCTTCATGTAACAGAGCCTTTTGTGGGGCACTCTTTTTAGTATATCCCACCCTTATTGTGCATAAATACTCACTAGTTCTTTACTATAGGTACCAGTTTATAGAAGAAGCTTTTCAGAACCAGAAAGTGATCATTGAGACTCTAATCACTAAACTGATGGAGAAGACTAAATATATAAAGTGCACAGGGAAGCAGATCCAAAACAGGTATGTATTGGATTTTAAGGTTAAAACTGACAGACTGCAACTTTAGTATACACTGTAATTTGTTGATATGTTTAGATTAGTAGATTTTGTACCTCAATCTTTGTATGCTTCCAGAAGGAGAAATGTTAAGATTTTCTTGACCTTCCAAAATCTTCAGTTTCCTATAGCCACTGGTGCCTTTTTAATGTGCTTAGTTATGTTAAGTAACTCTTCTGCTCAGCCTGTGAACTTAATAGGCAGCAATAGCTTGGGTGCAACGAAACAAGTTATGCAATAAACTGTGCAGAAGGCAGTCATATTCTTTCCTACCATCAGCATGCCTATTTTTTTAGTGTAGATTTCTCTTAGAAGGTGGAAGATAATGACTCATGTTTTCATAATGCTTGTGACACACATCTGAAGATTTATGTAATGCTTTTGTGCTTTGGGATTTTTCACTCTGTACTGCAAAGCTAGAAGAAGAATAAATCTGTAGAACTCATGCAGCAGTAGACCTTTGTAACTGCTTCTTCAGCACTTACAGGAAGATTCAACACAGTAGAGGATGCTGAGTGTAACTTGAAGTCTTCCTCTCTTTGCCTATCTTTTATTAAAGATTAAAAAAAAAAAGAGCAGAAACCCTTCTCCTCTCCATCTTAATGGTTGTTATCCCCTGTCTTTTAGCAGCAGTGCTTTTCACAATGTAAGATTATGCCCTGTTATCAATTTGAACACTGTTGCTTAAATAACTACATAAAAATGTCTTCTTTTTTTTTAATGTAGAGTGTCATTCCACCTTAGGTAGAAACTAGACTTAAACAGTTTTCATTTTCTTGGAATGTTTCAGAAATGCATAAGACAAGTAAAAATCAAGAATCTCAATTACAGTGAGATAATAATTTTTATCAGTTTCAGATGTCAGTAATTTTGCAGACTTAAGTCATTAGAATTTGCCAACAGTGAACTAATTTTATTGTAGTTCATTGGTACTTGCTCTGTTCCTTCCAATACTTTTCCTAATTAAAAGTGTCTGATGGTTTATGTATTAATTGGTGCATATGATCAAGGAATATTGTAGTCTCAGCAGCATGGAAGAAGTTTAAAATTCTGTGAAGGATAGGTTTGTGACCTAAAGAATATAATTTTCTATACCGTTTACTTGCAGAATTCTCGAGATGAATCAGAATCAAAAGCAGGTGGAACAGGATATTAAAGTTGCCATATTTACACTGATGGTAGAAATAAACAAAAAGGGAAAGGCTCTGCTGCATCAGTTGGAGGTAATTTAATTTCTATTACAACAAAAAGAAAGCCAGCCTTTTTTTTTTTTTTAGGTGATTGAAATCAATTTCTAGTAATAGCTGCTTGTACAAGTGCTATTGCAATTCCAAAGCAGAGAGAAGTCCCACACAAGCCATTTGAGCAAGTGTATTCATTTACTTACTTATTTATGTGTTCCTTTTTTTCTTGATAAATTCTCTTTTTAATATTATTTTTTAATAATCAAAGCTGTCTCTGAACCTAGTTTATTCCTCCAAGCTTTTGTAGGTCATTATCCTATGCACCATGCATGAAAAGTCTTTCCATCAAAACTGTATAAATTCAGCAGTCTAATAGCAAATCAAAGGAGATTGTTTAAAAGTGATGCCTAGAAAATGATCACATCCAGTAGTGCTTAAAGAATGGTGTGTATATAGGCATATAGGTATGAAAATGTGTCATAAGAAAAAATGAAGATCTACATGCAAAACCTTGATATCTTGAATAAATATTGCGACTTTTTTGACTGATAGCTACAGTCAAGGTGTAGGGGAGTAATTTTTAGAAGAGTTAGGTGAAACCTCTCAATCACTGTGTTACAAACATGAAAGTTAATGTTTCAACAGTAAATTGCACGTTTGTAAAAAATTTTCTACTTTCAGACTCTGGCAAAAGAGCATCGGATGAAACTTATGCAGCAACAACTGGAAGTGGCAGGTCTCTCTAAACAGCTGGAACATGCCATGAATTTTTCTAAATGGGCAGTTTCCAGTGGAAGCAGCACAGCTCTTCTGTACAGCAAACGCTTGGTAAGATGAGGAAGATAGATTTCTTCTTCCTTAAATGTTATAGTTAGGTCATATACATGCACACATTTGTCTGTAACACCAAGGGATTAGGCATTTTAATGACTTCATACTACTTGGAATATATGTACATCAGTTTTTATTTCTTAAAATCATAAATGTAATATGTTTGTAATAGCTTAGCTTCAGTCGTCATTACTCTCTCCTGTTGAGCTATAGAATTGTTGTAGATGTGCAGAAATTGTGTTAACTTCTTTTCTCTGAAGTGAAAACCTTGAGCTGTGAAAGATTGGGCAAAATTGTTGTGCGTCTTAAATTATTATTGAGATTCTTCTTAGTATGCTTTACAGCTTCTCAGTTTAGTTAAATAAGGTATTTATATACATTAGAGCCTGATATCCAGCATTTGATATAAAAATAATGTATTGCCTTGTTCTGGTAAGAGTTATCTTCTGTGAAAAGTATTCAAAATTGATTTTTTAAGCTGATGAAAATGAAGAGGAGGCTTTTGCTTGTTTGTGGAAACTGCTATGAAACTAAGTATTTCAGTGATATAAAAACTCTTAGTATCTATGTATGCATGGACTCATTGACTGCTTCTGATGTACAAGAATCCTGAATAACAACAACCAACAACCAGTCAAACAAAAGAATACCCTTAAAATTACAAAGAAAAGAAATGACTGTCAATCATTTATCGAGGGAATCCTAGATCATACATTTCAGATGAAGGAAATCTGTGGTAACCTGTAACTGGAATACAAGTTTTCTTTTTGTCTTTATTGCCTCATTGCCTAGCTGAGAATCTGCTTGTGTGTGTGTATTCGTTTCTTTGTTTGATACCCATTAAAATGCTGCAGGCTGTTTTCAAAATCTATTTCAAGTAACTTTTTTTAATTTGAGTGGAGAAAAAGGGCATCAGACTGAGTCATGTTATTTCAAATTGCCTAGACTTCTGCTATATGAGTTAAGAAAACACATTATGTTGCAGGAGTCTTAATTTTGTAAACGTTATAAATCCTAAGAAAAAGACCATCCTAGCACACAAATCCTCAGCAAATGAGAGATAATTTTCAAAACAGTGAATGTAAGTTAGTCCTTAGATTTTTGCTGAAGGTCAAAGTTATTTGGGGTCTGAGTAGCTATGTCCATGGACACCTGTAAGATCTGTTCCTGAACAGTTATGCATGGAGGAACATACAAGGCCTCTACACAGGGATATCCACCCACATGGAACTAGGAAGGAGGGACATCCAGCAGACTTAAATTCAGCATTATAAGTTGGAGGTAATACCTATACTTCAAGGAAATAACACACCTAAAGAGTTCAGTAAGACATAAGTTCATAAGTTCATAAGGTTGGAAAGGACCTATAAGATCATCTAGTCCAACCATCCTCCTATCACTATCTCTACCCAACTACTAAATTAAGTCCTTTAGCACCTCATCTAAACGCTTCTTGAACAGCGCTAGGGATGGTGCCTCAACCACCTCCCTAGGCAGGCCATTCCAGTGCCTGACCACTCTTTCAGAAAAGAAATGCTTCCTCAGGTCTAATCTAAATCTTCCCCGGCGCAACTTGTGGCCATTCACATCAGTTTCCTTGCCTCGTCTATCGTATACAAAATGTTTTTAGCTACTGTCATTACCAACAGGAGAGGAAAAACCTAATTGTGAGTTTATTTCTAATAGATATGTTTGCTCACAGGAAGAATGTATGGAATAGGCTATGACAAAATTTTTCTGCATCTAGTATTTTTTGTCAGGAGAAGAGTAGAAATTTTCAAGTATAGTATAATTGACTCTGGCGGGGTATAGAAATAAGAGGACGTCTATATTCAAAATAGGCGTGCACTTTACATTTTCCACAGTCATTTAAAAACAAACATACAAAAAAACACAGAGGTCTTGCTAAATGATTTGCATCTGGTCTAAAATTGACCTGCCTAAATTAAACAAAAACGCCAGACCGAAGTGGAAACTCATTCATATGTAAGAGGTAATTGGTGTCCTTTTAGGCAGACATGACCGAATGTATATCCTGGACTTTACTAGGAAATTATTATTAAAAATATAAAACAAACATGGAACATGATAAGCTTTTTCTATATCTGACATACGTTAGTCTAGATTAACATCTGTGTTAGATATTTCTAGGAAATAACTGCAAGAAAATATTTTCTTTCTAGTAGCTTGATAAACTCGGGATTTGTTCCAGCATTCTGCCTGTGTATCCTAATCTTGTAACCAAGTATCCTAGTCTTTTGTAACCAAGAACTCTGAAGTATGTGGAAATATCTGAGAATATTCAAAGAAATACATGAAAGAAAGTATGATAAGTCTCTAATAAGCAAAGCTTATTAAGAATCAGTTCTTTCTTTCTCTGAAAAGATCTCATGCCTACTACTAAGGAAAATTCTCTTTCGATGATTCTTATTGCCAAGAGGATGGGATGCTTCTTTTAAAATGAATGGGTTAGCTTAGATTTGGAGGGGGGGGAGGGGGAAAAGCACTGGTTACATGAATCAGTTCTTTGAAAGTAAATTTAATGTAATAACTAAATTTGTGGAAAGATATGCATTTCTGCAGGGGAAAAATGCTTTCTGTTATTCAGTAGTTGATTGCTTTTTAGAGCTTTAGAAAAAAGAGACTTGTTGAAAATATCCTTTTTAATTTTTGTTTGGACAAACTTTTCTTTTACCTCAGTCCTCTTGGGGGGGGGTTGTTGAAAATCTTCTGTTTGTTTTCAACAGTATTCATTAATGTCTTTAAGTGAAGAGGAAAACCTCATGTTTTGTTCTTGTTCTAGATCACATATCGACTACGTTATCTTCTCCGAGCGAGGTGTGATGCTTCACCAGTGACTAACAATACCATCCAGTTTCACTGTGATCCTAGCTTCTGGGCTCAAAATATTTTCAATCTAGGTGTGATAAAGTTTTGCCAGTCCTTTTTTTTTTTATTTTAGTTTTTTAGAATTATTTGGTTAACTGCAGAAGACATTAAAGGTGTGTTGTATGGAAAAAGTATTATATATGAATACTTAGAATGAAATATAATGAAGTTTCCTTGTTTGAATGCAATATTTGATGATGATGCCAATAACGTTGATAGATTAACCTGACATGCCAATGAGTTGTACCAAACAGATATTCCTTTATTGGAATGCAGGGCACTTAAGTGATGATAGCTCCACTCGATCTGTGCAACTTTGTTCATGTGCTGATAACATTTATTGATTTTGCTCATACATACTCATTTTTTTCCCCAGAATTTAATGTGTATGCTAAATATTTTCTTGAAGTCATTATCATTTTCTTAGAGCTGATTAACCCTCCTTAGAGCATCTACAGTCACCCTTGGGGTCCTTTTGGTAGTTGTCTGGGGTTTGAGGAAGGAAGGCTAGTTGTTTTCATTGGTCCTAAACTTTTGACCCTAGCCTTCAGGAGCATTCTCAGTTAGGTGTTTGCCTCCTCTCTAAATGTGGTTTTTCTGGTATGTCCTGTCTTCAGCTTGACTTTGTTTTCTTCCTTATCTTTAAGGTAGTACATACGGTCCCTCCAGATACCGATGCTTGCAATATTTGACATCCTCACTCCATCAATAATGAAAGTAGCAATGTTCAGTTTGCTGGACAGTACACATGCTTTCTAGGTTCTGAAGACAGAAACACAGTATATAACCTTACTTTCCAACCTAAGGAAGAGTTCCAAACTCATTCTCATCCTGCATCTTACGGCACATTATTTTGCTTAAATCCCATCTTCCTAAACTGAAACCCTTATCAGCAGTCAACTCTACAAATGTACAAAGGTGTAAACAGTAGTGTTAAGAAAAATTGTAATCCAGTAGGCTTACTCAATTGTCTTTATCCCGGAAAGAGACAAAGGAGAGTCCTCAGCTTTCTTTATTTGAATAAAAGGAGAGTCCACTGGGGCATACCCCTGTGAGGGCTCAGAAAGTACTGGGAGAAACAGCCCCTCTTTTAACTCGGTACCCCGGCACTAGTGAGCCCTTTCCTCATTGCTTAAGGTACTTGAGGTTCACTTTTTTCTCCATTCGCCTATCATGCATTCATCCCTCCAGTGGGTACCTCCTGGATTCAGAGTTTGTTGTTTAGCCCAGGTAGAAGTATATTTGTATCCTGTTATGTCTATCTCTCTTCGTTCTGTCCAGCACACAAGATTTACATGTAGGTGCTGAGCTAGCATCTCCTGCTATATACCTGCAAGATAAGTTTGTTTAACCAGATCCTTGTGACCAAAACTCTTCTCAGCTTTATCTTGTTTTGTCCCTGCAAAACAAGATTGTTCTTCCTTCGTTCTTGCCAAATTTCTACTGATTTTGCAAGGATAACTTATCCTTGTTTTTCCTGTAATAGGCAGCTGAGCATCACGTGGATTCTTACTCATTCCCTCCTAGTGGGATAGAAAGAATCCAAAAAATGAAAGTGAGGAAACATGGGTTGAGGTAAAGACAGTTTACATGATGGCAAATTTAGGCAATAGCTACTAAAGAAGTGAGCAAAAGAAGATTGAGATTAAAGAAAAGAAAGAAAGAGAGATTTAGAGGTAGATATCATATAATCGCAGGATCATAGGTTGAAAAGGATCTCAAAGATCATCTAGTTTCCACCCTCCTGCCATGGGCAGAGTCACCAGCCACTAGACCAGGCTGCCCAGAGCCACATCCATGCCTTGAATGCCTTCAAGGATGGGGCTTCCACAACCTCCCTGGGCAACCTCTTCCAGTGCCTCACCACCCTCTGAGTGAAAAACTTCCTCCTCACATCTAACTTAAATCTCCTGTTTTAGTTTAAAACCATTCCCCATTGTCCTGTCAGCCCATGTAAACAGTCATTCCTCCTCCTGTTTATACACTCCCTTCAATTATTGGAAGGCTACCATGAATTCTCCCCAGAGCCTTCTCCAAGCTAAACAAACCCAGTTCCCTCAACCTTTCCTCATAGCAGAGGTGCTCCAGCCCTCTGATCATTTTAGTGGCCCTTCTCTAGATCTGTTCCACAAGCTCTGCATCTTTCTTGTGCTGGGGGCCTTAGGCCTGGACATAGTGCTCCAGATGGGGCCTCACAAGAGCTGAGTAGAGGGAGACAATCACCTCCCTCTCCCTGCTGGCCACCCCCTTTTTAATGTAGCCCAGGATATAATTGGCCCTCTGGGTTGCAAGTGTGCACTGCTGGCTCATGTCCAGCTTCTCATCCACCAGGACCTCCAAGTCCTTCTCTGCAGGGCTGCTCTCCAGGAGTTCCTTTCCTTTCCCTTTCCCTTTCCCTTTCCCTTTCCCTTTCCCTTTCCCTTTCCCTTTCCCTTTCCCTTTCCCTTTCCCTTTCCCTTTCCCTTTCCCTTTCCCTTTCCCTTTCCCTTTCCCTTTCCCTTTCCCTTTCCCTTTCCCTTTCCCTTTCCCTTTCCCTTTCCCTTTCCCTTTCCCTTTCCCTTTCCCTTTCCCTTTCCCTTTCCCTTTCCTCCCCTCTCCCCTCTCTTTCCTCTTTCCTCTTTCCTCTTTCCTCTTTCCTCTTTCCTCTTTCCTCTTTCCTCTTTCCTCTTTCCTCTTTCCTCTTTCCTCTTTCCTCTTTCCTCTTTCCTCTTTCCTCTTTCCTCTTTCCTCTTTCCTCTTTCCTCTTTCCTCTTTCCTCTTTCCTCTTTCCTCTTTCCTCTTTCCCCTTCCCTTCCCTTCCCTTCCCTTCCCTTCCCTTCCCTTCCCTTCCCTTCCCTTCCCTTCCCTTCCCTTCCCTTCCCTTCCCTTCCCTTCCCTTCCCTTCCCTTCCCTTCCCTTCCCTTCCCTTCCCTTCCCTTCCCCCTTCCCCCTTCCCCCTTCCCCCTTCCCCCTTCCCCCTTCCCCCTTCCCCCTTTCCTTCTTTCCCCCTCCCTTTCTTTCCCCCTCCCTTTCTCCCTTTCTCCTCCCTTTCTCCTCCCTTTCTCCCTTTCTCCCTTTCTCCCTTTCCCATCATTCTGCCTCTGTAAAGTGAGGGTCCATAGATATTACAGCTTCCAACTTGAGTCATGAAGGGTCCACTCTTTAAGTCTTGGACAGTCCTTAAGGCTGGTTGTTTTGAGTCAGCAAGTTCCTTGTACAGTCATTAAGGCTCCATTCCATAAAGCATCATTCTTTCTAGATGAGTCAACAAACTCCTTTTCAGTCTCATACAAAACTATATGATATGGAGTATCCATTTGGTGAGTTTGGGTCAGCTGTCTTGGCTGAGTCTCTTCCTAGCTCCTTGTACACTCCTGGTTCCCTGCTGGCAAGGCAACACGAGAGGCAAAAGTGTTCTTGACTCTGTGTAAGCACTGTTCAGCAACAAGTATATAATTGGTGTAGTATTAAGTTATTTTTATAAAAAATCCAAAACATAGTACCAAATAAGCCTCTATGAAAAAGATTATCTCAGCTGAGACAAGGACAGTAAATAAACAAATTACTCCAAGAATGGCTTGAATTCTGCTCAGGCTGCATTCTGCTGATGGTGTGATAGCGTTTGTGCACTAAGTATTTCAGAAGGTATTTAAGAAAAATAAAATATCTTTTAATTCCACAAGTTTTGGAATTAAACCAGACCCCTGGTTTTCTAGAATAATGAAAGGGAATTCTTTTAGTTAAGTAGCTTTGCAGCACTGATGTCAATTCTGTGAAGACTTCTGAAGAAATTAGATTTTAAGAGTGGAGAAAAAATGTGATATGGGTTTGGTGATGGTTTGTTAAAGTACAGTCTAACCATTATTGTTCAAGATAATCCTTTTTCTAGAGAAAAGAAAGTAAAATAGATCTATTTTGACTTCAGAGAAATACTTCATATGGTTGTAAATGAGAAACAGCTGTATTCATCAGCCTTTTTCTCTGCCTGTTTTACTGGAAATTAATTGCCTAGGGCTCTTATAGGCTTAATAATGGATATTATACAATAGGTTGGTAGGGTTTTCTATTTTCATTAATATTTTTGTTAATGAATCTGACGTGGTAGAATCATAATTAAATTGTATGCAGCACCAAAATTACTAAGCGTCAATATGAAAATAGTATGATTGATCTTAATTTTGTCCTGTTTTGCACTATAGTATGTTGACTAGCCTAGGCTCCCTCTGTGTGTATACACATCTTCTTTTTCTTACACATCTAACTAGGGAATCAGAAAAATGCTTTTTTCATAGCTTTTTGGCTCTTGGAACGAAAAATGAAATATATATTGCACATTGCATTTCTTTCTTCTTTGGATAACCTTTTCCAAAATGAACCAGGCTAGATCATGCAGGATCTACAGAAATATACAGGTATGGGGAGAGAAGTGGCAGAGAATGATGACAAGTTCTGCTCTGACAGATTGTCAGACTGTTACCATGAATCAGTCAATCATGAAACTCTTAAGAAGAAAGCTGAAATGTTAGAGAGCAGGCATTCTTTATTCTCAGCACCAGATGCACACGGGGATCCTTCCACCTAATTATGCACGCCTTGAACAAAAGATCTTCAGCTTATATACATTACTTGTGTTACGTATGCAAAGGTTTTCTAGGATGGTTCATGCATATTCAGTACTTACCACAAAATCATTAATGTTAGATTCCACCTCCCTGCACATGCTCAGTCCTTTTGTGGTGGTGGTTCCAGGACCCTTCCTCACCATGTTCACTGGTTGAACTCCATCTTCACACATGCTCAGTTAGCTTCTTACCTCGACTGAACAATACTTGCTCTCACAAAACGATCTGATTCAAGGCAGAACTTTCCTAATCTACTTGATACAAAGACTTTACAAAACTCCCCTTATCTGCCCTGTACAAGGGCATAGATTCTTCCTGTTTTCTAAACAATCCACAGGACTGTCCACCAACAAGACTTAACAATTGCTATAGTTTTATCAAGACTTATTTTGCTGTAAGTCCTTCTCACGGGGTGAAACCTTCTAGGAAGCAGCCCTAAGTTTCTACATTAAGAGGGAACATTAAGTGTTTATTTTTTAACTTTCAGTCTTGAGCCATAACTTTCTCTACTTCTCTACACTCTGTTTTAAACTAAGTAAATTTTCTTTTTCCTTGTAAAAAACATCATACTTTTCCAATGAGTGTAAGGCAAACTCAGTTCTTGTTGAAATTCATCTTTCGGATGTGGTAGTCAGCATTTTACACAAGAGCTTTAGATAATTGCACTATGTATCTCTTTGGATAAAATCTCTCAGCCAGCATTACTATCTGAAAGTTTCCTGTCTAGTTACATTTCCCACTAAATCAATGGAGAGGAAACGTTTCCTGGAGGTGCCATTACATCCTAAAATTGGTCATGTGTAGCAGCTGTGTGTCATTTGAATATTCCATTGTGGTGATTCAGAAGAAAAATAAAATAAAAAAAATCACAAAATCTTTTAAGTATTATAATACAGTCAATTTTTTGATCAAATGATTGCATTGGGATGCTTTCTCCTGTATGAACGAAACTTTGTTCCTTTGCTATTTTGGAGAGGCTGTGTCTCCTGTCTAGGAGAATTTACCTCATAGAGGAGACAAGCAAACTAGCAAACAAGACAGTTTGCTAGTATCTCCTATTTTTGCATTATAAAATACAGCCATATTTTTGCAGGAAAACAGTATAAAGTGAATCCTTCATCTCATGTTTACCCATCCTTTGCATAATAATAATTAATGATAGCCTCATGGTATCAAAAATCTAAAACTGTAAAAAATAATATTTCTGCTAACTGCAGTATTTTAGTATTCATTTATGTTTTGTCTTTTTTTTTTTAATCAGGTTCACTGGTAATTGAAGATAAAGAAACCCCACCACACATGCCCAAGAACCCTGTGGTGGAAACAAACTTGCAACCAGCAGGTAGCTTACCTTCAAATCAGCTATCTAAGTTCCCAATGCAGATAAACTTGGCTCAGCTCCGACTCCAGCACATGCAGCAACAAGTCATGGCTCAGAGACAGCAAGCTCAACGCAGAGCAGGTCCAGTAGGTTTACCAAATCCAAGAATGCCAGGAACTGTGCAGCAGTCTCCTGCTTCTCATCAGGTAAACTATGACTATTTCCAAAGATTTTTCTTTCCCATATGCGGTGGTTTCACCCTGGTGGGCAGCTGAACTCCACCACAGCCACTCTCACTCTCAACTCAAAGAAAGAAGGGAAACTGCATGAAAATGCTTTTGAAGGCATTAGGGTCCATCAGTGCTGGTCTTTTAGAATCATACAATCACCAAGGTTGGAGAAGACCTACAAGATCATCCAGTCCAACCATCTTCCAGTCACCAGTAGTTCTCACTAAAAACATGTTCCTCAACACAACGTCTAAATGTTCCTTGAATACCTCCAGGTTTGGTGACTTTACCACCTCCCTGGACAGCCCATTCCAGCACCTGATCACTCTTTAAGAGAAGTATTTCCTAACATCCAGACTGAATCTCCCTTGATGCAACTTGAAGCCATTCCCTCTAGTCCTATCACTAGTTATAAGAGAGAAGGACAACCTCCAGCATATTACAGCCTCCCTTCATGTTGTTATAGAGAGCAATAAGATCCCCCCTGAGTCTCTTCTTCAGACTGGACAATTTCATCTCCCTCAGCCATTGCTCATAAGGCCTGTGGTCTGGATCCCTCACCAGCTTTGTTGCCTCTCTCTGGACACACTCCAGGACCTCAGTGTCTTTCCTGTAGTGACGGGCCCAACCAATACCAACCACAGTACTCTGGATGTGGCCTCACCAGTGCTGAGTACAGGGGAAGATTGACACTTCCAGCTAACTTGGTGCTAAACTTTGTTTCATGAAGAGTGGAAAATATCAGACATTCACAAGCCACAGAGTATCTACTAATACATTACAATAAGCTTTAAGAGTCCTTCAAAGCAGGATTTCTCCTGCTTATTGAGGGTGCATTCAATGCCCTTGTCCGGGTCATCAATAAAGATACTGAAGAGGATAGGCCCCAGTACTGACCCCTGGGGAACACACCACTTGTGACCGCTCACCATTTGGATTTAGCTCCATTCACCACCACTTTCTGGGCCCAGCCCTCCAGCCAGTATTTTACCCAGCAAAGAGTGTGTCTGTCCAAGCCACGGCCTGCCAGCTTCTGCAGGAGAATACTGTGGGGGACAGTGTGAAAGGCTTTGCTGAAGTCTAGATAGGCTACATGCACAAGTTCTTCCTCATCCACCAGGAGGGTCACTTGATCACAGAAGGAGATCAGGTTGATCAAGCAGGACCTGCCTTTCATGAACCCATGCTGGCTAGGCTTGATCCCCTGGTTGTCCCACACATGCTAGTTGATCTACCACAAAACAATCTGCTCCGTAACCTTCCCCAGCACTGAGGTCAGGCTAAAGTACCACCTCTTAAGATCACAGGAACAGTCAACTTCAAAATGCTGAAAGCTGTGCAGATGGGGCAGAAGATTGGCTTGGCTGAGCAGGGAACTTCTAGAGCTTAGGAAGAAAAAGAAGGTGTATGGTCACTGGACATTAGGTTGGGTGCCATGGAAGGACTACAGAGATGCTGTTTGCCATTGTAGGGAGAAAATTTGTGTGTTTAAAGGTCAATTATAATTGAAGCAGGCCAGTACACTGTGAGACAACAAAAATGGCTTTTAAAATATGTTTTAACAGCAAAAGGTGGACCAGGGCCAACACCAATCCATTACTTGATATGGATAGTTGCATCACAAATAGGGCTGCAGATGAAACAGAATTGTTAAATGACTTCTTCACCTCTAACACTGATTATAGGTTCTGGGTTGGTGATGAGTCTTGAGTTGAACTGCTGTGACTGTAGTAATGATAAACTCTCAGCCAACCCTGAACTTGGGCAAGATTTACTGCTCTAGCTAGATTCTACATTGGCCCCATAGAGTCTATGGGGCCCATTGGGATTCATCCCAGGTTACATAAAGAGCTGTCCAACAGTGTATTTGGGCACCACAGTAAAAGAAGGACATAAAACTATTAGTATCCAAAGGAGGGCTATGAAGATGATAAAGGGTCTGGATGGACAGGGTTATGAGGAGCAGCTGAGGGCCCTGGGTTAGTTCAGTGCAGGGCAGAGGAACTGAGGGGAAACCCTCATGGTGGCTGCAGCTCCTCACAGAGTAGAGAGGCTGTGCTGAGCTCTGCTTCTGGTGACAGCAACAGGACTCCCCTGATGCAACCCCATTTAGTATAACCCTTTGAGCTCAATCCCTCAGCCAATTGTTCACTCATCATGTTATGTTTTTTCCTAGCTCTATGCTGGACGCTTTGTCCAGAAGGATATTGTGAGAAACAATAGCCAAAGCTTTGCTGAAATCCAAAAAGGTTTTAGCAACTATCTTCCCTTGGTCGACTAAGTTGACAGCTCCTCCAGTGTGGGGTTATTGTTGTTCTTTCCAAACTTATTACAAGCTTCTTGCAGACTGCAGTTCTTCAAGAATTGCTCTGATGTAGGTCTGTACCATAGATTCCATTCTTCAGGAACAGACCACTCCGGCATGAGTCCCCTTGAGCAGCAGCTCATGCCAGAGTTTGTCTTCTACCCCATGGGCTGCTCCATAGCTGCACTTGGAGATCTGCTCCACATGGTGCCCATGGTCTGCAGGTGGACAGCATGCTCTGCTGTGGGCCTCTCCTGATCTGCAGTAAACTACTGCTCCATGCCGAGAGCACCTCCTGCCCTCCTTCACTGACCTTGGTGTCTGCAGGGCTATTTCTAATTTTCTCATTCCTTTCTCCCAGTTGCTGATTTTTCTTTTCCTTTCTGAAACTTGCTCTTTTAGAGGCACTTTTTGGATCCCTTTTGGAGCAGCTGGGGCTAGCTTTGGTCTGATGGGAGGCATCTGATGGGCTCTACTCACAGAGGGCTACCTATGTAGCCTCCCCATTATCAAAACCTTGCCACGTAAGCCTGATTCAGCATTTCACCAATGAGGGAGAAAGTGAATAAAAAGAAAAATGTTTCAGTACAGAATTTCAGATCTTCATCTTTAGCTAGTGGTCATATAGAAGGGTTAGAGAACATTTTCTTTACTAAGCATTGAATGGACATTATAAACTTGACTGACAGAACATATGGTAATAGCCTATTATTATTGAGAAAAAATATATCATATGGTATGTGACCATATATAGTACTGAGCTATAGGTATTGAATTTTTTTCAAATGCTCATAAAATAAAACTGTCATTTTTTTTCCCTCAAGGCTTTTTTGCATGGAACTGTAACTGTCCCATATGACTTCCAAAGTTGTGATATTCTGACTAGCTGTTGTGATGCATCTGCATCTGTTATAGCAGAGTAATTCAAAACCATATGCTAGGTTTGGTTTTTTAACATTAATTTTAATTATGTTGTGTGATCACTCAGGTAAATAAGGTTATACCCTTTGTTTGCATTTAATATAAGAGTTAAATGCAGTAAAAAGATTCTGGAACGTTGAATCAATATAATCTAACTTACAGAACTGTTTTTTCTTCATGCAGGCACCTCCACGCTTGATTCATTTTCAGAATCATAGCCCCAAGTCCAATGGTGCAGCTCCTCCTGCACAGCAGATGAGATTTCCCCAAAATCAGAGCCTACCAAGGCAAGCAATAAAGCTCAACCCATTGCAGATGGCATTCTTGGCACAGCAAGCTATTAAACAGGTAGAGTTTCTTTCCCATTTCACTTACTATGTAAAAATAAAACATCAAATGTGCTTCATATCATCTTTTTTTATTATGTTTCAAGAGTGCTTTTCAGTTGGAATGGAGAATGCTTTCTTCTCTGTAACAAGATACCCACGGTTTTCTTAATGAGAACTGTCAAGTTTATTTCATTCTGACATTTTTAAGCAGCTGAACTGTTACGGAAGTGAGCCATAGTGTGTGATACGTAGGTGTTTTGTGTTTCATTCTGTTTTTGGCTATTACTGCGCTTTCTGGCCACTTACGTAAACTTAACATGAACGTTGTCTGCACAATACAATAAATAAACAGTGGCAAATCCCCCTGTTCAGCTTAGTGTTAGTGAATTCACTTGAGACCAGGTAAAAGCTTAACTGACAAGCTTGTATCTGCCACCACCTCCAGAGTATGCCAAATCTTGCAGATGAAGGAGAAAAAAAAGGAGCCTGCAGTTGAGAGACCTCTGCTGAGTAAAAATGGTTGATGCCTATCTGATCAGCAGTTGAACTGGGGCAGGAGCAAATACTTCAGAAGCTTTCTATCTGTTCAGAAAGCCAAATCCTTATTAAAAAGTACATTAACATGTGTTGTTGGATATTTTAAATGAAAGAGAGGATCATGTTGCCAGAGGCAAGCAGGGTAAATCTGGTTTGCGACCTGAAAAGTGGAGTAATGCCATTAATGTCTGCAATGCTTATGAAGTCAGAGAACTAATTTCAACTGAATTGAAGAAGGCTGCATGATATCACAGAGTGTGTGTAACAAGAGCTATATCAGTTCCATTTGAGCATTTCAAAAGAAGATTGACCTGTCTACAAGCCTTTCTTTCAAGTATTTCCATTATCTAGTATTGTCTTTCTCAAAGCAGAAACCAGTGAATAGAATGACTGACAAAAGGAATTGAGCAGAATCAAATTTTGCCTAGAGTTGCCATGAAATTCCATTTCACTTCTTGAAAATGCATATGTCTAAACTGAGAATGAAATTTAGTTTGAATTCACTGTACACTTTATATCATGGTGTTAAATTTATAGGTAGGTGGAAATTTTTTCAGCATTTCAAATTCTTAATCACCTTAAGTTGTTAAAGGAAGCATTAAATTCTTGATAACATTCAAGTAGAATGTAGCTACTTACTTATTTTAAAGTACTGGAGTAGCTGTGTATTCATCATATTATCTGTAATGCTTTATTTTCACTAAAACCATTACATTCCTCCTACAACACTTCAATGCAGCATGAAATATTAATAGATACACAACATCAAGATGCAGCTTTGAATTTAAGAATTCACATTCGTTTCTTCTTTTCATAGTTTTTAACTGCTTGTCATCTTTCCTCGTCTTGTAATATTGGTTATTGAAGTTAGATAACTTCAGAGTAAATCAGGAATTTAAATTTGAAATCAATTTACTGTACTAGGTTGCTTGTTTAGCTAAAGAGTTAGAACAAGGACATGTAGTATATGTATTCTGTAGAGGGAAAAATACTAAATTGTGGATTATTATTCTATTTTTTAGTGGCAGGTTGGTAATGGACAAAGTTCAACTGCCATTTCAACAGCAAGCAGCATAACTTCTACTCCATCCAGCCCCACAGTCACTAGTGCTGCAGGATGTGATGGGAAGACATATCCTCCTGTGATAGATTTGAGTTCTCCAGTGGGTAGTTCCTACAATCTACCATCTCTTCCTGATGTAAGTACCATCCATAACAATCTTTTACAGATTCTATTTTGAAGTATGCTTTAGTGGTTTTGAAAAGTCAAAATCCTTTTTGTTTTGAAATTCTGGTGTTTATCAAAGTGAGATAATTCTAGAAAGCAATACGGGATTGCCTGCATATTGTTGGCAGTATTCAGGATTGCTCTGGGAAACTTAAGAAAAACAGCATTCCAGGTTGTAACAGTAATCAGGATTGTTTATGTGCTTGCTTCACATTGCAGTCTTTACTACCATCCGCTGCTCAATAAACTCATTTTAAGTCACTGAATGTGCTGTCTTAGGTGGTTATTGTTGGTATAGTGGAGTCAAATTTTCCTTATAATTCTTCCTTTTGGTACTTCTTTCCTTCATACTTTCTCTAACATACATGTGAGTAAGTGTTGGGGGAGCATTGTAAGTTCATCTTTTCTTAAACTTCTCAGCCTCTTTCATTCTTCTGATTGGTTCTTATTTGCTAAAGGTCAACATTAGGGCTGTTGAGCTTTGTTTAGTTGATTTTCTTCTTTCAAATTACTGCTGAACCTGTATTTGTGGTCTGAGCTTGTAGAGACCTCGAATGCCACAGTTTTCTTGTCATGACTTGCTTTTACTCCATTTCTCCCTTCTATCTTTTGATCTCCCCAATAAACTCTTAGACAGAAATGTTGTATTTTTAAAAACGTGTACATTGATATTACAGTTTCTGTGTGAGTAAAAAGATCAAGTGCACAACACAATCATAAAACTACAGAATCTGTGAGACATTTCAGCACACTGATTTTTGTGCACACCAGTGTTACGAACTCTTCTACTTGTATGCGGTTAAATTTATGCTTTGAAGATGTGTTGTCAACATCACTGCACATATGCTGACATATCAAAGGCTTTTCCACCAAACACTGAGATGTCTAGCATATAAATATAAACGTCAGCGGTCAGTGGAGTTGCTACCTGTAGATTTGTGATGTGTCTGGATAGTTGAGAAAACTGATACTGAAATGAACTATTTTCTGATCAAACATGATCTCACTTATTATTAAAAAACCCAAACCAACAGCAAACTAACATCTCAAAAATGTCATTTCTCTTTACCAAATCAGAATGTATACTTTGTTCAGAAAGCTAGACTGATAAATTCACAATTCTTAAAAGCAAGTTCCACTGTCTGGCCTGGGCCATGAATAAAAAGAACAAATCTTGACTTGCTGTCTTTGTTTTGAGCGAATATGTGTGGCCCCGTACCTGGAAGATGTGTGAGGCACATGGAATTAAGTGTCTTTTGAGGTTCTTCCAGTTCAGTTCAACATTAATGATTTAGTGGAGAGTTTGTGTATTGCTTATTGTTTTTAGAGTATACTATGTAAGCATGTTAAAAGAGGGAGAAGAGATAAAAGTTCATATCCTCTCTGGTGTATGAAAGCTACCTGTCTGGTGTAAGCTTTCTCAGTAGATGATGAGGAAAAAATAGCACTTCTAAAAATCACTTCAGCTTAAAATAGAGATATGGAGCACTGAGTTTGGCCATTTGTCTTTTTAGAGGAAACAAGATGACCTGTTTTGAAGTAAACAGTTCACTTTTTGGATGGCAAATGCTAGATGGTCTTCATTTTGGTCTTCATGTCCAAAACAGAAATTTGGTGGAGGCGTTGTATTTTTTGTTTCATCATTTTCCCCCAGCTATTAACTGCTTTTCCTGTTAACCGTCTTCTAGATTGATTGTTCAGGAAACATCACGCTGGATACTGTTGCGAGGAAGGATGATGGCACTGGAGAGCAGAACCAGCCAAAACCACCTTCAAATAGAACTGTGCAGTCACCAAATTCATCTGTACCATCACCAGGCATCTCAGGTAATTGGACTGTGGTGCAATTTTCTATTTAAGTGCTGTAATGGAAGAATCTAGCATGGCAATGTTAATGTTGATGTCAGAATGAGTTCTATTTTATATCAACAGTAAGTATTGAAATAAAAGCAAAGAAGTAGAAAGCCTAGTAAGAGGTAAAGTTGAGGCTGTTACAGCATTGTGAACAAAGTTAAGTGGGAAGACTTTAAAAACATGGAGGAAAAAGCATAGTAGACACAAGGAAACTGCAGATGCAAGAGTATCCATGAAAACTGTCATGTTCAGGTATACCAGATGACATCCTAGAAGCTTTGGTAGTAGACAAGTACTTATAAAAAGCAAGTTAAGATATAACAGCAGACAATGGCTGCCACTGGTCACTTGCAAAGCTCAGTTCACACATTAGAAAATCTTTTTCAGTCGGAAAGTAGTATAGCACTGATAGAAGTTAACTGGAAAGGTTATTGTTACAGGTAGTCAAATGTGGTAGAATTGAAGGACCCAGGGGATTCCTGACACCATACCTGATGGAGATCAGTGGACGCTCCTTACTCTTATATTATGGACCATTTCCTGATTTGGCCTGTGTTGAGGCTCTGTGAGCATGAATTCTCAATATGTTCCTACTTGATGTTCATGCACTTGGACAGATTAGCTCAGAAAGGAGGATGATACATCCAGATGCTCTCATAAACAGAGACAATGCAAACAGCCTGCTACTTTTTCTCAGGAAAATTACCCTTCTCAAGTCTTTTGCTGTCTGACCCCCAGACCCTTTTTGGGGTTCTCTCTCATATCTGCACCCTGTCCCGAGATCTCATCTTATTGACCAGCTAATATAGCTTAAAAGTTTTTTAGTAAATCACACATTTAGAAGCTAGAAATATAATTTAATAAGGTAATTTAAAGCAAACTGCAGTAATAAGAAGCAGGCATCAACCAGGCAAAGGTACTAAATCATCAGCCTGCTTACATACAGTAGGGTGCTAAAAATAGTTCTTTCCTTGATTCTTTTATTTCAAAGAAACAGATTATTCTTTTCTTGTTCTCTCACGATTTTGTACTAAATGAGATGTCTATTAAATACATAACAAGGCAGGAGAAATTTGACCAAAGACCTATATACTTCTCCAAATAATGGATCAGCCTTGGCATAGATGTGCATTACGTTCTAATCTGATTCTTCTATCCTAGGAGGTGTCAGTGTAACAAATATACACCCTCCAATACGTTCACCCAGTGCCTCCAGTGTTGGGAGCAGAGAGAGGTAAGGAAGGAGCGGGAGAGAAAGAAAGCGTGACTTCCACATCCATAGAGCATGCCTCAGACTTTTCTATCATTAGAGCAGAGAGAAGTTAATACACTTAGCCTTCTCTTTTAACAGGACTGGTATGACAGTTATTATAGTACTCTGTGTAGTCTAAAAGTGTGAGGGCTACTCTGAAATTAAGATCTCCTATGTTATGTTGGCCCAGTATATCAGAGGCAGATGTTGGTGGTATGGCAGTAGTGGTTGAACCTTCCCACCAATATTACGTTGTGTTTTGTTGCCATGCGATGGATGGCAGCAGAGGGGCACTCTGACACAGTGGTGCCTGACATGGAAGTGTGTATGAAGCAAAGGTGTGTCACTGAATTCCTCCGTGCAGAAAAAAATGGCAGCCACTGACATTCATCGATGCTTGCTGAATGTTTACAGAGACCAAACAGTGGATGTGAGCACAGTGAGGCAGTGGGTGGTGTGTTCTACAGTTTTGTAGCTGAGAATTTGCTCTATCAGAGAGTGTTTTTGTGCTCTATATATCTGTATAGTTTCCATGGAAATAAATAGGAGGTACTACGTTCAGGGTAACCTACGTAATTTCATTCGTAGTGTTTTGGTAGCATTTTTAAAAATATATTAACTCTGTGAATGATATGTAGTTTGATATTATTAAAAGAATACCAGATGTAAATTGTATTTTAAATTCAAAAAAATCAGGTATAGGAACCAGTTGTGTGCTAGAAGTTCCTTGTGTAACTATAAATGAATTCAGATTCCAAGATTTAAGGATTTAACAGTTAGTTAAGTGAGCACTAGGTATCTACTGAGAGTCTAGAAAAAAATGTTTTTATCCTTCTGTGATGGAATATTAATGAACAAATAGGTTTAGATAATGTTGTTTGAAGACAGAAGAACCATTAACATGTTCCAATAAATTAGAGAATACATCTGACATGAGATTAATTTTTCATGCAGAGAGGAATCAGATGACACTGATCGTACTTCAACTGAAAATGCAATTGCTTTTTTAATAAACAATATCTTTTGCTCTATCCTTTTACATAGCAAATATTTTGAAGGACTCACAACACGCAAATATGTGAGCTATTTAAATACTTTTCAGAAAAGTCTATTACTTCCTTTAAAATATGTTTCTATCATCTGCTGTTCTTTGAATTCATTTGTTAAATATAAATTTATTATATAATAAAAAAGCAACATGCTGTTACGTTTTAAATTTGATTATCCATTCTCTTTCTATTATGACTAAACTAATGAATGAAAACAGAGTCCAATTATAAAAGTAGGGTCTAAGAAATTCTTCCAGGCATGTGTAAATGTATGCGCTTTATCTTGTTCATTTGCTTCTTTGGTTTACAATGATCAGTTCAGCTCTGGAGAATCACTAGCCTTCCCCCAAGATGTAACTGCATCTCCTCTAAGGAGGGTTGTTCAGTCAAAGTGCTTTTGTGACCTAAAAGAAATAGAGATCATTTGCAAACCTTTTAATAACAGGAAGTGAAGTTGGAAGTAATTCTGTAATTCTGAAACCAATGTATTACTAGTTTTCTGATTTTGTTATACCATTTCAAAATTCATAGAAAAAATGAATAAATTAATATAAATACAATATAATTTTAAAAATACAATATAAAAACAATAATAAATAACAAATATGATTAAAATATAATAATAAATAGATAAATAATAAACAAGATAATAATAGTAATAAATTATAAAAATAAACTTGGATGTTTGATTCTATAAAAGCTCATGGTTCAAAGAAACAAAATGGATTAGCATTCTGAAGTCTCAGAAATCATAAATGTACAGTAGGTGTTTAGTTTTGACTTTATATTTCCCTTTTTTTTTTTGCCCTTTCCCATCATTTACAGTTCTAGCTCTTCCAGCCGGCTGCCGGGAGCTGATTCTACACATAAAGTCCCAGTTGTTATGTTGGAGCCTATCAGAATTAAACAGGAGTCAAGCTCACCAAATGAGAACTTTGATTTCCCAATTGTTATTGTTAAGCAAGAAGCAGAGGAGGAATCCCGGCCTCGGAATGTAATAAAAATCTCCTTTCCCTTTGGAGAGTGTTTTGCGTTTGTGGGGAATAAAATAATTTACAAATGTGCTTTTGGGGACTTTTTTCAGAGAAGAACTGAAAAGCTGAACGTAGTGGCATAAAACAAGGAAGTAAAATTCAACATCAGACTATTTCCTTCACTAGTTCAATTAGTTGGTACACTCAGACTATTATCTGTTGAAAACCTGGGAAAGCAGAAAATAGCTTACGGATACAAACGTCAAATTTTCATGTGGTGCTAAAATGTTTTTCTAATTATTGTGTAGTAGTATATGTAAGGTTGCTAGACTTTGGGGTATCAAAAATTAGTTTTATTTTTTGTTTCACTAGTGGAATGGTATTTAAAATGCCAGAAATAGCCTCTTGTAGCTAATTTCTTGTGGTTATGCACTTGATGTTATAGAACAATAGTAATTTTTGCATGCATGTTATGTGTTGTATGGCTGCCTGCATGTGAGTTTGTTATTCTGATCAGTTCAGTCATTGCTGGGGACACCTAAATTCAAATTAATAGTATAATCAAATTTCCTTTGTTCCTTCTTACAGACCAGCTTTTCAAGAAGCATACTTACTTCACTGCTGTTAGATGGCAATCATAACTCAACTTCTGATGAAGCTGTTTTAAGAACTGATGCCCCAGACAGCACAGATGATCAGCCCAGGATACTGCAGGAGAATACAACCAGTACCAAGATGGGATGGATAGGCCCTTCACACACCGGAGAGGGCAGAAAAGAAGATGATCCCAATGAAGACTGGTGTGCAGTATGTCAAAATGGTGGGGAGCTCCTCTGCTGTGAGAAATGCCCCAAAGTATTCCATCTTTCTTGTCATGTCCCTTCGCTGATGAGCTTTCCAAGGTAATTAAGATCCCTTTAATTTCAACTAAGCTTGCATTAAGATACGTGAGTTCTGTATTGTGAAACCCCTTAGAACTTTGAGCCTCAGAGGAATCTCTGTCATCTTTGAAGTCTTAAAGTCTGCAGTTTTATTAATTGCTGAAAATTGGAATTTGCGTTGCAACTTCAGATTAACTACATTGCAGCTGCAAAATCTGTAATAAAATTTTGCAATTGTTTGGCAATTAAGAAAGATCACTTAAATCTAGGACATCCATTATTATTAGCTGTGGTCTTCAAATGGGGCCATGGAATTACTTGCCTGTCATAGAATCTTTTGAGGGCAAGAGAAAATATTATTTAATATTAACAAAATACTTAAATAAAAGTCTAAGCTAATGTTGTGTTAAATATATAGTTTACTATAATGCTAAAAATGGATACAATCCAAGCATGGGATGTGTCATGCTTGACATCTTCTAGTAACATTGCGTTCTGTGTTGAAATAAGCAGTAGGCTTTCTTGAGTGGATGATAGAAAATAACTACTCAGCTCCTTGAGTTTCAAAATTCAGTCTTACATAGGATATCATTATAAACATTACTGACATTTGCTTCTTGAGTTTGTGTCTTTGATAGGATAAATAGCATTTTGCAATGTTACAGCTTGGAAACGCCATGTAATAAGCTTATTAGTATTAAAGGATAGAACATTTGTCATAACATGCTCATTGTTTAATGTTTTTATGTAAATATTAGGTTTTCTTATTAAATATCAGCACAATTTGCTGAGATAAAACATTTGGATAACAACTTAGATTTGTATACTGATCATCTCTGTTTATGTTCTGCTCTGAACAAGTATATTTCTGCAAGCATATCTTTTAAATGTCTCTAAAATTGGCACATAAAAATGTTTCTCTTACCTTGTGAAACTTCAAATTACAGGGCTTTTTCTTTAAATAAAGTGATGTTATATTGCAGCTTTGTGCTGAAAGCAAAACTCAGCAAAGTTACAGTATGCACTTAAGCTAATAAACATTTGTGCCTCTCTGAAAGGAGGAAAAAAACCTGTAAGGATATAGATAGATAGCTACATATTCACAAGACTTTGCTTCTATTAAAATCAAAGCTTCAGAAATAAATCTTTATAAGTTCTCATTTTCACTGGATCGTTCAATGGAAACTGAGATGATGATGTCCAGGGCACAAGGGAGCCAAAACCAACTTTTCTGAGAAGTGTTCAGTTTTGTAAAGGTGCATATTAATTCAAGTGCACTTTGTTCCTGGACTTCAGAACCATAGTCAGCTTAAATTTCCTCCTGGCTTCAGATGTATCAAGTTTTTGTTCTCCATGTTTTTTGGTTGTTACACGCACAAAAACAAATCCTATATTATTACATCAGCACTCTCAACCTACTTCTTTCATTATTGCTTTTTATTCTTGCTTCAGGTAGATAGAATGCTTTTCCCTATAGTTTCACAAGGTCACTGCATCTTTTCCTTCCTTCACCCTAGCCCATCCTACTTTCCCTTACTCTTGGATATTTGAATGTGCCTTTCCTCCAACTTCTACCTTTCCTGTATTGTGAGATCTTGAGGTCATGGCTTTTATCTCTTTTTGTCTGTGTCACACCACACTATTGATGCATGATGCTAGTCCATGCACAGAGACATCAGTATCATGTAAATAGCTTGTTAAGCTGAACTGGTAGAAGGCAAAACTCTCTTTGAAAGGAAACCCATTATTCATTACCATATGTTAGAACTAGCAAATAATGAAAATCTTTGAATTACTCTAAGTGAGAACCAGTAAGACAGGTTTGTTTCTTTAACTTTGAAAGTCTTTTGCTTTACTCTCAAAATGCACTGAAAGCTGCTGCAGAAACTATTTTTTCATTTGTAAAGATCTTATTATAAGATATCTCCAAGTAAATGCATGCAGTTGGTTCCCATAAATGGTTATTGCTGAATTGCATCTACTATGTGAAGTACAACTCAGCCCTCTTGTGGTTGTCTGCAAGCGTGCAAGTTCTGTAGAAGTCTTTACTCTTCACAGCTTTTCCAGAACTTATAGAGGTTCACAAATTGAATGAGAGTCAGTCAGCATAGTCAGCTTCCAGAACTACTTTGGTCTTCTGCTTCTTCTGCTGTCAAATCTACAGGATTTTCCTAGACTGTAACTGATAAAATCAGGAACAGCTCAAAAAATTTTGTCCAGAGTTAATCTGTATAGAGCAGAAATATCTTGCAATCAGGCTTGTAAAGAGAAAATACAGTTTCTGCTATATGACTCTGATGCTTTTCCTTTTCTTGTGCCGATGTTATTTGTATGGGAATGAATCCTTCAGTCTCTCTGTAGTTAGGAAGTAGACCTTACTAATGCTGCAATTGAATTCTATGAAGTGAAGTGAAAATTTTTAACGTAACAAGAACAGTCACTGTCAGTCTGTTATGACAAGCCATTTTCCTATTCTAACACCATTCATAATATCAATGCCATTAAAAGGTAAGAAAGTTCTAAGGAAACATTTTTTGCCAGCAGTGCCTCTCTGCTTTTTGTATTTTTAACCAGCAAACAAACAAACAAACAAAAAAAAGCAACAAAACAAGGCACAAAGCAGAAAAAAAACCCCACAACAATCCATACATGAAAAAATTCTCCAGAAGTTTGTAGAAAGTCTTTTGTCAAGAATGTGCTACTTCACTGAGGTTAGTATATCTGTCTGTCTTGTTTAGTGGAGAGTGGATTTGTACATTCTGTCGGGATCTATCCAAGCCAGAAGTCGAATATGATTGTGATAAACCATCTCACAACCCTGAAAAAAGAAAATTGGAAGATACTGTGGGTTTGGCACCAATAGACCGTAGGGTAAGGATGAGTCTTGTTTCTTTTACTGATAAATGTATGCATTAATAATCATAATCATAATATAGTACAAGAGAGAAATAACTTTTTCAGCAGGCTCTGAGATCTTAGCAGCTTTGACGTAAACATTCTGAGCGACACATTCTGAAAGTTTGAGAAGTGGTTATTGTCTCATGGTGTGAACTGGGACTGTACTCTAGGAATTACCAAACACTGTTTCTCACATTGACCTCATATACTGTGACAGTGCCTTGAGAGAATTTTTATTTCTTTGTACTTTCCAGATTTACTGCAGATTGACTTTATTTACTAAATCTAGGGGCAGAGTCTACATGGAGGGCTATTCTTTGTATTTGATGCACTCTAAAAGGGAATAACTAACTCTGTATTTGGCTGTAAATGTAAATTATAATTCCTGTAAATATTCCAGTGGAGGATTATCAAACATAAAATCACCAAAACTATTTCCTGAATCTCTTTCAAGGTTCAAGATTACATTTAATATTCTTGGCTTCACACAGAACAGAGATTTCTCCCTACTGAACAAAAACCACTGTGGGCTTTGCAGTTACAGAGCAGCTGTGCACTGATCAGGAAAAATGTCACTGATTTATTTAAATGTTTGTAGTAAACCAACAGCCACATATGCTGTTTTTATCCCATAGAATGTTTGTAGGGCACGGCAAATGCTAAATAGCAATATTAGTAACTGTATGAGGTTTGTAACATCCATTTGAGAGTTAATAACAATACGATGTATCTATTGCAGAGAATGAATGTTGAAGACTTCTTTCAGTTATTGCCATCTTGTTTCCAAATATAATTTCTGTACTAACTTTTCTGCTTAGAGACTGGAGGAATATTGAGCATGTTTGGTGCTTCCTGTAGCTCATCATTACTTTAGAATACATGGTGTAGTTTTTTACTTGTGTATCTATTTTTCTTGACACAGAAGTGTGAAAGACTGCTACTATACCTCTACTGTCATGAAATGAGTCTTGCTTTTCAAGATCCAGTTCCTCCTACAGTATGTACTTCTTTCAATTTTCTATTAACAGTGTAATTGGCATGGTCCTAATGGCATTGTTATGCTCATTATCGGAAGTCAAGTTTTGTGGACATTGAGTGTATTGAACATATTTAATTTTATTAAAACTGTCTGAAGAGCAATTAAAAGTTCTGACACAGGCTGCCTAGAAAAGCTCTGGATGCCCCATCCCTGCAGGGATTCAAGGCCAGGTTCGATGAGGCCCTGGGCAGCCTGACCTGGTGCCTGATTTAGAGGTTGTTAATTTTGTCTGTGGCAGTGGGGCTGGAACTAGATGATCTTAGAGTTCCCTTTCAGCCCAAGCCATTCTAAACTTCTATGAAAGATGAAGCACTGGGTTGGAAGGAAATTGCTAGTAAAATTCCCCAAGAACTGATTTTACTTATTCCAAAAATAAGACACAAAAAGTAAATTTAACACTGCCTGCTGTTTTCACAACGCTGAGTGATATCACCAAAAAATGAATTGGGATACACTTATTTATAAAAAAATGCTTGATTTTGAGGATTGGAGTCCTGCATAGTACAACTATGAAACAGAAGTTCTTATTGTTAGCTGCAACTTTATTAATTTAAAATGCTAAAAATAACTTGAGTTCATCAGGCAGTGGAAGGAAAAAGCAAGCTGTATTCCAAGGATGCACAGAAGTGCTGTAAGTGCAGTCAGATGAACAGTGCCTCTTTTATGTTCCTTGAGACATGTCAGTGGAAAAAGATTTCATCAATAAGTAATAATGCCCCTATGCATCCCTCTTATTCCATTTGAGTAAGAAAGTACATCTGAAATGCCAAAGTAATTGATCTCTGTAGCTTACTACCATTCCTAAGGATATATTTCATGACTGAATGTCACTTTAAGCAATACAATTACTGCCTCTGAGTGAGTTGCCAAAATTGTTGTATGGTGGCCTTGAGAGTGAAACTTAATAGATGGTTCACCTGACATACAATGTCAACATCATTTGCTTTATCCTATGTAGTAAATGCAGCTGGCTTTTTTATTTATTTTACTTTTCTTTTAAAAGAGATGTTGGGAGATGTGTCTGTACTTTAGCCAGTAAAACTAGGATGTGTCGCTGTTACTTCAGTAACTGTGGATTTGTAAGAAGTACAGTTTTTATATTTTGGAGTTGTATTTCAAAAGATGAGGCTAAATTTTCTCCTATCCCTCAGATGTAAAGGTTTATAAAAGAATATGCAGTGAACATGACTGTGTCTGGTAAAATATTTCATCTTTGTTTAGGTTCCTGATTACTACAAAATAATAAAAAAGCCTATGGACTTGTCAACCATCAAGAAAAGACTTCAAGTGACCGATTCATTCTACACAAAGCCAGAAGATTTTGTGGCCGACTTCAGACTGATTTTCCAAAACTGTGCTGAATTTAATGAGGTTAGAGACATAGACACTTTATTTCTATAGGCTTCGATACTTGCAGGAAAACTATGGTGGGGGTGGAATTTACTTATTTAATTAAACTTATATTGATGATAAAGGCCCAGTGAAAACTCTATGTTTTCATTTTGATGTTAGCTGAGTATGCAATTGAGATCCTTCTGTTGAAGGGAGGAGGGCTGTAACAAACACACTAACTGAACGGCAGAAAGACAGATAATTAGTGTTCATCATAGATCTTAATGGTGAGCATTTGTTTAAAATCTTGGTTTGATCCTCATTGCATTAAATCTTAAATTCAGTGGAAGTTTCCTTCTGAAAAGTCTCACTCTTAGTTACACTAAGACTAAACAACTTAGACCGTTAACACTCTCTGTAAGGAAATGTTCTGGAGAGGGGATGCAGGTACTGAGTGGACAATAAGGGAGAGAATTAACAATACAAATTAGGTTCCTCTAAGTGTCTTCAGCTAGGTTCTCATGCAGTTCAATCACTGGGAATACTTACTGCTATGGTGACCTCCACTTCAGGAAACAGATCAGCCATGAGAAAAAGAAGACTCAGAGGAGGTCTGATCCACATCTATAAACATCTAAGGAGTGGTGGGGAGAGGGACGAGGCTGGACTCTTCTCAGCAGTATGTGATGACAGGACAAGGAGAAATGGCCACAAACTGAAGCATAGGAAGTTCTGCACAAATGTGTGTGGAAACTTCTCCACAGTGCAGTGACGGAGCAGTGGCACAGCTGCACAGAGAGGTGGTGGAGTCTCCTTCTCTGGAGACGTTCCAGACCCACCTGGACGCCTACCTGTGCAACCTGGGCTAGGGAGCTGCTTTGGCAGGGGGTGGGACTCAATGATCTCTAGAGGTCCCTTCCAACCCCTACATTTCTGTGATTCTGTGATGGTGGGTATGAATGATTTCAGGGCTGCCTGGTCTTCTGAGATACGGTCACTGTCCATTCTAGTAATATTCTAGTAATATTCTGGCCATAATCAGGTGGGTCTGTAACCTAGAAAAATTACAGCATTTCAAGCAGTTGTTCCAAAACTCTTTAGCAGTCTTGAGGCATACCTATATATATTTTTAATGCTTTTTGATTTTTTAGCTTTCAAGAGCTACAAAAGGTCATAATGTAAAAAGTATGAAGCTATTTCATGATGTATTGATCTTGTTAATTCACCCAACAGCCTGATTCAGAAGTGGCTGACGCTGGCATGAAACTTGAAGCGTACTTTGAAGAACTTCTAAAGAGCCTTTATCCTGGGAGGAAGTTTCCCGTGCAATCTAACAGCCAGAGTGAAAAAGATAATCCAGAACTTAGTGACGACTCAGATGATGACATTGTACAGCCTCGGAAAAAACGTCTCAAAGGAGAAGACCGTCAGTTGCTTAAATGAGTCACACGTGGAACGTTTTTTAAAAACTAAGAATTATTTATCACTGTCAGTTGTCAAAAGGGGAAGAGTCATGACTGCTTTGACCTGGAGGTTGGTGGATATTTACCTGACTTTCTATCCCTTGTCTGAAACGCACATCCAAGGGAGATCCAGGGCATACAGAGAGCTTCCTTGAAGTTCCAGACTTTCACTATACTTCTGGGACAGCGCAGGAACTGTGATTTGTATGGGATGACAGCTGTTTAACTTTACTTTGAAGAAGAAAAGAAGTCTGTATAGAATTGAACTTTGAAACGTTTCATGGGTTCAACATATGGCTTTCTGAGTTTGAAGAAAATGTGATCTCACCAGACATTTAATTTTACCAAAGGCATGTGGCTGGCCATAATTTGGTTTCTTTGTACTGTATTTAACACAAGCCATGAAAACAGATGTTGTAATATTGTTGTCCTACAATACTGACTGATACAATGAAAGTGTAGTTGCCCCTAAAGAAGTTACTGGTTAATTTTAAAATGTGAGGGAGAGTGTATTAAAAATAACTTAAAGAAAAAAAGAAATTTGAGAGTTTTTAATAGAGGAAGGAAAGGACGTGGTGCTTCATTTTGTACCATTTTCCCACAGACAGCAAGAAACTGTGGTATTCGTATACAATATGTTGTTTAAAAGGTGCCTCACATGTTTGATGTACTTCTGTTCAATGCAGTTAAATACTGTCGGGAAAGTTTCAAGGGAAAGAACGTTTGCTTGCAACTGTCAAGCTTCTTGATAAGCTTAGAGGGGAAAGAAAAGTGTCCTTTCTGTCCTCAAGATCTTGTTGTTTTTCCAAATTTCTAAATATTATTGTGAGAATGCAGCCAGTGTTAAATAAACAAGTGTAAAGGGGGGAGGAGGATTTTAGAAAAAAAAAAAAGATCCTGTTCTATTACCCTTCATCTGTCCTTGTTAAAACACCAGAAGGTGAAGACAAATGATGTTGGAATTTTCTCTTTTTTTGCTTTCCAGAAGTGCTGATAACAATGGACGTGGTTCTTTCTACATTCAGCAATTGCAGAGTTAAAGTACTTGTCTATGGCTGCCACAGCTATTGGTTTATACTCTTCATGTATGTCATCTTAAAAGAAAACTGTCTTTTTAGTTGCAGGAGAAAAAAAGAAGTGAAAGTGAAGGACTAAACAGGATGGTGAGAGAGACCATTCCAACAAAACAGGCTCAATCAGTGCTCACTGCAGGAGCACAGTTAGGAAATGAGAGGCTCTGACATTGCAACATCTAATGTTATAAAGACCCAGCAATGCCTAGAAGTCCTGGATATCCTGCCACCAAGTTTACTGTGCTTACATGGAAAGCTGAGTTTCTTTAGACTTCAAGTTCCAAGCACAAATTTTGTAGAATGCTGGGTGTACTTAGAGGTGAAGTCAGACACCTATGCGACTTCATATACAAGTTGTTTTCTCAGTGGGAGATACTGGAGAGGAATGTTAATGTACTTTTGCAGTCCAGTTGCTGCTCTCTCTGCTTTTGATTCTCCCTTCAAAACAAGGAAAGCTTTTTGAAATGGTTGTACAGCAACAGTGGAACAAATTGAGAATAGTTTATTCATAACGAACCCCCCCACAAGTCACAGTATGTTTTGCTGGGGAATGCAGTTAAGGGTATAGGACTATTCTGCAGTCTGTTTTTCATTCAGACAGTTTTCTTCTAGCACTGCAACAGTTTATAGAATCTGCAGCACTATAATTCAAAATAGACAGCAAGAAAAAATTCCTTCTGAGATGGAGGTGGGAAAGAAGCTAAGGAATTACTTCACATCAGTCTGTTTCCCTGTCATCAAGCACCAATTGTGTGTACATAGGAAAAGCATAAAAAGAAAAAGGGAAAAAAAGAACTGACCAAGAAGTCAATCATACTGCTGGCCAGCCAACCAGTTGGCTAAGCCTTGCATTAACTGCAGAGCCATGGAAGCTGACCATTCAGACCATCACCATTAGATTTGGATGTCCAGATGAGCACATGGTGTGTGCGTTTTACTCTGGCTTGCCATCTTAAACAAGGTAGATCAGGATAGCTTTGTCAGCCTGCAACAGCTGCTGTCTTGGTACAGAAAGTGATTAAGTAGGTCACCAAGGAACTTAGATTTGGTAACCTGTGCTTACCAGCTGCCTCCTGAGAACCTCATCTGTATGCTACCACCAGGCACAAGGACAAGACAGTTGTTTTTTTTCTTCAGTAATCTGTTTGAATGTGTCTCTGTTTAAATAATCTTCTGGTTTTGAATGTCACCTCCAGGACCTTCAGAAATTACCAATGCAATGACATTTGAGATGTTAAACTTAGCTTTTAATGCAGGTGATATAAAAGCACAAATATTTGAGGAATGCTATTTTGTTTTTTTTTTTTCCAAGTACTGTGTCCTCCCAAGCTGCTACAGCAAAGAACATATCTTCTTTGTGTATTTTTTTTTCTTCTTTGTCCACTTAAGCAAAAGGGATGATTTTGTGGTATAATACTAGTAGTAGCACTAGTAGTAAAGAGTCTTCCTCTTGCTTCATGAGGTGGGTAGAAAACATTTTTATTGAATCATAAGAGGGGGAACGTACTTGAGAAGGCTACCCTTTGTCTATGCAGATCATAGCTCTTACACTGATTGGTTGCATTTCTATATAATGGAAATGGTATGGAGAAGCAATCAAATGTGGCTCACAGGAAATGACAGATTCCAAAGGTTTCTTTTTCTTTTGTACCCAATCCAACTTTAAACACTTGCTTTCATTTTACTTGCTAAGAGAGGAAAAAAAAAAGAAAACACAGAAAACCCATAAAATTAACAGAACACGCATGAAAAACAACAGAAATGAATACAGAGGGAAAATAATATCCACTTGAACATATGATCAAAAAAATGTTGCCCTTGATAGGCAGTCCCTACAGCTACTTTGAGAGTAAACGGATGCTGTTCTAATGAACTGAAATAGGAGTAGGTGTAGATTAGAATCAAGGAATGGTTTGGTTTGGAAGGGAAATTAAAGGTCAGCTGGTTCCAAGAGCACGGACACCTTGCTCTAGGTCAGATCAGATTGCCCAGGGCCCTGTTGAACCTGACTGAACACTTTCGAAAAGGGAGTATTCCACAGCTTTTGAGTCTTTTCCAATGTTTCTTTTAGGCCCTTACCCTTCTGGCCACCCCTCTTCCTGTGGATATGGTTGCTTTCCTGGGCTGCAAGCACAGACTGCTGGCTCATGTTGAGCTTTTCGTTCACCAGAATCCTCAGGTACTCCACATGGCTGCTGTCAGTCCATTCAGCCTGCAGTCTGTACTGATGTTTGGGATTGCCCCAACTCAGATGCAGCACGTTGCACTTGGCCATGTTGAACTGCATGAGGTTCTCATTTGCCCACCTCTCAAGCCTGTCCAGGTCCCTGTGGATGATCTCTCTTCCCTCTAGAGTATCAGCCATGCCACTCATCTTGGTGTCATCCACAAACGTGCTAAGTGGTGTCACCAATGAATAGTATCTGTCCCAGTACTGAACCTTCAGGGACACAACTCCTCACTCACTGAGGACAATGCCAGACAGACCTTGGTCAGAATGCTTTTTAAATGTAGTTTTAGATTCCATGAGAAGTTATGTTTAATTGCTGTTCTGCTTAAAACTGACACTGAGATATGCATCACTTGCCTGGAGCCGTAGGACTAAATATTGCCATGTTCGAGAGCTTTTATATCATGCATTTAAATTCTTAAATGGATTGAATGACTGCCATGTGACATCCTTGGACAATGTGTCCAATAGTCACAATTCAGCCATGCTTGTATGACTTCACACACACGGTGATCTCTGAAATGACAACTAGAGAAGAATTTGCAAGTTGAATATTAGATCTGATGCCAGCTTCTCGTGGTACACAAACAGTTCCACACAAAGGGAGAAGTTGCTTTTTCTACTTCCTTTCTTAAATTCGTGTATTTTTTCTGATCTTTCACAGATTTACATATAGATGTTTCAAAACATCATCAACTCTCGTCCTTATTTTTAAAAAGACATTCATTTAAAGAAGCAGTAGGTTAATATACTGCTTTCTCAAAAACCCTAAGGTTAACTGTCCCATACACCCTGGGAAATCCTTAGATGTGGCCCAATGAACTTGTATATGTGTATACATATGTGATGTATGCTCGTGTTTGTATATATATGTTTAATCTGGTCATGAATCTCATACCAAGCAGGTTAATCAAACATCTGCTCGGCCCTAGGCTGCTAAAGAATGTGGACTACCTATCCTTATGATTTTCTGGCTTATATGAGTAAGACTGCAGAAGAACATGCAGTATGATGTGGACACGCCTCTTCCACAATGTGAAAATGTCCATGCTGTTACAGCTAATTGCCTATAGCCACAGAACTGCTCACCACCTCTGGTAATTAAATCAGTGGAGCTTATTCATGCATGGGAGGCTGGCTGCATTTAAACTGACTTTCCCTCTTGATCTTTGGGCTCAGTGTTTTGCCTGATTGCCTTTGGAGCCTTATAGGAAACTCTAGCCACGGGGGCTTCGGTTAATGGGCTGATTGAGCAGGGGTTTTTGACTTGAATTTGGTCTAAAAGTGACTTTAGTACTTTAAGGTCTTAATTGTTAGCTGCTATCTTTTCTGCCTGCAGCAGTGGCAGAGGAGAATACGCGCAGCAACTTCAGAATGGGACCGGAAATAGTAGCAAAGGAGGGCTTGTACTGATTTAAGCTAATATGCTATAGTGAGAGAGCTGGGGCTAGGGCAGCCATTCCTGTTTGTTCTTATATGAGAAATGAGTTTAAGCAAGTGGAGTAACAGTGCTTTCAGTTGTTACAACAGCACCTTCCTCTGTTTATCTATCTCTCAGCCCTTGTTTTGGCTGAGAACCATCAGAAGATTTTGGTTTTCTTTCTGTCCGAATCAAAATTTACTGCTTCTAGATAGCCTGTAGAAGCTCCTGGAGAGCCCATACAAACCTGCAGGGCCCTGCCCTTGGTCTCTATGGGTAGCGTGAAGGCAGAGATTGCACACACAACACACACAGATGAGAAAAGACACAGGGCTCCAAGGAAAGATGCACTCATAAGAACCTGCAGATCGAAAGAAAGAAAGAAACAGTTCAAACATCTGTTCAGTGCTGTGGGAGTCCAGCAGTTAATTAGGAATTAAAGAATGGACAACCAGTCACAAATATCTGAAAGACTCAACAATATCCAGAATATTCTACTTATGAATCTAGGGAGTTTTCAGAAAGCAGCAAACAAATAGTAGCAAGTTAACTCTGGAAAGGGGGTTATCCAGATCCACACCTGGCAAAGACCACCTAAGTACTCTGTACCAGGTAAAGCATAAATGCGTTTTTTAGGCTTACTGACATTGTCCACGGAGCTCTTACTTGTGATATGAATGGTGCCACCATAGCTCCAACACGGCACAGTGACCCACTGGTTCCCATCCCCAGGGCTCGCATTGTGGTGGGATAAACCTGACACAGGCCAGAAGGAAATCAGATTAATGCAACAATGATCTGTGATATGTGTTCTCATTCCACCCCCTCTTTTATTTTCCTCTTTTCTTCATGTAGACCCGTTACATTATCAAGGGCAATCAGTGTGAGAAGACGCAAAAAGATTTAAAAACTCTTTCGTGCCGTTGCAATTCTGCCATTTTATCCACAGAGCAGAAGTTCAGGGCAATGCATGCACAGACACCTTTTCTTCATTGCACTGAGCTGCTCAGTTCAGTGTCACACACTATAGGCTGGGTGCTAAAGGGAGAATTCAATTTATAATGCTAGACCATGTGTCTGAAAAGCAAGAGAAAAAGAGATTGTCTGCAGCCTCCAAGACAGCCTATTTATTTGAATAAACAGCACCTTTGTTTAGAAGGAGAAAGGGAAGAAAGAGGAGAAAGAAGAAAGGGAAATCCTGATAGGAAACATTCAGACTTAGGGAAATGGAATCATAGAATAATTTGAATAGGAAGGGACCTTTAAAGGCCATTTAGTCCAACCCCCCTGCAATGAACAGGGACACCCACAGCTAGATCAGGGTGCCCAGGGCCCATCCAGCCTGAGTCTGAGTTATCTCTAGGGATAGAGCATCCACTGCCTCTCTGGGCAACCTGTTCCAGTGTCACACTTCTATTGTAAAAAATTTTCTTCCTTATGTTCAATCTAAATCTCTTTTAGTTTGAGACCATTTCCCCTTGTCCTATCACAACAGATGTTATAGGACTGTCATATAAACCTCCAGCTTGTACTGATAGTGAGGGCTGCCTCAACCCAGGTGCAAGACCTTGCACTTGGGTTTGTTGATCCTCTTGAGGTTCACTGGGGGGCCCACGCTTGAGCCTGTCTCAGCCTCACTGAATGGCAGCTTGTCCCTCAGGCATGTCATCCACATCACACAGCTTGGTGTCATAATATGCTTTGTATATTTTCCACATCTCCCTAACACACATGTCAATAAAACACTTCAGCATATGCTTTGCTTAATATAAGTCTCATTTGTGTCAGGAGATTTTAGCAATTATTGTCCTTTGAGCCTTTGTTTTATTAAGGCTGGGCCAAGCCAGAGAATGTAAAGCAATTCCAGAAAATTCTGGGCACGTGTCTGGAAAGAGTATTCCCAAGTTTGGCTTTGATAATTGATTAAATTTTGTGTATTTGTGATTTACAGTATGGCTATTTCAGCAACGATTTTCACATCAACAGCATCCAATTTTGGACTATTAAAAAGCTGGTATTTGGTAAAGTCTGGTACATGATTAAAAATGGTGTGCTATGAAAAGTATGGCACACTATCAGGTCAACCCAGATAACTACTGCTATCACTTTTCTCAGTCTTTTAAGGAAGAAACTAAATTCCACACCACTGTGTTTTTTAAGCATAAGTAGTATGTAGGTAGCCCACAGGACTAATGACTCTAAAGTTGTGTGAAGGAGAATGTGCTCTGAATGGTTGAAACTATTTGCAGACAGAACAGAACAATTTCCACTAGGTGAGAATATACACATATAAAACTTAATGTACCAGCTACATCAGCTAGTGTAAGTCCTGGAAAAGGTTCCTAGCAGTTGGATTTTTGATGTTCTTAGAGGTCTTTTCCAACCTTAATGGTGCTGTGCTTCTAAGTACCTTCAGAAGGACCCACCTCTGCAGTGTAAATGTATATAGTGTTGAAGTTTGCTGAAACCAAGGCGCGCAGCATGAAGAGAAAGCCAGTAATGCCTGCACTAAAAGAAGCAGAGTGAAGAAGCATTAGTGTCAATGAACAGTGATTGCCAGAGATACAGCCTGATACGTTCACTATGCTAAGGCTTTTACAAGCTTTTAGTAAGGGAAAGTTGGTTGCTGATGAGTATAGTGGTTTTTTTAGTCCATTAACAGTGCATGTTTGCTACAGCTGTAAAGAAGCTGCAAGCAAATCTCTAGCTAGTCATGCTCAGGCTAGAGATAAGGCAGAAAAAACTGGAAGTAATAACAATAATGGTGACAAACCAGTTGGTACCTAAGTGAATGGCTGTAAGCCTTCTGATGGGCTCATTTACACCATGGGCCAGGGCCCTCGGTGCAGGCATCAGCAAGCAGCAGTCAGGCCCTGGCCAGGATAAAGGGGCCTTCAGTTTGAAGCACTCTGGCTTCTGGAGCTATTAAGCTCTGCCATCTTGAGTGGGGCCCTTCCTAGAAGGGCTCCTGGAACAGGAGAACAGCTCTCCTGGAACTGAGGGGTTACCTGGATGTGCAGATGTTGAGGAGAAGGAAGAACAATGCCGTACATCCCATGGTGATGCACAGGCTCAAGCGTCTGCCGAGGAAGTTGATGCCGAGAATGTTCAGGGGATTTACTGAGACAGAAGAGAGACCATAACATGTTAGGTGTTGGGGCTCTCAGTTTTGCAGCGTGTACAAGAAGGGGAGAGGAGGTTACATGCGATCTCCCCCGCGGTGCTGATGATCATGGTCCGGTAGGCAGAGGGGCCAAAGGGATGGCAGTAGCAGGGGCTGCGGCTCTCCTCTGAGACAGGGCCAGGGTTCTCGCTCAGTGGTGTCCTCGAGGTGCAGCCCAGGTCCCTTTCCAGCAGCTCAGTGCTGGCCAAGATGACTCCGTAGTAAGCAAAAGCTATGCCAAGCCTGTAGGGAGGATCAAGATGTTGGTGAGGAAGGCAGGGAAAAGCAGCACTGGAATGCAGCCGGTTTTGGGGTGCCCTAAGGAATCCCCTGTACACACCAGGACCATGATGATGCACGATCAGCACCCTTACCTATCACCCTGAGCCTGCAGACACACACCACGTGGCAGAGCAACACCACCTCTCTGTCAATTCACTTCTCCCTTGGAGGAACTCACCCCAGCTCCCAGTTTGGTATGTGCTTGTACATTAAGACTGGTCTGCGCTGCGCAGCAGGAGACCACATGGCCAAACTCCCTGATGAGGAGCAATTACAGGAACTGGGATTGCTCAGTATAGAGAAGAGGTGGCTCGGGAAAGCTTGCAGCTCTCTACAATGAACTGAAAGGAAGTTGTGGCAAGATGGGGGTCAACCTCCTCTCCCAGGTTACAGCAACAAGACTTAAATTAATGGTATCAAGTAGCACCTGGAGAGGTTCAGGTTGGACATCAGAAATATTTCTTCTCAGAAAGAGCGGTGCTGCTCTGGCACAGGCTGCCCAGGGAGGTGGTGGAGTCACCATCCCTTGAGGTGTTTCAGAACTGTGTGGATGTGACATTGAGGGATGGGCTGACAGTTGGACTCGATGATCTTTGAGGTCTCTTTTAGCCTTAATGATTCTATGAAGCTCACCCGCGCATTTCTACAGCCCTACAAGTGCAATGCTGTATGTGTGCATGGTCTTTTCCCCTTCCTATCATTTCTACTTTGCCCCAAGAAAGGAAAGGATGAGTGAACAAGCCATGAAATCTAGAGACTTTCATAAAAAGATTAATGCCAAGATCTTGCTCCTTGGTAAGTCTTGACACACTGACATCCTTTCCGACAGTAACTGCTGCACCAGCCAGATGCTCACAGCTGACATTGCCATCTTCCAACTCCAGTTTTAACAGAGGGAAATGCTCCTGCATACTTCAACTCCTTCCATTCTGGTTGTAGACTGCTGCACTGCAAAGCACTGCTGCCTCTGGGCAGGAGCAGCGGTGGTCCAGCTGGGAATGTGCTGTCCAGCATCCACACCTCCTCCTAGTACTTCCACGCTGGGAGGCAGTGATGCTGTGGTCATGCAGAGGACAGTGTGCCCCTTTAACCACTTGTCTATAAGTGGAGGCATTTCTATACTGCCCTTTCCTGCAGGGAGCCTCTAGGCCAGGCCCCAGTGCTAACAGCTCTCATGTAGGAGCTGTCTGCGTATCTTATTCTCCATTCTTTCTGTACAGTGATTTTCCTAAGGAGTTTTCATCAGCTGGAGAGGCTCACACCACACCCATGCTTGCTGTCAACAACAGGGCACCAGTGGTGGCAGCCTCTGTGTCATTATCAAATAATTCAGCATACACCTCATCATAAACAGGCTGAGAAGTAATTTTCCCTTTTATTTAATCCCCTCTGGCAGTTTTGGAAACAAGCTGCAGAGTGTGGGCTGCGAAATGAGCTGCCTGGGGACATGGTGATGCTGAGGGCACAAAGAGACAGGGACATAAACCTGAGAACATGCCAGTGACTCCTGGGGGAGTAGGAGAGAAAGGAGAATTAAGAAACAAAAAGATGTTTCATAATACTCATACAAGCTGATGGGAAAAAAAAAACATAAAATATTCAAGGTCTGGCTTAGCAAGATTTTGGGTCAATGAGTTCCCACGGACCCATTATTTATACATTTCCATTGCAGACAGTGAAGTCAATGAAACATATATTACCCATGCATACAGCTACAGGGAACAAGGCAAACAGAACTTGTCTCTCTGCAGTCTTACATTTCCCCAGCCTGTGGCACTGGTACCAGTCAGTGAATTTCTGTTTGAGACCTCTCACTGTGAGGGCTTCTCTCAGGATGAACAAACTGGCAACAAGGAGTGAAAGCAAACTGAGGGCACCGCGTGGTGCTCACTCATGGCAGACCAAGCCACCCAGTCCTGAGGGAATGATAAGGAAGAAAAATATATATGTATAACATTCTTTACCATATGATCCATATCTGCAGAGTAGTTCTTAGATATTTGGGGTGCACAAGGTCTTTGAATCTTCCTCTTCTTTCCTGCAAATAATTTGGTAGAAAGGCATCTTTCACATCGGTGCAAATGCTCTGTGGCAGCAGCTGGTGCCCAGGGCTCAGTGCACTTGCTCTGGGCATCTCCTGACATGGATGGACGGACGGACAGCACTGCACCCTCCAGAGAGAAAGCCCTTTCTCAGAGGATGGCTGTGGGAGGGCACGCTGCAAAGCAAAGAGGGAAGAGATCATCCCCATACCCCCTCCCACACATCGCTCTTGAGTCCATGGGAAAGGTTTGGGGTTGCCTTTCTATTTTTTTCTTCATTACTGTTGAAGCCTGGAAGGGTGCAAGTCTAAGCAAAGCCCTGTGCATACAACATGGTTCCATTATATAAATCCAATTAAATTACAGGGAAGCTTTAATCTTAACTAATTCCAGTCCATAGATTCATAGATTCATAGATACATTAAGTTGGAAAGAACCTACAAGATCATCTAGTCCAACCATCCTCCTATCACCACCCCTATCACTAAGCTACTAAATCAAATCCCTTAGCACCTCATCTAAACGCTTCTTGAACAGCACTAGGGATGGTGCCTCAATCACCTCCCTAGGCAGGCCATTCCAGTGCCTGACCACTCTTTCAGGGAAAAATGTTTCCTCAAATCTAATCTAAATCTTCCCTGTCGCAACTTGTGGCCATTCCCTCTCGTCCTGTCATTATTTATCAGGGAGAAGAGGCCCACCCCCTCCTCACCACAACCCCCCTTCAGGAAGTGGTAGAGTGCAATAAGGTCTCCTCTGAGCCTCCTCTTCTCCAGACTAAACAATCCCAGCTCCCTCAGCCGCTCCTCAGAAGACTTATGCTCCAGACCCCTCACCAGTTTTGTTGCCCTTCTCTGAACACGCTCCAGGGCCTCAATGTCCTTCTTGTAGTGAGGGGCCCAAAACTGAACACAGTACTCGAGGTGCGGCCGTACCAGAGCTGAGTACAGGGGGATGATCACCTCCCTGCTCCTGCTGGCTACACTATTTCTAATACAGGCCAGGATGCTGTTGGCCTTCTTGGCCACCTGGGCACACTGCCGGCTCATGTTAAGCTGAGCATTAACCAACACCCCCAGGTCCTTTTCCTCTCTACATTCTTCAAGCCATTCTGCCCCAAGCCTATAGCATTGCATGGGGTTATTGTGGCCAAAGTGCAGGACCTGGCACTTGGTCTTATTGAACCTCATCCCATTGAGCTCAGCCCAGCTATTCAGCCTATCCAGATCCCTCTGAAGGGCCTCCCTACCCTCAGGCAGACTGACACATCCTCCCAACTTGGTGTCATCTGCAAACTTACTGAGGGTACACTCAATCCCCTCGTCTAGGTCATCAATAAAATTATTATAAAAGATGGGCCCCAGTACCAACCCTTGGGAGACACCACTCGTAACAGGACGCTAGTTGGACTTAACTCCATTAACCACTACCCGCTGGGCACGGCCCTCCAGCCAGTTCTTCACCCAGAGAAGAGTGAACCTGTCCACACCACGGGCTGCCAGTTTCCCCAGGAGAATACTGTGGGAGACCGTGTCAAAGGCCTTGCTCAAGTCCAGGTAGACTACATCAACAGCCTTTCCTTCATCTACCAGTCTGGTCACCCAGTCATAGAAGGAGATGAGGTTGGACAAGCACGATCTGTCCTTTGTGAACCTGTGTTGGCTGGGTCTGATCCCCTGGTTGCCATGCACGTGCCGTGTGATCTCCCTCAAGATCATCTGCTCCATAACTTTCCCTGATACCGAGGTCAGGCTGACAGGCCTGTAGTTCCCCTGGTCTTTCTTACGGCCTTTCTTGTAGATGGGAATCACATCGGCAAGCCTCCAATCTTGTGGGACCTCTCCAGATAACCAGGAACGCTGATAGATATAGAAAGTGGCTTGGCAATCACCTCTGCCATATACCTTGGGTGGATCCCATCTGGTCCCATGGACTTGTGGCAGTTCAGATGGAGGAGCAGGTCTCTGACTGTCTCTGCTTGGATCACAGGGGGTGTATTATGCGCTCCATCCCAGACTTCTAGGTCAGAGTGAAAAGTACCCTGAGGATAACTGCTCTGTCTATTAAAGACAGATGTGAAGAAGGCATTGAGAACCTCAGCCTTTTCCTTATCCTCTGTGGTTACATTCCCTGCCGTATCAAGTAAAGGAGAGAAATTCTCCTTAGTTCTTCTCTTACTGTTAATATATTTGTAAAAGGATTTTCTGCTCTCCTTTACTGCAGTAGCCAGTCTAAGTTCGAGCTGGGCTTTTGCATTTCTAACTTCCTGCCTGCAAATCTTGGCCAGTTCTCTGTAGTCACCCCAAGTAGCCTGACCCATCTTCCAGAGGACATAGACTCTCCTTTTCTCTCGGAGTCTCAACAAAAGATCCCGGTTCATCCACACTGGTCTTCTTCCCCTCCGGCTCGACTTACGGGACTCCAGGACAGCCTGCTCCTGTGCCTTTAAGATTTCCATCTTGAGGAGCATCCAGGCTTCCTGGGCCCCTTTACCCTTCAGGAGCAAGTCCCAAGGGACCCTTGCAACAAGTGTCCTGAACAGGTCAAAGTCTGCCCTCCGGAAGTCCAAGGTAGCAGTTTTGCTAGTCACCCTCTTGACATCACCAAGAATAGCAAACTCCACCATTTCATGGTCACTCTGGCTAAGACAATCCCCAACCTTCACAGCTCCTACTAGTCCTTCTCTGTTAATGAAGAGCAGATCTATTCCAATTGGACTCAGTCCAATGGCACTATCTTGCATGAATTGCTGAGGACAGTGCCTGCTGTCTGAAGGACTGAATAAGCAGTAAAGAGGTCCAGGAAAGGGACAGAAAAGAGCTGTGGAAAAGGTAGCAAAGAGTGGTGGCAAAGGTAGCAAATCTTTTCCCAGCATGATATTCACCAAGTAAAAATGAAGATCATGGGAAAAAAAAAATTGAAAATCTGATTCATTTTTGGAGGCCAAGATTATTGCCTCTCCCAGAGCAAAATGACATCTTCAAAATCACTGCCAATTGCTCTTGGGAAGAAAGACAGGCATGGTGAGGGAGAGACATGGAGTGAGCTGTGCTTGGTAGCCTTGCTCACATCCTTGTGCCCAGGCACCAGTGGACCAGGGTTGAGATGAGATGGGTCAAGATGGGATGGGATGGGACAAGAGGGGCTGAGACGAGATAAGATGAGATGGTATGGGGCAAAGCAATGCTGCATGCTGAGCTTACCTTGGGAGGTTCCTGCAACACTCCCTCTGGCATCGCTGCCTGGTTCATCTTGGCTATCCTCTGTAGCGTGGCCAGGGCAGCCGCATTATTCCCCGTGGACACATTGTAACGTGCTGACTCAGGTATGAACTGAAAGTGAAGCAGTATTAGAAAGCCACACGGCCTCATACCTAGCAGCCTGTGCTGCCCACATCCCCTATCTTGCTCAAGAGCCTGACAAGATCAGTGTAGGTGATGCAGGGGACGAGTCATCCCTTGGGATGTCCTCCCCAGCTGTCCCCCAAGGGCATCACTGCTGGAACTGCATGGTCTAAGAGCTTCCTGCTCCCTTATTAGGAACCAATTCTGCCCTTGCACTGGCTTCTGGAGGTATGCAGCAGCCAGCTCCCTAAGAGGGAGTTAAAGACATGGGTTTAATAGAACTATCCCTTAAATAATTAAAGTTCTAAGATGAGAAGAGGAACCTGTTACTAACTCAACTGAAAGTTTTACAAAAATTAACAAAGATATCATGAAACAAAGGAAGACATGGTTAAAATTTAGGAGCAAACTCACTCATCAATAGTATTTGCAATGTTCACCCACTGCTGTTGCCTGCTCCAAAATATAATACTTTTTATCAAGTTACATCTGCATTATGTCATTAAATACATTTTCATTAATGAAATATTAAGTAAAGGAAACTTCTTTTTAAAGTTGGATTTTTTTAAGTTACATATACTAAGTATGTCTTTTCTTCTTCTTCTTTTTTTTTTACTAAAAACTGTCCTTTTTAATGACAAAAATTAATCAGTGAAGCTAAATATCAAGGACGTTTAAGTGAGCGTTCACTGACTTGCATTTGACTTGCCCAGGTGTCACTTAGTTGGTGCCTAGCACTTCAGTGCCCACGAGTACTAGAAACTTTCCATGTCTTTCCATGGAAATAAGATGGTCCTCATGCCCAAGGGTGGCATTTCTGAGGTGTGAGAAGACCCGGGGATGCTGTGGTTGGCTGAGATGTGGCGGGTGATGCCTCTTGGTGCCTGGGTTGATGTTGATGACTGTTTCAGTCAGTGGATGTGGGAAGTGAGGAGAGGCTCGTCCTACCTTGAATACCATGATGAGAATGATGCTGGGAATGGAGGCAATTCTGACCAGCCACCTCCAGCCAACAGTTGGGTTCACCACTGATGCCAGGCCAATGATTAACAAGGATCCTACCAACCAGAACACCTTCCCAAGGGAAATAGAGAGGTTAAAAGGCTTGAGCACATGGCAACAATTTGCTTATTTTCATCCCTTCTGGTCTCATTCCCTGGCTGCCTGCAGAGCTGAGTTTGGGATGAAGGAAAGAAAAAAACACGGATGGGGATCTGGGGAGAGATGTCTGAAGACAGTCTTAATTAGCTCTGACAAAAACACATAACTTGCTGTAGTTGCTATTGTACTTAGTCTCTTTTGTCCTTCCATCTCTTCTAACACTCATGTCTGTGAACTCTCTCGTCTGAACTTCTTTGGGGATGCACAGATTTACAAGTACCAAAGGCAAAAAGGAGGCAGACTGCCACTGTTGGAGGTTGGTGGGCCTCTAGTGGACTCAGTTCCAAACTGTACCAATGGGAAACCTGGCCCCAAATCTGCAAGTTCTCTTGTTACCATCAGGAGAAAAGCTCCTTTCAGGAACACCACACAAAGAAGTTTCAGCAGTACAAGCCACAAACTCAACAGCAGCCTCAGCAAGTTCACAAGTATTCTATGGGCAGAAACAACACATTTCTGGAGAGAAATGCAGGACTGTCCCTTTTTAAATATCTTTGATCTTCTGGTGGTGCTTTGGTAATAAATCCCTGGGATCAAACACGCTAATGAGAAGTAAATTAGCCCTTCTGCCAAGACCGTATACCAACGTATTTGTTTCAACAGCTAGATGAATTCACAGGTTCAGTGAGGCTTTCACAAATCATTTGCACATGCATAAAGTGCTCCTGGCAGAAATTTGAGTAAGGATGCACCCCAGTCATGTTGGGAGGGTGAACACAACCATTCCTGCACATTTTAGGTCTAACTGAGGCCTGCAAGGCAAGGCATAGCCCAGGACCTCATCTGGGAGACACCTCATTAATCACATGTAATCACCACAGTTCAGATCCAATGGCTTGTATTTACCTCCTCTGAGATCCCAACACAACCCAGCAGGAGACATTGAGCTGCTCTGATCAGAGACTCCACTTTGCTTTTGGCTCATCCTTGCACAACTTTTCGCTTGCTGTGAATGCTGGAGAGAGCCCAGAGCTCCTGATGTACTCCAGTGAAAGATGAGATGAGTGCAGGAGAAGCCATGAGCACGCATTGCCCCGAGTAGCCCCACACTGACTACTACATTTCACTTCCCATTGGAGAAAACACGCACTCCTGCTGCAGCCTGGGCTCCTGAGTGACAGCCCACTGGTGCTGACCCCATTATGGCAGGCAGCACAGCTATCAGCAGGTACCAGAAAGGGCGGATGTCAGCTGTCACTCAAAGTCCCCCCACAGTGTTGGGATTATTCAATTAAGAGAGAAGAAATAGCTTCTCTTCTGCACATAGTTATCTGTGTGGATTCCTAATAATGCACAGCACACACTCTGGGATGCAGAAAGGCAGGAGGAACTTGCACAACCCATGACAAATGCAGATATTCTGGCTTGTTGGAGATCTGGTTTCCAAACAGCAGCACAGCAAATCTCCTGGGACTTCGAATGAGAAGAAACAGTAATACATTTGCTCTTACCTGAGATAAGGGCAGCATGTATCCTCGGTACTTGGTAGGCAGAAATTCTGTTTTTATGATAAGCCTAATGAAAAGAGGAACAAGGCAAAAGGACAGAGACAACAACGATTTCTGTACCAGTCAAAGAACAATTTGTTTGGCTCAGCCAGCATCCAGCATGGTTGCCTGTAGACAGAGGGACCACCCCTCCTCCACTGATGAATCAATACTGATTATTTGATATTTCTGTCCGATTGAGGTATTTCCTCAAAGTTAAAGTTCTTCTTTTAGATTGCAGATGTCCTGTTTATCTATGACAAACATCCCTCCTGAGATTTGATGTTCCTCTTCAAGATTTTCATAAATACAAACAGTAAGAATAGATAACTTTGAGACAGGGGCACACGTCCAAGACGGTAACCATTCGGAAGAGACTGGCCCTTAGAAAACCCAACTATGAATAAAATAAGTACTGGGATACTTCCTAAACAACACCAAAGACCTCCACACAAGCACAGAAGACTCAAGTATGTTTATATAAATTTGTACTTGAATATATGGGTGGTGAAGCATTGGCATAGGTTGTCCAGAAAGCTGGTGGATGTCCCATTCTTGGAGACACTCAAGGTCAGGTTGAATGGACTCTGAGCAACCTGATCTAGCTGTGGTGTCCCTGTTCATTGCAGGGGAGTTGGACTACATGGCCTTTAAAGGTCCCTTCCAGCTCAAACAATTCTAAGATTCTATTATAAAATGCAAAGGGTGTGACTTATGTATTAGTTAGGCATATATTGAAAGATTATGACTTAATAGAAACCAATGTGAAGACTTGGGGATCTTAACTTGTGGGGATATCCCACCTTGCACTCTGCACAGAAATAAAGCAGTGTCCCCCCTCCAAACACTTAGCTTTTTGAGTGTGTTTCAGGAGATTTAAATTAACATAACCACCATTGGTCTAGAGACCCATATTGGCCCTTTCTATCACCTCAGCTGTTGAGGTGCTTTATAAAACACGCAACACCATTGTGAGGAGGAACTGCAAGTTCCTCCTGCATGCTTTTCCCTATCCTGGCCTCCAGCTGTGCCACTCTCCCATCCTCTGCTTTGACAAAGCGCTCTTGAGTCAACGCGAGCTTCTTTGTGCTGTCCTGCATGTGCAGTGGATGTATTAAAAAACTATGCATTCAAACCAACCTTCACAGAGTCTCAAAGGGAGGTGAAGGAAAGGCCACCAGAGGTTTGCTATAAGAAGGCAATGTCTCACTTCCTGGAGAGCCCACAGCCTCTTGCCCTGAATTTCAGTACGGGCTTTGAGGAGCTACAGAATATGCTGAAATGTTGCATGTGTTTCCCTGACACAGTCAAAAGACACTTATTTTGTCAGCCTTCTAGTTAAGTGGCTGTTAATACAGCAAATTTCTCCATCCCTCCCACATCTCCACACTTTCACCCTGACAAGGCAAAAAGTTTAATGTAAGTGGGAAGGTTTTACATCAGTTCAAGAAGAATTTGCTACTCTAAGCACAGTTCTTGCAACCTCTTTACAAGGAAGCAGCCTTTGCTCATCTGTTACCTGTCTAATTGTTTTTATAATATATGTACTTAATAAGACCTCCGTCACTGGCTTAATGCAAACCAGCTCCTTCCACTATCCCAGGGCTGAGGAGCCCTTGGGAACTGCAATTTAGGTAGATGACTATGATTCAATGAAATGACAGAACAGCATTTTGCTTTAAGGCAATGTGGGAATTTGCTCTCCCTTGCACTTTCAGCTCCCTCGAAGGCCCCTTCCTGGCTGTCTCCTCCAGGTTACCACACAGCCTCAGCTTATTAAGCTCAGTACATGAGACACTGGGCACTGTGCCAAGGTCAGCCAAAATGAGCTGTGGGATCTCTGGGCCCCTAGATGTCTTCTTGGAGGAAGAAAAGCAGAGCCATTCATGTTCACATTTTATAAAAAAATAAAGACTTAAATAGAGATGCTCTATGGTAAGCAGTGGGGAACAAGCACCAAGTATTGCCTGTCTGTTCCTTTCCCTTTGACTGTGGGTGATTTACCACCATTTGCTTTCATTACATTTCCCCCTTATTCTCAAAGAAAATCACACATTACAAAACCTGACTTTCTGATTTGCAGGACTCTCCCTTCCTTCCCTCCCACTTTGCATCCTTCTGATCTTCAGCAGTTCCCACCAAAGCAGGGGAAGCTGCTAACCTCCCCATGAAGGCTGGTTTGTCATTGTCCTTGTCCTTGCCAAGGGGCACAAAGCATGGCCTTACCCTTGGGAGTGACCTGACACACCACCTCCCACCATGGTCCTCAGGAAGACAAACCAGATGTAGGAGGGAGCAAATGAGGTCAGCAGGGAGAAATAGGCTCCCCAGAGGAAGGAGAGCAGCAGAATCTGCAAAGGACAAAATTAGGGTCATAAAGTCAAGGGTCCTCACTGTTTGGGACAGCACAACAAATACTTTGTAAGTTTTCTGAGGCTAGTGTACAAGCTAAGAGCGTGGCCAGCTTAGCCCTAAGCTCAAGGGGAAAGAAAAGGACCATAAATAGGCACCACAAAGCTTGTTTTCATGCAGTCCATCTTTCCTTCATGAAAGGAGCAGCTTCCTGCTTTCTAACAGCTTTGAGAAGAGCTCAGGTGGATTGGGTAGTTTTTGAGCCCCAAGCACCACACCCTCCTGACAGCAGTGCTGCTGGGACACTGCACAGCAAAGACACTGCACAGCAGAGAGGGGACAGGCAATGGCAGGTTCTGCATTTGTCTTTTCAGAGAGTTCAGGAAAAGTACATACAGCCCCAGCACTCACTTACCTTCCAGCGGCCATACCTGTCAGCCAGAAGCCCAAGCACTATGCTGAAGACCATGTAGCCAAAAAACACCATCTACGGATGTAGCAGAAATGCTAAGTCATGGCCTGAATCAGTGATTGTGTACCTGGTAGGAAGGTGTATGCAATGCATCTCAGTGACCAGAAGAGGTGGATTCTGGCTCCACCCCTTCTTAGATCTCATTTAAGTGCTGACAGTAGAGATGAGGGCGTATTGCTGGAGTTACCTGCCTACTGGAGGTCTTCTAAAGATGAGCAGTTTTTATTCCATTGTTTCTGTGTCTACAGCTGCTGCATTTAGGCTTGTTCTCATTTGCTGCAGCCTAGGATTGTGCCATTCTGCTATTATTGCTGTACTTTCCATTACATTATAACATTACAGCATTACAATGGAGAATCACAAAAAGCTGTGGGGTGCTCATTCCTAGCAGCACCAGGCCACTTTGCTCTTCAAACCAAGTGTGTGTTAAATGTTTCATAAACAGGAAGATAAATTACAGTGCAGGAGTCATACATAGTCCTCAAAGTAAAAGGTCATGAGGACTTCCAAAGAGTCAGGAAATGAGAGCCTGTATCGGCACTATAGTTCTGGTTGTGGGTGTGTGCTCATGTCATACTGTTTTCTGGATTTCAACAGTTGTGTCACTGCTCTTGTTCCTGAGAGGAGACCTTGGAATTTATTTGATCCTTTGGGAAATGTACATTACAAAGTCTGGGGTGATGCCGTGTACGATGCCCATGTGGTGGAGGACAAGTAACTCACTGTTGTCACTAGAGCCACCTGCCAGTCTTGAAGATGCCACTCACATCGGATGAGAGGGGACACAACAGCTATGAGCATGATCTCCATGGCTTCGGCCACCTTTAGAGGCAAGCATACACATAAACAAGAAGGGAAGCTGTTAGGATCCCATAAGAGAAAGGCCCCAGATGTGCCAAGCCCGCAATCATGGAGGTGCCACCATGTTGAAACAGGCTCTGTGAAGCTGTGGTGCCTTGGTGGTCTGAGCCCTGAGTGTGGGCTGCAAGACATCTGCACTTGGGAATGGGGAGAGGAAACAAGATGGAAGAAAACTGCACCTAGAGAGTGGATATCTGGGTACAGCATAGAATCATTAAGGTTGGAAAGACCTCTAAGGTCATCTAGTCCAACCTCCAGCTCATCCTCACTATGGCCACTGGGTCCCTTAGTGCTGCATCCACACTTTTCTTGAGTATCTTCAGGCATGGTGACTCCACTACCTCCCTGGCTAGTCTGTGCCAGTGCATCACCACTCTTTTGGAGAAGAACTGCTTCTTAATACCCAACCTAAAACTCTCCTGGTGATATTTAAGACCATTACCCCTCACACTATTGATGTGACCTGAGAGAGGAGGGCGACACCCACCTCGACACAACACCTTTTTCTGGTCACTGTCAAGAGTGAGCATGTGTCCAGAAAGTCTGGAAAGACTTTCAACCAAATGTGCTGGTGGAAGGTCTTCATCTGCATCCAGAAAACAAGCTGTTTTTATAAGTACCTGCCTGTGAGCTTGACTTGGGGCGTCTACCACAATCACTTAAAATTTATTTAAATTCTATTTATTAAAATAAATAAATAAATAAAGCTACTCTGACCTTTTGCTCCTAGTAGCTGCCTTTTGTTAAGAAATAAGCCCATAATTCATATCTACCAACCTTCCCACCTCAGCTGTGGTGATGCTGTGGCTATGTCCCCATCACACCTTCAACCTAGCCTGACTCCAGTTTCCAAAACAGTGTTTTACTGTTAACTCAGCACCCTGGCATGTCATTAGTTGGGAAATTTTCCAGGTAGCCCTGAATCTTTCAGACAGTGGGATAGAGCTCCAGGGCAGGGGCCAGGCCAGGATGCCCTGGGTCAGCCTGTTTGCTTTTGCTTTAAAACAGGCTCAATATCAGAGTTGGCCAATGTTGATTTTGGCCTAAGTTGACAGAAGTAGGAATCCTGCTTGAGAAGGAATATGTGAAAAAATGGGTTGCAATATGTTTGCATGGTGATTGTAGTTGTTGCAAAATAGTAAAGAAAATGAGGGGAGAATTTCTTCAAGCTGGTGCCATTGGCTGCAGACACTTACCCCAGTACTTCCCATAATGAGGAAAAGTGCAATGTGGAACCTCCCAAACCCAATGGTTTCCACAGCTTCTTCCACTGTAAATGTCTTTTGCCCTGAACACCAATGGGAAAGAAAGACACCAAAGAAAACCATCAGTGGTCAAATAGTACATCCTCAAATCTTTATGAAATGGGAATGTTTTACAAGCAACCATGGGACTGTGCCAAGAGAAAAGCTGGAAACCTCTCACTTGCCCTGGTAAGGGTGGTGTGGGCCAGGGTTGGGGTGCTGTCCCAGACCCACAAGAGTCGCTGTCCTGGCAGCACAGCCACGGGCTCTGGGCTCAGTGTTGTCTCCTAAAGATTTATTCCTGACTTTGTTCTCCCATTACAGAGATAAACCATGGAGCTCAAGACCGGGGCTGAGATGGCTTTATAAACAGAGCTGGCAAAAAGCTTTCAGAGTACATCTACTTTCAAGATCATATTTAGGTAAAATCAGAATAAGTTATTCAAAATGAAAGAATCCATGAATTACCAGTGGAGTACATCAATTACACAAAGCAGTGGCTGAAAAAAAAACAGAACAGGCAGCTCTTCCATTGCCACTGGTAACAGCCTGGCAGCTGTGGTGAGGGAAAAGCGATATGAAGCTGATGTCTGAGATCCAGGTAACTGGCGTGCCAGAATCCTGCCTCTACCTTGCTTCAGGAAGAACAGAAGTTTGGGTTCTGTGAACACAAACCCACCTTTTGGGGGTTCTGGTCCCTCTGTGTTGATTTCCTCCAAAGCAATAGTGTTTGCTGCCTCTTTTGGTGCACTGGCCATCTCAGCTGCTGCTGGGATCCACGGTAACTGTTGGAGAAGGATGAGATTTAACTGTGAAACCCCTGGGGGGGTGGGGTCACAAAGCCACTTAGCAAACACCCAGCAAAGCAGCCTCCTGTGCTGGTGTGAAAGCATTCAAACACCCTCAAACACTGATTTGTTTCAGGGAATGACCCTTCTCCAAAGTTTTTGTTTGTTTGTTTGTTTGTTTTATAGAAAACATGCAGAGTCATGAAATCATGAAACTATTAAGGTTCGAAAAGTCTTCTGAAATGACATAATCTAACCACCAGCCCATCTCCACCATACCCAATGACCGTGTCCCCCCAGTGCCACATCCACACAATTCTTGAACAGCTCCAGTGGTGGTGACTCCACCACCTCCCTTGGCAGCCTGTGCCAATGCAGCACCGCTCTTTCTGAGAATAAATGTTTCCTAATATCCAGCCTTGAACCTTCCCTGGAACAACTCAAAGCCATTCCCTCTCATCCTATCACTGTTACATGGGAGAAGAGGCCAACCTCCACCTTACTAGAACCTCCTTTCAGATCATTCAAGTCTTCCCTGATCTGACAGATCAGTCATTGCATTGCTCTGGCTGTTTTCATGGACAGTCCAGAGACTGAGGGAAGATGCAAGAGCATGTGTGATGGCTTCCCCAGTCTGGACATGTGAAAGAATCCAGAAGATGCTGAACCATCTCCAAGAGTTGAGAAATGACAATAATCAACAGTATGTTGTCCCTCCCAAAGGTGGAAGTGTCTCTTTTAGGACCTGGGGCTCAGTAAGCTGTAGAAGTGCTGGGCCCTGTAATTGCTCAGGTTTATGAGAGAATGCAAGAGCATGAAGCAGAATCAGTGGGAAGAGCAGAGCTACCCTCCTGCTCCTCTAGCCCTGGCTTCTCAAGGATGGCACACCTGGCAAGGAGTACACACCCAGCTCCTTCTTGCCCAGCCCAGTCCTGCCAGCACAGTGCTTCCCTCAGGACATATGGTCCTCTGCCTCACCCCCACTGTGTTAATCCCCATCCACTTATGTCAGCAAGAAACAGCCACAAGCTCTGCATTGCAACAGGGGGCAGCTGGCTTGCTCCTGCAGAGGTTCTGGTTTTCACTGTTATGTCTCTAAGTCTGATCACAGATGCTTTTCCTGGTAAGAAAAGCTCATCTTAATCCCATGGTAGGGATTAAGCACACAGCAAGCTTTAACCCCCAAGCTTTCCTGCTGAGAGCTTGCTCAGACTTTTGCAGGGAGGGTTCAACCCATCTTCAGTTTAATAAAAACCTCTCCTTCAATGATCTCCATCCAGAGCTGCTGGACCTGGTGAGAGAGCATTCAGTGCTGCCCCACAGAAGTCAGGGGGCTGCAGCAGGACAAGCAATGCATGGAATCATAGAATCATAGAATTACTCAGGTTGGAAATGACCAAGAGCATCTGATGAAAGTTAGAAAATTTCGCCTGAGACAGAGGGCGGCATAAGCATAATAATAATAATAAGGTCAGATACACTGACCTTGCTTGTGTAGATCACTACAGCCAAGGATCCTTGGGCTGTGTATGATATTGCTCACTACTTCCTCTCAGCACCATCCTCACAGGCAGTGGTAGCTGCCAGCAGCACATGGTGCCAGCAGCTGATCACGCTGGCCATTATCTGCAGATCATTTCCAGGTAGAACTAGCTCAACAGCAACCACATAAGATGCCTGGAAGAGCCCACAGGAAGAGATAACAGTTCACTGTGTGACTGAATTACAAAGTGCTTCACAGTAACAAGACCTGGGATCCTATTCTGCTCCTTGTCTGGTCCTGCAAGCACAACCTGCTGTAATTCTCCTCATCACAGCTATGCCTGGCTCAACAGCTGTACCTCTCTGAAGCCCACACCAGGCATAGCCCTGGACACCAGCAGGCCAGGATGGGACATGCCCAGGACAAGGGCCATGGGCTCTGGTCCACCTCCATGCATGCTGGGTGGGCTGTAACTGGAAGCCATAGCATCATGGAAGCCCACAGCCAAAGTATTCTGCTAACATTTGCTGAGAGGCACTGAAGCATCTGATTGGTGTTCACTGCTCTGGATTACATGCCACCAGGCTGGGAAGCACTGAGGTTCTTCTAAAAATAGGGAATAAATGTTGAACCCCATGCTGTTGCACAGGATTCATCAGCAAGGTTCAGGTGCTCAAGCAGAAGAGTGCAGAGCTACCTCCAGCACCCTGTGGTGGCTGAAACCCTTGGAGTTGTCAGCACGACACCTATGGGATACCAGCACAGCTCTCAAACAGCAGTGGGTGAGCAGGTGGGACACCTGCTGTAGCACCTCAGATAGCACCAGAAATGGGTCCGTAACATCTTCGATCTGCCATATGGCCAGAGTACTGGGGCATCCAGAGCAAAATTCACTTACACATAAGCAGGTGATAAGCCACTGTTCAGGTGAGTCCTTGACACTGTATGCTCTGAACTAGCATCCAAAATACAGGTTTACATGTAAAACTTTAGTAAATCTCCTAAGGGTTCCTACAGAGAACACAGTTTAGTCATTGGAAACACTTGCAGCCCTGCTCACCCTGATGAATCAGCTCGTGTCTTTCACAGTTCTTTGGGGAGCCACAAGGAAGAGTTTCCTGCTATTTGTAAATCACAGTGAAAATACTAAATGGCAATTACATGAGCCAAAAAACAGCAGTGCCAGAGCTGTTGCTGGCAGGGAAAATAGAAATCCTTCATCAGAAGGGAGCAACCAAGAATGCAGTGAAACCACTGCTGGGTCCTAGCAGTGAGATGCATAAATGATAAAATACTTCCTCCCACTCTTAAGTCAAGGTTCAATTGGATTATTTTTTTTTTCGGTTGGTTTGGGTTTTTTTTCAGAGTGAAGTTTTCTTACCTCTGAAATGTCTTGGTCACAGAAGAGAAGATCTTTCCCCCCTTACATCTGCTTCTTCCCCTTCTGTTGTTTTCTTTCCTCGTTGCATTGGTTTTTGGAATCCAGCTCTAGGGAGTCAGATTTCTTCCTTGTTGGGCACAGGCAGGTCCCTCCCCAGCCACTTCCTCCCCAGAAGAAGGTGGCACAGGGAGGGTGCCCAGCACGAGCTGTGCTGGTCCTTGTACACCTACAGGTGCCTCCATGGGAGTGGCCCACCATGGGTGATGGTGTTCACTTTGGTGGGGATGAGGAGGGAGATCATAGAATCACTGAAGTTGGAAAAGACCTCTGAGATCATCTTGTCCAACCATCAACCCATCCCCTCCATATCCACTAACAATGTCCCTCAGTGCCGTATCCACACTGCTCATGAGCACTTCCAGGGACAGTGACTCCACCATTTTCCTGTCTCAGCAGTGGAAGACAAAGTGGACAGTAGGGAGAAGACCCTGTCACAAAACTGATTAAATTGTAGGGGTCAAGTATCAGAGGGCAGGCACCACAGTGCCAGCACCCAGGTCAAGGGGTTTTGCTATGCCATGAAAAACCACGAGTAGAGCCTGGGTGCTGCTGCAGCTACCGGCTCCCACAGGCCATCTGCAGTCAGTTCAGGTGTCATTACCACAAATAAAACAGGGCCTGTTCATCAACTTCACCTCTCTAAATGTCCTGACCAGTGATTCTGACCCTGATGAAGAAAATCTCAGTGCTGCAGGTTGTGCTGTCTAGCAAATCCAAACTATGACAGATAAATGCACTTGACTAAGAGTTTTGCATGCTGACCTTTATTTCTGAAGTGTGTTGGCTTGAGTGGAGATGGTGGTGTTTTTTGTCTCCCTCCAATGAGAGTTCCCTGAATCCTTCTCTTTCGAAATATGTTCACCAACTGACATCAGTGCTGTAGTAGCTTTATCAAAACATGGAACTTTCATGCTGAGTTTCACACTTCCAAGCATCAGGAATGCATTTGTTGTTAGCTAACATATGCCATTTCACAGCCCTATTTTACATCTTCCTTTTAATAAGATCTGATATTCAGCCACAACCATTATTGACAATTGCAAAACTGGGTGCAGGATCCAGGCAGCCGGATCCATACCCTATGTTTTCACTGCAAGAACTCATGACACCATGCGTGCACAGAAGGGTACTGAAGTGTTGGCATTCCAGCTTCTCATTGCAGAAGGGAAAAAATGGCCAAAATTCCAGTAAAACTCTCAGCTGCAGAGATGTGCCTTCAGACCCAGATGTTTGGGACTGAACAAAGGCATGCTGTCTATTACACCTACCCTCATCTCAACACAGCAATCACTCTTCATATGGAAAACAACAGACAATTTTGACACCTGCAGCATTCATGGAATAACTTGTTTTTCTTGCTTAAAATATAAACCCGAGACAAAAAAAAAAAGAAAAAAGAAAAAAGAAAAAAACACAACAAAACAAAGCACCAAGAAGCTCCAAAAAGGAATAGGTGTTCTGTTACAGGTAATCACCTTCTCAGTTACACTGCAACCACGTGGAAATGTGCAGTAAGGATAAAGTATGCACTTGTGCAGAAAATCCCCCGTTTCATAAAGCAAACTTTCATCTGTTTGGTAATACATCAAATTAGCTTGGCCTTTCTTGCTTCAGAACAGCTTTTCTCTCAAACCTCTTCTGAATAGGAATAAACAGGTTAGGTTGGAGTGAGGAAACAAATGTGATGTTCATACACTGAGCCACTGTGAGCCCAGCTGCAGTGACAGGAACCATAAGTTACCCATTCCAGAAGAGCAAGAGCCATGAAGCCACACACACTACAGACACCTGCACCCACCCTTTCTTCTCTCAGCTCTAACTCCAGCTCCAGTTCCAATGAAAAACGTTCCTGACTGTTGGCAGCCACTGCTCAATGCCAGTATGGTTTCTTGCCAACTCAAGAGAAAAATAGGAACAACTGCTTTGCCTGCAGATGTGTTTTCTCCCATGTCACCATAACTGGAAGGTGACTCTCAAGGCTGACTACTCCAGCCTCGTGGCCCATGCTAACTGCTCCACTGTACATGCTGCTGGGAAGCCCCAACAGGCAGGACTCTTAGGTGGAGCTGAGTATCAGGAATCATAGAATGGCTTGGGTTGGAAGGGAGCTTGAAACCCAACCAGTTTCAATCGCCTGCTGTGAGCAGGGCTGCCACTCAGCAGCTCAGGCTGCCCAGGGCTTTGTCCAACCTGGCCTTCAGAGCCTTCAGGGATGGGGCACACAACCTATCTGGAGGGAAGCACTGTCATGTTCAAAACATGCCATGTGCCATGTTGGGATTTTACATCCTCTGTGCTTGAAAAAAACAGCCTGTCTTGATTAACGCTATTCAGTTTGAAAAACTGGCAGTTCATGAATATTTAGAAAAGATAATGGCATATCAACATTGTGAATTAATCTCAACTATATTGATTTCTCTCTTCTCTCTGTTAAGTATTAGCATTACTACACAATCTTTTAGCAACCCGTCTTGAAAAATACAGCACAGGAGGAGTCGTTTAAAATTTCCAGTGTGAAATAAGTCCGCAGAGAGAAATAATTGGCTGCCAGTGTGGAAACTAGTTCACTCTTCCATTTACACAGCTCAAAAACAACGCTTTTGTTAAGTGATGACATGTGCAAACTTCTGTAATCTCACACTGTCCAGACCTGGAGCAAATCAGATAATAGGAGGGTTCTTATAGTAAAGCATGTAGAAAATTGCCTGCCTGCAGTATCATCTGTTTATAAGCCGTTTTGCATTGTTTGTGCAATGAGGGGCAGCAATCCTATAAAAGAATTAATTGTCAAAAGATCAACCGCAGCTTCAAACAACAGTTGAAACATATTTTCCTTGCAGAGAAATAAGCCACAAGGACAAGTGAAGCGAAAGACATGCAAGCTGATTACCAATAACAAATTTAATTCAAAAAAGGTGCATTGTTCCTTTTTAACCAAGCAGTGGGCAGCTGATCTGATCAAATGCTGAGGACCAGGTACTTGGCAAGACAACACTGGAGATACGCTGCTCAGGGTCCACCCAGCTCAGCTGATGCAGCATCTGCGTTATCAGGGGAATGGACCTAGTACATTTCTAGGTACAGCTAATCTTTCAAGGACTTTGTCCCATTCTATATCATTGTATTTAACCAACTCCATGGGCAACCAATGGCCAGGAACTAGGGCGTGGTCTGAGGACTGAAGAAGCAATGCAGTGGCTTTAATCTTCTGTAGTGCCATCTATGATGTGCTTGAAGGAGAACGGAGAAAATTTGTACCCAGCTCCCACATAGAACTTGTTCTGGAACTCCACCCTGGAGAGGGAGCAGAGAGGGGTGTCAGAGCTACGTGGGGTGGACAGCACCTGCATCCAGATGAGAGGCCAAAACGTAGCACTCATGGAAAAAGGGAGGCCACGATAGCTGGTGGCCTCCGAGACAAGAATGTAGTCTCTTTCCAAAGCCAATTGAGAGACACAGGCAGCCCTGGGGAGCAACTCAGCATTCATTAGCTTTGACTTTTCTTAAGACATCCTGGAAATTCTCCTCATGAGACCAGGTGGCAGAACCTTGTATGCCTGCTAAACTTCTTCTAGCAGCTCTGAAACCTGGATAACCACATGTTGGAGCTGGGATCTCTGGTGTGAAAGCAGCACAGTGCTGCCTGGCATACTTCTCACCCTCCCTGCATAATAACAAGCAACTCCACCACAATTTGCTATGGCAGCCACAGATTGGGCTCGTGGAGAACACCAAGTTTGGTGATGGTGAGGGAGGATTCATTACCTTGATCTTGCTTTACATGTTATGAATTGCTCTCTCCAGGCAAATCTCCCACTCTGTTGGTCAAGGGTGTCCAAACACATATATGTCAACATGGCACATTTGGTGTGGCCACCACCATTCCTACAGCCCCATCCCTCCCAGGGAGATCTCTGGGAAAAGCTCTGGCAGAGCACACCACCTACCAGTGAAGGCGCAAGGCATGCAGAAAGGCTGACAAACCCTCCATGACAAGCAGGATGGCTACCGTCAGCACTGCAAAAGCAGCAAAGATGATGAAGACAACAATGAGGCCTACTGAGCTGCTGTTGTTTAACCCATTGTGCATTACCATCGTCCAGAGAACTTCTGACAATTCTGCAAAAGGAAACAACAAGAAAACAGTGCTGAGAAACAGTCGTGGACAGATACAGCACTCAGTGTATTCAATTTTTCCCGCTAAGGTAAGATGGCTTAAAATAAAATGTCAGCCCTTTTGATAATAGCTGTGCACGGCCACCTTGCCTCTCCTTGATGACAGGGGAAGGAAAATGCATACAGCTTATTTTCCATTGCTCCTTTTCATTGTGTTGGAAGATAAGCGTGCTGCTTTGGCTTGGCGTTGTGTCACCAAGACCACACAAGCATACTACTAAGTCCGTTGTTACCCTAATATGATAAAGTCATCAATTTAATTTGCATCCCTTTAACATAGCAGCTGGGCTCTATGCAGAGCCTTCTAGAACTGCTTGCTGCTAAATCCCAGTGAAAGTGATCGATTGACATAGTCAATACATTTGCAGATGAGGTTTCAAGCTGTACTGATTGATGTGAGCAAAACCCACAGGAGGCAGAGACATGTAATTCCCATTTGTTCCCCAGACCATTTCTCCTCCGGTGTCACAAAGAAGCTATGGTGGGGGAAAAAAAAAAAAAGACAATTGGTTGGTCCCACCCAAGCCTAATAGGCTGTTTTAAAATGTTTAGGTTTGCCTGCATGCTTGTTAACTATTTTTTTTCCTACACAAGTTTATATCAACATTCACATTACTGGTGTATCTGATGCGTCTGGCCAACAGGATGTCATACTCCTAACCTAGTTATTCCAGTTACACAGGACAGACTCAGGACCAAGAAATTTTTCTCTTCTGATACCGAAAGGACTTAGCCCTGCTCTTCTCCAGCCACCAGACCAGCCTTGTTTTGCATTTCAGTAGTCATTGTATGATGAGGTTCTCAGGCCATATCCAGACTATACATTCAATAGCCTGTTATTTTAGGTGATACCTGTCCTCTGTGTGAAGCTTATGCATGTTAGCTTCCATTCAACTTCTACTATGTTTATTTCTGTGCCAAGAATTACAGCTCACTCCATCAGTCCATGGTGTCTCCCCTCCCTTCTGTTTTCTCCTTCTATGTCTTCAGACAGGCACAACTCCTAGCCAGAGGCAGTACAGCGATAGTAACAAAAACTGTTTCACAAAAATTAGGGTAGTTGAAGTTCCAGCCAGAGGGAATTTCTAGTATTTGGGCATTTGTTTTTATCTTAAATAAAGATAAAAGACATTGAAATGCAGTGCATTTTTCATGACATATGAGGTTCTACTACATGTTGGAAAAATCCTAGAGACAAGATACAAGAGTTCTTGAGCTGAAACTTTCCTTTTTGTTTTGCTGAACCAGATCAAAATATCTTTTACAAATAATTTTAACATTTGTTTGCATACCCTAAGGCTACAGCAAATGCCTCCAGGAATATGCAGCTATTGTACTGATACTGCAAATACCTTTTTGGACAGGAGCACCCATTTGGGCATTTCCTACACAGCCACATGCCAGGAGGACTATCCCAGAAGTACAGCTACAGAATAGCATGGGAAATGGGCCCTGGCTAGGAGATGTAGTCAGGAGGTCCCTGACACTAGCCCCTGGGAATCACCATTAAAATACAGAGAAGTCCATCACAAAACACTTAAGATTTTGTGATGAAGAGAAAACGCTCTGAGATGCAAACATCTACAAGGAAGACTTTGATTTAATGAGGAAACTCTCAGCAACAGTCAAACACCATGAGAAGCAGTGATCAGCATGGAATTGCTGGTGAGATGGCTAACAGTCACTCACGTGCGTGGGCTAGGCTCAGTGCCCAGAGCCGCAGGTAGGACGCTGTGTTGGAGATGCAGCCAAGGCAATACTCAATGGTATGGATAGCTTGGTGGACAAACGTGTCTCCAAAGTTGAACTAAAACAACAGAAAACCAAACAATTTTTTTTTTTCTCAGTTCAGGGTTTCCTGATTAACATTCCACCAATGACTGTTCATATTGCTCCCTTTTCCCTTCTATGTTCTGAACATAAACGAGATGTTACCCAAAGGAGAAGACTACTTTGAAACATGTTAATTCTCTATGACCTTTCCATATATTTTCCTCTGAAGAAGTACAATTCTAGTGAAAAACAAATGTTCAAAAAACATCTCATATTCCAGGTCTGTAATTTCAAATCTGGAGTAAGATGGGAACTCAATTGCTCCCAATCTTTGTGATTTCCTTCAGAGACAGAAATTCTTATGTAAAATAGGTGTTTCCAAGCTATCTGCATACTGGCATGCTCCTTGTGGAGATATCACTGAATGAGCATATCTTATAAGATTGTGAAGATTCCCTTTTCATTCAGCCATATGCACACCCAATATTGTTGGTACTTCAAACTGTTACAAACACTTTTGTCACTTTTTTCAGTGTTGCTGCATATTGCAGAAGCCCTTGACAGTATGTGCCAAAGAAAGATTTTTCTCCTTAGCCAACACTGCAGGCTGCCAATTTTTAAGTGCTTCTTTGCAATTTAAAAGAAGGAAAAACTGCTGACTCTTGGGGAAGCCTTGACCTTCTCTGGGTGCAGCGTGGAAGTGAAACAACTGCCTAGGGAAATGAAAGCTCGAGGTTTGTTAGAATGCCTACCCTCACCAGACAAAACACGAGGAAAAACTTAAAGGAATTTCTTCTATTAAAATTCAGAGCTTACGCTGTTTGGAAATACAAACTGTTGTAACAGAATGTCTTTGTAGCTTGTTAAAAAAGAAGGGCTAGCAACTCTCCAAAGCCTTCTGCTTTGTGTCTTGTACTAGTGCCTGAATAATTCCTCATTGTCTGCAACTTCTTACCTCTTCATCATCCTCGTGGCCACCACTGTGGTCTCCCTGGGGAGATTTCTTGGTATGATTGGTCTCTGGGGCATCCACTTCGTTTTCTCCCACGGTGTTTCCTGAGTGAGCTTGAGACAGAATCTTTCAGAAACAAAATGTACTGTGACTTTTGTGCCATGCTACAGCAGACCATGGCACAGAACTTCATCACTAACCTCTTGACAGGTAACATGTAAAGAACAGTATCATGAATATGAGGACAATTTCAACAGCAGTCCGTCATCATAGCCTGCAAAAACTGAGTACTCCTATGGAATGGCTAGTAGTATTAGTAAAAATTTCCATTCTAGAGCATTTTTCAATGATCCTAAATAATTTAGAGCTAGTTTCTTGTGTCACAATACTCCTTTTTACACTCACAAATCCAAGAACCATCACTTTTGGTGAATGAAGAAATTGAGACACATTAAGGCTGATCACTTCAGTTATATGTCTGCAAATCAAAGACATTATTACCAAGTAAAAGGGAAAAGGAGCCTGAAAGGGTCAGATGACTTCAGGAAGGTCACAAAGTTACTCAGGTACAGACAGAAGTACAATTCGGATCTCTAGATTTATTTTGAATCAATGAAAACCTGACAACAACCCATCTTCTCTCCATAATCATTCAGAGCTCATTTAGAGGCCTGAACAACCTGATCTGAGCCACATCTCAGAGATGATAGCATAAGTATAGCCCTACATTATATGCCTGTAATAGCCCTATTATACAGAATAACAAAGAACTGACTTCACAGACTCGGTCAAATTCTGTTTTGTCATTCTTTATAGCTTCCAATGGGTTTCAGAGGCAAAGTTTCATGTTAACATATTGTCTCCTACCACAGCAGTAATCTTAGTCACACCTGCTTTATCTTTGGTTTACCTGAATGTCAGCAGAGAGAACAGACTGCTGCAAACATATAAATCTGGGTAAATGTAAGATGTGATCAGACAGCTAGCATATGAAAATTGGGAACAGAAATATAGGGGCAGAATAGGAGGTGGGGAAAAGCTGTCAGATGTAGCTAGCATAAAAGCAGGAGCTGAAGTCAGCCATGTCAAGCTTTCATTGAAATCCCAGAAGAATGACAAAACAAGGAATTACACTGCAGAGGCAAGGCTGCAAAGATCTCCCAGGGACCTGGCTTTCAGTTATAGGTCAGAAGTGACTGAGCTGGAAAGGTCACATAGCACAACCAGCATCTCTTTCTTCAAATAGATACATCTGTGCCCTATAAAAGGTACTCCAGGCACTACCTTCCACTATAAGGAGAAGTAAATCCTGATAGACAAGTGAAGTCCTGTTAGCGTAATAAAGGAGAGAATTAATGAGCAACCAGGAAACTGCAGCTGCTGCAATTACGTACTAAAAAGCTGGGTGAACCTCAGAGCCCAAGGGAAGGAGGGCTTTGTTAATGGGAAGGTAATCACTCAGGGATAAAGCATTTCTGGAAAGCTTTTAAATCAAGCCTTTTTTATAAGAGGCCAAAGCTATCACAGATGCCCTGTTCCTACAGAGCAGCCATCCTGGCTTGTGAGCCAGGCATACAGGCCTTTACCCTCTTATTGGCCTTACTGGGCCTTCAATCTTACTAAAACTCCTCTAGTTTTGGATATTACATTTAAAAGATGTTGGTGTCGCTCTTCTCCCAGTAAACAGATTATAGCCTTCTGAGCAAAAGCTCCTGCTTCCTATTTAGGTGGCTCAGGCAAACATCCATTCTCTAAAAACACTGTTTGAAATTTCTGGAGAAAGTCTGAGACCAGACGAAAGCAAAATAAGTTCACTGCAGACACTTCTGAAGGACTGCTGCCTCAGCTTTGTCTTTGCCATCCTGAACCCCCTAGCATGGCCCACATCTCTTACCATGCGCCGTGCTTTCTGGTGGTTGGCTCGGAGGATGAAAGGTTTAATTAGCAGCATCCAGGGAATAGCAATCAGAGCAAATATGACCAGAAAGCTCTGCACTTCTTTCTGAACGAGCCAAACATAGAAGAACAAAAAGTCACTTTTACTTCCTTTAGCCAACTGAATTTAGGGTAAGTAACTTAATACTATAAAATGTTTTTGTTTTAATCAATGGATATACTCCTCAAATTGGTTGAGTCTCCTCTGCATATGATTATATGAAAATAAACATGTACTGCTTAAAGCTCCAGGAAGCACTGCCAGCTGGAGGTGGTTGGAGTCTTGGAGATGAAAAGCTTTCATATTGGGAAGTGTAATCTGCCAAAACCCAATGTTACGTACTTGAACCTGGCTCTCCAATGGCCCAAGTGAATGTCCTAACCACTGGGTGAGGTAATGAGCCTGCCTTGCTCTGATCAAAGCAAAAATGCTGTTGTAAGGGCCAAGCCACACAAGTCTTCCCCTGGAAAGCAGAGGATGCAGGATTTGCTTTCCATTTCCAACTCCAGAAGGGAATAATATTCCCATAATTTATCTTTGATAGCACATTGTCCTCACCAGTACATCAGTAGAGGGTGTCCTTGCTGCAGGGTGCCACCCCTATTCCAGTCCTAACACAGATGTCTGTACTCTAAAACCAAATCACCATGACACAACACAAACCTACAACTTCTACACTTTTTTTAAAGGTGGCTCAGCTCCCTGGTCACTTCATGGCTTGTTTCATACATTTCTGGCATCTAGACTATGCAGGAGAATTACAGACAGTTACTGATGGGGGGTGGAGGGTATTTATGTGAGAAAAAATACGATTGCCATAGAAAGCTTTAGATTGTTTCAAAGTAAAATGCTATTTAATTTTTTTTTGAAGGCTCAGAAAACTCCTCGGCAGCCTCAGTGCAATTATTAGGGACAGACCAGGTTTTTCTACAAACTCTGACTTGCCAGTGCTCTATAATTGAGTTATAGGTGAAGTGCCAGTGTGTAACTGAATAGATGTAAATGTATGTGTGACTGGAGGCAGTATTTCCTTGCATATTTTTCACTGATGCTGCTGATACAAATGCAAGCAACAAGAAAAAGAGTGAAAAGATACAGCTCCAAAAGAAGTTTTCTCTCAGTGGAGGTTTTTTTTTACTTCTGAGTGTGGGTTGTTTTTGTGTGTGTACGTGTGGTGTTGCTGGGTTTATTTGTTTGTTGTTTTTTTAAGTGAGTTCCCCAGAGAGGATACTTTTGAAAAAAAAAAAAAGCTGCCACAAATCCTCAAGTTACTTCCATTTTTTAGCTGAAACCACAGCTTTTGGGTTTTCCAGAGAAGAAAAAAAGGAATAGATCATCAAGGAAAGGAGACACATGTTTTATCTCTAGGATATATCAAAACTCCATGACAGCACTTCTGCAACAGTGAGCATTGACTGTATTCACCTTTTTTTTCATATTTTCCCCAAAGTATTTTAAATTCTACCATCATCCTAGCAAGGATGACACTAACAATGAGGTTTCCTCTGCGGTTCTGGTAGCTCCACTCTCCTACCTGTCTTCAAGGCCAACAAGAATATCAGAAGAACGAACTTATCTTATGTAACAGGCCCTTGTAGTTGAGGTTCTGAACATTTTCCCCATTTTTATGCCCACCCTCCATACATCCACAGCAAATTCACAAGAAGTTACAGTGGATTCAAGCCTTTATGGTACATACCTGGTGCAGGTAAAGTGGAGCATTAGAAGCATCACTGTAATTAAACAGAAACATATTGATGAAGTGGATGAGAATGCTTGGTGCACTCTGAGATGAGTGGACATCAAAATGACACCATTTGAAAATAATCATGAAGACGAGGTAGCCAAAAAGAGAGAGAATAAAGATCATCTCTGGGATGAACTGCAGGATAATGTTTATGTATTTCTTGAAGTAGCTGGAAAGAATAAGAAAAGACAGCTACAATTAATACAGTTTGTATTAATACAAAATTGCACCCAAGCATGACAAATTTGTTTGTGTGTGTATACTATTTAGTCTTTGGAAAACCAAACTAGAAACATACTACTATTGCTATCCAAGAAGAACTCTTACATGGCAGTCCATATGAATGAAAGCCGGTATTTAAATACAAAAGCTTTTCTGTACCGATTCTCTTCAGGTTCTTGTGCTTGACCTATTAGTGTCTGAGCATCTCAAAAGATTAACATGTTTAAATAACAAACTATTTTCAAAAAAAACCAACAAAACCAGCAACAGAAAATTTACAAAGCTGAGGGAGGTCTGAACAAGGTGTAATATCAATTCTGTGCAGTTCTCTTTCTCATCTTTGAATATTTTCTATCCTTTTGGTCACTACAAATCTTTAACCTATGGAGAGTCTCTCAAGACAGTGGTTTCAACCCCTTCACTCTACCTCCAATTCTCAATTTTGTTGTAAAATACAGAGGCAGAGGAATAGACATGCACATACGCAGATCCTAACCAAAGGTCCACTGAGTCAGGAGGAAGAGATGGAAACACAGTGTGCAAGGTTTCCAAGTGTTTTGGATTATGCCTAAAGAATTTGTCTTTCATGATAGAAATTACCAAAAGTGAAAGATATTGTATAATTTTAATCTACTGCATTTAAATATATCTGCAAAATCAAGAAGATGAAAAGAGGAAGTGAAAAAGACAATTTACCCAAGAGAATAATTACAATGTAATGGTCATCCTTCTGGGTTTTGGACTTCACAGTCTGTAGCAGCAGTGGTTTTAATCTGTCAGTGCATGGATTACAGGGGAAAGGGTGAAATTCAAGTCACCAGATTGAGACATGAGGCTTTCCCTGAGTGAGGGACACTAGTTACGTGCTGCAACAATGGGCTTGGTGAAACAGACTTACATGTGGTTAAAGAGACTGAGAATCACCCCAAAAATCATATGCACAATCCCGATCACAACTGACATCTTCATTTTGTAGGAGTTCAGAAAAGTCAACTTGTTTGATGCAATGTTCCAGATCTTTGAGAAAAGAAGCAAAGAGAGAGAGAAGAATAAGATCTCCAGGTTTTTGCTCAATAACAGATTTGTGGAAGTCATTCCTTTAATTACATCAATTTACTCCTGCCTGTACTAGTAAGAAGACTAAGCAACAGAAAAATAGATGTTCTTTATAATACACCTTACTCTGCCAAACTCCTCATCCAAAAGGTATAATGTACAAATCTAAATTTAAGATTTTTTAAGAGAGGAAATATCAGGGAGATAAAATAATGTATTGACTTCATTTCATCCCTTCAGAAATTGATACTGAGGCTGATAACAGAACCTAGCCGTTTTCAGTGTCATTCCTTGCTCAGTCATTACCATCAGTGCAGGAGGAAAGACATGAGAAGATTCCTCTTGTTTCTAGAGAAATTCGATAAACATTCACAAGAGAACTAACAAGAACACAGCATGTTCTGCCTTTTCTTTGAAAACAGAAATTAAGCTCTTTCCAACTCACTGGCCATGAAACCAGATTATTGCCTTCCTCTTTGTTGTTCCTCTCCCCTCATTCAGTGGTCCTAGCCTCTCGAACAAGCAGCAGCCAGGATGAAAGAGTGACTAACCACAATTAACCTAAATTAGGGACATGTCTGGGAGACGTACAGAAAATTCAGCTGCCTCTGACATGACTTCCTGAACTGCACTGCCTTCATCCTGGGCTGAGCTTGAGAGCTGGGTTTGTGAAAAACTTGCAACAAGGTCAATTCCTCCATAAACCATGGGAAGCCCATGTTTCTTTGTGTGACCAACAGAAATGAGAGCACACCCAGCAGAGCAGAGGTTAATTGGCTAATACTAAGGTTGAAACAGGAAAGCCTGAGGTTACCAACTGAATTTTAGTACGTGGTAAAGACAGAACAGCAAGAAAAGGGAAATGGGAGAAACAACTTGGCTTTCAAGGCCAGATTGGATGGGGCCCTGGGCAGCTTGATCTGGTGGGTGGAAGCCCAGCCCATGGAAGGGGGTTAGAACTAGATGTGCTTTAATGTCCCTTCCAACCAAAGCCATTCTATGGTTCCATATCCTTGAGCGCTAAATTAAAACATCACTACTACGTTGTAAACAGGCAAAGAGCAAGAAGTGAAGACTACAGCTTCAGAAGAGAGCAGGGAGCTACAGTGTACCTAATGTATAGAAACAGGAACAAAATACAAATTAACTCAGAGCAATTTAATTTAATTACCGGATCTATTCCAAAAGGGTATGGATTTCCAGAGTAGACCCCTGGGACTGCCGGATCTAACTGCAGTGCTGTGTTGCCGAGAAGCACTTCCTTACTACAGGAGAAAAGTGAAATTACTTTTGCAGCTTAATTTCACCATACAAACCTATAGTATATTCACATGATATGTGCTGAGAACTACATTATACCTCCTACCAACTCCAACATTTCTTTGAACTGTTTGTGTGCACGTGTGTGTGGAATTGTGTCCAACACAATGACAGACCTCCACCACACTGATAATTCTCTATGCATAAGCCCTGGGCAACAGTGCCTGAACAAGCAGGCATCTTCCTAGGGACTCCACCTTTCCATTTCAATGGTGAGTTTCTCTGTGTGCGTCAGACAAAACCTCTGATTCACTGTCACTGTCTTCCTTTTCAAGCTTATGTGCTCCATTTGGTGTCTTTCCACTTCTTTCCCATCTTTCACCACTTACTTCCAAGTGCTGTTTTTAAACATGGGGATAATGTGCCAGGAAGAGCCAAAGATGTTGAATGATTTGGAGAAGCAGTCATTGTAGATGAAACCAGTATACATGGAAAATATGCCCATGAGCAGGATCAGGTAGCGTCCACTGAAAAAGGTGTTCCAGATCTGCAAGGGAAGAAGGCAGCTCTGGTCAACATATGTCTGTTGGACACTCTCTTATCAAATTGAATAATGAGCCTTTTCCCAGACTGATAGAGTCCACCAGCCCACAGATACTTGCCTCATTAGTGCTCTTCTGGGCCAGAAGACTCTCCTCATTAATAACCATCCAGAGTGCAAAGCCCAGCATGACAGCACCATGGCCACAGTCCCCAAACATCACCGCAAACAGGAAGGGGAAGGTAATGATAGTGTAAGGAGCTGCAGAAAGGAAAGCACCAGAAGCTCAGCTCCTCCTAAACAAGAGGAAATTGGCAGAGTAACAGTTCACCCACCAAGCCATTCCACACAGCTATTCTTAAGAATCCTTGATCTCTCTCCTACTCACCAGACAACCACATCTAGTGCAGAACTACTTTTGCCACTAGAAAGACTTTCCAACTCCACCTTCCATGCGGTTTTAGCCTTTGTTTTGGCTCATCATTAAAAACAAAAAACAAACAACAACAAAACAAAAACTAAAACAAACAAAAACCCCATAACACACAGACAATTGCATTCTTCTTTGTAACAGAAAAATGTACTTGAAGGTTACTGTCATGTTTCTCAGTCTTCTAGGCACAAACAGTCTGAGTTTATCCAACTTGCTCCCACAGGCTCTCCTTTCCAAGTTTTTCTTAATTCTCTGTGGTCTCCTCTTGGAATTCTCCAGAGTTGTTTCACACTTTTCTCAGGTGCTTTTGGCTTCTTTGCCTCAACACAATAAGCTCAATTCATCTTCTTGTGAGATTGCTCTTTTCTTTACCTCACTATTTGATCCCCATATTATATTTATATCACTCATTATTCCTGCCACAAGAAACCACTGGAGACTGAGGGGCCAAATTCTATACCTGAGAAAATCCATACCAATTTTTGTCAGTCAAAAGTACTGTTCACATTTCTCATTGAGTTTTAGGCTGGTGACAGAACTCAAATGCTTCACTTTGACTTTGGCAAGCCTGGCACAAATAGCCAAGTGTTTCTCACCTGGGTTCATCTCTCTGTAGTTGCCCACACCGTATGCATCCACAATGTTCTGAAATCCAGCTGTGAACTTGTTAGTCCTGTTGAAGGTGGGTGGTGCCATCCTAGTATGTATGGTGGTCAGGATAGGAGTGATGGTAGAGCCACTTCTCTCCTGCAAACCAGGAGACACAGTCAGGGTGGCTACCAGAGAGGAGTTGGTCCTGCAGCACCAAAGTCTTTGTTCAGATGTTCACAGGCAGTAATATGAATGGAGGACACAAGAGTGTTATATCTTAACCCTTTTTCTCATATCCAGATTTTTCCACTTTCTATGTTATTGATTTGTTCAGGGGAAGCTGTCAGCACTGCTGGCTCCTGTGCGTCGATCACAAACCTGATAAGATTTAATGCTGACCTTAAATTCCCTGAGGCCAAGCAATCATGCAACAACCTCAACTTTAATTAAAGAACAGAAAAATTAATTAAAAAATAATTAAAAACAAACAAAATAAAACAACAGAAAATGGAGTCTAGCATCACAGTAGCAAGACAGAAGCATGAACATATGTTCAACATATGAGCAATGTGGCTTGAGTGAGGGCACTTGTTTCTTACCATTCCCTGATGGAGAGCTCTTTTTATCCTGCCAGCATCAGCTACTGGGAACCAGATCTCTGCAATGACACACTGCTGGGTGACATCAATGTTACAGCAATTCAGGATGTGGTAGATGGCCTTGATTTTCTTTACCTTGATCTCCCAGGACCACATGTTGGCTGCTGCCTCATGTAGCAGCCGCTGGCGGTGGGACTCAGTTTGTGTTATCACCTGTAACACAGCACAGGCAGTGCTCAAGATGGGAAGCAGCAGGTAGTATGGTCTATTGTGTTGTAAACACTTACTGTGTTTAAATCCTCAATCCTTGTGTTCACTCCATCAAGCATTTCTCGGCGCTCGGTGGCAGACTCTGGACAAGGATAGACTGTGGCACGAAATCTAGCCACAGGAAGAGAGACAGGGAAAAAAACAATATTTATCTGATTGTTTTTCTCTTCCTCTGTGCTTTTATCTTCTCAGCTCAAAGGTGGGGAAACTGGACTTTTTCAGCAACCTGTAATCCTTACATTTTGCAGCTGTACAAAGCCATGTCTGGTCTCCCATAATGTCAGAAAGAGTACACTAATCTCTTCATGAGAAAAAAGATCTTTTCTACTTGAAAGAAAGCCCACTCCCTCTCTCAGCTGCTACAAGGTATGCAGTATTACACAGCAGTGCTCAGCACCTACATCTCCCTAATAACCACAATAAGAACAGGACCATATCATTTTGTTTGGGTTGGAAGGGACCATCACAGGTTATCTAGTCTGACTCACCTGCAATGAACAGGAACACCTGCAGTTTGGTCGGGGTGCTCAGAGGCCCTCCAGCCTGACCTTGTGTGTTTCCAGGGACCATCCACCACCTCTCAGGGCAGTTCCAGTAAAAAAATCTTATATTCAGTCTAAATCTCCCCTCTTTTATCTTGAAACCATTCCCACTTGACCTATCACCACAGATCTTGCTGAAGAGGCTGTCATCTTCCTTCTTACAGCCCTCCTTTGGATACTGAAAGGACACCCTGCTAAAGTCCCTGGAAGTTTATTGGCCTGCAATGAGCCACAAAAACATAACCAGGCAGAGGCAGTCCTGTTAACAGAGCAGCCAACAGATGTCCCTCTTGCACTGAGGCTGGAACAATTCCGTGCCACTGCCTTGCACTACCCCCCTGCAGTCACAAGGCAGAGCCAAGCCACCGCATCACAGCAGGCAAACGCCCTTCGTGCAGTCTGTGCGAGTAAATAACGCTGCGTGTGCAGGATAAAACAAAAGGAGGATGGCGGTGCGGCTGGCTCTTGACTCCCGTCTGTATCGCCAGATAGCTTGGGTGGAAGTGCTTTTGTAAGCTTACCTCCAAGGCTGTACCTGGGAGGTGCAGCTGGTTAGTTTAGTGCGGTCTAATAAGAGCTGACGTGTGCTCCCTTTGTGTGAGAGAGATCTTGTCTCCTTGCAGGTGTTGTGTACTAATAGGCAATACAAACACCTCTAGTAAGCTAATGTCGCTGGGTCGCTACAGGCAGCCTTTGTGCAAATGTGGCAAATGGGAAGAGATAGAGCAGAGGCTCTTTGGGGTCACCTCTGTTAAGGAGACTAAAACATGCATGCTCTCTGTACTTTGCATCGCTTTCTGGCTCCATCTGAGCACTGAATACATCACCACCCGCTCTCCAAAATCAGTTCCAGCACACACATGAGTGAGGACAGAGGCAAACTGAACAAAACACAAAGCACTTTCTTAGAGATCAGCCCAGAGCTGTGTGCAATGACAGCAAGTGCTCTTCAGCTCAACTTCCAGGACTGAACCTCTACTCACCCAGCACCTGGCCCTCCTTTCCAAAGGTTATTCACCCTACCCAATTACTCCCATCTTCTCATTCTTCACAGCTCTTAGTTCAACTTTAATAAGGATTTTTCATCAAACTTGAAAGCTTATTCCTCTGTGCTGTGGAGTTCCCCCATTCCCAATAATGTTACTGCAGCAGTGTTGCTTTGATCTTTTAACAGCCATTTTGCATACCGAGTACCAGGTCTGCCCTAATGGCAGAGACATCTCTGAAAGCTCCAGGAGAATTCAGCAGGGAATCCTTACACTGATAAATCCAGTTTAGTATTCACACGAGTGCTGAGGCAGCCGCAAGAAAAGGAGGAAAAGAAAATTTCTTACATTTTCCTCCTCCCTGCTCCTCTAGACCTTCCACTAATAAATCTGTGCGCAGACTTAATGCTCATGAAATTGGCAGACTAATGTTACCAATTAGAGTCAAGCAGACACTACAGGCGTAACCTGAGGCACACTGCTCTGCAAACAAATCTTAGCCTGCCTTGCAGGAGACTGGCTTCCATCAGTCCTGTGATTTTTGCAGGATATTTACTTGTCATGAAAGATGACTTAGTGCTAAGCAGAAATGTCCTGCAGAGGCTGGAATGACACAGCCATCTGCTTTAGGTATTGTTAACCCTGTCTTAAAGATGAGCCAGACCAAAATGTCCTGACCTGTGTTCCAGGGATGGCTGATGGTCACGAAGCAGAAAAGCAGAGGCATGGGATAGATATATTCAAAAAACTTAAACTCAGCAGGACAGGCATATTAGCAAGCAAAAAAAAAAAAAAAAAGAAATGGTGAAGAACCTTCTCATGACATCTAAGCTGAACCTCCCCAGCCTTCTTGTCTTAAGGGGGTATGTTTCCTTTCAGTTACAAAAGCTGAGATAAACTGGTCTAAGTTCCTTTCCGCAAACCTAGCACCACATCCACACCACCAGTTCATGACAGCAGGTCGGCTTGTTGTGGCCAAGTTGTGCAAGGATCCATCCACGCTGCCAGCACCCTGCTGCAGAGGGCTGAGCTCCCCATTTGGAAGATTGTGGGTTCAGTCAGCAATAAAAATGCTGACAGGCATCATACGATCTGTTCTCAAAGACAACAGGCAGCAGGCTGATCCTGCACAGTGGGGAAGGCAAAACTCCCTCCATTTGTGAGGCTCAGGATCAGATAGGAGGAGCTGAGACCTGGAGTTTCCTCCAGCTTTCCATGTCCCCGTGGCTGCTTTTCGCAGAGAGACGCCCACCTGAGGCAGACATGAGACTGACTTGGAGTGAAGTCCGTGCTCCTGATGTTCTGACTGAACCCAGGAGGCAAGGAAAGGCCTTCCTGAGGGCACAAGATGAGCAAGAGCAAATGTTGGCTCCTCCCTATGGGCTTCTGTGGGCTGTAGGCACTTGGCTGCCCTGCTAGGCCTTGGGGTTAGGCTTTGGATGGACCTGGTGACAGCCAACAGATCCCCTCATCAAATCTGATTTATGCTGCAACAAAGCCCATCGCTCACCAGTGTTATGAAAGAGTAACAAAATCTTCAACCTGAATTATCTTTTCAAAATGTTCAATGGGGTGGAAACAAGTCAAGCTGTATGAAGCTTTCATTTCTCTTCTGGGCTATGTCTCTGATTACATGGATATTGCCCAGAGGTCTTGGAAAGGGGGGTGAGTAGACTATAGCATCATCTTTTCATGCTGAAATGTGGGAAGGTTTGAGAGCAGCCTGGGGATTAGCATGGTCGCAGTGCCTGGGCTGCAGGGGATGCTACGGCCTCTGGTTTTCAGGGGAAGGATGCTGAGTATTTCTTAAAAAGCAGTCCCCTTTAAGATGTCCCAAGTTAAGAACCTCACAATCAAAGTTCCTACTATCTCTCTCTAAGTCACTTTGGGAAATTTAGAATGTCAGTTTCCAAGCATCACGGTGATGTATATCTCTTCGGATTAGAAGCAGCAGAAGCAAGAAGCAGGAGGGGGCTCGGTGGCTCTGCTGACAGCTCCCAGCCCAGCTAGCCCACGCCAACCAGCAAACACCTCCATGAGAGTCCTGCCCAGCTGCTTGCTGGCTGCTTACCCATCACAAATCTTTTTGATTTTTTGTTTGAGCTGCTCTCCTTGATAGAAGATAATGAACACATTCTTTTTCACCTCTTCTCTCTGCAATGGAATTCAAGCAGAATTTAAAGCACACACAGCAAAGGATGACGTGAAGAAAAGATGCTGTTTTCCTAAGGCTGCCTCCTCAGTGTTTGTTCTTTTCCCCCAGCCCGTTTTTCAGCAGCAGTGTTTCCCCCAGATGCTGCTCCAGGGACCAGACAAGAAGCAGAGGGGCAGGGACAGGAGGTCTGGGGCACAGGGCTCACCCTGAAGCCACTGAGGGAGTTGATCCGTAGTGGTCACAGCCCACTGCCCTGGTGGCCCCCATAACACTGCCACTCTACTGGGGCTCATTTAGCCAGGCAGTGCAGAGAAACCACCTCAGTGATGACAAAAGGGGAAAGTGGCAGCAAAGAAACTTTCTCTCACTCTCAGGCCCTCCTGCCTTTCCTCTACAGGTTTCCCTTTACCACAGGCAGCACAGCTAGGGCACTGTTTCAGTTTCTGCAGGCCACAGGCACACACGGAGTCAGGGAGAAGCAGAAGCCAAGTGGGTACTCACTGTCACAGGGTCCTCCAGGGGGGTATCCATCTCGGTGTACCTCAGATAGACGTTTCCCCTGCAGGCTCGCCACAGCAAGCGCTCAAAGGGTATCATCCTTTCCCTTTTTATAATCCCTGCTGTGAATCTGAGCAGAGTTAAAAGATAAATAAATTACAAGTCCATCCTAAGACTTCTGGGACCTGCAGTATATTCAGGTTTGCGATCTCTTTCTTTCTAGTCTGTGATAGCAGCATGGTGAGGGTGGGAAGCCTACTCCAGAAGGGCTGCCACTGATACACACCCCAGTTTGGCAGCTGCAGCAGAAGAGGTGGTCCTCAGCTCCAGCAGGCCAGATGTGTCTTCACTGAAGAAATCATCTGGCAGATTGGTTTCTGCCTGGAAAACATCAGTTTTATAAGCAAATCTAAGTTCACTGTTTGAAAACTATTCTTGTATCTTTCTCCTGCCGTGTTGTTTTTTTTTTTTTCCCACACAATATCTTCCAGAAAGACTCAGAGCAAAAGAAAGAAGAAAAAGGTAAAATATACCTCAGCAATGAGAAGCAGAAGTCCCATTTGAGAACCAAAGTCTTGAGCTCCAGTGAATCACAGAGAAATGCAGACTCCCAAGCAACAGGTATTTTTGCAAATGTGTGCAGACTGCTCCAAAAGTAATGCCTCCTATTTTATTACTTTGGCCCACAACACCAGAGGTGGATGCTGGTGGGATGGCAATAGAGGCTGAACCTTCCCAACCATATTCCATTACATCTTGTTTCTGTGTGACAGATGGCAGCGGAGGGGCAGTCTGACAAACTAGCATCTGACATGGAAGCGCCTATGAAGTAAAGGTGTGTCATTGGATTCCTCCAAGAGGAAAAAATGCCACCCAATGATACTTTATGAATGTTATGGAGACCACAAAGTGGATGTGAACACAGTGAGGCAGTGGGTGGTGCATTTTGGCTGTGGTGACAGTGACAGTGGGTCACCTCTGCTGGTACAGATTTTTACAAGCGTGGCACGCAGGCTCTTGGTCATAGCCAGGGAAAATGCACAGCTAATGGTGATGTCTGTGTTGAAAAATAATGTTTTGTAGCTGAGAATTTGCTCTATCAAATAATGTTATTGTGCTCTTTGTATCTGTTGTAGTTTCCATGGAAATAAATATGAGGCATTACTTTCAGAGCAACCTACATATCCCACTGACTTGTGGTAATGATCACTGTGATTTGCTTCAAAGCCAAAAACAGCGACACAGTACATTTTGAAGTGTCCACATTTTTAGGAATCTTTCACATCTCTATTGGAAGAGAAAAGAGGTCTCTCACCTCAAAGAAGTCCTGGGTTTTCTTCAGTAGATGCTTGAGTTCCATCAGTTCAAGGAAGTTCTGCTTCAGTGTTTGCTGATTCTGGTTGGCTTCCAGCAGCTCAGCCTCAAGTTTCTCCAGCACTGTCTGTTTAGGAGGCAAGAACATCCATAAAAAAAATCAGAAGCAGCCCAGTGTACCTCTACCAGGCTGATATTAAATCTTGAACAATAGATTATTGTTTCTTTTTTTTTTTTTTTTCCAACTAGGGAATATAGAACTACTCAATGAGCCCTTTTAGTTAGCACTGAGATTGCAGAAAGATACTCATTATGGTCAGTGTTCCCATTGCCACACTCCCTGTTGTATGCTTTGTCCTGCTGAGGCATTAAAGCCAGAATTCACCTGCTCAAAGCAAAGGAAGGTAAGTGGGCATGTGTACCTCCATATCAATCATTTCCCGAGGCAGGGGGGTCTCTGGGTACTTCTCTAGTTTGACTATCTCCACAACATCTTCCATTTCATTTTCCAGAAAACCTGCGAGGAAAGGACACAGAAGTCTTGATCTGAGGTCATCACTGTTTCATCATCCTGGTCAGCAGCTGCTGCTAAACCCACTATCAGGACCAAGGCATCACAGTGCTGCTTGTTAAGTATTTTTCCCCAAGCTGAAGCACAGCACAGTGGTAGGAGACAGGTTGCCTGGACTGAGCCTTCTGCCCAGCCTCAGATTATTATTGTGATTTTACACATTCTAATCATTCTCCTTTCATTTTGGTTAACTGTTTTCAAGGTAGGGGCAAAAATTTATTGCCCATGTGGGGTGAAGCGTTAATTAGCTGGTGCGGGAAAAACACTTTCAGGGTCTTGGATGAAAATACCACCATTTTGCCTCTAGTCCTGCTTCACGGTGTGTGAGCACTTAACACAGACGTAAATCCCACACTGCCAGTTGCTGGAGGGCTTTGACAAGCATTTACTTACGCAGGATCCTCTCTAAGGATTCGCACCTTCTCACTTCATTCACAAACTTTCTCTGGAAGCTGTTCACGTTCGCGTTCAGCTGAAGACAGGAGGGAAAACAGGCCTGAGGCTGAAGGCTGAGCACCACCACACTCATTTTAAACATCAGCAGAGAACAGATGCCTTTGGTGCAGAAGGGTACCTTACAGGCTCCTAAAGGCTGGGCAATACCATGCTGTTTCCATGCATTAGGACATGATGACTTTACAGTCTAGTGGGCTCTCATAGAGAGTCCCCCACTCTCCGCTGGTGGAAGGTGTTGTCTTAAGGGGGTGCAGAAGGTGTGCAGCTCACTGGGTGGGGAGACTCAGGGATAGGTGGTGTCTCATAGAATCAGAAAATCATTAAGGTTGGAAAAGACCTCCAAGATCATCTAGTCCAACTGTCAACCCAACATCAGCATGGCACCTGGCTTTCTGATCATCTGTGGGTGTTCCTGGTCTCCCCATGGACTCTTTGACCTTTTTGCAGGGTGTCATTCACCACTTCTTTCCCCAAATGCTTTGGGAAAAGGATCAGCACACTCTGGGTAACATCTTCAGCAGCCCAACCTGCCTAACAGGCACCACTCACATCTCTGAACTGGACCAGACCCAGGTCTCCAAGCTCAGCCACGCAGCAGTAGGCAGCCTCCACTTGCAGGAAGAGCTGCATCAGGCTCATCTCCTCACTCCGAAAGACAGAGGCCATTTTGGCTGGCCTCCTCTTGCCCAAGCGTCTGCAGAGGCCTCAGCAGCTGTGTGGTCTTCCTCACCCAGAGAGGTACTGAAGGTGCTGTGGGAACATTGGCATCACTGAATCACAGAATCAGAGAATGGCTTGTGATGGAAGGGACCTCAAAGATCACCTTGTTGCAACCTCTCTGCCACAGGTAGGGTTAACAATTGATAAATCAGACACTAGATCAGGTTAGTCAGGACCCCAGCCAGCCTGGCCTTGAACACCTCCAGGGATGGGGCACCCAGAACCTCTAAGGGCTGGAGGCTAACACAATGCTGCCCATCACATCCTTCATAAAGGTTTCTTCTACTACTGAAAGCAGAAGCTTCCTCAGGCACACAAGGCTGCATCCCACCAGTGTGGGGATGGATAACAAGGTGTGTATGCAGCACAGAGAAGGGGAACCGCCAGTCTCCTAGTGCAGATACTAATCAAATATTGGGCCTCATCCTTTGCTGGGCCAAAGATGCTTCAGACCACTGCACTCAGACTCTTGTGAAGGACTCAGTTTCTCTTTGTCTTCCACAGTGCAGGGCAGAAGACTTGTTAATGGCAGCTTACAGTTGTACTGCAATTAGAAAGAGGCCAGACTGGTTTCTATCACTGCCACTGGTGGTGTGAGCACAGCATTGCAAAAACGTCTGGAGTATGGTGTAGGGGAATGGGCAGGAGCATTTTATTTAAATTAAAATAAACTCTAAGATTTAAAAAACATTTTCTCCCCATAAGAGACTGTTTTCAAAATGAGAAAAATGACATACCATCCATTTCGTATCAGTTCCTTTCTCCTGTATGCTTCCCATTATTTACCTCAGGTAGCTTGAACATACAAATTGCCTATAGCCATTCTTGCACAAAATTAACTAATTTACTTGCACAAACACAGTAATTATTATTGCTCAAGGAAAAACACGCAAGTAGATATATTTCATGCATGCATTTAGTTTTGAGAATTCAGTAGCAAACCTACATCTTTTAAACAGCAAACCAAAATCCCTATATAACCTCACTTTTTCTTGTTGACAGGGATAGGAAGCCAGGTAACCTCAGCCTGTCTTTCAACCTTCTTACAGTTTTGTTTGGATTATAGTTGTGTTTTTTATAATGCAGGTAAGACTCCTCTTAAATATGCTAAAAACATTTTGTAGGGTGTTAGATGCTGTTGAAGAGAAGCACCATAGTCACTAGTTTGTATTTGCTCCATTGCCCTGTGAGTTTTCCTTGTCTTATTACTCTATTCATTCAGTAGATGATTTAAGACACTGAAAATACAGTATACAAAACAAAATTTGTTAAAATAAAGTTTGTCTCATGCCAGTTGCAGTGGGTCAAGTAAGGATATAACCATTGAAAATGTCTGGACATTTTCAACAGAGTAATTCTCTCAGGAAAAAGACCCAAAAGCTGCACCCACACCCACACTATTCACGCAAAAATAACAGAAATTCCCTAGCTCTGATTTTCAAAGCATTGAAAAGGTCATCAAAATGTCCCCCACCTTAACTTCTTTAGGCTGAAAAGCATGGAGAGAATATAAATTAAGGCAGTCTGTCATTCTAAACTGGCAGTTAACTTCCATTAAGAAAATGTTAAATCTTTAGAATTGAACAATCAAAACTAAAACAAGTATCTGAAGTATTTTAGTTGAATCTACTTTTCTTTTGCAACCAGCCAGGGAAAAAAACCCTGAGGCTCACCCCTCTTGGTTTGGAATGAAAGAGGAAAAAGGCAAATAAGAGAATGCTCTTTTTATCAAGAGAGCCTGTTCGGAGGACAGCAGAGCTCTCTCCCTCCATCCTGCAGGTACAGGCAGCTTTCCAAAGAGCTTCTCCCAGATGTGCCTCTCTCATCGTTCCCCAGCCCAACTGCTTTTTGCTTTGGTGAAATAACAGTTAACAGAAAGTCACTCACGCTTCCTCCGCTTGCTGGTTTCCAGTGGTGTTACATGAACACGCACCAGGCTGCGGGCACGCTGCTGGGTGGCTCACAGGTGCTGCACTGCGCTCCTGTCCCTGAGCTTATCCCTGTATCCCAGTGGATGGCTGTGGCCACCGGGCTGTGCTGTGAGCAGCAGGTTGTCCCTACTGAGCTCTGTGCTGGTCCGGACCAGAGAAGGGAACACTGCTCGTGGCCTCGGGTGGCCCAGAGCCGGAGCTTTCTGGCTGGGTCCCCACCTCCCTGTGCCGTGGTGATGTGTTGGGACTAACATCACACGGTGCCTGAAAACGAGCCAGAGCCTTTGAAATCTGCTGCACGCTGGGATTTATAGACCTATAACAGGTCACTGGCAGTGCTGGGCGCAGAGTCTGCAATCAGGGAAGCGGAAAACTGCCGTGCTGTTTCTTGTTGTGTTTCTTCAGCACAGCAAAGGACAGAGAAACAAGGGGAGATTGAAGGTTTCCTCCAGCCAAAGGGTCTGCCATGGCTGCTTAGCAAAGTGAGGGACACAGGTGCAATGGGCTGAGCCAGAAGTGCTCTATTAGATAGAGGCAGTGAAGAGAGCAGAAACACAATTCTCACTGCTGGAAATTGCTGCATGCAGGAGAAAGATGGCTTTACAGCCCTTCCCTGCCCTAGAGAAAGTGCTGCCCCTCCCAAAACCAGTGGCACAGCTCCCACTGAGGGCAGAGGAGAAGGGCTTCATCCCATTAAATGTGTGGTTGTGTCACTGCTAAGCACAACGCCCATAGGGAGTCCTGCTTGAAGAAAATGCATGGCTATGCTTAAGTTGCAAAGTGCCCCTTAAAGCAATGTTTGGGCTTGTGTAGGTTCCCAGCAGCCTTGACACAACCTGGGTACAGTGCGTCCAAGGGAACAATTCTGCTGGCTTGGAACAATAGTTAGTTTTCTAGCACAAAGCTTTCCATCCAAAGCAGCTAGGAGTGGCCCTGCCCAGTAGGCCAGCTGCTGGGACAGGACTCGTGCTGCTTTCTGAAACACGCTGCCTCCAGCTGAGTGACCCAAAATGAATGCTTAAAGCCCATAAGAGCAAGCTGTGCTACCCTGGCCACGCGACCCGGCTGACTGAGCAGGGAGCAAACACGGGGCACAGGGATAAAGCTCTCCTGCCCTTTCCCCCCTCTTTGTATGCAGAGGAGAGCAGCAGAAAGCATCTCCTATTTCATGCCTTTGGCACTGAGAAGTATGAACATTATTTGATAACAATCTCATTATCAGTGATCAGATTATCGCCACTGGCAGCAGGCAGAGCAGCGGATGCCGGTCAGAGGCACGAGAGCCAGGGGAGATTCCAGTCCCTGCAGTGGGCTGCTTGCCTTTCCTGGCTGCCAGGCTAGCTGAGGGCAGCTGCTTTTGGGCTCTCTGGGGTGTTCTGAAGGGGCAGTGTGGGGACACAGCATGGCTGTGGGCTCAACATTTCTCTGATAAAAACACCAGCCAGGGCTGAGAAGCACAAAGGGTACAGCTGTGCAAATGGCTGCGGTTGTTTTTCTCTGCACGTACAGAAAGCAGACCTCCTTTCATTTAAATAATAAAAATCTGGTGGTTTGGACTTCTTTCCTCTCATTTGTCCAGTTCCATAATTTAACACTGCTGTTCACAAATAGTTTTAGCTGAGATAGCCATTCCTCATGTCACTGAAGATGTTAACCATAACAACTCTCACTCCAATGGACACATTATCGGCATTGGATTTGTCTGCTTAAGGTTACAAGCTCATTGAAGCCATATTTTGAAGGCTTTATAAAGACCACTGGGGAAGGAGCTCAGCCCACAGAACCAGTAGATATCTTTTCTAGAGCTGTGCTTGGAGATTGTGCTGTCTATGAAGCAAGCATGAAAGATAGATCTGCACCTGTGATCTCACCAGTAGCACATACCCCCAAGTCTACTCTTTGGCTGATTGTACCATGATACATTCCATAGGTTGTGAATTGTCAGCTGGGAAATGTCAACCAGCCCTCAGCTCCAGTGTGTCCGCATGCAAAGCTAAGGAAGGTCTTGAACAGGCTGCAGTGGGGATGTTGTAATTTTCAGCTGCCAGGAGAATTTCATGCAGCTGTAGGTGTCACTGGGATCAGCATTTCAGACATTACCTCTCCATGCTTAGCACCGCCGCACAGAAGGCTTTGTGTGACTCTGCTAGTCATTAACTTGTAAGCTTTTGTTCACTCAATCTACCTCCTATTGCAGCAGCTAATCAGGGTAGCACCTCAGGTAAAATCATAGAATATCCTGAGTTGGAAGGGACCCACAAATGTCTTCAGGTCCAACTTCTAAGTCCACACAGCACAGCCCAAAAATCAGACGTTCCTGAGAGTGTTGTCTAAGTGCTTCTTGAACTCCGGCAGTTCAGGGCCATGCCCACTGTCCTGAGCAGCCTGTTCCTGTGCCCAACCACTGTCTGGTGCAGAAACCTGTTCCTAACCTCCACCTGACCCCTCCCCCTGATGCAGCTCTGTGCTGTTCCCTTGGGTATGAAGAAGCCAGAGTGGGGTGAAGTTAAGCTGTTCTCAGGTGTCTTACATAAAGAAAGGATTTGTCCTTACACCAATTACATGCCCAGAAATGGTCAGTCTGGTCTGCTGTGCTCACAAGTTGTATGTTTTTGCCCTGAGTTAAACACAGAGATACTGCTCAGTTCCTGGCAAACTAGTCACTTCAGGGAAGCAACAGGGTTGTGGTCACAAACAGATTTCAACTGGAACACCAAATACAAACATGTTGCATACGTAAACACAAAATGCATTTATAGACAGAGTGAGGGTATATGTATGAGTGATAAAGGTAATAACTCCCTGAGAACCACACCCAGGGTTGATGCACCAAGGGTAAAATCTTGTTCAGCAAAGAAACTTCACTCTGAGGTTCTATCTCTGGCACAAAATACACAATCGCAGAATCACAGAATCACAAGGGTGGGAAGGGACCTCAAGAGATCATAGAGTCCAACTCCTTGCCAAAGCAGGTACCTTACAGTAGGCCGCACATGTAGGAATCCAGATGGGTCTTGAATATCTCCATAGAAGGAGACTCCACAACCACTTTGGGCAGCCTGTGCCAGTGCTCCATCACCCTGTTAGTAAAAATCTTCCACATACAATTAGTATGCACTGTCATCTTAATAGTGATCAGGGAAGCAGACCAGCAGCCCTACACGCTGTGCAAGAGTCTCCAAAGGGAGAGAAGTACATAGTAAAGGAAGGTAAAGTAAAGGCATACCTTGAGCAGCGCATGTACACGAGTGTAGGCAGCAAGTGAGGGAAAGCTTTGGAGAGCCTTATTGCTCTGCGAACAGTCACAGCACTGAAGTATGAAATAAGAAATGAAACAAATCCAAATCTGTGTCAGGAGATGATTTCCTAGGGCTCTCGTGCCTGAACTTATCAAGCTAAGCCTTCATTTCCATTCCTATCCAAAAATCACTGAAGCCAAACACAGCCTTTTCTCTGCTTCAGGAGACATAGGAGCAAGCCCCTTCTGAGTACTACAGAGGGAATAAATGTTGGAGAAGAAATACATTATGTTAATTGTAAAAAGTATTTTCAGCATCCCTCAAAGTGGACATGTTTACCTGCAAGCTGGCAAGGAGTATATAGGTAAGAGTTAAAATTCATACTTGTAATAGCAGGGCTGTTTCATCTTCTTTAATTTCCCCTAAAACATTCCGTGCTGCACAGAACACTTTGGTGCTCATTATTTCTGCAAAATTAACTGCCAGGTCAACTTTCAGCAGGAGCTATGGTTGAGAGATTCAGGAGGGACGGGTAGAGCTGGAAGCAAGCAGACTTGCCTTCTCAGCACAGAACAGAGCTTTTGTTTAGCTTTGATGCAACTGTGTGCTCAGATAAAAGCATGAATTAGATAAAACTGGCATGAAGGGACTTAGGCACAGAATCAAGCAGATGTGGTGATGCCCTCCAGGCCACCTCCAAGCAACCCTGAGCAATAGGAGTGTTTTTACAGCATGTTTCCTGCCGTGACACATGACTATCTGTGTCAAGAGCTACTAGCACTGGGGTCACGCACCCAGCACAATGTCAGCTGAGCAAGACATGGTACTGTCCCAGCAGGACATGCCATGGCTGCTCCCGGTCACCAGCCAAAGGACAGGGCCTGTAGTACTGGGAGGCAGCTGCCACAGACCGGCCAGTGGCAGCCGTGACTCCTCTAGCCCTGGTGCTGTGTTGACATCTCAACAGAAGGACGAGGATGACGTGTGCTGTCCTTTCCAGCTGCCCTGCCCCACTCTGCAGCTCAGTGAGGTCTTTCTCCAGAGGAATGTCAGTGTGGCAACCCTGAACATGGCAGTGGGTTGGAGCTCAGTGATCTTTAAAGTCCCTTCCAACCCAAGCCATTCTGTGATTCTATGATTCTACGACACTGTGATGAGGAATAGATAGGAGCAGCACAGCCAACAGTCTGGGGAGCTGCAGTGATGTGTGACGCCTGTCAGCCCAAGGCAACACCACAAGTACTTTGGTAGCACGGCTTTTCCTGACAGATGGAGATGTGCTGTGTTAGCAAGAAGGTGGCATTACTGCAGGAGAAGAAGAAATAAAAGCTCTTTCAGCATCATCCATGGGTGGTGAAGGCAGTGACTCGGGTGTGTTCATAGGGTAAGGATGGTGGGGACTTCTGTGCAGGGAGTTCTGTAGCCTGAACCCATAATCCAACCCATTACCTCTCAGATAGTTAAGGGAAGGATGTTGTTTCTGGGTGATAGATGCTAGTAGTCTACACAGACCAATTGGTTTCAGCCCATTTTTGATGGAAAAGTGTCCATATCCCATGTTAACTCAGCATTTGCTGGGACCAGATAGCTTTTTATAGGCTTCCATATAGCTCCTTTGAAGAGGCATTGCTTCCAGGCAGCTTAGCTGGGGCGGAATCAATTCAACATGCCAAATAAGAGCCATGGGGAAACAAGTTCCCTGTTCTGATGATACTCTGTGCCTCCCAGCACTTTCAATCCATCATGCAGGATCAAATGGAGAGCAAGAGGGCAGCAGCTGCCTGGGGATCCCACTGGAAGGGCTGGCTCCAGAGGCATTTCCTCCCTCAGACTGCAGCAGGTTCTGGGGTGAAATCCTCAGGCTTGACCTTCAGGGACCCTACACCTGCCTTGGTGCTCATATCCACCACCTTTCAGGGCTGTCATGATCAGAGCACTTCTCTTTCCTCACCCTGTTGTGGTAGGTGTTCAAGGTGTCCTGGCAGCAGGAAGCTCCTTTGCTCCACCCTCTGCCCTGCACGCCAGCTGTCTGAGTGTATCAGGGATTTGCTGAACCACTGCTGCCAGAATTGGCACGCTGATCCTTGCAGCTGCTCGGCAGGAGCTGGACCCCTGGCGCGATGCTCTCTTCCCACAAGCCCTGGGCAGCCTTCGTCATGCTCTTCTTCATCACTGTGCTCCAGTGCTCCTGTACTGAAGGTATTTCTCTTCCCTTGTGCTCTACTTTCTGTACCCTGCCATTTCCCCCACTCCTCTCTCTCTATGTCTAAGGCTACTGCCCACTGACAACGCCTTGTTTTTTAGAAACAATGTAGTCTCCCTTGTCACATCCAGAAGGTGTAAAGAGATAGAATTGCATAATCCTGACGAGACTTACTCAATGTGGTGGATCACAGCATCTTTCAGCCAGCTATTTACAAATCCACTATAAATGTGACTGAGCTGCAGGTTGCTCTGCTGAATGGCAACGAGACAGGGGACCACCGTTTCTTGGCCTTCACTTGCTGAGGCAGGAGACCACTTGAAATATCTCCCAGGAGGCTCAGTTTAGTCTGGTTTAGCTGTGAGGAGGTGGTTTCTGCAGGAAATCTGGCTTTGCTGTCCCCTTATTTGGAGAAACTGCCTAAAGCCAAAATGTAAATGAGACCTGTGCACAGCTCCTGTCTCATCATGATACTGCCCACATTTGTATACCACCACCAGCGGACATCAGCGACATGCTTAAAGATGGACTTGATCTGACAGCCTGTCCTTTGGGCTGCCACATCTATAAACATGAAGCCTGTGCTCAGCAGCGGTTTCTTCCACAGGTCATGCAGAGGTTTTAATGTTTCTTCCAGTGCTCCAGCAAGGTACTTATTAACCCAGAAAATAAGTTATGGGCATGGCCAAGGTCATTCAGCAAGTCCTAGCAGAGCTGCGAGGGAATGAGGAGCACTCCAATCCTGCCCTGGAGGAGGCTGCCTGTGGATCCACTCCCCATTGGGCAGCAGTAGGGGAAGCTGCAGCCTTGATGACATGAAACTGAAAAATCAACAGGTGACCCCAAGAGGAGACCATCTGCAAGACCACCTCTTTTTATTTACTGTTGCTTGGAAAATACCAAATTCTAAACAAAACTTTGATCTGTTCTGTTTTCCTAAGCTGAAGTTAAGCCTGAGATATAATTTTAAAGTCTTTCAATGAAATCAAACTGGAACTTAATTTTGCTCCCTGTCATACTCCAAGTTATCAGCTCAGGAAATAGCTCTCTCACAGCCTCTGCTCAGCCTCTGGACCAGGAGCCCATTGGAGACTGTGCTTGCATGTAGCACCCTGTTCAGGTTGTGTTATTATACCTCTACAGAGCATCATTTCAGTGCAGGATATTTCATCTGGCTGAACTCAAGCTGGGCTGCTCGTAGTGGCCCAGGAAGAGATATTTCTTTGGCTCCCCTCCTTCTGCAGCAGGGAACAGGTTGGTGCTCATGCACAGGGACCGCAGCAGCCTGTGCTTCTCCCACATGGGCATCCCTCAGCCATCCTAGCCTGCAGCACTTTGAGGTTTGCACTATGGCTGAAGGAAAATGGGTACTGGAATGCCTAAGAAGGGTTTGCCCCGTGGCACCGTGTACAGAAGTGGAGGGCTGCAGTTCAGCTGCAGCACTGCTCTGGAGTGTCATGTGCCCTGATTCTAGGTAGGAAGCAGGTTAAAGAGGCAAAATCTTCCCTGAAGCCCCTCTCCCTCCTTTACCTATATCTGTGTGTTGTATTTTCCAGCCTGAGCTGGTTAATGAGCTCTGCTTTCCTCTTGTGCTTTCCTTTTGACAGCTGCTGGAGCCTCCAATATTTCAACGAGCACCATGCACACAGCTGAGTATGAACCACCATGTCTTAGTAAGTTTTTGTAGATCATTATTACCATGAAAAACCCAGGTAAGGAGACTATACAAGTCACTGGAGAGGCTATCCTGGAAAAGAATTTGTTATTATTTGCTGTTATCATGGCCTCAGTTGCAGGTGAAACTCTAGGAAGAGATGGGCATCCCTTTCCCCTCTCTGGGCAACTCCAGCTCTCCTGGGTGCTGAGGTTTCATGCTCAGCTTCCATTCCAGCCCAAGGAGCTGAGGGACATTTTGGTTCCCTAAGCTCCTTTCAATATTTCTGCCTCAGAACCCAGCTGGTTATCTTTACTGTTACCCATGTGATGGAAAACATATGGCAGATGCCTTCAAATAACAGCATGAACATGGCAACTAATGATATTCCTCAACTTACTTTAGGAAATTATTTCATTTTTAGACATGTAAAGCAGTGATCTCCCAGTCTGCAGCCTGCAAGACACAAGGAATTGACATTTAACAGTCCAGCAGAGAGCAGCCACTGGTTCTATTGCCAAAAGAGGCATTAGGAACCTGAAATATTGGAAATCCTGCAGATAGAGTCTCTGCTAGAGATTCTCATACTCTGTCCCATTAAACTTTCTCCACACCATGTTTATTTCTCATAGAACGGCTTAGGCTGGAAGAAACCTTAAAGACCATTGAGTTCCATTTTTCATTGTAGACAGATACTTCTGTCACACTGCATTCCTACAACTGACCAAGCAGATGCTAATTAGGTTTTATAAAAGATTTCAGCAACGGTGGGTGCAGGGGTAAGGGGACTGGCTCAGGTGTTTGGCCAACTGGGATGACCAAGTCTTGAAAACACATAGATGAAACTGAATATTGCTACCCTTAAGAGCCAGGCTTAGAGGCCAAGAGATGGCCAAAGGCAGGGTGACAGGCTACAGGGCAGACAGTGAAGTCAGCATCTCACCTGCCTTCTAGCAAAGAACCTGCTCTGTGCTTAGCTTCCCATCAGCTCACTTCTTTTCTTCTCCACCAGAGGTGGACTTCTGCACATTAGCAGCTGTGTGCTGTCCGACTGGTATGGACGATTACGGATGGATTGCAGCGGCTGTTGGCTGGAGTCTCTGGTTTCTGACCCTCATTCTGCTCTGCATGGAAAAGGTCATGAAGCTCCGGCCTGACGAACCCAAATATTTGGTAGCCTGAAGCAGGGCAAGTCAGCGAGCAGCAGTGAGGTACAAATAGACTGACAAAGCATTTCAATCACTTCCCGAACAAAGAGAACTTGCTTTCAGACAAAAGTAGTCCACACATAAGTGGGGGACCTGCTGGGACTCCGTCCTTCCTGGCACGATCAGAGCTGCTGGCCCAAGCATGGAGCTCCAGCCAGTCCCAGCCGGCCACCATGGACATCCCAATGCACACAGACAACGTTTAGAAACACAGAATCATCAAGGTTGGAAAGATCACTGGGATCATCTAGCATTACTGTCAGCCCATCCCCACCATGCCCACTAATCGTGTCCCTCAGTGCCACATCTACAGATCCCTTGAATACCTCCAGGGACAGTGACTCCACCACTCCGTAATTTCCCTGAGCCCACGCAAGCCTGCCCTGAGGCAAGACCCTGTAGGACCAGGTAGCAGGCTCCCTGCTCCAATTCAGCCCAGAACACCCTTAATTTGAAAGAGCAGTGGGCTGGTTTCTGGAGGATCAATATCACCAGATTCAGTACTGTGGGCCAGGTTATATCACTAAAAGAATGCAACTCACTGATTATACTGAGTAACTTTTGTTGACTAAACCAAAGTGTTTACTGATACCAAGAGAAACACTGTTTTGGAAACTGGAGGCTTGTTTGGGCTGGTTTGAAATTAGAACTAATTATTCCACTGCAATGTACATGTGAACTGCTTTGTGGGAGGTTAACGTTGGTTGTATCTATTCAGCTTGCACCTGTCTAATTAAGACACACTACACCATTGCAAATGGGTTTTAAACCAGTATACTCAGGTACAATGCTGTTCCTATTTATGTAAGGTGATAATAAATGTTCTTGATGGAAGGATTCCCACAGACTGGCTTAATCCTAGTTTACGTTGATATAGCTTGTATCAGTAAGGAAGTACCCCACCCAAACTGCTAGAAACGTGATCTTATTGAGAAATATTCACACAGCAGTGCTTGCCTCACCATAATCAAGTCATCTTATTTGGGGGAGTTGCACCACTTTAATATCTTTCTATTATTAAAATCATAAATCAGCATGAAACCCATGAGACATATATAGAATAGCAAACCTCCTAGAGACCAACTGAAAAGAAACACAAAAGACTATCCTTAAACCAAGGAAAGCTATAGTGGAGATTTGTATCTATTAGATATTAAAGTTTAACCTCAACTTACCAACACATAACTTTTTGGGCTTAGAAAAGATACAAATCAGTTTAAGACTCCTTGGATTATTTCTTGCACAACCAGGCATTCAATCAGGACAGTTCTATACCTGTTCAAACTGGCACATGGGTCTTATCAGCTTTCCACAGGATACATCCTTCCCTATAGATTCATAGAATCCTTAGAGTTGGAAGGGATCTTTAAAGGACATCCAGTCCCATTCCCCTGAAATGAACAGGGACACCACAGCCAGACCAGGTTGCTTAGAGCCTGGTCCATCCTGGCCTTGAAAGTCTCCAGGAATGGGACATCCCCCACATCTCTGGGCAACCTGCTGCAGTGTCACACCACCCTCACTGTTAAAGACTTTTTCCTTCTATCTAACCAAAATCTCCCTTCTTTAAGGTTGAAACCATTTCCCCTTGTTCTGTCATCACAGACCCTGCTAAAGAGTCTGCCCCTTCTTTCCTGCAGCTGCTCTTTAGATACTTCATAAGCATTTTAGATACTTTAACTATAGTTAGGGTATCATGGTTTGGCTGTGGTTGAACTTAATGATCTTGAAGGTCTTTTCAACCTGAGCAATTCTATGATTCTATGAAAGGCCACTGTCAGATCACCTCGCACCTGATCTTTCCTTACAGTGGGAGTGACATTGCTTCCTCAGTCCCCTCCTACCAAACCAAACATTTGAGGGCTGTGTGATGAGAAGTTATCAGAGAAGACCAAGGCAAAAAAAGTTAAGTACCTCAGTCCTCTCCTTGCCTGTTGCTACCAGCCTGCCTGTGTTGCTCACTGGGAGGAGTATGCCCTCCTGGACTCCCATTTCTTGTTGAGGTACCTGTAAGAAGCCTTTCTTGTTGTTCTCGGCATCCCTTGCCCGGTTCAGTTCAAGCCAGCCCTCAGCTTTCCTGACCTGGTCTCTACACAGCCTAGCAGCTTCCTTATACACTTACCATGGTACCTGTCCCTGTTTCCACTACCTATACATTTTCTTCATACTCTTCAGTTTGACCAACAGGTCCCAGTTCAGCCATGCTGGTCTCCTGCCTTCATTTGCTGACTTGCTACACCTATGGATGAAGAGCTCTTGAGCACTGAGGAAAGCCTCCTTGAAGATCTGCCAGCTCTGCTCTGCACCCTTGCCCTTGAGTACAGTGTCCCAGAGTGTTCTGTAGACAAACTCCCTAAAGAGATGGAAGTTAGCTTTCCTAAAATGTAGCATCCTAATTTTACTCCATCCATGGTGTGCTGTTACATTTCCTGAAATACTTTAAGATGAGGAACTCACACAGTAGAACAGCTTGTGGGCTATATTCCCTATTTCGAAACAGATCAAGTCACAGTAAAACGTCTGTTTTGTATGCACAAGTTTATAGAATCATTTGAGTTGGAAAGGACTCTAAAAGGTCATCTTGCCCAATACACCTCCAATGAACAGAGACACCTACAGCTCGATAGAGGCCCTCCAGCCCGACCTTGACTGTCTCCAGGGCCGAGGTATTCACCACATCTCTGTGCAACCCGCACCAGTGTCTCAACACACTTACTGTAGAAAACATTTCTTATATCCAGTCTAAATCTTCACTCTTTTAGTTTGAAACCACTTCCCCTTGTCCTACCACAACAGACCTTTCTAAAGGCTTCTCTACAGTATAATGCCTTAAAAATATAGTCCATAAGCCAGGTCATAGACTCACTTATTTCATGTTATTTCGTATTCCTAACAGTACCATTGACACTGTAATACCTATTAAAGTACTACAGCTGTAATAGTGTTATTATGCCCAACTCATGTATCGCTGTCTCAGCTTTGTTCCATTAAATGGTGCTACACTAATATATGTACACAGATATACAGCACATGACCTCTTTTTAGTGTTTCGTTTTTCGCGCTGCAATTCGGGAAGTTTATAATTTTCATTCCCACAGGAAAACCTGGAAACAAAGCATTTACTAATTTATCACTCTGTATACATCATTCCTTCTGTGTTAACATACTGTCCCATGCTATATCACCTGGTTTAGGTGGTGGTTTTGGTTTAGGCTCTCAGAAATGTCAAAGCATGTAAAAAAAATAAGATGATGGCTCATATCACTCATTAAACCGCCCACTATCCTCTCAGATGGAAATCTTAACGCTCCAATCATCTATAGTACCTTGATTGGTCAAATTCTATGCTCTTGCACCAAAAAATTATTCAGTGGAAGAAGGAAAAGTGATCTACTCCAGCTCATGTGATTCAGTACAAACAAAGCCAAAATGGTTGAAGTGTGGACGGCTAAATGTAAATACTTGGGAGAGTTGCTGCTGTACAGGTATCTGAACACACAGAACAGCAGAGAGCACGCAACCATTCAGCACTTCTAATACTGCACAAGAGAAACATCAGAAGTGGTGCAGGACTCCAGGGAACCTATTTTAATTAGCCCGGGTACGATATCGATCACATCTGACCGGTGATTTTTATAAATCCTTAATTTAAGTCTAAATTGATTGATATGTGATGCATGACTCTTCATCTTTTTAGAAACTATTGCTCCGGTAATGACTCGCATTACTCACTGCCTCTTATCCTTGGGGTTTTAGTGAATGAGCTACATATTAAGCAATTGCATTTTACAATGATTACACTTTGCAAAATCACCAGAGGGATGAAAACTGGCAAGCATCAGAGGTTCCTGCTCACAGAGAAAATACAGAGGTTAAATTCTTAAGAAAAGTTTCTCTGTGCTGGGAATTGGTAGGAGCTTTGATAAAGCCACTAGAAAGACTAGGATTTCATAATATTACTATAATTAATTACAGGCAAGGAATGAAATACAGGAAATCTTAGGAAGCAAACACCCACTCTCCTCTGTACGCTCCAGATCCCATTCATTTTGCGGTATCAGTGGCAGCAGCCTCTCCTGTGGAATTCAAACCCAACTGCGGATCTCTGTCCCAGAATCAAATACGTGCTTCTCAAAGAGCTTTTACTCCCAGCTCCAATTTTGTTGTAACTTCCCAGAAATAGGTACAAGGTCAAACAACACACTGTTGTCTCCCAGTCTGCAAACCGACTGGAAAAAAACACAGCTCAAAGAGACATGCAGATCTTTGCTGTGTGTTTTGAAGGTAGGAAATCTAGAAACACATTCAAGTTAACCATTTTGCTTCCCCACCACAAATAATCATCTATGGTCCTGTTGACACAAAACTCTTCTCCAAATCTCACACGCTGCTTTTTACAGTGTTCTTAACTACAAAGGCTGAAGAACAAAAGACTAACCGTATAAGTCTACATTTTCCCAAATGCTAGTGTCAGAGGTAAAGTCACGTTTTCTGTATAGAAAGACACACTTTGGGGACAGCATGAGCTGCCACCACCACTCAAGTTGTGTCAGTCCTGAACCCTCCATTTCCATCTTTCTAAAGGTCCTCTGCCTGCCAGATTACCAATTCAGGGAAGTAAAAAAGCCTGAGGATTTATAACTTAGTTCAGATGAAGATGCCACAGGCTGGAGAAACTTTGCTGCAACAACAGCAAGGTGGGATTAAAGGTCCCTCTAGCTCAGCTCCGTCTCACAGCAGTTGCCATCTGGAGAAGAAGATAAAAGTGCAGTGCACGCAGCAATCCACCATGCCTTCCCTCCCTGCCTGAGCTTGCAGGTGAAATACAGCACCCTTCTGAAACACAACTGGGCTCTCTTGCAAGAGCTCATCCCCCAGGCATTTTGAAATTAATCCTCTGAGGACTGTAGGTAGTTCCATGCAATAACACCTTTTCAGTGACTTTTTCTTTTCAACTTTTTCCAGGTGATTACAGTCACTCCTGTTCCCCCTGCTTCTCCTTCCCACTGAGCTCATTTCTCATAAATTTCACATATTCACAACTTTTGTGAAAGTTTGTGCACTGACTTAAGCACAGTATTTTACCCTGTAAGTACTTCATGTGAGTGACTTCAAGACGTGTATAGACCCTTTCCTAATTCTTAAGCCCAAATTAAAACTTTTTTCTACCTCTGTGATCTTTGGTGGATCTTCCAAACTATTCATTTGTTTCAGCTTTACCTCTACTAAAGGCCATTTATTCAATACACTAGGTTCCTTCCCTTTGTTTCCTGTCTACAGCTGCACCCATTGCTGGTTGCAACAAAGCAGAAACTCCTACCTTATCATTTCATTCTCTTCAGGTTGGATATTGGAAACATTTCTCCTTGGAAATAGCAGTACAGGCTGCATATGGAGGTGTTTCAGAGCTGGGTGGATGTGGCACTGAGGGACGTGGTCAGTGGGCATGGTGGGGATGGGCTGGTGGTTGGACTGGATGATCTCAGTGGTCTTTTCCAACTTTAATGGTTCTATGATTCCCTTTTCAGGGGGAAACATTTAAAATCAAGTCACTGCCCAACTGATGATATATCTATATTCTGTCTATTACTTCTCCTCACCAAGGATAGGTTTGGGGTTTTTTAATATATATATATATTTATTAATGTTTTTGTATCTATAGCTTTTCCAATTTCTTTGTCTGATTAGAAGGAGAAATCCAGTTGTACCAACATACAAAACTAAGGTTGCTCAGTCACAGGGAGAACTACTCTAGTTTGTACTTCTCATGTCACAATACAACATGTGCGACCAAATTATTTTTTTTCAATGGAACTTTCTGGAGCAGAGGATTTTAGTACTTTTTCAGGTCCTCTACAACTCTGTTTGCTTTGTCTGAATGGGAAAGAAGGGAGGTATCTACAAAGCAACCTCTTTGCTAGACTGTTTCCATGTCATATATTTATACCACATCAGTCTAGCAGCATTTATTCTAATGCAGCAGCCATTTGGGCTCAAACATACTTAGTTACCAGACATCAGCTGACCTATATTCTGTTCTCATACTATATGATAGTGCTAAGTGTGATGTTAATTCCTAAATAAGAGACTAAATACTGCTTATCGTCATTCATGTTAAATGCATCTTTAGTACAAAGCTGCAGGACAGTCATACCCTTTGCTTCCAGGTAGAAACGTGATTGTTGTATCACAGAACTGTAGGGGTTGGAAGGGACCTCTAGAGATTATCCATTGCAACCCCCTGCCAAAGCAGCTCCCTAGCCCAGGTTGCACAGGTAGGCATCCAAGCGGGTCCTGAAGGTCTCCAGAGAAGGAGACTCCACCACCTCTCTGTGCAGCTGTGCCACTGCTCCGTCACTGCACTGTGAAGGAGTTCCCACACACATTTGTGCAGAACTTCCTATGCTTCAGTTTGTGGTCCTTTCCCCTTGTTCTATCACCACACACTGCTGAGAAGAGTCCGGCCTCGTCCCTTTGCCTCCCGCTCCTTAGATATTTATAGATGTGGATCAGATCCCCTCTGAGTCCTCTTTTATCAAGGCTGAACAGACCCAGGTCTCTCAGCCTTTCCTCATAAGGGAGGTGTTTCATGCCCTCTATCATCTCTGCAGCCCTCCACTGGACTCTTTCAAGGAGATCCCTGTCTTTTTTGTACCAGAAGCCAGGGATCTCCTTGAAACATAAGTAATAATAATAAATAAAAATTAAAAAATAATGCTACATTGATTATGCTGTCTTCTAGAAATGACAAAATCTTCCATTAACTTCTCTGCAGCTCTACCACATTCTGTGCAAAACCAAGAATGTGGTTTCCAATGCCCTAGAAAATTCTCTTCCACATGTTAGTGGAGAATAGCAAGATACATCAATGATATCAACTTTGCCACACATCTAGAAATCCTTTACATGGGAAAGTCTGTATCTATATTCTTTTGAAGCGCTCTTGTTTAAAGGAGAAATCATCAAGCTCAAAGGAACTGTCACACGGATCAAAATCATCAATGGCAATGCTGGATAATACGAGTTCCATGCTCAATGCAACGCGGCTTACTCAAAACCATTCTACTAAGGGTTGCAAAGGCCAACAAATACTGTAATGGGCTCATGAGTCTGTGTATGCCCAAATCACCCGTATCTCAGAGAATCTGAGCAACTTCCTATGTGCCAACTAAGTTGAAGTAGTACTGATATTTGCAAATTCCCAATCCTGTTTCGTTAACTCCTTGGGTAAAAGCTTCCTAATTTTTATTTTTATTGTAATATTTTAAAATTCCTGTTATTTTAGTCAAATTTCTGTCAGATCTGCATCTCAGAACCAGAGGAGAGTGGTGCATTGCCAAATACAACACCACGTAAATTTCTCCTTGAAGTTTTTTCCTGAAACACAAAGTGGTATCCTGCTACTGCTTTTAACTCATAACAGCACTAAAACATTCTGACAACCTGGATGAGACAAGCAACCTCCTGGACACCACTTGCCAAAAACCTTAGAGAAGCGATCATGGGATCATGTCAGAGTTAATAAGAAGCACAGACATTAGCATATAAATGGAAATGCCAAACAATGTAATTTTCATCTTTCAGTCTGTTTCTCACTCTTAATTCTCATTTCCCTTTGCCTGCTCTACCTACGGCAATACCAGGATTACCTACGAAAAGATTGTATCAGGGATCCAAAGCATTCATTTCAAAAGACTCTTCAGAGCAGTTGCTCAAATGCACCAACATTTATTCTGATTAAGGCAAGATGTAACAGCTTAAACTTCCAGCTATGAAGAACTACTCAAAGCTAGGGAGAAATGGCCATTCTGAAAGAGAAAATGTACTTTAAATGCAAAGAGTACCAAGTTGAAGTAACACAGAACAAAGATGAAACATTCTGACTCAGCAAGCTATGGAGGGCTAATAAATGTGTATTCTAGCCCTAATCAAACAGGATTCACAGGACTGCTCTGGACAAGTCTTTCTAAAAAGGAAGGGCAACTCTACCTGATTTTTACTTCTCAATTTCTTACTGTCTGAGAGAGTAGACTCCCTGGGACCTGTAAGTTACGCTAGATATATCTTACCAAGAGCACCCCAAGCTGTAATGCAGATTTTGCAAAATGAATTTTCCTTTCTAAATATCCATGTGACTCAATGGTTTTCAGTGGAAGTCATGCAGTCATCAGTAGGGACATTGTACTTGACCAGCATTTGGATCTTAACTAGTAATCCTAATGGTATGAGCTGCAGTAAGCTGAGCTTGCTCTGCACTCGCTGAACTCATGTCAGACAGAGAAAAAAGAACCTTTTATAGTCTTTCCCCTGATATCACCCGCTTTGCATAGGGCACTCATTACAACAAAGAAATCAGACTTCTCAAGTACCCAGGTACACTCAGCCCAAAATACTGCGCAACAAACACTCATCAACATGCCTATAAAGTTTCCTTCCTAATTTCCACCTCATCAGTATCTAACATCTATAAATACCACAGTACATGAACGAGAACAGCTTGGTGGCACACCAAGGTCTTTCCCACCCTGCTGTTAAAACAAAACAAACAAAAACACAAATAAGTGGAAGAGGAAAAAGATGCCCACTATATAAGTTAACTGATTTTTTTTTTTATTTCTGCATTTAAGCAGTTTAAAGCTGCTACTTTTCTGCAGGCACATCTAAAATGTCCTGGAGAATCTCTGCTCTTGGTGACCTGCTCTTCAGTAATCTCACTGATGTGACATGTTCTCCACTTGCACAGACCAGCACTGTAAGCCGTGAAGGACTGCACAGATGATGGTTTACATTACAGAATCAGCTTAAGTGGGTGCAGGGGGGCATCCCTAAGCTTTTAGTATATACCTTTTCAGTACACTGCCATCCTGGAGACCTAATTGCTGACCTTTGCTTTTTGACAATGATGTTTTAAGTTTGTGAACAACGCTCAAGTGGGAGGAGCTGCTGGCTCCCTGCAGAGTAAAGAGACCCTGAAGAAAGATCTTGATAGATTAGAGGTCAGGGTGATTTTAACCATACGAAGTTTAACAAGATAACATGTGGATTCTGTACCTGGGAAATAAGAACAGACTGTGGGAGGAGAGGCTGGAGAGCAGTCCCAGAGAAGGGGGAGTGGGGATTCTGGTTGATAGCAAATGGAACCCAAGTCAGCAGTCCCTTCCAACTCAGAATATTCTATAATTCTACGATTCTTTTCATCCAGTCTTAACTTTGTGCCCATATTTGCAAAACACCAAAGAGATGACGTTTTACTTTTTTTTTTCCTTTTTCTCTCCATAGAAACATATGGCTCACACGTTCCCACCTCAAAGACCCTTAAAAACTCTTGGCCAGGATATAATTTTTCCAAAGACTGGCATCTGCTAAAGAACTGACAGATAATAAATGAGGTGGAAAGCAACCTTTATGTCCTCGAGCTGAAAAACCGTCAAGCTGGAAAACAGAAGGGTGTAGTGAGGGTTAGAGTTGAAAAAATGACTTGAGCTACCTACTGCCCTCTAAATCACACAACTGGTGACTTGACTTGGGCTCAGATATGCACCAGTTTCTTTGTGTAATCCATCTGATGTGCTTTCTAGCTGTGAGTTAACACACAGTAGCATCAACTGTTCTGATTCTTCACAAATTACAATCTCTGACAACAGTTTCTAGGACAACTGTATAACTGCTGTCAGTGGTCTAATTTCAAAGTCACTGACATCAGAAGTTCACGCTCCCACAAACTTTTGAGTCATCAATCTAATCAGATATATCTATGCATAAAGGTACACAATTTTGGGGGCAATCTTTCTGAAAGTACCGTTCTTCATATGCCATTTGGGGGTTGGACTTGATGATCTCTTGAGGACCCTTCCAACCCCTATGATTCTATGACACTGCTACCATCCAACAACTTTATCTGAAGCCAAAGCATTGCAAGCACATTCCAGTTGCAAAGGGTCCATGAAATTCCACTCCCTGCTTCAAAGTACACGTATTTAGCATTATGAGTCCAGCACCTATGCAATTCTCTCCTACTTAGAACACGGTTCTCTTTCTTCATTCACATGCCCACGGACATTGACAGGGCCACGTGTGTCACGGCTTGATGGACAATATTTTATAGCATTGAAATGTGGCCCACCTTTCAAATTAACTATCTGAAAGAGGATTGTAAAATTTCCCTCTGTTTTAAATACAAGCAAGAGGTCTACATTTTGGCCACAGAAAAGAAAAACAAACCAACCAACCTAAATTACATAGCTCCAATCTTGCCAAGTTCTGTTACATGCCAAACTAAACACAAACTACACATAAATGTTACAGAAAATTATGAAGAAAGAGAAAAACCCAAGTATTCTATGAACCAGATGGTTTAGTCATGAAAATAGATGCAACAGTTGGTAGCATCTTTCTGTGCCTGTACCAACTTCTCATCTGATCAGTGTTTTTAGTAACTGGTAGGTTCATTAACAGATATTTCAAAATTCAGGATACTTTAAATTTCAGCTCTTTTTTTTTTTTTTTTTTCCTTTCTCTTAATAAGGAAATAAAATAACTGGCAAAAGAATGCAAGCACTTGGGATTGAGAAGCTTATAGTCTTTCCCCATTCCAAATTCCCAAGTGGAAACCCATTTTGGCACATGTATCTCAGAGTCTCTATGTAGCACATGAGAAAAATGGTTTTCCTGTAGCTGCAGAACATAACGTGTAGGTTTCCTTTGTTAAGAACATCTTTGGAATGGGAACATCTAGTGCTCCATTGTGTTACTTTTGTTAATATATGAGTATACAGAATACCACTGTTTTGTGAATAGAGGATCAGGTCTCTAGCCAGACTGAGAACATAACTTTCAAATGCAGCTTTTCAGCTTATGTATTACTGCCTTCTCTGTGAAATCGTCAGGTACTAAAGAGGGGTTTTTGCTTTAGCAAAAGCCACTTTCATTTACCTGTACCTAGCTGTCCTGTTCATGTTCTTCATTAAGACTTGGGACTGAAAAGAATATTCTTCCAAACAAACAAAAAAAACAAAAAAGATGATGCATTGTAATAACATCACTGTCACTAACAAAAGTGAAATAGAAATAGCACAAGTACCTTTAAATTTCAAAGGGCATCGTATTCCTTCTTCAATGGCTGGAGCCAGCAATCAATTACTTTCTAGAAGACCGCATTTTCTTAAAATGAAGTCATTGTAATGTGCTAATGTTATAAGCACTGGCTTCAGGCTATGTCGCAGAATTAAGCTGGAGAAGGATCTGGGCTATGAAGGAATTGGTTTAAACTGGAACACTTAAGAACAGTCTTCAGCATTTTCAAGAAGATAGAAACTTCATGTTGCAAAACCCAACATTTTTCAGGAGCATCAGCAACATTCACATTTACAAATCTGGCAGAAAACAGAAGTTTCTTTATTTTTATGCTAGAACTGATTATTACACAAAAGGCTTTAGAAATTCAAAACAGAATGACCTGTAGACAGTGCTGTTCATAATCATGCAGGTGTTCTGACTCCAGTCAAACCTCAACCAGTGCCCATGAGGACTAAGTATTCAACAGTGAACTGGAAATGAATTTATACTGCTTTGCTACATGAAGTCGCTCAAATAATTTCATACTGTCTTCTGACAACAATGGGTAAAAAGATAAATAACTGAGTTCTCTAATAGAAAAAAAAAAGGAAGCAACATGCCATTGTTTTTGTCGTTATCGGTGAGCAGATTAGTTGCTTCCCAGTCCTGGATTTGGCAACAAATGACATTACATATGTACTTCATGAACAAGGTACGTAGGGTTCTTCCATGGCATCCTCCTACCTGTTTTCATTTCAGTCTGAGTTAGTCCTGTTACAGCTACTGAACTGTACACTGGAGCCAGGAACTGATAAGGTAGCCGCAGAATACCATACTAAACCAGCATGACATACTTGTATTTTACCAATGTTATTTCTACCCCAGTAGGACAAACTCAGCCCTACTCTGGTCAACTACCCAATGATCTCCTTGGCTACTACCACCATCTTCTAATAAACAGTGTTTGAAATATCCACACTGTAGCACTGAATAGTTTTGCATTTCATTTTTTCTGAGGCAAGGCTCCTAGACCAACACAGAGCTTACCCTCCATCTCAGTGTCAGTTTGCCAGCTGTAGTACAGACTTATCCAAAAATAAAAACACTCCAACAAATCACAACTTAAGTAAAATCTCCATATGTATTACAGTTACAGTTATGCAATGGCCAAATATTAGTAAATTCATAGCTAGTAGTAAATTAAAACTCTGGAAAAAAACAGTGACAAACAGTTCCATGGCACATACCATTCTTACCATGGGGATAATGCTTACCCTTTGTCCAAAGGGACAGTGGGAACGAGTATAAATATAGAAACTGTCTCCAAACCGCAAATCTAAGCCTATGTTAATGTTCTAAACTGTCACTGACTTTCACTAAAATTATTCAGATTGAAACATAAGCAATGATTTAGGACATCAATTTAAAACATAATGCTGGTGACCCTGTACCAATCAGGCTGGATTGGTTTCTGTCCACAAAGCAAATTACAGAGTGGCAATATTTTATCGCTGGTCTTACAAGAGTAGTATGTAAATATATATATATACACACATATATATAAATTATACATACACGTGTTCCCAGATTCAACTGTGGCTGAATATTCTTTTCCAATTTTTCAACGATTTTCAAAACAAATTAAGTACCAAGCCCTTTCTGTATGGATGCTTTGCTTTGTTTCTCCAGCCTGAATGAGTCTACAGATATTTTTTTTAGTTATACAAGGCCAATGTTTCACTTAGCAAACATTGAAGATGAAGGAACACTTGAAGCTTCAGCACCAGAAGGAAAACAAGGAAGAGTGCAGAGGGTAGCTCCATCTGGAAGCATAGAGCTTTAACAATTATTGTTCCAGTTTGTTACAAGTCATTCATAAAGCCTTTTATTCTAAGTCCTACTGTTACTGACAATCAAAGTGATTCTTATGTGGGATCACACCTTCAACACCCTAGAGCTGATACAGTTTGTAATCTTGGAGAACAGTAACACAAACCAGTTCCCCATAAGCACTGGAGAGATCAGAATACTTGGAATCTCTTGCAAGATGTCATCTCAGTTCACGCAAATCTTTGCCCTCCTCCTTAGAAAAAGGAGTCTACTACACTTGGAGTTTGTTCCTGTGATTTGCTTTTGTTGCCAATGTTGACTTCTTGATTTCAGGTTTTATTTATTTGTTAGACTGGATTGAGGGTAGGAAGAGAAGAGGAGCACCGTAATATTAACAGATTAGTTACCACCGATTGTGATGACACTGATGATCGTCCCCAGTCTCTCCTTACTCTCCTCATTTTGCTGCCTTTTTTTCCCAGAAGTGTTGTCTGAAGAGCTGTGAAAGTCCATTCTTTTGAGAGAACAACATTGCTGATTTCCTGTAAGTCTTTGCTTCCATAGGAAGCAGATAGCTGGCAGATTTGCAAAGGAATGCTAAATCAACTATGAAAGTTCTGCACTGTTGTCTGTTTCTGAGAAAGACGCAGAAGTTCTTCTCTAATTGCTTTTATAAGAGAGGCTGAAGAGTGACCTGGTTGGAGGTCCTCAGTGGAACTGGTGGTGTAGCAAAGGCCCTGGCCCTGAAGGTTGTTGTGTGGGAGCTGAGCAGGGGGTGCCGAAGGTTGCCTGGCTGAAGTCCTCGGCATCTGGAATACTGGTGAGGAGGAATATTCTTGGTGTCCATGCATATGCATCTGGAAAAAGGTAGAAATTGTTATTGTTACTTTCCGAACAAATATGGCAATCCCAGAAAAGACAAGAAAGCAAAAAGTCAAAGAACAGAGGGAAAGCAGCATGGAGATGCTTCTATCTGCTGCCGCTCTTCTTTTGTTGTATGAATGAGTGATTCCTCTAATGGAGAACAAAACAACAAGCGTACACAAAATTGCTGGACTGCCTCAAGTTCAGGAATTTTAAAAATCTCTTTGAACATCCACTAGAAAGTGTGACCCCTTCTGTGTTGGTTATGTTTAGAAACTGAAATGGAAGGAGGTTGGGACCTGGAAGCCAGTGGAATTGGCTTTCCAGTAACGGCCTTTCCATCAACTTCTTAAAAGACAACAGGCAAACCACTGCCTTCCTGGTTGTCATTTCTTCATGCTATCTATGAAACAGTGATGCTAGTGTCTTCACCTTCCCTATTCTATCTGGCTTGCCTGCTCAAACAGCCCACTCATGAGGACTGCGTAACTGACCCATGCCTGGGAAAAGAGCCAGCTGGTGAAGCAGCAGAAAAAAAATTGATTCAAATCAGAAAGATTGGATTTTTCTAAACTCAATATCTCTTCAAGGTAGCTGAGAACCACCATCTCAGTTTAGGAACAAGCACTGTTTAAGGGCAGAAAGGAGCTAATTCTGCTTTTGTTCGGTAACAGATATTCTCTAATGAAAGAAGAAACACAACACAAGCCTGAGTTTATGAGCCTGTCTATCTAGAAAAAAAAAGTCTGCTTACACTAAAACAAAGCATGAATTTACAGTACACTAAGTAACTTTGCCAATTCCCAATATGGACACAAAACGGGTACATTTTGAAAATTTAAATTCCAGTTGACTATCCTAAAGCAAGCAATTGCTCTTGTTTAATGTCTATGAGAGGCAGCCAGAAGAAAACACTGGAGACACCAAGGACTAGAGGCTGCTTGAACACAACGTACTGAACCTAGAAGCTCAGAACAAAGCAGAACAATCCCTTTCTGACAAGGAGCAACTAGTTGCAGCAAGCTCAGATCAGAGTTATCACTATTTAGTGAGCAGTAACCTCTACAGATAAGCCTCAAGTAGAAGCAGACAGAGCAAAGTGGTGAGGGAAGAAAAGACAGTGAGGTCAGCAAGAAAAGGATTTGGGGCAGAGGGGGAAGGGAGCAAAGGGATTACAAAGCAGAGCCCGGGAAGGATATGGGGGGGCAAGAATTACTGCGGCAGCAGTGTGCAGGGAACACAGAAACGCATAGGAGAATGCTGCCTAGCATCCCTCACAACAAAAACAAGTAAAATCCAAGTAATTCGTTATAGAACTGAACAAATAATAGATTCTGACTCTATTCCACAGCTCATGCAGCACTGATCATTTGCACAGTTAATTTGAGAAGAGGGTTTAAGAGGAAGAAAAGAAGCTTTAATGGAAGAATGATAGGCAAAGAAGATTTTCCCAGTAACATCCAGTCTTCTTATAAAGGGGAGGAGATGTTAGTATTAGAAAGGAATGAATAGGCCTCTTGATTGTTCAAAATTACTGCATTTGGCAGTGAAACCTGAAACTAATTCATATGTGCAGCCTAGAGTTATCAAACCTGACAAGTACTCTGTGGGTTTATAGAGAAGTGATGAAATCAAAAAACACTAAAAACAAACATTCCTTGGCGTATGAGTCTTAGTATCAAGCTGAAGTCTGTTCAGGTGACTTTCCCGTTAAAATAAACTACACAGTTCAGCTCCTATCTCACACTGTATGGAGTTAGCACTGTAAGAATGGCTTCTTAGGGGAAACCAGTGAGAATATCTGCTCACCACAGTGGCTGCTTTTTAATATGAAGGCTATGAAGTTTTTGTTAAATAACTTCTAAAAACAAAAGTGTGTACTCTTGTGAACTTAACCTATACCAGACAACAACAGCAAAACAAAGACTGTAAGGCTGGAAGAAGTTTTGCCCGTTTTCTTTTTTAGCATTGCTTTATGAATAGAAATAGTTATGTAACATATATATGACAACATCTAGTTTTGTACAGCATCTATAATTTATAATTTTATATTAAACTTCCATGCAATTAACAGTAGTAGAAAATAATTGACAAAAATACCTTTATTAAGTCTTCTTTTTTCGTTAACTTATTCAGGAATGAAGACTTACAGGATTGTGTGTTTGTTTATCTTCACATAGAAACAGTTGAACTCTGTGGTTAATTTAACTGAATCTGATGCAGTGATGTACACACATACACAGACACATTAGATATGTATAAACATACATATATTGCAAATTTTACAAAAATGAGTCGTTATTTAAACATGACCAGATTTGTTCTATCTGAATCTGAGTGGCAGACAGGACAGGTTAGGATGTGCTCAGCCAGACAGCATGCATCTCATGGGGGATGGCTAGGGAATGTAAGAGACAACTGGAAGTACACTGAGATGGTTTAAAGATATTATGGTGGGCAGCTGAGGTGTAAAAATAGAGCAGAAAGATATGTGTGACTTGGAGGAACAGCTGAAACCTGGAGAAGATGTGGAGACATAGAGGGGATTATAAACAGAAAGTGATGCCAGGTGGTGATAGGGAGGTAGAGATACACAGGACAGCACATAAATCTGTAAGAAACCAGGCTTCATTATTTCTGCAGCTCAACTGACCAATTGATCGACAGCATATTTTCTGTTAGCTAAGGAAATACTGTAATTATCCTTTTAGATGAAGAATAATGGTGAATTGATGGTAACCTGCATTTTGATTCTAGGGCAGAAGGCACAAATGAGAGACTATACTCCAACAGAAAAATCAAGTACAGACAGTAAAAATGATAGGTGAGGATACTGTGAAGAGAAAGGCCAATGTAAGAACACAAATGTAGATCTCTCTCAAGTCTACGGTCAGAAAGAAGACTCTAGATCTAATCTCCGTAAATGCAGAGATTAACTTTAGAAACTTGCTGAGAATGAGGGAATAGGAAAGCTGTTTGTTAAGAGTGAGTTGAATATAGCATCATAAGGAGCATGACCCATCATTGGTTATGTTCTTCTCTCCAAAAAGAGGAAGGACAAACTTAGAGCTCTGTCCTAGTGATAGGAATCACAATGAAGAAAATTATCCAAGTATCAAAAGCTGCCAGCTAAGAGCTTATCTAATGTTTTAATTTATTTATTTTCAGGAATAATTCTTTGCAAGAAAGAAATAAATCCTCATAGGAAAAGGAGAGTGCAGGTACTAAGCGAGCTTTGCTTTACAGTTCACTGATATTACATTTAGGTCCAGCCATGATCTCCTTCTTTTGCCTTAACAAACAAGCAAAAAAAAAAAAAAAAACCAACAAGAAAAAGTCACAATGCAGTAAAACTGCAGCAGTCAACAAGCAAGAAGTTTTGTCAAAGCCGAGGAATGGTTTGAACTCATATTAGTTAAAAGAATGTGAACTTGGATTGAGGTGAAAGGTACCCATCTGAAATGGTAACATAACAAAATCACATTGTATTTAGCCTCGAATCTTGTAAGTTTTACAGGCATTGGATGTTGAAATCAATTGTTTGCATAACAGCTCAGAAAATGGGACCCTGAGTGAATTTTCAGCAATATGCTAGCAATTTAGGTAATAAAATATTAAGGAAGTAATGACTGAACATGCCTTCGGGGATAAAAGTCCACAGAACTTAAAAAAAGGAAAAAAAAAGTGATTTTTAGAAATGAAAGAAATAAAAAGAAAGGGCAATGAATGGTAACATAGAGATACCTCTGAAAATGGAAAGACTCTAAGACCCCTCATGCGAGTGCTGTTCTAGATGTAAATGTAAATGAGGACATTAACAAATTCAAACACCATAGTTTGAAGCACAGACAGCAAGTTAAATTAGGCAAATACATTTTTCGGCTTTGACAGTTAATGGTTTTGAACAGTAACAGAAGAGTTTATCTCTAGCATGCCCAGTTCTTGACAGCATTATGCTTCTCCTCTCAACTTCATCTGGAATTGCAGGAGATCTGTTTCAACAAAATCTAAAGAGGAGGTCCAAAACATTGCACTGTCATTCTGTAAAGCCATTTGGAAATCATGAAGCACTCCAACGCAACTACAAAATTCTGCTCTTGTAGTGCGAACACACAATGACCTAAATGAGCAAAAGAAGGAGATCTTTCCTTCCTTACTCAAGGAAGAAATTAGAAAAATGGTAATTATAACAAGAGAACAAAAGAAAGGGCAAAAGCTGTTGCTCAAGATCACTACAGTAAAGCCTTCATAGGTCATTCTGCTTCAAGATGCAAGTTCATCAATCACTGGTGGCAGGCAACTGGATCTTTCCTAGGAAAGGAAGTGAAGTATCTTCAACCTCTCCACACATCAGGTTGAATCAGAAACATCAACCTCCAGAAGCAGCACTGCCAAGAACATGAAATCACGATGGCTGCCCACATAACACTGATTAACGAACATGTATTAATTTTACCACATCACGTTGACTGAGGTAGGAAAATAATTTTTTTAGGAGCACCTGTACTGTTACGTGCAAATATATACTTCATTCTGTGGCCCTAACTCTTGCTGTTTGTTGCGCACTGATACAGAAGGCAAAAGAACTATGCCAATACAAAGCAGAAGAGTAGTCTGGGACAATTTAATTCAATGTTTTCTACTTACAATGATCGCAAAATACAGAGGCATATTTCAAAGGAGGAAATGGAAAGCAGTATCCACCTCTGCAGGCTCTCAGAAGCAGAACTGGGTGAACTGCGATTAATGAATGAAGGCCTCGAGTGAGAAAAAAAAAAGGTTAGGTAAGGTGGGAGAAAGCAATTAGAGAGAAGTGAAGGTGAAAGAACAGCAAGCAAAAGTTAGAAGAGCTAACGAAGGTTCGAAGAGCAAAGCAAAGAATGTAAGAGAAGCAACTGAAAGTATTCCAGGGGAAAAAAGTTCCAAACAGTAAAGCAGGAAAAAAAATACCCGAACAACTACTTCGGAAACTATGCAAATGTGTAACACAGTACTCACTGCATCTCGCCTAGCATATTCATCCTCTCCACGGTACTGGGGCCACCCTGGCCCCCCCGGCTGGCCATGCCCTGCTCTGCCTGAGGGGATCTCCACTTGTTGACCTCCGATCCTGCTAGCAATTCCCACCTGAGTGAGGTGCTGTATCTGAGAACCTTAAAAGCAAATATTGTTTTTTCATCTTTATACACAGTCAAGTTTGTAGGGCAGACAAATGACAACATAAAACCTTGTTGGAAGCAGAGACAAGAAGAAAGTGAAGCTGTTTCTGTGTAATTAAAAAAAAACACAGCAGAAAGAAGGCTGTCATTGTAGAACAAAGAAGGAAAAGTTATGTGCATTTTGTGCAGTTCATTTAAGTGTGGTGCTTTTTTATTGTCACTGCACTGAAGGAAGAGGTTGAGATACATGCAACTCAGATGCACACTGCACTTCATTCCAAAAACATCCCAGCCCTTTTCACATTGCACTTACCAAAAGCTCTAGCAATGCTTTCATGTAGATTACTTAGCAGCAAAGAGAAGGTATTTGCTGCTGTGGTATACTTTTTTTGCCTCGCCCTACCACATCGTGACTCTCTAGACTGCTTTCTGTTCTATCTCTCACAAGAATTCAATATATGACCATATAAGAGTACAGTTCTTTCACTTTTGTTTCGTGGTTAAATATTAAACAATGCTGTCATTGGCTAACGAGAAGGTCAGAACATATGATATCTCCTTTCAGGCTGAAAGCTAACCCCCTCCTTTCTAACTCCCTTCCACCCTCTACTGCTTTCAAACACATCCAAGGATAGCTATCACCATTAATTGTAAGAGACATGTAACAACATGCCAGCTTTCCTTTTTCCTGAATTTCCTCCCACAAAGAAACAACGGTTATTTTAAGAATATATTGGAAATTAGACACATTTAATAAACCTGTTGATACATAATACATAACTGTGTGCATGTGTGCCCACAAGTACATAAATGAGAGGAAAAGACAAAAACCAGTGTGATTTATGTGTTGTAAAATTACTTTATATTCATATTTCCCCCTCAAAAAACAATCTATCTTTGAGAAGCTTGATAGCTACATACACTTCTGCTGAAGGACAGTTAATAATCATCTGAATCCCTCCCCAGCTTCGCAGAAGATGCATGAGAATAGTGTGAATCAGAGGATAAAATAATCACCAAACTTAATCATTCCATCTCTGTTCTTTTCATACATTTAACAGAGGAGAGCAGATATCAAAAATAGTACTCAGGAGTATATTATTGTATTTTTAGCCTTTCAACTCCCCAGGAAGAAAACATTTGTCTGGAAGAAAATTAACTGTGGCATTTGCATAAGAACAGAATATTTTATTCTTAGAAACAGTGTTTGCTGCATAATTGCCACGTGATGTTAAAATTTTATTCATGATAGTGCTGATGAGCACTACAGAAATTATCTCTCTACCAAATCAGCAGTAGATAATATCTTCAGAAATGAGAAGATTTTGCTTTTATACAAACATTTCTAGGAAGATAAATGAAAAATAAAGATGCTGAAAATATATGTAGTTACCATTTTCATTTAGTAGGCTATTTGGGATGCACCAATTAGCTCATCTGGCATCAAAAGTAGAGTGGCCTGCAGCTGAAAGCCAACATGCACCATACACTTAAGAATTGTACATTCTTAGAGAATAAGTGTGTTGGTTTTTTTTGAAAATGCAATATGTGATAACCAATGCTCATAAGAACTAAAAAAGTGGGAAAGTGGCCCTTTTCAGCAAGATCACATGTATGCAGAGTTAAGCTCTCTATCAGACCGCTTCTTTTGGCAGTGAAGATGAGGGCCACGTTTAAAGTACAGTAGCTGAAGAACAATGATGCCTTAATGGCGATCTCAGTGTAAGAGACAAGGAAAGGGACCTGTTATTTACTGTGTGTTTAACTCAAGAAGTGTACCTGCAGTGCTTCCAACTGGTCGTGGTCGTGCCACCGATGGCATTTCCTCTGAGTATATCCCTCTGGAGGAATACTGAACCTCAGGCGGCTGCTGGTCTGCGTGCATTAACTCTGCAGGTTGAAGAAAACCTGGCCCAAAGTTCTGCCTGTGGAACAGTGAGGACTCAGAATTACAATAAGAAAACTGCCTAATTTAAAACAGTTGTGCAAGTATACCTCCTACAACATCTCCTTACAGTGTCTTTGAACTATGTTTTTACCTTAAGTGTACAAAAAAGTCCGAGGAGTACATTCCTCCTCCATGTCCTGCATCGCAGATAAAAATGAGCTAGATTCCCCTTGGGGAAAAACCTTCAGGAAGAAGAAAAATAGATTTTCTGCAGTAAGCAGTGATGTAGCTGCTTCCTGTAGCAATGTATCTAACTCTTACTCAAGAGATGCCAGGCTCACAGATTAGTTCCAAATCAAACAACGCATTCTGCATCACATGTGTATTTTACGAACAGTTATGATTTCATCAAGTCTTCTGATTGTTCTCCAGGAAATTTTCAAAAGCTTGCTCTTAAAGATTCACCAAATTACAGAAAACTGTCATTGGTACATATGAAGAGAGATGCAATGTATCCTAAAATGAATGTTTCCTATAATTCAGGCTGGTGCTTGTAGTCAATGTTAACAACAGGAACTGTCATTGAACTTTCCTCATCAATCGTGCCAATGTAATGGGATTGGTAAAAGAAATGTAGAATGGGAGTAGAGAAGGAGATGGAAATGCAGCTTTCCCTATGCCTCCTATGAATACACATTCAACCCTGACATTTAAAAGAATGATGGCAAGTGAGTTTTCAAGAATTATAGATTTCTTTCAATGTGGTGAATGCGTGAATACCTAAACTGTAGGTGCTTAGGTTACTAGGCTAATCTTTCCTAGATTCCAGGTAGGATTAAAGAAAAGAGACATACTCCTTAACAAGTATTACAGGCACTCAAAGCAAAACTTTAGGTTCACTGAGTTATTTTCTGCAGGAGGCTGTCTCTCACAGGTGATCATGAAGGAACAAATCAAGACAAAAATCCTAAGTCAGGCATAGGAGGCTATTCTAAGTGAGGATGGGATTAACTTTATATTCCCTTTTACCACGGATACACCTAAGCTCTTCTAGGCAACTGTCACCTATCCCATTCTTCAGCACCTCTGTTTTTTACATGATTTTTACAGTGAAATTCCATGCATGAATCTAATCCAATCTTTTCTTCATTTGTACTGTATTTGACTATCTTTGCATGATAAACAGATAAAGAAAGCTAAGATAACAGAGTTGAATAAAACCAAATAAGAACCTAGTAAAGCCAGAACAAGTACTTATAAAATAAATCTCTAGCTACTTGGCATTTGGTATTACATGAAAGATGTGCAAGGGGTGCAAGGTGCAGCAGCCCCATTGTGGAAGTGCCAGAATTTCCCCAGCTCCCTAGCATACATTCCTAACAGTCCACTCAGTGGACTGAGAAGAAACTACGTTCAGTCAAATTTACAAGCTCATTAAAATAAATGTCTGAACAGGTAGGTAATGCGTCAACTTTTGTTATTTTAATTGCTCTAACCAGTAAGATGTGATTATTCAACTACAGTGTGGAGTTGGAGTCTTGATAGACTTACAATTTCTGATGTTGTCTTTTAAAAAATAGTCTTCTTAACATTAATGCAAATGTATTATTTTTCTGTCATTTCTTTTTTTCCTGAAAGGCCAGGAATATACCCTTATTGCTGATAGCTTTGTATTTGAAAGGGGGAAGTTTAATAACCCACCACTTCTCTTCCCAATTTTCTTTTTAATAGATAGATATAACTGCTCTTTAACATTAACCAGAGGTCAACAGAAGCGTACAAAATGGGACACACCTCTGAATCCCTATCACTCAGGCTTGCTAGTGCTACTTCCTATTTCCAGCCTGTGACTCAGTAGTACCTTATCACATTCAAAAAATGTTTCAGCTTCCAGTTACTTAACAAGTTGTGGAGAGACTGTCCCCAAAATCAATTTTACACCAGCAAGTCACCATGGCTAGCTATCTCTGTGTCATTATGCAAAATTCAATTTTTAGTAAAAGCTGTTCTTTGTGCCTTTATGTTTGTACAGCTGTTACATGACCTAGGTCTTTCACTTACAATTTTTTTTTTACCCAAGTTGGTTCCAGCCCGTTAAAGATGATGTCTGCATTTGTACTGAAAAAGGAACAGTAGATTACCCAACTATCCCATACACTGAGTATTTAAGCTGATGGACTACGATACTGATACATGTCACCTAATCATACTGACTTCAGATCCTTTTTTCTTCCTCAGGTTAACATGCTGCTTCTATCAACTAATTAAGCACGATTTTTCTGAATTTGAGCATAAACCCCATTCCAAAACCATGAAAACTCTTTCCCTGTCTTCTATTGACCCAGCTTTAAGATACCTATTTATAGAAATCCAGAGTGCCTGTACCAAGGGTTGATAAGCATCTGAACAAAAAAATATATGGCAAGGATGCTATCTGTAACATGGGTTACAGCACTTTCATGACTAATTTATCATCTTTTCCCTGAACCTGTAACAGGGAAACAAAGAGACAATTCCCAGTAAATGAAATAGTCAGCTTTGACCAAGAACTAAGAGAAAATGTGCTGGCAGACTCCTCCTTTTCCAGTTGGTCCTTTCAAAATAGGGTTGCAGAACAAAGGATAAAGGAAAATTCTCATATCCATTTTGAAGCTGAAGAAGCATCAAGTTTTCAAGGCAGTAAAGACTTCAGGTGAAATTTTATAAATGACATGGATACCAGTGGTCTTCAGATCATGAGATGTAACGAGAGACCTGCAGAAAGCTGCCTTTTTTACTGCCTTAGTTACAGTAGCATGGTGCGTGACAAAAGTGACTCCAGTAACTCAGGAGTCTAACTTCATGTGTTGTTCACACACAGCCACCAAACAGAAGTCACTTAGACAACTGTTTCTTCTCTTTACACCATTCTCCCACAGTATGTCCAGAGATGGAATATTTTTATATACCATTTATATCATTGATTTTATAGCAATAGGCTTGCAAGGTATTCTTTCACTATGAGGGTCACTATGCTCTGAAATTTGTTCTCAACTTGGTTAAAAACAGAATGAATCCGTTAGTCATCTGCAAGCTTTTGTGACTGTGAGCTATACTGAGGCTACAGAAATAAGATGAAAGCAAGAGTACTGGGAGATATTCATGCATCTGAGTAACTGTTTCAGGCTCTCTGAAACCTGAAACTCAGTGGTTTACTCAGCATCTGAAATGCTCTCTCTACAGCCAAGGGGCTAGAAACATGTTTCTTTTTCCAATGGAGGCTTGGATTCCATACAGTATACATATGTCATTCATGCCACATAAAGAAATTACGCAGTCTGGATCTGGATTTCAGTTACTTTTCATTTATAGTAAACTCTGCATCGTAATATACCTGTTACAGTAAGAACTCCAGAGAAGGAAATGCAAAGAAAATAGTATATGATAATTCCATCATTGAAAAGCTACCTTGGTAGGAGACCTGGTGCTGCTGGCGGAGTCATTCCAAATTCCACATATCTCTGTCGGATTGAAAAAAACAAAGTAATTAAAATGTATACCCTAGGAAGTCCACTGTCAAGATTTCTAAGTGATGAACTGCAGAGATCACTAGGTCTATATGTGTGACTGGACTGCAACCTTAACAGTTTGGTTCTACAGACCCGGTGCCACAAGAAGGTCAGGGAAGCACTATTACAATGGTCTCTTTTGTCTGATCGGGGTCTTTAACATAACTTAAAAACCTTTAAAAAATACTCTTCTCAATCATAGATCAAGCACTGGTCCGGTGCCTACTTAGCTTAAAACTTTCAGCAAATTAGGCTTTTCATTTGCAAATCTCTTCAAATCTCCAAATCAGCATCAGACTGCAACAGAGATAACACAGCGATCAGACTCAAGAGTCCAGTGGGGTTTTGAAATCCCAACTGAAATGCTATGGAACTTGAAATGGTCTAAAATTTTATCTAATGTCTCAGTGTTCCATAAAATCCAAAAGAACTTTACGAAGAAACACTGCTTTCCTATCCCTTACATTATCAAAGCATTTAGATGACTTTCTGGAAAATATAACCTGAAACCAATACAATCTTTTTTACACTGACAAAATATATACTAGTACGTATACTAAAAAGAAAAAAAGTTTCATTCTTGGACAAAGCAAAGCTGATCTGTTTCAGATCAAAATTGAGCAGGAACAGAAAAGTTATCCTAAAAGAGAACTTCTATTTTGTGGTTGGGATGGGAAGAGGGGAAAAGTCCAAATGGCTTCAAAAGCAAGTTCAGCATACTGTGATGGTGATTTCTTAGCTCTCCTGGTTCCAGAAACTGTTTCCTATCTGTGCCAAGTCCTTTCAGAAAGGGCACAACAGCAGCGATCATAGCCCAACTGGTGCTAACCGCCTGTCCAGAGAAGCCTTACAAATGATATCACTCACATGAAGAAGGGCTTTTTTACTGTCTGAGTTGGACCATAATGTGATCCCCATTGGGTGCAAGTAGTCCCCTCCCTGCCTGTGCAGGCCTGTTGTTTACCGGCTGTCCTGCAGAGACCCCAGGCGGTGTGACGGCTGTGGAATTGGCTGCTTGGCTGCTGGGAGCCACCAGGGCAAAAGCATCATCCAGGAGAGAGTGCATAGTCTGCCGAGCCTCCTCTATGGATGGCTGCGGTGGGACGTACTGGGAGACTGGGTGGGAAGGCAGGCCGGGGAACTTCCCCATATCTGCTGAAGATGACGTCTGAGGTTCAGGAGGCAAATCTGGATCAGACTGAAGAAAACATAGAGAAGGTAAAGGTCAGACAGACAGAAGATCAAGCAGCCAGCTCCCAATCAAAAGTGAGCCATGTTCTCTTGCCAGACCCAGAATGAGATGAAATGTACCACAACAAGTGCTGGACAAAATCTGTTCCTTACCCTCCCTGCTTCTACATGCACAGAAATGACACCAGCTGCTCAAATGCTCCATTCAGTGTGATTAGAAATACTCTGATTTGCAGTAAGGCAGCAGTGCTTGCTACAGCAGTTCCTCAAGTATAACAAACCACACAGTCTGCAAGCACACGTGAAGTTGTGCAGCGTGCATTTACTCCACCCAGAAAAGACTGTCTACATCTCCGAATCCTCAGCAGTTTTTCAGTTCCAAGAAATGAGCTTACAACTGACCACATCAGAAGAATTTTAAGCAATTATTACTCTCTAGGAAAACATGCAAAGGGAACTGTTAAGAAGTTAAGTGGTTAGCTGCATGGAACTTGGGTGCATCACCTGAACAGGATTTATGTAAGTGCTTCACTGCAGTAATACCTGAGGCATGCATTGCAATTACTACCTGGGATCTTACCACATGGGTCTACTGTTTATCAGTAACAGGAAATTAAGCAAGCTTTGCAGCAGCAGACTTACTATTTAAGCTCATTCTTGCCACTGTATGCAGAATACAAAATTAGTCAGAGAGATGCAAAAGCCTCAACTTCATCAGGAACTTAGCATTTCGAGTACTGTCTTGCTACTGATGCCAAAGGGGCTGAACTCACTGTGTGACAACTCTTAATTAAATAGCTTCAGATGATAATTCATTCTGCTGCAGCATGACATTAAAATCATCACACTCTTGTTTGAATGCAGAGGGAAACCACAGAAATCAGCGTTACAGCCACTTGACTACACATGCAGCTAATGGTGAAATTCTTGAAGTTATTAAAACATCTTTCAAGATAAACACCATCCAGAGGTTTTTAATACTGGCATTTTGCTTAGTAAAGTCTGCTTTGAAGCGGGTAAAGATGCCTAAATACAGTTTCTGACATGGATATGATTGTACAGAAGCATTCTCCAGTGTCTGCCTTTCTTAAACAGGAAACACAAAATTAATTGTTGAGACATTGGACCAAAATTATTTTAAGTAACTGCGGCAAAAATATATTTTAGTCTTTCATTATTCAGTAATTCACACGTTTTAAAGATGATAACATTTCTCATGAAAAGAACCAAATCTTCCACTCTGGGACAACAAAGGATTAATTTTTTTGGTAACATATGAATACATACATGCAGCAAATTGGACTAGAGTGAAGCTACGTTCAACACATTGCGGAACATGCCAAGCATACTTTAATGTGTATAATACAGTAGCATCAATGAAAACAAGTTTTTAGTTCTTGGCTTCTTATAGGAATAGTAGGCAGAATTTCATGGTTACATACTGACAAATTGCCAACTAAGTCTTTGTTTCACTTGGATTTACATGTTAATTACATAGGCCTGAAACTAGCCACACAGATCACAATCAGAAAGAATAAATCCTTTTCCTATGTCACAACTGCCACTACAACCATCAGAACCCTCCTGTCATTCAAGAGACATACATACAATATATGCAGAGTTATTGACTCCTGGAGGTCGTTTGTACGTCCCATCACTATCAGTTGTGATTAACCTGTCTTTTTCCGCATCAATAGGACTACCATTTATCTGATGTCGCCGGCGCTGCTTGGGAGAACGTTTTGCACGAGAGCTGAATACAAAAAAAACAAAAAGGCAGAGAGGGAGAGGAAAAAAAACCACAAGACAAAGGTAATCACATTTCCTTTTGTAGTTTCTTTTCACCCCACTCAAGGTTGAGCTTCTCTGCCCATTTCATCCAAGCAATCCTCGTCTCAGCTCTTTTCCTTTTCCCAGTTTGTCATCCCAGTCCCCAAACCTCTCTCCTCTTGTTTCTCCTAATAACACCATCACTGCTATGGCAACAGATGCCCCAACTGTCCTCATTCATACTTTCTGTAGCTTTATATACCCACCTGCCAAGCCTTCCCTACTTCCTCTCCATGCTTCTCAGCCCAATATCTGACACAATTGCAGTAGCAGAACAGGCTACACCAGGAATGAGGCTTTGTGCTTTGTACAGTATGTTGTGTTTAACTCTACTATGGCAAACCAGCTGAAGGTTGGGGAAAAACTACTTTCCTTCAGTGTGGTAGCAGTTGCAGGTAACAGCCCTCTAGAAACAGTGTTCCAGAACTCTAAAGCTTTAGACAGAGCTCAGATAAAACCCTATCTGGAAATACAGGCCCAGGAGGATGGATATCTGAGATTGACAAATATGCCTCATTTTATAGAAGGAATAGGTAAAAGGTTCTCTCTGCTCTTGAGTTTGTCCATAAAACTCAGAATCTTCATGTTCATTCAAGAATGTTCTTGAAGTTGTTCAAGGCTTTCCTTATGTTGTATCTTTCTAAAAATGTTACTTCTTGCAGTTTATATTTTCCCTGCTTCTTTAGTGCTCATCTTCCAATTTTGATCTCTCTACACCATATAAGAATTAAGTAAATCAAAGGCAAAGCGAATGCTAAAATGTTTTAAGATGGTTTTCATACATTGGGTTTTGTCGTCTTTTTTTTGAGAATTCACTCATGAAAACTTGAATACATTTGAAAACAAAACATACTGATATATACTGAAACAAACAAAAAAATGTTTAGAACAATCCCAACACTTTCATCTAAGCAACTCAAAGACAACTAAGGATCAAAACAATTCTAAAGTCTGAAAGTTCAGAAATAAAACTCTGATATTCTTTGGACACTGACCCTAAAAGAAAATTGGTCTTTCCTTTCTTTAAAACCCCTACCTTTTCCTGGGTTCTATGAAGACTGTAGGCACGCTGCCTCCAGGGTCCAAGATCTTGTCAATCTGCATCTGTGCCTTGCGATATATTCTGTGCTGCTCTTTGGAGTCAACCACCACCACATCATCCACCACTGGAAATTCATAGTGCCCTTTGCGCTTGGCACGAAGACGAATCTTATTGCGGTGATGCTCAATCTCGGATTTATGCCTTAGGGCTGTCTGTATCTTAAAGAAGAAAGAGGAAGAAATTCAACTGCATTTTTATGTGTAGCTTTTGCAAACAGAACTTTCTGCTGCTCTTCTGCAAACCTCTCCTTCTCACCTCACTGCCTGATCCTGTCCCCTTCAAAATCTCTAAGGGATTCAAATAAACCACACAAATTGTAAACGTGCTTTCTTTCTTGGATATCACCTTGTGTATATGAGATATTATACATAATAGAATTATATGCAATTGAACTGCATGTTCAATTTGAAAGAGGTGGCAATTTATTAATAAACAGAAAGAGAAACACCAGAAGTGATACCAGTCTAAGAAAATAGGACTGATCAATGCAAACTACTTTTGCTTGTCAAACAGAGATATTTGATCAATAATGTTGAAGTCGGCAACCCATTTCCATTAAAGACAGGAATCTAAAGTGTTAACTGACCTCTCTGCTGTATGTACAAAGCTGCCACAAGAAAGGGAGATCTGTAGCAGCAACACTAGAGCCTAGGTCCCCAGATGAATATAGCCTTTTCAGCTCTACAGCTTCTTGCAGACTGAGCTTTTATGCCTCTTTCCAGTCTTTTGTTGGATTCCCTGGAGTGCATCTCATCCTCTGGGGAAAGCTACTGTAACACTGTACTTGTATGTCCTGGCCCAATGCTCATTAAAATCATCCTTACCAGTAGAAAAGATCAGGGTACCAGATCAGTCCACAAAAACTGCTCTGTCTGTACTGGACTTGTTTGGGAACACAGCAGCAGTAAATTAAAAAACAATTAAAATTGATTTTTGTAGTTTCTCTAATGAAAATCCCCAAAAGGCATTACAAGGATGCAAGACAGACTTTTCTACATTTATAGTTCGAATTTTATCATACTTCTGTCAATATAATCACATTTATACTTCATGGTCCCTCTTGCCTGCGTACACTACATACGTGCATTTTTCTCCCTTCTGTATGATAGAGAGAAACACAGTACTGTAACAGTTATGTAAAAGCTTTCAGTAATCTTCCCATAATTCAGAGTGGAAGACGCCATCTTACATCGCATACAAAATCAGGGTGCAGATATGCAGTGTTGTCAGGCAGTTATGATGTGGTTTTACAGCACATTATCTTTCCTAATGCCCCAGGCATGCTCTTATTCTGCTTAGAGCAATCTGAGCATCAGAGAAGGCAGGAAGTTTCTGTATGTTTACTGTCAGATAAACACATCAGAAGTTGGAAGCAATTTCTGTGCTGCAAATTAACACCTAAAATTCATGCCCCAAAATAACTTGCTTGTATAATTCATATCTTGAGTTGCTGAAAAGCCAGAAGAATGATGCAGAATGAGAGTTTCAGCTCTTACGCAGCTCTCACTATTGTAAATCATGCCCTACCAACTAGCAGAAAGATAAGAACACAAGGTATCCTGTCGAGATTTCTTTCTTAGTGCTTAAGTTTCAGCTTAGGTAATGCTTACAGCAGGTCAGATGATCTCTGTGCGTGGAAACAAGATTATTCCTGTAACTTGTCAAAATTCAGCGGCACTGAAACTAATGAGGAACTCTTGATAACAAAAAACTGGATCCTTATTTCCCATTTGGTTGGGCATACGGTCCTCCACAAACACTCAAAACACTTAAAAAATACCTCTTTATTAATTTTGTTGGTCTCTGCTACTCGATCAGAAAGCACAGAATTCTGAACTGGAGGTGCTGCCATTGGTTGCATAGCAATCAGCTGGATCTTGCTTGGGACCCGTCTGCTGGCATCGGAGGAACGCGACATCCTATCCACATGTTCAAAGATGGAGGCTGAGGAGTGCTGCTCATTGCCACTGCTGCTCTGAGGAGGTCCTGATATACCAGAACAAATAAAGAGTAAGGTAGTGCTGCTAAGGTTATATCAGTCAAACAACAAGATCTACAGATACTATGTTTTTTTTGTCTGTGTTTGATTTACCCTGTAGGTCTTCCATCTGATTCACATTTATTGTACAAGTTTGCCCATCAGTTTGCAAATTACATACATTTTCTCACTACGTTTCCAGAAGACAAGCCATCATTTTTTATTTCTGTAAACCAAACTCCTGGCATTTGCAAACCCTCAAAATCTCAATGAGCTTTGGTCCATAAAAAGCTGCTCAAGCACATCCTGCTAATGGCTCCTCTTATCAGTACTTATGGAGATGCAAATTCCTCAAATGGAATTTCAAAGAGCAGTAAAAGATGTCACATTGCAAAATGCAGTCATTCAGTGATAGAAGGAGCAATACATCAACTAATAAACAAAAAAAGACTGAAAAATCCACAAAAAGCACAAAGAATTTTACTGATTGAAGCCTTTAAAGCACTGTTTTCTTCTTTGTGACAGGATAAAAACTTCACATACCAAATGCAAGCTGTACAAATATCGCCACATAGTAATTTGTTGCAGAGTTTTATCAACTCCAACTGATTCGGACAACAGTTAAATATCATACCAGGAATGGGCTGCCTCCTTTAAACTTGAAATTTGTAAGTACAACCCAGAGGTTTGCACTTAATCACATAACACATATTTACATATTTTTTTTTGTTGGAGGTAGGCCTACAATATGAACTGTTATGTGGACTAGAGTTGCAAAAAAAGATGTGAGAAGTAGTATCTTGTGTTGTCTGCATGGCAACACTGCAAATTCTCAGTTTGATAAACAGATTTTCTCCATAAAGCATAATCAAAGATTACAGTCTGTGACTCTTCCTATGGATGAGCACAGTAGAGTACAAGGATACCGTACCACATCCTCAAATAGATTTCTAGTAACAGGCTACGGCTCAAATCAGAAGAAAGAATGCAACTGTACTCTTTCAGGTTGACCTGACCCAACTATAATGGACAGAAACAAAAACGGCTGCTATGATGCATTTACTCACGAACACTAACAAAGCATAGGGTTCAGAGAAAGACTGATAGTCATCTTCTGTAGAAGACTACAGCAAGTGACTTGCTCCCTCCTTCTCTAGCACAAAAAGGGAGCAGGAGACAAAATGAATGGTAGCCTTCATTATGTTCACAACAGATGGAAACCAAACTGCCCACAGACTAAGCAAAATTGTCATTTTTCTTATTTCTCAATCTTAATGCATTGTCAAATATATACATTTATAAATGATTCATACATTGCATCACAATGTACATCATTTATAAACATGACTTTCCTGTTCAACAAATGTCCTTAAAGAGGCAGCAAATAGTTCCATTCAAGATTTGTTGATTTGTCCCCCAAACATTTTGTAGGGCACAAAGCCTAAACAGAATGTATCTACATCTCTGCTGGGTCTATTTATATGATCTTTATCACATATCTTCACAGTCATAAATGGGCCTCATCTTCATGCATTTCTCAGAAACATGCAAGCATAACCTCTTACAGAGGCAAGCAATTAGTGCAAGTCCCTCCAAGTAATCCTGTAGCGCAGCAGAAATCTGAAGTTTTGCAGCCTTCTTTCCCATTTTCTCCACATATGAATAATCTTGTCAGCTTTTAAAGTCTAACAGCAGTTCTCAAAGCTTACAGGCGTCCAACAGAAAATTTTAAGGTTATTTTACTTAGTGATAATATTTGGGTAGCAACGCCTAGCAATGCATCTACAATGAATCTTTATCATTTCATCCATAACCCTCCTGTTTGCACAGATAAACAAGTACTTGGCAGATGACTGTGTTGAAAATGCTTTCATTATGTAAAAATATCTGAAAGTCTCACTACCAAATTTTGGTAAGGCTCTACTGTAACATCAAATGCTGTTCTCTTTTGCAGAAAAGATGAAAAAAAAAAGCAAGGTCACCCCTAGCATTTAAATCCTCTCTGCATGTACACTACTGAGTGCCTAGAAGGACAAATCAAGATGGAAACAACAGCAAAGTATGTAAGAAATTGCACAGTGCTGCCAACATACAACGTGAGATGGCTTCAAGCCTAACAGGAGTTTCTTTATAAGATTCGACAATGAATGATTTCTCATTTTGAATTATTATATTACACTATTTTTCATCATCAGAAAATTCTTCCTTACGAAGCTAGTAGAGTATAAAGCTAGGCAGTTGAGGCTGACAAACAATGTGGAGTAATTAATACCCAAATACTGGACAGAACAGTTTTAAGTGACTACTACATATGGACCACGTATCAGGATCGCTATTCTCTGGGTTGAAATGGCTAATTAAACAAGTATCAAGAAAATTAATTGCTCTGTTGGAAGCTGTTTTCAAACAAAAACCAATACAGTGGGAGATAGATGAAGGCAAGAAACAGCAACCAAGGCGTACAAAGCTTAGTTCAAAATCACGCGAGGCCAACAGGAATCCCCTACTGACCCAGTGAAATTCCAATCATCCTACATTATGCACTTTCATAAGAGTTTCACAAGGTTTGTATCCTAGCAGACTGTGTGTCTTATTTATGACCCTCTGAAACACTATTTCATGGAAAAACATTCAAGCTTCTTAGCAAGTAGCCTCTGCAAGGAGGCTAACTAACAGGATCCGTAACTGGTTTATACCACACTAAGTTTCAGGATCAAGTAACCACAGTTTTGCTTACTTCACAGTGAGAATGTTGAAAAATTTGAAAGAATTTGGAGAAAATTTAAAAAAATTGTCTATATCGTATGGCTATAACTTTGTTTTTGAGATCTTTTCATAAATCAATAGCTAAAAAGCAATTTCATTATTTTTTTCTTAGACTCAGGTGAGAAATCCTTCCATACTCAAGATGTACAGCTACACCAACATCTCTATTCATTCTTTCAGAGTAGCTCTGGTTACTTACCTACTCTGTTTACTCCTGACAACATAAAGGAAAAAGAAGAAACAACAGTAATTATTACAAATAATTCAGCTGGAATGGCAAGTGGAAAAAACACAGCAATAAGATGTTTGTGTTTACTTTCGGATGAAATGTGTAAACTTGGATCCAATTGCCAAGTCACAGCTGCATGAAATAGGATCTGAATCTGCCATTAATAGACACAGTGGCCTGTTCACCAATTGTGGACTGTAAAAATAGTCCCTGTGATTACCAAACCAGAGGCATCAAACAATGAAGACATAGTACAGTTGACCCAGTAGGAGTATGGTATGTAAAAAACGACACATTTCATATAATATTTGTGCTGCCTTTACCAGATAATTCAGGTACAGTAATATCATACATTTCTATAGTAAAAGGATTTGTTAAACATTAGATGAAGTGTTCAGACAGATGGAAAAACGAAGATACAAAAATGGAGTTCCCAGGTAAAATGGAAGAGGGATAGTATGAAATCAGGGCAACAAAACTGAAGTCAGATAGGCAGAAGCAAGTCACAAACCAACCATCTTGCCTGAGATTACTTCTGTTAGAGTATAATTGGTTTTCTATGTATTTACTTGGGTATGACTTCTGGTTCTTACAGAAAACCTAAGGCACTGAACACATACATTGTCTTCTGTTTATAAACTGCATGGCATGCATTGCCTGACGAATGTTAGGAAGTATAACTTTCTAGTCACATTAGCAGATCTTTCACTTTGTTTTCTTGCATGCTTGTCACAGAGCAAAATGTGCTCTACCACTATTGCTCTTAATTGCCCACATTATGGAAGTTTAAGACACACATACCATGCAATTTGCGGTTTAACCAGCAAAGCCCTAGCATTTTATACTGACAGCATAAATCTCATTTCTTCAACATGAACCACTGAAGAATGTCTGCTATGATCTGAATTTCACTTGCACTGTGTTCCTCAGTAATCACCTCATACTTCAGTCAATATTTAATATAATACGTGGAAAAACATTCAGTATATCAAAAGAGACTGGTCATAATATGATTTTTCCTCTTCTCAGCTTCTGTTGCCACCAAGGTCATATGTATTAAGAACGGATGGTGAAATCACAAGTTTCTTTAACACATATTCAGTACCAGAATTTTCCTCTAGGGAAGCCTAGAGATTTTGATTTAAGCCAAAGTCCTGGTAACTAAAACCTCAAGCAAGGGTCAAGCCATCTTTACTAAAAAAGCTCTCAGAAATGACACTGCAAGTAAGTGCAGTTACAGCCAGCCACAGACATTTAAAAAGGAAAATAAATTTTTAAAATGTTTTAAATAAAAAATGGAAGTCATCTTGTGGTGTTCCCATCAACTTTAAAACAGAGGGATATAACTTATGGTTTCTCCAAGGAAAATGGTGGCATTTTAATGCTAAGAAGACAGTTCTTTACCAATAAATAAATAAATATTTTTAAAATTTATTAGCTCATGATTTTCCTCTTTCTAAAACATACTCATGAAGGTATCTTGACAAAGGCATCTTTTGGCTTAGTTTCCCCTGTTGAAGAACTTCACATACACTTCATTACAGCAAATTTTGGCACGTGAGGGCTTAAAAGGAGTGGACCTTCCTTCCTCCACTCTCCCACATGCCTCCAGCAAACCTCTTTCCATTTAGGAGTAACTGCAGAAGCCATCCTGGTAGAAATCATGCAGACAGTTACATGAGCAGTAGATTCATCGCCAAATATGGCGTTAGAGAAGTTACAGTGCTAGAGTAATTCTTCAACCTAGCCAAGTAAAGAACTGCAAATGTGCACGTTTTGTTTTCTTAAAATTAAAAAAATAAAGTAACACACCCTTCTTTGTGGCTCTGCGTGGTTTACCCTCATTTGCAATGGCTGATGGTCTTGCAGTTTCTTCTCCTGTTTCTCTCCCACTGGATTGTTCACTTGCAGTGGAGTCAGCATCTGATGGTGAAACTCTGCCACAAACATTAAAAACAAACATGTAACATAAGTTTATAATGGAATACAGTTCTCAACTGCAAAGAATTTTCTGTTACTATGTCTTGCAAAGACTGCTAATGCTTTCTTCTGTCTTCATGTAAGTTTATAATAAACCATCACAGACATCCATTGCTATGATGTTACTGTCATTGTGTGTGAAAACTGCAACAGAACTCACACACGGCAAGATAATTTACTAATCTTTTGTTTAAAATTTTCTTCAAGAATACATTGCATGACTAAGTAGCAGGTTTACTGTTCAGGCAGAAAGGAATTATATTAGCACGACAAAAACTATACATGTAATTATTTCAGTATACAAACTTGCTAATTTGGCACTCTCTTGCTAACACTACAGGTCCACGCACATATTTTCCTGCCTAGTTAAACAAAGGGTTATTCAGAAACACTACTTATATGTATTTATCCCATGCAGTCATGAGATACTTAAAGACATGTGTTGCCTCCTAATTATACACACAATATGAGAAATCAAAATCATGTTTGGTTGCTTTTTTTTAAGTAGCAACAATACAGAGTACGTGCTATTGCCCAGCTAGTACCAAAGCCCATCTTTCCATATATGATTAGTAAGGGTGATGGAGCACTGGCACAGGCTGCCCAGAGAGGTTTGTGGAGTCTCCTTCTCTGAAGATGTTCAAGGCCCACCTGAACACTCACCTCCACAATCTGGTCTAGGGAGCCTGTTTTGGCCAGGGGGTTACACTAGATGATCTCTAGACATCCCTTCCAACCCCTACAATTCTGTGATTTGTGATAGTTTCTCTAGTGATCATTCATAATCTATTAACTTAATGATTTACACAAGCTATACACTAGCCAGTGCATTACCCTTGTTAAGTGCAAGATTTGCTCAGTCTAGGTACATAATTGTACTAGTTAGTGTAGCTCTCAGCAAACTATCAACCCGCCTAGAACGCGCAACCTGAGATAGCTACATCCAGCCAAATACAAGTCAAATATACTGCTTTCAGCAGGCAATGCTCTGAATTTATTCCCCTTCCCCTATTTTTATCCCCCTCCCCTCTTTTTCCCCACTAATAATAAAATGCTGTATTTCATTTTTTTTCCTGAATACCTCTAAATGAAGTCACATTCCAATAAAAATCATTAGCAGGGATAAAAGGTGAAATGGTTCTCAATGAGCTTGCAGATGGGCATCATTGCTTCTTCCACTCTTTTCTAATGTGGAATAAATAGGCATGGCCTTCTCTTCAATCACCTTTTTCTTGGTTCAGCAGAGTATAAGAATCATAGAATAGCTTGGGTTGGAAGGGACTTAAAAGCCAACTTAGTCCCAACCCCCTGCAGTGGGCAGGGCTGCTACCCAGCAGCTCAGGCTGCCTGGGGCCCCATCCAGCCTGGCCTTGTGTGCCTCCTGGGACAGGGAACTCACAGCTCCTCTCGGCAGCCTGTACCAGAGCATCACCACTCTTGGCAAAGAATTTTGTCCTAACATCTACCTGAAATCTCCCCTCTTTTAATTAAAATCATTCCTCCTTGTGTTCCTCCTCAGACCATGTAAAAAGTCGTTCTCCCTCCTGATTATAAGATCCCCTCAAGTACTGGAAAGAAATGGAGTCCTGTTTCCACTAGTGACCTTTTGTTTAATTTCATTGTGCCTTGTTTTCCTTCATTTTCTTACTCCATTAAGATGTAAATTACTATTAAATACATCCCAGGAACAAACAATAGTGCCAAGCTAGCACCAGCCATTCCTTTAAAGTTCTACAGAGTACACAGCTGTATCCTTTCAAATCAAAACAACAGGTCCAGCTCTCAGCTGGGGACTAGAGATGCTACAATTTCTGATCTCTGATGTATTTCTTGTTTACTTTGTTTTACTGATACAGAATGTGTTCACATCACCACTGAATGCACTGGCATGCAGTATACAATCCTGATTCTCATTGTGATGAAGTGAATTCTGTATTTTCTCATGAAATAGAAAACAGCTAGTAACAACAAAATACACTACACTGTTGTTGAACATTTAACTTCTCCCCCAGGGAATAAGTGTTTTAAATCTGAAGTTGATGTAGATATGACAGCAAGTTACACAGACAGTGACATCTCCAAAGCTAAGCCTAAAGAGAGGTTTGCTCTTAAGGATAAAAGAGGGAGGGGAGGGAAATTCTTTTCTGAAAACAGTTTTAAGTGGGTGAATTTAGAAACTTAAAATTATATATTGTTACTCCAAATTTGATGAACAATTTATTATTGTCTTCTGGGAAAGCATTAAAATGCCAGCTTCTGAAGAATTTCTCTGCTTCCTCTCTGTGAGGTAAATAACTCCCAAGGATGGTACTTCACAACAGAATAGTATAGATGATAGTATATTTTGGGTAGTTCTAAATAGATAGGATACAAATAATACAAAAGATGGCTCACCGTCAAGAAGTCAAGGCTCGCAGGGGACTCCACGTAGGAGGGATCTCCAAGAAGAGATCCTTCCCTGGTGGTGGTCAGCCCTTAAATGGGGTTTGGGAGAGGTGGAGCCAGGCTCCACCCTTCCAATCACACAGGTATATCACCTTCACCTGTGCGCCCATGGCTGACTCGGTGCTCACCTCAGGTGACCAATCAGTGGTTCAGGCCGTGATTCAGCAGTTCCCATACACTCTCTGAATATTTTAAGATGAAGTAACAGTAATAACCTCAAGTTAAAATGCGTTGCTTCTACTTATATGTGTTAACATATTTTCCCCTCCTCCTAATGATGTCTTAAGCCCCTTTTGATCTTTTAAGAAGACATAAGAACACTTGTCCCTCTGATCTGTATTAATTTATTTAAGCTACACTGAAATGAGTTAGCTTTTTTTCCATTATTTTCCAATGTGCCATTAGTAGTCTCTTACTTGCAACACCTACACAGAGGTAGGCTCAGCACCTAGCTAGAAATAGAGTTGTATGAAGTTCATGCAGGGAAGATAAAGCCAGGAACTTAGGGCAGCTGGGTTTCCAAGGAAGCATGGAAGGTTGAGCAGAGGAGCAAGATGTGCCACAGATCTGCACCTCAGGAAGAACCACCATTGGTTTCTTCTAAGCTCATTCAAGTTCTTATTTTTCTCCTGCAGTGTAGCAGAATGTAGGTAAAAGCACAGGAGGGTACAGAGCAGCAGACAAAGGAGTGCAAAAATATGAAAGGGACGGTGAGAAAGAAGAATTACTGGAAAGTGAAGTAGAGCAGAGCTCTGCGCTGAGGAGCTGTTTGTGACTCATAACAGCACACCTGTCCTCCAGGTTCCTCTTCTTTCTTACCTATTGCTTTTCCACTTCTGCCTTTTTTCAAAAGAAAACACCTTTACTGCACAGCTCTTACAGCTTCTTCCCTAAAAATGCAATCCCTTCTGGTGAGACACATTTGCATCATATGATAAAAGGAAACCACTAGGAAACAAATGCTTGATGTTGACAAACTGTTATCCACTTCCACAGCTGCCAGTTATCAGACCTTTTCCTGACCAGAACAGGTGTGCTATGATAGTGACTGGATAACCACAACAAAAAATACCCACTTATCTTCCCTGAATTCTGCAGACAATGCTTACATCTGGAAATTCTGACTTATCATACACAGAATGATGACTACTAATAGCATAGAAACACATCACTGACTGTCAATACTTTTCATTTGTTTTTAATCACCTGTTGCCTTGGTAGCCAGGTATGGAGACAAAGAGAATGCACCAGAAAGCACACGCTTGATGTTAGCAGTACACAAGTAATAAACTGACTCCAACCAACCTAGCTGTGTCCTAAGTACTCCTCTTAACTGGGCATGCTGCCACTAAGAGAAAAATAGATACCAAATTCTCACAACTTTATGCAATTTGAAGTTAGATGAAACTCTAATGGTGCAGTAGAAAACACAAATCGCAGAGCTCTGCAATTGACTTCTGTCCATTGAAACTGCCCTAAAAATACAGTAAGCAGCACTCATCTTTCACAGCTTATTTTTCTTCCTCTGTGAACTGACCTCCCTCTGTGTCGGACAGTCTTTGAAGGTTTTGAGGAAGTCTTGGACTTGGGGCTGGGAACATCTCCATTTTCAGATGGGGTAGTGTCCTTCATAGGTCCCGGTAAAGGAGCTGGCTCATGGATAATCAGGACATCATCTTTATTGTGTTGGCCCAGATGCTGTTTAGCAAAATCAAAGCCTTTTACGCTGGGGGCTTGTAACTGCAAGAGAAGAAGAAAGGCAATAAGCAAGAACTGTGAATGACAATGAGTACAAAGACTTTGGTTAAGATCTGCAAACAATAGCCATTAAGATGGCTAGGATATGGTACCCTCAGAAATGAACATAAGAGTGCTGCAGGGAAAAGAAAAACCTCATGATTTTGTAACTTCACTTCAGTAGATTATACACAGATGAAAACCCTAAATAAATATGTTGCTTCTAAATCTCATTTTTCCATCTATTTCTTCAGATTTAATCATTGTGCAGGGAGCCTTCTGTTTACTTTAGCTGTAAGGCTGAAAATGCCCATGGATTTAAATGGCTAACACTGCCAGGTCACCCTTCCATTTGTCCCAATCACAATGAGTAAAGTTGGTTTAAGTAAATTGAACAATACATCACTGCTGATTCTCCTCATTTTGAGCACCATAAATCTGCAGGATTACTGTGAGTGCTCATGCAAACAGCTAGCTCATCTGAGAAAAGAGAAGCATACAGCAGATCAGTTACATGGCAGCCTGGCAATGACTCCAGAAAATGGCACCGATACCTCCAGAAAAGTATTCCAAATCTAGTTCTTAGCAACTTTATATTGACTAGAAGGGAAAACATATAAAAGGCTTTTCCAGTGCAGAGAAATTAGACATTCATCCTAGATATCTTATCAGGAGGCAACAGATTCAGTGTCTTCCTTAACGAAGAGTCAGGCTAACCCTTTTCATAACTATTTTCAAAATATGTAATCTCACCTTGTCAGTAACTTGACTCAGACTTAATTGAATCAAGCCTACAAGTTTCAAGTTTTCCTACAGATTTTTGAGAGCTTTGATATAATTAGTTTCTCATAATTCCTGATTAAGACAAAGCTTTTATTTGAGTCCCATTCAATCTTAAGTAGTTTGGAAGTTGAAAGTGGAAAGAAATCTTGATAACTCCAGTTTTAGAAGTGTGCACACATGCTCACTGCATAGCATATGCACAAAAACCCATGTGCTTCTGGAGCTGCTTTCTTGCAAAGCAAAGCATGTGTTGTAGTAGATTTTATGGGTGCATCAGGTTCCAGATGTTTAAATGAACCCCCTTTCATAAAGCCTGGCATGCCAACACAGCTAACTACAGGCCTGTCTGATACCATGCCAAATATAAGTTTGCCTAAGGAATATACTGAAACAACCTCTTCAAAATATTTTCTCAGTAAGCAAACATTTTCCAAATGGTTCAAAAGGTGGTTGTAGAAAAACAAAATGCTTATTTAGACCAGTAGATGGCAATAAAAGCTCTCCTGTAAAATCTATTACCCGAACATAGTTGAGGTTTTAGAGTTCATTACTGACCAAATGTGTAAGCTTATTACTTGAGCAGATCTGGACGCCCTCCATTGTATTGCATTTTTTCTTGAGATGACAGCTGTTGCTTCAGTTGAGAATTATGGGTGATAGACAGTTGCTGAACTTAGGTAAATCATGGCAAGCACTGACTCTAAAAGGTACTCAACAGCTAGACCAGGTGAAGGTGTGATTGGTTCTTGTACTGTTGAGTCACGGCCACCTAGCGAATCCTTCTGGAAACTTACTCTCCCCTAGGGTTTAAACACTGTATTTATGATCTTTCACACTAAACATCCCAGAAGTCATTATGAAATTCCATCTATCCTTTTTGAGATCCCAAAACTCAATGTCTTATTTTCAAAATAATTCTGAGGTGGAGCTTTTCATTATCACCATAAGAATTATCACATTAGCTCGATGCACTTTGGTTACTGAAACTTCCCTTTAGTTACCACTTCTTCATCTCTGATGTGTTTAAGACAATACATTTATTCTCGCTTCAGAGATATTCTTGTGTAGGACATCCTCCCTTTGAAGCATTTCAATGATTTCCCTTCTTCTAACTCTTTCATACTGTACCCTTGTGCTCATACACACCTACTACTAACTGCCAGTTACCACTACATCCCTGCCCCTTTACTCCAAAGATAATGAGAGACTTCATCACATACTGGGCACAATCCTTGCACAAAAAAAACCCCTCAGAATTCTACCCTTTCTGAAGTACCCTTGAACTGATATACAAAGTTACTCATGCTTTTATGATAGTGTGATGGGATGGTTAGCCAGGCATGACTAAAAGGACAAATGTTCTCATAATACTGGACATACTAGTATGGCTTTAGTAAGACTGCTGCCCCTAAAGTAGTACATATTTCAGCATATCTTAGTTAAGCCTTTAGGCCTAACTACGTAGTGGTATTGAGTTTGCATACCCTTGGGGATTAATGCAACATATAAAAATAGACTTCTGTAGTATTTTAACTTTGATTGAACAGTCTTATTCCATGTTGCAATCTAACATAACCTTTTGTTTAAGTACAATTATAGAAACCAATATAATTATGCATATCTGTACATATATCACAGCATATGTATGCACATATGTTTATTTGCAGATAGATCTTATAGAAGTATTAATACACTATTAGCATTGAAATGGCAAGTGCTCACACTTTAAGAGTTGGCACAGGTAGAAGTGTCTGAACAATTAATTACACTTGAATCCTCTCATGTATACGCACTGCAACAGAGATCTGAAATCAAACCATGGGATCCCTCTTGCTCTCTCCCACCTTGCTGAATCTGTGGCATAGGCCTTCTGCTACTAGCCAATGTTAGGCACGATTAAATAGTGTTATTTGTACAGCTTGGACACTCATCTCACTTCATGTGAGAAACCTGGCAAATGTAGTGCATGATGCAAGTAAAGACAGGACACCTTCTTCTATGAAAAGTGCAGCTAGCGTGGCTGACATTTTGCCAATCGACTGCATGGGTACTCTGCTGCTTGCAACAAAGGACTAGCAAGACTCAGGTATCACCAATTCTATTCTGAGCCTCAAGCAGAGATCTCTCCAGACACCACAGAACACCAGAGAACCTAAGGCTTCATTTCCCTCTAGCTGCTGCCAGATTAACTCCTCATCTGACTTCTTTCTTCCTTGCCAGGCAGAATCAATCTCCCCATCCGACTTTTTTGCTTCTCTAGCACTGTTTGTCAGTGTCTCACTCCTATTTACAGCCTGAGCCCCACTGCTACCCCTTCCTTTCCTGGCCTCTTAACAACCTCCACATACAGCAACAGAGAAAAAACCTTTTAGCTATTAAGGTACAGCTTTACAGAGCTTATAAGCACAGAACAGGTAAAATCTTAGGAAAGTGTACTTGGAAAACTACTAACAAGTCTCTGTTGATCACGCTTTTCCCAAAGGTCTACAGCTTAGTCAGAAATAGACAGCTCTCCATGAATCAAATCAGCAAAAACATCTCCTTCACACAAAACAACCTTCTGGTCCTTCTTTAATTCTCTACCTTGTGCCCTCCAAGGCTGAGAATATACACCAGAGCTTCTCCAAAACTGTTCTTAAAATTTGGAGAAAATAATATTTTTTTATTAATCTTGATCTTTTAAAAACAAAACAAAACAAAAACCCACTTCTATCTTAAAAAATAAAAATAATTAAAAAAAATCAGTATGAAACAGATCCTGGAATGAAAACTTTAACCATTCAGAGTCTTGCAAAATTCTGCCATTAAATAATATTTTCAGATACTCCCTACTAAAGAAAAAACCAAACAAATCCTGAAGTTGGCATACCAGCTCCAAACAACATAAGAACATTATGAGATTGTACGGACATGTGTATCTATATGAATAACATGAATTACATGAATACAACATGAAAAAACATTTATATAAAACACAATGTCTGGCAATATTAATAAGGGTTATCACCTCGTAAGTAGATAGGCAGAGTTTTTAAAAATAAATTACAAAAAAAAATCAAAACCAATTACTTGAGGAACAAAAATATCAATTCCTAAAAAGGAAACACTGCCCATAGAAACTCACTACCCTTTCCTAAAAAAAAAAAAAAAAAAAAAAAGCCTACACTTCCTAGTCTACATTAGTCCATGGCAACATTATAGCTAACAGACCAACAATAATAACCAAAAAGGACACTTTCAGTAACAAGTGCGATGACTCTGCTTTCTACAGGACTGTATGGTCAGTGAGACCAAATACAATAGACAGTGTGGTCCCAAGTGGAAAAGGCTTCTTTACCCTTTGTCATTAGGTGCTGCATGCCACCTGCTTTGTTTTTCTTCCTTTCTTTGATACCAAGTTACAGATTGGATGATCTCTGCTTGTCCTACCATAAGTACTCAGAACACCATTTGTGAATCAGCCATTTACTACTCAAAACTTCACCACCAGCACAGAAGGAATACACTCTCTTTTTAAAGAAAGAGCACACTTGTGCTAGTCCCCCTACTCGCTCAGGTGCTGAAACTGAAACTTTTTCTTTAATCAGTTCCAGGTGCTTTTTTTTTTTTTTTTTTTTTTAAGTCTGCACAAAACCAGTGCTAGCAAAGATTTCTTGCTTTAAATGTAAGTTGTTAGAGAAGGTTTTCATTTGCTCTATTTTTGTACATTTGTGAAAGGGAAAAGATAAAGCACTCTGAAGCTTACCACTAAAACGAGCACATCTGAGCTAATACATTATTAAGGCATTATATAACAAGAATGCAGTGCCTGCTGAAATCCAAGGGGAAGATGATTTCAAATGGATAACTCAAGACAGTGTTTTAATTCTATTGCTAGATACTGACAGGAAAAAAAAAAGTTCTATTCATAGGACAATCAATTTCTGTAGAAGCCTACAAAGCCAGTGCACCTTGGTCTTAGCCCATGAAAGCAGCTAATTGCTTCAGTACAGTTGAAAATGCAGAAGTATTACATGGCTGCCAGCATACTGCTTCCCCAGATGTAGACACACACCACAAATGTCAATGTGTTTTCCCATGAAAGCAAAGACTGCACATACAGGTCAGCGAACAGATTCCGCAGAAAGCAGCAGAGACAAAATAAATTTTACTCAGCACTCTTCTTGTGGTTCCTCTAATTAAAGCAATGTGAGTTTTCTTTAGGAGTAACAGCAGCATTTGAATTTGGACATAAAATGAAGAATAATATACCAACACAATTTTCTATTGATTTTGTTCTATAAGATTACCTTGCTCCTTGCAGAAGCACTGAGCAGAGCCCATTAAAATACTAAGGAAACAAAGGAGCTAAGCATGTTTTCAAAAATAATATTTTAGTGTTGGCATATAATCCATGAACAAGACTGGAATTCCTGTAAAGATGTCCTGCTGACCTTATCGAAGTGCTAGAACATGGAACACTGCAAAAAAAAAATAGGATGAAGAAACTACAGAAAAAAAAGTTTTAAAACCTACTAATGAAAACGCAGCAAGTCATTGATAATCAGAACACTAACATGGGCTGAAGATGTACATAAGTAGTTTGACGTAGAGTTGTTTAAAGCTACTAAACAACACAAACTTTCTCTACAGCCAGATTCACAGCACTAAATGCTTTTCTGCATTCTGAAGGAATCACCTCAGGAATTCTGCCCCTAGAGAAGGATTAAAAACAAATGAATAAAGAAAGCCCTAAACTTCCAAAAAATCCATAATTCTTAAGACACCTGTTCTGAAATATTTTCTTAAGACAGATGCCTTCCATGGATTTTCATCATCTCCATTCTTCTCCTTTGTGTATTTTCTCTTGCCACACTAATGTTGCCGTGGCAGCTCAGTAAATTTAACAAAACACAAGAAGGATCATGTCGTAGAAAGCCCCTAACTCTGAGTACATCTGTGCCCAAAGGCTGCTGAGATAACTGCTGTAATAGGCAGAGTTTTGTGTCTGAATCATACATAGTTTTAGCTTTCCTTCTAAGACAGAAATGCCGCAGGGCAGATACTGTCTGAATCAAGCCTTGGTGAGGTTCCTTTGCACACCAGTCAGACAAAAATGTCAGGAGTAAGTTAGAAAATGATCATCAGTTTTATAAAACAGAGAGGCCACTGCTGAGTTCCACCGATCTCTTTTCCATGTGCAGTGTCAAAAAGTCACTCTCTAAAGGCCACAGAAGCAAGTCTGACAAACTGTAATCTCTAACAGCTAGCACAGCATGTCAAAGATAGATATAAATCAAGCAAATTTTTTGGCAATACGTAAGACAAGAAAATAAGTTCATGACACGACTCTCACTGTCTGGACAGAGCACATACACAATACAGCTCCGAACACTTTCTCTCTGTAAATGTCAAGAAAACTGGTAGCACACTTCAAGAAAGAATAAGGATCAGCTATTTTAATTTGACTTTGTGCTGGTATTATGTCAGGCTTAGTCAACAAAGATCATCCTATGGTCTTGTAACTCAGAGACATTTATACACCTAAACAAAGTTTAATGCAGACAGAATGAAAGCACAGCAATACAAACTGCAGGATTAATCTGTGTGCTGAAACGAAGCTACATTTTTCCCTCCTCGCTTGTTGTGCCTCATTATCCGTGACTATCTGAAAACTAGGGTAAATCTGTTGCTCACTGCAGGCCCAAGAATCCTTTCAAATGATGCCATTTCATGCAGGCACCTGTAATTTGAGGAGATAAAGCATGCGAACAAATCACCTAACCTGCCAGCTCTGGCTACAAAAGCCTTCCATTGCTCTGTCATGTTGCTACAATCACAATGTGGATTGCAAAGCATTTTAGTGAAATGTCTTGCTGTTCTGCAACAAGTGAGTAGTGACGTTAAAACCTCCAATAACAACGATTTGCTACAGGCACATATCCTTGTTCTAAAAATAACTCAAATCTAAGGTATTATCTTTCAGTAGGAAAGACAGAATTTACTTCCACAGTGGTAATCCAATCACAGTTGTCTATTATATGATTAGGATACTATAAAGTTAAAATGTATTTTGAAAACAATTTTCACAAAATTCCTTTTCTAAAGTAGCCACTATATAAATATCACTCTATGGGCTACCTACAATTTGAAAGTCTTATGGAGTTCTGGTTTCCCTCTCTCAGAAAGACTGTTAACATCTATCATTTTCAAAGTCTAGCTAAAAGGAAAAGCCAGGAGAAGTGATACCTCTTGATCTGGAAAGGAGAGGATGGAGACAGGAATATGATGAGACCTGGAAGTCAAGACTGGAATCAAGCAAGAGTCTGGGAACTGCTTCTTCACTGTTCCCACCAATACAAAGACTAGGGGCAACACAGAAGAAATGGAGGTAGCAGGATAAAGGCAACATGAAAGAAGATGACATTATTTTTTCACATAAACTGTACAAACATCTGTCAGTAGCTCAGATTGGTTCAGAAGGCCTGGAAAAGTTTAGAGAAGAGAAATCCATTGAGGGTGGCTAAATATCACTACTTCTAGAATGAAAAAGATCCTGAGCCTCAAAAAAAAACCAAACACCTGAGCTACTCAATGCAAATTATCATAAGCTCTGATTTTTTGGTGGTCTTGTGTGGAGTCAGGAATTGGACTTGATTCTTGTGGGTCCCTGACAACTCAAGATAGCAATTTTACACATTGATCACATCTACACAAGATTATACACAAGTATCTTCCCTGTCCTGATATCCCTTTCTACTGATTTCTGCTTTTGGCATCAGCTGGCCTTTCAATCAGACCTTCATATGGCCACTCAAACGTTTGTAAAAAAGCAGATGCATTTTAGTTTTTCCATATACTGGTATGAGTAGTATCCAAATGCAGTATTTACATCTACCATTTGTCAATAGCTAATCCTCAGTTCAGAAGAAGAGTTCCCACAAAAGAGCTCTTGCAGAGGAATTGTCATCTGAGAAATTCATTGTTGAGAAGTAATTGAGATGTTGAATATTGTATTCCTTGTCAGAATCCAGCTGTTGATTCGAACTTGAAAAAACCTGTATGCCAGTTCCAAAAGACATTTTCAATAGTTAGTTAAGACTGCTATTAGAAATGAAAGGTATTTGTTATGCAAACAGTTGGCACAGACACTAATCTCTTGCAGAAATTCATGTCAGTTTTCAAGTAGTTTTTATAAGACTGGTGTCAGCTGCCTTCCTTTACATGGATCTCTTTTGACTGGAGTTATTCTGAAACGCAGAGCTATTGCCTCTACATTATACAGATGAACAAAAGCATTATAGGATGTCAAAACATCACAAGAATTCTCTGTATCAGGAGCAGGAGCCTAGTATTTAGCCTCCAGCAGGGCTGGCCTCTTTGATCCTAGGAACATCCAAGAGGCATTCTACTGAATACACAATAATAAGCGAAACTCTCAATTCAGATGTGTAAAGTTACACCTGACACATGAGCTTTGGGTATCAGATATTCCTGCTTGACGTAAAATAAAAATCCAAGCAAGCCTGCCTGCCATCCTATAGAATGCACAACTCATCACCAGTAATGCTGAGCAGCATGGGGAGGCCTGAGTAGCTGCTACAACAGCGCTAATGAGAGCAGACAGGCCAGGGCTGGTAATGATCCTCAGGTTACTTACACATTAGCTGAGGTTTGCTGACACATGATGCCAACAGGTAGCCCTCCAGCTCTCACATTGTGATACTGATAATGGAGAAAGTGGGGTACCTTGTGTGTTGTCCTAGGCTTTCTAGGGGCCGACTCACCCTACCTCTCTTACATGTCAATCATACACTGCGACACTGACACATAAAGAACCATGAGGCGCATAGAAGGCCCAGAGAGAAGCAACTCCCAGCTGGAGAAAGTCTTTGTTTTCATCCAAGCTTTTAGGATGTGCCCTTGGAAAAATCAGGAACTGAGCAAGTCACTTGGTCCAAGTTGGCACTGCAAACTCAATGACTTCAGCAAGCCCAGTATTTCATAGATTCAGAGAACAGCTTGGGTTGGAAGGGATCTTCCAGACCATCTGGTACCACCCCCCTTGCCGTGGGCAGAGACACCTTCAATTAGAAGGAGAACATCCCAGCCCTTCTAAATAAACATCTGTGAGCTTATCTATAGATGAGTAAGATTCCTGTCATCAGAGCAGGGAACCTTTCCCTGTCAAAAGCTGAAACTACCTCTGAAAGGTCCTAGCAAAGGATCAGATTTTTTCCTTTAAAAGCTTGTACACAGCAGAAAAAGTCAGATTCCTAGAGAATCAGGTACTGTATCATTTATTTTATGTCTATAGGAAAATAAAGAATATTGCCATCTCTGTTTGCATTATAAATACATAGGGAAAAGGGTTGACAGTACTTTTGCACAAAAATGGCAGGAGTCCAGTACTGAGTAGGATGATGGTTTGGGAATTAAAAGACATTTATCTATTTTCTTGCAAAGAAGAAAAAGAAATCATTTCAAAAATTCAATTTCCCACAAAGACGCTCCACAGCTTCTCTGCAGTAAAAAAAACCCTCACATTATAATGACATGATGGTTGTTACAGGCAAAGGGAAGAGAATCTGATAATTAAAAAATGCCTCTTAGGCAGCTTTTTATTCCAAAGGCAAAGGCATCTTTATCCAGTGCAACAACTTATATCACATCAAGGTGAATCTCCTGTAGGATGCTACAGCTTACAGAACAAGTCATGAATACTTCATGTGCCCTTTAAATATCTCAGTTCCACCTCTTGAAAATAATTACCCTTGCACAGACCTATGAATCTTGCTTAGAAATTAACTGCTCTGACCTGTTTCACTGACCTGCTTTAAAAGTGTCCCAGGTAACTCTGATGTAAGTATATCTTCCCATTTTGCATCCAGACAAAAAAGACCAGGTATTGGGGCAGATGGATGGACTATCTGGAAAATCCAGAGTCCCTCCAAAGTCCACCGTTTATAACATTATGTTTTTTAAACTGATTTTCCTAGGATTAGCTCCAACACAAGTTTTCCTTCCTATGTGTTTCTGTTTGTCTAAGTTAAAAGCTTCTTGCATTGGTTCTGTCAGCAATCCACCTTAGCCTTGTTTGAGGTCATGCTGTTTCCCTATCTTTTGCTGATGACAGCCTTACAAGGACACAGCCAAACTACTCTGTGATCTTTACTGCAACTGCACTGTACACAGGCAGTCATACCCCAGAGGTAAACCCAAAAAGCATTTTGAGTGTTATCAGTAATAGATAACTGCACTTGCCTGCTTCATCAAAAGATAGAGAGAGAACATGCAACTTAGGAATGACTTGTAATTGTGGTCATACAAATGCAAATATCATAAGCATTCTACCTACTGAAGGAAAAAGATTAAAAAAAAAGAGAGAATTCTGTGAAAGTAAACCTAAACATATAGCAGATTGAACTTAAAACTTAAATGGTCATCTTACCTGAATGAACATGAAAATATTTCAGGATAAAAGCAGATGTTTAAGATCAGTATTAAAGTGATTAAAAGGAGGAAAGAAAGAAATGATGAATGACAGACATATGGGACTACGGAACAAAGAAAAACCCTTTGTATCTTTAAATAATATCTCTAAAGAAAAACTCAAGTTTGTAAAGGAGACTCAAAAGCCCCTGCAAAGTTTAAAGACTTACTGATGCAATATGCAGAAAAACGAATATTACTATACATATATATATACAGAACTTCTTTCTGTTGTGTTTCAAGGACCCAGCCCACAACCTTGTTCCAGGTTTTTAATGGCAGACAACATTGCTATCAGCTAGCTACTCAAGTGAATTCCAAGAGATCGTTGAGCCCACTGATCTGCTATGTTAAAATAATGGCTTTTTCATAAAATAATGAAAAAAGACTGTTGATACCTCCTGGAGATGCAATACGATACCCTATTAACAAGAAATTAGTGTCTCTGTTTCTTATCTTTCAAAGCATTAGAATTAATATTAAGAAAAAAAACACAAAAAACCATGTACAATGCACAAAACACACTGTACCCCCTATTACATGATTGACAAGAATCCTCTTCGCAGTATGCATGCCATGTGTGTTTCTAGTGAAATACTTTGATATTTACACATTTCATTTCCACATTTACTTTTTTTTTAAAGTTTAATGGAAGTGAGAAGAGCTAGCACTATGAATGCAAATGTCTTATGAATAAATTATTTAATTCAAGAATAAAAAACCACCACATTTTTAACCGAAATATCCTTCCATTTACAGAGGCAGAGAAGGCCTTCACTTTTCTTTAGTACCAGAGGCAAATTCAAATAATTGTAAGGATAGCAAGGGACTGAGGTAGGAGGCAATTATGTTTTTTAGTGGAGTTTATTTCCTAAATCCTAAATTCCAGATCACTTCAATTATTTATATGCATTTACTGCAATAATAAAAAAAATAAAAAAATTAAAACCACAAACAATTTCAGGAAAGGGGGACAGATCAAATCTCTCTCATTATTGTATGCTGTTGTGACTGTTTGGAGATCTTCAGTGCTTGCTAATATGCCCCATTCTGACCTGGAATTCCAACCTGCTGGTTGGGGACAAGAAGAAGGCCCAATGACAGCTTGCTACCATGGAATCCAGATTAATTCTTTACTTCTGGACTCTGAGCAAAGTAGAAGTAAGTTTTTTTTGAAGTAGTTTCTGCTAGTTTTTTAATGCACTGACTGATAAAAATTTAAGATACTTTTTACTGCTGTACTTCATTTAATATTTAAGTAAGAGCCATCCATATAGGATGGCACAGGAAGGACTGGATTAGATGTCCTTACTGGTTCTTTCTGGTTTGCTTGCAGTGACTTCTCTGAAGAAGAGAAAGTGACAGGTTCCCTAGGCGAACTGAAGTTAAGACTTTCATAAAGAGAAATTCAAGTCTTCTGACTCATGAATGATTCAAGTCAAGAATATTGTGAATGCACTGGTGACAAAAAGCTGAACAACTTTCCAAAACAATGGGGCAACTGAATGTTCCTGGCCTCATCCTCAACACAACTGTTTTCTTACACAAAGCTTGAGGCAGAAAAGATGTAAGGAAAATTTATGTCATGAAATACTGTACTAAGGGTAATGGTCCCCTCTCCTGCTTTCTTTGCACAACCCTTCCCAAATTAGCTTCTACTACTACAGGAACTTCTTCAATCAAAGGTTGTGTAAGGTATTACCACATCACAGGGGAAATGCTAGCACGGGGAGCAGTTCATTGAAGGGCACCATTTGTTGCTGACCTTGATGACGACACTCAATCTGCACTGGCAAGACAAGTAGAAGTTGCTATTGATTTGTTCTGACTGCTTTGTAAGTGCAACCGCTTTCTGCTTCTCTCATCTTTCCCATCATTAATTATCTTGAAAGAGAGCATGGTGTACAGACAAGACTTGTTACAGAGAAAACTGTATGACTGAACATGAGGTGACAGTTACAAGAACATGACTGCAGTACCATAAGGTTAGCACAGGCAGATTATTTTGCCCTTATTAATTCTTCTGATAGTATAGTCAGTAATAAGCATCTTTGACACACAGACATGTTCTCTTTAGCTGGAAGAAGTAAAAGTCTAGTCGTTTTTCCACTGTTTTTAATGAATACTCATTTTGTGAAAATCATGGATCATTTATTTCATAATTTAGTCTTGGGCACAAAAGAGACAGAACAATTTTTTCACCATCCTATCCCAGTCCTCTATCACTTCAGCCAGCATGCTCACCCATGAAGTTACTGGGTCTTTCAGATTTAGTAATTTAAGTCCTAGTGACAGGAACTCACAACAACATCACAAAAGCCTCAGCAGAATGGGCAGCAGCAAGGATTGGGCTCTAGCAAATACCATTTCCAGTGTGAGGTATAATAGATGGTAAGGTTTAGTTGTCAAATTAGTTTAGTGGACTCTCTCCAAAGAAAAATTCAGCCCTCTGCAGAAAACAAGGTCAGTGCTTCAACACTCAATACATTTTCTCTTACTCAGTCCTAGCTGAAGCCTTAAAACAAAGTGATAAAAAGTTTCTTTCAGCTTCAGTACCTACATTTCAGAAGAACGTATCTATCTAGCACAGTATCATACAGCTAAGAAAACAGATAAAGCATTATGGAATTTCCAACTTCAAGTATCACTTAACTTCTTTTCTTCTTTTTAACCAGAAGGTTCTGAAATTGTTTCCAAATGTTATTTAAGGATAATAGGTGTTCCCTAGACATCCACATTCATTTATGCTCAGAATACTCAACCTCCTCCCAGCACAGCTTCCCCTTTTACCTTCTGTCGCTGCTGAATGTTGCTTATTGTGTCTGGCTGAAACTCCAGCTTGTCTGTTCGACAAAGCTTCCAATATAAAATAATAACAATCAGGAGCACCACAGCTACTGGGACTGCCACTCCAACAATAATCCATAGGTTGCTGTTCTGTGCCTCTGAGGAGGACTCCTTCAGCTTTTCCACAGCTGTGAAGTTAAAAGAAAAAGAGTAGTTTTATGTGGTAATAGATTTTTAACTGAGGACACTTCAAGGTTATGTATTTTTACGTTCTCATAAATGCTAGTTCAGGAATTTATCAGAAAGCAGCTGCACAACACAGGAAATGATCACTTATCAGTTAACATATGTCATGCTCAGGAAGCATGGGGCAGCCATCAATCGATCTGGTCTCCCTGCTGAAGACTCATGCTTAAATTACTTGTGAAAATACACTTCTACCATACCACTCCATAACTCCAACCTGAGTTGACAAAGTGCATCTAGAAAAATGACTCGTCACTAACATTAGAAGAGCTTTTCACTTAATTGTCTGTATCCTGCTTTAAGTGGCATTATCAGCAACCTCTTTTTCATTATGCACATTCTGTTGCCTTCTCCATCAATAATCACAATCAATTTGAAATCACTAATATCTTCCTCCCCTATGTGTACCTCTCCACCATTTTTATTTTTTTTCCTCCTTTCTCTGTTTCATTATCAGTGTGTGAGATCTTTTACCCTCCAAGAGAAAAAGAGGTAATCATACCGAAAAGAATAATTAAATCAGTATTGTGTAGAAAAAGTAAATTGGAAGAAACAACAAAATTTTAATTAGCTCTACTTTGTATTGCAGGTATATGTGGGGCTAAAACCCACAGTAGTAACACATTTCTACTCAAATTGACACGTTATTAAAACAATGTTTAAAAGTTAAAAAACAATATTTCTATGCAACTTTATCATTTTTAATAATAGCCATTCTGACGATAAATTTCAATATTAAAGGAACATATTATAATCCTTATACCTTGTATACCGATAGCTCATTTATGCCGTTACGTGTTCATGTATAAAATCATAATTTTCTTATATAAAAACTGCTTAATTTCTTTCCAATAAGAAAAAAAACCCACCAAAATCAGTATGCCTCTTCAAACAACTGTTTACAGTCACCCTTCCTATTTCTCTCTGCTGGCATTGGTGTGGATTTGACAGGACTTACGCTGTGCAACAGTGCCATCAATGCGGTACCCAAGGATGATTGCAGCGCGCTGGATGTCTACTCGGTTCATCAGGTCTGAGCACTTCAAGGCACTGAATCTCTCTCCATCTTGATCTTCCACAAAGTAGATCAGTTCCACGGGGTTATCAACACCATCTAACCGTGACACATTCACAATCTGTAAAGTAATCGGAATGCTTTTACTTTTTAAGCTGTATTTATTTGGGGTTCCCATACATTTGGCCTTTCAGTCTTCCCCATTCCCTTCACAGAGTTCAGGTCTTAAAGATACTTTTCTAAAAAACAGCATTTGGAACAGCTTTGCCACAACAGTATCCATATCTGTCTTAATTGCCACTGCATGCAACAGGTAGTCCATCATTATCTCCACATTGCATTATGCTACAGTAATGCAACTGCTGTAGAAGAAATACCCCTGTGATAACCAGGAATACTACGCTATAGAAACTACGTAACTGCTGGGAACTACCACGGTTTGGAAACTGTCCATATCCAGGGGAAGTCTGATGAGAAAACAGTATTCTGAAATGCTGTATGCAGCAAAGGTAGCATACACAACTTCGGTTGTCTCATCTGAGAAAAGCTTCAGTCAACATCAAACAAATGTAGACACACAAAGCTAGTATTCAGAAATAATAATTTTCTTCCAAACTGAGATTCAGAATATTGTCATCTAACAGTTATACGGACGGTTTTAAGTCTTCCAGGGAAAGACAACATAGCTGAAATAATAGGTCAAATTAAATAAGCATTATTTAAGTGCTTTGGGTCATGGAAATTTACAGAAATTTCTGTTTCATAACTGTAGGAGCTGGACTCTATCCTTGTGGGTCCCTTCCAATTTGAGATAATCCATGAGTCTATGAACTGAAACTTTCCAAGGAAGAGATTTCTCACACTATATATTTTTATGACAAACATGAAGAAGTTTCTATTCTATTTTTTTCCCCTATTTGTTTCACGACAACATACAGATCCAATACTGAACAGAACTGCTTTTACTCTAAAGATGCTGAGATTGTCCCAGTCTGGTAGCATCTATTATCTTTGTAGCTTGTCAGGTAGCAGGAGTTAGTGGACAGACTGATTTCATTGCAATTTTCCATCTCAGAATATTTTTACTTCGTTATTCATAATACACACTTTTTTGTTCCAGCTTTTCTGAATGTTAAGCATTTACACAGGCAAATATTCTGCTAACTTCAAAAAGAACTTTTTGTTCTACCTAAATGAAAGAACCTGCACAGTCACCTTCATCCTTCACACAGCTCCCTCCGGTATCCACCTCTTTTCAGGAAGGAATTTATTTGATGCTGTGGGAAGCAATTCTTTCTGCCTTCTTCTAAAGATGTTAATAATCAAAAGAATGTGCGCTATGAATAAGCCCTGTAGATACCATCTAGCCACTGAACATCTACATTGCAGATTAGACAATTTTAAACTCCTACAAAATTAAATCTCATATATAATAATTCTCTTCTGTATCATCATCTATATTTGATAATGATCACAACCTCAAACTACTCCAAACTAATGGCAAGAAGTATTCCACAATGCAAAACAGAGTTTGAAGAGATTTGGAAGAAAACGCCACAAAAGGGCAATATATTTAGTTTCCTTCAGAACTCTCCTTAACTATGAAGGCCAGAGTTAATAAATTAGAATCTCAATCAACTTCTTGTAGGCTTAAAGTAAAGCCAATGTATAAATGGTTGTACTTTCAAGGCTTACAGTTCAAATCAACTGAAACCAAAGAACATTCAGCATTAGCCATATTTCAAATAAGTTAGAGAATACCCCAAAATAGAGTAAAAAACTATGAAATTTATGAAACACAGCAAGACATGCTAGTAGGACTCATTTACCAACGCTGAATTCATCGTAATGCTGTTCACTCTTCTACCAATCCCTGATTGAAGGGAACACAAGGGTATCAACAAATAAGGCTTCTTAATGCACTCACTGAGCAGCTGTAAGGCTGAATCTGGTTTCACAGAACATAGACATGTCATTAGTTAACAAATGCCCACAGCTTTGTATTCCTGCTTTCACCACAGCCTGGCCTTAATTCACAGAATGGCAATATTAAGTGGTATCTGATTTCAGCATGGATGAGCACTTTCTAACAGGCACATAACTCAAAAGGGAGGTGAGGGAGTAGAAAGGCTGCCCATGATTAAAAGCCAGTAGGTTCATGTTTTAACTTTAGGGAGCTTCTTTGTGAAATGTGCAGACCTATAGAACCAGAGAAAACTAGAGAATCTTAAATTGAATCATTATCAATTTTATGGAGTTGTGGAGTACTCAGTAAGTTTCATGCTTATGTATGTGTGCCATACACACAGAGTAACATCCATAACCTCCTGCTGAATGGGTTAAGAAACTGTTCCACAGTTGCCTTCAAGAAGGACAGAGAAGAATGATGACAGATCCCAGTGCAAGGTGCCACACACAAAACAGAACAGCTTTAATATTCCTCTCCATGCTGAGGAATAGGGAAGGGTGAGAGAAATGTCTGGGGACAGAGAAAGGACAAGCAGTTCTGACACAGTATAGGGAACATGGGAATGAACATGAAGTTCAATAGGGAGTGGAGATTCAGGTCGGTACAAATGAACTAAGTTCATTTTTTTAAGATACATTTTCTCTGAAGCAACTCATTCTGAGTACAAAATTCTTTATGAGTGCTCACAACATACTGAGGAAAGCTGCAGACTAAATTTCAAGCCCAAGGGGAGATGGTTATGGAGCTCTATTCTTGAGGAACTGATGGTTGAGCATGGTATTACTGAAGTGATGAGACAACTACACTTGTATGTACACTCACTGTGACAATATCAGTACTTTAGTTTTCATATCTGTCATGTCGATTCTCTATAACTTCTATTTTGTGATCTCTAAGTTTGCTGCTACATAAGCTAGTACAACAAAGTATTTTTGTCTACTTTAAAAATCAATATACACAGCCATTCTGCCCACTTTTTACAGTTTCTGTACAGTAAGCTCACTGCTATTTTTCTCCAAATATTCTCCATGCAGCTTCAGATTACTGTTTTTGCCTCATAATTTAGAGCTGATTCTCTGTGCTAAGAACACAAGCAGAGGCAGAAGTGGTATTCTCCAGGCATTCAAATATGTAACTAATGTGTAAGGAAGCATTTGATATTTATAATTTGTCAGTGAGAGAAGACACAGAGGGATGAGATGCGAGAATTTCAATACAAAGAAGACAGAAAATTAGATTAAAAAAGAAAAAAAGACTAATTCAACTAAAAACATACAAAAATGATATAATATTTGCTGGTACTAGATGTGTATTTAAACTCTAGAGAGTAAAGGCTTAATTGTGCTCAGGTACCAGTAAACTTAATTTAAAATGTGCTTTCAGGAGAGTATCATAGGTCAGTAAGGAGAGTTCCCTTGGCAACCAGGTCTAGCTCAGAAATGAAAACAGAGAAAATCCAGGTGCTGGACAAAGTCATAAGGTGTGTGAGCATGCCAGCAGATCCAGGTTACACTGCAGTGGGCAGGATGGGAAATGAGCTGATGAAGCCGGACATGGAATAAATATGAAAGTTCCAGTGCTGTTCTGTGCAGAGGCTTCACCAGCACATGAACAGGTTTGACTGGGAGCAGACTGTGGTTAAGCACAGGGTGCTCCAATAGAAACTTCCAGTGGAGCAGTCTCTGGGCTTTCCTTGCCAGTATGGCTCCAGTTATCCACCCAACTCTGCGGCAGGTGGCCAGCGTGGGGTGAAGCAGCTTGAACCATGAGATTGAGCAGAAGCAGTTACCACAGGCTCCATCTGCAGACACAAAGCCTCTCACAGAGATTTGGCCTTCACCCAGACTACACGCATGGGAGAGACACGAACTCTATTAGTGGGAAACCAAGAGAACAAACCTCTGGCTTTAACAAGAAACTCAACTAGGCCATTATGTTCCCTCACACATTATGACTGTAGTGTCATCTCACCTGCCCCTTTCTTTAAATCAGAACATCATTCTTTTTGTCTAGTAGGACCACCTTTTTGCTTTAACTTCAAGAGAACAAGCATGCTGAAATAATAGAAAAGTATGTGTGTGTTAGCTTCTGGCATATTTTTAAACCAATATTAATCCAAGTAATTCCACAAGAATTTAATGAGAAGACTTATTATGATGAACGCTTCACAACACATATTACATGGTCTAGTCTGTGTGGGTGCAATGCAAACAGCATTAAGCATGTGCTTTGAATTTGCAGCAACAGCAGATCCATATTAAAGATACATATATGACATGCTCTGTGAGACAGTAGCATAAGAATTACACAATCAATGGAAGTATCTCGTGTTTAATAGCCAAGCGTGAGACTAAAGAGGTTTTTGTTTTTAGGTGTTCGTTTAAATCCTGGAGTGCCACCTGTTAGTAGCACCAGAGGAGGGGAAAACATGCTATTTGGGCATTCTAGGTAGTCTGAAGCTCTAATACAAAGTGCACAGATCGAAAGATTAATTTTTAACATTCTTAGGTCAAAACATATACCTTTAGAAATGAAATCTAAACCTTGCAAGCTATCCAATTAATATTAGAAGGGAAACTAATACGCCCGCAGTAACACTCACAAATAATTGCATCACCTTCTGACCCACAGTCTCTATTTTTCCACAGAGCTTAGAAATGTCACATTTCAATATGCTATTAATATCTTTCACCTTAGGAAAAACAGGTCTACAGGAGCTTGACATAAATGAAATGTGCACCTAGTCTTTTGCGAATATATGCATATCGTGCTAATACAAGTATCCAGCACACTAACAGCTTCTGGTCTATGTTTGCTTTGTTGTGGCTTACCAACACTGCAGTTGCTGGTTGGTGTACAAGAAATATAGATAGGAAAATGTGAATACAAAACACAAGGAATATAAATAGCTGTCCCTGAAGAATCAAATAGATGTATACAAACACACTTCAGACACAGCTTATAAGCTTGGCTGTGAGGAACAGAATGAGCAGCAGTAAAACCAAAAGGTTTACTGCGAGTGGCTATGGACCAGATCATCAGCTGACAGGGAAGCACCTCTGAAAACAATCAGGAACCCACCAACAGGTGCATCACTCCAGCTGCACACATCTTCGCACCTGGAGTGATGTTGACATATCTATTACACTGAGCCTGGAAAAGGTCAACATGAGAGCAGCTCTGCATAGCAAACAACCCTTGCATCACAGGAATGCTGGTGTGGTCATGACCCTGCCTGTGAAATCTGCTGTCTTCTCCAGACTCAGACTCCAGGTTTCCATCTGCAGTACTGCAGAACCGACAGGGCAGCTTTACAGCACTGTTGCACTCATGAAGCTCAGCTGCTCCACCCAACCCCAGTGCTCTTAAAAAGTAAGCAGCACTTACTTACTTACTTATTTAAGTTTGGATCTTCAAACACACAGAGTAACAATCCAGTTGAAAAGGCTGTTACTTCCAGGAGAATTAATATTAAAACTGAACTACTCCTAACTATCTGTATACATTATACAAGTTAAATCTTGGCCGATCTGTTTTGTTTGCTACAAAAATGCCATTTCAGCATGCATGCTCTCTGCTGCAGTCCTCACTAAAGTGCTTGAGCTTCTCTTTGCAGAATATCCAGGTTAGAGGAAGGGTTTGATAGCTGGGCATGGGGGAGAAAAGAAACAGCATTACTAAAATACTTAGTTGCAACTGACGAAGTCATGAGAAGTAACAGATACCTTCACCAATGCAAGGAAGCATCTCAGAGAAGAAAACACACTTTTCACTCATCTGCACACAGGTAAAATCAAATGCTCTGGAATATCCATCCATTAGGTCTCGCCTGGAAGCACATAGCTAAAGTCTTTCAAACAGACATCAAAGGTTGATATTGTCTTTGATTGGGATTCTTCCCCATGTCTCCTGAGGGCACCAACAAATGATGCAAAGTCAAAGCCAGATGACACAGAAAAGTTTGTTCACTTTATGGTTGTTAGGAAGGGGTCCCACAGACAAAATAAAACAAACTGACTTCATAAGGAAGCTTTAAGCACTAGATACTTCATATGATTTATACCTAATAAGAGCTATTTGAGACACCTTAAATCAACAGCCTCCCTGGATGTCTTACCTACCATACTTCTGGATATTCTGCAAAAGTAAGAAAATCAGCAGCTGTGGTGTCTGATCATACCTACCATTATTTGTGCAGAAAAGTACCACATCAATCAGATACCTAGCAGTGAGGATCACAGGCTGCAAGCACATTACCCACTGTCCTTCCTTCTCTTTTCTACACTAACCACACTGAACAGTGTTGGCAGTACCTGGAACAGCCTTGTGTTATGTGCAATGTGAGGATGTGCTGACCGCAACTAGGAAAGCTTGCCACAGCCTGAAGACAGCAGTTTGCAGACTCTTTGTGCTAATTAAATGTCATAAACAAGCAGTGCTGCTGTTTAGGACATGAGCTGCAGAATCCATTTATAGTCTAGTAAGTAATACAAAGTCATAAGAAATACACTGCCTTTTCCAAAACACTCTTAATTTAAGCTAGGAAGGATCTGCGTGGAATCTCGAGCATGAGAAAATAAATGACTTGAGCTTTATTATCTAAAACAATAAAACCATATTCTACATGTGCACGTTTTATAGACTGGTGTCTCTGCTATCAACATAAGGATTATGTGTTCATTTTATATGCAAAGAAAGGACCAAGGCATAAAGAAGAAACTGCAGTAAGAGGTGCTGGGAACACAACATTCAAAGTAGACATCTATTTACAACAATTCAATGCTGCATGAAATAAAAATAAAAATAAAATCAATTACTGAAACAGATGTTTCTAGGGCAGAAAAACAGAAGTAAGGAAATTCTAACATAAGGAAATTTAACTGCTAGCAAAAACTGTAGAGTCAGGTTAAATAAAGACAATGTCTGAACTCTGAGATGGGCATCTGTGAAGTAAACCAACTGCTGATGACGTAGCTAGAAAAAAAATAAACTGTACTAAGACCATCCATGAGAAAATATTCTGGCTTTCACAGCTTGATGTACTGACTAGAACGCATGTGGAAATCTTAAAAATTGAAATTAAATATCCAAGTCTTCATGGACATTATGTCAGTAATTCCAACTTAAACAAAACTGTAATGAAGCCCTGGTATTCAGAAGCTGTCATATGTGCAAAATTTGACATAATTTATCAGTCTTACTTAAAACCCCTTCCTGCAACCAGAAATGCTATGACGAAAAGAAAGTTTAGAGGCCAAATTTACTACTCTACTACTGCATCAAGCAGCACATTATTTTATTTCATATTTCTACACCTTCCCAAAAACAACACAGAGACCTGTGAAGTAGCTGTTCCAGCAAGTACCTTTTTGACACATACGACCAATATCTCCTTTTCTAGGCATCTCCTGTAAGTCAGGCAGAATAGCTAGTTCTTTAAATAAGCTGTTGGTAAAATCATTTTCAACAAGGTATTTTAAAAGTCATTAGAATTTTTAGTAGCCACTTAGCATACTCAGTTGTTTCCATTTGTTACTTCAATTTTAAAATACAATGAGGTAGCCAGAAGAACCATATTTCAAATACAGAACACAAGTATCATCAACTAGCTAAACTAGTCAAATGCGATACATGCACGTGAATTATCTTTTCTCAACTCAAAGCCTAGGTATTATGAATTTATTCAATGATTTATTCCCCCTTATTTCTTTCTCTGACTTTGAGCTCTGAATACCTGCACAATGTTGCTGCCTGCAAAACTGGCTCGTCTCCATATCCGCCCTCTGGCCAAAGCCTCGTTTAACAGGTGAGCTAGCTTCCGCTCCATCTCAGCCTGAAACACTTCCTCCTGAATTCGCTGGTCGACGACACCCAAGAGAACTACATTGCAGAGAAAGTAACCCAAGAATACAATTGAATTAGTAAAAGTTTTCAGTGTCTTTTCTGCAACTTCAATTACAAGCGTTGAGTCACTCTGTGACATCTTATGGACAATTCAAGAGCAGCAGTATTCTTAGGGGAATACTGTGAAGTTCAGCTGGTGGTTAGGTTGTGGATCAGGAAAGCTTAAAAGAAATAAATTTAAAAAATAAAATAAAATAGAGCAGAAGGCACTTCTGGAATCTCAGTCAGGCTAGGCAGAAACAGAATATTGAAGAAACGATTTAAATTCTAAAAGAGCATGAACATATGAGCATTAAGTGAATCAGTCAAATACAACCAAAAGAGAGCATTCAGCTAAATTGCTTGTTGCAACTATTTGCCATCAAAATTTCATGTTTGGAAGTGAGACAGGGTCAGAGCTAGGCAGGGCAAAGGTACAGAAACAAGGAAAAAAATTGGACCTCGTGAATGACGCTGTGCATTCCAAGTGTGTCTTCTCTAGATAAGATAAAGATTACCAAGTATGCCAATTAAAGTACGTAAAAAAAGGTTAGTAGCCCTGCCAACTTCACTCCCTAACTCCAGATAATCCAGGTCACTGGGGCACAGTAAAAGAAAAGTACAGTTAATGCAGCAACAGTCATTTGAATTATATAATTAAAAAATCTTAAAGGATAATAAACTGAATCATCAGTGACTGCAGAAAATAATGCAGTTTTCCTTCCTGAGGCTCTCCACTAACATGGTTCATCTGTTAAAAAGTCCCTTTTCCATTGAAGCATTTCATGTTTATTTATTTATAATAAAAAGGCATTCAATTAGATAAAATCAAATAATTACCATTTAAGTTGTTTTATTTTAAAACAATTATCAAAACAACTGATTCTATTTAAAGCTTTTCACTGCATACACTGGAAAAAAAGGAAACATTTTCATGATTTCATAAGTTCATAAGTTCATAATATGAAACATTTTCATGATTTCTCAAAGATCATCAGCACGTCTGCTAAACTCAATCACAAAGTATCTCAAACTAAAATAGCAAAATAGAGAGTGGCCTAGGGCTTTTATACACAGCAAGTAGAATGACGTTCTTGCCTATATATTGCATTTGAGTATCAATTAATTATATTTAATAGTATGAATTGTATTATATAAACAAGAGGGACAATTATAGAAAACACTGGATCTGTCAGTGTCTTACAATCACTGGGATATTTTAGAGTAACAATGCATTTAGGTCTTGGTAACCTACTATTAAACTACTATTAAAAAAAAGCTTATCTTTAACAAGCAAAAATTCAATAATCTTCCTTTCTCATTAGTCATACTATCAGTCTAGAAAAGACTATCAAATAATGAAAAAAGTCATTAGCATAGAATGATTTTGTCATTAAAATCTAATATACCAACTTAAAGGACCAACTAAGCCAGAAGAGCTAAGTACTAGCTCTTCTCAGGATACGTGCAAGAACTGGGATTACAAAAAGTTACCCTGCATCAAAGAAATGTGTTGCAACTGGCTAGTACAATCTTAAAGCCAGGAATTTTAGGGAAGGAAAAAAAAAAAAAGTTTTGTGAGACACTCACACACATGGACTCTGAGCTGGAAGACCCCCACCCTTTTTTTTGTTGTTGTTGTTACTGCAGGGTATAAGGAAACTTCCAACTGGTAAATCAAATTTCTGAGTAGGAGAGGGTATGGCTATCTTAATCAAACTGATCAAAAAAGCCAAAATAAATGTTTAAGAGAGGATGACGTTGGATGTAGGATACACACAAGTAGTTGCTTTACTGTTACTGTACGTAATCTGAAATTATTCATCTTTCTTCAGAAACACAAACTATGTGGACTTCAGGAGTTGGCTTTTTGCTTAAAAATTCAACTGGTCACTTGTGAGAGGAGGCAGGGATGCCTGAAAAAAAAAAAAAAACAACAGCAGTATGCCTATACTATTTCTGGTAAACCATGGATACAAAAGGCTGTGGGAAGACAAAAGTGTATCCAGTGGGACATCTGCACTTGAACAGCAAGGTTGCTAGGAAAAGCTTGGTCACCATTTAGGCTTTCTGTATTGAATAAGTAGATAGAATCCACTGCACTTGTGGATAAACTCAATATCCTTTGATCATCTAAAAGTGACAGCTCAACCATTTCAGTTAATTAGAGAATAAAACATCCAGCAGACTTGGGTAGGAGGGATCTACATTGAATTAATTGGAAGAGATCAATGAAACATCACAAAACGGTATCTTGCAGTCAGAATACACATATTTTTTATTCTGTTTTATTCCAGGCATGTTTTTGTATAAAGTGACAAAGATTTCATTTTCCCTTAAAAAAATAAAATATCTTAAAATCAATTGAGCATACAGAGTAGATAGTTCATGCCTGACAGCATAAGCTGTCTCACTAAGAAGGAAATGTTTTATTGCCAAAAACTATTTGGTGTGCATTATCAAGGAATTGCAATAGTTCATTCTAAACTGAGGAATTAGATTTCTCTGACATTACAGTTCATCACGCCTTCAGCTTTTAAAATTTGTTCACCTCAGACATTAATACCTTGCAAATGTGCAGCACCCCCAAGTTACTTATATTTACCTATGCTAGTCATCCCACTAACAGAAATAACTACGCTTTTACTCACATGAACTGTACATACCTGTTCTCACCCAGGAAGATTTCATCAGCTGAGACACGTTAAGCTTAGGATAATGAAAGGCTGAGGGCAAAAGAAAACAGGAAATACTACAGTTAGAATGGTATTCTTAAAAAAATAAAATAAAAAAGGTCCTTTATAATTTATACTGTCAGTAAGCATCTTCTTTACACAGATGTATTACAATTCCTGGGGCTGTGTAGATGTGATGGTAAAGCAAGTGCCCTGAAAGCGTGCTCCCCAGTTCACCTTTGAACAAAAGAAAGCTAACGGAAGCAGTCAGATTTATTACCTGGAAAATTTCAAGCTGCTGTACTGAGGTCATTGCTTCTACAAACTTAGGAGTACAACTCACTGTGAGCTCTGTTTCTTACTGAGCTAGCTGCAGGATGAGACCTTAGCTCGAAGGGCAATGAAGCAATTCACGACTGTTCGGGAACAAAAATACTACCTACTGTGAAGAAAAAACTACATGGAAATATTAAATGTAAAGCAGACAACTATATAGATCTGGACTGAATTCCAGATTTGTGCTGAGGGAAAAGAAATTAAATACATCATCTTCGTAAATTACTTTACAAAAATCACAGATGAATGCATGTAGAAGCATTGCTGTGAACAAATCTCAAGGATTACGTACGTGCATGGCTCAATGGTCCAGGATTCTTTGTTCAAAGCTGTGCTACAGGGTGAAATCCCTCGCCCAGTGAAGCAAATAAAGTCAGTTTCCAGTGACTTCAATAAAAATAAGATTTTTCCCAAGGTTTCCACTGGAGAGCAGTAAAGACATGTTGGGAAACAAGTGGAGATGGGGGCTGGGCCAACTGTTTCCTCAAGGGAAGTTTTAAGTTTCACTATGGTAATACGAAAGAGGAAGGGTCATAACTTTCTCAAAATATTTAATCCAGATGCAGTTTGCTAAGCATTATACAAAAGTTAAATTTTTAATCTGTTTTATGGGTAGAAAAAATGACCTGATCCATGCTAAAGCAGTGTAAAACAAAGTTGTACCGTCTTCAGTTCTAGATAGTTTGCCACTACTGCATGCTCTAGAGAAGCAGAACATTACAAGTTCTCTAAGTTAACTGTGCTGTAATTTGTAGAGCAGCTGACATCTGTCAGTGTATCTAAAAATGATTCCCTCACTCCTTAAAAAGCTTACCAATTTTTTTTTTTTTTTTTTTTTTACTAATGCAAAGGAATCACTGGTTAAGCTGCCTCTTATATTCCCACAGAATTATTGACAGTGCTATGGGAAAAAAAAGAGGGAACATGTGGTTATTCTGCTTTATTTCAATAACAACACCACCAGAGGTACCTGTGACTCACTGTTCAGAAGGGTATCAGAATACGGCCCTTTATTCTGAATACAGAACATCAGTACTCTATACACCATTCAGGATGCATCACATTTCCCAAACTCTCAGCCATACAAATAGCACCCCACAGTCCATTTAATTTAACACATTTATTTTTGGCACACTGCTACATGATTCTTCTGAGTGTAGCTTATATTTGCTCTGTAGTTCTATCTGCTCTGGTCACGCAATTGTTTACTTCAATTTAGAAATACAACCTGAACAAAAAGCGTAAACGAAACCACATCTGTGTTCTCCTAAGCATGGAAAGAGCAAGATAAGAAAATCAAAAAGCCTCCAACAGCCACAAAACTTTGAACTGCTAACAGATGCGGGTTTTTTTCTTCTTTTTAAAACAAATGTGTGCTTTGCCTCAATACTTAATGCGCTCTTCACGCTTTTTCTAATTAGTACTTGAAAACGGGTTTAATTCATGCAAATTACTGGATGACTATTCACTTAAACTTTTCACGGAATTAATGAAATTTAAAAATAAACCGACAAGCAGAAAATCTTGGAATTGAAAAAGAAGGATGTGCCGTGATCACTGGCAGCTAAGGCTGGGTTCTAAAACCTGACAAAGAGTGCATGAATTGAAGGACATTTCAGACAATGATCTCAAGTTGGGAAATCCAGGCTCCAGCTCGCAGAGCACCGGCCACCATTCAAGTGACCCACCACACATGGCCCAATTCTGAGCTCAACTGGAGCCTAGCATTGCAGTGTGATCATATATGCAAGATACCCAATCTCCCTGCAATGAATGACTAAAACCAGCACAGACTTAGGAAAGCTGGACAGATAAAATTGCTGGTTAGATTATGGCTGGTCTGCTAATGACTATTGAAGCATTAATGAGGTACACACTAGCATCACTAGAAGATCCCATGATGCAGTCCTGAAGCACCGTACCATGTAATGGCATTGATTCCACACTGACTGAAAAGGCGAAGGGTCACCCAGTCACCCAGAAATCTTTCAATAGCTGTCTGAAGCACACTATTCCAGCAACATTGCCTTTGCCAAGTGCTCTGGTATGAATATGACTGACCTGACACCAAGACATGCAGGACCATGTGTGCTAGAACAGATACCATATTGATTGCTCTTATTTATAATCAATTGAGGAACAGTGACAGAAAGTATGGAGGGAGCAAAGTACTTAGTATGAGAGGCCATAGAAACAGTGGGATACAGGCAGTATTAAAATCCTGTATCTGTTAAAGTCTGATCCAGAATCCACTCTGATGAAAACTGCCAAAATATTCTGCAGTCCTTGGATTATAACATGCCATTTCATCTTATCCTATTAGCCTTGCAACATCTCCAAAATAACTGAAATAGATGCCACCCATCCAAGTGCTAGTTATTGCACTGAAAAGCAGCCCCAAGGCAACTCTCTATTTTTAGCCATAATAAAAACAAAGCAATTTATTTGGGGTAGGCTCACCAAGGATAATATTCCTCTTCTAGTCCACAAGTAGCCCTTCTTTCCCTGTCCTCAGAGAAGTCTTGAAGCCATAAACAAATAAAACAAATAAATATATTCCTTCATATTGTTTTTTTGGGGGGTCTTTTTTTTTTTTAATTAAGAACTAACACCTAAAAACCATGAGCAGACATGCTTTTCTTTTTCTTTCTACTAACATGCAGTTCATGACCATTGAACTGAATGAGTCTGCAGTCTAAAATATGAGCCGTAAGGTAGTACATAATCCTTATAATCCATATAATCCTTACTATGAATGAGTGCAAAAAAAATGATGTATTGCAGAGGGCCAACCTACATAGTTCGTAACAGTGTATATTAATTACACGAAAAACTCAGTTAAAGGACTGAGTGCAAAAGACAGCATCAAGTGAACAAGAAGCAGAAACCAAGTAGAATCCTTAAAACAAGGCTCATATTTGGGATACTGCAGGCAAGGTCTCACTTGGCTTACCAATGCTGAGTCACAGTGATAGTACATAAGTGCCTTGTCTATAGTATGAATCATTGTGAACACCCTGGCAGCTCAGCTCACCTACAGATCAGGTTTTTTTGCTTTGTGTGCAGATCAGAAAACTTATTATATTCTATATAGAGCCCTAAGGGAAAAAGAAAAAAATCACTACCAAGAGTAGTAACTGTCACCAGGCCTGATAGTTAAGACATAAATGCCATAGAACCGTATGGCAAGGAACATTTCATATTTACATACCATATTCCATCCAAAATTTCCTCAAAAAATCACGTTGAAAAGCAGATGGTTGGCAAATAATTTGCACAGAACAATGTAGCTATATGTCAGAAAAAGATCTTCACAGTACCTTACCTACTATAACTGCTCTACAGACCACAGAAGAACATGAAAATAGAGCTCAGGACCTAGAAATCCAAAGCATTTAGGTGCTGGACTGCCAAAGCAGGTCTGAGGATGTGGCTTTTGGTCACCCTCACACTAGTCAATAAGAGGTCTCAAGAATAATCTGTCTGACACAGCTAAGCCTTTGGACATGATTTCTGGCTCTGAAGTTCTAAAATCCTTTGGCTCAAAATAAAACCATAGCAAGAGTGCAAAAAGAAAAAAAAATATGCAGAAATAGCTACGAAGAGCTGAGTAATGATGCCTCACTTCCAAAAGCATATGAATTACTTCCACTATTGTCTGTGCTGATAGACAGATGCATAGTCCTCAGCAAGCTGAGAAACTGTGTTGTCACTTTGCTGACTTATCAAATGGCAATATGCCTAGTGATCCACAAGGGTGAATCCAAACACGCTGAAGCACTACAGAGACCAAACCACAGAAGTGCAAATCAAACTGAGCTGTACTACAGTGTGCTACATCAACAGTAAGTTTTCTAGTGACATGGAAGTCAAACACTGTAAGATACCCGCTGACTTAGGGCTGCCCAGGGAAGTGGTAGAGTTCTCACCCCTGGAAGTATATAGGACTGTACAAAGAGAATCACTGTGTCAGGTGCTATAAGACTATAGGGCCCATAAAAAGTAACTCAGATGACTCAAAATCTGCTTCTGAAAGCATAGTGAAATAGGAGAAACAGGGAATTAATGGACTGGATTAACACTAACAGGTGCCAGCAGGAAAGGCAGTACTGTTCTCTCATGATCTTACGTTCATGAGTCACTGCTGTCAAGAACAATCCATTAGTGTACAAGAATTATTGTTTAAATCAGAAACTTGGCTTAGTTGAAGACTGAGGCCACCTGTAAAATATAACCAAACATAAGCTGTCAAAAGTGAATGCCAAGGAAACTCTGCTATGCAAGCAGTTCCTACTAATCTAATCTTAGGATTATCACGGAATGGGAAAAAAAAAAGCCACAATGACTTGCAATGCAAGTAGTACACAGGAAGCAAGAGAGAGAGTTAAAAGGTAATATCTTAAAGATAACAGTCAGAAGGAAAGGATGATGACAACAGCAACAAATTGCTGTAACATGGTTACACACCACGTGAGCAGAGAAGTATAGACATGCTTGACAGAATTTACAATACAAGTCAAGTACCTAAAGTTATTTTTAAATTGTAGAGTAAAAAATACTAAAAAAAAAAACAACAAAAAAAATTGCAGCTTTGGTCACAAGTACTCACGTTCAGCAATTTGCTGCACAGGAAAACCCAGATAGAAGCTGAATTCCACCATGGACAAGTTTCTTAACTGTTCGCTCACTTCAGACCCATTTAGAAAACCATATCTATCTCGAATGGCAAAGATGATGCTCACAGGGCCCTGACGAAACACAGCCCCAGGTCTACTCAGAGTTATATTCAGTATCTGAAAAGACAAGATTGAAATAGTGTCAGCAAAATCAAATCACTGGTATTTCTATCCTTTACTTGATAGATTTCTTTTTTTTCCCTAATATGAGGGTGAGTATTTTACATCAAAGCAGATGGAAAATGCTAAATGAATATCAAAGTGCATGGAACAGACAGGAGGACAACATGACAAAGGCACATCATAAAAATAGATGTTCTGTTCTCTTGGTCAAAACCCATTGCACCATGCATACCCAGATCCCTACACTGTTAGAAGTTTCATTTTGCCACCTGTACATGGAACAACTATGACCATATAGACAAGCTTAGTCTAAGGAGTAATTAACCATTTAAAAAGAAAAATTGCTAAGTTGATAGTCCAAGAAACTGTCTTCCTTCCATCAGAGAGAAGAGGGATTAGATCTCTTAAGTGGAATTATTGACTTTTCAGCAGGTTTTAAGCTCTGTCATGTGATTCAGATCCCAGTGAATACTCAATACATTTCACATAAGAAGTTTCATTAGTAGTTGCCATGGACAATATACACCACTAAATTTATTTCTCCAACTCAGAAGAAACTAAAATGTTTGCTCCCATACATATACCATGCATAAGATTTTTATATTTCTTAATAGGATCTCCTGAGTGGCGATGAGACCTGAAATTTCTGTCTTCCAACAAAAACATACTGACTGGACTCAATTCCATAGTAACAAAACACAGTGAAAATAAGGTCCATGACACTTGTGCTGAGGGCTCCAAGCCTGGATGCAGCACTCCAGCTGTGACCTTGCAAAGGCAAAGCAGAGAGGGACAACCCCCTCCCTCCTCCTGTTGTCACCCCTCTTTTGGGGCACCTCAGGATGCAGTTGGCCTTCTGGACTGCAAGTGCACACTGCTGGCTGATGCTCCACTGTTCATACATCAGGACCCCCAGTCATAGATTCATAGATGCATTAGGTTGGTAAGGACCTACAAGATCATCTAGTCCAACCATCCTCCTATCACCATCCCTACCCACTGAACTACTAAATCAAATCCCTGAGCACCTCATCTAAACGCTTCTTGAACAGTGCTAGGGATGGTGCCTCAACCACCTCCATAGGCAGGCCATTCCAGTGCCTGACCACTCTTTCAGAGAAAAAATGTTTCCTCAGGTCTAATCTAAATCTTCCCCGGCGCAACTTGTGGCCATTCCCTCTCGTCCTGTCATTATTGATCAGGGAGAAGAGGCCTACCCCCTCCTCACCACAACCCCCCTTCAGGAAGTGGTAGAGTGCAATAAGGTCTCCTCTGAGCCTCCTCTTCTCCAGACTAAACAATCCCAGCTCCCTCAGCCGCTCCTCATAAGACTTGTGCTCCAGACCCCTCACCAGTTTTGTTGCCCTTCTCTGAACAAACAAGCCCTTCTCCACAGGGCTGTTTATATTTTTATTATTTTCATTAACGCTTCTTGATATAAATCATCATCTACTGGGATCACCCTTTCAAAAAGTTTCGAAACCAGAGTGATATGTGGTGTCAAATTACTTTGCAGAGAAAAGTCCCAGCTTTCTGATGAAGACTCACAGTTCTACATGATCTAGATAGGAAGGAGTAGTCTGTGGTCACCTGAGTTAAACACAGAACAACTAAAGGCAAAGAGAAAAAGGGTCAGATAAAAAACCAACGTATCTTTTTACCTGCACAGTGAAGTTGTAGAACTCCTGGTGGTGCTTGCTCACCTCCATGAACGCCATTGTCAGCCCCTTCTCGATGCGCTGGCTGAAGTTGCAGAACCCAATATCCATGTTTCGAGGCACAAACTGAAGCACTGAGATAAAGAGTATACATTATTTCTGTGGACAAGTACTTCCATGAGAGTGAATAAAACGAGTGAGAGAATCCTCACTTCATATGTCTAACACTTTTTCAGGGAATTCAAGACATTTATATGAAAACCTAGATAAATATACCCTAGAAATATATTTTGTGCTGGTGCAGGAAATTTTCAGCTCATGAGAATCTGTTATACCAGTAATTAGATTACCCAAAGATACTGCTGACAAAATACCTGCTGTTACCTCATGTATACTGAAAGACCTTTGCTACACACGAATCAGCTAATTTCACAAGATTTGAGTAGTCTTTCAACCATGCTGAAATCCTTAGTATTCAACAGTTCAATTAAAATCTTAAAGAAAAAAAAAATTATTTTAGACCAAAATCTACTAGTTATTTTGTCTAAATCAAACTGGATCCATTAGCATACATTAGTAACAGCCTAACTTTCAAAATATCTAACTAGCAGCCACTCTTATAAATCAATATAGATATACCTTAGCATCTTAAACAGAAGAGAAAGAATGAGAACAGGAGAGAAAGAGAAATGTGAGCAGGCACACAGACCTCTGTCTACCTGCACATTTCCTGATGTATTCTTATCCAAAGAAATGCTATCATCAGGTTACAGACCCTAATAGCACTGTTACACAAAGGTCATGATAAGGAAATGTAGCTACAGCCCATTTGTACCACCCTCAGTAGTGGAGAAAGATGTCCCATTCACACGAAGAATTTGTCTTGAGTTACAGATACCAACAGAGCATAAAGAGCACATGAAACATACCTGAATGAAACCTGTGTTTGATATTCCTGTACTCTCTGCCCATATACTAAGTCCTTGTCACTTCCTCATTACTCAGTCAACCAATCAGGCTCCTATTTTTGTTATGCAAATACTGTCCAAAGAAGATTTTATATGGCACCACGGACTCTCAAACCCCATTACAAGGCTAGTATGTTACTTTAGATCATTAGCAGTCATGGACTTGACATAAACTGCTGCCATACAACATCCATGTAAAGCTGAACACTACACAAGCCATCCTCTCACTCACCAGTTCTCCTCATGAGAATTCAAGAAAGTATAATTTAAGGTAAAAATAATTCCAAACACGATTCAAGCATTACAAAGTAGCTGCACTGTGATCATATGAGCAAGTGGAAACATTCTTCTCCTCTTGTCTTTGCAAAATGCTGTGTGGATCAGGCTATTGACAGGAAAGGGGGCACTGAAAATAGACTCACTTTGAACATGAGAATACTGCTAACACTTAAAGCAATATAAAGAATGCACATGTTTTTCACAAGCTTCTGCAGTGAACTACCAACTGAAATATGAAGCAAGGTAAAGAGAACATTCATTCTGCAATGTGCCAAAACAACTTTCCTGAAAAAAAATATGAAATGACAGGCTTAATTGGTAATTAAAATCTACCACAGATGCTACAAGTATTTTAAAAAACGAACGCTTGCAGCAGTGGAACACAATTTTCACTTGAGCTCGCTTACTTAATCACAAGACTCTCCACAAGTGAAGAGGTGTGAATCAGTATGAAGCTACACCTTCCCCTCTTTGTGTCAAGAAGAACTCACCTGTCTGAACCTGGAACCTGCTATCCGGCACAGTGAAAGAGGGGTGCAGGGAGAGGATCAGCGGGGCCTCTCCACGGAGAAGACTGCTGTTCACAAGCACGTTTATGACAGCTATTGCCGTGTAAACAAAAGGGCCTGATGTCACCAAGAAAGCAAACTTCGGGGAAATTTTATACACCTATGGAAAGAAATTAAAAAACAACCCTTCAACAACAAATTTGGCAGCAAGATGTCAGACATACATAGTCCCAGGCATTTCTAAGCTTAAACGTCCAAGGTAGGAAAACGCAACCTTTATTTTACAATGAGAAGGAGCACACAGGTTCTGACAAGGCTCACAGCCTCTCCCGCTCTGCATCAGTAAGGCATGCACCCTGCACCTGACACATTAACTGCAATCTCTTCAGCACGGCACATCTACCTAAGCTCTTCTCCATTTATTGTAGCACGGCAGCACTGCACCTTGTCTGCATTCCCCAGGAGTGTATGAGAGCTCCCATACAAATTGCTCTCTACTTACTGAACCATTTGCACAGCTTCCACATTTCAGACCCACACTGCATAGCAAATGCATTCCATAATATTCACATGTGATGTGTGAGAAGCAAAATACATGTAACTTGTGTTTTATGGATATATTTCCTCCACAAAAGTATTCTACAGAATATCTCTCGGCATAGTTACAATTACAATTTTTCTCTTCCATTTCATTGCGTGTCTTTGAGACTTCTCAAAAACCCTGAGGAGCATTAGACATCATGTAAAAGAAATGAAATTGAAAGTTAAATATGAGCCTAGGCAAATGTTTCCATGCAGATGCTTTTATTATGCTATTTTTCTGTCATCTAAGTAAAAACAAACTGAAGGCTTTTATTTATTCAAACAAATTGCAATGCCTTCTCTCCCTATGGGAATTTCTCTCAGTATCAAGGACACCTATTTTCTCATTCCCCAGCATTACGTTTTTCCAATTTCTTTTATTTTGTGCCTTCCCCCCCACAGTCAGTCTGTTGCTTTATTTGCTCAAGGCAGTCACACAGAAGTATTTTGGGATATCCAACGAAGATCTCGCAAATAAATAATCTAAACCAGAGACATGAAGGTTGTGATAAATGCGTACTTCTTAGATGAAGAGATGCTGGCATCTGCCAAGCTTAGCACTGGTGAAGGGATTTTTCAGATACTCCGACTTCAAGATGTGCCTTATGAAAAAGCAGGTGCTACCTAAATTGTAACCCACAGCTCTTTAATGGGATTTCTGCAACAGCGTAACACAATCGTAATTGCAACCTTTTCCTGCCCTCCAGAAACACAATACATTTCAATGGGCTAACACTCACCAAAAGAAGCTACCAGAAGTAGTAAAATAAAAACCTGTATCTTGTTCATTACTCTATCCTTCTTCTTAGACCATAAATATATGCGGCATCCTGCTTTTATACACGGATTTAGGCCCAAAGAACACATATTTGTTTGATATGAATAATATGCACAGCTCTTCTCGGTTTCTCTTATCTGAAATTTTATCCTTTTATCTCAGGATGAAACAACCTCCACAGCTTCAGTTTGTCATATGGAAAACAGCAGTTCTAATGGGTAAGACATACAGAGAAAAAGTTGTCCACTACTTGCAGAAGAGATTCCTTAAAAGGCCAGGAAAAAAAAAAAAAGGAGTTAAAATTACAAATCTTGCTAACAATTTGCTGGTGAGTTTCTAAAGCCATATACACTGAGGAAGAGTGGCTTAGAAGAGCTAGCATATTGTAGTGGGCTATAGAGTTGGGTATTTAAAGACAAGAAAGCAAGCTTCTCATAACCAGCTCAGCTGCCTTCACCTCTGACCTGTTCCACCAGTGTGTCACAGATGCAATGAAAGCAGTCTACCCTAGGAACTCCCCTGAAATTTTTCAATGACATTTTCACCTGAACAGCTAATACTCATATGTTCTTTCTGTACTTCGCTGCAGCAAAACAGCAGAAGTACTGTCACAAAAAGAAACTTTTTTTTAAAAGAACTTTTAAAACTCTAATTTTCAGGTAAGTGGATCAGAACCAGTGCTGGTCATAACAACACCTATTTCTGCTAGAGATATTTCAGGGTTGTCTCAAGTTCAATCTCAGCAACTTACTCAGATGCCAGAAGTAATACAACCATGTTAGCACGATGCTGTCCTACAAGGTAATTCACAGGGAAGTTTGGAAAGTTATGCAGGATAGATGAGCACAACTTATGACTCTTGATTCATGATTGAGAATGGTTCCTTCTGGCACAGCTCAAATGGTTCACAAACTCATCCATCCATCCCTCTCTTGCAGGTTTCTGCTGCCAAGACAGTGAGATGCTACCAAACAAGATAACCAAACTATAGTTTTAAGAGTGCTACCTATTAAAGCAAGCAAGCACAAATTCTAACATTAAATAACTGCAAAATTTCTTCTTACCTTAATACCCCAAAACTCAATGTGCACTCTTGAGCTGTTTCCACAGCAAAAGCAGAAACCTTCAGTTTCTGCTTGGAGCCAATGCACTGTGTCAGCTGAGCCATCTCTTTCCCAAAGCCAGACAGCTAATGCAACCCTGCTGTTGCCAGGATACAATCTATCTTACTCAAAGCTTCCCTGACAAGAGATAATGCTTCTAAAATGGCAAGTTTTTAGGTCCCAACTTACCATAGTATTTGGGGAAAACATAATTGCCATCTTTACTTTGTTCCTTATGATTTTCCATAAGCAATTGCTATAAGATTGTTATCAGCTGAACAGTTTGATTAGATGCACCTTTGGTACAATCCAACCCATTCCCACACACCACCATATTATGCTGTGTAAACATCTGGTAGAAGGCATAAAAAATCCATTTCCTCACCACCACCTTATTAAGCATTCTGTAACCAGTCTGCAGGGAGCATTTAACTTCCTAAAGATGAGCTACAAAGGCTCACAGGTCTTAAAAATGAAACAGAGATTCTGTTCCTGCATACATTAGGATCCAGAGGCAACAATTCTCCCGCTATTTTCACACACCTAAATGATAACAGCCATGGTTTCAGCAGCACTGAGCAGCAATGAATGCGACCAAAGCCAGTGCAAGCCCACAAGGTGGCATCTTTGAAGAAAGTATTTCACTGTGAGACAATGAACTCATTTCCTTGCTTTTAAAGCAGAGGTTTGCAACTTTTGGATTACAGAAACCTGGCCCAGAACCCCAGATAAATGTAGCAACAAAGACACTGAGGTGTACATCATACTGCATGATAGCTTCCTAGCACAAATGAGGCTGGCAAAAAGCTTTCTTCTGTCTGCATGAACTTAATGACACCTGAGTCTTTCCAGCAAGTCACAGCCAGCACTGTTTTTTTTTCTCCTATCCCTGTGCAACAAAGCTACGCTGACTGAACATTGCATCTTACTCAAGTGCCATAAAGCTTACATTACAGAAAGCTGAAAAAAGTTGCTCTTGTTCAAACAATCAGGTCATTTCCTTCTGCAGATGGAAATACATTGAAACCAACTGGAAAGAAAGAGCTTCAAAATTTTAGGTTACTCTCACTTCTTTATAAGAAATCTTGGTAAGAAAAAACTGGAAGAAGATTTTTCATGAGGTGGGATTTAAGTCTGCCTCTCTTTTTCCCCCACCCTTGAAATTTAGCAGCTTAGAGAGTTCTGAAACAATAATTTGAGGCCAAAGTTTCAACTGAAAAAACTGGGAAAAAAATGATTTTCCTGTCAGCGTTAAACTTGGATTGCATTTAAAGTGAGTAGCAGTTATAACCAATGTTGCCATGGATTTTATTTTTAAAGCACACATTACTACCAAGTTAAATTTAACAAGACTGTCTCCCAATTTACTGGGCATTACATCACAGCAAGGGAACAACATCTGTGGGCTGTAATAGGAGACATAGTTAAAAAGCAGCTTAAAAAAGTGCACTGCTTTACTGTAATTTGCAAATGTACACTCGTTTCTGGGGTACTTTTAAATAAAAAAACAGATCTGCTTTATTAAGTTTAGCAATATGGGAGAATTCTGTTTAAAATTCTGCATTACATCACCATAAAAGATGCTGCTACTATAGACAGCTCTTTATTTAAAATAACAGTTTTGTTAATATTCCACTGCTAGATTTGAAGGCATTTGCTGGTGATTACATTTAGTGCAAAAACACTTATACTCAAGACATCACTAAAAGAACACATAGCAGCATTTAAGCATAAAATCAGCATAAATGATTCCATGGAGATGATTTCTCCTTTTAATAAAAACAGAATCTGACAAGAACGAAGCTGGACTACCTGCATTACATATGAAAGCAGTTGTGAGTAAGCAGCCTTAGAGCCAAAAGGACCTATTGAGAGCTCTGCAAGACAATAGCAGGCATGGAATGAAATGATTTTATGTGGAAAAAAATAAGGAAGTAAAGATATCTAATGTTTGCTCCACTCAACTTTCAGAAACTTAGCAACACATTTTGTCTGATCTGCACTATTGTCAAGATGCTTCCATATTGTTGAGGCATATAAGGACACTGAACATCAGTGTAGGTGGTCACCTTGAACTTTTGACTTCTACTTTGCTATGCTAGTTTTCAAAATTTAAAGGTGCATTTCATAATGTAGAAGAAAAATATTTTATTTACAAAAAAAAAAAAAAGACAAAATCTTATGGGCAGGTACTGCTAAAAGGACCCATATGAAACATAAACCTACAGTGGTAGCTCACCGTGGCTGAGGTCTGGCAGAAACTAACACTCATTCTGACTGAGAGGTGCATTCACAAATGAACAGGAGCTGTTTAGTTACTGAGCACCACAGCTGTGGCAGGAGCTGACAAAACCCCATTTTCCCACAGAGACCAGCAAGCAGAAGTTAAAGGCAGCACCACTGCAGTCTTCCAAGCACTGAGATCAACGTTCGAACTGCTTTTTGAGGGAGCTACACAAAGAACCGGGTACTGCCTTGGTGCTGGGCTATCACAGCCAGCTGAACACAGAAATGACAAGCTGCAATTGCAACTGAACGTGCACCTGAACCTGTAACTTCACCAAAACGTTCCGTTTCACCCCCTGTACTGAAGAATGTGACAAAGGTACTCTTAAACCACCTCTGTGATTGTTTTTCACTCAGACAGAGGGGGGCTCAAGGAATACGGGGGTGAAGAGTCTGAAATCTTCAGTTCAAAGACTCACTCCAAGGTTAGGGAACAACACTGAAATATTGCCTAAAGACAACTCCTTGAACATCAATGGAGAGGAAGAATTCAAAACAACTTTGAGAGCAGAAATTGCTTACTCTGTGAGTAGGGGAAGGAGAGGAGTGGGGAAATTCCAATCACGCTTATTAGAAGGCTTAAAAACAATACCCTACCACTGCACATCTGATTTTAACCCTGCCTTTTTCACCTGCCAAATACTGTGCATAAGATTCCACCACTTTCTAAGTGTAGATGACCTCAGTTACAAGATAAAATAGCACAAAGCAGTGGAGAAGGGCTTGCTTTGCTTAAGGCACTAAGCACATAAACAACTAGCAGAAGCAAAGCTTTGTAACATACTTTAGAACAGTAAAAGCTTTTCAGCTCAGTTTCACCTTACAAGTCAGAGCAGGTGAGGAGCAGAGGCAGGACACTGCTTGCTCAGCTATAGCAAAAACAAGAAAGGTCTGCCCTAGAAAATAAATTACATTCTAAAAAGTAAAAAAAAAAAAGTTGGATGTCATACTTGCATTAAAACAAAAGAGTAGTGTTTAAGTTGGAATAAACCTCTGTGTGGTTTAGCATCATAAGCATTATTTTTAAATTACTAGTTTAGCCTGTGAACTAAAGCCACTATGGTATTACATTGTAATATACACATTTCATGTCACTTACCTCTATCTCTACTGATCGCCTGAACTGAGCTCTGAGCACTTCTCTGATGGATTCACTGACGTTTTGGAGAACAGCTCTTCGGGACAGCACTGCAAATTAATGTCAGTCAGTAAGTACACTTTAGCTTCATCTCTTGGGCTTCATCTCAAAGCTGCATTTTCAGCTGTGTAATGCATGAAAAAGCAGACAATGAGATCAGCTGTGTCCGACAAATAAGACAAGGGAACAGGCAAAAGGGTGACTATAACCTAAAAAGCAACTGAATTCAGTTAAAGAAAGAACAGGTTTATTTCTTCTCATTTTCGTCAATATCTAATGGCTTTAGTATTCTAGTCAAGGAGCCCTCTTCAGAGTCACTCAAGCATTCAAATAGGGTCTGAAACTTGCAGCAATTCAGTCTGGTCTGCACACCACAATGAGACTGCTGTCATAACACAGTTAAAGTTTTGTAGGCAACGCATGGAATGCAGATGAGGTCAGAAAAAAGCCACAGCAAATATGCATCTACTTTCCTCTTAAATATAAGTAAACAAACGTGTCTCTGGTTACTGAAAGGGATATCCACTCCAAAACCCCCACGCCCCTATGGATGTTATGTCTTCTCCAGACTGTAACTGAGGACAAGGAAACAACTGAGAAGTGTGACACTGTAATTCCACATGTATTGTCCATCAGTAACTCGCTTAAAAAACTACTGAAATAATTTAAAATAAATTTTCCTCCTCACCAGCAGTCAAGCTCACCTTCATATCTGGAGGAAAAGATAATTATCATTCTGCTTTCCACATTACAGCAAAACCTAAGGGCAAAATGCATTGATTATTGCAGAGGATGCAGCATTTCTACAGCTGCCCTTGGTTACTTCTCTGGCACAAGCCAGGAGGAGGTAGGAAAAACACCAAAGAAGCAAAAATGCATGCTGATACATTTGGTTCTGAAATATATTAACATATTTTCTTCTGGTTAAAACCATGCCAAATCCAACTGAACTAAGCAGGACAGGAGGGAAAATACAAACGTAAGCTAGTAGAATAAAATGATCAAAATGGTAACAAAATCCCAAATAAGTCAAATTTCCTCTTCCATATTAAAACATTATCTCATACCTGGGCTTTTTGCAACAGGGTCAACATCTTGGAGAAATTCAGAACAATCATTAGCAGAATGCTATTATGAGAATTATGTTAGTTCTCAAGCGATCAAATGAAAAAGCAGCCTCAAATGTATGTACTTACATGTAAACACCAGCAATGTTAAAACATGGCTTCATTCACTGTACAAGGCACACGTAATTCACTGGCCTAGTGAATTCCCTTCAAACGAATTCTATTTTGAAGAGTAAACGATCCATGGATTTACAGCTATTTGACTAAGTTTTACCATGTATTTCTCAGGTACAATCAAGTAGCCAATCAACTAAGGGCTCACATCACAGTAGTTTTTGAGAACAAAACAAAGAAGTTGGCGTCCTCTCACCAGCAGCAACGAGGTATGCATCAGGGACCGCGATGTCGCACACGTAGGGCTGCCTGGTGGTGCTGGTGGCAGAGGTGAGGATAACAGCTCCAGGGTGAGTGGAGGTCACCAGAGGAGGGGAGGAGGACACACCGGACCTGCTCGGGGTGCTGGTGACAGCGGTGGTGGGGACGGTGCCGGCAGCAATCGATGTGTCAGCATCACTGGCTCCTGTTGAAACGTCATACCCCGTGGGAGTGAGGGAAGTCAAGGGAAATTGTGTGGGAACAAACAGTGTGGTCATAGGCAGAGATTCTGTTGGGGAGGGGAGAATGCTGCTGGCACCAGCATGCTGTGTCAGGCTGTCAGGATCTGCGGTCAGAAGGACCGCTGTGTGAACACTGCTCTCACTGGGGGATGTTAAAAGCAGTGTGGCCTTAACTGTAGCACCAATATCCTCATCCAAAGCCGGACTAGTTGAGAGCAGAGATGAAGATACATTTAAGACAGGAGTTGTTGGGAAGGTAGTAAACACGGAGATCAGATCTGTCTCATCGAGCAGGACACTGCTGCTAACAGGTTTGGTGTCGGAAGTGGGCAGCACCAGGGTGGGAGTCACAGACTGCAGAGAAGAGGGGGAAGGTTCTAACTGAGAGGTAGCTCCTGGTACAGCTGAGGTAAACACGGCTTCAGATGCCACCGGCAATACTGACGGTGCTTCCAGAAACACCGAAGAGTCGGAAGGAAAACTTGATGATGGCATTATTTCAGGTACATGCGCACCTGGAACAGAGGATGCATTTGAATAAAAGTACAAGGTTTGCCCGAGAGAGAACAGAGACACCTCCGAGTCAGTGGTAGAGCTGACAGCGGTAGCTAAGTCCCAGCTGGAAGCATCCTCAGAAAGTACTGATGGCCCAGTCAACAAGGTCTGAGGTAACAGTGTTGAGAAATCACTCTGCATGACAGAGTGAGAAGTTAGCACAGCTGTTGACAAAGGCGAGTAGCTAGGTTCGATCAGAAATGGTGTTGATAAAAGATTGGATGAAAAATCTGAAATATTTAAAGACAGCTCTTCCCTCGTAGATGTCCTGTCATATAAAAATACAGATTCTGATGGCTTAAATTCTGGCGACTCCAGCCAAGTTGTGGGACTGACTGCAAGTGATGCAACCAGGTGGCTTGGGATGGCCGCAGACTCCAACAGAACAGTGCTGGTAGTGGGATGCTCTACACGAGTGCTTGGTGCCAGTGACACGGTTCCTGTGACAGACAGGGAAAACTGGACAGCAGAGAGGTCCAGTGAGGTCTCTCCAGGTAGCTGATGGTAAAAATGAGAGCTAGTAAGTTTTCTGTCATCAAGAGCAGTGTCCACAGTGCTCAGTAAAAACAAACTCGAGTCAGAGGTTTCTAGAAATCTTGAAGAAAATGAAACAACTGGTCTTGATGGAAAAGAAGTATCAAATATCTCAGGTGTAGGCTCTTCCAATTCATATTTGTCGATAATTACAGTTGTAAACGGAGTTATGCCTTGTACTTCAGAGGCTGTGAATGACAGAGTTTCGACATAATCACCTGAGCCCACATCATGTTCTGGGGAAAATCCTGCTTCTGGAAGAAGAGAAATGGAGTCACAATATAAACACGAACTGTATGATCTCGTGAAAGGCACTGGGCTTATGAGCTCACTATCAAGCTCAGATTGACTTGGTATTTCTGAATCAGCAGGCAAATTTGGTGCTGTACTGGAGAATTTCTGTGTAAACAAGCCGGCATTGAGAACCACATCAGAATCACTGGACGTGGCAGCTGAGTGACCCAGTAAAGTTGCAAATGGAAGACTGGTGGAAAGCAAAGCAGACTCAGCACTTGCTTCTGCAGCAACTGTTGCCCAGAGAATAGTTGGAGTAGGTTCAGTCCTCACAACGACAGCTTCAGTTGCCCCACTACTCATACTGGTGTAAACATCACCATTCGGGTCTACACTTTGTGCTGTAGCACCTGGGGCAGCATGGCTATTTTCACCCAGCAGCTTCAGGTGGATAGGTGACCCTTCTGAAGTGGCCCCAGAAGGCAGAGATGTCACACTTCTGTTTATGTTTCCCCACATTGAATCCACCTCCTCGGAAAGAACGGGAGTGAAATAAGTACCTGTATCTGGTGGGTGCAACAGCAAGTGTCTGCTTGTAGTCAGTATTCCACTGTCTGGAACAAAAAGCTCCAAGTCTGTGAGAGCGGTACTGTGATCAAGGACAGCACTCAGTGGAGTCTTTTGCTGTGCTGTTCTCAAGATATCATACAGCGAAGAAAAGATGGATAATGAAGGTGTTAGTAACGGAGTTTCTAATGTTCCTCTTGGTGGCTCTACTGTATTAACTGAGTGATGATCTGTTAAAACTGCAAAAGACTTCAGTGGAGGAGTCCACTGTGCCTTTGGAAATGGGCTAATAAATTCGTCGTCACTTAAGAATGCCTCATTGCTTGTTACGGAGAAATCTATCAACGGCGTACTTCTCCCTTCTGAAATTCTGACCATTTCTTCTTGGTTAAATGAAGTCATATCAATGGGAGTGGTAACTGATGATAAAAGCGTTTGTAGAAAATTACTTTCTTGGGACTCCAAAGTACTTTTTGCTAAGGCCATTTGTGTTCTGCTGCCTGATATGCTTTGGTGCACCTTTGAGTCCATTGAGAAAAAGGAAAAGTTTTGCTGCTCCAAGGATATCTCATCTAAATAAGAAGAGAAAGAAAAACAAAACAATAGCAGATTAGCTTAAGCAGTAAGACAAGGAGCAAACCTTCCAGAATTGTATTCAGAATTCAAGGGTAGAGACAGAACTGCTCAGCACTTGAAAAATCTCCGTAAGACAGCAAAAGTATTAAGTTCTTCTATGAACCCCACTCCCTTAAAATGAATGGGATGACAGCAACACCCCAGTGAGCCTACAGAACAAGAACAGCCCCCTCTCACAAGCTTATTGCACGTGCTCCCAAAGTAAGCAATCTTAAAGTGTAAAAAGGTACAACACACAGAAAAACTTTGTGTAACTTCAGAGACTCAGTTTAGCTCTTCTGCTTTCCACTAGCATCACTTCTTTTCCTCCAGTTTTATTGTTTCTTATTATTAGTCTCTCTAGCAGATCTGTTCTCTTTCAAAGACCAGCTCCTGGCAATATCAGAAATGAGCAACACGCTATCGACAAGAGATGAAGAGGGGTTTCCTTTACATGAATCAGACAGCACATGCAAATATTTGCTGAAATAAAACATGTCCAGTAGTTACGATTACACTGCCTGCCATTCACCTCACTTCTGGCCTGTAAGCAGTTGTGGCAAATTGCTTCATTACACAACTGCCATCCTCATTCACATCCTGCTGTAGTTCTTTGTTTACAAAACTTTCACTGCTTCAGCTTTCAGGACTGAAGTAATCAAAGCTGAGCGCAAGCATGAAGGAGGAAAAGCTGTGATTTCAACAGATATTTTTTTTTTTAAACAAGATGCTTGCAAAAATCGCGTATCAATTGCAGTTTGACCATGGTTTCCGCTCTTGCAAAAGGATTCTTGGATTCTTGAAGATCTGTGTACAAGCTTTTGTCAACCATGGATGTGTTTTACAGAGCAAAGATTTATTACTGAGTACTTCTCTGAAATGTCTAGATGGGATTACTAGCCTTCAGAGTTGAATGTTCAAGGAAATCACAGAAAATTGCCCCCGGACATTTTTTCTAGTTTACACACAAAGGTTTCATTCTTAGTTTAGCTGTCCCCCAGTCATCCTGTTTTCCTAAGCTTTACTGTTTTCATACTGGAGCCTACTGACAGCACAGACTGAAAAAGCTGGTGGGGGTGGTGGGGTGGGAATCCCACTCAATTAAACTACCAAGGAACGGCTGAAAATAAGAGCTGGTGTACACAGCAGAAAGTGCCTGATGGTGATACAGCAGACCGCTCAAGTGTAGCTACATTAGCAACCTCTTAGAGAATGCCTTGAACTCAGTAGTCCACAGCAGATCTTTGCAGATCACCTATCTGTTAGACACCGTTACCAATTCAACTGCACTTTCCAAAAGTGATAAACTGCTGTCATTACCCCCTCTGCCCCTGTCTGCTAAACTCCCTGACACAGTTTTTCAAGCTCTGACACACTGACTCCGTAAGCACTGAACCTGCTGATCTGGGAAGCACAATTATAAGAATTAATGCCACTATAACACTAACACTGCTAATCAAATAGCACTGCTGTGATGATGTGCTTTATTTTACTGTTCCCTTGACTTAAGTTTTTGCCTTTCTGATGTTTTGAGTAAGCAGGGAGTTACTAAAGGAAAAGAATTTCAAGATCATAAAACACAGTGTCAAAATGAATCCATTCTCCCCCGGTATGCATAAAAGTTTGCCATCAATCCTTTTAGGTAAAATACTATAAAGCAGTGCCCATTTCTAGCAGACTTTGGATACCTACTGTTTGCTTAAAATGAATTCCAAAGTATAGGCAAATGCACTAATAAAATTTCCTCGTACCTTGTGGTTTCATGCTGTAATCCCCAGCATTAATAACCGAAGAGTCATGTCAGCTCGAAGACAGAATGCATGGTATACGTGACATTACTACACAAGATACTTAATGTAACCAGCAAAGGTGTCCACATTCTGATTAGTAAGTGCACTTCTGATCTGCAAAAAGCTGGTGATGGCAGATAACCTGATTCCACAGACAAAACAATTGCATGGCCTACACATGCCTATGCTGTGTACTTTCATCTTCCTTCCCCCACAGAGAGCCCCCATTATCTTTGTTCCATTTGACAAGGCAAAATCCTGCTGGAAGCAACTGCAAGTCACTCAGATTTCTGTAGAGCTAATTAGAATCACAGCATCATCAGAAAAGACCACCAGGATCATCCAGCCCAACCATCGACCCGCAGTTTAGCTGGTAACAACAATTCAAGTGACATGCATAACGCGAGGGCAATTCTGGCTTTAAATTCACTCTAACTTTACAGCTAGGCTTACATTGAGAATCTGTACTTTTCTTTGAAAGACAAAATCATAGCTAGGAAGGAAAGCAACTTCAAAATAAAATGTGGTGGGATAATATTTGTTTGTTGGGTTTTTTTCTTTTGTGTTTTAAGGAAATCAAAGACAAAAACTACTCCCAGTGCACACCAGGACTGAGAAAAGCTACAAGGAAAGAGCACTGACTACTTGAGATGAGTGGAGGAAAATACACACTTGCGTACAAGGTTTTGAAACAAAAAACTCCCTGGCAAGTTCGCAAACCCATGCTCTACATTAGTTGCTTTGCCTGGCTTCTTAGAAGCAGGGAGTACTAATGACATGCCATTAGTAATACAAATTATTGTTTTCTGTCATCTTCAGCAGAACAGCACACTACTTGACTACCGCTCGTCAGAGCTGCGCACCGCTCTTCAGGAGCAGATGGGACGTGCAGCAGATGTGCCAGGGAGCAGCCAGAGAGCTCACAAAGAGGAGCAGCACCATGCTCTGAAGGAGGCGAAGGCACAACGCATGGCAATCACACCCTCATCGCTGCAAAGCAGCTGAGCTGGCTACGCCACGGGACAAAGGAGCTGACAGACTGCACATGTTATGCTGTACTTTAATGCCGTGACTGCACAAAGCTATTGATTAATATCAATGCTGACTTGTTTGCTCGCACAGCTGTTGTTGTTGGGTGACAGATTCCCCGTCCAGCAACTGCGCTGCCATTCAGCTAGGCAACGGTGTCGGGATGACAAGCAGAGAAGCCTCACTCCACAAAGCTGGTAATGTCATAAAAAAAAAAAAAAAAGAATAGCTTGGGAAGCCAAGCTGTGATCCTAAGCTACAGCAAAGAGGAAGGAAAGAGAACACCGGTGGAAATGGCCACACGAACCACAGATGGCACCAGAACAATGCTGTTGTTCAGACAAAGACATTCAGAAACCAAAAGAGTGACAGAAAAAGCAGAATGCTAATGTGCGTGGGGTACTAAAGTCTGCCCTTTCTGCTACCCACCAAAACAGGCTGGAGGCTGAACAACATCGACCAGCACCAAAACCTGTCACCGGACACAATGAGCCCTAATGCTGCATGTACAGAAGCATGGCTGTGCACCACAGCATTGGCTGAACGTGGTGAATTCACAAAGGGCCATAATACCAACACAACTCTTCCCCAGCAGCAAAGGGCTGCTGCTGTCTGTAGACTTCTTTTGGGACAAAGTATACCATGTCAGATGGCCAGAAAGCCACGTATACATAGCCCAGGAACTAGACTGGTAATTTCTGCAGAAAGTAATTAAAGAAATACAGTTTTCATTCACTCTATATTTGCAGTGTTGGAAAGAAATCTTGTTACTCTCTACATAAAAAAAAAAAGCTAAACAAAAAAATTCCATTTAAATATATACGTAAGAATTCATAAAAATATATGTTTATACACACACAGTATTACAAGCGCGTGACCCAAGATGTAATTTCAGCTCTGCCACTGATCAGTTTGCAAACTCTGCAGTCACACCACTTTTCTGCACTCTGCTAGTAAAACATGACAGCTGTACACTGCAACAACTATCAGTATCTACTAAAGTATAGGCAGCTTTTTGTCCTACAGATATCTTCAATTACAGGTGATAGGTACAGGCACAACAAAAGAGAAAAAAAATACAGAATTATTTACTTGAAATAAAATTAAAATGTCTAAATAAAAACATTAGTTTTGTTGAATAATGGCGAATAGACCTTGAAAACATTAGAAAGTGCCAGAAAATAAGTTTTTAAAAAATGATTTAAAATAAACATCTTCTGCAAATAAATGCAAGATCTACATCATTATGTTTTAGTATATTTCCTTTTTAAGCAAGAAGACAGAGGCACCGCAGCCAGCAGCCAATGCTACGTACACTCCAAGTATTATGAGAAAACTCTTGACTCAGTAACAACAGCTCCCAAATTAAAATTTGAGCTACCAACTAACTAGTAATTTTCACCACACATAATGGCCTCCTGATTTTGGGCAGACTATTATGTTACAGAATTGTAGAACAGCTTGAGTTGGAAGGGATTCAAAGGATCATAGAGTTCCAACCCCCCTGCCACAGGCAGGGCCACCAACCTCCAGACCTGGTACTAGACCAGGTTGCCCAGGGCCCCATCCAACCTGGTCTTGAACACCTCCAGAGACGGGGCATCTACAGACTCTCTGGGCAGCCTGTGCCAGAGCCTCACCACTCTCTCTGTAAAGAGCATCCCCCAACATCCGATCTAAACCTTCCCTCTTTGATCAAAAACCATTCCCCCTTGTTCTACCACTGTCTACACTTGGCAATTCCCCTCCTCCTGCTTATAAATCCCTTTTAAAATACTGTAAGCCTTCTCTTCTCCAGGCTGAACAAGCCTAGCTCCCTCAGCTTGTATTCATAGGAGATGTGCTCCAACCCTCTGAGCATCCTCATAGCCCTACTCTGGAACCTCTCCAACAACTTCACATCCTTTCTGTATTGGAGTCCCCAGATCTGGATTCAGTACTCCAGGTAAGGCCTCATATGGGTAGAGCAGAGAGGGACAGTCATGTCTATGTCCCTTCTGGCTACCCCTCTTCTGACTGAGTCCAGGATACCATGCCACATCTCAAGGAAGCTTTCAATAAAACTTTTTTGCCATTCACCACGATTTGGGCTTTTGTTTGAGTGTCAACAGTTTACGGGCAGGTTCGGCCCGGTTCCATGACGATTGGTGCAGGGGACCCACAGACCCATGCCCCAGAAAAGGGGAAGGGGGAAAGGGAAAAGGGAGATGGGCCTAGGAACAAAACAGCGGCAATTACCTGAGAAGGAAAGCTAACTTACTAAATAAGATATTGGAAAGCAAAATAACACAATATAATACAATATAATTGGAATTGAAGCTAATAAATCAAATAAAATGAGCAAGAGAGAGTGTCAGAGTGTCTGATAAACCGAAGGCCTTACACTAATGCTGAAGGCGAGATGGCAGCGAGCACCCACTGCTGAGTCGATCCCTAAGGAAAGTGTCCTGTGACCGCAGACAGTTTTTATCTTTCCCCCTGAGCGTAAATACATACAAACGCAAAGCATCGCAAAGTCCTCTGGGGAATGTAGTCGTCCTTCTCATCTGAGACAGGTATACCTGGAACTATCGATGACCCACGGAGCTGGAGCATTAACTCTTTAACTCCAAATGCACTACATGATGTTATGATGTGGAATACCAGTACCAAAAAATCATAAAACCATGACGTTGAGAACTGTAAAGTCTGAAACATTATCAACAGAATGTAGCGTGGGATGAGACCACCCAAGGGTAAAAATTGGATGATAACCCCAAATGTAAGTGAATAAATCATCAACCCTTCCTCATATGGCTTAACATTTTTTTTAGTTATTTTATTTAACAGCCTTTAGCCCAGCTTCAGTCAAAAAGACCATGTACATATTAGGTCATTGCAAAAAAAATAAAAAACAAAAAAAAAAACCATGGCTCTCCTGTGTGACTAATGTGACTAATTTTTTAGGTGTCTAGCTTGTAGGAAAATACCAGTCACGGAGCATTGGCAGCTGAAAAGCTGCCTCTTTCCTCCTCCAGGAGACACTGAGCACAGACTGAGCAGCCACAGCAACCATGTCTGCACAACAAGGTCAGGGCAAGGATAGGGCTGGGAGTCCTGCTCCTCAGAAGGGCCACAGCAGCTTTCAGGGGCTGCTACTGCACACCCATGCAATGCTTCCTCCAGGTAGCATGTACTGAGGCTGTACGAGGGGCAAAGGGCAAAAGGAAGACAGGCAGTCCTTTCTCAAAAGCGTTCATCTGCTTACTGGGAAAGATCCCAAGCATCTCTCAGCATTTAAAGTTCATGTTTGTGAATTTTCAGTATGTAAGGTGTTTAGACCACATGAAATACTAAAATAGAGAAAAAAAACTGAGAAAAATAATACTGTTACTAGGAAGCACATAAAGTGGGTGTCTATGTAAGTGCAAGCTCACTTTGCACACCAGGGCTCCACATACAGCCAAGAAAGAATTGGAACATCTTGAAGTCATTCTTTATACACATGCAAACAGATGCAGCTCAGCTGCTGCCCAGGTGCAAGTTTACATGAAATTCCCCCTCCTTCACAGCAAACCAACACAACTTTCCAGCTCCACATGAACAGAAAAGATGCACCAAAGCACAGAGGGAGGCAGCACAGACAAACACTCATTTGCTTGCCAGCAGTTTGATGATGTAGAAATGAAAAAGGTTTGGTAGAAGATGGTCTGACTGCATTTCATACTTCTCTGAGGCAAAAAAAAATAAATGAATGATGATACTTCTCAAGCATTGCATCTAAAACAGAGCACAACTCCAATGGGGGACAGAGCAAACATCTTCACACACGCTCCATAAACATAATCACACAGTGAGAACTACATCCCCCTCACTGCCTGCAAAAAAAACTGTTAGCAAGTGGGTTAAGAACAAAAATCCATTAAATAACAGTTTTCCATGACTGCAAAATACTAGCAAACCCAAACATTCAAGATATTGACCCTTGAGTTAAGGGTCACTCCCTAAACTGCTCTTAACAAATAATTTTAATATCCAGGTGAGAATTACAGAATCATAAAGGTAGAAAAACACCACCAAGATCATTCAGTCCAACTGCAAGCCCACCCCCACCATGCTCAATGACCGCATCCCTCAGTGCCACATCCACACGGTTCTGGAACACCTCCAGGGCTGGTGACTCCACCTCCCTGGGCAGCCTGTGCCACTGCAGCACTGCCCTTTCTGAGGAGAAATGTTTCCTAATGTCCAACCTGAACCTATCCTTGTGCAAGTTAAAGCCATTCCCTCTCATCCTATTGCTGCTACTTGGGAAAAGAGGTTGACCCCCACCTCGCCACAATCTTCTTTCAGGTTGGTGTAGGGAACGATGAGGTTTCCCCCAAGCTCCTCTCCTCTAGACTGAACAACCCCAGTTCCCTCAGCCACTCCCCATTAGACCTGTGCTCCAGACCCCTTCACAGTTCCTCTGTTGCTCTTCTCTGGACACGCTTCAAGGCCTCAGTGTATTTCTTGTAGTGTGAAGCCCAAAACTGAACACAGTACTCAAGGTGCAGCCTCAGCAGGGCTGAGTACAGAGCAACAATCACCTCCCTGTCCCTGCTGGCTGTGCTATTTCTGATACAAGCCAGGATGCCATAGGCCTTCTTGGCCACCTGGGCACGTTGCTGGCTCACATTCAGCTGGCTGTCAGCTAACACCTCCAGATCCTTTCTCCTCCACTTCTTTCCAGCAACCCTGCCCCAGGCTTGTAGCACTGCATGGGGCTGCTGTGACCAAAGCACAGGACTTGGAAGAAGCTAAAACAAATTAAAAAATAGCTAGCCATGACAATTCAAACTGCTTTAATCATCATTCAAGCCATTTTAATCATCCTGGAGGATGATTAAAAAGGTATGAGAAAGAATGTCAAATAGAGACTGTGGTTCAATGTATTCCTACAGAACATTACCCACAGATGAGGAAAGCAACAGCTCTGCTCAGAGCTCTGTGCTCCAGCGTGGCTGGTTGGCCAAGCACACACACTGCTGCAAATCAAATCTCAGTTTAAAGTCTAGTTTTGTTGGGAGCATGCATGCTTTTCTGGCATTTATTCACATGTGACATCATCATGTGGGAAGCCACGTGTCAGAGATAAAATACACACAAACTGGAACTGGCTTAGCAAATGTTAATTCTAAGAAAAACACTCACCAGATTTGCTCACCATGATTTGCAGGTCATGCTTTTAAAAAGAGAAAGTAAAACTGTTATTCCTTCATTCAACTTTTATTTTTACATTTGTTTACTTCGTCCAAAGCAACTTGATTTCTACTGTCTAAAGAGTCTGCCAGTTTTTATACAATCAAATGATGACTGAGAAGCTTTCTGCTTATGCTCAAGATCGCAGCTTCCTCCAACATGCCGAGATACTGGAAGCTTTCAAAAAGATTGATGAAATTTATACCAGCCTCTCTTCTTTACAGAAGACATCTCTCACTAAGTAGTACTCCACACCCATTGCATACAAACTTTTAGGAAAAGCTATATCCTTAAAAGAAAGTGAATTTTGTCTCTTAAATTGTACTACTACCATGAAAATCTCTAGAAGTAATGAAGTGATTGGAAGTCTGAAGTCAAGCGCAAATATCTAATTAAAACAGAGCCTATATGGTATCCTAGTAACCCAGTTATCCACAGGGACTCTCTTCATTGACATATATTCTTAACTGGGCCATGCTGACAAAGAAAATGTATACCCTTGACTGAGCTTTCAGTTGTTCAGGTCAGCAGGCTCATCACTTGTGCACAGTGCTGCTGCTCCCAAATTGTATTATTCAAGCAGAGTAAATGGACACCCCAACCTATAACACCTAAAATTACCTTAATAGATTAATTCAGAAGATTGATGTTTCATGAAGCATGATGAAAAAGACGAAGATTTTCAACCAACAGAGTAATATCACTGTGTACTGAACTCAGAGCTACAAACTTGATTGCACCTGGTCTATATCACTGAAATATGACTGCACACACTATTTCATAGCAGCTACATTGAACCACAGAATCTTTTGAGTTGGTAGGTATCCTTAAAGACCACATAATCCAAAGCCCCTGCAATGAACAGGAACACCCACAGCTAAATCAGGGTGCTCAGTGACTCTCTAGCCTGACCTTAAGCACCTCCAGGACAGGGCATCCACCACATCTCCGGGGAACAATGAGCCAGTGCCTCACCACACTTACTGCAAAAAACTACTTCCTTATATCCAATCTACATCTCCTCTCTCGTAGTTTGAAACCATTTCCCCTTGTCCTATCACAACAGACCCTAATACAGAGTCTGTTGTCCCCTTCTTTCTTACAGCACCTCTTAGATACTGAAAGGATACTTAAACATATGTAAATGATATCGGAAAGCTCTTGTACAGTCAGATGTGAAAGTATTTAGTAGCACTCTCAGCATTTGTCAATAGGCAAATTAGGTTACATGAGAAAGAATCCTTCAACTCACTCAGAGGAAAGGGAAATGGTAAAAAGCAGGGAAAGAGCAAAACAGTTACTGAGAAGCTTTTGAGGATGAAGCTAAGAGCTCACCATGACCTATAATCATTGAAAGAAATTGAACGTACAAAGAGATGGAACCAAAATTCAAGAAATAGTCGATTTTTAAGCAGAAATTTGAAATAAGTTTACTAAAATTTTTCTTCAGACTCTTCAAGGATTATTGGGCTTCACTTGGAAAAAGAGGAATACCCCAGAGAAACCCCTGCAACAAGTAGGGATTTTCACTGCCCAATATCAAAGGTCCAATTTCTGCCATAACTCACAGTTACCAAACTTCAGAAGTCTCTCTCCTGGGAAAATCATTAAAGAAGAGGGAAAACAAGTACTACTTCAATTAAAAAACAGAAACAAACAAATAAAAATACCACATGCATTTCTGCCCCTTCCTAGCAGACCATTAGGCTCGGGTTTGTGCTGCTCAACACTGAAGATAACCATGTTAGAGATCCTGGAACCATACTACTAAGAATAATTCTGATCTCAAATAGCATGCTTTGTTGTACAAATATCTCAAGATTTAGTAATTAATTCTGGTCTTTTTTTTTTTTTTTTTGTCTTTTTCTCCTTAATAACATTCTCAAAACATGTAAGGAAATCTCTGCTGTTAACACGTTTGAGAAAGGAAATTTGCCCAAAGCCTTTTCTCCCTTGCTCTTAATGCAGTGTAACATACCTAATCACTGCTCCCAGAGCACTCTTCTGGAAACAGGTTATCCAGAGCCACTGCAGTCTGCTTTTTCAGATTTGCAGCCAAGTTCATGACCGACACATCCGAGTTCAACTCTGCTGGCTCCAGCAAAGTTGCATCATCTTTTCCCAGCACTGAGGCAGATGCTTTGGGACCACAAGTTATCAGCCAGAGAGTAATACCTAAGTTATTAAGGTATGAGTCCTCTACCTCTCAGTTCCCTTAGTTGCTCAAGGTCTGTGTGGCACCTAGAAATTAAGAGAATAATTAAGAGAATGAAGCTGTGAACACTGACAACCCCAAGCCCGGACTTCTGTATTCTGCTGGGTGCCAATACCATCCTGCAATAAGAACTGGAGTTTCTGCATGGCCATAGAGACTGTATTTAGAGACTGTTAACAAAAGAATGAATAAATAACGTGCTAACAAGAGGGGCATGAACACCTTGGAAAAGGAAGGAATCTGCTACTAGAAACAATGAATACAGAGATAATCCAGAAAAAATATTGAAGGGGTGTATTCCTAATAGCAACATGCACAGAAGAACCAGAAAGGTAAAGAAGAACTGTGAAGATCAGAGAAATGTGTGGGCATGGAAAGCATTACATATATATCCCTGCTTTACAGAGTCATCTGATCACAGCATTCTTGACAGGAACAGCACCTTATCAGGAATAAAACAAAGCAACATTTCCTAATTCATTGATTGGGAAATACATTACAAAGCCAAACATTAAAAAAGAGGAAACAGAATTTCCTTGTAATCTGTTGTGAAACATCCATTTATGCACTTTTCCCAGGCAAGATTGCTAGCAAAGAGCAACCAAAAGCTGTTTAAGAACAACTGATTATTAATGAAACTCCAAAGCCACAGCCTGGACTTGCCAGTTTTGCAGAAGACATTTTAGTTATAACTGACATTTGCTAGCAACATGAAACAAAATACCTTCTTCTCCTTGAGGCAAAAAGGACAGACAGTTGGCAAGGCATCACGCAGACACAGCTAACAAAAGCCAAGTCTGCCACATTCATGAATAATTATTCTAAGTTCTTCACCTCTGTTGCCATAAAGCATCACAATTAGACTTCTCAATTCCATAGCACACCACTACCAACACTACGTTATCTTGGCTGCAAATTGTCACATGATTGAATGATGACAGTGTACAGACAGTCCTCTAGGCCCTTACTAAGATCTCTCCTGGTCCTTCAGTTCACTGCGACATGCATCTTTTCTGCCTTCCATAGGCTCTACTGTGTGAAGCTGCACAAGGTCTCTACTACTGCTCAGTAAAGCTGTGGGCACAAGAGTCAGTAAGGAAGTATAAATTGCAATTACTTCTGTAATGAAGGAAGAAACAAAAGCACAGGTACAGAAGAATTCATTTTTGTTGGGAATCGTGACATAAGTCCCAGTAATAAAAACACAGGGCAAGGAGCTTGTTTACATGGAAAGTGGATGTATTTTTTTTTAATTGTATATAAAAGCAAATAAATAGATACAATCTTCCAAAATAAAGAACAGACCCCTTTCTGATTAAGCAACATAACTCTATTCTACTGTATTACATGCTTAGTACAATTTAATTACAGGGCTCCTCAGTTATTTTCCAAAAAAGAAAGCTTCTGCATATCACAACATTTCCAAACAATAGAAACAAAATTAAAATGACTGCAAATGTTAATAACTACCTTCACTTTTATTCCAAATAACAGGTTAGAATGGCCAATTTCATCTGATAAAAGAAATAACCCTAGTATGGTCATTTCCATAATGCATGAGTTATCAAATTTAGTGCTGTAATTGGGCTTACGTGGCAAGGTTTTGGTAGTGGGGGGCTGCAGGGGAGGCCTCTGTGAGCACAGCCCAGCAGCTGCCCCATGTCAGATCAGCCAGCTCCAGCTGCTGCTCCAAATGGAGCTTGCTGTCCCACACAAGAAGAGCTGGGAGAGAGGAGTGAGACAGCATGAGTGAAATAGCCCTATAGCCACCAAGGTCTGTGCAGAAGGAGGGCAGGACATGCTCCACTCACTGAGCAGAAGTTCCCTGCAGCCCAGGAAAGGCCCATGACAGAACAGATCATCTCCCTGCACACCATGGGTACTGGGCAGAGCACATCTCCACGTGCAGCCATGGAAGAACCAATGGAGGAGCAGCGGATGGAGCTTGAAGGAGACACAGCCCACGGATACTCCCAGAGGGCTAGGTAGGGCAGGAGGGCTGGGAAACTGTGCTGGAGCAGTGGCTCAAGAGTCAACTCTGTGGTACAGAGCCGTGTTGGAGCACTGCTGTTTCCCAGCACTCCTGCACCCTATGGGAAGTCCACACAGGATAGGTTTGGGAAGGACAGCATCCCATGGGAGGGACCCACACACAGAAGGGGCTGTGACCATAAAGGAGAGGCAGTGATGAAGCACTATGGGCTGACTGCAGCCCCCTTTGCCCATTCCCCTGTGCCACAAAGGGAAAGGAGGTAGAAAAGGTTGGATAGTCAGAGTGAAGGTATTTGTTGTTAGCTTTCAGTCCTCACAGCTCTAGTCTGTTACCAATAGGCAATGAATTCCATGAACTCCACTCTCTCAACCCATTAGCTGTTTTTTCATATTTTCCTCACTCTGTGCTTTGAGAAAGGGGAGTGAGAGCAGCGTGGTGAAGCCAAACTACCTAGTGGTGTGAAGCCATCACAACTGCTCAGAAGAATTCTAAGTGAAACAGGTTCAAAAGAAAAGGAAATAATGTTATTCACAGTAACTATATACGTACACCTGAGAAACCAAGACAGAATTATCAACATCAGGTAGTCCAAAATAAATTAATAAATAACAGCCTAAAGAACTGTGATTAAAACAAAAAAAACAAATACTTATCTCAAGAGGAAATACTCTTCTACAGTAAAGAACTGCCCCCCAGTAAGAAAGGATGAAGTCTTCCATATACCAAGCTGATCTCTACTGCTTAAGAGACTGCACTATGCAGGTGGCTACTTTCTTCTCTCCTGACAGCTTGGCCTTTCCCAAGTTACACAGCTTAAGAGCCCGTGACTGAAAACACAAGATTTTCTGAATCAAGACTCAACACAGACACTTTGCACTACGTTGCCATGTACAGCCAACAGCTCCTCAGGAAGGGGCTTCTATCCTCATTATCTCTGACTGCAATACTCATACTACACCACTAACACTCTCTCTTACTATCAACTGACCTAATATAGATACGGGCAATAGAAATATACTATCACAGACCTAAGGCACAATCTCTCCACTTCCTGGATAAAGAAAGCACTCATCAAGGTGTCCTTCCCCAACTGAATATAAGAAATCATTTTGAAAACACAGAGAAATTCCTATTTTCTTTCTAAAGTGGATCAAATGTGGCTTAAAACTAGATAAAGAAGAAATGCTCTTGGCAAAACTGAGCTTGATTATTCTTTACTTTTAAGCTTACACCCATATTCACATGTGTGAAGTGCTGTCCTAGCCTAGTCAAGACTGCACACAGAGCACAGGAAATAACAGCCTGTGCAGAAAGTTAGTTCTCATTCATAAAAGAGCATGGTACAGACAGAACCTGTTAATTAAAATGGAATGAGAAAATGTGTTGGGAGTATGATAACTTGAGAAGCTTTGCTCTCAAATGCACTATATTTAAACGCTCCCATTTGCAACAATCTGAGCCTCATTCAACCACTGGAGCTAGATCTTCCTTTCCACGCAGCCTTTTTCCCCACAGGATCAGCAATGTGTGGCACAGCACAGCTGAGCTTAGCCCTTCCAGTACAGTCCTGTGCAAAGCACTTCAAGTGCTGCATGAAAAGGCACGCTCCTTATCCAGCTGATCCCATACCAGTTACACAGGAAGATACAAAAACACAAGTCAGCTGTCTCATGCTGTGATACTAAGAAATGTGACATGTATTCGTGTGTGACTTTGTGTCCTGTTTTGGACAGTGTCCTTCAATAAATGCGGCCCAATTACAAAGAACACAGTGAAGGGCATGAGAACAGAAAAGAGTTTCTCTAATGAAGGCACACAATTAAATGTGTTGTTTTTAAGTGCAGGTAAAGTTATTGCAAAGAGGAATAATCTCTTTTCTACATCCACACTGGACAGCTCAGCAGTGCCAATATTAACGAGCTTAAAATACCAAATAAAATACTGAAATTGGCCATTAGAATGAGCTTTCCAAATGTCAAGGCTGCTCTATATTGGAAAGGATGGCTCCAGATGGTTCAGGAGTCTCCACCACTGGAGGGCTTTAAGAGCAGCTTAAACAATCACATTAGAAATTATAATTACAGCTGATCCTTTCTTTGAGGCTTTGAGACATCTTTCAGACCTATTTTCTCTGATCCAGGCTGTTCTCACACACTGCAGAGGGAAATCAATGTCATGTGTTCAGAAAAAAGTTGTTGGGCTAAACCTCCAGTGCATAGTTTCTAATATACAACAAAGCTTTTTGAAAGAAAATAACCCTATCAGCTGTGCTTATAAATATCCACAGTTCCCAGCTATACAAGAAAAAGTTCTCCAGAATCTGCTAAATTAAAATTGCTAGTGAGAATTGTTACTATAAGTATGAGGTTGCCAAGGAGCACTCCAACAAAAAACATGCAAAGGTATCTTGAGCAGTGATCATGATTGGAGTGTACACGGAATTTCCTACTCCTAACTGGTAACTAGTTGTCAATGGGTAGCAAACAAAGTGCATGCTACTAAGAGCAACAGAGCAGCATATTCTGAATTCAGCTGGACAGACATCTATAGTAACAACTTTCCACCACAGGGAATCCAGCAATAGAAGGGACCAGTGTTTGAAAACAGTATGTGTATGACTTTATCACCAGCTGTGAATCTTCTGTGGTGAATGTCATTTACAGCATCTCTAAACAATCACAGAACCCATTACAGAAGCACAGCTTGTTTGGCTATGTTGTCAGCAGCCTTTCTTAAGTACAGCAAACCCCAAATCCTCTTGTCTTCTGTCAGTGACCACTTCATCCTTCAGAGGCCAGACTGTTCAGTTCTTGGTTACAACTAGAGTAGAAGTAAAATGTTTTGAACGACTGTGACAAACAGAGTAGTATTTCAATCTGTAAGCAAAACATAGCCAACATTCGCTCCCCAAAACTGTATTCAGATCTTCCTACCAGAACAAGGGAAGAATTGATAACCACTTTCTTAGTTACAACCACAAACATTTTAGAAGTTCTGCAAGTACAAACAACTGCACAAAGAAGCAGTCCTCATCACAGACATCATCCTAGGCTAGATGATCTTGTAGGTCCTTTCCAACCTAATGTATCTACAAATCTATGACTTCACCCCTTCCTTACCTACATTGCTGCTTCCCATAATACCTACATCAAGGATAAAACCAAAGTCATGAAAAACTTATTTTGAGCTGCTCTGGACTCCCACAGCTAGCAAAAATGTTTTTTGAGTTACCTAGGCTGAGGCTGTCCTTAGCTGCACTTCAAGATCTAACACTGGGCTTCCAAAACTATACCAATTTCTATCAACTAGTGCTGCCCTGCTAGCTGAGATTAAGAGCAAAGTAGGACAGTTCCTGCTGCTGTGGAATGTTTGAAATTCATATCACTACTGACATCAGTAGCGTGCGAGAAAGCTGAGAGCATATACTGTACACTGGTCTAAAAATTTTCCCTTAGCTTACCCTCTGTGATGCTTCCACCTGAAAAAGCTCTGATGAGAAATGTCTAAGGACAGTTACGATTCTGCACTGTAGGGTCAAGGCTGTGCTGCCTTCAGTAGCACAAGATATTCCAGCCACATTTGGGAATAGGCTGCTCTTTATAAGGAGATAAAATCAAAAGTTCTGTGTACCTTGCCCTTAAAAGTTACTCTGGTATGACCATTCTGGGACCAGAAATGTGTTTGCTTCATCTACTGTATGTTGACACCAGATAGGTACAATGGTCAAAATAGGAACTCATGGTGACACTTCTAGATACAGTTGGTGAAAAATATATTATCTGTAGCTTTGTTGCAGCTTGTACAAACTCCAAGAGAAATTTGGACTCCAAGCCTTAGAATGGTTGATGTCATCAATGTTCTACTATCTCTTTCCTCCCCAAAAATTAACTACCTAGCAACACTTTTATTACAGACAATATTAAGTCTGTACTTGTTCACACACACACACTCATTCTTTCCTTATTAATTTGAAAAAAAAAAAAACTACCAGCACACTGACATGTAAGCTTCCTAGAGGGGTGAGAGTAACACACAAATCCCTTCCAGAAGGATTCTCTGATTCTCCACTCTGATTCATCAGAGGTAAGTAGCTTTGTTTCTCAGCTTCCCAGATTAATCATAAAAAAGGCCGAAACACTAAGTACCCAATTCAGTTAAGAAATGCAAGCAGCAGTGTATCCATCTAAGAAAAAAATTAATATATCCAGATCTAAGATACATTTCAATCAGACCACAACCTACTTAAAGTCAGAAAAAAAAAGAAAACCTATATATAAAAAAACAAAGGGGGCATATTAGCACAAGTATTCACAATAACAGAATACAGTCATCTTCACAAGCAGCTAAGTCACCAAAGCACCTGTTATAAGCTTCCTGGAGATCCTCAAGGTCCAGGCATCCCTGTAATTGCCACTATAATCTTCTTATATGCTCAGAAGTCTCAGTTAACACTGAGTCACAAAAAAACCCCAAAAAACAAATATCACTTTCACACTTTTGCAGCACTAACTCTCAAAGCAATAACTGCACTTCCTGTTTGCCAGACTGCCCCTCTGCTGCTGTCTGTCTCACAGCAACAGAACGTAATGGAATATTGGTGGGAAGGTTCACCTTTTATTTACATACCATCAACATTCGCCTCTGATATTGTGGGCCGACATAATAAAACAGGAAGCATTTCTTTTGGAGCACATACATCTATCAACACGCCTGCTCTATATCAGTTATTAGAGTTCTCTCCCCCACACAGCTGAACCATAAATCTAAGATTTATTTTCCCAAGTTCACAGCCTGAGACTCAAATCTTGTGTCAGTAATGTCTTCTCCAGACTGCCTTCACACAACAGATTAGAATACTGGAAATCACATAATGCTTATGCTGAAACTCCACTATGATTTCATGGAGACTGAAACCTACAACCCCATCTCTTTTCTCCCTCCAACTCCCCAAGTCGTTAATTCCCCAAATCTCTGGCAGCAACTGAAATCAGCATGAAGATTTCCATTCTCCTGTGAGGATTATAACAACCTGACCAAACTTCAGAAATTCTTAGGGCCTTTGGGCACAGTAGGTGAAATGATCACCTAATGGAAGACTACAAGAAAGCTTTGCAGAAACCATGATTCCACCAGTATGTAAACAAAACGTGCTGTTCCTGCTGTCAATAGAAGATAAAAAAAAAGAAAAAAGGGCACTCAGAAGAGCACAATTCTTAACCTGATCTCTGGGAGACATCATAGCAGTCTCCTTTGCAGCCCTGTTTCTACAGCTGCCAGCAATGCACAGTTCTGCACAGACCATAAACTAAAAAAAAAACCCACTATTTTAAGCTTGATATCCTAAGCGAGTAAGGAATATGTCATTATGTCTGTACTCTCCAGTAATTTCTGACTGCATTATCCAATTCCTAAAATATTCAGCAGAAACTCGTAAGTAATCAGTTTCACTCAGATTTCATAAAAATCAGCATAATAAATAGAGGAAAATATCAATTAGTCATTTATCTGCCCTTCTCACCACCTTCTTATAGAGACTCTGGCAGAGCTCATTGTGTGCCTTTAGGCAGCAGCTGGCTAGCAAGCACACATCTGCAGCTCCAGACATAGCACCACACATGCAGCTTCTTGCCCATACAGACATCTTGGACGTTGATGTGCTGTTATTGCCACAGTTGAACAGGAATGGAGGGAGGAGAAGGAAACTGAACACAACTGTCAAGGCATCAGGATCCATACATTCTGCCCATCATGGTACAGGACTTATTTAAGACCAAGTTACCCTTCTATCCATTCACCTAGCTCTGCTTTGTGCAGAAATCCAAAATCCCACCTAGTCACAACAGCAGTTCTTAAACAGCTGCACAAAAGAAAGAACCTTTGGAAAAGTGATCCTTCTTGGAGCTCTTTTGCACATGAAACAAGCAGCCAAATACTTTCAGATGCAAGCTCAGCCTGGCAAACAACCCAGAAACAAACAATGTATGACCTTTTTCCTAACAAGAAAAGAGGCGACGTGAAAAATGTTAGGTAAAAATAAGGGGAAAACAAGAGAATCATTAAAATAATTAAAACAATTGCATGACAAAAATGATGCCAGCACTCTCAACCTGCTGTACAATTCCAGCTCTGGCTCCTGTTCTTGCTGCTAAAAGCCTTCATACAGACAACTGGCAGCCCTACAGTGGATTCAACATTAGTCACAAGAAACAATTTCATCTTAAGATGATATTCTTTGAGAGTTTCCTCTTCCACTAAAACTTAGTGCAGCACTGTACTCAGCATCACTCAGGATAAAAGGATGTGCTGTTTGGGGCACCACAATATGAGAAGGACACAACAATATCAGAAAAGATCCAAAGGAGGGCTACAAAGATGGAGGGCAAGGTGTATGAGGAGCAGCTGAGGGCCCTGGTTTGTTCAGTAGAGCTGAGGGGAGCCCTGATGGCGGCTGCAGCTCTCACAGGGAGTGCAGGGGCAGCGCTGAGCTCTGCTCTGTGTGACAGTGACAGAGCCCGAGGGAACGGCATGGAGCTGTGTCAGGGGAGGGGCAGCTGGGGGTTGGGGACAGGGGCTGCACCAGATACCAGTAGTCAGCCCCAGGCTGCCAGATCTCCAGTGGTGTTTGGGCACCACTCTCAAAAACAGGGTTTGATTTGGGGTGGTCTTGTCTGGAGCCAGGAGTTAGATTCAATAAATCCTCTGGGTCTCTTCCAACCCAGCATATTCTGCAGTTCCATGACATGGGATATATATCCTCATTATTCTCCAAAGTCTTTACTCCCCCATTACTTAACCTGTAAGTACAATCAAATAAACCTGTAAGTACAATCATGGGTTTAAGTTAACACACTGACTTAGGAAATCCCTAATTAAACTTAGTAGTCCTCACCAGGTCTGCCACATGCCCGTGAGGTTCATGAGAATAACCCAATCTACGATGCATCAGCACTTCAGAAGTGGAATGGCAGACAGACTGGCACAATGAGAAGATGTTACAAAAAAGAAGAATGCTCACCCACCTCTGAAGATCTAGGCTCACAGAAAAAAACTCCACAAAGGAGAGATCTCCAGCAAAAAACCCTTCCTTAGTGACAGTCAGCCCTTAAATGAGGTCTTGTTTTCACCTGTGCTTCCAGGGTTGACCAGGTCTTTTCTCCAGACACTCCATCAGTGGCTCAAACCATGACTCAGCCCAACTAGAGTCTCCTTTAACACAACCACACAGCACTGCACCATAAAAACAAGATACAGCTACATAATGGCCATAAAAAAAATGTCACGCACTTTTTCCCCAGTTTCCTGTAAGCACCTCAAGAGGACTGAGAAATCCTTCTGAAGACAGATGTGCTATATAGAGTGCTGTAACACAGGATTAACATTAGTACATTCTATGTTTAATGCTTTGTAAATCATAAATGTTTTATCCTAGGTTCTCACACTTCTCTAATTCATTAAAACCATCAAGTAAATACTGAAGATTTTTTTTAAAGCCACACAGCAGTGTGTTAAACCCCTGCAAGAAACAAGGATTGCTTCATCTTTTTTTTCCCTGCTTTCTGCAAAATGTAATCATGACACACTACTGCGATGTAACAGCTGTGTTGGTGATACACCAAGAGGTAATCCCTAAGACTGCACAAAAACTACTACATGTTATTCCCTTATAGTCTGCCACCTCAGTATAATTCAGACAAAAATAAGAGAGAGAAAACTGCTTTCTAAATACTGAAATCCACTTGCCTTACCTCTCCTTTCCATCTTTATTCTTTCACATGACCAAGAACAGGGCAGTTTAAATCCAAGGTAGCCACAGCTGAGATTTATTCACCTACATCCATCTAAATATCCAGTGATGTAGCACTTCATTTACAATAGCTTGTTAGCTTTATAATAAAGGTGGGTATTATTTTTTATGTATGAAGAGGACCTTTATTATTTCAACTTCAAGCTGATAAAGAGCTTCCAGAAAAGCCTTGCAACAGACCAAAATAAAAAAATAACCACCCTCGCTTATAACAGTACAAGCATACTCAAAGTATTACATAACCATTAAGCATTTACATTCTCCTAATGGAAATATCAGATGCAGTTTTCCCTGTAGCTGTTAACCTATTTCAAACTTGTGGTTCTTATAGTAGTTCAGTTGAAAAGACAGATATCTGAACATACATACACATCACTTGTTACCACTTTGTGAAATCTCCAAGTCTTCAGCTCAAAATGATCCAGTTAGTGCAGAGATAGAGCAAGTGACACTGAGCTTCCAGAAGACACAGTAATCACTGCCTAGAGTGTAAATGAGTTTCCCTAGGAGCTAATCAAGGCAAAATTTGTCTGCTTTTCTCTACCTACGCGATTGTTTCACGATTACACAGCAATACTTTGACATTCTGTTAAGTCCAGAGAGCTCTGCTCTCACCAAACTGGTTTAATTCACAGTTTCCAGCACTTGTATGTCAAGAGACTCACCACCTTGGCATTCTCCATACCCTTGCCAAACTTTAAAAGTGAAGACTTAGAACTGAGGATAAAGAGATGAGGATTTTGTTTCTTGATTTTTAGGTAGTGAAGTATCCTTAAGAGTGAACTGTACGAAAAAAACTTTTTTTTTTTTCAGAAAGTGTCTCAAGATAGAAGAACGAAACTAACTTATGCTATATTTGAACTCCACATGTAAAGCTTTTGTTTAAGAAGGCCGTCTTCTAGTACACTAAATGTCATTCCATTCCTTCCCCTTAATCAACGAGGGTTTGCATAACCAGATGTTCTTATACACTGCAGTTTACTGCTGCCCCATATGGAACTGCAGTAATAAATATGCATAACTATGGAAACCAAAGCAAAGGTCAGAAAAAGAGGCAAGCCTTTAGTAACCTGATACCAGTGTTTTAATAGTTACTGAACTTACCTCTTCCCTAAATGAACCCGATTATGAAATTTGTCAAGCATATTTTGCATCCAATCGTTTCTCCCTAAACTTCCAATCTAAAGAACACTTTTCACTTAGAGAAAAATGATTTGTGTTTATAGTTTCTTCCTCCAAGCTGCTGAGTGCTTTCTGTCAAAAACAAAGTACAATAAACATGCACCAAATTCAAAGGGCGATCAGTTGTACAACTCAAAACCAAAATATTCCCATAGTCTTCTTAGCTTATTCTTACTTCAAATAACTCTACTATTACAGTGTCCATACATTAAGAAATTCAGTGGATAATTTTTGCCTGCATTTTTTTTCAGAACATCTCCTTCTCTGTGTTACAGAGCAAATGGTGGACAGCAGTACTACTAGTTTGGTAACATTACAAATAGAAGCTGTCATATCTTTACAGCTATGCAATTTTGAGGAGTATTAAATAAAAGTATTTGCACATCACTAGATTCAACTAGCTAGCTGATTTACTAAGCCCCAAAACTAGTAACTGACCTCAAACTAACAAGGGCTCTAACTTCTGCCTTCAGAAAAACACACAAACTCTCTTTTCTTGCTATTAGCAGATTAAACCTAGATAAATGGTTTAGGATGAAAACACTTTGTTCTCACCAATTAATCTTTCTGTAGCCACAAAGGAAATTTAAACACTCCCATTTTTCTCCTACACATAAATTCAGTATTCTCTCCCCAAAAATGACATCTTTTCAGACTTGGTTGCACTAATTACATTACCGAGCATGGCTCACGATTTTGAAAGTAGGGCTGTCAAATATCCTCCAGCTGACACTGTGAAGGATTATTTCTTTTAGCAAAACTGCAGTTGGACTCAACTCTGATGCATGTTACAGAATTACTGAATATCTACTTGTGTAAGGCTTTTAATTCACAGACCTGTAAGGGAATTAAGCTACTTAACATAAAAATGGAGTGATTCCTGAAAGCTCCTGCCCAATACGAATGACTGATTTTAAATTGTGTGGAGTTCTTCCAACAATATAGTTGAGGCACAATGGAGAAGTTAAATATTTAAACTTAGACTGGGCTGCAAGTCATTAATATTTTACTTATGCAAGTTTGCAATTCAACTAAAGCTAGACAGAATTGTAACCCACTGTCTGAAGGCAGGGCAAATTTCTCCAGCCTGGAATGGGACACAGCCCCCTCCTTCCAACACCTCTGCCTGTTTCTACAAAGATCTCAGACCACAGAGCTGAACTGCAGGCTGGGCCTGGAAAAAGGTGTATTGTCTTCTCATCACTTTGCCCCCTATTCATAAATTACAGCTTGACTGCTCATCAGGGATCTACAGTTACAGCATCAGTTTACACAACACCATTCTTAAGAGCATGCTGTGTTTTGAGGGTGCCATGGACAGTCAGGAGCTCTAAGGGCAAACATAGTCCCTGTCCATGTTGACACAAGGGCACCGAAAGAAGGAGACAGCTGCATGCAAATTGAATAATTCAGGTCTCTCAAACACAATTGTTCAAACTGGAACAGCTTTTCAGCACTCACAAAACAGGATTGCACTTCTATTGATTATTAAAATGGCAATTATATATGTCTTGTTGGTTACTTACTGCAGAGGACACAGTTTAAAAATCTGCAGAGCAGCACAAAGGTATCTGAGAGTGGGTTATACCAAATAATTACCTGCCTGTGAACTAATTTTTTCTTCAATCCAACTTTTGGTAGTATTTGTCTTCAGTGAGAGCTTTCAGCAAAGGCAAAAATGATAGCTTACAAAAGTACCAAAAGATTCATCATACTGAAAAATAATGGCTACATTTCACAAGACAGTCTGTTTCCTTAGCTGTTATCCTATCTCATTACTTATCAAATTAATTTCATGTTTCAACCACTGCCTTCTAACAGAAATTAGGAGAAACTCATGTTGACACAAAAGTGATTCAAATCATATTTACTAACTTGGATTTTGAAGCATTTTCTGAGAAACAGAATGGGAGTTAGAAGCACAATTTCTGGCCCTTACACAAGAACAAGGGGCTGCACAGTGAGGGAGGGATGGAAAAGATCACACAACACAAGTGTTACATGACCCATTTCCAATCTTATTCTACTGCTAACAGATATAGTTAAACTTTTAGTAAACAGCATTTAAGAATTTATTCTCTTTTGCTGATTTAGAAATAAATTTTATGGTCTGAAGTCATTTAAACAAAAAGCAATTTTGAGATTAATGTAGGTAAGAATACGATGGGAGAGGAAGGAATAGCAAAAGAAGTTCTGGCATTCAGTTCAGCACCAATGAGGAGACAAGAAAGTGTAAAAGGAAAAACAAAAACAAAAATAAATAAATAAAACACAACAGGGTGCCTGTGATAAAATCCAGAACTTTATCTTTGGAATTATTAATATTATAATATACTATAATAATTAATATTATTAATTATACTTCTAAAATAGTCAAAAGTATAAAAAAGTGGTTTGAAGAGAGGAAGCCCTCGACTGAATAGTAAATTAATACTTGAGTTTATGAAAATTTTACTATATAGACACACAATACATATACATTTATACTTCTGACACTATCTATATCTAATACATATAGAAGGTTAAGCTTTTATCATTTAAGTTATATAACTTAATTACAAAGTTTTCTTCCTCAATAATTACTTTTTGACAATTTTAGATAAGAATGACCTTTATACTTTTAGAGATCTCATCTTAGAAATGTCTTGAATCGAGGAAAGGTCATTAGCTGATACTTCTTTATGAGTGAGGAACTACAAAAGGATACACTTACACACAGTGCTGAAATATAGGTGACCCGGTTTGTTTTCTAATCTATGTGGGCCTGCCACCCACTGAAAACAGAAAAAAATAGGCCAGCCACTTAAAGTTCATTTGGACAAGCTTGAACTTTCTGCCTTGCAACTAGAACTCTAAAAGCAGAATGAGTTCATTCATGGAAGATAAAAAGAAATAATATTCTCAGTAATCACATTCACAAAATAGATAGGTTTTAAAAAGTGTTATTTGAATCATCATTTGAGGACAAGAGGGAACGGCTTTAAGTTGCACCAGGGGAGGTCCAGGTTTGTCATTAGGAAAAAACTATCAGGAGCAGTGCTGCACTGGCACAAGCTGACAAGGGAGGTGGTGTAGTTACTGTCCCTAGAGGTGTTCAAGCAGCTTAATGCAGCACTGACAGACCTGGTTAATGACAGGTTGGTGGTTAGACAAGATGATTTTAGTGGGCTTTTCCAACCTATGATTCTATCTATCATGACATCCAAAAGTTGACTTGGTCAACAAAAAACATCAGTAAGATTTCAAGATTTTCTTAGTTAATCAAATATAGCAGGTTTCAAAGAAGTTTAGCTTCTCTGGTAATGCTAAAAGCCCAGTGAAGGTACCCATTCCAATCAGAGCAATGAATTAAAAATGATGCAACAATATGCCAGCCCCTTCCATATTTTGCTTACTTCCTTCAGTAACTAAGTGAAGGCATAATTCGTGAGGTGTGACCTAGTGAAAAAGAAGAAAATTCTGACACTCTGCCACCAGGTAAAGTTCTGGAAGCGTGGAAATTAGCCTTTTCTCCTTAGAGTTGTACTGAGACTTGTTTGCAGTGGGAAATGCTTGCTCTCTTTGTTGTGTCTACTTCAAAATGGGGGCAAAGATGACTACTGTGCATTAAGACTTTCCAATTTTCTGAAGGATCACTGAAAAAGTTTTTAAACCTTTCTTGAAGTATTCATTACAACACAAACAGATTGGATCATGCTAAATGCTAAAACTAATAATAAAAAATAAATAGGCCACAAGTATTGAAAAGCCATATACAAAGTAATCCTCTTTCTCTCCAAGCCTTTTAGATTGCTGTTCTACATTTATTTTTTGCCTGCGTATGTAAAACGCATCTCCAAGCGCTTAGTTCCCAATGCAAATGAACTGTCAGAAAAAAGACAAGCACAAATGCTGTTCAGTTGCCACAAGAGCCATCCATCCTGCTTCCTGCAGCCCTGCTCTCACCACAGAGATGTCAGGCAGCCTCTGTGAATGGAGCGCTTATTATTTCTGCCTTCCTCACTGCTCTGATGGGCTGAATTTAAGAGACAGTGGAAACAATGCTTGATTGAATCACCTCCATGCTGACACAACATTAAAGAATGAGGCAAACAGCACCCAAGAGGGATACAAAAATACTCACCTCTGGCCTAGCTGAACGATTCTGTTCTTTGTATTTGTGCCTCTAAGAAATAGCACTATAAAAAATACCTTTAGGAACCTATGTGTTCTCTTAATGGTCAATATTATGGCAGATAGATTGTGCATCACTCACAAATCAACGATGGGTTTTCCTTCTGTCTGTCAACACTTCTGTCCATGCACAGCTTACTCTAGCTGCCATGGTAGAAGAATAGGTGTGGGGGAAGAAAACACAGCCAGTCTGCATTCATCTCATTTGAGTATGGTAGTCCAGGGAGCATACATCAGCTCAGAGGCAGGGCTGTGCAAACAGAACTGACAATCCTGAAAGCAGCTGTGTAGCCACTTGCATGAACTTGCAAACCTTACATGTCCAAGCTAATTTTGTGCAAAGCCATCCCAGACCAGAAGATCAACCACATTTTAAACAGTTACACTGCTGAATTCCTCTCACAGAAAAGAAAACAAAAAGGTAAATGGCCACAATAGGAATACAGTAGTAAAAGGAACAAGCAAGAAACAGCCTCTTCGCAGGTTCTGCAAGTCTAGCATAGAGTATCTCTTATATATTCTGATACTTTCTTTAGCATTCTCCTCTGCCATCTAATTTCCCTCCAAAAAGTCAATCACAGCTGAAGGTGGATCTTCTGAAGGAACCTGAATGAAATGAGTTGCAGATGAGTCCTACAAAGAATGTTTAGGAAGGCAGCCTGCAGCCACAAATGGTTGAATGATGAACACCTGCAGCTAGAAACTGGAAAATTACAGGGAAAACGTAATAATCAAGGTCTTGCAGTGCTAATTCAAACCTCTAGAAAACAGTTAAGATACTAATAGAGCTAGCCCCATTCAGCAGCAACAGGTAAATAAAGCAGATATTCTTCCCATTCCATTTAAAAAACAACAAAAAGCACTACGTAAAATAATCACTCAAGGTTCAAAAGTCTGTACACAAGAACAAGCACTAAGAACTGTATTCTCTCACTTTTCCATAGACAGAATAGGGTTTTTTCCCTCATCTAAAACACTAATGGAATAACAATTATGACTCAAAAGAGAGCTTTTTATTATAACTAAACTGCAAAATCTACTTTCTGCCATAGTGATTTCTGTTTTGGTTTTTTTTTTTTGCTCTTTTCCTAGTATTTCCAGTGTCTTCTTTCAACATAAGTCATCATCTATTCAGTATTCTCAGCTAAGTAGATATTTTGGGAAGATGTGATTACTGATTAAAACAAAGAATATATATCAAGGGGCACGTGGATAGATCTGTAAAAAAAACCATCTCTGTAAAATTACTTTCAGAAGCCTCATGCTTGGTAAGGAGTATAAGCCAAGATAGATTTCTATTAAAACTTAACTATATTTTTTTCCCCCCCAAGATTTCTTATTCCTGAATGCAAAATTAGCTGCTTTTTGAGCGGTACTTAATGTTTTCCGAACTTAAGTCAAGAAGCTTGCCAGTATCAAGTATTACATCCTTTTGGAGAACATACAATTTTTGCTTGTATTTGGCCCACAGCACCAGACCTACTTTACAGAACTTATTTTTGCTATTATTTATTTTTTATTTTTGAATTATTATTTTTTTTATTTTTGAAGATAAATGCTATTGGTCATCATATATTCTTATACTCTCCCAGATCTTCCAGAATTTCAGTCAGACAGCCAAAACTCAAAATTGTTCAAGACATCCAGGGAATATTTCACTGCCTGTTTGAATTCTACCTGCAAGACAGGACAAATATTAATCACAGCAAGGTAGCGCATTATTTAGTGCAACACTGCTCCAACAAGCTGTCCACTCTTGACTGCAGTATGCCATCCACAAATGTACTGGCAACAAAAGACCCAAGATACTGGAATTAGCACCCAGTGTGGCTGCTGTTTACCCCGGTCTACAGAAAGTTAACCAACATCATCTGTGTAACAAACTGGAAGTAGAATAGACCATTACACAGGAGGGAAAACAGTTGCAGTAATTTGGGACAGCATGATCTTAAAACTCCTAAAGACTAAAAATGGATGAGATTTTCTTTACTGCTTCCCCTAGGAGTATTCCTCAGTTTTTTTCAGAATTAGATGCATGCCATTAGGTCTTTACACACTGTAGGTTCGAGAGGCAACAACACAGCAAGGGAAGGACTCCTGTAGTAAACAAAGTTACTCAGTGGTCACTGGATAACTTTTGAGAAAGTTAAAAAATTTTTCCAATAGAAGTTATGAAATATCAGACACAGACAGACTTCCTAACCATTAAAGAAGGATTAAGTAGCTTCCATTCCAAACCTTACTTAAATCTGAAAAATTCCAAAGGAGTATTTTTTCTGTAGGAGAATGCCAATCTGTAAAAATCAGAAAGCTTTCCAATTTTTCGGTGTTTGTAATTCTATTTTTTTCTCATGTAAATGTATCTGTTTTCCTGCATCTCTTCTTCGCTCCTCTGTAGCCCCACTGGCACTTCCGTACGAGGCTGAAAAGCCTCAGAATTGTATTGCTGAAGTCTACCAACCCCTTAGAAGAGCCAACAAAGTTTACTGCAGAGATATCTAAGCCCCCAGCACTATTGAGAACACTTCCCTGTTTCCCATGTGTTATAACACTGCAGCCTTTGCAAAGTAGTAACAAGCATACAGTCCTCCAAAAGAAAGCATTCTGAAGGGAAGACTCCAATTTTATAAAGCACTGCTTTCATAAAATTATAGATTTTGTACCTGAAAACATCCATTTTTGCCACTAGCTCCAACTCCACTATCAACATGGATGTGCCAGCATTGTTGAGAATACAATGGGCTGATGTAAAAGCGAGCTGAACCAACCACACCTCCTCTCCAGATTCCCCTGAGATAACACTGTGCCAAAATCCTATCAGACGTACTTTGATCATTCTTAATTCCTCAGTGCTTCAGAGAGTATTAGCTGGGGCACATCTGCATTTCTTTATTGTCGGCATAATGACAGGATAATGGTGCTGACATGAGGCCAGCCATTTCTCAAAACACTGCTGGCACAGACCGTATTTGCAGTACTCTAAGTAAATGGACTTTCCTGAAGGTTACGAAACAGTCAAGGAAATACGGTACAAGGAAGTTCTCCGTATGTTCCCTACATTTATAATTAACTCCTTATTAGTTAAAATCTTTGTTATCAAGCAGCTCACGTAACTGTTTTGTGACTTCTCAGTAACTCTTTCTATATCAAGAGTACGAGGTGTTCTGAGGAAAGAGAACTGAAGTCCACTTGAAACACCTCTGTAAGCACTGTAGTACTTGCAGGAACACTTGAACAAAATCCCTCAGCACTTACTAACTGATGTACTACTGTGTTTTTGTACTGTGGGACCAAAAGGATGAAAAAATTTAAATTACATAAAACATGCCCTTGTGATGCACTGATAGGCCTTATACACGTTAAACTATTATGTAAAAGTTACGCTCTCCTCCCTCATAATTTCAAGGAAGAGCTCATGCACTTGGAGAGAACAGAAAGAAAACCCTGAAGTAAGTGTGTAGTGCCAAGGAGATGGCAAAGGTGAAATACTTCATTAAAAGACCAAAGGACTCTAGCAAATGAAAAACAACAGTGCCAAGGCTATTCACAAATTTAGCCAAGAGACAGCCAGTTAAAGCAGCTGCTTTTAGCACCAGGCTGCCTTAGACTCCATGTATATAGCAGAATATCTTATTCATATTACAGTTTTTAGCAAACTACAGAGACACGTAACCTAAATGAGCTTTTGAGAGATCCACCCCTGGGTGCCCGTATCTGTAACAGGATTGTGCTACTCTGAATATCTTCTGCTCAAATAAGATTATTACAGATAACATGCAATCTTTCCCGTGAAAATATAAAAACTGAGTATGTGGTATAGGACATTAGGAAATATTACTCTGTTTAAGATAGGATGTTGGTTAAGACATGTGATCTAAGAAAATGTAATTAAAGAAAAGGTATTTACTTGACTCATGTTTACCTTCAGTCATACCAACTCTAGTTCTGCATACTGTGCTATTCTTCAGCTGGAGCAGTTTCAAAAGTCGCGTGAGATCTCCCCAGCTCTTGAAATGAAAGAAGACTAAAGACATTATTAAGTAAATAGGTTTACCTAGGCATAAAAATAAATAAATAAATCAGGAACTCTCCATGGCCACCATGCTGTGAGCTGCAAAGGTAAGAATAGGCTGGAATAGAAAAGTATTCAAGGGAAGGGAAAACACAATCTATTAGAAAAAAAAAATGGAAGATCAGGTATATTACCTTTTGAGACTTGCATAAGAAACACTGACACCACTGAATGGGCTTCAGTCCGTTCTAGAAGAAGCAAAAAAATGTGTGCTTTTCATCTTGATAACAAATGGCTTACATGCAGAACAGATAGTAGCTCCAGCATTAGGCTCCCCTAAGTGAGCTTAATAACTGGTACTTGATTTGCTGCTAAAATGTACTGCTTAATTTAAACACAACTTCAGTTTGGTTCTGAAGAGATCAAGCTGCTCATTGACCATCCAGAGTCTCTGAAGAGCTGCTTCTCAACTCACAGTATATGGGACAGAGAAAGTGCTCCTCTAAGCTGTCACCATTCTTGGGGGATATAGTAGAGTGTACATTCAAAAGCTCTTGTGAGTACTGCCATATTGAAGAGCCAGATGTATTTAGGACCAACTGAGATCACATTTGTGGCTATGCTGCAACATTTTTAGTTCACGTCACCCCCCTGTGACATCTGTGCATTCCAACTCATAAGCTTTCTACTGCAATGATCTTGGAGGCTCAGACCTCCAGGCTGTAGCTCAGTGAACAACAGGGTAAGCAGAGGGAGGAGAACAACAGAAAGACATTAAAATGCTGTAAGTGCATCCAGGACTGCAACATCTGAAGACCTCTAGAGAGGAAATTAAAAGTTACCCCAGCTATACAACGAAGTGCACAAAGAATTTTAAACAGTGATAATGCCTCTAACTACAAAAGCAAAGACAGATGCTGGAAATTTACTTCAATAAATTTATTATTGTAGATTCTTCTGGGGGAAGGTTAGGATTTTTATTTTTAATGAGGAGTAAATTGGCTGAAAAAAAAAACAAATTTATGAACATCTTTAAAACACTCTCAAAGTGTTTACAAAATGAACCGCTATGCCATATGAGCCATTCAAGCCTTAGTCATGCAACAGCAGCATTTTTCCTCTTTGCTCTTCATGTTACCATAAATCATAACCATGTGGTACAATTAAGAGAAAGAAAATGCACCACTCATTTTTTGAGAGATTCTAATGTTAAAAAAAAAATCAACTTGAATTCATTTACAGAAGCATTGGTGTTGTTACTATAAACATATATGTCAAAAGAAACAAAACTGATTTCTGTTTAGATGAAGTTTCTGGCAGAGTTTGAGCTGACAAATTTAGATAACCACAAGAACGTAAAAGACACTACTGGGAACTGTAGCTCAACTGGAAGTAGTAAGAATCCCCTGCTTACTCTGAAATATTTAAATCAAATGATATCTCATTTAACCTCTCAAGCATTAAACAGAGCAGTAGCAAGGTACAGTTGTACAGTACCAGCTGCTACATAAAAAACACATTATGGGCCATTACGTTAGTTTACAGAAGGGATCCTCAGCCTCAGAAGTTGTCTTCCACGTAAGTTTTTAGAAGAGGATGGGCTCATGACCAGTTTATTTTCCCATCTTGCTCACAAGAAGAGATTCTAGAAATTACTACTTAGAGGCAAACGACACACTGACACAGAACAGATATTCAACAGGTATATCCACAGAGACAAAATTTGTTTCAGGCTCTCAACAGGAACAGTGAGATATGTTGCCTCAGGCACAGAGACACGACCTGCTAGTTAAGATCTTAAGTCTTTTCTACAGAATGCTGTTCATGGAGCTCAATCAATACAGTTTGCACTTATTCAAAAACAAAATAGTATGCTCCCTTCCCTAACTGAAGCAGTGGCTTTGACAGTATAATACACATCTCAGAGGAAAAAAAAAAAAAAGACAGAACAACAACAACAAACAAGGAGTAACATATATCCTAAAATCCAAGTACTTAACTTTGCCTTGTTAAATAACTCTCTGTCAGTACAACCACACCCCAGGGTTCTAAAGGAACAGCAGGACTCACTATACACTACACGCTCTGTACTCCCACTCCTGGTTTTATTTTGCCTGCTTTGGTTCTCTCACACCAAGAGTTGGGAATCTTTCCCTTAATGAAACCACATACTAACACTCCTATTTTAAAAGAGAAGATCATGTAGTGTAATCTGAGATTAGACCAAATAAGGTCATTTCAACTTTCAAAAGGTGGGAGTGGACAGGATGAGAGATGACTCTTTCCCCTCCTTGAAAAAACACTACTTCTCCTAGCTGGTATTTACTTCATGGTGCCATCCAAAATCTGGGAAGAAAACTAACTACAATGTGGTGTAAGAAAGCAGCATTCCTCTACTCCTCATAATACGTACTGGGGGACTTGACAAGCAAACACACCCTCTCAGAGTCCAGATTCTACACTTAAACAAGTTAAAACTTACATACACAGTACATTTGCACAAGTATTCATTCTTTTTCAAGAACTCATTAATATATGCTAATGTCCTTCTGGCCATGCATGTCTGCATTTAGGGTGGTCATACATCCACTTACTTTATCCCCATTTTTCCCACCATCCGTTTCATCGCTGGTATTTTTGGCTGACATTTAGCTGTTCTTCCCCAATTTGGCAAATTTTTGTTCCTTGTTAGGACATAATGAGCAATTTCCTAAACAACTTCTGCAAAATCTGAAGATGCCCTTGCACCTGTTAGGTGTAGAAGACATAAGTAGTCTGATATGACTCCAGTGCTTCTTGCAAAGCAGAATTAAGAGAAAATAATACTGTTCACACACCAAACAAAGTTGAAAGTTTTGGAATTAGTATTCACGGATTTGTTTTGCTAAACTAATATGTTGGTCCTTAAACTAATGTACCAATCCCTATTGCTAAACAATTCATGCCGTACACACTGAAGTAATTCTCAAATAACAGATGACCGCAAAGTTACCTCTGAGCAGTCACACTGCCGTGGATCTCCATGAAAAAAAAAAAAAAAAAAAAAACTGAATAAATAGCACACTGTTTACCCCTGCAGTAAGCTTTTCCTATCAGGAAAACGGAAAACAGAAAACACCTTCTGACAAATCCTGTCTCAAAACGCAAGATTTCCATTAACCTGAAAACACTAACATCAGGCAAATCTTTGGACACACAAGAACAACCAACAGCTTTAACTCTCTAGCTACAATTTAAACAAACAGAGAGGGCAGAAGATGTGTCATATCCTGAACACTCCACCAGCATACACAGTGTTTCACTGTAGGTTACTGTGATGCTTTTATCCCTGTGCCATCTTTTACTGCCTGCTTCATTGTTTTCATTTCGAAAACGGACTGCTGCGCTGCACCAGCTCCCTCCAGGCCAGCTGCAGGCTCAGGGTCTTTCCCTGCACCCCATCCCTCTATTTAAGTGGTCCACTCCTGCTTATGAGTGGTACTCAAAGAAGGAAACCCTCTATAACTCTGGTGTTTATAACTCTTTCATTCTTACAAATTGCTTGCTGCTGTTTAGCCATTCCAATAGGACAATACAGCACCAAGAACCTTGTCTGACCTGCCTAATAATCAAGTGTGTTAACAGCACGAGAAAACCACTCTGTGTTTGTAATTGCCCAAAGCTGTCACTGAATACCTTACAGAATTACCAGTTATGTAACATCCTTCTCAGCCAAATCTTCCAATACAGCGTCATGCCTTATTCCAAAATACCAAATAATTCGCTTCTTGCATCCATCTCCTGTCACATCTAGCAAAGCTACTTAAGGTTTCCCTCCGTGCAACAGGAAATAGCCTTAACTGATGCATTCCATGAGAGCAGATGGGCAGTGCTCGGCTTTGAATCGCTCCTTTGTCAAAAGTCTATTGAACAAGAAAATAAAAACTCCACTGTATCAACATGCACCCCGCAGAGGAAAATAAGTCTGACTTAAGTAGACGATTCATGTTCAAACAACTTAAAAATCAAATCTGTGTTGTGAAGAAAAAGGCAATTTAAAGATAGATACATGTATGAGAGGGCAGGTGTTGACATCTTCAGGACCTCCACAATAGTCCTACTAAGACTGCATCCATTACTGCTTATTTTTACTGCTCAGAAATCTTGAGGACCCCCAGAAAACCACTTCCAAACTGCAGATTGAAATGATGTTTCAAAAAAGCTTCCTCTGCAACCCATGCAATTGTTTATGCACAAGACATTCTTATATAAAAACCTATTCATTTCCTAGAGCAGGTTACATCAGTGGTTTTATGTCCTCTCACCATGCCCAGATGCCTGTTGGATTTCAAACTTCCAAGCCTGGCCAACAGCAGGGGACAACAAGAGGATCTGCACACACCTGTGAGCAGGCAGTACTGAGTATTTCAACACAAACTTCCAGCATTGCATGAAGCATGTGTCCCTTTGGATGCTTCCCTAGTAGGAGTATAATATATTGGACAAAGCAACACGAACTACCATCTTCAGGGTTTTCCTGACTTCTCTCTAAAAGTCAGAATATTTTATTTCCTTACTATAAGAGGTGAAGGTAACAAAATGAATAAGATCAAATGGTATTGTTAACTGAGATATTTTACAGATGGCGTAATTTAGAAAGATAATCAAGATGGCAAAGAGACAATTGATATAAAGGGAAAGGCTCACCCATCTCCAAGGATCAAGGCTTGCAAAGGAAAACTCTACAAAGGAAAGATCTCCAACAAGAGATCATTCCCCAGTGCTGGTAAGCCCTTACAGGGGGTCTGGGTGAGGTGAAGCCAGACTCCACCCCTTCCAGTCACACAGGCGCATTGCCTTCACCTGTGCTCTTGCGGCTGACTCAGTGGTTCAGGCCATGATTCAACAGTTCTCATACACTTAGCAGTCTGTAAGTATCAGGAAATCTGAGACTAAATATGACTAATTTAGGAACTTTTGTGAAATCATGAGGGACCACACGTGGTTAGGTGTTCTTAGGTTCTCACTTAAACGTGAAGCAAGCTCTCAAAATTGGACTTAAATTAGATGTCTCAAAGTCATTTGCACAAAAATATCAATAAAAAGAAAGTTACATACTTCATGTGCATTTATATATGCTTCCTGTTCTCAAAAGCTTTAGGGCAGACCCAAAAGCATAATTCTTCCCTTTGCTCCCTGTCCATACACCAGTTGTCACTTGGTTTATATTACCTTCAGCCAAACAGTCCACTTTCTCCTACTATTGGAGAGCTGGAAAGTACCTTCCTAGAGGCTGTAGTATAATAATATAGAAGTGATGGATCTGACATTGCTTATGGTATCACATCATTCATTTAACAGAGCAGCAATCTGTACAAGGAATTAGAGCCTGACCTTTGCTCTTTCAAATACACCTGCATCAAAATATTTCCATTGAAGCTTCAAGGGCTTTTACACTAGGCTCAGTCACAAGTTCTCACCAAGTTCCACAGTAGCCAAAGCTTTGTGCAACTAAGTGTGCTGACAGCTCACAGCAGTGATATGGCTGTAATTTAGTCCACACATTGAGAAGGCTAAATTAAGTCAAGTCACACTGCCCCACACATGCTAGCACACACACACACACACACACACACACCACTGCTTTAGGTGTATTGCCATAGGGCAACCCAGGAAGCCACAAGCCTTTGAAACATTCAGTACAAGACATGCAATCAATCTAGCTCCTCTAGAAAATGGGCATCTAACAAAACAGATTCCTATCAACACAATTTTTATATATGTATCTAATCCTGTCACCTCAAGCAGAAATTATTTGTGATTAGAGAGAAGCAAACATTATGCTACTTAAACACAGTTCTCAGTTACAGATTTCATACATGAAAGACACACTAATGGTATGGATTCTATACAACAAATACAGTCGGGAAATTCTTCCTTTGCCTTTGCTCAGGGATTAAATATATATGTATACATAATAAAGGTTATATATATTAGATATACTTAAAAGATCATTTAAAAAAAAAAAAAAAAAAAAGGAATTAAACCCTTTTCCCAAAAACCCTCTCCTTGGTACCTTTTACTTTTTTGTTTCTACCCTAACAAAAAAACCCTTATTTTCCTACAAGTGCTGGAGTGCAGTAGAGAAATTTAATTGCAGTTTTAATCCTGAAGAATTAAAACCTAGACTTCCCTCTAGGACGTAGAAGCCTGTCATAAGCCTTAAGAAGTGGTGTTAAGGAGTCTAAGGAAAGGACCCAGAGATCCCAGTATGACAACTTTCTGCTGGTACTTCCATTGTAAAACACAGGAACATTTACATAAAACAAGAAACCCTGCTTGACAGTTATCTTACAAAAATTCATACAACTTGAATGGAATGGACACAAACAGACAGGTGACCATGCTTAACAAGCCCATTCTTCATAAACTTCAGAAATTCCAGAGTACTGGGAGAAGGGGAGATAACATTATTTCTCTATGATTTCTAAAGAATATGGAAGTAAATCTGATCCAAATCTCCCCTCCTTTAGTTTAACAAGGGTTTTAAACTGAAAGAGGTGAGATTTAGGTTAGATTTTAGGTAGATATTCTATACTCAGAGGGCACTGAGGAACTGCCACAGGCTGCCCAGAGAAGTTGTGGATACCTCACCCCTCCAGGTATCAAAGGCCAGGTTGGATGTGGCCCTGGGGATCCTGAGCTGGTGGGCCACAGCCCTGCCCATGGCAGGGGAGCGGGGCTGTATGGGCTTTGAGATCCCCTCCTACCCAAACTACTCTACGATTCTACACAGAGCTAACACTAGATAGCTGATCAGCAGTGCACTAACACTACTCTCTTTTTTATTTTTGAAGCCACAGATTGCCATTCTTCCTGTATCTACTGTTCCCCCAAACAACCTATGGAATCTTTCACTGTATTAGAGATACTTCAGTACAATTAAAAATTTCAGATGTGTGGTGTAAGTAGGTGCTGTGCTCTAACATCCCTCTTAGTTCAGGCAGCTAGAACACATGTGAAAAATATCTTCAGGCACTGTCTTCACACACCAGAATCTTAAAGCTCCATTCGGCTGCTATGTAGAAACTGGAAAAATAATGACAACCTGTACTACTCAATTAATCTTTCTTGTAGCAAATGGATTATATTTTTTGACACAGTTCACAGCTCTGTATGAGCAAGGTCTTGAAGACAGAACAACAGAGTACCTCCAAAAGTTTGAGTACATTTTATCTGGATCATTGTATTTTTCTCTCTACATTACATAAATAGCCAAAAAACAAAATTTGAGTTTTATACAGACAGTTCTTAGCACTGTAAATGAATGCTGAGATACTGAAAAAGATACCCAAATTTGCTATTTAAATTGTGTTCAATAAGCAAATGACTTTCAGGAAAAAAAAAATTGCCAGCATACTGCACATCAGCTTTTGCAATGAACTCAATGTGTCAAGCATCTTCCACACCAGATCACCTTCTCCGTTACCCAGGTATCAACTGAAATAACATAAGCTTCTGGAAGTAGCGTACATTTTCAAGTATGTAGTAACCCTAGCTAGAATTTCGTATTAAGTACAAAGCTTTAAATGAACTCTTGAAAAGAGTTCTCCTCATTGTTGAAGGACTGAAGGGTTTGAAATCCACTCATCGTTCAAAAGCGTTAAGTACCTCTTCTGTAGTAGTTAACACTATTAACCTGTAAGTTTCACAAAAAAAGAAAACGTAATTTAAGAGATGCACCAGAGGCACAACACTAAGAGGCAAAGCCAAATCACCACTTAGTTCTTTTTATTACTCAGATATAAAGAAGCCTTTCCATTATGATTTTTCTTCAGTTCAGTTAGGTACTTACAGCCCTGGATATTGAAGCATGAACCCGAAGCACAAATACCTTACACAACCACTTGTTAACAAGAGGAACAAGCCAGCAGGAAGTAAGTAGACCTCATGGGAAAAGCCATTGTCTGGCATCCCAGTAAAGGTCTTCACAATTAGTAAACACTGAAAGAACAAAATACTCAAGGGACTTTTGTATTTCTCTCAGTGCTTCCAAAGAAAACAGCAAACTCTCAATTTTAGCTCACTGTACATTTATACATAATTGTCCCCAAACATAATAAACTAGATTGCTTTCCCCACTCCTCCCATTAACAAGCAAGAATACGTGAAGGCAGCTTCTAAGTTTACTGTATGTGGCCTTTTTAATGTCAGTAAATCTATTTTTGACCCCAGTTTCATCAGGATTAAGATGCTTATACTAAGTATTTTTGAACTCTTGCAGTTAATATATTGTCTTTATCTCAGGCATATCTCTAGCTGTTTGTGCATGGCTTCTCAAATCCACTTGCCTTCCCTCCTGCACTTCACCTTCTCAGATAGCACCACTCTCATTTGCTAACTTCAGCCATGCAGTAGTAGGTAGCCCTACAACAGCATGGGAAAGCCAAACATAGCCAAAAAATAACACATAGAATACTGTTAAGCATGCTATTCTGGAATATGTGGTTTCATTCCTTTCAGATATCTCCACCTAGAAATTCCTATACAGCATCACTCAGCAAGATTTGGATATTACGCATGCATACCTGAGTTAAACGGGTTTTCTAGATTAACTACCTGTGCAAAAGCTGAAGACTATCGAAAATATTTTAAGAGAATGATCTCAAGCAAATATCCACCATTTAGGGCAGAAGCCATGTCAGCTCAGCAGTTTAAGAACAGACCAAATAACTGTTAAACCATATTGCTCTGGTTGATTTTAGGCTGTAAGGCCAAGACAGTAGTTTTCGCTAGACACAGCTTGTTGTTTTGTGGGATCTTAATTTCACAGGTCTCAAAACAGATTTCTAACTGGCAAAGTTCTTACTTTCCAGGTTTTTACTGCTGCACATCCCAAAATACACTGTCAAAATACATACATAACTCAATTTTGAAAAATTATGTATAAAAATTGCATACATACATACACATACATATATATATATATATATGGAAGTGTTGCTTAAGATCAATATGTGAAGTGTGGCATGCTTCAACATACTCCCATGCAATTATTAGATGATAAATATTTATATCAGAGAAACATGAGAAGAACAGCTATAGTAGAGAACACACTGAGCCCACAGATATATAGTATCTTGGGACACAAGGCAATTTCAGCTAGATTACACTCAGCCTCCTGACAACTGGTATATTAAAACATAATGCTTTTTCACTTCCCGTCGGTTTCATGGATGTAGACGCATGCACACAGAGAAACTAAAACAATTTCACTGATACAGATCTTGTCTAGTGGTACAAATAACTCCAGATTGCTCACAAACTGAATGTAAATAAGCAAGTCAAGAAATACGACATTTGTAAATGGTGGATAATTCCTAAGAAAGCTATAAGGGCCAGTAAGACTGTACTTACCTGTTCACTGAATGTAGCCAGACATTTTAAAGATAGATCTCATGAGACATGTCACTACAAATGCTTTTCCTCTTCCCTAAACACTAGGCATACAACAGCACTGACACACAGCCTTTTCCTGGAGTTGTGTTTTGTTGGGAGTAGACAAAAGTGTCAATCCTTCCCAAGCCTACCCTGAAAAAGTGCTTCTAAAAAAGAGTCCTGATTCTTGGACAAAGCAGAAACAGTGGAACATTTTTAAGAACACTTCTTCATCTTGCTTCTAGTTTCAACAAGATAAGTTTATCACCCCAGAACAGTGAGTTCCCTGAAATCAGTTAGCACCTTCTACCTAATCCCCTTCTACAGCTGGGCTAAGCACAAAACGATCTGTGAAAAAATTAATGGAGTTGTAATCTCAGAGGTCTCTAAGTGACTTCCTCAGAAGTAAATCATAGCTTGCACATCAACAACAGCTCTGGGAAGAGCTATGCATACACAATGCTAACATACCCAAAATTGTGGGTTTTCAAAGCCTTTAACTAGGCTCCTTGACAAAACTTTTAAATTCAGGAATAAACTCAAATGTCCTTGAGCTTTAGAATGAAAAAGGATTTATATAAGTGGTGGGTACAGATATACTATTAAGCATCCTCTGGAAGTGGCCAAGAGAGAGGTAAGTAAGTTAGCAACATTTATCAACAGAAATCCAGGTAAGTCCCAACTAACAACCAACACTGAAGATCAGCAGAGGGCCTGCCTCATACCTTGGGCTTCCACCACAATGCATTCAGTGGAATTGAAGATCAGGAGACATGAAGTACAGAAAGGAGGAAAAGCAACCCTAATGACAGGAATAACAATAAGCTCTGAATTTGTTCTATTAGACAAGAAAAAAGATTGGGAACTACTACCTAATGTGATTCCTCAGCATCAGTTCAAAACTCAGCAAAAATCAGAAGCACAAAACAAAAATACTAAAGGCCCCTGGGAAAGGCATAGAGGCCAACAGCAGAAATACATCATTAGCCAAACTGTGACCTCACCTTAAATACTGCATGCAATTATAACTACTACTCCCCAAAAAGAAGTTCAGGTGTCACAGAGAAGATTACGAATGAAACACAGATGCAAACTGGCTGCATTACAATGTTCCTCAGACAGGAGGAAAGACAACCACTGAGACTAAGGCTAAGGTTTCTGAAGTCATGCATGGGACAGATGTGACAAGTTAAATATTAGCTGTGACATTTTAGAATAAAAATTTTTTAAAAAGAAATAAAAATTAGAAGTTGACTAGCTTAAGATTAAGAACAGATAAATGGAAGTATTTTCCTCCATTATTAAATTGTAGTTCTCACTACCACAGGATATTGCAGTGTATGGGAACTGGTGAGTCGTGGCCTGAACCACTGATTGATCACTGAGGTGAGCACTGAGTCAGCCACAGGAGCACAGGTGAAGGCAATGCACTGTGTGACCGGAAGGGGTGGGGTCTGGCTCCACCTCTCCCAGACCCCATTTAAGGGCTGCCCACCACTGGAGAATGATCTCTCGTTGGAGATCCATCCCCTGTGGAGTGCTGGGTGAGCCTCAACCACCAGTGACAGGTGAGCCTTTCCTTATTTACAAGTTGTCTTTATATCCTCTGGATAAGCCATACAAGATGTACCATCCACCTTTGTTACTTTTTGTGGATGCTATTCTTTTGGGTTATTCACCCTACATACAGCATGAATATTAAACAACTAGACACATCTGGAATATACTGTGTTCATAATGCATTCAGCTGCAGGACACTGGAAGAGATCAGAGACATGACTATTACAAGCTTGCTTGGTTTTTCAGCATGGTGAGCCTTCACGTGGTCTGATACATTGCATGAATTTGAATTACTTCAAAAAATGGTGCTCTATGTGACATACTGAAAGGAGTTACAGCCCTCACTTTAAACAAAATAAAGTTTAAAGGTATGCTCTGCATCTGTGACATAAAGATACAACATCAGTTCTAAGTAAGGGACTTGTCTTAGTTTATTCTCCTTAGCACCACAGCTTTTTTTTGGTCAGCCAACCTTTCCACATTGACTCATTTCAACATTAGAACTGGAGCTTTTGAATAATTTTACTGAAAGGCATTACTATGTACAGCACTGGAGACTTTCATTTACTTGCGTTCAAAGGAGGATTGCTGCATAAATATGCTCTTTTTGAAGACTGTATTCTTGCTTTGTTCTCTCTTGTTGGATTTTGTTCTAGCTGCATCTTTATCTGCTGCATGTTTTATAAGTCTGTCTTTTCCTCCTCTAACATATCAGAGCACAACCCTGTTCAAACCATCTGACATCTTTATCCATCCGCTTTGGAGATTCTTACATGGTTTTCACATTTTCTGCCAACTGTGAGTGAAATTAAGGGCATTATCAATTAAAAAAAAAGCCTTTGTAAGTTAGGAAAAGCCACAGAACAGTTTCTTCCACCTTTTTCAGATGGTTCTTTTCCTACCCGTTGCTTTTTGTGGTTAAACAATGCTTTAAGTTTGGAGCCAGATACAAACATCACAGATTCAGGAACCCTCAAGTGTCATTACAGCAAGATTTTCAACCTTTGCTTCACAGCTTCCTGATGAGGCCATATACTAGTTCTAAAATACCCACAAAAGGAAATTCAGAAGAGAAGAAAGCCTACCATAACCATGTTTTACTAGCTACTACTATCTACAACTAAAAAAAGATTAATAGCTGTGCTGCATATAGCTCACAGAGAAGAAATCCAATAAGCATTTCTGAGCACAGCAGAAATTCCCCAGGAAAACCAAACTGGATAAATGAGCTAGTCCAGCCAGCTAAAAACACGGGCTCAGCACAAGGGGTCCAGTTCAGATGGTGCCATCTTTGCCACAGCAGGTAACAGATCAATAGGATCTCCTTGGAGTAATATGGACAAAAATCTGTGCCAACATTTCACTCAGCAGCCAAAAACTACATAAACAAAGCTACTTAAGTATCGCCGTCAACCTCTCACTCCCTGTATCACCATTTAGAACAAAGTTAGTCCAGTTAAATGGCTAATGTAGCATGAAAGTGAACAGAAACCATCAAAATGAGTGATGCTGGTCACTGCAGGTATCAGCTTCTATAGCGCTGTATTGAATCACTGATAAGTTTCCACTGCTGCAGAAGTGTCGGCTTATCTCCAGCTGTTCCACCTCTGCACATTACCAGCAGTTGCCAATGGGCAAACCATGCTTGAAGAGATTAGTGCCACAAGCAGCAGTGGCCAATGCCACTTGAACCTTGTCACAATGCCTACACTAAATAAAAAAACCATTCTAATATCATTTGACTCTATAATGTCCTTCTTTGATAACATATAGCCACAAGTTTAACAGGTCAGACAGCAACACCCTGATCTTCCAGACTTAACCATTCTTCCTAATCTTTCACCCCCAACTCTGGCCTAATTCAGTTAAAAAAACAACAGTTTTTGCCATGATATCAATACAGCTTTCAGTCATTAGGTCTAAATGAATCAACTTAGCCTCTGTGCAGAATTTGTAAAATAAACAAACTGTTTAAAAGAATTTTGGTAGGAAGCTTCAAAATCCAGTAGACTGTATTAGTGTCTGTTCTAGGGCATCTTTAAACAAATGTGTTTAATTAGCTTTTTAATCTAGAGCAGATACCTAATCACAACAGATACCTCTGTGGTGTACACTTTTAATAACCCAGCTCCCACATGCCCATCACTCCCAATTCCCAACAACATCCTTGCAATTCAGGAAGTCACTTCAAGTCTTCCACCCTGTCAGACAAAGCAACATCTGTGACACATCTAATATACCCTAAACAAGCAACATCAGTTCACGAGGTAGTATGTTACATTTATTACGCACTGGTCTGGTATATCTGTCATAGTTCATAACAGAATTGTACTACCATTAAAACAATGGCAGAATACTACCAGTAAGGTTATTAATGCTACCCAAGGATTCATATACAAGCAAAATACACATGCAATACCCGCGCAACTGCAATAGTAGGTTTTTCTGTAACCATAAAACAAGAGGTTACAGCCTGAATATTAAATAAGTGATTCACAAAGCTGGTCTAAAAAGATTTAACAGAAGTGTAAAAGTTGTTATAATCTAAAAACTGAGAGTTCCTTTCCCCGCAATAGAAGGAAAAGGATTAAGAGAGCAGTAATGCTTTTCATTTTATTAAAACCACAGTTTTACTAAGTGCAAAGTGCTCGTGATAGCTTCCATTAACTGTATTAACACTTGTTTCTCAGGGCAAACATGAAATTTGATAGTACCAACACACACCTGCACAGAATTTCCTCCATGTCTCCCCCACCATTTTGTTCTACCAGTTTCGCTTACTGAGGAATGAAATTAATTAAAGTAGGATTTAAAACAAAAAAAGTCCTCCTTCCTTTTTTATTAGAGACCTAAAATCCCCTAAACTACCACTAAATACGTTTACCACTCTTGACCCCGCTGCAATGCCAAGATTCAAGCATGGTCTGCTTCCTCTTCAGTATGTTAAGCCAATCAAGCAAGTCTCATTACCTCTATTTTCCCTCCCCTCTTGCCCAGTTCCGTTCCAGGTTTACAAAAGCAGAGCATTTTAACAACATCTCCCCTCTTTCCATCCCTCCTCACTTCTTTGAGAAGCAAACGTTGATTTTGTTTCTAAGAAAGAACATACAACAAACAGATGTAATCATCAATGAAAAGATTGAGTTCACTACAGACCTCTGCACACAAAACATTTCCCAAAAACTTCAAACTGGCTGAAAAAATGAAGATTATGTCATTTTAAGGATTTCAGAGGTAAGTTAAGTTGCCTGGAATGTTAATCTCATAACAAACTGAAGAGTACATACCATGAAATAATCAAACTTTCACATTTAACTGAGCAAAACTTACGTCCCTAAAATGCTAAAGCTCTAAAAAGTAGACACTGGTTATCAAATGCCATTGTGGGTGCCACATACTAACGATCATATAATTTTGGGGGATGGAAGGGATCTTAATGATCACGTAGTTCCAAATCCCCTGTCATGGGGAAAGACACCAGTTCTGGATACTGGTAACCAGAAACCTCTCCTGGAGCTTCATAAAGAGTTTGTACTCTATACCGAGGATAAACCATCTTTCAAAAGTTGTCAGGTCATCCTTCACATAGAGAAGTAGGCTCTTTATTTAAACAAAGAAAAGCACCACTGAGTATTCAGCAGAAATGGTCCCAAATGTCATAGTAACATTCTTATAGCCACTAGCGTATGGCTTCATTATCAGAAATTACTGTATTTTCTTCTAAACTTGCTCCAATCTGTCCAGCAGTAAGTGAATACAGGACATTAAAAATGATGCTTCTCTGCCTGAAAGATCAGTGCCTATATGTATGACTCAAGTTTGGCTGAGGAAGAACATATGCATTCTGAATACAGTATAACTTCACAGCAAGAGCTCACTTTAGTGTATTCTGTCAGGAAGGTACCAATAAAGTCCATCTAAAACATGTAAAATACGTATCTTTTTAACAAGAAAAACTAATGAAGCCTGGCATTTCCAAAACATACAGTTTTCATTAAAAAGTCAGCAAGTTCAAATGAAACTCCATTTAAAGGCCCTGACATGTCTGAGTACACTGATTATTTGTATTCATATATATATAATTTTAATATTCCATCCCAGAGATGCTTTGGAATTTTTAATACTTCATATGTATGTGATTGTTAAATCATAATTAAAGAAATCACAAGGGTGACACTTCCAGCTTCACATGAGATTGGAAAACAGCCTCTCAAAAGTGACCTATAACATGCACTGCCCTGAATGACTCACTTTTATTATCTTCTCTCTGATGAGACTTCCTCTCCTCAACATACTGTTCCATTATTAAGACAACTCATGGAGGAAAAACACCAAATTCAGTATCATTAGACTATGAAAGCCCACCAAGATAAAAATAAAATATGCATCTGCTCCATAATAAAAAATGTGCTGGCTTATGTTTTTCTCCAAAATATTTCAGTGTTCATTTCTGCTTTGGACCCTTTACAACACCACAACATTCAGGAAAACTCATGAATCCGATAAGATGCAGGTTTATTAATATCTAACGGGAAGTGGGAAGCAAATAGCCAGGTCCTTCTCAATAGTGTGTAGCCACGGGACACAGAGTAATGGCCTAAAACTCAAACATAGAAGTTCCACACTAACACGTGAAAGAGCCTTTTTTTTTTACTGTCAGAGTGACAGAACACTGGACCAGGCTGCCCATACAGCCTGCTGTGGAGTCTCCTTCTCTGGAGATATTAAAGACCCGTCTGGACGCCTACCTGTGCGACCTATTGCAGGGTACCTGCTTTGGCAGGGGGGTTGGACTCGATGATCTCTTGAGGTCCCTTCCAACCCCTGATATTCTGTGATCTTTTGTAGAATGAAGGGCCTCTGGCCAGTATCCCTCAGACAAGGCTGAGCTACCACGCTGCCTGTCGGTTTCACTGCTGGCTCGTGTGCTCTGGCAGGCAATAAAACAGGCCCCACGTTGTTCCTTCAACTTTTCTGCTAACAGAAAAGCTGCCAGCAGCACCACGAGCCAGCAAGTTCGCACTCAGAAAACTTTGCAAAACTCTGCTGGAACTGATGAATGTGCATGCTACAAAATATTTTGTCTTCAGTGCTGACAAACAGCATTTCCAAACCCTGCCTCACACATGGTATTGTACAATCAGGCAAGAAAATGAACGTTTTCACTACCTAGTTAGTGCTGAAAGCAGCAGACTGCAATCCCACCATCTCCTGGATGCTGCAGTCAATCACATGAATATTCCTTCCAAGAAAAGAAAATAACAATGTACTCTCAGAGACGGATTAACTACTTGAAAATACAGAGAGCCACTTTCCTTCCAGAAAATAAAGCAATCACAAAGAGAAACGCAGTCACAGAAAAATTACCAGTAAGTGATCACATTTAAATGCAGAAGGAGTTGCTGTTAAAATGCAGGTTTCCCAAGAGCAGCTACTTAAGAGCAAACAAGCCCTAATGCAGTTGCTCCTTAACAAATTAATTTCAGAGTAAAACGGGGCTGTGGTGCTCTTCTACCAGTGGCAGCTGGGCTATAAAAGTTTCCTGCCCCTCCCTCACATCCCCAGATGCTTGTTTCTGCCTCCAGAGGTGCCAATCCAATTGTCTGCATGATTGTGCTCCAAGCAGGGTTCAAGAACTATCCCGCTTACAGGGCAGAACACAAGGCAAAACATAGTAAAAATATTCCAGTGTAACACTGTTTAACATCACAGGGTATATTACAGGCAGCCAAAAAGCTGAAATGACAAGCTAAGAGAGAATTAACAGCAGTATCTTAAATTGGATTTTCCTCTGCATGGTGTAATAACAGAACCACAGCTTCGTGAGAGGGAAAAATCAGTCACATATGGCAAGAGACTGTACTGCTTTCTTCCTTTATTTTTTTCCAAGTCTTCCCCAACAAGGAAAAAAACAATCCATTCCTAATGGATCTCTACTCTCCTGAAGAGCTTCAAAGAAGAACACCTAGCACAAAACCAACAAAATTTGGAATCTGGGTGATTCTCTCCCACCCACCCCTTTTTCTGATTAGGAGGTAAGAGGGATTTCCCTGTGACATTCACTCCAAGAGAGTGACTGAGTGATAACAAAGACTACAGAATATACGGGGAAAAAATAAAATGCACAGTGGGGGAAGTACAGATGGGAATGTTGATACATATGTTAAAAAAAATGAAAAAAATCCTATGAAAAAATTTTCATCAAAGATGGGTAAAAAAGGATGAAAAGGATTTAAAGTTTACCATATTGGAAAAAAAAAAACAACATTAACACACATATGAGGAGAAACCTCTTGATCTTCTGTCTCTTTGAAAAAGCACACAAGTATATAGATTGCCCCAGAAGTAAAGTCTCCTATTTGTTTCCAAGGAAACTACAACAGATACAAAGAGCCCAATAACCCTCTTTGACAGAGCAAATTCTGCACCACAAAGCACTATTCTTTTGGCAGTCACCTTCAGTAACTAAGCTTTTTTGTCAGCAATGAAGGAGAGCCAGCACACCACACTCATATCTGCACCAGTGGAGGTGATCCACTGTTGCTGTTGCCAGAACTGAAATGCACCTCCACCACTTCACTGCGCTCACAGCCGCTCTTTGGTCTCCATAAACAGTCAGCAAGCATTGATGAATGTCAATGCGGCCATTTTTCCTACACAGAGGAACTCAGGAAGACATATCTTCATTTCATACACACTTCCACAGTAGATGCCATTTGTGTCAGGATGCCCCTCTGCTGCCATCTGTCAAAGAACAGCAAAACATAACAGAATATTGGTGGGAAGGTTCAATCTCTACTGCCGCACCACCAACATCCATGTCTGACATTGCAGGCCAATGTAAAAAAAACAGGAGGCATTACTTTCAGAGCAGCCCTCAGAGATGGCAAAGCTGCATTTTAAATGCTCTTTAGGCATTCAAACATAGCATGAAATTCTAACCTCAATTTAACAGCTTTACCTTCAATGTATTTGAAGCATCAATTAACCCTATCCCAAAATTTGGAAAGGACGCAGAGATGTTCGTTTTCTAGCACTGAGAACTGCAGCAACAATTCAGGAAGCATATACAAGTTCACAACCTTACAAATATCTAGATGAGAATTAAACCAAAGTTAACACGGTAAAACTACTATAGGCTATAAAGATATCTAAGCAGAGCTTTGCCCATTTGGTTCTCCATATTGTAAACAACCCATTGATCTCTATTCTACTTCTGGCGCAGCCTCACTTTGAGCACAGGGTACAGGTTTGGGCACCAGAAGGACATAGAACTGTTCAAGAGTGTCCAAAGGAGGGATACAAAGGTCTTGAAGGGTCTGCAGGACAAGGTGTGTGAGGAGCAGCTGAGAGCCCTGGTTTGTTCAGCGTAGAGCAGAGGAGCTGAGGGGAGCCCTGATGGCGGCTGCAGCTCTCACAGGGAGCAGAGGGCAGCGCTGAGCTCTGCTCTGTGTGACAGTGACAGCGCCCGAGGGAATGGCATGGAGCTGTGTCAGGGGAGGGGCAGCTGGGGGTTGGGGACAGGGGCTGCACCACAGGGCTGTGGGCATGGAACAGACTGCCCAGGGCAGTGGGCACGGCCACAAGCTGCTGGAGTTCAAAAAGTATTTGGACAACACTTTCAGACAGGGTCTGATTTATGTGTAGACTATGGGTCCCTTCCAACTCAGGATATTCTATGATGCTGTATTCTCTCCTGCTGACAGACTAAATTCACTCCCCTCTACATCAGAAAGAAACACAAGACATTGTAGAATTACACTGTTATCAAATCATGACACATGACGCATTTCCCAAGAAGAACAATTAAACCAAACACAAACACCACCAAACAAACAAAAAACCCACCTGCGTGCTTGTGCTTTACCATAGGTATAAACACAAACCAGACCTGCTTTGCTGAGCTTACTTGCCTACGCTACATCAACACCTTCTGCTTTCTGTTATTGCTTTGACTACTTAAGAGCAATGTGCAGTTGTGCTTTTCACGTATCCCCCTCCAAACAATTAAATCCACAAGGATTGATCTTAAACACACCAAAGAAGTCCAACAGCTATGAATTTAACTAATTCACTTCTTTAACCTACAGGCAAAATTCTCATTTGTTCTCACTCTCCCAAAGCTAAAAACAGAGAGTCTCAAAATAAAACATCATGAAACAAAGTCCACTCATTCATGAGAAATGTACCTTCTGGTCTACGAGAAATGCAAGTAGGAGCAGGAACTATTCACTCAAGTCAAAGTATTGGTTGTCATAAAGTACAATCACTCATGTGCCTTCATTTGGAAGAAATTTTTCTGCTTTAATGTCGTTACATCTTAGATAATTTAATTATTTAATGCCAAGAGCACAAGATTTAGACATTACCTCTGAGCTTCACAGTACTTAGGAATAAGGAAGAGTAACACAGAACATTGCTTAACCACCTTTCCTAAATGAAATCGAGGTTCTCAATGATACAACTTAAGACTGCATTCTGTTCTCCAGGAGTGGAGAACATTTTACAAATGTAAAATAATGCAGCTGCCCTAAACTGCCAGTGCAGTCTCATACATGAGCAGCAAGTTTGGCTGATGTTCTTGGCTCATTCATAAACACAAAACCAACTGTGTTATGTTCATAAATATGAAACGATCTCGACAGCAAAATGATTTCAAGAACTGTCTTCTCCTGAGCACAAGAATTAAACTTCGCATACAGTAAACAGGAGCAGCAAATACTAAAGGATCAAAAGTATTAATACTCCAGTACAGAAACTGTGTTCAGCTTTATTTCCAAGTTAGTTTCTAATGCTCACAGGATTTTAAGATTATACATTCAAGTGGCACTGTCTACTGGGAATCCAGTCGACTGAAAAAGGAGCAAAATAGATTTACATTCACCTTCATTCCTCAGCTCTTCTAATCCTCCTGACAACTTTTATAGTTGTAAGAACCTGGCTGTAGTAGAAGCAGCAAAGTATCCACTCACAGAAGCGAACACGGTAAACAGACAAATGAAATATATTTTCTTGAAACTTCCTTGCTTGTACTAACCCCGGATAAAACATTTCATGACAAAAACTTGACTATTGTATTGATTTAAATGCATTTTTTTTCCCCACCAAGTGACTATAAAAAACATATGCACTCAGGAAAGAGTACATGGAATAAATTATGTCTTTAAAAAAAATTAAATGTCAATGGCTGGAAGCCCAAATCTGTTTCAACTTTCAGTATAAGGACAGGAAGTAAGGTCATCGTCAGCTTTTAATTGAAAACATTTTCAAGACCCCCGATCTAGATCAGGATTTTGTTCTATGACGTGCTATGTCTATCCCAATATATCACAGAAGTTAGTCCCATTTCAGCTCTAGCTCCAGTTTTAAATACAGACATCCACTAGTAAAGTCACCTAATTGGAACTTATATAGCTGACACAACCACCTTCCTTCTGTTTGAGAAGTAAACCAATAGCAGCCCATAGGATCAGCTACGTAAACACATGGAGCTTTGTTCCAAACATTTCTGAGCTAAATCACACCTCATGGCTGCATAGATGAGAGCAGCACTCCTCAGAATCTGCACACGAAGCAGAGTCCTTTACAACAGAACTACAAACCACAGAGAAAGGTGAGATAAACACAGCTCAGACCCAACCAGAAGAAGAATACTGGACCCTGAAATATCAAAACTGCTGTTAAGTGAGAAAAAAATAAAAAATAAAAATTTAAATTTAAAAATAGAAAATTATAAATTAAAAAATAAATAATGAAAAATAAAAAATGAGAGTGAGAATACTTAGTTCCATATGCTTCTGGCAGGGGAACAAACAGCATGGGATCTTTCTCACATACAAAATGATATCACTTTGATTTTCTTATTTGTATGGAAATGCTCAATAGGAAATGGACAAACATTGTAGCAAGGACTGTGAAACATTCTTTGCTGCAGGTGCAAAAAGGGAACACCAGAAAACTCTAAACCTAAAACTAATAATTCAAAAGTTTGGAGGTGTTTGGCTTTTCTCTGCATAAACTTAATGACATAGTATTTAACTGTATGATCACAGATGGTTTCCTCATGCAAACAGTGCGTGAGATGGTTTCCAGTAACGCAGATATTGGCCCTACGTTGCACATCTGCACATAACATTATTTGTAGAGCCTCACAAAACAGGATGGCAATATTCTTCAGGAGGTCACCTAATCCATCCTTCTACACCACCATGGAGTCACTGGTGCAATACCCTTCTGTTACTTCATTATTTCATCTGCTCCTGTAATTCCAGTGATGGATTATGTTTCGACCCCAAACCAGAGCAGGCAGCTTAGCACTGCACTCCACTCAAGGCATGCCAGTCAAGGCTCTCCTGCTTTTGGGGAGAGCCCAAGAGCCTCCTAACACCAAGGAGAGCATGCTGAAGACCACAGCCTGCGTGCTCATGGGCTCTAGCATAAATCATGCTGCCGAATCACCTTCTGCCCCACTACAAACACCGCATCAACTCACACAGACCTGCTGCAGAGCCTGCTTGTCATCCTACCACTGTGCAAGACTTGAGCCCCTTCAGCAGGATACTGTTATACACTCCCCTTACTGAAAAGCACCTGGATTTTCAGGCTCTTCTTTCACTGTTCCCAGCATTCCCTCTGCTCCTTCCTTGCCAGTAACAATTACTGCCAATTTTGGCCTCTCACCTCTTTTTCAAACCTCAAGACCAGTTACACTGTCTTGACCAGATGGCTAGAACCCATTCTAAACCATACACAGGGAACTCATAGAAGTCAGGAAAATAAAAAGAGGACAAAAAGCAGGCAAGGGATGTAAGCTGCAACTGCTAAAAACTGAATATGAGCAACCATCAGTCCTTGAAAAATTTGATTTTAAATGAGACAAAACCCTACTACACTATTAAACAGCATACTGCTTCCAATCTATAATAGTTAACTTAGGCTTAAAAAAGTCTTAACACAGTAAATGCCAATCAGCACCATCACTTGTTACTTCATTTTCGGTTACAAACAGCATTTCTTAAAATACTTTTCTGAGAACTGCAGCTAGGGTAGGCCAGTTTATCATCCATTGGATCTATACTGTTTCAAAGACAAAAAAGTCTTTGGCTTCCTAGTGGACTTTTCTTTTGTGCTCACTGTTAACTGCACATGGATATTTCTTAGTCATTTCTTGTTTGATTTTCAAAATGCACCTAAGAAATTGCATATTACAAATGGTGAAACTATGAAGCAAGGTCAAATTCTGACTGCCTGACTTGAAAGATTAATAAATATTTAAAATCACACACTCTATTCAAGAACAGCTCCTCTTGGCTCCCATTGCAGCTGCAGGCACTCAGCATTTCTGCAACACAGATCCCATAGGTATCCAGTACATGAGGAACACACAGTTAGTGACCACCTGTGGGAAGCTTGCCTTAAGCCACTCGTTCACATCACACTGGAACTCTGCAACAGCAACACAGGTCAATCATCTAGGACAGCATCTAACTACATTAACAGTACAACTTTTATTTGGAAAAACAAAAAACAAAAAAACCCAAAAACAACCCACATCAACTTCCCAGTTGCATCCACCTCATTCATTTCACACCTTCAAACATCTGCTACAAGAGTCCCATAGTTAACTTTTCCATTTGCTACCCACCCTTTCCCAGAGCAGGATCATTCTGTACACTGGATATGGTAAGGGTCCTGTGGCCACGTGGGTATGTGTATTTGCAGGTGCGTATATAGCTATACACATTATTTATGCAGATATATACATCATTATCGCATCAGTTGCCCAAAGGAGCTGTGGATGTCCCATTCCTGGAGGCATTCAAGGCGAGATTGGATGGGGCCCTGGGCAGCCTGATCTGCTGGGTGGCAACAAGCAGACTGGAACTAGACAATCTTTAAGGCCCCTTCCAACCTAAGTCCCCCTGTGATTCTATATACATGGATATACACTTTGTGATCATACAAATTACAGCATTCCCACAACTTACGGACACAGAAATTTAAAACTGCAGAGTTGTTTTTCCATTTAATTTTGCCTTCACTGTCTTTATATGCTGCTAGTACTCCACATCACAAGTTCTCAAGTTTTTAAAACAAACTCAGAAAATCAGTTATGTCAGTGGGCTGAAAGATGCCCTTTCACTAAAGATTCAAGGAGTAGATGATCACACTCTCGGATAAGAAGAAGAAAGCTACCACACTCCAAAATCATAGGTTTTCTGCCAAGTTCTGGAGGAAGCATGCCATAGCAGCTGGCATACACTCCTCTGTATCAAAACTTCAAGATCAATGCCTTCAGCTGTATCTCTTCCAGTGCTGTTTCAACCATGCATCTTCACTACCTCCAACTTGTTTCAACACTACTTGCCTATTGAAGGAAACAGAACAAGTTTCCTTGTTTCTTTTTTAAACCACGTCCATTTAAATCTCACAGTCTAAGCATCCCATTACTAGATCACACTTATCATTTCTTCTAGAATTAATTTCCATTCCCCCATCCACAGATCTATTTACCACTTCTGCCTTCACCTCTTGCCTCATAGTGCTCTTCATCTCCCAGTTGCAACCTCCCGTCTCTCCAGCTTCTACATACATCTCATCTGTCAGCTGAATCATAATCATAAAATCATTAAGTTTGGAAAAGACTTCTAAGATCATCCAGTCCAATTGCTAGCCCACCCCCACCATGCCCAATGACCACATCCCTCAGTGCCACATCCACACAGTTCTGGAACACCTCCAGGGACGGTGACTCCACCTCCCCGGGCAGCCTGTGCCACTGCAGCACTGCTCTTTCTAAGAAACTGTTCCTAACATCCAGCCTGAACAGTGACCAGAGAAGACACGCAGACCCCTCTCTTAATGCTGCTGGTTAACTACACAAACCCCAGGTCAGCTCTTTTTAACAGTCATCTCTCCTTTTCCCCTGGGGCCTGAAGCAATGAATACCACCACACAGCACTGCACCACTAGGCAGATGTCCAAGCTCTTCAAGGAAAGGAAAGTGCTCTGTTACATACAGCACAGACATGTTTGTAAACTCAAGGCATGCAAGTGCAGCTCTCAGCCCTGAAGTTTGGCTCAGCCCTTCTACTGGAGCAGTCTGGAACATTTTCATGGGGAAGTCAGGTCTCACATACTACTTTGGGCTAGAATGAACATGCTTAGGTGGCACACACTCCTGGTCAGTATTAGGAGATAAATCCATGAGAACTGGATACACTTGAGTTTCAGCAGACAAAGAAAAAGTATAATCTCTGCCACAGCTATGCATGCCTAAATTTGGTTGTTACAAGCTGTTGAAAAAAAGTCACTTTCAAAGCAGCAGCAGAGAAAACATCCCCTTCAGAGCCATCACAATATGCCAAAGTCTAACTGCATGCTCCAAAGCATAAGGGTATTACAGTCATTCAGAAAAGAAGTTGGCAGAACTCAAAGCAAAAACTATTGTTTCCCTCTTGCCTCAGCATCAGAAGTCGCCGAACTCTTTCAACTGACATTTCTGGGGAAAAAAAAACACCCTTCAGCCCATAGCAAAATGAATAATTCATAAGATTTCAATTGAAACCGTTGAGTTTGTTCTCAGCTTTCCTCTTGGAAAATCTCTGCAGCAAGGAGCAATGCTCTGGTGCCCAAAATCTCTCACAGCAGGAAGGCCAGCACTGTGGACGCCTACCTTGTCACTAGCAAGTCCTGGACCCACCTGAGGAACCTGAGATTCTGCTGCACAGAAACAAGTGGCACTCACAAGATAGACACGATTAAGTAGAAAGCAGCACCAGCTTGTTTAGCACTCTAACTTCTTGGAAGAGGATGTAAACAAAAAACACATTTCCTCTGGCAAGGCTACGAGTGGAGCTTGCAAGCACAAGGCTGCCATAAATAGAGCGCAGCATTGGCTTAGAGGGAATGTACTGTAAGGATGAACTGAAGTCAGCTGGACAAACTTACCTGGCTACTGGAGACACGGTGCCAAGCCAAGCACCTGTAACATCTTGTAACATCTGTGTAAAGTTACACTGAACAAAGAATGTCCTGAAACTATCCCACACGGCACTGCACCCAGCTCCCCTTCTGACCTAGCATCAAGCACAGCACTGGGAAAACTCAAGGAGCAATGCCATCAGAGATAGGGTTTGTTTTTTCAGATGGTCCTTGTGGAGTCAGGGTTAGGATTCAATGGTCTTTGAGGGTCCCTTCCAACTTGTGAATACCACAGAGTCATAGAATATCCCAACGTGACTTTGGTCTTTGGGTCTCTGAGGAGATGCATGAAGGATTCTCGAAGCCCAGTGCACAACTTCCCTCCATTCCACAGAAATAAATAGCGCAGCTAAACAAGACAAACCATCCCTGGAGTCAGAGGCTGTGCAATGAAATGAAAGAAACAACACAGCCCAGCCACAGCAATACAGCACTCACAGAGCCTCACAAACCAAGCTGCTCAATACGCACCTATCTGCATAGTGGGAGCTTGGCATCTGCTGAGTGGTGCAAGCCAAAGCCCTGATTCAGCAACATGTGACTTCGTGGGAGCTGGATCAAGCACTCCTAAACCCAACTTGATTTATTACTTCATTTTCTTAAGCACTGATGTTCACTTTGCTATTTCAAAGCAGGTTTCTCCAATAGCCATGCCACTCCTGCACTGTATGCTTCCTCTGCACAACCCTGGGTTGGAGTGCTCCAGCTGCCACTGAACCACTGGAGACTAAGTGGCTCTGACAAGTGGTGCCTGGCACCTGGGGACCTGTGATCTGCTTGCCAACAAGGGGAGTGCTGCAGGAGACCAGCACACATCTCTTCTTTGATTCATAACACCATTACATCACCACAACATACTGAGGCTAAAGAAGTGAGTAGAGTAAGAGATCCGTCTTGACAAACCACACTCTCACCGTGCTTTTTACCAACGATTTCAGCTTAACCAAGACAAGAAACAAACGTGCTTGTTCTCTGCTGCCCGCAGTCTTCCCATCTCCACAATCAGTGGACCGTTCCTAACACGTCTCTGAAGTGTATCCTGTGAGTGCAAGTCCGCTCAAACCCATCAGCGCTACAACTCAAGACACATTGCTCACATGTCCAGTGGGAAAGGAGAGGGCTTCAAAGTGACACAGTCTGAGGCCGTGCCCTGAGCCAGGTGGGACAGGGCTGCCCTGCCAGAGCCCCGCTGGGTTACATCACATCGCTGCTGTTACACAAGGAAGCAGCACCTTCTGCGCGCTCACTGAAGGCCTCCACAACTTGTGCTCAAGTGGGCAAACAATTAAACAAAAGCCTGCACCGACCTGCTGTGAAACGCCACAAAAGAGAAAGCCAACTGTTCTAATAACCTCAGAGGGGCAGGAAAAAAATAAGTAAATCCCTGGCTTTGTCACCTCCTTAAGCACAGGAGCTTCATGTGAAGGAACCTCCGAAGCTCCCTGGAAGCCACCACGGTGGCCGGGACGCCTCTGGGGCTGTCCCTCCTCGGAGCAGCCAGCAGCACCATAGCACCCGGGGCACGCTCGGTACTGCTGCCCCAGGCTTCCTGAAACAGCTCACGCGGGTTTCTTAACGCTATTTAGACCCTGATAGAAGCGTACGACTTTCTAGCCGGTCCACGCCAAACAGAAATCCCATCACCGCGGCAGAACCGCCTCTACACACAAAGAGTTGGCCGCTTCTTTCACAAAACCCAGCGTTGAGAACGAAGCGCAACGCTACGGGAGCGGAACCAACGGAGACACCTCGGTGATGAAGCCGCCTACTTAACCACGCGCTAATTCCGCCGGCACCAAAGAAAACGGGGGCAGGAAAGAAGAAAGGAGAGCGAGCGGCGCCTCTGCCCCGGGCAGCCCCGCGCACCTCCCGCACGCAGCGGCCGTTCCCGGCCCGCGGAGCTCGGGGCGGAGCGGCGCCGCACCCGCGGCCGCAGCCGTGCGGCGGGACCCCCTCCCGCGCGCTGTGCACGGCGCAGCGGGGCCGGGCCAAGCGACGCGGCACGCAGCGGGCATTGTTAGCGGCGCGGCGCGGGGAGGCCGTTCGGGGCCCCGCACACCTGCCGGCCGCCTTTGTTCCTTACCTGAGGCGGGCGAGCCCCGCAGCGCCGGCACGGCGAGCAGCAGCGGCAGCAGGACGGGCAGCGCCGGCCGCCACCGCGCCGCGAAGCGTGTCATCCCCGCCATGGCACGGCGTCAAGGCATCGCGGCGCCCCGCGGGCAGAGAGGGCTGAGCGGGCTCGGCGGCGCCTCCCGGGCGCATCCGCTGCCGGCGGGGGTCCGGACGCCTTCCCTCCTCGTTCTCGGGCGGGACGCGGAGCCGCTGCGGCCCTTCAGGCGGGGGCCGGCCCCGAACCCGCGGCCCCGCGCCCTGCCCGCCTCGCGCTCGCTCCCCCGCCGGCGGCGACGCGCGAGCCCCGGCGGAGGCCGGCCGGCGGCGGCGGCGAGCGCAGCGGGGCCGCCCGCCACCTGCGCGCGCCCCGGCGTCCGCGTCTGCGCGGGAGCGCGCTCTCCCCGCCCTCTTCCCCGCGAGCGCGGGCTGGCGGAGTGCGTCCAGGCCCGGCCCCGCGGCTGGGGGAGGGGAGAGGGGAGAGGCGTGTCGGAGGCACGCCCCGCGTGTCCCCTTCGCGTGGGCACGGGGTGCGGGGCTGCGGCGTCGGTGTCAGCGAGCGGGGTCCCCGCATCAGAAGGGGCTGCTGGCAGCTCGCTGTCCGTCTCCGCTAACGAGATTCCCGACTTTAGTTCGCAGAAAACGACCTCCCAACTCGCACTGAGGTTCGTGCTCCTCAGCAGTCAGTGCCTGCCGAGGCTGCAGCGCTGGCTGCAGGCTTTTCTCCTGTTTCCTACACTTCTACACTTCGTTAGCCAGAAAGCCCCGTCCTCCTGGGTGCAACAGGAGTCGTGGCAGAGGACAGGTTTCTTTGCTTACAGCTTCGAGCGTGTCTGGACAAGAAGCTCGTGAGCCCGCAGTGTGTGCTTGCAGCATGCAAGGCCCAACTGCATCCTGGGCTGCAGCAGTGGAGCGGCTGTGGCTGGGCAGGGGGGGATTGTCCCACTCTGCTCTGCCCCATTCCTGGAGATGCTCAGGGCCAGGTTGGATGGGGCCCTGGGCGGTCCTTTCCACCCAAGGCAGATGCACACGAACACCAGAACTCTTCGCAGGTCCCCGCTTGAAAGGACAAAGTGCTGTGAGGCTGCATTAATCCTTTGGAAAAGAAAAAAATAACTACCAAAACCACAACTTAACAGGCTTCTAACAGGTATCTTTAGTCAAGGATGGAAGTCACCTGTAATACCTATCTCCATATAAAACATAACACAAAGATCTACATGAGGTTTCAGACTCCACTAAAAAAGAACTGAAAAAACACAGCAGATTTTGATAAGACATTAACACAAGCCAGAGATCCTGGAGTTAGCAGCTCTCACAGGCTTCCCTGCACTGTCGCTTGCAAATCACACAACCACTGTTTTAATTAAGCTCTGCATCTTGCAAATGCAGTCATCACAAAAATGAGTGAGTAGGAGGCAAGGTCTTCTCTTTCTTATGGCATCTTGCTGTGGTCTTTGGGAGTGTGCATCATACTGTCAGCCCTGGTTAAGGGGAGAGGAGAGCTGAACTCCTGTAGTGGTGTGGCTCGCAAGGATTATTTATGTACTGCTGAACAACTTCCCATTGTGTATGCACCAGGAAGCTTTTGGAGTAGCTGAGCCTTCCACCACTGTGACGGCTGCTCTTATTGATCGTAGGGGCAAGACTGGGGTTGCAAAAACAAAAGGCTGTGCAAAGTACGATGACATTAACAATGGCATGCCACACCTGGAGACTGACAGCTTGCTTTGTCAAAGATGTAAGAAAAAAAAAAAAAGGAGAAATAACGCTTTGGATAGAAATCCCAGAAGTGAACACACAGAGTGAGACACCTGGAAGCTGGACGCTCAGCAGTGGAAAAGAGCACCCAGTTTGAGACTCAGCGAGCAGAACTGCTGATGTGATTTTTGCCATTAGTGGATCATATTTACGTAAAAATAAATAAATAGCTAGAAAAGAAAACAACTGTTTTCTCTTCTCTTTTGCTGCTGCTGAAATATGTGAAGAAACATCCTGTGAATGTTTCCAGTTTGCTGAACAGCCCAATAAAAAAGCATTGGAAGGGAGGTGTTCTAGCTCAGCTTTGTGAGGACATCCAGACAGATCATTATGTTGTTCCCAATGCTCTCAGACATCTGGTTTTCTTATCGACACTTGTGTCTGAAGGAGCAGGTTTTTTTTCTATTTGCGATGGATTTTCTTTCACTCTTTCCAAAGGTGTGTGCTATGGAAAGTGATGGTAAGTGATGTAAAAAAGACCCAAACAACTTCCAGATCAATAAGATCCAGTCTCACTGTGCACAGCCTTCCTATTTCTGAACTCCAGTTCTTCTACTGACCCAGACCTGTGCTGTGGGCTGCTTCTGCCCTGCCTCACTTAACTAGCCAGCAAAGAATGGGAGCCGCAGACAGCTGCTGCCACCAGAGGAGAAGAGGGCCATCCTCAAAAAGCTCAGGTTAACTATCTAAATTGGTTTTGTTCTAGGCAAAGACGATGCAGGAAAATACTATTTCTGGGTCTCAAAGTGAAATGTAAACTTCATTAGGATAATGATTTTGTACTTGGGTAGATCAGCAAGATGGTCCTGTGTGGTCTCATAACTACACAAAACTCAGTACTGCAAACTGACACCGGGAATACACACATCAGTATTTGAATGTTCTGTAAAAAAGGATAAAAGCAAGAGATTCATATATGCTGTGTTTTCACTTGTGAGTTTCTAAGCCTAAGAAATAATATGTAACTCAGAGAAACAGCCTTCATAAAGAGTCAAGATGTCTAACAAACTGCTTTCCTCTGCATTTTCTCTGAAAAATTCATTGAGACATTAGAGAGACTGCCCAAGTGCATCTCTGCCTCGCCAGGGGTCTTGTCGTCCTTTTGTAAATATCTCAGGCCATTTAATCCAGTTCCCAGACTTCTGGTGTCATGTCTGCAACGACTGCCTCTGAGAAACAGCTTCATCCTACTCTTCTTTGGGGTGGTTGCTCTTATTGTTTCCTCCGACTGCTCCACTTTGACTGCGTGCCAAAACCTTTCACCTTCAATTCCTGTCTCTTCCATCCCTCTGCAGAACTCTGTTAGAGTTAATGGGCTTTGTGTTGTTCCTCTATTGGAGGGATGTAACTCTCTCAGGCTATAGTTCTTGTCTGCAACCAATCCTGACCTTAATTGTGTTCTGAAAATATCATTTCATAACACGTAGACATATCATATACAGAAATTATTGCACAGCAGACTTATTTTCTACTGTCAGACAATCCTTCATCCTCATTCACCGAGCAACAGAAAATAACTCCATATATACTTTGCTAACTTGCCCTGTTCAAATTAATGCATTTCAGGCGAACACAGTATTCATCATGAGAGTGATTACGTAAATTTCTTTGTATCATGGAACAACAGACAAAACTGAGCAAGCCGGATCTTGTCTGTGGTAAATTTGAAACTTAAATAAAATTCAAGCGTGGTGAACTTAATATAAAATATCCTTGTTGATCTCATCTTAAACATCAACAGACCGCTCACTAAAAAGGTCCTTTATGCATACATCCATTAAACTCCTCCCACTGAACAGAATCGACAAACCTTCCTGCAGTGTCAATAAATACTTCCAAAAAATATTCGGACTTTGCAAAATCCTTCCCCCGCATCTGTTTCCAATCATCACTTCATAATTCAGGGTACAACTCCTATTCTGGAAACCATTTGGACTTTGTATAAAAAGATAAGGCTTCCTCCTGTCTGGCCCAGAGATGGCTTGTACTGATGATTAATCAAATGCTATCCTAATTTAAAGAATGAAGAAGACAGATCAATAGATTTTGTAGACACGGAGATCAGTGGTTTTGGAAAGTAGGAGTAGCTCAGTCAAACAGCCAGTGAGTAGATGCTTTGCCAGATTTCCCTAGGAGCAGCTGGAATAAATGCTTTTTAAATCTTGCCCGTGCCATTCACCTCCAGAGAGCTCTTCCTCCTGATGACAGATGATAGCAGTTTGACCCTCCTGAGATAAACACTGTAAGAGCCCCTTTTCCTTCCCTCAAGTCTGCTTTGGCTTCCTACTGCTAATGGTTTCTGGTCCCTCCAGAAGCTATAGCTCCAGGTTCCCACCCATCACTCCCTGCCACAAAATACTCCCACTTCTTTGTCCACTCTTTTCTTCATCCACAGTCCTCTTCCTGCCTTTATGGCACCATTAAGATCTTTTCTTCCTACTTCGCTTCCCCATTTCTCAGCAAAACCTCACCAGCCAGATCTCTGAAAAACAAGAAACTAATTTGCCTGTGTTTGAGGCCCCATATTTCACATTATTGTCTTCAAACAGCATTATCCCTCCACAGCCACCCTTGTTCAGTACTGAACTCTGCAGTCAGAGCTATGTACAACTTCCTGCTCCTTTCATCGCTTTCCTTCCTTTCAGAACGCAAAGCTCACAGACCCTGCTCGCACACCAGGGCCCCTTTGTATGCAACTGAACAGAGTAAGCCTGTCCTTCTCTCTCTGCTCTAACAGCCCAAGTCCACAGTCCAGCTTAGGAGACAGCTGGTTCAGCTCTGCCTCAGGGGGTGTGCACCACTGCAGCGCAGTTCAGCTGTGCCTTGAAAGCAATCAAAGCCACGGGACAGGGAAGCATCATAAAGTGACACACGGTTCTTGAAAAGTTCTGATTGAGAAGGAAAGAAGAATTTGTTGAGGGCAGTGTTTGAAGTGAAAATAGTTTAACTCAAAAAAGGGAAAGTTTTAGGATCTCCAGTTGCAGTTTCTGCCAGTGGGACGCACCACCATTCTCTTCTGGAGTTGCAAGGCTCATGGAGACAGGGCACAAAGCAGGATACAGAGAATGACATCAGAGGGAAGGCTAACTGCATTGTAAAATTTGGGACAGAGAAATGCATGGGAACCTGCAGCACTGCTGAGGTGCTTCTTTCTAGTGTGCAAATGCTTTTCGTGTTTGCCTAGGCAACAGGATGCTGACAGGGTACCTTTCTCCACACTCTGATACGGATTTGGAGCTGAAAAACACTAGTAAAGAGGCCAAATTCTTGATTGCAGGTGTCAAAACTGATTATTTGATCACAAAATAATTACAATAATTTCATTTCCTTCATAAACCAGAGAGAGGATGAAAGCAAATTGGAAATGGCCTTCAAACCCCACAAAAGCTGCCTCCGGAATCAACCTCTGTGGGGGCTCATCCCAGAGTACAGAATACAGAGCAAAAAGTAAAAACTAAGGAATTAAGACGGGAGGATTTCGGACGTCTCCCCCAACAGCATTTTCCTTAGCTAGGGGAACGCTGCAGGATCAAATAATCCTATTGCAGGAAGGAGGCAAAAGGGCACGAGCTGCAGCTACTGCCCACGGTCGGTCAGGGCTGTGAGAGCAAGCAGCCGCAGCTGGAGCCAGGCTTTCCTTCACCAGTTCTTCCCAGCAATCCTTTAGACATGAATTGAAGGTCAGATAAAGGATCCGCAAGTCATGTCCTTGCCAGTGAAAACCACAAGTTAACTATTGAATTCTGTTTATTCACTTACTGTTTTACAAAAAGAGTTTGCCTTTGGAAGTCTGTTTGAGAAACCTGTGAGATGGAGAACAATATTTGGATGTAGCTCTCATAGTTAATGGCAGCCCTCTGCGCTGTCTGAAGCCAGTCGTGGTTCCCGTTTTAGCATATTAGTTGAATGTGTACACTGGGAATATTTTACTTTGTTTTATGTTACTGCAATTTGCAAAAATTACACTAATAGCCCAATTTCATGCAATTATCTGAATGCAGAACATTGTTCAGCTGAATCCCCATAGCCTAACCCTACTGCTTCCCTTGGCTGTCTTGCTTTCAATTACGATCCAAGGTCTGTACATCAGATGAAATGCTACCATTGTTAAAATCGATCCTTTCTTTTAAAGTTATTTTCAGTGGTCTTCTGCCATACAAGTTGTTTTTATTGTCTGCAACCAAAGGCACTCTAAGGAAGTCTGGTTTTAACATCACAGGCCTGCAATACATATACTTTAGCTAGAGAGGTCTGGTGTGTGATTGTGGTAATAATGCAGTTATGTTTGCACCATAATTGTATCTCTGAATGTCTCTTGAGCTGCCTGTATGGGGCGAAGCATGGCTTTACGAATACACAAGGGATGGAGAAGAAAAGGGGAAGGCCATGCACAGAATTACATCCTTTTTTCCCTTCCATCTCTACCATCATTAACACGGTGCTGGAAGGCAGGCAATGCAAGTTGTTAACACCACGTTAATGCCAGCTTGGTGGTCAAGGCTGAGCATTCAGAAATGATAAGGCTGGCACCGATCACAAACATCTGGTTTTGTATCTGTTTTTCCCTTTTTGGAGCCTTTACAGTTCACATCTTTGAATTTTAGTCCACAGACTGGAAAAAATAGTTTGTTTGTTTTTTCTTTTTAAGTCTATTTTTTTTTTAAATCAAATCACGTGACTCCAGGATTGGGCCTTAAAGAAAAATAACAAAGATGTTGTGACTGTGAGAGCTGGTGACAGCATGCTCACTTCCCCCAGTCAAGTTAATGCATTAGCCTGGCTAGCCAGCTCACCTCTCTTGAAGGGAGATAATTTCACACTGTCAGTATTCTTCCCTGAAGCCCTGGAAGGCTTGTCTGAGCTCTAGGATGTCCCTCTCTATTTCTGTTCCTCTGAAATACTCACCCTGCAGATCCTCAGTTTTGGCTATAGACCTCTCTTCTTTTGCTGGGATGAAACCATTCTTACATCCACTTTGGAAAGAACTTCACATTCCTCGTCTCAGCCTGGACAAATTCAATAGAGCTTTTGAAACTAGAGTTACATGTGCACATTTCCTTGAGAATCAGTCTCTGAGCTGTATTTCTGTGTTGCAAATGTAAAATATATAAATGCATTCCATGATAAGATAGGTCAGACATCAGCCCCTGGCCTTGCTTGTCTCTCTCCTCTGTCTATTAAGAAGGCCTCAATAACTAGGTCCTTTCCTGTAGATGGGTAAGAAATGAATCCCAATTTTCATGCCTCATTTTGGGTACCCAGGAATCAAAATAACAAATTTAATTTTTTTTAATTTCCTTTGCCTTAAATATCTTCCTTATTTTATTTTATTTTATTTTATTTTATTTTATTTTATTTTATTTTATTTTATTTTATTTTATTTTATTATTTTATTTTATTTTATTTTATTTTATTTTATTTTATTTTATTTTATTATTTTATTTTATTTTATTTTATTTTATTTTATTTTATTTTATTTTATTTTATTTTATTTTTATTTTTCCTGAATGGGTAGCTGCCTTTCCAAGCAGTGAAATTATAAAAACTACATATTTATCTGACATCATCTTTCAGTTCTTCAAATGACCTTTGTAAGAGAAAAGGAACAGAAGACATGATATTTTGGATATGAACAGAGTGAAAATTGAGCAGAAAAAGAGGAAGAAAATCCAACCAAGCAAGATTGCAGTAAATAAGCAAGCAGCAAAGAACAAACTCACCGGTTTTAACTTTGCACATCATCATCATTTATGTACCAATTATAGTCTCACATCCAGATACATGCGTGTACATCACAGAATCATAGCATAGTTTGAGTTGGAAGGGCCCTTAAAGGCCATCTAGTCCAACTCCCCTGCCATGAACAGAGACCCACAGCTAGGTCAGGGGCTCAGAGCAGAACCTGTCCAGCCTGACCTGGAGTGTGTCCAGAGATGGGGCACTAACCACCACCTCTCTGGGCCCCATCACTAATTAACTGTAAGGAGTACATCAACCAGCAAGGCAGCTTTATTCCCCCCCAGCTTGGCTGGCACGCTGCGGCCACACGGACACATCACTGGCACATTATTCCAACACACAGTGTCAGCCCAGAAGAAAGCCTCAGAGAAGGTAAATTTCATTTTGTGCTGTACGCCAGCCTTCTCCATCACAGGCACCAAAGAGTAAAAATATATGTATCAGCTCTCTAAGGAGCCTTTCATTCCTGTTTTCTCAGAACTGCCACAGCCGCCAGCTCCTCATGGGGGATCAGACAGATGTAACAACGTGCTCCCTCGTGCAGGGAAGCACTCACAGGGCTGGTTTCCTGTCATTAAGCTGCTCCGAGAAGCAAGCGATTGCAATGCAGGCCTTGGCAATTATTTAACACCGTGATCAGACAGAAATAAGTGGACTAGGTGCTTTAATGCTGCAGTGCTTCCTTCTCACATGACTGTCTGGAAATTCTGCTGCTCCAAATCTGTGTTTTCCAGTCTCTGCAACGTGTTGTGCCTGGGGTACCTGTCACAGCAAGGCACAGTACGGTGTGCTCTCCAGCACTGATGCTCAGGTGTCACAAAAGTTTATGTCGAAATGGCCGAGGTTATTAATTACAATTCTGATTTAACCTTCATTTGTCTTTTATAACTTGGCAACACCCATGTTTATATATATATATATATATATATCAGCACATGCACATTTATAGATATACAAACATTTGATGCTCTATTTTTGGAGCAAAAATCAATACTAGCTGCCCACTGCCAAGCAGCTCACCAAAACACGTGGCTGTGAAACCCCACGTTAACAAATAGCAGTGTGTGAGACATAAAGGAGAAAAAAGGAAAATGCTCAAATGAAGGCATATTTCCACTTCATGCTTGCAAAGCATTGTATAAACAGAAAATTTGAAAGGATCAAAATCCACATTCTTAATACCCTTAAAGTTATATCTCATCATTATAGTTCATTATACATTTTTTCAAAGGCTCCGCCTACTCTCTGGGGCCAGAAATCTTTTAATAGCGTGAAGTTAGTCAATCTCTCTTTCATTAATATTCATCCCTCTGCCCCAGTTCTTACATTTAAATCCCCTGATGGTGACACGCTGCTGCTGCTGCAGCACAGCACAGGATGGAGACCCCTTTGTGCCAGCAGCACGCAGAGCAGGGAGCTGTGTGCTGGGCAAATGGCTCTGCCTGCTCTCTGCTAATCCCTTGCGCATCTTGGGCTCACCCTCAGCTGGGAGGGTATGTTCTGTTGCAGGGATGGCATGCTGGTAGCTTGCCTGCCCCTTTTTTTTGCAGAAGATGTTTTAATAATCTCAGCCAAGTTGTTCAATCTCCTCATATTTTGCATTATAAAAAAAAAAGGCTGCAGTTTATAAACGGGAGGCGATGGTGCTTCTCTCCCACCCGAGGGTTTCTTTCTTACAGCTACCCAGCTTCTGGTTTCCATTTAGCACTAACTCCATCTCTTTATGCAGCACCACGCCGGGATGTGTAAACTCAGCCCGCAACAGTCTTCAGGCAGCAGGGACCATGGTGATCACCTCGCCCTGCTTCCTCCAAGATTTCTGTCAGGGATTCCTGCACGAGGCTTTCGGTTGCCAAGGAAACAATTATTAATCTTTTCCATCCCTCTCCTCCCTTTCCATTTTGTCATTCCTTCTCTCGATAAAAAACTGTGTCCAATCTCCCAGCCCCAGCGCTAGCATCCTCGCCTCCACCCTGCAGAGAGAAGGGGAAGGGTGGGGAGGACTCTTGGCAGGGAGCTCAGCTCGAAGCTCACCTCCCATCCACTGCAGGTGGATGAACCCTTTGAAAGCGATCCCCTCAGCTGCACATGGCTAATCAAATACCGCATTGTTTGGCTCACACAGGACATACTCATTTCTTAATTTCCCAACAGTGCACCTCTTGTTGAATTTTTGGTATCTTTCCTTTCACCGCAGCCTGAGCTGCACGGCCTCATGCAGAAGTGCTTTGGGTAAAACAAACAAACAAACACACTTCGTTGTAACATGCAGCTAAAAAGCAAAAGCAACAGTGAGGAAAAGGAAAGAAGATGGAGCAAGATGGAAAATGGTGTAGAGGGAAGGTGAAGAGCAAACAAACTGCAACAACTTGAAAATTAATAAGAGGCAGTCAGAACTGGAGGTAAACTTTTGGAGTCTCAGGAGGTTAAACTCAGGCAGCTCCGGGCACACTGCAGGAAGGCTGCATGGTTCCCTGGAGCCTTATGAGTCCCACCTCCAGAACTCACAGCTTCTGGCACTCACTCCAATTTCACACCCTGAAACACAGCTGTGATTGGGGCAGCTGACCAAAGGGGAGAAGCACAATTCAAAAGGCACTCTCCTTAAATTTGGTGGAATGGTATCAGTGTAATCGGTTATGGAGTGCACGCACTAACGTTAAACACAACTTCAGGAAGGGATAGTCTGCGTGTACGTGTGTCACATAACAAGGCAGTTCTGAGGATGCCCAGATATTATGGCATACATATACCACCATGGAATGACTCTGTGCACTTCTGGTGGGCCTACACTTCTGTGATTCTGTCATATATCTCCATGTGAAAAATGGCAAAGAAAATAGGTTGACTTTACAAACGTCAGCAATGTCTCAGGTTTCCTGATGGCTATTCTCCTGCCCGCCTGCCTCTACAGAAGAGCACTAGATAGAAGCAAATAGCAAGAAAACAGCAAGGATGTACAGACACTGTTTCTGCTGAAGCTATTGAAGAGGTATGGTGGGGAACATCTCACCACATACCTTCATGCAGGCAAGTGTTAAGTTCTCCTGAGTCCAGGGTGAACACAGAAAGCCCTGAACTGCTGAAAACCACAGCTGAACCGAGAGGCATGGATGAACAGCAAAGTGGGAGGAGACAGAAAAAGCCAGCCTTTTGGAGAGACATGGGTTTCGCCCTTGATCAGGTTTGTCTATGCTCAGTGGAATCTATCAAAAACATAAATGCTTTCTGGTAAGTCTTATGTAAAAGCATTTTTGTTGTTATTTGTTTCCATCTCCAGCTGTCTTTCTTTGACTGATGAAAATCATCTTTTGTTTCTAAAATTGTTCTCAAGTTTCCTTGATCAGCTGCTAGCCAAGAGCACATTGGGCCATTATGATGTCTAGCAGGCACTACTGGAAAAGGAAATTCATCACCTGGGGGCTGCTCTCAAGCTTTGGAAAAATAAAATACCAAAATGTACTGTACCTGGAGGCCACACTGCCCAAATGTAGCCTGGGCATTAGAGGAAAAAAAACAGGCCAACAGCATCTATTCACATTTCAATGCTGGCCTCAGCCAACCTGGAGAAGATTACATGGAGGGAGCAGGCTGGCACAGATGTGAAATGACCGACTGTGCAGGCTGCCTTACCAGCCCGTGCTTTCTCTCCTCAGCAGTGACACACAAATGTGAGAACTCATTATTCCCAGATAAGAACAGCAACAGCAACCAACAGCCCTAACAAGGAGGGCAACAAAAATCAGGTGAACCTGAGACGAGTACTGTCATCTGACCTGAGCGGTGCTCAGGCAGCGCTGCCCAGCTGCTACCCATGCCAGGCTGCTGGCAGGGAGTGGGTATCAGCTTGCAGGAGGGCAGTCCTGCACAGAGCAGAAATGCTGGCCAGCAACCTAGCTGGTGAAATAGAGTCTGGGAGGGCTCTGCTCCTGGATGTGTGGTGTCCTGGAGAGCCTCTGCCGCTTGCCTCCGTGACCAGGGCAGGTACTCTGCACCCTCAGAATCCAAAATAATTAATTTCTCCAAATACCCTCCAAGTTCTTGGATGATTCAGACTTGCCAATGCCATCCACACAGCTAAAACTTCCCACTTACAGCTTCTGTGTTTCCAAAACCAAGCAACCCTCTGCTCTCAGGCATGCCAGATCACTGCATGATGACTGTCATCGTGACTGTCTCCTGTCCTGCTAGTTGCTGCCAGCCCTGCTGTTATCAATAGTGATTCCGTATTCACTTAGATCATAGATTAAATTGTAACATCAGTAGATTAAACAGCTTCCTAATGTGTAGTCCTAATCTTCCTGAGTCTCTCTTGGGCTCCTGGCTGGCTCTTTGAGGTCTGCCAGTTGGCCTCTTGTGGGTGTATTGATATGGCAGAGTGTTCAGCGTTAGAATCAAAATGCAGCGCACTACCTAAATGCTAACAGAGTTTCATGTACATTATCACTCTGCAATTATCTTTGTCAACCAAATATAAAAGCAGAAAATCAGGTTTGACAAGTTTGCTTGTAGTTACCATAAAACTGTGTCAGTGGCATTAATCATATTCTTTCCCTTCACTCTTTCTCAGCTGAATCCCACACAGGCTTTCCTTTACTTCCCCTAGAACTGTTCTAAGCATTGCCAGCCTGCAGTCACCGGGCTCATTCTTTCAGGAAAAAATAATATTGTCCTTTTGTTCTGCTTTGTACTACCTTCATTGTGTCCTGGCCCCACTTTTCTCTGTCCCTGCTCCGGTCTCCAGAGAGAGAAGCTCTTCTCTCTGAGAAGCTCAGGGGAAGGGCTCACTCAACTCAAGCTCCAACCCTCCCCTCTCCGTCCACATTCTCCCTCACAGAGCACTGTGGAGCTACCACATGCATGAAACTCTGTCCTGGGAGGGAAACAGAGTCCAGTGAGTACATCCAGGCCACCACCTCAGTACCTGTGCTACGTGTTGTGCTGCCCCACAGAGACACCATGCTGTCCAAGCAGCAAGCAGACCAGTCCTCCTAAACCTTTCTCCCGAAGGGTAAGCTGCTGCTAGGCTGATGATCCCGTAACACCATCCTTCTAGTTGTTAGCAGCAGCAAGGTTTGCATGACGTGATTTCTCCTTACCTGAGGGGCTGCTCAAAAGCCTGCTGGAGCCTCTTCATTAGCATCAATTAGCATCAGATGAGAGTTTATGATTGCTTGTCCCTGGGGGTGTAAAAACCACATCACATTCGCTTTGCTTCTTGTCAGGATGCTCAACACGATCACTGGTCTCCTCTGCAGGATGGCAGCAGCAGTGCATTTGCTGCTCAGAGGAGTTTCAGGGTGTCCTCGTGCTCTGCTGTCCCCTTCACACAACCCATGGCTTCAGCAGCCAGCAGCTTTCCTCTGTCAGATTCTCCAACTGCAGATTTTCCAATTGCAGGATTCCCCAGAAAATTAAAACAGATTTTCCCATGAGTCAGTGTTTACTCACCCAGAAACTCATAGATTCAAGATCATATATAGTAAGTACAGAAAAGCACTTCATGTGCCCTTTGCTGGAGATTCTCCCTTAATAAATGGAGGCGAAAGCTGTAATAAAAGACTGCTTTGCAGCCCAGAGTAAATACAGTGCCCTGGGTGAGCAGATGGGTGGGTTCAGTGACAGAGGGCTCAGCATAGACCTGTCAGGACTCATTGCTAACCCTGCTCCTATGTAAAGTCAGGAGGATGGGAGAGAATAAAGGAAAGGAGGAAGAAGAAAAGGGAGAGAGAAGGCAGCCACGGAAAGCTGAGCTTTGAAGCAAGTGTATGTGCTGCTGTGTGACCCCATCTGCCTGTAGAGAGGGCAAGGAGGCACGTACCCCATTAGCATCTCTTTAAAAACAGATCCTTTCCCTGTGACCTCTGCTTATAGTGAAGCAAGGTCAGCAATGACACAGTTGGTTTGGGAGCAATAAAACATAACGGCAGGAGCCAAACATTGCTTGTGTGGTAAACTGTGCACACTTCACTTCTTAGAGATTGCTTACCAGTCACTGTGTACACAACAAATCAGTGGCTTCCCCGTGCCTGCACACAGAAACCTTGGAGTGCTTCTTGGTGGAAGCGTCACCTCCTGTGAAGGCTCTGGAAGGTGACTCCTGCGGGACTCCACGGTCACAACACTGTTCCCTGCAAAGGTGAGCCCTGAGAGCAAAGACAGGTGCCTGAAGATGTTTGCCTTCTTCCAGAGGAAAGCACCAGTGAGGCCCTTATCTGGCTGCTGAATGAGCAGCATGCTTATTTTTGCTTTACCTCCAGTACCAATTATTATTACTTTTTTTTAACTGAGGTCTCTGAATACGACTCTGCCACCCCGATTTCCTCTGCTACCGCCGCCGAAAGCGCCCTTAGTACAACTTCGTGAGGACGCCGTTGCTCGGCCTGGATGCACAGCGCCTGGCCCGAACCCATGGGCCAGGACCGACTTGGAGATGCCGCTTCACCGCCGTCGTACAGCAGCATTACACAAGTGGTACGCTCACCCGGAGGAGCCGTGCCGTGCCGTGCCGTGCCGTGCCGTGCCGTGCCGTGCCGTGCCGTGCCGTGCCGTGCGGTGACCGGGTGCCCTCTGGCGGCCGCTCGCGGAGCGTCGCTTCGGAGCCAGCGGTGCTCGGGATGTGCCGGTGCTGTTGGTCGGTAGCACCAGTGAATCTTCGCCCCCTGCATCCCAAGGAACTGTCTTGAGGCCACTGCTCTAGAGACCGGATGGAAAATTGGTGTCGGAAAGCTCCCCTTTATCTTAGTGGCTTGAGTGGTCTTCATGTGCACCTTTGAGCAGCGTGAAGTGTTGGTGTTGGAAGGAAGGATGGACTGGGGCGACTGACAGTGCTGGGAAAGGGCACCCAGCTGCTTTGGTTCTTCCTTTTGTGGAATTATTGCAAAGCTTTAAAACAAACACCAATAGGAATTACTTTTCCAGTCACCCTCCCCCTGCACACACTGCTATGTTATGCGCACACATGCTGGGGGCAAACTGTTATGGAGAGAAAATAAAGGAGGGAGTGTGGGGGCAAGGAAGTGTGGCCACGCGGGGGGAGGGCGGTGACAACAGGAGGGGTACTTTGAGAGGGTAAGGTGGGGTGGGGAGATCTGGGACTGAAAGAGCTCTGAAATACGGGGGAATATCTGGGGAAAAGGGGCTGAAGGGCAATACCCTGAGGCTCACCGAGCAGCACTGCTCCCCTCCCTGTCCTCTCTTCCTGTCTCATTTGGAGTCAATGGCAACCAGGAGGGCTGAGCAGTGCTGGAAGCCAGAGATAACTATAAACACAAACTGAGGTGCCAAACTTCAGGTGCCGCATCTCCATGCCCCCACTGTCTCCATTTTAAGTGAAAGCCATCCTCGCCTTGAATGAAGCAGTTCTCCTGAGGTGACCATTCTCAGAGCAGCAAGACAGACTCCTGGCTCAGGAAGAGCCAATGGGACCCAGACTTGGTGCTGCTCATTTGCACCGGCTGCTCCTGCTCCCTAGGCGCCCACATTCATAGCATCACAGAATCATTAAGGTTGGAAAAGACCACTGAGATCACCCAGACCAACCGGCAGCCCACCCCCACTGCACCCACTGACCATATCCCTCAGTGCCACATCCATGCACTTCTAGAACACCTCCAGGGATGGTGACTCCACCACCTCCCTGTGCATTCCTGCAGCCCCAGTAAGTTCATGGCTCTGGGTGGGAATCACCTTCCTGCTTCCACGCTCAGCCCTGTAGCCAGGGGAGATGCTCAAGCCCTTTGACAAGGAGTGGATTCCTGGGGCTAGCTGCGCTCACGGCAGGAGATCGGGTGCTAGTCAGTAAATCCTAGCTGGGTTTCAGTAAAATTGCTACCAAGCTTAGATTGGATGAACTCGGGAGTATTTGCAAGAGGATGTGGAGGTAAATGACACAAAGAGAAACCCAGGAAACGACTGTACCTGCAGAGCTCGGGAAGCCTGGAGGCCAGGGCTGGGGCACTGGTGGGGTCTGGTGCTCCCAGGCCTTTCTCAGCGTTTCCACGTGCTGGCTGAAATCCTCACTCCCTCCTGCGAGTCATCCGAGGCTCCATCAGAAGCAGCCCTGCTCAAACTGCGGAAGTTTTTTTGTCTTCTGGGAAAAAACAGTCAGAAGTAACTTTGTCTGACTTGGACAGCAGGAGGACAAACATTTTTTTTACAGTTTTATACGCAAGCTTTACAAAACTACATCGAGTGCTCAGGCATAACAATGCAAAGAGCTTAGCTGCCATCTACGTGCCCAGGCCTCCAGCAGAGTGCCAGGGGGTGTGGAAGTCACAACCCTGTGGGCTCCGTGGGGCTCAGAGCCGAGCAGCTCAGCGTGGATGTGCTCCTGCTCTGGGAAAAAATGTGGTCTGACACACCTCAGTGTCACCTCCGAGGGGAAACTACTTACTTATTAATAACGGTGCCGTTAGAGATGGTTTTCACACAGATCTGGGAGATTAAATAGGGGAACTACGTAAGGAAACCTCCGGGCCAAACTCACCTAGCACCAAGACACGCAGACACACAGGCTTTGCAGTGACTTAAAACAGTTTAATGTAATTCCAAGACAAAGTGTGATTACATTTCTACACATATACAATATGCATATGTGAGTTTACAAATTCTGATTAATAACTCGTTTCACCTCAGAGACCGAAAAAATGATCAAAAAGAAACCGTGAATAACAAGCTATAACATAGTTCACCACAACGGGACCTCCTTTCTCACCCTACAGTTAGTAATATTACAATTAAAATAACTATATTCTTCTATAATGTATTTTCTGTTAAAATCATCTCATAAATTTACAATGCTATTATTAGTTTCCAAGACTAATATAAATTCACTCCATTTTTCTACAACGAAAATGATTATTAATTAGAAGCACACAACGTCATGATGAAAAACACAAGCATTTTCTTTTTTTTTTTCTTTTTTTTTTAGTAGCAAGAACTTGATTGGTTAAGAATTAGTTTTCTTGTAAAACATTCTAAAGCCAAGTAAAATATCCATTCTTATAACATACCTATAATATGAGACTAAGGAATAGGTTACATAGAGGTCTACAACACATCAGTTTTTTTTTATTATTTTTTTTGTCGATTTTTTTCTTTAAAAGAAGACGCATTTACCAAAAAAAGAAAAAAGAAAGAAGGAAAAAAGAAGAAAAAAAAAAGGAAAAAAATCAAACCAAAAAGGAAAAACAAAGAGAGAAAAAAAATAAAGGGACGATTCACAGAGGAAAGAAGCGGTACACAAGAAAATACTGTCGCACACAATAATTTTCACAAAGATTAACATGGATTAACACTCTCATTACAGAAACCGTACAGTGAAGGAACACAACGGCTCAGGGCTTTTGTGGGGTATCTGGGCTGAGATGATGCTGTAGAGAAAGAACCATACGAGATGCAGAGCCGGGCAGGGGCATCCCACCCTCCCCCTCCCTTGCAGCAGTGACTGTATTTCACAGCTTTTCCTCCCCTCTCTCCCCCCTTATTAATTTTGGTGCAGTGTTCACTAACTTCCACTTTCCATCCAGCCCTGCGAGCAGCCAGAAGGTCCCAAACGCTCCCCCCCCTGCTCCCCCACTCCTGCTTTTAAAAGGATTTTACCATTTGGAAAAAAAAAAAGTTTCACAAATTTGGTTGGCTCTTAACTACCTGGAGTCAAGCCTCGACCACTTCCCAGATGCCCCTCTCTCTTATCTCTGTCTCACTCCCTCTCTCACTCTCTCTCCTTTAATAAAGCTATTAGTTACACTTCCCCTCCTTTCAGAAATTGGATTTGGTATAGAAGATACAGGCTACGTTCTGGTTCTGCCCAAGTAGAGTCGGTACCCAAAAAAGCCTTGGTTTCTCTGTTGGTGAAACATGGGATGAGATCCTTTTTTACACCTGAAATGGTTGTGCCCTGCGATATCCATGGAAGTCTCACTTTGAGAAGGATATAGAACAGAAATGAACTCAAATAAAATACAAAATCAAACACAGAAGGAATAAAAAGGGAGGGGGGGGGGGGGGGGAAGATCCAGAAGTGTTGTATGTAAGCACACAATGTGGAAGCACCACAGAAGCCTGTTACTTCCTTTCTGAGGGCAGCAGTGCTACATGTAACCAGCAAATTCTATGGGATGTGCATCTCCAGTGGCGGAAACCCCTTCTGGATTGACAAGCTGCAAGCCAAAGTATTCAACAGGACTCTGCCTCCTCCACTCCACCGTGCTGGTGCTTGCGGGTCTGACCCCAAGAAGAAGAGGCCAGGCAGGTGCCAAGGGCAGCTGTACGCCTCGGTTGAGGAAGAGGGCACACAGTACCTTTTTGCCCAGTAGACATTTTTACCGTGTTCATTGGTTACTCGAGTGGCAGAACACAAAAGACTAAGCCAGACAGCTAAGTGAGACAGTGCTGACGGGAAAGGACGTTGGCTAAGAAAGCAAAGCTGACAAGGGGATGGTCGATGCACTTTGTATTTTGGGTACTGGTTCAAAATGTCTCCGTGGGGGTAAGCACTGCTCATAATAACGGGGTGAACAGACAAAAGCCAAATTACAGCATTGCCTCTGAGTGGCTGTCACACACTGAACACACACACACACACACACACATACACACACACACACAAAACCAAAGTAAAACAGGAAATTGCTAACTCAGGAATTAATAATTTGGCTAATGATTTACCAACAGTACAATACGATCCTTCCTTTGAATATCCTTCATTCTCCTTACATGGGTATCTTCATCCAGATGAGAATCCTACAAAGAACAGTGACTTTGGAAGTACTGCGCTCCCTGCTTCAACCCAAGGAGTTCAGTAAGGTACGTAATCTAAACGAGCACGCACACAGCTTATCTCTTGGACTACACGTGCTAAATCTGCAGAGTGGGTGGAGTGTCTTCTCAACCAGACTTTGAAATACAGTGGATTACTTGATCTCTGTAACCGACTTTCCAATACTATGTTATATCTCCAAACAGAATATACATATTAAAGACACACTTGTACTTTTCCATTTTTAAAGGGCAAAATTAAGAAGAGGCAGCTGTATTGAGTTTTTGAAGGTGTCATTTACAAACACAAGATTCCCCTTAAAAAGTACCAGTTTAAATGTAAACTATAAAACACTGTAATAACTATAAAATGTCGCCAGAAAACTGTTTAAGTAGCCACAGTCTATTATTCAGTTCATATCGGTTTAAAATGTGACTCATTAAATATCTTCTAGAAGGCCGAAGCATTTTACAGTAGCTATAAACATATATACTTACATGTGCATTTAACATCACAATTGATTAAAATACATAAAAGAGTAATCTATTCCTTGGTTTAACTTTCTCACTTTAAAGATTCACTGTCGTCAGAATCCACTCAAGCAACAATGACCAGGGTGGGCATTTATCGCTATTCCGCCCATACAGAGTTTAGAGTCTTTGAATCGAAGTTCAAGCTGGCTACATGTTTTCAGAAAGGCTAAAACCAGGATGAATGCCCACATTTGAGGTAATTATTGCCATTAGGTCACAGTTTGCGTAATATAAGTGTATCTAAATCCTTCCGTAAAAAAAACCCGAGGGTACCCCGCGCTCTGCTGGGCCAGCAGCCGGAGTCCTGGCCGGTGGGGTCGCTTCCAAAGGGGCCAATGGTCCCCGAGCACCACAGCTGCCAGCTGACTGAGAGCCCAGGGCAGCAGCGAGCCTGCAGCGAGCCAGTTTGGAAACAAAGAAAGGAAAAACAACAACAAAAATGAAACCGGGAGGTGCCATGAAAGAGACAGATAACATTTCTGATCAGAACTCCAGACCACAGCTTTTCTGTCTTATTCCTTTCCAAGACTTGCTGGGAAAAAAAAAAAACAATAATCAAAATCAAATCTAATTAAATACATCGGCGTTAAATGTTAACTCTACGCCAGCACTGCGAAAACTCCTTGGCTGTGTTCTGAAAGTGGGATAAGCTTTGCTTTGCTCTGAGCATTGTTGCCCCATTGCTTTTCGTTTCAAAGAAGAAACCTTGTTCTAAAGAAAAGAAAAAAAATAAAATAAAGAGAAAAACAAAACAAAACAGAACAAAAAAGAACAAAACAGAATCCCTGGCTGTCAGAAGTACACGCAAGTATTTACAGGTCTGTGTGAGTCTGCACACGGTTCCCCTCACAGCAAAAGAGTTAAGAACAGAGATGTCACAATATTTATCAGTGCAGTAAAAAATATCATTTTTGGAAAAAAAATATACCTTTAGTATTGCCTTTCTTAGATTAACTACGATAAGCAAAAGATAAAAACAAAACAGAACAAAAAAAAACCCAACAAAAAACAACTTTATCCTCAAACACACACATAACAGTTTGTTATAGCAGCACTGCTAAAACTGGAAGGACAAAGCTAACCCGTAAATGAGAAACAGGAGTTTCAAACTAGAAATGCAGACAGCCAACCCTCTGAGTATGCTTTGTTAAGACTGATGAGGAGCCAGGCTCATTCATGCTTCGGATCTCGCTCTTGACACTGTAAACGCTCTGACACACATCCTTCCACTCACCGTGCTTGGCAGTCAGGGCCCAGTATGGCTCCCACAGCCCTCATCCTGCATGCTGCCACATGCGCCCACCACTCCTGTGGGCCACCAGCCACCCTGGGGAGAAGCCACCTCCAGCACCGAGCCCCATGCTGGCAGCTCTGGTCCACACAGCACCTGGACTGGCTTCAGCAGCCTACCCAGGACCGGTGCACCATGAGGCCCATGGAGCCCGGTGGCACAGATCCACCTCCACGCACATGGGACAGGCAGGATAACTTGCACAAACGGTAGCGGGCCACAGGTGGCAAGCGGGGACAGCATGTGCTCTTAAGAGCACTAGGGAGATTTTGGGACAAGGGGGTGATAGGACAGGTGTCAGGCATCCCATAGGACAGGAACGGCTACATCAGCAGGAAGAGGAAAGCCTTCCCATCCCATGTTTTCCCCACCCTGGGCTAAGATCACTTACACAGACCCCGTGTACAGGCACCTGTATCCAGCAGGCCTCTCCAATGGGCTGACTGTGGAGCTGTGGAAAAACACACTGCTACGTCCAGCACCTGTATTCAGCCCTGCAGAGACCTCACACTGCTACACTCTCTGGGGTCCGACCCACAGAGCAAAACCAGCATCCTACATCCAGAGCAAAGCATGCAGAGCAACCAGAAGCGTATTCCCACCAGGCAGCTCCCAATTTCAATGTCACACTGTTGCCACTGACACATCTTAATTAAGGTGAACGATAATGAGAGAAGAATAAAGTTTTTGACATCCCCTAAAGTTTAGGATAGCAGCAATATTTAGTGTGAGTTTCTCTGCTCATCAAGCTAGCTACTTGAGATAACAATAGAAACTTGAGAGAGGAAAAGTAAAAGAAGATGAAAGAGGCAATTCCACAGCTCGTCGCTGCTGCCTGGCAGCCGTGGCTCGGTTTGGTTTCTGTGCTGGGTGGGGGTCTCTTTCTCTCTCTTTTAAAAAATTTTCTTTGGTTAACAAAAAAGCTGGCTTTATCGCCCTTCAAGTTTGCAAAGGGAATTTCCCTCAAACCAAATTGCAAGACATCATCCCTTGAAAGTATAAAGAAGGAACACTGTCAGATAGAAGTGTCCCTTTCTTGGAATGCCTCAGGTATTATGACAAAATAGCTAGAGAGAGAAAGAGATCTGACAAGGCCTGATGTGTTGGTGCAAGCAAGCACCACCCTGCTGAGGAAGATGCGAATGCATTTGCCCTCTCCAGTGACCGGATTTGACCCCGTCTGCACTGGGTCTCCCATTCTGCTCAAGTCAATTGTTTTCCCCGCTCCCGTCCACCTTCTGGTTTCACCCCCAAGGAGAGGCAACGTCCGTGCTTCTTTCTGCTTCCCACATATGGAGAAAGCAAGATGAGACAATGTGGAAAGGGACCACCTTTCCATAGTGCCAGCCACTAGCCAACCATAACACTTCCAGCATCTAAACATTCGCCTGCTCTCTCAAGTTTCCACACAGTTCATTCCACACACACAAAGAGCACCAACCCAACCCAAACACACCAGTCCTGTTTCCTCCCCAGAGGACTCTGCAAGCAAAACAAGCTGGCTGTAACTACGTATGTGGCACTGATAGCATGGAAAGCATCATACGCCAATCATGTTTCCCCTGGGCCTACCAGTGTCACACCTCCATCCTATGCCTTCGCATGGGTGTGAGGGACGAGGCGTTGCTGCATCCCAACAGAAAACACAACTCTCAGCGCTGCAACACCACAGCAATTCAATGGTCATGCTGCTCATCCCCTGCCACCACTGTTCCTTCACCACACTTCTCCCACCTCTACAGCTGGCAGGTCAGCGACTCCACTGAGGGCAATGTTAACAGGTCACCTCCTCCAACAAGCATTGCTTCTGCTGCCCACGTGTGCCTCACTGCTCTGTCCAGCACCCCTGAAATCAGATTCGAGCCCAAGTGGGAGAGCAGGCCAGATGGGTATGCAGGGAAAACACTGTTAATACAACTAAAATGTGATTGAGATTACAGCCTTCCATGCTTCAACAGTCCTAAGCCAGAGAAGCACATAAGCAAGTAATTAACTCAAAGGGGTTAAGTCTATTCTTTAGCAAAGCACTCAGGTGCATGATTAAGTCTCTGCTGAAGTCCTATCATTTTTAAGGAGTTTAAATTCAGTCACTTCTTCCCCCCATTCTAACAGAGCAAACTGAAAATATAAATACCTACATTCTAGAGACTAGAATAGCTTAACAATAAGATTTGACAACAAATAATTATAAAAGAAGAAAAAATCTGCATCAGGGAAACAAAATGCCAACCAAGCATTCGTGAGCACCTGACTCATGTTCAGAGAGAAGGAGAGGCGAGGAACCTGCTCTCTGCGGCTGTCTTTTACCCACCAAAAACCTCCTGTGCATACCAGTGTTGTTCATCCAGTGATGGGACTGGGAGCCACCTGCCCTCCTCCACAGTGGTTCCTCTGCTAGTCCTGCTTTTGGGGAACTATCTATCTGCTTTTGCCTTTGGGAAAACCCGATCTTAACACGTAGCATGGCCTCGGGTGAGTTGTGAAGGCCACCTGATCATGGCCTGGAGCACACGGAGTCTTGATCTCCTGTAAGTGTCCAGTCAAACAAAGTGATCTTGAGCTAGATCCTAAGGCCCAAGGTCCCCACCTGCCTTTGATCCACCTCCCCTGACAGATGGTTAAGTTATCTGCTGTTTGGTTTTGGCCTCTGAATGAATGTTTCTGGACTTCTGAAATGCAGACGGGGAGTGGAGGACACCTCCTGCCCCTCCAGGCTGTCTCACAGAGCCGCACGCTCCCCCTGCAATTTCATTCTCAGGACAACCTTGTTTCCCCTTCCTCCTGCTGCGTTCACAAACACAGCAACCCTTCTGATGCCACTGATGAAGGGACATAAAATTAACAACAATAACAATACTAAGAGAAAAAAATAACACGAAGATTAAGGAATGCGTGTGCAATTAAAACCCAGAGTAAAATATAATAACAATAAAATAATAACAATAATCATAACAACCAATAAAATAACATTATCTTTCCTTTTCATGACACAAGCAGCATGACGCTCTCATTCCTGAACCAGTGGGACAGGAGAGGAATGCAACAGAATTTCAGAAAGAGAAAAGGGAATTATTTTTTTCTGCCCCAGATGAAATGGGGTGTGCTGTATTTTTCCAAAGGAAGGCGTAAGGTGCACAGACTGCTGGGAGATCGCATCCTCACCTACAGTATATTGAGCTGGAATGAAGGACAGGCAGGAAAAGGAAACCATACAAGGACAGCCCAGGAATCAGAGCTGGCAACCGGGGAGGTTACTTGGTGGTTTGCCAGAAGGCAACAGTCTTGTTGCCCCATCTGTGCGTAGCAGGATCCCCTCTACCAAGCCAGCCAAGCACTCACCGTAAGACAATGCATTTGCACTTGTCCTTCTGTCAGCTTTCCCCTCTTGAAAGGACCTCCTTCTCCATCACTGCCAGGAAACCCATCCCTCACCACTACGCCAACGAGCCTGCATCTTGTGGAACACTTAGATACTTCACGCTCTAGTTACTGGGAAACAAGAAGAGGAACTGAGCAGCCATGTAGACTTCAGCTTTCACATAAACTTTCTATCAAATTCTCTTCTCTCCTTCCTCCCAAGCCCTTCCGTACACAAGGGTACTCCAGAGACACTTCTAAATCCTGATGTAGCCGTGCAACTGCTGTTACCAGCAAACTTCCCTTGCTCCTTGCTCCTCAGCATGGAGGACACACACTACAGTGTGTTCCCAACTCTAGGGACACCCAACTGCAGGAAATCTTCCAAAGCAAGTTCAGGGGAAGGAGGGGAAACACATCCTGCCACAACTGTGTTACAGTGGGTAAGGCCCGATGACTCTTAATACTCTACCACTTAAGAAACCTGAGTTTGAATCCCTCAACTGGATTTTGCCATGCTTGCTTTGGAATCCCAATTTAGCCGGTTCCTGACCCCCTCCCATCGACAGACATGGGCTGAAGTGTTGCTCCCATTTCAAACACACAACCAGGACAACCTGATGATTCAGGAGGACTCTGTCCTTCTACTCTGCCATCAGCAAGCAACATGAGGATTCGATTTTAAGTGAGGAAAGCTGTTCTTCCAACTGGGAAGAAAGAGGGCAATCCACAAACACGCTTTCAGACTCTCTGGGAAGGGTGCTGGGTCTCACAAAAACCCGGTCCCATCCAGCCCATCCATGCTAAAGGAAACACCCTGATACACGTGCTTCCAGCCCCGACGAGCCTCCCCAACACCATGCCAACTGAGCTAAGATCGACGACGTGGGAAAAAAAACACCACCACCATCAGAAGAAGAAAATCAGCAATAACAACCCATAAAGAAAAAGAGCTGAGATTAAATTCCGACTAGCCTCAGTCAGTTTCTAGGAGTACCAGTGGAAGTAAACCCTTAAACCGCATCTGTAGTTCGGTAAGGCACTACGAGGGAATGATGTAAAACTAAGACTGTGACAGCTGTAATGGCTGTGCCGAGGAACACACCACAGAGAGAAGGCAGCATCTGCACACACGCACACGCACACACGTACATACATACCTGGACAATCACATTTCTTACATGCCTATGTTATATCACTTTTCTTTGTGCAATCACATTGAGGAATAATCTATTGGTATCGTTGAAGTTCAACACAAAAGAGTAAAAAGGGTGTATGACCTGTAGAGTGCTACATTCTACCGGGGGCAGCTAAAATGTCTCCTCCTATACTAAAACGGCTAGGGGTTAAAAGGAAAACTTCCAAATGAAACAAAATTAAACAAAACTGAAATCCGACATACATTAGTAGAGTTCTCATTTAGGAACAGCATTTCTCAGGGATTTATCCAGCGTGTTTGAGGAAAGGGAAAAAACAACCCCATCGCTTCTGGTCTCAACCAGAGCTGCGTGGCTTGTTTTGCCCACATATGTTTAAGCAAATCGGCGTTGGATCAGAATTTAAGAGCACTGAGACAACACTTCCTCTTCCTCCCCCCTCATCCTCCTTCAGCCATTTTCTGTTTCCAGAAAAAACCCAAAGCCCCACGTGTGCTTTGGGATACAGAGAACACAGCCAAAAACGGGGCAAACCCCTTTGAAATGCTGGATAAATCCCTAATCCATATACCTACCGAATTAAATGCCTAATGGATTTTATTTTAGGTGTTCTGGACAACAAATTTCTAAATGTAGCTCACTATTGGATGAAAATAACCTTTAAAAGTCTATTAGTGAAGTTCTTCAGTAACACAGGACCCGCTGGAGGGTCCTTCTGCTTCTCTCTCTCTCTCTCTCTAGTTTGGTGCAGAATGGTTGGTTTGTTTTGTTATTTTTTGTGGTTTTATATTTTTTCTGTTCTTTTTTTTTCCTTTTTCTTTTTTTTTCTTTCTTTTTTTTTTTAAATAAAAAGTGTAGAATTGGTTCTCCCCCTTCTTTCCTTTTTTCTCATTTCTTCCTGAAAGTCTCCTCCGTTCAAGTTTCCCGCCAGCCTCCTGTTGCATTGCTATTTGTCATGTTCTTCAGTACAAAAGCAGCCGCCTCACTCCTCCGCGGCGGGTGCGTCTCTCGCTCCTTATTCCAGTGTTTAGATGTAAGGGTACTGGTTGACCTTGGTGGGGCTCAGCGGGTATCCAGTGTAGACTGTGGAGGCTGGAGAAGCACTGATATAGGTCTGATGGGCAAACTGAGCCTGGTACTGACTCGGGTGGATGGTGGGTGAGGGCAGAACCCGCGGGCCCATGCTGACGGGGACTTGGTGGACGATGCTGGCGGGGTAGGTGGTGTGCTGCACGGCGTGCCGTGCAGACCCTTGGGAGGCCACCAGGTGAGCGACGGTGCCCGTGGAGCCCAGGGCGGCCGGGGTGGTGTATGTGTAGAGGTGGGGTTGAGTGGGCAGGTGAGCAGCGGCAGCCGCGGCCAAATGAGGATGAACTGTTCCGTGGCTGGGACTATTGTGCGGGAAAGAGTACGGGGCCTGAGCTATCGTTGGAGTGATGTAGGCTTGCTGTCTCCGGTGACTCCCTGTGCGATCAGTCGTGATGTGCTGCTGGGCCTGGATAAAGACAGCAATAGTGATAACTGGTTACAAGACAAGAGACGGCTCTTTACACCCTCAGTGGGGCCTGGGCCCTGCCCTGTGAAACCGGGACAGCCTCGGGAAAGTCCCCGGCCCTTCTCCGAACACCCTCAGCATCACCAGTCTTCCCTTGGGAACAGGAGGTGGCAAAAGGTCCCTCCCAAGCCTAGCAAGACCCTGTAGCTTCATATGTTCACCGCAATGGCCTCCAAAAGGATAGCAGAGTTCCCTGCTGTGAGCCGTGACCTGCTGACACAGCTCCCACGGAGACCCAACCTCGGACGCCTGGGTCCTAAGAACACTTCCACTACTCCAGTCACTCGTAGGACACACAGCTTTCATTACTGAACTCACTGATGATGTAATACAGTGCATGGATATCCCAAGGGAATTAAATCACCTAGCTACGCCTGGAACAGGCAATTTATTTTTGTTCAGTTTGGGTCTTTTGAGGTTATCGTTTCCAGGATAAGTAAAATAACTGCTCTATTTTTTAAAGATAAACCCCTCTGCTCGTTCAGATCCTGCAGATACCTGGCACCCTCATCTAATCGGCCATAATTAGTTTAGCACAGGCAACTTCTTGCAGTGGGATGGGAACAATTTTATCTTTTTTTTTGCACTGAGCAACAGTGCCGTGGAATTCTATCCATCATTTGTAATTATGGCATAGCGAGAATATTAACCAAAAAAGTAGGAATTAGAAGGCAGGAAGGGCAGCACTCTGCGTTATTTCCTTCTAGTTTTCCAACCCTTTTCATCCTTTCAAGCGCTCCCTGTGCTGTCATTGTGGTTTAAAATGTGGCAGCCACACCTCTCCTCTCCTCTTGGAAAGAGCATCCTACCCACTTCTCCATTTTTACTCGCTTTCATTTCAAGCTAGCATTTCAGATTTCAACTAAATTTTGAGGGGAGGGGATGATTTTCTCCTACAAGTTATTTTGGTTTATATCAGTTCTGCTCTGGAAGCAAACAGGCACTGTCCTCTGAGCTCTCCAGATATTTTCCTCTGGAAACGCTGGTAACTGCTGTAACTTCCCTACTCATCACCTCACCTCAGGGAGGAGAGAGGCCTCAGGTGCAGTCCATGAAAAGGGCATTATTTAATGAAGCTCCCGGGGAGCCCCCTGGGCATTTTGATCACAGACCATGAAACATCTTGAGAACTGCCTGATGCCAAGCAATGGGATTTTATCCAGATCTCAGCCCAAATTTATCATGGAATGGATCAAACTCATTATGCAACAAGAGGTCACGTTTACGCTTAGAAGCTCTGTTTTGCCTTGTCACATCTGATGAGGCCTTCTCTCAAAAGATTATGCTTACCTATAACTGCAGAGGCTTCAGACTTTCCTACACGGCCCCGTTTCACTACCTGGTGTCTGAGACACTGCACCCTCCTTCTCTTACACTATTCCCACTCACATTCTTAGATCATCTGGCTCCCAAACACATGTTAAGAATACTGCCAGCCCACTCACAGCTGGGATCTGCACTGCCTCTACTGCCAGAGCTAGAAGATCAAGCTCTGCAATTAAGCTGAAATGAGTCCATCAACCTCAACATGAGGCCCAACTATCATTAGGTTAGAACAGGACAGCCCACGCTGGAGGAGCAGTGGGTTGCAGCTGGGTGACGTGCCACCAAAATCGGTCTCAATTGACTTACCTGGCTTAGATTAAGAGGCTGCTGCTGCTGGAAATGTGCTCCTGGTCGCTGCTGCCTATAGGCAACGGCTCCAGACGAGCTCCCTGAAGAGTGACCGCTGGTGGAGGTCACGGTGCTGGAGGACTTGGACTTGTAGGAGGATGAGTGGTGACTGGTGGTGACTGTGCCAGGAAAGGAAACACATTTGTAGCTTATATCACATTCTTTAATTGCTCACCCTACCTTTTCCTCACTGAGTCTCCTCCAGAGTGGCTTTGAGGAGGAGACATAAAACAGAAGTAGGATAAGAAAAGGGTTTCTCTTAAGAGATACATCTCAGCAGTGCTTCTTATACTCAAACCAGATTGTCATCCTAGAGGCAGACAAGCAGACTCGACATTTGGACCCCAAACTGGGCCCGAAGAAGGCTTTAAAGATCTTTCAGAAGTGTGAGAAACTGTTCTGCCAGTAGAACTGTACGATGCAGGTACAAATCCCAAAGAGAGAAGGAAAGTATACTGTGCACAGCATAAAAACTCCCTGGTTTGACTGACCTCATGGTGAGCAGGAAGGGAGGGAGAGCGAGCTAGTGGGGAACTCACCCTCTGAGCCTTCACATTCACCAGCAGTGCATCAAAAGAAAAGACTGCCAAGAAGGGCAAAGCCAAGCTTCCACATAAGCCCCTTTTCAACACATTATACTATCTAATACTGCAGAGGCTCTGGACGAGCAAACCTCATCAGTCCATACTGAAGATGCTGGGGAATTGTTCTTCCCAGAAACGTCAATACGTTCGGATGAAAATGCACATGTGTTTTCAATTTCTTATGTGTTGTAAAGTAAACCTATGGAAAGGCAGGGAAGCAAAGGTTCACACTTGCATTCGGGAGCCTTTCATGTCAAATGTTGAACTAAACACTGCACTGTGGTCTTGCACAGAAGTAACTAGGAGTAACACTTGCCCCCGTGACTCCTGAATGTACCAAGGCACATAAGTAATGCAATAGGGCTCCCAAGAACAGATGTGTCACTTGAGAGCAGGGCAGGAGCACGGTTTCTTTGGAAAACAAAACAAACAAACAAACAAAATGAAACCGAACAATGAGATTCTTCCAAGATAAATCATTTATTTCTTACTAATTTTCTTGACGGAAGAGGTGCAATTTACCTGGTGCCAGGCTATCACACTCTACCAACACCTCACTGGCCTGGGTTTTCAGTGGTGGCACGATGATCGTTCGGGGGTTCCCACTGCAGTGAGTCTCTGGAACCCCTTTGGTGTCGTAGGAGTTCCCGTTGTTCTGTCCTGCACGATGTTGCACGGCGTAAGGGCTGTTGTTGCTGGAGGAATCAGAGTAGGGGGAATCATGCACAGTGACACAGCTGATGACGTTCTTCCTTTGCTTGGACAAGGTGCTGGAACACAAGCACACAAATGGAAATAGTGAATGGAAAGCTAAAGACTTGGAAGACACCAGAAGACTCTGCCCACGGCAGGCAAGCTCTCCAGAGGCAAAGCACACCCTGCAGTCCTTCACCAGTTGGAGGCTGCTTATGCCGAATTCTGGGCTTCAAAACTCACTCATTACTATTCTAGGGAAGCCTTTGTGGAGGTCAAGGAGTGAGTAAGACATTGTGGATATATCTTATATTCACACTGCTTAGAATAGCACTGAATCAGACTGCCAGATTTATTTTTGGACTGCTTTTTATATACGTGTGCAGTAGAGACCCAGCAGTTATACTATGCTTTGTTGCAAGTCTCACCACCCACGCAAAAATGTGGTGGTTTCTCCCAGCCTTCCAGCAATGATTTAATAATAGATGTTACGAATTTTCATGATTAAATCTCATGAATCTCCAAAATACACTCTTTTCTATTTACTAATATATTAAGTGGGCATATATTTTCAAGAAGAATTTGAAGCTGGGGAATGAACAAATTAAAAACAAGCAAAGCATGTGTCGCCATATAGAAACCTTCCATTTTCTTTTCCTTTTCCAAATAAGCACTGGGCCTCCTGGCTCTCACATAGATTATCAAGGTCCTGCTGTAGCTAATCTATCTATGACATCAAAAAAGTGATTAAAAAGGAACATCAACACTTCCAAGATTAGTGCTAGAAGTTCATTATACCAGACTGCACGAGTACGATTGGGATTTGCTCTGCTATTGTGTCTAATTACTCCTGATGGTTTCTCCTTCCTGTTATGAGCTTGTTTAGGGAGAGAAAGAGAGAGTAAAAAAGAGGAGGGAGGAAGGGGGATAGCGAAGATTTGCTTAAATGGCTCACATCCTTGACAGTGCGCAGACCCTGACTACAGAAAATAGCTGCTATGTTTCACTGATTGCATTATGTTGTTATGGCAACTGAAGTTTTTAAAATGATGAAAAGAAATGGATAGCACATAAAAAGCTAAGTAATTAGGCTTAATGGTGGAAACAGCCCCAACAGAAACAGAAATGCCATGGAGAAAAAGGAATCCAACTCTTAACTTCTTGAGTGCACACTTTACAAAGAGAGAGATCCTTTTCCCATTGAGTCTCATCTCTGTTCTCTCCCTCTGGCTGTGACAGTCCAGGTCAGAGCTGATTAATCTGGCCTTGGCCTGTGATGGGGCCAATTGCTCTCTAGACTCAGCGTCACTTCTTATCCAGGGAAAGATGGAGCTTATACTGAAAGCAGTTCCCTTTCAAGGGCATTTTTTGCCTGATTTGTTATTTACAGTCCTAAAGGATCAATGATGGGTTCTCTCCAACCGTCCCAACAGCATTCACAAACTGCAGCTCACCAGGACTTGTGGCCAACAGCTATCTTTTCCATTAAGGAATGCCTTGAAGTGCTGCATTCACAAACAAGTGACCATCACACAAACTTCTCCTGAGTTTTCCAGCACAGTCCTGGCATGGCTCAAAGAAGTCACAAAACCACGCTGTTTTAAGCACTGTGAAAAATACCTCACGGGAGGCCCCGGCTATCCTAAGGCACTGACACTTAAAACAGGGCAGACAGAGAACGAGGGGAAGCTGCTGCACAAGAATCTGAAAGCTGAAAGCAATGCTTGCAAAGCTGGGACCTTTCGGATGGATAAGGTAGATGACAGCGAACCCTTGTACTCTGGCATTCCTTAAGAAGCTGAGGAGTGCTGGATTAGGAATGAAAAGAGCAACAAGCCACCTTAGATGGATAAGTACCTTTGGCAAAGAAAGATATAGTAGTTTGGATATGGTGCTACAAAAGAAGAATATTAAGCCAATAAAAATGACTAATATTGCATCAATATTCCTCTCTCCTTCAGTAGAAATGCCTGTAATCATACATTTATGAGTATCCACACTGCTTGCCCTTTGCAGCTACCCTTGGCTGCCAGTTGGGAAGAGAGATATATTCTCTACCTCTGACAGTTATTACATTTTATAAAGAAAAATCAAGTCACTTAAGAGTTTTCTGACAACTGATAAGGATAAGGTCTAGCTATTCTTTTACAGACCCTTCCTTGCAAAAGGGGCTGAGCTACTGAACTGGAAATACTTGCTCTCAGCTGATGCTTGACATGGGAAGGGCTGAGCTGCAGAACTGGAAGGGCATTTTTCTGCGAAATCAGTGATACTGTTTTAGAATGGGCATATTTTTCACCGACTTGACTGAAGGTTTGCCAAAGCAGACGCCATGAGGAGTCTTCTTCAAAATAGTATAGCTCCTTGGTTACACGAAGAAAATCTTCAGTTAAATAAGTGACCCAAAACCCAAACCTTCCAAGAGAAAGAGACCTTAGCAGAATATTAAGCCCATTTCATGGATGAAAACCCGAGAAGGACCTGAGCTATGGCCCTGCCAGAACTGATGCAAGTGCTTAGCACAACTAATATGTGTTGTTCCACTGAAGTCAGCTGGACTATTCCCGTTAATGGAGCTAAAGCACATGGGTAAATATTTGCAGGATTAGGGCCAAAGTGATTAGCCTTTTGATTCAGCAGGCCGCATCATTTCAAGTGCAAGAGGAGTTCCATCGGAAGCAGTTGGATTTCTTTTCTTTAGGAAAGGAAGCAACTGCACTTTATGTTAGAGAATGCAGAGGAGTCAGTCGGGACTATTCACACGCTTGGAGTTAGGCACCTGCTGTACCACAGCCTGCCTGAGAGATTAAGAGTGGGAATTTCAAAAGCATCAAAGGCCCAACTCATGCTGAAAATCAGTTGATTCACAGGCTTAAAGATACACATTAAGCTGAAACAGGGCTTTTGAAAACTCAGCCCAGAAGAGCTAGTATTCCCCCTTCTCAAATCCTTGCTAACCGACAACTGCACACCTTTCAGCTCCCTCTGAAGACTCAGCTCCTCTTCCCACCTTGCAGAAATGCAGTTATCTGTGTGGGGTCCAGGCTCATGTACTGCCTTCCCTGCTCACAAACTATCAGGGCTGAGAGCTTTTACCTGTTGACACAGCACCTGCCTACTCAGCAAGCTTACTGGCTTCCTATAACTCAGCTACAGCTTTTGGGGACGTTTGTGCTTACACAGAAGAATACTATTAAAAATGTTGCCCCCCTTCATATTAAGCTCAATCCAACCCTGGTAATTGCTTTCCCTCCTGCAAGCACAGTAGCAGCAGCATACATGATTTAGTAGTGCTGAGAGTCGGCATGTGCTCCTGGTCAGCCTGTGTGCCTGCCTGCTTTGTGTGGGTAGGTGTATTTTAATTTTCCAGATGAGGGAGAGGGGGAAATATTACCAAAATGGCACCAAATCCGTCTGCACAGACTGAAAAGCAGTAAGCTGTGGAGGCTTTTTAACCCTTAGTGGCAGGAGCTGTGTCCTCCCTTTCAGCAGCTGGAAAAAGCACTGCTATGTAAGCTTACTAGTTTACAAAAAGCAGCCCATTCCCACCCAGTCCTGAAGGGCTTGAGCTCAAACTTGGACACGAAGCAATGCACGTTCACTGAATGTGCAGACACAGAGCAGGAAAACACCCTCAATACAAAACAGAAGCAAACCTCAAGAGACAGCTCTCCAGCATAAATCACCTTCATGAGTGCACAGTGCACTCACAAGACGTGGATCTTTATTCCCCACAGTAAGGTAGGACTTCAAAGAAAAACCTGATGGAGGAAAGAGAAGATACCTCGTGCACAGGTACAGGGGCAGGAATGAAGGTGGGCATCCAAGATGCTGTTAATTGAGAGGTGACAAAGGCACATTCGGATGCTGAAAAGTAGAATACTTTTCAGCATCATACCAAGAAGATACTGAATTAGGTGCTAAAGCTACATGGACAGTGTCTAAGTAATGAAGGACACAGGTAACAGCAGTTGTTGCAAGTTAAGAGGAGATGATTTCTACTTGTAAAAGGCCCAGCTCAAAATCTTGGTACGTGACAGCATAACACAAACAGGATGTTTTTTACCCCTGAAAATCTTGAGTTCCACTAGAATCTCAGAAAAAAAACAACAAGTGGAGTCTAAGGGGGGCAGGCTTCAGTGTATGGTTCACACGCAAGGTTGCAAGCCCTTCAGAGCAGCTGAAGCTGCAGCAGCAGCAGCCTTCTGGCTCTCAAGGTCACTGTGATGGCCTTTGAATTGGTGTGCAAGTACACCACAGTATGCTAGCTTTTCATCACACAAATTCTGTTCCAGTTATCTGAAAACTTCAGAGTATGAAACTTTTGAGTTCGTTGCTCTGGAATAATCCACCTATTCTAAGAAAGTATAGAGTCAGCCAATAAAAACTCACACCACCACTGCAATCTCACTCTTCACATCAAGATCTTATGCCATGCATAGCTCAGTGTTGAGAACATACCCCTCCCTGTGAAGTTCAACCTCTTTCCTGACCTATTAATCTGCTCTCACTTTCTTTGTGATGGTATGAAGTATTTATCTAGTACTACACCGAGGCCATTTTATTAGGGTAAATAGCTACATGCTGCAGCTATTTATGTCAAATATACTGAATTGCTTAGCAGGTTGTAAAGGTCCTGCTGCTGATGGTTTGCTGAGAGTGCTACTGTCTATCTCTTATTTTAGGCATTAGCTGCATGTTGGTGTGTCTTCTGGAGAAGGAAGGCAGCAATCTTTTTACCAGATGACTGTGGTTAGTCAACGTATTGCTATGCAGAGTCGGTCCATTACCATGCACAGCATAACATAGCCACAACAGGCTATGGGGTCACTCAGCTCCAAGCAGTATTTTGACCCCCACATACACATCAGCAAGTTGGCAAAAACACCTGGTTTATGCCTGCCAGCAATTTCAGTGTGTAAGGGGAACGAATGCCCTCTGAAGTACACTCTACCACCACTGCGATAATGGAAACAAGGCAAATAACAACTCACATCAGCTCCTGCTCAGTTGTAAGACTCACAAGGAGACTTTGTTGCATAGTTTACCACCTTAAGGAAAAAAAAAAAAAACCCTGCAAGAATTCTGTGGCACTGAAGACACTGATTACTGTGATGGAAAGGCAAGCTGAAGAGATGTGATAATACCAGCAGCAGAGCAGAGGTTCTCCTGTCTCTTTTAGGTATAAACTAGGTAAAAATAATTTCATTCAGTCAAAATATTCCCTTTTCATTTTGACTGTTTCAATTTTTTTTTCCCTAATTGCTTTCCGTTTGAAAGAAGAAAAAAAAAAATCCAGGAAACCAGAAGTCTTATTTCTCAATTAGTTAATTCCCAGACACTTTCTTCCCCATTAAAAAATAGTCAAAATTTTTTGCAATTTTGAAGCCCCCTAGATTTCACCGTGTTGGGGATATTACAAAAAAAAAAAAAAAAAAGCAACAACCAAGACAACAAAACAGTGAAACACCTCAGCATATCCTGCAAAATGCCTGATTTTTTTTTTAAACCAGAAATCTGACCCTGCAAATCTTTGACCTTAACAATAGGGATAGTTCCTGTGGAATTGTACCCGAGGTCTCTCCTCTGTATTTTCTGCCTGGGTGCAGGGACAGGGCCCAGTAGATGGCCCCCTCTGACAAGGCTCCACTGAGCAGGTCCCCCAGAGCCCATCTTGCACCACGTCCTCAGCGCCTTCAAACAAGGGAACCACAACATTTTCAGATGACTATTGATTTTAAGAAGATTACAACTATACTCATCACCAGTGCAAAATAGAGCTGAGGAAAGAAGGAGAAGAATGCTGGCCTGCCTGCTCTGCTGTCTGCTACTGCCCAAACACTCTACGTGAACAGCTGTGCTTTTCATTAGGTAGGGGAAAATACTGCCCGTATCACACAGAATTCTTCACATTTTTCTTTTGACAGTAAAAAAGGTTGCTTCTTCTGTACTAGTAAAGCTCTCTGGTATTACTCTGGTAATACAGAAAGGCTTTTCTGTCAGACTAAATCCAAAGCACTACAGCAGGATCATGTTTTATCAGCACTGCCCATCTTTTTTGAACTGAGACTTACAAACTCTCACATCGTTGAACCATCTCCTACTTCTCACAGCCACAAGCAGCTTTAATCTCTCTTCACTGAGCAATCAGTAAAGCAAACATTTTAGACTTGTGGGTCAAAGAGAAATTTGTAAACCCATAGGAAATAAGAGAAGGAAGTGCTGCAGCAAATTCAGGAGTGGATCCAGCTCCAATGAGGTTAATGCAAAGACACCACTGCAATCAACAAGATGGGATCAGGCTGTTCACTCTGACTGATCAACCGCCATTTTATTTCCCTACCCTAATCCAGGAAAGATAATATTGTTAAGCTGTCGCTCGGAACATGTTTCAAGTCATTCCTTACTTTTCACCCCATACCCATAGCTATTACCCAACAGAATAACATCTGCATAAAAATGAGTGCGACAACACATTCTTTGCACGGTTTCAAGTTAGACTCAGTTGCAGATTCTGAACATCTGGGCACCTGCTACCATAAGGCATGTACCTCACTGGTACAACAACAACATGTAAAAAAACTAGGAGGTGCTTTCCCAAATGATATGCTTTCAAGGGAAAAAAGCAAACAAACTCATCTTAGGCAGGGGCAAAGTTTATTGCCATTAAGTGCTGACTGAGCTTCCTTGAATGAAAGCGAGTCGCTTTTACTCTGGCTGAGAATCTGGTCTTGCATCTACCCAGGTCAAAAGGCCCTGAGCACGCTGATTTCACTCTCCCTGAGATCTGAATCCAAAATTCTCACTGTGGACATGCTGGTCTTTCTTTCTGTCTCTGCTCCTAATTCTCCACTTGCTCTTGCACAGACAACCTTATTGACTCTGGAATTCCTCATGTCCAAGCAAAATGACCTTACTTTGCTTAGGAGTTAAATCTAGCTCTTCAGCTTTGGCCTTCCAGGAATGCTGTACTCCTGGCACTCTGTATAGGTATGCCACATGGATACAAAAAGTAGCCAGGTATCTCATCCTAGCCAGGAATGTGTCCCAAATATGTTTTAGTAATATGAAAACCACTTTGTTTAGATAAGTCTGGCCCAGAACCACTTTCCTAGCCCCCTACCAGACCTTGGTCAAACACTTGAACACTCTAAACTCCCAACTTGATTTCCAGACATTCTCCAGAACTTTGTTCTGCCTCTCCCCCTGCAGAGGTGCTGAGTGAAGTAACTGATCAGGTCTGCAGCCAATCTGAGGTGGAAGAGACAACTGTAAGACTAGGTGGCCACAGGATTGAAGCTCTTCCTTTCTCCTCACTGCAGGTTCAAGACAATACCCAGATGGTAAAAATGTACTTGTACATGATCTCTCAAAGCCTGGGACCACAGCACCATGATGTTGCAAATAGCTTCCCTAACTCTTGAGACAGATATCTGCCTTCTTCTTATAGCCTAGCTTCACAATCTTAGTTTTCAGCAACTCTTTTATCTTGTTCTCCTTTTCCTATAAGAGCTCTAGAAAAGAGGACTCCTTATTTAGAGGACTCCTTTATTTCCAGTCCCAATTTCCACTCTGAGCTCTATCTAAAAATTTCCAAAAATATACTTTTTTCTACCAAATTAAGGATTTTTTTTAAGGTGAAATACGTGATGCTGTCCTGTGATCAATTCCCCATGACAATCATTTCATTAATGATGAGCTTAAATTTGAGATGCACCGAGCAATCTCTGCCTAGTGGAGCTCACTGGTAAGGAAAAGGGGAAGGTGGCTGATGAGAGGCAGGATGAAACTGTGGCTCCAGATACCTGAACTGAATGGCTTTACAGATTTTTAACTCCTGGAGGCCAAATGCATCTCATCTGTTCTGTGTGCATCTGCTGCATTCCATTTATCACTGTAGCACAGAGATGCAGAGATATAGATATCTATCTCCAATGATTAAAGTAAAATCTACCATGGAGGCTGTCCTAAATAAGAAATAATAATAACTCTCTCCTGGCAGTACTTGAGGGAGGTTAAAAAACTCCCAGCTCAGTTACCAGCATAAAGACAGTATGATTATTCAGCTGTTTGCACAGCTACTTCTCTACAACTTATAAAACAGAGTGATATCCTCTGACTGGCATCAGTTAGGGAACCTAGAGTGCCTGCATGTGATCAAAGGCGCTGAAAAGACACTCCTGGAAAATGCAGTCCTCTTTCATCTACAGTGGATGATCAGCAGTGGCAGCTGCCCTGTGCTGCACTGTTTATTTGGGTGAAATAATCCTGTGAGGAGTAAACTCTGTCACCGCAGTCTTTATAGCCTCATCTATGCCTCTCTGCAGCCAGTCAAAAAGCCATCAATTTCTGCCACTTCGATGACAAAATCTGCTAAAACCCTGGCTTCTCCATCACCTTTCCTCCCAAACTAAAGTCGAGCCAGGTGCCAAGACCCAACCGGAACTCCTGGGACCTTACAGCACTCCTCTGTCTCTCTTTCTCACCCACAGATTGAAGAGCAGAGCCACTGCTCACCTGGTGGGTGCATGCTTCTGCTCCTCCTCTTCATCGGTGTCGCTGCTGATAGTGATGACGCTCACTGCAGGGCTAGGGGTGTCGGGAATGATTATCGGCTGCCGCTGCCGCTCCCGCGTGGTGCTGGTGGCCATGTCACCCCAGCCGCAGGTGACAGCAGTGCTGCAGGCAGGGCTGTTGTGCACCATGGCACAGCGAGGAGGCGTGTTTTCCTTCACCCGCTTGGACCGCTGAGGTGAGCTGATGGACTGAGAGGACGAAACTTCGTAGGTGGATGCATTTCTGGAAACAGGAAAGGACGTCAGTCAGTTAAATCTCAGCTTGCTTGGTCACCTCGGCTTTTGCCTCCCAGCCCCTCGTTCTCTCACGCTGACTTACAGAGTCTAGGGAAACTGCAACATTGGCATGGTCACCTTTTCAAAGGTCAGAGTGCCTCACGTGACTTATTCTTATAATTGGCTCAAAAGTCCTTCCTTTTAGTAAGAAAACCTCAATTTTGCTTTCCACGTAAATTTCCAGGTAAGAAATGCTGCCTCCCAGGAGTCCCTGGCTAGTTTAGTAGTGGCCAGTCACTCAGCCCAGACATACAAAACACAGGCAGGCACTGCATGGCTGTCACACAAGGAAAAAAAACCCAAAGGATAATCCCTTTCTCCCATTCCTGATGAACAGCATGCATGCATCACAACCAGTCTGTGTTTCTTTTTTCTGCCCAGAAAAAAAGCTAAAGGTAAAATTAGAATTTATTGTGGAAAACAGCGATCACTTATCAGGAAAACTGCTTTACTTCACAGCAAATCTAATTTGCCATTTAAGAATGTTTTCAATTAACATTTCCTGCCCAATGCTTCATCCTCTAAAAGTCCTGTGTATCAGAGCACCCAGATGGGGAGGCACACACTCAGTTTCATGTCATTCCTATGTGAAGATGCAATACAGCATATTCAATCAGAAAGAAAAGAACAAAGTTTTTGTTATGCACCGAAAATAACACTCAAGCCCTTGATTTTCCCCCATCTTCTTGTTCTTTTTCCCCATCTTCCTACTTCATCTTCCCTGCCTGAAAGCTGTAAGCAGCTTGTTGGATTGGAGATCTCAGCACAGAAAGCAGCGAGGCACGGGTCTGCAGATGTATGTACTGACTAAAGCCCACTTCTTTGATTTTTTAAATATTTTATTGATTCTGCTTACTGCAGAGCATTTGCAGACTCCAAAAAACCCAAAGTTCTTGCTTTGCTCTACAGTGGGATGTGGGCTGCATTTTCAGTGTGGCCTAAAAGCTAACAAAAGGAATAGGTGGCATCTGTCAAAAGGAAGTCATTATGGACATATCACGCTATACCAACTTACACAGGGTCTTTTGCATAACAAATGAACTGCACAGTAGCATTTGCAGTGCTTTCTGAATACCAATGAGAAGCATGGAGTACCATTCTTTCCAAAGGAGCACGTTCCTCATCTGGCAACTAAAGCATCACAATTAATGTACAGCCCTAGAAAGCCGTTGCTCTGCTAGTGTCCAATTCCTCCTGGACACAGGCACCCTGCTCCTGCAGAGGGGTGGCAGAGGGGAGGCCCTGTGCAGGCATGTTTGTTGCAACAGGCACTCTTTTACTGGCTTGCTGGAGACAGAGCTGCCTCTGCTCTGCATTGCGAATGGACTAAGACAGCTGGAGCTCACCCAAAGTAAATGCAACATTAGAGAGCAGATAAATGGGAAGGACTTAAATAGTGGCCTCTTAACTAGAGAAAAATTGGTTGTGAACTCTGAGCTCCTCTGGCCTGAGTCCAATCACCCAGGAAAACCACAAGCTCCTCTGTTTTCGAAACTGCACAAGTAGTGACCCATTTTAGTTCCCTTCTCTGCACTTTCTGTTGGTTTTTGCTTTCTTTTTTCCTTTAAAAATTATAATAAATAAATGTAGCTCAGTAGAGGTGCTATTCTCACAGCCCAGAGGACTTTCCCAGAATGACTGCACATACATCTTCAGCAGCCTTGTTCCTGTAGACAGGACCACAGGGCTGTGACAGGCACCACAGACATCCCGCCACTTCAGTTGCACAACACAACATGAAGGAACACAACTTCCTTCTTGCACAGCCAAATGCTCCTACCTAGGAGCAATAGATCCCAGCATCTAAGGACTGCTCCTGCATGAGGTGCCCTTATAAAATGCTCCCTGTTTGATGCTGCCATGATTAGGAAAAAGGTCAACGCAGGTATCTGTCACTGCTGTGCACTGTCATACACAGGCTACAGCCACCTGTATTAGAAGCAAGAGAGCTTGAAGGTGGCCACAGACACCTCAGTCCTCTGCTCCGCAGTGCTTCAAACTTAAGATTTGGAACAGGCTGCCCAGAGAGGTGGTGCAGTCCCCTTCTCCGGAGACACTCAAAACCTAACCAGATGCCTTCCTCTGTAACCTACGCTGGGGAAACCTCTGCTTTGGCAGGGAGCTGGACTAGACGAACTCCAGAGGTCCCTTCCAAGCCCTGTGATTTTGTGATTCTCATTCATCTGCTTCTGAAAGGGCAGGTCTTACACGCATAGATCAGGTACCTGTTCCTGAAGGTGCACTGCCCCGCAGATATGCAGACACTGCACGTCAGTAGTGCTTTGAGATCACACGGGTGTGAGAGGTATGGCAAGCGGGCACCGTGCCACACTGACCTGAAAACACAGCTGTATTTTACATTTTTTGGTGACTGCAAAGCTTCAGGCAATTGCAGCAGCTCAACGACCTGTGCAAGCAGGGCTGAGCCTCCTGTCCTGCATCCCCACCATGCCACGTGGTGTTTGCTCAGTACAAAACACACCCAACTGCCCCTTAATGAAGCTATAGAACAAGCTTTATTTCACCCCATAGGCTTCTGAAAATCCTGCCTGCATTTCTTTCCTGCCTGATCAGCTTGAGCATGGCCTCCAGCCGCACAGCACGGCCAGCGGTGTGGCCTCACTCACCGTGGTGCCGACTGGTGCTGCTTGCTCTTCCTGGCAGAAGTGGCGGCGGCGGGCGGCTGGCGCATGACGTGAGCGACGCCCACGTTGACGGGCTGTGCTGTGGGGAGAGTCACATGGCTGGCTAACAGCGCGGGCTGCTGCATGATGGGATTGTAATGGCTGCCGTGAGCGTGGGTGTTTCTGCAAAAGGGAGAGAGAGGGACATGTTTAAAATGCGACCGACGGATCCACAGCAGGCTTTCTCGCTGGCTTCCCACCACCTGCACTGAGGTTCCACCCTCGGGGCTCTTTGGTGCCACGGTTTTCCCCAGAAAGGAGTATTTTCCCAACAAGGAAGTGGGCACGGCATTCGGCACGAGGGACAGTGGACAGAGAAGCTTCCCACAGCCCTCAGACAAGGGGACACAATCTGCCCTCCTGTTTCACAGCTTTGTGAGGCCATAGCCAACAGCCTTCTCCATCACTGATGGCTTCCTAGGCCTTCTCCAGCACTGGTGACCGCTACAGGAAACCTTGAAATCCAAGCAAAAAATCACACAGATCCAGGGTGGGTGACTCCCTGCATGGACTTCTGGCAGAGACCTAGATGAGCAAGGGAAGGCTGGAGAAGACAGCAGGACTGAGGGGAGCAGTCCTGAGGACTGAGGACTGACCAGCTTTGTGCTAGAGAAGCCTGGGAGAGAATTTAGTTTCGTTGCACACTCTTGTTGCCCATGGGATACGTGAGAGTGCTCCATGATGATAAATAAGCTGCTCTACCTCTGCTCTCAGAGACAACCCTCACGCCCTCAACTCCCGCTCACGTGCCAGTGCCTTGACCCAAAGGCCATCATCACACATGCGCTAGCTGTCCTACGGGCATGTATGCACACTCCCCACGTGCCATGAATTTACCTCCAGTCTGCCAGTGGCTGGGTGCCTGCCATAGACTCAGGGATGACGGTCGCATGCTGGACAGAAGTGTGGGTGGCCACCCCAGTCAGCTGCTGCCAGGCAGGGGGGAGCAGGATCTGCTGCGTGCCGCTGGGCCATGCTTGCTGTTGGCCAGAGGAAAAAGTGTTTCTTAATAAGAGTCATCATAAATGGCATATAAGTAATCACCCACACCCAGCTGGGGCTCCTCGTAATAACTGTGGTCATACTACCCAGCACTTGGTGCTTTTCATAGTCACAGATCATAAAGACTAAAGAAAGAGTGGTAGAAGCAGTGAAGTTATCAATATACAGAGCACAAAAGAAAGAAAAAATCCCTGACTTCCAAAGCAGCAGCTGTGTGTCAGGTTAAACTTGGAATGGGAAAGAGTGAAACCAGCCTGCATTTCAATACAAACTTCCAACAGATTAGCACTTTTTCATTTTGACTATTCAGATCAAGTGGGAATTACGGTCTTATTAATTGGGACTTTTCCCTGCCTCCAGCCAATTTTCCTTCTGACCTCAACAGACCCTAAAGGACTTCTGGAACTTAAAGCAGCTTAAAAGAAGAAAGAATTTCAGGAATCAGGACAGAGAACAAGGGGCTGCAAGGCTTTCATGAAGAGGGAAAGGAGTTTCGGGGTGTTGAAATGGAGGGTGCATTGTCGACTGAGCATTCTGCAGAGGGGACATCTTGCTGCCTAGTCCAGCTATCCAAGACCCCTTGGCTAAAACAGAGGCGAGCTGTGCACAGCTGCACATCATATGCCTGTTCTCTCCATACATTCTCTCAGTGGGTGCCCCCCTTGCAGGGTGGAGATCTCTGCCCTGTAAGTCGAATCATCGCTCTGCTATGCCATCATCCCTCAGGTCATCCCACTCCACTGACTCCACATGAGTCAAATAAGTTTTTGGCTTGGTCATACTGTGATTCCTTTAGAGGGAAACTTTCTTTATTGTGTGCTGCCTGGGCTGGGGAACGCAGCCCTCCTTACGCCCATGTTATGTAATCTCACAACCCTGTAGAGGCTAAATTTTAAAGAGGGGAGGTTTCATCCAGACAAGCATTCACCCCCATCATTATCCTCATAAGCATCCTGTAACCTATACCCGAATCGCTCTCTGCCACTCTCAGTAAAAAAATGAAACTTTTCCCAGTTCCACTCTGAAGTTTGATCATCTTGTAATTTTGCTATGGTAGATGAAAAAGGCTGCTCTTATGAGGCCTCTTAGCAACATCTGCAAAGGATGGACTGTCACAGGGCTCCTGAGAGCTCTTCATCTCACCAGCTGCAGCCATGGCCTGGTGCTGGTCAAAGTAGGTAGGAGAAAAGGTGGCGAAAAGAAAAAAGATCAGGTAGGAAAAAATGGTGTGGTGGTTTTGGTTTCTTTTCTAAACCAGCTTTGAATTAAAAGATGAGACTCCACCACTGTTGTGCTCGGTCCCACGGGGTTACCAGAATTTACTTGCAGAGAAAACTGATTCCTCTCTTTTCAGGAGAAGAACTGAACAAATACAAACTCCTTTTCCTCCTGCAGAGCATAAATTTAGATTCAGAGTCAGGGTCCAGTCATAAATTCCTCACTTATTAGGTAAGGACCACTGAATCATTTAATCTGCAGATAAGACTTGCCTAGGCTGATCCACCAGCACTGCACGCTGTGCTTACACATGGGAGGCTCATGCCTGCAGCCTCAATCTGTTCTCAGTTATTGCATAATTCTGAAATTGTGCTGTTGTGTCAGTGTACGGTGCTGGCCCCTGCACCCTGGAGGTGGTGCAGCCCCTGGTGCAACTAAGCTCTCACCTGCAATGTAAACAAGAACAACTAAAGGAATAAATGTGTTTGCCTTGAAAGCTGGTGGCAGGACCTCCATGAGAAGAAGTATTGCTGGGATGGAGTTAAAATGAGAGAAATTCGAGCAGTTAGGACACTATTCAAAGACAGAGGACAGTTCTGGGTCACATCACAGAAGCCTGACAGAAGAATGTACGGCTTCATCCCTTTTGAGATCTGAAGCTGATGATGCTGTGCAGTGCTGGGGCACAGGGAGAGGGTGGAAGGACAGAAGCTGGCCCTGAAGGCAGCAGACTTTTTGCCGGGGACAGCCCCTCTAGTAGTTGGAGTTCAGACAGTCTGGTCTGAACAGAGTTTGATAAGCAGCTGTGCATGAGAGGAACAGCTCTCAGCTCAGAGAGACACACAGTCATCCAGAGATCAGATGTGACTACGATGCATTACAAAGGAGCTGTATTTTTCCATTCAGGAAACTGGAACTGGGTACAGATTTGTTTATGAGACCAGCTGATTTGTTTATGAGACCAGCCTGAACCGAGCACGGCCTGTGGACACCAGATGCCACCAGCATCTATCAGAGAGCTTCGCCATCAGAGCAGAAGCTAGCACTTCTCATCGTGTGAGACAGACAGATATATCAGCAGACAGAGACTGCCTCTCTTCTATTAAATCAAAAATAAAATCCATGCAAGTGAGGAGTATTTCTCAGAAACAGCTCAAATGAGCCTTGTTGAACTGACAGTGCAAAAACTGTCAATAGAAATTACCAGAGGACAGCCCAAGAAATCAGAGTTCCTGTAACTGGAGCAGGACTGTGATCTGGAGCAAAACTTCTGAGCACTCGCTGGCACAGAGTGAGGCCATCTTGAGAAGAAAAAAGGAGCTGCAGGACCCAAGGTCATCCAGGATCTTTTAAGATCCTATGGGCTTCACTGTGCTTCAGATCTGCCCCTCATCCCTGTACACGAACACTGTGACAGGTGCCTGCAATTTCACCTGCAGAGATGGCACTCATTTTGCAATTATTCCTGTTCCCTCTGCCTCTTAGGCCCTCCTTTTCCACCAGGGAGGAGAGGTGGCCCACAGAGGCAGTTACCACAGGCTTCAACTGGGATAAAGCCTGTTTGAGCAGGCTTATGTCAGACAGCCCTCTAACACAGACTTTTCTATTGGGAACGGGCAGGGCACATTAGCTAATGGAAGTAATGGAGGCTGCAAGTTGTGCTTTCGTTTGTCTTCATCAGATAAGTGTGGTTGGTAGCTGGTGAAAAAGAGCAATTGAACCAACAGACGTACCTTGCCAACCCAATGCACGGGTATCAATCTTGAAGTCTGCAGGTACCTGACTGCAAATGGACACTTCTGAACTGCAGATCATCTTTCCAGGCTGTACAACTTAATACTAAGTATACTTTTGCTCCCAGAAACATCCCCGATACTACCTGACATCCACTGAAAACCTGTAGGGGCAGATGCACTCAAGGCAGCATAAGCAGTGACAAACTGCTCTTTCTTTTTGAGGAGATGGGTATCCCTTTGAGGAAGTGTACATGATAAGTGGTACTCATTCCCATTTGGTCTTGCTCAGAAGAGCCATGCTTTTTCTGTGAGAATACTTTGGGCAACTGTGCCAACAGGTGCTGCTGACAATGTGAGCTCTTTGGCTGTCAGGTCCTCACCTTTGACAATACCTCTTCCACAACTTAAGAACAGAGGTATGATTCATAAAAAGCTGCAGAATTAAAACATGGGGGATGTTTTTTGGCAGCACACAATTCACCAGCACAACTGCAACAAATTCCTGCTGAGACTCCAAGTTCAGGAGGATCCAGGAAGGTTCCTTACTGATTCCTCCTCAGCAGAGGCCTGACACAGCTTCCCCTGAGCTCCCCACTGATTTCAGTGGAGAAGAAGAAAAGATAATCTTTTCAGAGTCTTTTGCAACTCTAACGAAGCTTATGACCAGGACAATGAATGGGGTAAGGTTTGGGAATTTCAGATAAAGCTGGCAACTCTGGCTGCCCATTTTTCCAAACTACTGCACAGAAGGCCCTCAGAGAAAGCTACTCTCTCCAGCTTCCGAGAGCTACACAGCACAAAAAATAACCTGCTCTGTTTGGTGTCTTCAGAGCTCATTACCTGTGCGAGGAGTCCTGGCTGGATCTGAAGAGGCTGAGCCCCAGGAGCCTGAGTAACAATGGGAACAGCATTCTCCATCCGAACTGAATACCCAGCATGCTTCGAAGGGGAGGCTTGTAACCCTGTTTCACAAGTACAGAAGATACAGCATTAGTCATACACAGCATTGCCAAGGATGGTGCCAAGGATTTTAAGAGGAGCCTAAAGGCACTCACTGCGTCTCACAGCGTTTAGTCCTTCTGAATAATTAAGCTCTAGGAGACCCACATACTACACCCTAGCCCAAAGATGTCCATCAATTGCTGATAAGCCCAATATATTCATGAGGGTACAGGAGAGGCATTTTCAAAGATGTTAAGGGATTAACTGATTTTATATTTTTAAGTTATCTCAAATGCAGGGGAAACATCTCAGTACAATGTGTACAGGGAGAAAAGGAGTGAGGAGTAAATGGCTTCTCTTACTGGATGTTCTCTGCATTGATAACAGAAAATAGTCCTTGACAGACAAGACACATTGCTACATGAGAATGCTCTCTTGTTATCAATGTGGGACGAGTGGAAACCAGAACTGTGCACTAACTCAATCTTGATTGGGATGAGTGATCTTCTCTTGTACAGTTTCCCAGGAGTCTAACACACCTCTAACTCCAACTGTTGCTATCTTAGCCAAGCATTAGCCTAACTGTTCTGAAGAAAGCCTCCCACTCCATCACCTTAGCACATGGCACAGCCTACAACATGCTACCTCCTCTCTTTTCAAGATTTCTCAAGACAGCAAGCAGAAGATGTTAGCTTACATATTCTAGTAAAGCATTTCTGAAGTCAAACCCCTGTGATGCATTTTAACTATGTGGAAGAGGTCTAACTAAACTCTTCCAGTTCAAAAGAGCTTTGATAACCTTGGAGAACATCTAACAAGTGCCTAGAGACAGATGTAGAGAGGCTTGAAAAAACGAAGCACAGAAGCTGCAGCAGCTGAACTAAGGTCTATTTAGACCACTTGTTCATAGGTTCATAGGTGCCCAGCTAGTATTACAAAATTACTACAGCATATAAAGTGAAGAGAAAGAGAAGTGGCTAAATCTGGTCATCACTTCAGTTATCTAACAGGCAGTCCATATGCTGGGAGTGAAGAGGTGTAAAATACTGGTTAGCTGACCAGTACTAAGTAACAGGGCTGGAGCTGAAGGAACTGTCCTGGTAGATATTCGTAAGTGTCTGTCATGGAGACAAACCCTCATTACTAGCAGCACCACACTCTCCACTGTGTTAACTTCCTGAGTTCTCCTTTTAACAACTGTATTACTGAGAAGTTATTTATGTAATGATTAATTCCTGTCGTGAGGGGAAGTTTTCAAGTTTACCAAAATGAGGCAGAAGAAGCTCAGACTTTATGCTCAGAGCAAAGGATGACAGATATTGCAAGTTCTTCCCCACCCCCTTTTTCAGTGCTTGTCCCATTCTTTCCAATTAGCCACCTCTAACCCATGTGGTAAAGGCAACATATTGCCTCCAAGATCCTCTGCTGTTGTAGACATTTCACCCTGCTGACATCTGAGTAATCCGCAACAACCTCATTGCTCATATTTACAAGCCAACAAATGCCTTTCCATATGATCTGAACTAAGGAAGCTCGTTCCAAACAAGAGCTAGATAAATCAGCAGTGGGGGCAGGGCAGGGGGAGTGTTAAGACCTGATAAAGCTGTGACTTACCTTGGAAGCCTGGTGGGCAGACGATGAGAGCTTGCTGGAAGGGGTCGGGCCGGGCACAGATCTGCGCTGTTCCTGTCTGCAGGGGCATGCTCCGCTGGGCCACCGCTGCCATGGAGGCCGCTGAGGGCTGGTAGAGTGCAGATTGGTAATTTAGTATGGAGACTTCGGGGTTGGCTAAGGAAATAGTGGCACTGGAGGAGGTGGGAGCCAGGTTGGTGGTCTAAAGGAATGACGGGAATTAAACAAAAACAAACAAAAAAATGAGGGAGATGGGTACGTTGGAAAAGCGAAATCCAGAAGTAAAATAAAAGAAAAAGTAAAATAGTGTAAGTATAAAAAAAAAGAAAAAAGAAAATATAAATTAAAATCAGCAAACCAAAAACAAAAGGGCAGAGCAGGACACTGAGGAGCACAGGGGTGAGGACAGTGATGGGGCAAGGAGTGTAGTCTGCCTGAATAACAGCACTATACCATGCTGTGGGACCTGTGGCCGCATGGAGTTGATGGAACTGCTCAGAGATAAAGAATGTTCTCCAATGAAGAACTGCGGCCCCAGACAGCCCTTAACTCGTTCTGATTCATAGCATACAGAAGATGGGTTCAGAAAATGCTACTATCCCCAGTTTATGTTTCTTTCTCATCAAGCACACAGCTCTACAAAAAGCTCACACTGCTGAAGTAAAAGAAACCCAGCACCTTCATGTCCTGCAAAGCCTCAGCATAAGAGGGGGGCCCATTATTCAGACTTTCCTCTATCTTTCATCTAAGCGGAAACATGCTCCTCAAATTATATTTAAATTAGAAGGGATTGGAAGAATAACACTAGGTAGTAATAACAGTACTTTTCAAGTCCAAATTTTGCTTGGCTTGACTTTAAAATCTCCCAGAGCAGTAGCTCCAGTAGTGGATGCTGCAAAGACACAAAAATCAGCACACTGCTCAGAAAAACATTTAGAAATCTTTTGGTGACTTGTGCTTTATTTGGACCAAGTCTGTAGCAGTTGCAAATAAACAACCCCTGAACAGTTTTGCCACTGCTCTACAAAAATATGCCCTTAGCATTAATGTCTAGGGAAATCTACCGGACAGATCCCACCCTTCTCCTCCCTGCTACCTCTCCCATTCAAACACTTATCTTCTGGTGAATGTACACATGAGTAAGCTCAAGATGAAGCTTTGACCTAGACTAAAGGAGGTGGCAATCTTGGCTCTATGCACTGATCTGTTTGCCACTGGGCTGGGGGAGGGTACCCCTGCTGCACAGCCACAGTCACAAGAGATACTATGGAGAAACGTTTCCTCCTCCTCCCCACTCTGTGCAGAGGCAGAGAAGTGCAATCTGTTCCCCCGTGCAACACACCCAGCAGCAAACACGACAGCTCCCACACTGCGGATCTCAGGAGCTGCAACTATAAGGACTGGGGAACCACGATGAGTGGCATGTTCAAGAGGATGGTAAAGATCTGGAGCTTGTTCAAATTGAAACGCCCTTCCTGGAAATGTTTCTACCATTTCTAGGAACACTGGAGATACCAGTTCTGCTCACAACACACATCCCTTACGAAAATTCAGATTACCACAGACCTCCTGAGCTAGCAACTGATCTGAACATCAAATGAGCAGTGAGGAAATGAAAGCAAGCCTGCATTTCCTACCAGCAACTATGGTGCAAATGGTGTCTCTGCCCTGCAGCTGGAGCCTAGCAGAGCACGCAGAACAAAGTTTTGTAGTCTGCATATCAGAAACAGTAAAGAATGGGAACTCGTTTTTATAACTAATACTCTGTCACACTGAACCATGACCTATCTCTGTGTGTATCTGCTCAATGAATTACTCCAAAAGCACTCTGTGATCACGTGTATCAAGAACTGACTCACGAAGTCTGGCTTTCTGAGTGACACTGGAACACCCTGTACATCCACACAGAATCCTTTTGCTCCTTTGCTTTTTTGAAATACCAAGTGTCATTTCTGCAATACCACTTGCAATCTCTAGACTGAATTTCAAGCAGTCTTACCCAGAAAGACTTAAAGCATAGTAGCCATTTCTTGAGCTTCAGTCTCCTAGAGTGCTGTCCCTGGAGGGTTTCCTTTTGCTGTTGTAATACAGTCCTATGGCAAACAGCTTAGCCTGCTAAGCCATAAATTTGCCTGCACAGCACTCCCCAGCACTGGGGCACATAAAATAAATGTAGGAGCCCAAAGCACAATTACAAAGCCAGAGCCCACCAATGTAGTGTGCAGTGTGTTCTCATTAACAGCGTGCCCTTGTCAATTGTGGCACCTGGAGTGAAACCAATGGGAGATAAGAATAAACATCACCCCAAAGCCATTCTTTCCTGTTGATCTGTTACAGTGCTACACCTGTTACAGAAGAGTTTTAATTCTTACTTCAATGTCAACTTGGAGTGCTGTAAGATCACAGGTACTTCTGCTTGATCCACTGAATGCAGTTCTGCTTCTGCATTAAGGGACTAAAGAGCTTTTCCCCATAGCAACTTCTCAGGTAAGCAGGATTTAGCACCCCCAACAATAACATGAACGATGACGGCAACATTTCACAATCACACAGAAGGTCAAGAGATTAATGATTGCCTGAATGAGAAGGAACTGAGGAAGGACAGTAGAAAAGGAACCATTTTTTGCGGGCAAGGAAAATGAGATGCTGTGTTTGCTTTTCATCTTTTAGGCCGTAATGATGTAAAAATTTCAAGTACTGGCTGATTCTGATCAGTGTTCTTACCTGGTTGTGCACCGTGTTCAGCTGGTTGTTAAAAGTCATGGTCAAGTTGGTAGATGTACTCGGGGCTACGTGGGTGATGAATGGTGTCTTGCTCTGATTCACAGTGTCATACATATTCACCCGTCGCTTGCAAATCTCCATATTCTGGAAGCAGGACTTAACACTGTGTAAAGAAAGGGGAGGAGGCAAGGAAGAGACAGAAAATCAACCATCAAACTAGGGCAACAGCTCATCACAGAGACCCTGGCCCCCTATTAGGTCTCAATGGCAGGTCTGACGCTTTCTGGACACATGAGCTCTTTGCTACTCATGCAGGTCTCTCAATCAGTGAGAATCATGCTAGCCCCGCCAGCACTGAAGAGAGTCAAATACGTGGCAAAGATGAGAGTGCCTGCTGATGGACTCCCAGGTGCCCCTCTGGGTCTGAACTCTGCAGTGTAAGTCACAGAAGGCCAGCAAATCTTTCAGTCTTTAGACGTCAGGGCAAGAAAAACCAAACACTTAGTTTGAAAGAGTAAGAGAGACTGAGAGCTAGAAAGAGAGATACTGGTTTTATTCCAATATAATGACTGAACCTGAGAGGAAAAGGCAACTAGTGCTTCCTGTACCACTGTGTGTCTCAATGTGATGTTAGAAGTCCATTGCAAGGAAGAACTTTACAGTTCTTGGTTGCTGAGACTCCTGTAAAGTCTTACCTCTTTTAAAAAGTAGTTCCTAATAGCGCGATCCAGAGAAGTGCCTAAAACACTGCCCCTGCCTGGCTGAACACTTCCGCAGGTGTTTATCTCAAAACACATGAGCTGTCCTCTCCCGGACAATGGGACTCCTCATGTGCCAAAAGATTATGCCAAATCAGTTTAATCAGCACCCTCAGGGAATCAGGTTCTGAGGTTATCATAGACTGAGAATCAGATCTCCTGGGGGAAAGAGTACAGCCTCTTCTTTTACACCAACCTTACTTTAAATGCTATCGATAACGGCAAAGGAAATTTGGAGATGTGTCATATTTTGTACCCTCAGTAAAGCAGATGAAATGCTTTTTGCATTGCTGGAGCACTGTGGCTGGGTACACGAAACTGTCAATGTCACATTTATAATTGAGATACCACGGCATAAAAGATAGCAATATAGTGGTCCTAAACAAAATTGTACTTTTAATACAACCTCATTTTTTCAAGGTCTAAAAACCAGTACCTAATTTCCACAAGTCTTCCACAGTAATTGTTTTTACAAATGTGTCCTCAGAGTCTGAAATACAACTTAGAAAAGTATAAAGGGATTTATCTCATTTCCGCTATCCCAACCAAGAAAAATATAAAACACAAGCAGTAAAAATTAGCTGTCACTGTAAAAATTCAGCTGTGTGCGTAACGATCTGAGCTGTTAAGAGGTTGGGCAACTAAAGACAACTTCATGTCACATGAACTTTAATGAGAAAAAATGACTCCCTTCAAAAGGAACAAGCTTATATGATCACTAAGATTGGTCAGGAAGAAGACCTCAATCTTTTTATCCCCATCTTGTCTCTTACTCGTAAGATCATCTGTCCTCTCTCACAAGTAATTTCTTAATTACTGTTCCATAATCATTTGCAGACAAAGAGGTACTCAGGACACAGTGCAGAGCTGCTCATTATGTGCAGTCTTCTGAAGTACTGTGAAATACCTAAACACTGCAGAATATTTAGAGAACTCAAACACTTTTATCAAGTGAATGTAGAAGACCATTGGGCTGACTTTTCCCAATCAGGTATGAATGTAACTCCTCCACTAAAGAACAGAAAGAAATGGAAAGAATGCATTTTCCACACACGGTAAATTGCGTATGTTGCAGAAAGAATTTATGCAATATGGCATAATCTCTGCTAACGTAATACTGTCCTCTTAAAAATAACAATAATAAAAAAGTTAAAAAGAAAGTCAGAGAGTAGAACAGGATAAGAAAGTACCCAACAATTTAAGAGCCATGCAGTGAAATATGAGAGACTGGGAGCTGAACTCACTTTGTCGCTTGCTTGGAAGTAAGCAGAACAGCCTCTCATGCTGCTCAAACTCACATCCTCCTTTCTGAAGCATGCCACAACAGCGATTCCTTCCAGAAGCTACTTTTTCCATATATTTTCACTTTCTCTTCTGCCCAATTTGCTTTCAAGAGAGATTACAAGTCCCTCCATCTCTCAAGGCTTTGTGGTTTCTGTTCTCAAAACCACAGGCAATCACAGACAAAATTTCCATCAACCTGCTGTGCTGGGTACTGCTTCCTTTACCAGACACCTTCTCCAGCATGGAAGAGCTATGCAGGGTTATGCATCCAGCTGGCACAACATTTAGCACTCAGAGATCTAATGCTGAATTTTTGGTTTGGAGAAAGCTCTCATCTATATTGGTCTCAATGACATGTTCAGCACTTCTGGGGCTTTGCCTGAGCAGCCATGAGTGAGAACTTCCAAAGCGAAGACCTGCCTGTAGTATTAGCAGAAAGATTCCTCGTGGCCATGTATTACGCCTCAAATCTCTCCTATCTCACACAATCAGCTGTTGAAAATTAAATGACTTTTGTGTATGATGCTAACACTGTTGGAAAAGACTGTCCTTTTTTAACTTAGGCTTTTATACTGAAAACTTACTTTTTCTTTATTTAGCACAACTATCTCCTGTCTTGTCTTCATTATTTTTATCGCTTTGTATCTACTTACAGATAACAACACTCACAGATGTCTACGCAGGATAAGCCTGGGTCTACACAGACAGTGTACCCACTACTTTCTGGCACACAGCTGCTCTTATCTCATGAAAAATGCAAGAAAAAGGCAGCTACATCTCCGTCACAGAGAGAAAAGTACCCAAAATGAACTTGAAATATTGCAGATAGATACGTAAAAGTTCAGATATGGGCAGGAGAGCTGACGCACTGTAACTTTTGCTCTACAGTATCTGTACAAACATCCTCTAAGGTATTTACCTATTATTCTTGCACCCAAGGTTTTCAAAGACTTAAAGATATCCATGCACCTAGCACCCAATGGAATATGGTGCTGTGCCATGAAGAGACACCCTGAACTGCAAAGAGCCACAGAGCAGGACGTTCAAAGCTAGCGTTTTGAATGCTCTGCAGAATTCCTACATGTGCCTGTATTTTGCACCTCCAAAATCTGGCCCTATGTGAATTGATGTGCTTGGCACAAGTTTCCTGCATTTTATGCTGCTCTGATACAGCATTAGGAGCCAGACTTGAAGGCATGATACTTTTTCACATCTCCATCAGGCAGTGGAATCCACCTCCGTTACACACTGTGGCAGCTGAGGTGAGAAATGACAAGGCCAAAAACTGAACTTATTTTCCTGCTGTCTGTTCCTGTAAACCAGACCACTGCAAAAAAAGCTCTTCCCTTAGAAGGCAAACAGCCCCACATTGACCTCTGCAAGATGGGAAGGTTCTGGGAGGAAGGGTCGGCAGCCACTGTGGGTTAAGGTTGATTACCGCACTAACAATCAGGACCGTATTACTTTGAGATACACTGATATACTCAGCACTAATTGCATAATTTCTTCTGCATTTTAATGAAAACATACGTAATTACTGGATATTTACATAATGAATGTTGCACACTCTTCCATCTTTTAAATGCCAAGCATCTACAACACAATTCTTGCAACCTCAGAGTTGCCAATCATCTTTTTTTTTTGACCAGAGAAAGATTAAAACGTAGGGCATACATTTTTTAATAATGCCCCTTAGTCACATTTGGCTTCAGTAACAAGCAATTCTTCACCCCTAATTCAAAACCCAAGGAAAAGGAAAGACACATACTGTGTGCTGTGAGGGAAATCAAGCAGATGTGTCATGGTGACAAAAGGGTGATTCAGAGTTTCAATTGGTGTTATTCTCTTATCAGCATCTATCGTCAACATCTTCTTTAACAGATCTATAAACTCCCGTCGGTCCGCCTTTTCCACCAACATATCACTTCCTTCCAAATCTGTTGTCATATTTACCTACAGGAGAAAAGACAAGGATGAGTGCTCAAGTGAAGGAGCAGTTGGTCAGATCTCCAGCAAACCATGTTTATTCCTCCTTGGAGCACATGACCCACAAGCCTCCATGTCTAAAGGAGGAGATGCTGAAGTTACACAGCAAACCCGTGGTGGCTAGTCATGCTGTCACCTGGCTTGTGCACATCAGATCTCTAGACAGACTGTTAAGTGTTCAGCTGGCTTGGGTCAGTGGCTAATGAAACACTTAGTCACCCTCCACTGAAGATGAACAGATTCCATGTGGTAGCAGGCAAGCTGTGGCAACCAGTATATTTATCATCTAAGGGACAATGCTATTAGGTACTTCACTGCGTGTCCTGTGAGCAAAAGTACATGTAAAACAAAAATTTTCAGTAAGTTTATTGGAAACATTCTATTCACATATTAGGTGTCATTTCATCCTTCTGTTGAAGTCTCTCCTGATTTCAGTCCTCCATTTATGTGTGTTTTACTTGTGAATGCCCCAGTATCAGCCTTTGCTAGCACAAATTCCAGTCATGCAATTGCAGGAATGGTTATGCTGGAATTAACTTTCACAACCACATGGAATTGACACAGTGAATTAGTACTCCTTATTCCCTGAACCAGTCACACTTCACAGAAAGCATGATCTGTTACAGCCAGGGTATTTCCAAAGTCAGCATTTTACAAACAGAAATATTAAAGCTCAGAGAAGTAAAGTGACTTGCCAGTTGTCATACACAGGGGCACTGGAGAGACAAGAGAAAATACAGGACTGTGACACACAGACATGTGACTCAGCCATTTTCCAAGGCTGCTTTACTATAGCACATTAATGACATGTGCCCCTGTGCGTGGATCCTCCAACCAAGCAGTATGAAATGAGATGAGCTGGTAGATGTAAACTTGCTGTTTCTCAGGAGTGCATGTAAAGTACACAGTTTCTTCAGGAGCAGATATAGGGTACGCAAGAATAGGGTACACACAGAAATCGTGCAAATCCTCTTTCCTGGTGTTGCCCAAAATCATGTAAAGTGGTCTTGTGCTTGTTACTCACCAATGCTCTTACCTGTGCCATATCATCCAAACAGTTGAAAATATACTTCCTTGCTTCCTTCGACTTAATCCCCGTCTCTGCCTCGTGATCATCTGGTGTCTGCTCAAAACAGCAAAAAGACAATGAGCACAACTGCCCAGCAACCAGATACTCGTTATGTGCCACCTTCACCCTGACATCAGAGACTACTGCAAAACCCTTGCCTGAGCAGATGCTGTGGTTATGATGATAGTTCTCACATCACAAGGAGATTTCTCTCTTTTTTTTTCATTTCAGAGGATATCCTCTCCCAGATATGGCAGAAGAATAAGGCTTCCACAGTCTCACTCTCTGTGAGACTCAGCATCTCATCCTTACGGCCAGAAGCCCACTGTCCTTTCACCTTGGGGACTGAAAGCCACCAAACACGCCGGTAAAAGAGATTCTAGGTCCACTTCCATTACAAGAGGATATGGCTCTCAGAAGTCAAATGCTTGCTTGCTTTCTTTTTTTTTTTCTTTTTCCCTCAGTGCAGTAGATATCAGAGCAAAGTCTGCCCAGGGCATGTTTCACTTAAATTGCACATCAGTTTGAGTATATGGCAAGAGATTTCCACATGAACTCGAGACTTAAGTTTCCCACAAAGCAGTGCCAAGCGGGTGGGCTAGAGGCTGCAAACTTCTGTGACAGCAGTTTTACCTTGGGCTGTACCCACCCCAATGTCTGTACTGTGTCACAAAAAGCAAGACACTTAGGCTCGGAGGTGAGCTGGTCGTATCCTCACTTCCAACCAACAACAGCAAGGCAAAAGAAACAAGGGAATGTCTTCCTACCTTCAGCCTCCACAAAGGATACGGTGAGTCTGTATCCCTGTTGAAAAACCTTGTAGTCTTTGTCCCTGCACTTAACAAATACTCTGCTGGTAAGCCCTGCGTCTGTGAAATATAGCGAATCTGTAAGAGAAGGATGAAAGGTCATTGTTCATCCTGTGAAGATCTCTGGAGGTCTTCCTTGAAGGAGGGCAGGAGGCATTTAAAACAACAGAACAAAGAAAGAAAGAGAAAACGTAGCGCGCAGTCAGTCTTCACCAAAAAACCTCACACTGAGAAGAATGACAGGAAAGAGAATTCCCGTATGGCATTCCTCCATTTATCATTTACATCTATGGAAACTTACCCTTGTGATGCGCTGCCAGAAAGTCTATGGATAAAGGAAGGAAAGTCCCTGGGTTTTAGAGGTTAAAGAGGAAGACCAACAGAGTTTTCAGAGGTAAGCTTCTCTGCTTTGCACCTTTTTATGTCACACTCTTCTCTCCAGGAGGTAATTTCAATAATTTGATATTTGCGCTATAACTTTTGCTGTTTTCTTTTTTTTCCCCAACTGAGCACACAGCTTTTCCTAGGGTCAGTTTCAAGTTGAAAACAGAAAGCCGTGAAGTGACTGCCTTTGGTTTTAGATGAAATATACTTAGTTCACACCAGAAGTAATGTCTCCTATTTATTTCCATGAAAACTACAACAGATACAAAGAGCACTATAACACTCTGATAGAGCAAATTCTCAGCTACAAAGCCCTGTTTCTCAATATAGTTACTACCACCAGTACTTATGCCTATGATTCTATGATTTGACAATTTTGAATGAATAAGAGCGTGCAAGATGCACTCGTATAAATCTGCACCAGAGAAAGTGACCCACTGTCATCACTGTGACTGCTGAAACTCACCACCCACTGCCTCACTGCGCTCACATCCACTGTTTGGTCCCGAAAAACATTCAACAAGCATCAGTGTCAATGGGTGCCAATTTTTCCACACGGAGGAATTCAATTATGTGGTTTTGCTTCAACCTCCAGTGACAGCAGCAACATCTGCCTCTGACACTGTGGGCCACCATAACAAAATAGGAGGTGTTACTTTTGCAGCAGCTCTCATACACTCAGACAGACACCCTCACGGTGTGTAAAGTGCTTATCACCACTGCCTACATGACTTCATTTGCTGTTTGGGTTACTTCAGCAAGACTGTGGCCTGGCTGGCATTCAAACAGCTAGAAGATGCTACCCACGTGTTTCCAGGATCCCAGATTGAAATTTATTGATTCAAAGGAGAATGGGTATGTGACTGCATAATTAAAGACCAGCAGAATGCATGCCTAGCGTGGCACACAAAACCTGAACTTTGGCATTTCCTGACTTCTGAATGTTTCACTCTGCAAAACTCCACAAAATCAGTAAACTGCTCGTCTACCCTACGGAAAAAATGGAAAATGCTTTTGAGAGAAAAGACAGAGTGGTAACAAACAAACACAGAGGCATTAAAAGCAGCTGTGCTTTCCAGGTCTTCTAAACACTCCTGATCCTGACCCATTAAGTGTGCCTTGTTCAGCGCTGCAGCTCCCTACGTCCATGGTAACCCGGGTACCTGAGGAGCTCTAGCCGCCTTCCTGCAGCCCAGCACCAGGCTGTAAGGCTGCACATGCTGTGGTGAGGGGCCAGGCTCAGCCCCTGCCCCTTCCCAGCTCTCCAGGAGCCTTCACGGCACTTTACCAGAGGAAGCAGTTAAGCTGGGCAGGTACATATGGTGATTTCTTTTTCAGCTGTGCGTTTTATGGCTCTTTGGCAGAGGGCGGGGGGAGGAGAAAGAAATCTGCTCTTCATGCTTAGTGTGTGATTTTCAAATGCTTGTAGGTTTTTCAGCTATGTCTGATTTCCTTTGGAATCACTAACGACCCAGCTCTTCACTGCGGGATATCTCCCCTGCCAAATTTCACCTTCAAAGCTCTGGCTAAAAAATGCTATTTATGAAAGATGAGAAAAAGAAACATTTTCATATATGAAAGAATTATTTACTTATTCCCCTGTTTTTCACTTATTTCTTTTTCCTAAGAGAAAAAAGACCCTTTTCAGGCCACATTTGCAGAAAACTAAGGAAGACTATCACAATGGAAACTGTTCTGCAGCCCTGACTCTAGAAGCCACTGCGCTATGTTTTAGGAGTACAAAAGAAGCATAAAAGCCTATAGGGAGGGAACCACGACAGCATATATTAACTAGAAACCTACACCACCGTGAATGTTCTCTTTCTTGTCACTGCTTTTAATATACACCCTCATAAAGGGGATTATGAAATACAGTAGAGTTCATGCAGTTTCTTCCAACAAATAAACCTCTATTTAATATTTTCTGTTACTGTAGAGAGAGGGTGCTCGCTCTGTTCAATGATTAGAGACATATACAGAGTTTTCTAGTCAATGGGAATGTTTAGTCTTGCTTGAGAATTCACTTAGGCAGTCAGTTCTTAAACATCTGCATGCTAAGCAGCACACTGGCTACTGAGCGTACTCCAAGTGGATAATGAAAAAGTTGATGTGGGAGGGCAAGAATCATGTGCAAATATCTCCTGTTCATAAAACTGAAAAAGTTGCCATCTTTTTGTCATGGAAAAGAAAAAAACCTCACATCTGTTCTCTTATCAATAGCCAGAATAGCCAGGGTGAGATCAGTACCAACCTGGTCGTACTCTGAAGCTCCTGGGTACAATGGCCAGCCCAAGAACAGCTCTGCAATGACACATCCCAATGACCACATATCGATTGCTTCACAAAATGGTAAACCGAGGATGATTTCAGGGGCTCTGCAAAGGAACAGGTTAGAAAACATTAGCAACCAGAACTGACTCACTGACAATCAAGAAGCTGCTTGCTGTGAACAGTAAGTGAACAGTCCTACTGTAGGGCTCCACTGGCTGTTGGCAAAGTACCTGCGATCAAGTATTAGTTGGTGAATATTTATCTTTCCAGAAGAGTCCTTGGGCCCCATTTAGTCAAGAGACGGCCCCACTGAGGCCTGACATTTCACAGCAGTTTACAAAGGAGAGAACTGCCGTAGTTTTCATTAGACAGGTAGAAAGATGAGGCACCATCGTCACACATTCCAGGCCACCCAGATAAGATCCCCATGGGAGGCTCCCAGGCCTGGCTGGCTGAGAAACTGCACTGTCTCTGCTACAAAACATCCCCTATTCACCAAGCTCAGTGGGCTTTACAAACAGCCAACCATTAAATAATCATCACTGGACTGGTATAAAAGGATTACCAACTTTTTAAACAAATGGATGCCATAAAACAGAGAAATAATCTAATTAGATCTATTAGATATAAGACTGTTCCTTAGAGGAAGTAGCCAAGAAGCCCTCGCTTTCCAATCTGTCCCAGACACCTGATTAGATTTCCTTTTCTCTTTCAGCCAGAATGGGCAAAAAGTGGAGGCAGTCCGGCCATGTATTCACTGTCTGCTTCAGAAGACGTGAACTGAAACCCCTCTGCTTGGTGAGACTCAGCTTGAGCCCTGTTGAGGAACCAGAGGAGAAAGCAAAAGCTTTGACTCCAGCTCTCCACGAGGATGCCAGGCTCATGGAGGACACACCACCACTCCCCCCCACAGCTCCTCTGTACTGGGGCTGCCCCTATACAGCAGGCAGAATGCTCCTCATGTTCTAGCAGTAGGGATGTCCAAGCCATCATGGAAAATCTCAACTAAGCAAGGATGGTCTATTAGCTCAGACTTCTACAAGTTGCATTCCCCGCTTCCCTGTCTCAGCCCAGATTTCCACATGCAGCTCAGTGCTAAAACTCCTGTTTTACACAGGGACCAACTAAAGCTTCTCTCCTGCTCTTGTCTTCTAAAGCTTCACTTTCTGGAGTCAGGTGGTAAACAGAAAAAAGGAAAACTTTCTTTCCCATCTTCTAATAGTATTTTTTAAAAAAAGACATTAAAAAAAGAAAAAATGAATGATGAAAGAAACTTTCACCATTTTCAAAATAGCCTGAGCATTTCTTGTGCCCTGATCCATATTTTGGGAATGTCTGGGTTTGACTATTGAGCAAGCCAAATGCCACCAACCAGAGCTGGAAACAGGACCCTTGGTACCCACTTTCCCATCTGTCAACAGGATAAGATCTAACACCAATGAGATCATACTAAGGATTACCAATTGCAGTGGAAAATATTACATTTTAATCATACCATTACATGGTCATGTGGAGACAAGTATTTAGCTAAGAAATCAAGCAAAATGTTATTTTATTTATTTACTTATTTATTTTCCAGAGGAATGAGTGAAGACTGTATAGCAAGAGTCCATGCTCCACCTTCAGTGTACAGACTTTCCCACTTTGTGGTTGACACGTAATGATAAGAATGTAAAAGTTCAGGGCAATACTAGGACTAGAAGGTACAATTGCTTCATGCCACTCCCACAAAATAAATAAATAAATAAATAGATAGATAAATAGATAAATAAATGCCAGAAACTTAAAAAGCAGCTACTTTTAGCCCTACTAGTTTCACCTGTGATTGTTGTTTTTACACCCCACTGCTATTTAGCCCATTATGAAAACTTTTTTTTCTAACACTAATCTCTCCTTAGGAACAAAGGGTTAACTTTCCTCTTTTTCCTCCTATCCTGTCATCCCTGCACACTAGTCGACACCTAGACAAAATGCAGAGAGAAAAAGACAGCTATGCTGACCTGAATCTCATTACTATGTAAATCCTGCTTTCAAAGCCATCTGCCTCTCCCTGTCTGCCTTCCACATTGTGAATGAAATGTCCCTGGTCACTAATGAGAGCTCAGTCTCACACTGAACTTCACATCCCACTAACTCAAGTGGAAGGAGCGGAGGGGTGGACTAGTAGTGGGATATTCCCAATGTGATATCGTCTGGAAACCTCCCTGTTCATAAAACACGCATGCAGTGCTGTCATATGCAGCACGCAGCCCTTTCCCCACACTTGTGCTGCCAACACCTCCAGACCCCTGTAAGAAGGGCTGACCCAGAAGCTGAGATTCTGAAATTTCTAATCTTTTTATCTTGAGTCTTCAGCTGTACAGTGAGTTTTTCTTAAAGCTCCAGCTTCTGGAGTGTAGCAATTCGGAGAGAATTCCTTTTTCACATAAAAAATAAGTTCTGCATCTCCACTGTTGGGAAGGAAAGCACAAAGCCAGCATCCATACAATTTAGACACATAAAAAACAGCTTAAAAGAATGACGATCCTTACATTAAACCTGAGTTGTCATTGTGGAGAGGGAAAGTGGTGATATATCTTTATTCTATTTTACCTGTTTGAAAGCTGGTATTCATCATACTCTATCAAGCTTAAGCATTAGTTGTAATCTTCTCCCATTCAGCCCCAAACAGAGTACCAATGGCAATTTTGGAAAAGCAAGTGGTGAGAACACCAGGCGTGGGTCCTTATGTACACCAATTTACCAGTCATTAAGATGCCAAGAGGAGGATAGTTATCACACACCACAGAGCTTTCTAGACTTTCACCTAGTGGACACGTCCTGTTCATCATGTGTAAGAGAGCTGAAGTCACCACAGAAGGAGCAAGGTGCCCTGTCCAGCAGCAGCTACTGCCTGCACCAAGCTTTTTGGTTGAAGAAGCTATGTGTTATGCAACAAAGCAACTTGTCCACTGATAAAAAGCCTTCTGAACCTTTGTCAGGTGGAGATTGTTTTGTATTCCAAGTTACAGATGCAGAGATCCTTCTGCATATACACCTTTATCAAACACAAGGAACTCCCACCTTTGTTAACAAACTCGCCAGGTTTTCGAAACAAGGTGAGATCTTGATGCCATCCACACATCCTGGCACAGAGTTCCGTGGACAACCTTTTCCTTTAATTAACACCTGAAGTCTGTTGTTTAAAGCCTGATTTTCCTTTATCAGGTTTAGATGTGTCACCTCTCACTCCACGTTTGCATGAATTGGCCTAAAGGTGAAAACAAGTTCCCGAATCACCTTTCTTTTAAGCACAAGGTATTTTTATCTCTCTGCCTTATTCTCCTTTGTTTGCCTTCCTTCTGAATGAAACAGCTTCGGGCTTCTCAGCCTTCCATCCTTTGGATGTTTAGTTCTCTTCCACCATACGACTCTACATAGAGCTCCTCTTCCTAACCTGACTGCTCGGAGACAGGTTGAACAAAACTAAACAGATTTAGACACAAGGATATTCCCCAGACTTATTTTATGCTATTTGCAGAATGCTTTTGCATTCCAGTCTTCCCTGAACCTAGTATTTTGTTTGCCTTTGGAGTGACACTAGGCATTTCAACAGATGTTTTATCTGGGAGCTCCTCTGAGACACACAGTCCCTTCCTTCAGGGGAGCTTAAGTTAATTTAGGACACGGAGTTATGCAGAAATAGTTTGTTTTTCCCTTTCATATGTTTACCACCTTTCAACGTCACACTGACCTGGAATAATGTTGTCTGTAATCTAGATTAAATCCCTTAAATGTTCCTCACTGTTTCCTGCAGCCTAACCTTAACAATTTCGCAGTGTCCTCACACTTTTGCACTCTACTGCTGGTCCACCCATTTGCACAGATAATTAATGTATTAAATAACTCTGGTCCTAAAACGTGCACATAAGCCATTCCACAATTGACCCTTTTATTCCTAAAAGCACTCAGATTTAACTCAGCTGCTTTAAGAATGGTGTAATTTTCCATAGGGAAAGAAAATACTTTCGTTGTGGGATTCCTCCATTCTGCAGCTGGTGACCCTATGTAAAGTACTCTATTCAATAAAGTGTGCACATCTACAGAGTATCATAATTATAAATCCAAATTCATACGGCGGCAAGTTCTCCTGAACAGCACTGTGTGGTTTATACTGCCTTCAACAAACCACTTCATAGCTGCATGGTGAAGTGTTTCCCTCCCTGATAAAGCAGACTCACCACACTGTTGAGTTTTAGCAGTGACTTTGTTTCCAACCATGCCAATGCAGTTCACTGCCAGATACCTTGGTATGTGCAGGCAGTTCATCTGCAGTGCCCTCAGCACAGTAACCTCAGCCTCTAGTATGAGGCACACGGAGGGAAAACAAAACTTCACCCTTCTGTCCTTTCTCTCCTGTGAGCTAACTTCAATGCCTCTCAATAAAATGCACTCCCATGTGGCATGCAGGCAGGTACACACAGCCTGGTCTATACCTCATGTGTACCTCGCCGGTATAGACCAAAGTTAGAAAACACTCAGAACAAAGCTGGCAAAGTAAATAGTCCCCATGAGAGACCATATCTCAGAATCGCAGACTTGTTTGGGTGGAGGCCTCTGTAGGCCATCAGGTCCATCACTAGGGCTACCTACAGCAGGTTGCCCAGGACCACGTACAGATGGCTTTTAAAGGTGTGCAAGGATGAAGGCTCCACAGCCTCTCTAGACAGACTCTGCCAGTACTTATTCACCTAAAAAATGTCTACTGATGTTCAGACAGAATCTCCTCCATTTCAGTTTGTGTCCACAGCTAACTGGACACTACCAAAAAGAGCCTGGCTCCATTCTCTTTGCTCCCTCTCTTTAGTTGGTTCCATCCACGGATCTCCAAGAGAGAAGCAGGCAGCCCATTTCCATTTCTCACAGCTCTGCACCATTCCCAGACAGAGTTAATGCCCTGGACAGCAAAGGCGACCTGCTCCTCAGCTCAGTGATGTGTCCAGCAAGTCCCTTATCACTTGGAGAACGTTTGATGGTGCCCACGTTCTCCTGGTAGCTGCTGGTGCTGGCAAAGGGACACACATCACCTCTCCATCCATACCCAAGGCATGAAAGTCTCCACAGGTCCCCAGAGACAGAAGCGCCATCATTTGCTTGCACTTCACACATGACCCCATCCTGCTTGCAGGCCTACCACTAGCAGAATATTTACTTTAGCAACCTAGCTTTGTGGCAGGGTAATTTAATTGTCTGGTGTTTCTGTCAGGAAAATTAATTACCAGTCAAGCTCACCGACTTTTTCACCCACACATCACAGGGCATTAAAAACAAATGTCAAAAAAAAAAAATCATTTCCAAAGACATAGGCTTGAAGAGCTGGGCTCTTTCTGAATTTTAAAACTGTTCATCACCTTCTGGGAGGACTCTCTAGTTAAGCTGTACTGTCTCAGCATAGGCCTTCATGGGCAAGCATAGGTATCAGAGAAAAAACAACTCCAAACCACATACTGGCTGGCACCTTCAACACGCCTGCTTCTCGCCTTCACGGTGATGTTTGTAGAAGGAGGCTGCAGGCAGCTGCTGGCAGTACAGACAGACCTAGAGCAATGCTGTGCAGGCACAGCTGCCTGCCTTCTACCTGTTATTCATACCAGCCAACCAGAACTTTTGGAAGCTGTCGCACATCTCCATCCAGAAAACTCTAGGCAGGGAGGCATGAGTCTGACACGACATCATGAGTGGGCACTTGTCAATCAGTTGTGCGTGCAGGCCTTGCTCCTCTGGGATTTGGCCAGCAGCTCCAGGAGAGCACTGCCTGGCACCTGTAGGAGCTGTGGGACTAACAGCAGTGGGACCACGAACACCACACAGCCATGCAGCTACCACATAAAGGCGGTCTGTCTTGCAAAGGGGCTTCTACTGAAGCGATGGGCCTCCATCCTCTTCCCAACTAAATCTTTTACTTGTCATCTTTATGGACTTTTCTTCCTATCTGCAGACTTGACCTTTTGCATTTTGTGAAGGTATCTACTTTTTTATTGCAATATACCACAACATGCAGAGTACCCTTAGCCCTGAGTCCATGGAGACAGAGGGTGCATGACACCTTTTTTGGTCCCTCCTTATGTTTCAGACCCTAAATCACTTCTTAGTATAGGAACGTAGAAGACAGGCTCATATTCTTGGAGCCAAAGGTTAACACCATCTTCTCCCGTCCTGAAGGCATTCAAAGCCGGGTCGGTTGGGGCCCTGGGCAACCTGATCTAGTGGGTGGCAACCCTGACCATGAGAAGGGAACCGGAGCTGGATGAGCTTTAAGGTCCCTTCCAAACAAAGCCATTCTACGATTCCCCTCACTACTTCACCTCTCATATTAACATCCCATATTTCACAGATCAGACACAGATACACAGTTTCTGGAAAGGACTGGGGGAGCAGCCAGAATGACTTCCCGGGCTGTCAGATCACCAGGGCAACCACCACTAGAGGGTAGGTCCAATGCAGCATTGCTTGCATTGTCCTTGCCCACCCCTTAAGTTTAGTTTGCAACACATCAAAAAATATCTGTATCAGCTCAGAGGACTGGAAGCTGTATCCACTCAGCCTTCAGTGATGGTTTACATTACAGGACACAAATATAAACTAGTGGCCAGCAGCAAGTGAGGTACGGCAGGGGTTTATCCCAGGACCCATCTTGTTTAACATCTTTATTGCTGGCCCAGAGCAGGAGGTATAGCACAGTCTCATGGTGACACCAAACTGAGGAGGCCTTGTGATGTGTGCCACAGGAGAAAGAGATGGCAGGCATAAATTGAAACAGGGAAGCTTCCCACTAGGGCGAGGGAAAGCACCTCCACTGAGCAGATAAGTTAAGTATGGGCATAGGTAGTGCAATCACCATTCCTGGAGGCTTTCAAACCTCAGCAAGACAAAGTCCCACTCTGATTGCATACCTGACCTTACCCTGAGCACTGGGTTGGGCTCAGTGACCTCCTGAGGCTCCTTCTCACCTCAACTACTCCGACTCTGACTCTGTATGGTTCAGTAAGCACACAGTTAACAACAGCATCACCCTAGTTCTCCTATACCCAGGCGAAATACTGGATAGCTGCAAGTGTTTCAGGGAGTCCACATGCAGGTCCCAGGGCGTTTTTATCAAGTGCACACACAGTTCCTTCTGTTTTGTCAAAGTAGAGCAAGTTATACCAGAATGACTTCTGGACTTGAACAGAAAAATTATCAAACAAGTTTCAAGAACCTATCATTACTAAGGGTATTCAGTAGCACATAAATCACAGAAGCAGACTAACCCACCCACTCCTTGACACTACACTGTTCATGATCCACAAGTGCTGACTGCTATGGGTGAAAATACTGCAGAGGATCATGCCAGAAACTCCCAGGGCTAGACTAGACCCTGGGAAGACACCCACTCTCTCCCTGCCATGATATAGGGGCATCTATGACTATGCCCCTCCTGGCAAGCACTCAGCCAGTCTGTTTTACAAACCTCCCATGGCGGAGGGACCATAAACCTCACAGTGCCCCAAAGGACCTCAGCCCTTGTAATTTTAAGGAATAATACAGCTGTGCACAGCTGACTTGGTGTCATGCTTAATTACAACTCGGTGTCAATCTGACATCCATGTAACACATAAGGAAAAACATAACTTCATACACCTAACTTCACTTTGCTTACATCCAGTTTACTGCCAGGCTGAACTTCCATGCCCTCTTCCTCCTCCATTTGTCTCAACAGATATTCAGTACCTATGAACTTTTATTTTTATTATTTTTTCCCTCCTAGTTAACTATGTCTCCTTTTTTCTGTCGTCTTTCCTGTTTTCTTTATGCACTTCTCACAGATGGAGAGAGAAACAGATATCAAGAACAGGATTTACAGGAACTAAAACACGCAGAGGGTGTCATGCCACATCCCTGCAAACACAGCTCTGTGCTGCTATAGGGGCAAGATGACTAATATAGATCATGTGCACCCATCTTCAAACACGGGGTTTTATGTGGTCACTGAAATATCCTGCACCCAAATGGGGTCCTGATGCTTGCCATGACTGTGAGACTCTTGTGAAAAGGATTTTCCATAGCTTTATCCTGGAGGAGTTTCTAGAAAGCCACACCAAACACATGCCAGCTCTCTCCACCTTTCTTGGGATTAAGAAGACTGGATTCAGCCAGGAACGCTGGTTTTAAATGGGGAGGGGTCACAGCTGGGAGGATCTGCAGCACTGTTCTCACAGATCCACTGCACATGTACATTCAATTCAGGTTAGGGCCTAACCTCTGGCTCCCTTCAGCAACAGCAAATGACTGAAGCCTTGAGCTGGAGAAAGCAGGGCAGCTGTCTGTGCAAACAAGACAGAAGATTTAGAAACAGTTGCTTTTTTCTCCTCTCCCATGTCAGGCTGTTTACAGAAACCAAGGGATGAAATTCTGCAGACAAGAACACTGAGAGCAGCCTGTCAGTCTTGGAGGGAGGGAGAGGGAGAGGGTGGGGAGCATAGGCTTCTTTCAGGATTATGGATCATTGCTAAATTGCTCTATCAATTATTAAACCCATCACTCAAAGCACAGTAACCAAAATATAGCAGATAAAGCCTTTCTCATCCACTCTCCACCAGCTGCTCTCCTCCTAAAGCCAGAGGGAAATGAAAATTCCCATACTTTGTGTTTCATAAACATCATTTTCCCTGTGCCTTGAAAATAAAAGCTTTTTTCGGACAAGATACAGTAGAATTGAGCCTGGGGCAGGAAGATATTAAAAAGGATTTGCCCTTTCTATTAGCAGGCCCAAGGAACAAAAACACAGAATCTCCCCAAACAGTATGATTTCTTAGCGCCGACAGGTTACAACATTTGCCTGTGGATCAACAAAGAGGCACACAATCATCAGTATCTGTGAGGTGCCATTTGCTTCTGTCATTGAGTGGACCATGGCAGAGTGGATACAATCCCAGGGGAGGAAGGGACAAGGCCCAGAGATGTGCCTTTGAGCTGATGGTGCACTGCAGATGGACATAGTGGATCAGGAGCAGGCACTGCATCTGGCCATACCTACATGCAATAGAAGGTGGGTTCAGGCTGGAGAAAATTCTTACCATGAAGGCTGTCAAACATTGAGGCAGGCTTCCCCACGCCTGTCAGTGTTCAAGAAGTATTTGGATAGTGCCCTGAATAATACGCTTTGATTTTTGGTTAGCCCTGAAGTGGTCAGGCTGTTGCACTCAGTGATCAGCGTAGCTCCCTTCAGCTGCACTATTCTAATTCTAAAGATGGGAGGGGAACATGTTTGACCCGCAGATGCGAAGGCTGTCAAGTGGCTGCCCATGTCTGTGCTATGCAACATTCCAGCAGCACTGTTATGAGCTTGTAGAAGGCTGTAGCTCCAGATCAGCAAAGCCCTTTATTATATGGGTAACCTGAAGCAAATAGTTGCCCGAGTCCTAGGGAGGTCACCGAATACAGGTAAGCACAGATTTAAGTGCTTTGCTGAATCTGAATCCGCAAGCAATTCTCTGTTGCACTTGAGCTGGAAAACTTAGCAGTCAAAAAAAGCTATCAAGCCCAATAATGGAAAAGAAAGCTAGGTCCTGGTTCAGCCAAGCGGCACACTAAGCTTGTCCCAGCCAGATATGTAGCTTTGTATATCCCCAGAGGAAGCCTGATGGGATAGATCATGACCACACTCATCTCTCTGGGCTCAGAAAAGCAGGACTCTGAAGTTCAGAGGAGATGCACGATGCTGAGCACCATGACCATCGCCCCAAGGCACGGCCACTCCGCACTGACCAAGGAGCACACCAACATGCATGCAGGGTGCTGCAACAGAGCTGCATCCAATACACTGTGACCCCAGGCTGTTCCCTGAAACGAAGGAGTGGGCAAGGGTTTTCCCAAGTTATAGAAGAAATCAGAGACTAGAAAAATCATCATTTGGAAACAAAAGCCTTATCCATGCCAGGCAGCAAATGGATGAGCCACAGTGTATTGGGTGCAAAGATCCCCTGAAGGAGGCATCTGATTAAGAGGGGAAAAATGCCAGTTATGTGCTTCCATTCATGCCACTGCAATGCAAGCATAATTCTGACTGCTTTCTGACCCGCAGTATGCAATTTATGCAAATCCAAGCTGTTCTCGCTTCCCTCAGAGCCAAATGTCCACCAATGCCAGATCTGGCTCGACCTTTTTGTTTTCCTTTTCAGATCTATTGTTTTCACTGTGAATATTTAAGACCTTTTGTTGTTTCTGTTGCACTCCTTTGGAAATGAAATAATAATTAAAAAATCCCACAGCACACAGATGCAGTCAGAAGCCGAATCCTTGTCCCCAGCGGCCTCCCAGCCGGCCACTTGCATCCCCATCCCGATCCCTTATCATTCCAGACCAGAGCTCTGTCACATTTCAGCCAAGTGAAGCTCTTTGGGCCTGATCTGTAACATTTCCTGAGACTTCTGATCACAGCAAAACAGCCAAAGTTGCACCAAGCTGTATGGTGATTTTATGGGATTAGGCCGACTACAAAGCCAGCTGCCAGTAGAAGGCTCCAAATGATTTCCACCCTGGCAAACAAGGATACAAACCAGGTTCTGGCCATGATCCTAAGACTGGCTTCACAGAGCAAGCAGCAGGTCTGAGGCTAAAAGTATCAAATTTCTGCAGCTTTCCTTTATTTTTTCTCTTTTAATTATGTCCACTGGCTCTTTTTTTTTTTAATTAAAAAGAGACAAAGATGAAAATAAAGTACTTATCCTGCCTGCCTCTTAGAGAAAGGAGCGCTGCCCTTCACTTATCTCTGAAGAGCCACACAAATTTAATATTATTATTAGTAGCAACTATTTGTATTTCTGTAGCACGCAGAAGTCCCAGTGGAGACTGGAGCCCCATAATGCTAGACATTAAAAGATGACGTGCTAGAGACTCTGTCTGTTCCAGAGAATTTATGATCTAAAACGACGTGTGGTGACAATGGAACAGATTGGGGAAGCAATTTGCTCAAGATCATATGGAGAGAGCGTAGCAGTGCCAAGAAAAGAAGTGGGGTCCTTGAGAACAGCTACCAGACCACCATGCCTCCTATTTATGAAATTTGGGAATAACAGTAATTATACAGAGTTTTGAAGAGATTTTCAAAAGAGATGGTATTAGTGAGGTGAGGCAGTTTTGGAGGTAAAACGACCTCTAAATAGCAACCAGCAAAGCAGTAGCTGTGTGAAATTGAGAGCCCTGATGAATGGCCTGCTCTGTGCCTATGCCAGTTGTTTTCCTGCAACTCCTGTTGCAACTCATGACACGCCTGGTCTACAAAAGCCCTGGGCAGGGCCTGGGAATGCCTGCCTACCCACACCCACCTAGTGGAGGTACGCATGGCTGGGAATAGACTCCAGCACAGTGCTGGAGCTGGATATTTCTGCTGCAGAGAGCTAAAATGTTCCAAATTTAACTTGAGCCCTATGAGAATAAACATGCACCAGGAAACAAAATGTAGAGCGTGTGATAAAAGCTCCCTGTACAAATAGTGGGGCACAGCACTGAGAAAAACAAAACAAAAACAGAAACAACAAGAAAAAGCCAACACTCCTCTTTTGTAAAATCAGGGAAACGTGAACCCACTCCAAATTTAACTACTTTCGATTGCGTTTATGTTCAGGCAAACATCTGCAGGCTGAAGCAAGGCACTACTGCACTAGATGTTGAAAAACCTAAAAAACGCAGTCCTTGTCCTAAAGGACAGATCCCTGGTCACCCTGCAAGTCTCTGGGACTGAATGTCCTGCATTTGCTAAGCTGAGACCTGCACAGAATGCAACCACCAGCCCGATGGAGTGGGACATGCTGCAGGACAGCTTAAACAAATCTTCAGCAAGGGCAAAGGATCATGGCTAAAAAATCCTGGGCTGCTGTCACACACGGCTCTCCTGAGCCAAGCACCATGCAGACTGCCCTCCAGCTGGCACCTTCCTTGCCCAAGGCTCTGCATCTCAAACCCGAGCACCACAGGCTCAAAGTACACACCAGTTCCTCCAGTCCATGCCCTTCTCACCCCCCAGCCTTCCCTTGGCCCATCTGGCTGTTTGCCCCAAGCACCAGTTTGTGCTGCCCTGACTTTACCTACTGATGCCAGATATCTCACAGAAGCTGGGCAGGAACGTGGGACATTAGCAAGCACACATGCACATAATTCAGAAGGATCCGTGATGCTTGTGGCAGGGCAACATATCAGTAGGGGGGCTTTTAAAATAACAATCTTTTGCAAGTAAGTTCATTCTTCATTTCAAATCATTAACATGGAAAATTCGATTGTTCTCCAATGTATTTCTGTACCAAATCAGGAGACTAAATTCAATCATTAAAGTGTGAAACAGATGAATTTAAATCCATAGTAAGTGCAAATTTCAACACAATTTTAAGTAAGGAGTCGCTCCCAACACCTTCATAACATGTCAACACGTAGTCATATATTTGTTTCTGGGACTCTTCAAATGTCTCCTTTTACAGTTTCAATTTTTTCTTGCCAAAACAAATCCTTAAAGCTACGCTGATGTTCCGAAAAAATATAAACATTTTCTGAATGTTAAAACTTTAGATGGCCGCAAGAGAAAATTTGGAGACACAAAACTTGCAGAAAAAAATGTCATAAAAAATAAACTTTTCTTCCTCTTTGCCATGCAAGAGTGGAATTTGGAATGATTCCCGTCTGATTAATTTCAACTTCTAATTTGTCCTTGGATCTCACTGCAGTACGAACGTCATTTCTTAATTTGACTGTTTTGCAAGTAGCCAGGACTGCCCTTGTAAAGGGCGAAGAAATCCCCATATATCAGGAATGGTTTTGGCTGAGGGGAAGTTCAGTAATTACTCTGGAGAAATGAATACAACAACCAAAAATACTTCCCAGGACACGACAGCAAAGATCCACCCTTTCTTGAAAGCAAGGGCTCCCTTATGTATACATTCATATCTTCCAGTATCATGACTGCCTGAAACCATTTAGCCCTCTACGTCAACTGTGCAGTTCAAGAACATTTCCTGGCATTCTTCACATTTTTTTACGTGTTGCAATTTTGTCTGGTGTACATCACACGCTTCCCTCTGCAATGCCTGAACCAAACCATCTTCCTCCTGACAGAGGAGTTCAGGGCTCAGATGCCTCACTGCGACTCTCAGAAATATGATCACTTGAGGGCTGCGTTACAAATTAAGGGCAACAGAGCATTTTGGGGTTTGAGAGGTAAAACCAGAGCAAGTCCAAGCAGCAGTGCTCATGGGTGAGACTCACTGCAGTGATGCGGCGCACCACTGCACATGGCAGGACTTAGGCCGCAATGACAAGGCTGGACACGAGCGCTTTGCTGACAAACAAGCCCAGGAAGGGGAAAACTGTATTGCCCCTGTTATTCTAAGGAGAGGTCCACGGAAAGGTTAGGGAGAAAACAATGGGGCCATCGATCAGGCAGACTGCTAACCAAGAAAGGTTACCACACATTCCCTCATTTTTCATATTTATTATCATCCCACATCCACCAGAAAAAAACCACGGCTGCCTTATGAATTACGGGTTTTGCTTCCTCACGGTGTTGCTGCCCTGCTGAAGGATACAGCAGCGTAACTTTGGCCATCTCCATGGACAAAGGATGTCCCAATAGGGGCCAAGGCGAGCTGGAGGTGGGAGGGCTTAGGGCGTACAACGCAAGGCAGCGAGGTAGGGGTGTGCGAGGGAAGACTGTTTCCATTCATGAAAAGCTCAGATTTGCTCTCGGATTTTCATCTAACTGAAACAAAATGCCAATATTGCTGAACATACTTAGCACCTCCTGAAGTGCAATCCTACTCTGAACGGTGCCTGTCTAAAAACAGCATCACCAGGCTCCTTGTTTACTGCGTTCTCCCTGATGCCTGATCTGGATTTCTCAGTCTAAAAGAAAAATTACACTTTTTTTCCCTATCTACCAGACCTGCAGACTCAAACAAGGCTTTGAGAGTCACTCTGGACTCATTTCTCACACATTTATGTATGCAGATTCAGGCAGGCAAATTAGAGTTACGCAGAGATGGGCAGGGAAAGCGCAAGGCAATGATTTGAAGACAATGAATTTGCAAGGAACTTGCTCTGTTTCTGCTCCAAGCACAGCATCATGCTCCTGAGGCAGGGAAGCCTCAGGGCCTTTTTTATACTCTTTATTATTTTGTATTTTTTACTTTAGCGAAACCTAAAATAGTTTCCTTTGAGAACCTACAATCTATAATCTCCATTTCTTCCTTCTGCAGTATTTTTCGACCCAGGAATTTCAGTGGCAGACTAGTAGTAAATGTGTCTAAACTAAGGAAAACTTCTGCTGCAGCAACAACAGTGAAAAATACTCTAAGCCACAGATCTGAGAGATATTTTCTGTTCTTGTTCCTTTTCTACCCCACCAGAAATTATAGTTAATTCATGCCCTAACAATACTAAAATCCTTATTTCCTAACTGTAACCAAATCTGGAAAAAAACTCCATGCTGACGCAAAATGGAAAAAATAAAATAAATATAAATATATATTGCTGAGAAGTGAAAAGCCTGCGCAACAAATGCCATGCACTGCTACTGAGGTGTATGTGCTCCCTGGTTTGGGCCCCAGAAAGAAGGAAAGAAGAGAAGAAGGAAGAATCACGCTGCAAAAGCCAATACTAGTCGTTTCAAAAGGAAATGAAATACAGAATTTCTTTTGAAAAAGAATTCTAAAAAAGTGGGAGCCTTTGCAGGTCCTTTGAGGCTTGTCCTGATGGAGAGCAAGGTACCAAGAGGTCCCAGAAAACCCAAGGAGCTCTCAGCATCCTTCACACAGCTCAGGAGAACCAAAAGCACAGCACTGCTCCCCTCTGAGGCTAACTCATCATATCAACTGTAACCCCGTTCAAAATACTCTTAATGCATTTCCACGGGACCAAAACCATGGAGTATCAGCCAACTCCAGAGCTCTACCTCTGAGCTGCATCCACAAAAGACAATGAAGAGGATGATGGAAAAAAGCATAGCGGACTACAGCGCACCTCTGCTCCCATGTTCCAGAGGTGCCATACAAAACCTCTCCTCCACATGCTGAGAATGCCAAGCCCTTTCTCAACGCACCTTCCCACTTCCCAATGGCTAGTAGCCCCTGCTGTACTCAGATGAAGCTTTCCTTAGCCAAGCCCTCAGGAAAGTAGCACAAGATGGCTTATGACAGATGTCCCAGCTACGGGCACCTCCAGATCAGCTCTCTGTGTCAGCAGTAAGACTCACATCGTACCTGAACACAGCTTGCCAGTCAAGCAGGGGAACTGGGCCAGGAGATGTCTAAAGCTTATGGTTTTGAAAATGCCTGCAAGATCCTGAGGGGCATCAGGAAAAAAAGAGCCCTAATTGTTTTAAAGATGATTTCTAGGAAAATTTGGAGATCTACTGTGTACAGGTTGAAGAGTGGGAATTTTCTTCCCCTTCCAATTAAGTCAATTTACAGTGTTTTCAGGTCGACGAGTTACCCATCAGCTGTGGAATATGCACTGGGGGACATCTCTTGGTTGTTTCTTAATTCCATTATTTATTTACTTGCTAGAGAAACAAAGAGCGGCAAGGCGAACCGGAGCCTTGCGATCTGCTGTGGAGCAGCAGCAGCAGACCCGCCAGGAGTCCAATGGGCCCTCTGAGAATCCAGCTCACTCGCTTGCAGAAAAAAACCCTGCTTTCCCACTCTTCCTTGAAGCAGTGAACGAGATGAGGGAATGATTAATTAGCTGATGTTTGTAAAGGCCTTTGAAGATGAAAAGTGTTATTTTTATTTTCAAGTCTCACCAAAGAAAAAATAAATAAATAGAAAATTAGAAGAAAAAAGGCCACAGGAAGACTTGTGCTTTAACCGAGTGGTTCTGCGAGCAGCAGAATGAAAAGAGCCTGGCTCCCTATGGACCAGGGCCTCAGACCCGAGCTCCCCGTATGGAGCTGCTCTTGCAGCAGCACATTAAGCGGCAAGCTGACACGGCAGCCTTTCCCCCGGGGCATGCATTAACAGGATCTCTGCCCAGCTGCCGATTTTCATGAAACATGTAGGACTTAATGCCATTAAGACCCCTCCCCCTGCATTAAATTCGCTTGAACTAGATTCGAAAGTTAAGGGGAACATAGTGGCAATGTGATCATGCACATCTCGTTTCCTTAGAAAAACAGACTAAAAGCCAGTGAGGACACAAAAATGCACAGTGTCTGGCTAGACACTCCAGACCACAGGTGAGCTGTGTTTTTCCTGAGCTATGAACTACAGAAGGGATTCGTGTGTTTAAAATGCTTTGCACCTATGGTTAGATTTCCTTTTTTTTTTTTTTTCCTTTCAGATTTTGTCCTTTGCTTACTTCCTGTGTTCATGGCATCCTAAGGATGTGCCCATGGCACAGGCACGTTGTGTAGGATGAGGATCCCCTGGAGCTGGGGAGCAGCAAGAAGCTTACAAGTGGGTGCCATGCCTTGGGGAGATGAGAATAGCAAGAAGAGGGATGAGGATTGCAGTGCAGTAGCAAAGCTGTGCTTAACACCTCTGACAAGGAGGACAATGAGCTGTGACAGGTCAGGACTGAAGTGACCTGGCAGCACAGATGGGGAAGACTTAGCGTTGTGCAGACCATTAGGGCTCCTTCAGCTCCGTGCTCTCATCAAAACCTCATGGCCACCAAAAATAAACAGGATGCTAGCTTTGAGTTTTCCTGTTAGATAACATCTGAATGATTCAATTCATCTTGATGACGACACCTCACTTCTCGCTCTGGATGGGCTTGTTCCCCCATGACCAGGACACTGCTCTCACCTGTAATTCCTCTTCCTGCTCTAAGCTCAGCAACGCACAAGAGCTGCAAGGTCCTGCTTAAAAACAGCCATCTGGTGAAGGGGCAGGAAGAATCAGTTAAAAACAGACTAGCTCCACCATATGGAGAAAATAATTCAGTTGGGCAGTGTAGGAAGAAGCAAACCCTATTATAATAATTGTGTTGCCAAGCGATGTTGCAAGCTTGTTTTTTCCCTCACAGCTTCTGCACTGATGAAGAACAGAGCTTCCCCCGTATCGTGGCACCATCCCCAAAGCAAGACCAAACTGTTCCCCAGGAGTGCTGTGGGATTACCACGTCACCAGCATCCTCCAGCAGCGGGAGCTGAGCATGGGCATGGGAGCACCTTGCACTCCAGCCCTTTCTGCTGCTTCCATTTTGAGCGGAAGCACCAAGACTTTGGAAAGAGATCATCTCTCCCTTTTTCCTTTGTTCGCTCACCCACTCTCCCTCCCATCCGTTCCCATGCTGTGGCTCCACACAAAGCTGCATTTATTTTCAGACATGCATGGTTGCACGTCAGCCTTGCAGCTGAAGGTGGGCAAGCTCTCTACCACCTCTGGCGGTGTGGAAAGCGGAGTGGGATGCTGCAGACACGATTCCTAGGAAGGTACAATCCTGCTCCAACGCCAGTTAACATATTAGTCATTAATTCTGGATAAAAGGAAAGTTATTTGTGTGGCCTTGCTTAGACAAGACTGAAGTCATCATGCCTCCCTCCCCCTCCCTCCACTCTCCTTTAATACCTTATTAATATTGTACGCCAGCACCAGCCAATATGCAAATGGAGCTCTATGCAAATACAGCTCCACGTAAAGACAGCTGCACTTAGCTCAGTGCGTCCTAACGCGACTCCAGAGGAATAGCTGGGGGAAAGCTAAATCATATAGACGATGGAGAATGAATGTCTTAACTGCCAGACTTTCAGGAAGAAAGCTGTGTGTGTGTGTCTGCCACAGCAGAGTTTACCAAGTTTTGTAGAGGAGATAAGGTCGTTAATACTCTGCCAAATTACAGGCTGCCAGGAAGCCAAGAGGACTGCCCTCCTAAGCATCTAGGGCTCTGTCCTGCAAAACCTACTTCTCAGGTGGACATTAAAGTGCAGCTCCGCTCTGTTAAAGTCATATTGTCAACTTTCCTGTTCATTGTTTCTTCGTAATTCCACGTCAGATACGCTTTGTTTCCAGACACAAACTTTTATATGGGTTTTTCCCCAAGCACAGTCCTGCAAACAGCCCTGAATCTGAAAGTCAATCACTTCCTCTCCTTCACAAGCACTGCTACATGTGCTGCATTAATTGGTGCTGGCATCAAGACATCCCCAGGTATGGCACTGATGAAGGGCAGAAGCATTTCTGCTGAGAGTTTTGAAGAAAGACCTACCAGAACGAAAACTTTAACTTAGTGTGCATGCTATACAGGACTTGGAGCAGGGTTTGGTGCAGGATATCCACAAGTGCTGCTGGCTACTATACTTGGCTGCAATCAGAATGAACTTTCGTTTGACTCTTGCTGTAGGAAGCCAGACAGCAGGTCAGCCGTTTGGGTCAGACCCAAGCTCTCTGCAGCTCTATAATGTCTATATAATGTCTACAGAGAAATTTCTACAGATAAAGCTGTTGGTTTTTCAGAAACTTTAATACCCCTGAGTAAGGCAAGCACACTTTATCATTGCCTTTTTTTTTAGCTGGGAAGACCAAGAGATGTAGAAGATAAATAATTCAGACAAGATCACACAAGCAAACGGGAAAAAAAAAACAAAAAACCTTTATCCCAGCTCTGTGTGTTAGCCACAAGATCATCCTTAGATAAAAGTATCAGGTTTATTAGTACATTCATCGCAATTGGTGACCTTGCAATAAGAAATGTTTAGCTGTAAAAGACAGCTGAGAACATGTTAAGGTCACTTGGAGCACTTTTTGAGAACAAGCAGTCCAAGGAATGCCATTTTTGTTGAAGAACTATTTGGAGAGAGGTTCCCATCTGGAAAGCTCATCTGCTAGAAGTGACAAAGGAACCAGGGCCTCTGCCTTGCCCAATAAATACAAAAACAACATGTCCCTGCTCTTGGAATAGGAATCATGAGTCTCTGAGGAGGCAGAGCTCAGGAAAATGAAAGCCCAAGGTGGACTGGGAGCACTTAGCACTGCTCATTGGCCCCTCTTCAAGTCCATTCTGCTTCAGTGATGGGCTGGGGGTAGGGTTCAGCCAGGAAAAAGGGGATAACCAGAAGGAATCCAGACAAACCCTTGTCCTCAAACATAACCATGGACCAGACTACAAGTTATCTCTTCACATCTTCTCCACACACTGGGCGTTAAGATTTTATACTAACTTTAAAGCAAGGGTCAGGAGAAGGCTACAAAGCAACACAACTGAAATCTTTACAGAGCGCTGTCGTAACTTCAGTGACATTTTGATTCAAGCCAAGACACATTACTTTTAACTGTACTCTGTACTATTACCCCATACACTGCTCATTATTGCAGATAACCTTATAGATCCACGCCTGCCGCCCGGCAGCGCTTTTATTTGGAAATAACCATAGGCAGACATCTGGCATGTAGCAACACATCAGAAAGGGCTTCGACTTTTTTTTCTTTCTTCTTAAATTTAAGTGCGGCCACTCTTTTAGCACTCTTCCTTCTTTATGTAACTGAGAAAGGGCTGAGGTGAGAAGGATCCCACACAGAAAAAGATCTGGCTTGCAATGTAGAAGAATGAAAGCACTGCTAGGAAAATAAGAAGACAGCTGGCTTCCACAAAGGGTGCCAGACCTCATGTCTAAAATTAAACAATCCTATGTTCTGAGGAAAGCACCTAGTTTCGTCCTTAAGTAGAAAATTAAAAAGGAAGAACTGGAACACGCCATGTGATTACTAGTGCCCTATAAAACCTTACACAGGTTGGGAGCCAGATTAAATCCTACATGTCGGTAGTACCTGATGGGTTTTATATTTCACTGGTTTGTTTCAAGGGCTGCATGAATGAAGTTCAAGAAGTTTTGGTCAGTAGCCAGGAGGCAGGACCCACCTTACGAAAATAGTTGCATTTGGTAGCGTGGTTATGCAGCGCTGAAGAGGACAAAGACCAAGGGAGTCACGAGGTTGGTTTAGCCCTTTACCTAGATATGATCTCTCCGGGACGTAGAAGAGGGAAAAGAAAAAGGGAACCAGATGTTTCAGCCCTGCTTCAACACAGGTCATGCTACTGCACTGCTCACCTTCCCCACCTAGTTATCCATCACATGTGTACCATTCTTGACCAGAGGCAGTCCCAGACTAATGGGGATGGGTAGCAAACTGGGTACATGTACAGGCAACTTCTGCGTAACTGCAGGCCAACATCAGTCCTCTGCATCATCTTCAGATCTGGAGTCCCACCTCAATGGGAGGCACAGAGGAATAAACCCCACATGCTGATGTGGAGGCTGTGGTCTCCAGGTACATTTCCATTTGGTGGCAAGCCCTAAAGCCCAGTTCCCACCTCTGTGCTTTCCCTTAGGACAAATGGCATAAATGCTCATTTGGGGAAATACTGGATTAGATGCACCATGGAAAGAGGGAGATGGCGCTGTCTGAGCAACCAGAGGCCACACACATACATGAGTGCCCCCAGAAGGTAACTGCTGCCTCGGTGAGCAGAAGGACACATTATCACACACAGGTACACAAAAATCAAGCCAGAAGAAGGAGCAGAGCAAAGGAGATCAAAGTGGGGGAACATACCACTGGCCCACAATTCATTTCTGCTGTGCTCCCCACAAAGGTGTGCTTGGCAGTTTGGACATCGATCACGGACAGTATTTTCCCCTAGATGAAAGTAGAAGCCTCAGAAAGTCAATCTGCCAGCATGGTCGCTGCACCTAGCTCAACACCGCAAGGACAGCCTGCAAAAGGCTGGCACCTTGTAAAGGAGCACGGACCTGGCACTCTGATCCTCACCTGAAGAACTGTACTGGGATGAGCTTTGCTTTTCATATCAACACATTATTAAATTCAATTGATTCTTTTAAGAGTGGAGGAAGAAATTGCATCACCTCCCCAATTTCCCAGCACTCTGCTCTCACCAGCACTACAAGCAAAATATCTCACGTCCAGATGGCAGAGAACAGCAAAGACAGGAAAATGGAGAATTTCTAACTCCTGGTCAGGTAACAATTACAAGGGAAAAACAGCCCTGGCAGACAGCTAACAGGACTTGGAGAAAATTTTCCTAGGTTGCTTCTGTTTAGGGGAAAAAAAAAACAAACACTGTCTTCCAAAGAAATTCAGAAAAAAGCATAGTTTTGGAGTAAATCTTTCAGTACTGTTGTTGTGCTAGCTAAAGAGACCACCATACCACTTCAGTCTTCCTAGATTTTCATTTTTCTTTGAGACATATTTTCTCCCTGGCTTTGGGCCAAGGCCTGGTATTCCATTTACTTGGGGGAAATCCTCAGGGAAATCTGTCACAGTTTTATCTAGAACTGTGGGTCTTTGCCTGTAAAGATTCATCTCTTCCCATCACTGACTAACACATGAAAACAATCCAGATCCAGTTGTCAGGAATTTTGTGGAACTACAGAATTTCCCAGCTGCAAGAACCTTGGTTGCAACAGGCTGTGAAAATAACCTTCATGCATGATGGGTTGAGCTATGAGAAGCCACCTGAGAATTAATGTATGCCGTTATCAATATTAACATGAGAATCTAACACTTATTCCCCATGCTCCTACTTCTCTGCAGAGATGAGGCTGCACAAGGCTTTATGTGCCTGTCTATGGCCTCACTTGCAGAAAGTGGGTGCGGACCCTCTCCCTCACTCCCCATCCCGGCATACCCCTGCCCAGCCACCCCCCACTTCAGAGTTGCTCGAGGCCTTGGTTCTTATCATGAAATGTTCTGCCAAATCAAATGTAAACAAATGACATGCACAGTTGACATGGCAACAAAGCAGCCCTGCACGCAACAGCGGCAGCAGCATTTAACTCTGCTGGGCTGGGCACAAATTTGCAGGGAAGACCAGAGCAGCAAGGTAAAAGAAAGTATCTCCTCTCCTTTCCCCAGATGCCCAGAGAAATAAATATACAGTGCAGCGCCCAGGGGTTTGCTGAGAAAATGGATAGACCATCTCCTGCGAGATGCCTTCAGGGCAGTTTGGGGCAGTGTGAGGGGAGCTCTAGTGCAGCACATCTGCTTACATATCCTTACAAAGAAGCTCAGCATCTCACATTTTTTCCTGCTGAAGACTGATGGCCTGCCTCTGCGTGGAAGTGGAAGGGTCCACCCTTGTGCAAGGGCCATTTGCAGCAGCAGAGCCCAGGCATCCACCATGTATACAGGAGTGATAAAAAGCAGCAAAGAGAATGAAAGGGTCAGGGAAGGGACACAGCAGTACACCAGAATGATCAACTGCAGTATTTAGCCCTTTTTGTATACAAAGCACTGAAACACAGCCCTGGGCACATATATACATATTTAAGAAAAGGAGTCAGAAAAAAGTCACAACTGCATACTGTCTCACTTTGTCTTGCGCAGTTTCATCAGCTCCCACATAGTAAGTTGGATTCAACAAAAGTTTCGAGCAGTGGTAGATATTCAATTGCAAGCACTTAGGGGCAGGGACTGCAACTGAGTGACTTGATGTTGCTTTTCCCAACAGACCTCATCATCTTCTAATTTTAGATGCCCAGGATAGCTTCCATGCTCTGACCTATTAAACTATACAAGGCACTGGCAAAGAGCATCCTACTTTCACCGCGGTGGCAGCACTGTTTCAGAAATGGACACACGAACTCCTGTGAAGCATGCAGAGGTTGTAAATTCGTTGGGAGACTCAGCATTGCGAAGCGCTACATTTGATTTTCATCTCTGCAAGGAACGTGTGTGATCTCTCAGTGCCTGTCCAGGAGAGCCTAGCAAGGAACATCAAGTCTGCAAGGCAAAGTCCCTTTAAATAAAAGCGGCTGCTGATGTTAAGATAAGCATCCAAGCAGTAAAAATAATGAAGCCGGCTCTTAAATAATGAGTGCTGATGGCCCCCTCTGCTTGCATTCCTAGCCTAATTACTTACATGGTTAGCTCAGCCCTATATGCCTTTCAAATGCTGCCATTTGAAAATAAAAGTTAAATCCACTTGGAGTGAACAGGAACTAACAGGAACTACCATGCACGCACATTTCTGCCAGAGGTGGGGGTTCTGCCACTGGAGCTCTTCCCCTTGGTCTGTGCTTTCATCAAGAAAACACGATTTATAGAAGTCAAATACACAGCCAGACTACAGCTCTTTAAGATGGAGGAGCCTGCGGATTGCAAGCTTTGGAGCTCAAATGACCACCCTGGGTGGGACATTTGTAGGCTCAGGTTGTGGTGCTAACACCACGAAAGGTAGAAGGAGCAGCTCCTGCTGAAGGAGCCATGCTCTTTGTTTGCAACCCTGTTTCTATCATTTGCTGGTACCTTGTTTAGGCCCAGAGGTGTCTTCACACCATGCACCCATGTGGACAGGCTATCCACCACATATATATGGGTATAAGAAGTCCCACCAAGCAGACCTACAGGGTTCCTCATACAGCTTCTCAGACTGAACTAGCGGTTAAGAGGGGACTTCCCAAAGAAAACAAAAGAAAAAAAACCCAACAAACTGGATGAGATGGGAATGAACACAGTATGCAGGTCCAAGAGCAGCAGGAAGGAAGACACTCAGATAAGGGTCGGGGTGATTAGGCCAGGCCCCAAGCACAGCACCGCCTGTCACCATGCTGCTGCGAGAGGGGACCTGCCAGAAAGAAGGCCACAACTGCAGCCCCCAAGGGCAGCTCCTCATGGGTCCCTCCAAGGCGCCCTTCCTGTTTAGCTTGGCACCAACCAATTGGCTCCAGAAGCTATCCTGGCAACCAATTCTTTCCTAAAAACTTATCACATGCCTTTATACAAAGCTGCCAGAATCATTTATAGTTACTTATCTAACAATATCTGCTTTCATTTCAATCATTAAGGAAATAAACAGAGGCTGGAAAAGAGTCGGTATGAAAAAGGGGCCTCTGCTTTGGAGAAACAACAACCTAGGTTTATTAGAGAATAGCAACTGCTGCCCTGCCTCAGGAACACGCTAACATGACAATAATGATGGATTACAGAGAGCAATTGTTTCTCAAAATGATGTCCAATTACTCTTCACACCCAATCAAATCAGTTTAAAGTTATTTGTCAACTGAAATAAGCATTCCTGCCCTGGAAAAGAAGACAATGGTTAAGCATGTAAGTAGGTAACTAGAACCACAGAATCACAGAGTAGTAGGGGTTGGAAGGGACCTTTAGAGATCATCAAGACCATCCCCTCTGCCGAAGCAGCTCCCTAGCCCAGGTTGCACAGATAGGCATCCAGGCGGGTCTTGAATGTCTCCAGAGAAGGAGACACCACCACCTCTCTGTGCAGCCTGTGCCAGTGCTCCGTCACTGCACTGTGAAGAAGAAATTACAGAATCCTCTGAGTTGGAAGGAACCTTTAAAGGTTATCCAGTCCAACTTCCCTGCAATGAACAGGGACACCCACAGCTAGAGGTGCTTAGAGCCCCGTCCAGCCTGACCTTGAGTGTCTCCAGGGATGTGGCATCCACCACCTCCCTGGGCAATCTGTGCCACTGCTTCACCAGCCTTATTGTAAAAAAAAACAACACCTTTTTCCTTATATCCAACCTAAATCTTCCCTCTTTTAGTTTGTAACCTGATGAAGAGTCTGTCCCCTTCTTTCTTACAGCCCCTCTTGAGATGCTGGAAGGCTGCCCTCAGGTATCCCCAGAGCCCTCTTTTCTCCAGGCTGAATGGCCCCAGCTCTCCCAGCCCGTCCTTGTAGAGGAAGCATTCCACCCCGGGATCATTTTTGCAGCCCTCCTTTGCATGTGCTCCAACAGGTCTGTGTCTCTCCTGAACCGAGGATGCCACATCTGGACACAACACTGCAGGTGAGGTCTCAACAGCGCAGAGCAGAAAGGCAAGATCAACTCCCTCACCCTGCTGGCTGTGCTTTTTTTGGTGCACCTCAGGATACAATTGGCTTTCTGAGCTGTGAAGGCACATTGCTGGCTCATGTTCAACCTGTCCATTTCCTCTGGTATCCCTAGGTCCTTTTCAGCAGGCCTGTACTCTATCCTTACATCCCCCAGTTTGTACTGATAGTGGGGGTTGCCACAACCCAGGCACGTTGCATTTGGATTTATTGAACCTCATGAGGTCCTCCGGGGCTCGCTGCTCAAGCCTGTCTAGGTCTCTCCAGATGGCCTTCTGTCCCTCAGGCATGTTGACTGTACCACACAACTTGACGTCATCTGCAAACTTGCTGAGGGTGCACTCAGTCCTGCTTTCGATGTAAATGATGAAGGTTTTAAAGAGGACTGGTTCCAGTACTGACCCCTGAGGTACACTACTTGTCACCCATCCTCATTGAGCCACTGACCACCACTCTCTGGATATGATCTCTAGCAATTAGTTCCTCATCCACTGGACAGTCCACCCTTCAAATCCACATATCACTGAGAGTGGCCTGGTGACTACATCAGCCAGTCCCCTCAGGACTTTGGAATACATCTTATCGAGATCTATAGACATGTGGATGTTCATGGTTCAGTCTACAAGGGCTAGTAGAGAAGAAAGGAGAAAAGGCAGCTTGCTATCTGAGATCTGTGAGTTTGTTTTCAAAATCTGTAATTTATGACAAATTGTTACTATAAAACTGTAAGCAGAGACTTATAATGTTAATAAGCAGTGGTGGGTAAGTTCCCAAATAAGATTCGCTTGTGTACTTCTCCATGACAGGGATGGAAAAGATTTTCCCTTAGGCTATAAAGGCTGAACCTCAGGAAAACACAATATCCAAAAGCTGTAAAAGACTGTGAGGGGCTCATCAGTGATGGGAGATGTGGTTGCAGGCTGCCTCCATCCCCATCCACAGGTGCTCACCTCGAGGTGCAGGGAGGGGAATGAGGGCTTGACTCAGCTGCACATGGAAGCCTACAGGATGAGGGCTCCTGCCTGGAAGGTGCTTGGGGCTGTGCTAGGCCTTCGGTAAGTGAAGCACCAGTCATGCATCCATGTCTTGGTGTAGACAGCGAGTTTGCAGCAAGCAATGTCCTTCTCTAGCTCCAGTTTTCCTGCACTGAATAACCCCAGTATGCTCCTTCCCATTGAAAGAGTGGATACCAAGGCTGACCTGAAAATTATTTTCCTTTTACAGTCAAACTATGTAATAAGTGGCTTGGTGAAATGCAGAGTAACTCCCTTAGCCCTTTCCTCACAGCTCCTTACAAATTTCATACCTCAAAAAAGCCCCTGTGGCCGGCTGGAAGCTCAGACATGAAATGCAGTCGATAATGAAGATGTGCCTCTACTTCCAGCACACTATTCGTTAGGAGCAGAGTGAAGGGGAGGGCAAAGAGGGGGAAAATCAGACACAGCTCACACAACGTTCAAAATTACTCTATGAACCAGGAGTCCGGTTCTGGGGAATATGAGCAGTAAATTGCTGAGTGGCTTTCTAATCTAATTATTTCCCTTGCAATTCAAATTATTTTCCAATTAAAACCAAGCTAATACATTCTGAAATGTAAATCAGACTCCATTACCTTTTTTAATTGCAATGCCTATACTATTCCCCTTTTCCCTTTAATTGATAAAAGTCAGGGGGAGATTTCCATACGTTCTTCTGTAGTCCTGTAGGGCTATTTCTCACAGGCCTTGCTGCTCTCACCATCCTTCACCTCCACCACAGCGGATGATGTGTTTGTGTAAGGAAAGCACAAAGCCTCCAGAACAAGGCAGAGGAACAGCTCTTTGCCTGGCAGAGAAGCCTCGCTGTTGCAGGAGCACAAAGGCAGGGACAAAAGGAGCCCGTCAGGTGCCAGCTCTCATCTCAGAAAGATGATGTTTGTCCACGCAACGGTGCAGAGCAACTAACCCCAGCACAGTACACACCGTGAGTTCCTACAGCTTCAGTTCTCTTGCACTCAGTGACTGTATTCTTCCAAAAGAAGAAGAGGAAATAAGTACAGAACATTTTGTCCATCAAGCCAGTCCAGGTCAGATATAAATACAAAAAGAACAAGCAAGGAAGCCTCTTCCGTAAAGGGAGGCTATTTTAATTTTGGCAGGGCTCTGTCCAGACTGACAACTTCTGAATAAACTTGCAGTGTCTATATTACTTCCCTTTTCTTCCTGACTTACCAAAATCGAGGGCAGATATAGTCTGCAGGATTAATGTATCTCACGTCCCATGCTCTCTTCCGTCTTTTACCTTCACATGGAGGAGAGAGCCCCCCGTCTCTGAGTGCAATTCCCTGTCCTGCCAAAATGCATCCATGGCTTCTGCTAGTCAGCTCTGTGCTCCAGGTATATGTCACAGCTTTTGTATGCAGGCTCTACCAAGTGGAACACAAAGCCAAGACAGCACACACTGAGGTTCCACAGGCCCACCCAGGGCAGGCGTGCAGTGGGAAGGCTGGGTGCAGCTCCAAGCACCTGGTACCCCTGGGCTGGAGACTCCTGGAAATACAGATGAAACTCACAGACTATGCACAGTTCCATGCCAGTCCAGTGCAGGCAGCACTCTTCAGCCCCTTCACAACTGAGAAGTGTGAATAAAGACCAAAAGAATTAAGAAGAAAACAACAACAACTACAGATGACCAAAAAAAAGCCAGTGGGACCCATTCAAACTGCTATTATTTTTCACAAACACTAGAACTTATTCCACCATTAATGGAACACACTAACAGTAACAGCAGATGGGAAAAGGCTTGCTGCGATTCCAGAAGGCTCCTAGTCCAAACTGTGTGGATTTCTACTTTGCACAGTCATAACAACTTCAATAGGCTTAATGGACACCTGTCAAAAGAGAACTATACTCCTCCTTGGTGCAAATATCTCTCTGCTGTTGTTTAACTTTCCAGCATTACCTCTGCTGTGCTCTGAGAATTCTCAGAATTCACTTTTTCTGTCTCATTCTCTACCTGCCTTTCCCATGGTTTGATGTGAATATTTGGATTTCTTTGTAGTCGCTGTCACTGGAACATACTAGAAAACATTCTGAGAACACAGACTATAATTCATTGCTCTCTCACACACACAAGTCTATGGCACATGATCATATGATTTTTTTCCTATGTTAGTCCTCAAATGAAGCCTCAGGTGGAAAAAAAATCTATTTAAAGTACTTCACACTTTTTATAAAATATTTAAACTATATATTATTCATATACATACAGGGAGAGCTAGCCAGGCAGTAAGAATGGAAGATGCCTTTTGAATCTGAACTACCACCACGCTTTAAAAAAAATGATGGGAAGATAATTTAAAAACCTGACCGTGAGGTACATTTTCCTAGAAATTATCTCAGTAGGCTGCCATTGATCTTCTATTCCTATAAAAAGATTTTCAGGCCTCTGTTTTACTGGTTAAGGAAGGGACTGATGAGATCCAAATCTCAGACATGCAACTCCCAGTATTAAAGTAGTAGGAGAAAAGATGACAAACATTCGTCTGGAGAAAATCTTTTTTTTGAAGTGTCAAACTTAACGTTTTCTTTACTTACAAATTCATCTTATTTGGAGTAAATTCATCTCCAGCAGAGCACTGACAATTCTAGTAACCTGTCACACTTCAGAGACTAGTGTGATTTTTTTATGTTTTTATTAACTCAAAAGTAACCCCCTTAATCACTCAGCTAACGATAATCCACTTCTTCCTCTTCAAACATTTCCAGTGGCTGGTTGCAGCTCTCTATGCAGCAAAACTCTATTTTGCTTCTATTTTTTCTGTTCTAAACCACACACTGCCTGGTGCTGGTCAACCTGGAGATGAAATAAAACCACGTTTATCGAAATCCCTCCTTTCCAGTCAGCTTGCAAAGAGGGGCAGTTTTGCACTTGCTGTGTCTCCCTGGTACCAGTGTTTTCTTGCTTTGATCTCCACAACACCCTCTTACTACAGACAAGCCTCCTGCAGCCCGACAAAGCACGTGGGTGTGCTGGCAGGGAGGGCTGGCTTGGTACTCTGCACCTGAGAGCAAGGAGCTCCGAGGGAAAGATGAGAGCAAGCACAAGCTTCCTTCTTGCCCCAGGGTACAACTCTGCATCCGGCTGCCCATTCTGACATAGAAGCCATCGTGTTCCTAATTTCTTCCTGCACAGTGTGCTGCTAAGTTTGAGGAACCAAAATGCTCTGGGTGGTTGTGTCTTGTGTAACAAGACCGGGTGCGTCTACATCAGTGCTTCAGTTTGAGCCCCTTCAAGCAAACTGCTATTTTGCTCCATTTGTTGCATGTTTACACTGCAGAGCAGTCATCAGACTGTTAACAAATATTCATCCATTGAACAAGGTCTGGTCCAAAACAGCCTCCCTCCAAAAGGCCTAAAATATGGGTGTCAGGTCCGTGGCACCAACTATTTTGCTGTATAAATCTCTTCCCACCGGGCCATGCTAATTGTTAATGTACACAGAGCCATCATTGCCTGTGCCCCTGCACCTTCAGCTTGACCTCTGCTGCCATCCTTGAAGAGTAATTTTACAGTTTGTCTCTCTGTGCTGACTTCTGGATCAGAGCACGTCTCACTGTGCATTCCTTTAAACAGGGAGGACAGTAGCACAGGCCTGATTTATCATGGGACCAATGGTTAAACCAATCAAAGTGTTAAGAAAATTAATTAAAAGGGTTAATACGCATCCGTGACAGGCTACCCTGGTTATGACACTTTCCTTCCCAGTCACAAGCATGTTATCAGGTCTCTTCTCCGGAGTAAAGATAAACGTCAGCAGAGATCAACTATCATGTATTATAAATATACAATGCGTAATTTTTTCTCCTGCTGTTTTGAAGCACTGAAATTGCTTTAGATGACAGGCATGAAATATTTAGAAACCATTGGAAGAGAATGTTCTGAATCCTGCTAAACTTTCAACAACTTGCAGATCGTGGTATCACCCACAGGACAGCACCAGGCAGGTGTCTGTTGAGCACGCACAGCCAAATACCAGACCTGCTTGCACTACACCTAGCAGGCAGCGTTTCCTACAAAGCAGGCTTTGCAGCCATTGGATGTTGCTTTGCTCTACCTGGACAGCAGGGTTTTAGACACAAAAGACAGTTTGCAGAGTAACTATATGCATGCATTTGGTGAAATCTTTCAGAGAGCTCTCAGCTCAAGTGGCACTAACTCCTCATGGCCCAGAGAAGCACAGCCTGTGCAGGAAGGATCTGGTCTATGGTAGGCGCACATGTGCTTGATAGCTGTTGTTTACTAGGTCATGTTGATTTTGCTTTCAGCTATGTTTTCTTAGGCACCCACGTCTCTTCACGTAGGAGTGCCTCAGAAATTACAAAATATTACTCCCACTCAACATGCACTCGTGTATGTATACACTGGGATTGTGTGTGTACAGCTATAGAAATGCCCACCATAAACAAACATTTGCATCCACTATGAACTTACAGGAAAGCAAAGGAATTTCTGCAGCTCTCTGCAGCAAAGCACTGTAGCTAAGCCAACGGAGAGCTCCAGCCTCAACGCCGCTTGTCCCAGCGGGGCTTTGGGACCCAAATAGTAATGGCTCTGACAACCATCCTGGAGAAGAGATTGGGCTCTCCTGTGGGTGGGGTTGAGGAGCAAACGGGGTCCTGCAGCCTGTGCCTGCAACATAGCTCACTTGCAACTCAGCCTTTCCCCACAGAGGGGCCTCCAAACGCGTGGTGAATCGCACTCTCCTCCTTCCCTCTCATCTCCTCCACACATCCCTCTGCTATCTGTGGAGAAGCACAGTTTCTTGGAAAGCAGCAAGCACTTGCTTCCCAGAGGAATTCCTGCTGAGGAAGCTGAGCCCACTCGAACCCTCACCCTCTGCCCCAGCCTCCACCCCGGTGTAGGAAGCTTGCCTTCCTGGAAACGCCTTGGCTATAAATACAGCCCTATGCACAGACTGACATCTTCCCTACAGCACAACCCTTCTGTGCACAAAAGCCACCCCAATGAGAGCCACCCCAGCATGTGAGCTGTGAAAGGAGACTGGGGCAGGCAGGGCCCACTGGTGGAGGCAATGTCCCGCACAGGGGCTGGCAAAGGCCACAGCAAACCACCCCAACCTACCACCCGTACCCCTGCGCTGCCACAGCCGCTGCCACGCTGTGTTTGTTTCCTTTTGGTAAGCCGTGGCTCACAGAAGCCACTCGGCGGAAGTTATTAAAGCTGCTTTGGTATGGGGAAAATCTCATTAACGTCAGCAAAAGGAGGAAGAGTTCTGAAAAGCTCCCAGCTAATTTGCTTTCTTTTAATTTTCTTGCAATTACAGTAAGCAGCGTAGTGCTCTCCCAATAAATGAGTCTTCAGCACCATGACAGGAGGCGGCTCCCCAAATCAATTCGCACTCAGACTTTTAACCCTTGCATAGGTTTTATCCCAGAGAGGTGGCTGCGCGGGGCCCCTTTCCAGAACAAATGGATTTCCAGCATTTCCAGTCACAGATCCACACGGTGGAAAATCCCTGTTTTGTCTGTGCCTTTTTTTTTTTTTTTTTTTTAAGAAAAATTCTGCTTTGCAGTCATCCCAGCAGCACCGAGCTGGTACCTCCCACATCCTTTACTTACTATAAATTCAGTTTCTCTTACAGTAAACACGGTTCCTAAAGGCTGCAATCCAGTTCTTTTCTGAAAGGAGGTTCAGTGTAGCATATCCCACACACGGGCTGATTTTTAAAACTCATTGTGTATGTAATCTATTTTCCCTTATGCTTTGGAAAGTTGAAGAGCAACAATTCTATTTCAGACTTGAGCTTATTATTATTTTTACTCTGCCATAAAATAAAAATATAAAATTAAATTAAAAATGTTGATGAATGGTTAAGCACGCAGACGGGAAATTAGTAGATGGACAGAGTTTTTGTTTGCTTCTTTGAGGAAAAACTGCCCTTTATGTGAAGTAACATTGATTTTCCAACCACCAAAAATGTCACGCTGAAGCCTGATGCCAAAATTAGAGTGGTGGGTCTTCAAATTAGAGTGGGAAGGGGTATCTTTTGCTAAAAAAAAAAAAAAAAATCTGGAGAAGTGGAATTACAGAGGGAAGTCATGTTCCAATCAGACTCAAACAGGGCCTTTAGATCTCTTATTCAAATCAAAACCACTGAAGGTAGTCCAAATAACCCTTATAATTCGAAAGCTCATTCAGTCATCAATACTCTTTTTCCCTTCAATTCTCAGCGGCAGACTCATCTAAATGTTAGCTTTCTGTTTTAATTAAGTTTCTGATTGCCAGGGCTCTAACCAAAACCTTTGCAGTATTAACTCTGAAAATCTGAACAACCTCTTGTGTTGTTTTTTCCCCATTTGTTACACTGATGTTTTCTACCCATTCCCATGGCACCAGATAGGGAAGGCAGGGGCAGCCGGAGTCCCCAGGAACCAGCACAACTCTTTGGATATTTCAGCCCATTGTGAGCACCTGAAAGGCCCAGGACACAGCAGAACACACTGCTGATCCTCCAGCAGAGGGAAAGAGTGCATTGAGCTGTATGGAAACCTTCTTGCCTTCACAGTTATCCGAGCCCACTCCACAGCAAACGGCTTACTTGTCTTGGGGACTTCACAAAACGAGAAGTAAAAGCCTCTCCTGGCACATACTACAATACGTCTATTTTTTTCTTTCAGACCTCTAATAATCACAACAGTGTATACTGGAGAAAAAAAAAAAAAAAAGCTGTACTGATTAAAAATCGTATTACATGTGGAAATTAAGTGAGTAGTAAGTTGGTGCTTGACTGGACCCTTTGCTGAATGCATTTCAACCATGGGAGGCTTCTTGCACTGATCTGCAAATTGCAGAAAAACTCACTGCTGCCAACATAAATTGGCAATAAAATAATTAAGCAGGACTTTTGTTGTCTGAGGAAAGAAAAGAAACCAATAAAGACATTTTTCACTTCTTTACAGGATACTTGATGATATCAAGCTTCTTGAATGGATAAAACAGTGCACGCACAATGAAGAATCGTGTCTATCAGTACATACGTACATATAGCAAGCACTGTACTAAGATGATTCTTGCATTACTTATAGCTACTCTACATACTTCCTAATGTATGCATGGATGAACCATACCGATTACAGGATGCTGAAACTGTCTCATTTTTCCAGGCCAGTCACAATCACATAATTAAATGATGGTCATAAAGAAATCCTTACTCAAACTGGGACACTAGGAGGTTAATTTTCTTGTTTGCTAGAAACTTGCACATCACATGCAAGTGAAATCCAGTGGTGACTGAGATTTTTAGCATTTAGAAATCAAGAGAACTGAAATGGGCCCAAAAAACCAAACAAACAATAAATAATAATAATAATAAAATAATAATAATAAATTAAAAAAAAACAGAAAATTTACCCAGAAAGTCACAGGACAAAATCCATGATCAGCATCCTATCATAAGTCATTGTCAAGAACCATACACCAGCTCAAGTTTTCCTCCTGGCTTACAGAGGCATGAAACCACCATAAACAGAGCTCTTCCTTTCCATTCAGAAGCGCTCCATCCTGAAAGCTGACAGCATCTTAAAGCTAACCCTGTTTGGCCATGGACACCGAACAAGCACGTCTTTCTTTAGGAAAGTCCCCTTATTGCCACTCCTTCCTTTTCAGGACCCAGAGCTTCTCAGCTGACAGGAACATTAGAAAACCCATTCTGTCATACAGCCAGAAATTTCTGCTCTCATTCAAAACACTGAGCTCGCTGTGCTCCAACAAAGCAGTGTTCAAAATAAGCGCTGGCATGTGCGTTTATGTGAAATGACTGAATGGCCCTGCAGGTTGATAAAAGGTTCTGGAGTCTTTCACATAAAACTAAAGTCACTGGTTTGAATCTGACCTGTATCAGTGGTGTCTGAAACTGGCTACAGCTGGAAGGCTGCTGGCATCCTGTCTAACAGGGCTGGTAGTATCAGTTTAATTCCTGGAAGACAAATACACTTGCTGTGCTGGTAGTTTGCACAGAGAGGTCAAGCCTCAACAAGGAATGAATTTCAAACTTCCTTCCCGTGTATCCTCTTTGTCCTGCCAATGCAGCCCAAGGCAGTGGCAGTAGGCTCTTAAGGCCAGTGAGTACAATGTCTTTCATGGATTGTAATACTCCTACTAGTTTTAATTGAAAATATTCTCCACGTTACGATTTAATACACTTTCCTAAACCATCTACCACAGTGTTGTAAAGCAGGGTTTACAGATGATGCTGACGTTTCCAAGAGAACATGCTGGAAGAGTCCATCCCTCCCACACCATACAATAAAACCCTGCTCACATTAAATCTGAAGATTATCCCTGAAGAAGTACAAAAAATAAAACCCATCCATCTGTAATCTGCCCTTCCCCCATCTCCCAAGGCCATGGACAATGCTGAGTTCCCCAGTCAGCTCAGCATCAGTAAACTCAATCCCTCACTAAAGGAAAAACACGGGTGCACAAATTCCCCATCCCCTTTGTTCACATACAGACACTTCACTTGGACAAGGCAAGAACTCATCCTTGATCCTATACCTCCCTCTGAAACTCAGCTCTGAGTCCAAGGGACTCTGACCAGGCCACAGCAGGAGCAAAACGAGGTGGGGAAAACCCAATTTTAAAGTGATATCAAACTAAAGCACGGTTCAGATCAAATGTCATTTTGCTGGGATGTTCAGACCTCGTATTGGCACTCGAACTACTCTGGTTTTAGCCCGCAGTAGAGCAGCACACTGATCACCTTAAAAATCTTATTCATCTGATGAAAAGTGCTCCCTAGACCCCACTTTCTAAGAAGTGCTGAGTTGCTCATCAGCCCTTACCGAAATCACAGAGAAATAAAGAGCGATCCTCCCAGTGTGAGTCACTAGCTTTGCCCCTTCCTCACCGAGCAAACTGCTGGCTCGCTCCTGTTCACACAGCCCTGCACATGCTCAATAACACCATTGATTTTGTTTGTGCAGGCAGAGAGAATCCAATTTTAAAAAGCCACATTGATTCCCACCCATTAAAAACAGAGCAAGCTGCAGTATTTGCTAAATGGATAGAAAAAGACTGGGGTCAGAGTGGAGGGGCGGGAATAATGTCATTACTACGAGCTCTTTCTGAAGGACAGTTACAGAAACAGATCATAAAATAGTAACAGTTTGACTTTACACTATTCGTTCCAGTTTCTAAATTACAAAAACAGTAATTCAACAATGAGAGAATACCCCAGCATGGAGAAGAAAATGCAAAACCAAAGGCATCCAAAAGCATGTAGCTGCAATTAGTTGATCTGGAGCATGAAAACACACAGCAAGAGAGGGTACAGAGAGAAGGCAGTGAGTGCTGAGTATCTGCAAGGGCCCTGTCTGCTTTTCAGTTCTTCGTTTTCACACATTAAACAAACAGAGCCACTGCACAGGTCACCGAGGACCTCCCTTCTGCAATGTGGTCCCAGCTGCACTGCAGACAAAAACTATTATTCTCTAATGGCTGCACCTTTTGGACAATGATTCAGTGTTTCCCCCCTGCCCCCCCCCCCCGCACCCCCCTTTATGAGCAGTGCCACTTCTTCTTTTGCTTCATTTTAAGTTTTCATTTGCACACTCTTGAGATCTTCATGTAGTGACATCAATGAGTGGGGACTCTCGCAGCGGGCAGCCAAGTAGACCCTGAGGACATGTGGGTGCTGCCATCACAGCAGCAAGGTGCACTCCTCCATCCCAAACCTGGGAACAGGAGCTACAGACATGCCCGAGGTGGGGAGCCACAACTCTATGGTGGCCAGCAAACAACACGGTGGCTATGCTTCAGTCAGGTGCCATGGGCCACCAGGCTGTGTCACAGAGCAATCTCTCGTCTCTTCAGTTTCAGTCCCACAACCTAAGCAGGCAAGTGCTTGCTAGTGCCAGTGAGGCTTTCATAATTGGTCCCAGTCGGTTAGTTGTAACATGCCTTGGTGTTGAGTAACCACCTACTAACACCGTCAGACATTCCCTAGTTACATAAGGAGGGTTAGTATGATTATTAATTACGCACTGTTGTGGGCCAGTGCTGCATCGTATAGACAACAGAGCCTTTTAAGCTCCCAGTCAGTCAAGGCCTTGTCCTAAAGTCTCCCACCAGCATCAGGTCTTGCAGCAGCCACAATCATCTCCTACCCTTTCCATCCCACTATGGTTCTGCAGTGCCTTGGGCCCCTCTCCCTGCTGCCAAGGCCAGCTAGCCACCACCACACCATCCAGCTCACCAAAGCTACAGCACAACTTGGTGGTATGTGCAACCAAGAGCACAGCTGCCATTTCCAAGCATCATGAGATGTTCCCCAGTATCTGATCACACGACTGACAGAAAACAACAGCAGCAAGTCTGACAATACAGCGCAGCTTGAAGCATAACCTTAAACCAACAAGGCAAGTGATATGTAAAGAAAACACGCTATTCCTAGTACGGAATGGAAACATCCAACAGTTAGGATCCCTCTGAGGAGGAAAATGAGGTACCTGCCAGGAGGCAAAAGCATGGGAAGTGCAACGGCAAGTGGCTACTTTGCAAGCTGTCTGAGCGCACCAATGGCTTTGAAGACTCCATCAGAATGTGCAAGCCTCCCTGCTCCTCCAGCTCACTGCTGTCATAGAATGGCTTAGTTGAAAAGGACATAAAAAAACATCTATTTCCAACCCCCCTGTCATAGGCAGGGTTGCCAACTACTCTGTCTTTGCTCACCATTCAATTTGATCTGTGTGATACAGAAAATCAGGGGCATTTTCTACAGGAAAAACAAGCAGCATTCTCTTTTTCTGCCTTGTCAGGGCTGCTGCAGCATTCCCCTTGCAAAACGAGGACTAGAGTTATACGCTGCACACTGGATTCTTGCACCACTTAAAATGCCATTTTTAAGGCAGTCATCAGTTACTGAAGCTGCAGGCTAAGGTAAAAGCTATGAGCTTGTCTAGAAGTAGAGCTCCAGGGTTGCTCAAAAGGACAGAATTTGAGCTGGAAAAGAATCTCTTCAAATCCCACATAAGACCACACTGCAGAACTGGGCTGAGAGGAGCAGTCCACATGGCTGTATCAGCTGCCTGGAGCAGCTCTGGCCTTTGCCATCCAATGCTTTCATATGAACCAATCTCTCATTCTCTAGGTCTGTTTCTGCTGCTTCTCTCCAACTTTTATTTTGGCTGTCCTTCAGAGCCTGAGAAAGGCATTGAGGTTGCTAGGAAAATGCCCTGACCGCTTACAGGTTGGATAGGTACTCCTGCACCTCCCCAGCTACCAGGAAGACTGGTTTAGCTCTGTGAGGATGAAGGATCAAGCTCATTCAAGAACCTCGCAGCAGGACACCCACCAGCGAAGTCCAAAGCTGGCAACCATGCTGCCAAATGCAGGAGAAAGATCCTTTTTCTACAGGTCGAGCTATCTCCCTCTGCATGCAAGATGCCTCTGATTGCCACATAGGAACACCCTATGCCTGGGACCATCATTCCTCATCTCAGCACCAGTTCAGATCATACTTTAATGCAACCCATGCCTTTGGAAGCCAAGCGGGCAATTCACTGAAGCTTAAGTTTTTTCACTAGATTATAGCTACTAGTGCTGAAATGTAGTTCTCTAAATCCATCATGAATGTTTAAAGTTTATTCCCAATGGATTTTTATAGACATGCGGATTAAAACCAGGTAAGAATTTGCGGACTTTTTATTACCTTCTGAAGTAGCCAGGCATATGGACATTCTCCCTGTCTTTTGTATGTGCTTTCTTCCAACTGAACAGTTCAGAGACTCCACATAGATCAGAGGCAAAGTTCAGACTAGCACTGACAATTTCATTTAAAAAATAAAAAAAAAGGAGAGAGATTGTGTTTTCTTGTGTTCTCTGCTCTTTTATCGCTATTTTCAAAATGAAGAACAGATCCTATTAAAGTGCTAAGAGCTGAAAAATACAACTCTAAACCTGTCTCTAAACGATACAGGAAACCCAACTTTGTGCCAATCCATTTTTATCATCTCTTTGTGGCCATAACAAAGCTGAGAACAAGAGCTAAACAATAAAGAAAAGAAAATAATTTCAACGTTTTTTTTTTCTGAAGGCAACACTGGCGACAATAACAAGAACCCATTGAAAAGACAGAATGTTATCTTCCAACCCAGTTAACATGTCCTTCTTTCTCTCGCGCATTATGTATCTCACACATCAAGCTCTATCTTGACCTCACTTACAAAGGAACACGTTTGAAGCTGACATCTCCATACACGTATCAGCACAGCTATGCAGACTTCAGCCCATTCTATCTTTCCCTTCCTTGGTCCCTCACACACCTGCTATGAGGAGATAGGTTATCAAATGAGCATCTAGAGCTTTATGGGACCAGCAACATTTCATTTGTACTCGTGCAATGCTCCAGAATCCAGTCCACTAATTTAAGCTGCTAACAACAGCAGGAGCTATACTTTTGACAGCCAGCTGTAAGTCGGCTGTTTTTTTGATACGGGCCATCCCCATTATTTCCTTTTACCTGCTGAAATCAACTGGTAGTATTTCATCACTAACATTTTAGTGTAGCAACCAGGAAATTCAGCTAGCCTCAGCTGAATCTGCTTATCTTTCAGATTTCATCTGCCCCTCTTAATATTGTTTTGAGAGTCATGGAGATACTCCATTTTCCTCTTGGATGATTCCCCTGTTTGCAGCTCCCACTGGCAAGTAAAACATACGCTAGAGAAAAAAAAAAGTCTCCAAGTATTTTGCCTAAGACATCAGATCCTCTTCCACGCCCACCCTGCTCTTTCTTTCAAGTGCACAGCTCCGCATGGAAGCAACTAGTTGAAGCATGAATTCCAACCACGTTGTGTACAAAGAAGGCCATCAGCTCTATTTCTGCACCCCAGATGTCATATAGACGTGCGTGCTGCCCTTACAGTCATGTGTACCAGTGTACCGACCCATAACCTTTTGTTTGTGGGTTTCAGATACAAAAACCTTTGCATGTGAGGTGCTTTAAACACAACTCCTGACTTGTGGGAACACTGCATAAGGTAAAGGGCAACAGACATCTGCTGGTGGAGTGGACAAGGAGAAAACATGGCACTGTTCAGCACTATGGGCCCCACTGATCTCCTAATGAGACCTCCAGTTAAAGCATAAGCCATCAATTTGTTACAGTACCACACTGTACAGTGCTTTTCTATTACCAAGGTAACCGAAAAGTTGCTAACTTTTGGTTGTCTGCCTCTGTGTGAGCACCAGCTGCTGGAACAGTCGATCTTCCTATCTCCCTGACATGTCAGCTGTGAGCTTCCTGGGTTTGGATGCTGAGGACATCACTAAAGTTATCAGAAACTGTTCCAAGCCTTCTGCAAAGGTACAAACTCAGTGATGACACCAAGAAACTTTCAGGACTTTTCATATATCAACAGGTACGCAGTACTATGCTAGTGCTTGAGAACTTCTGCTTGGAACCAGCTAGGAATCGCAACAGTCTGCAAATTATTGACCAAAATCATGAGAAAGAGTTAACCCAAATCTCTGAACTACAGCGTTTTTGATTCAGATTCATTTCACTCAGATCCAGGTCAAACCTCACAACCACCACCCTCTGAGCAGAGCCTTTCACAACACGCAACAAGTTTCTGAAGAAGGTAAAAGTCTGCTACAACAGGTTAATGCTAATGCAAATCAGCAAACACAAGGATGGATGGGACAGGACCTTTTCCCATTTATTCCTTCCTCCTCACTTTTTATTTATTCCTCTTAGTGCTAAGGCTCCCTCCAAGTACAGACATATAAGCCTCTCTTCTCCATTTATTCCCTTGTAAGGTAATACAGAATAGTGTTTTTATGACCTGGCCTAAAAGTAAAAGGACCTTTTCTTAACCTTCCTAATTCTACAGGTAACAGCTGGGGCTGTAACTCAGCTTAAGCCAGGCCACAAAATTAGTGTTGTTTGAGCTGAGAGCAACTCTCAGCTGCTTGAGAGGTGCTGTCTTTCCCCAGTGTCACCTGGAGGAAACAGTTCCCAAGCCCTGCATGAGAATGACACTTCACATTCTAACTTGAAGAACCTCCAGCGCAGCAACTGCCTCAGCAAGTTAAGATACGAGATTTGGGCACTAAAAGGACAGCATTGAGAGGTCTGATGCTAAGGAATGCAAAGCCCCCTAGAAATTGTACCATCTTCAGGTCATTTCTCTCCTCTTCTAATGACTCATTCATTTAGAAGCCATCGTCTGTCGCTTTCCTAACCACACTGCCAATAAGCAGCAGAGCACAAAAACAATTTCCAATCAGAAAATGCTCTTTGGTGTAATCAGCTTTTCAGTCCCACTGTGCAGGGGCCTAAAACTTGTGACTCTAATGACTGCAGAGCCGTACAGTACTCAGGAAGCTTCCTCTGTGTCACACACCAATCTCTTGCCTGCAGTGAGCAAATGTACAGGGGACATGTTATGGAAGCAGAAGCCTGATAGGATTTAAACATGTGGCACTTGAGCAAAGCATCCCTGAAATCCTGTGCAAACTGTGTTGCTAATGCTGCTTTTCAGGTTCACAAGTGTGGATGATGAATCTCTCCACTACTAATTCTTCTTATTTTAAATCTCAGAGCACTGATTTCATGCCAACGGGGCATCACCTCACTGCTTCTCAGCAGCCAGCACTGCTGTCAGCCAGCAGTGTGCCGGGCCTCGACAGGCATTGAAACAAGCACTGAGAGACACGGGGAATTGTACCCCAGGGTGGGACCATGGTGCTTTCTCCATCACATCTGCAGAAGTAAGCAATAGGGAGTGGAGATCAATCAGGATGTCTCTGCCATACAAGCACACAACTGAGGCCAGTAGCTGACGGTCCCTGCTCTAGCCCTGCTGACTGTACTGTCTGTCACAAGCACCACTGCCCGAGCACAGGTGTCTTCACCAGAAGACAGTGAGCCTCTTAAGACGTGGCACACAGACAGTGCCTCAAGTGCTACAGCCAGTTGCTGCAGGAGGAGGGTTTTGATTTCTCTTAGGTACATAGCTCTTTCTAAGTAAAACAAGCTGGCCATTTGTAAGCTCCTTCAGACCTGCCCTGGCACAGTAAATAGGAGAGTAACCTTGATTTCTCCCATCATTTCACCAGGCTGCAGCCTAGAAGGGACTTAGTATGTTTTCACAGCTCGAAAGAAAAGAAAATAGAAGGCAGGAAATCCTGTGACAGCCTTGTTTCAGTGATAACGTGAGAGACGCAGCAGCAGGAGATGATAACAAAACAAAACAGCCCAACTCCCAAAGCACCTCCAGCACAGAGCCCAGGGCCTCCCAGCCCCTCGTGGCTACCACATTGCCTCTGGCAGCCAGCACAGGGAAGGCAGGGATCAGCCCAGGGTCAGGGCTGGGTTAATAAAAAGGATTAGTAGACGGCTGTGCCAGGAGCTGCATCTGAAGCACATAGAGTTGTTTCCACACCAGAAAGTGCAGCTCTCGGGGTTCAGCCCTAGGCCCAGGACTGCGCTGTGACACGCTTAAACAGCAGCGGCAGCCTTGGGTAAACGTTCTTCTTTAGAAGCACATTTGCATTGACCTTCTTTTCCCCGTGTTTTGCTCAGCAGCTCACCTGTTCCCGTTGCTCACCCCCACGCTTAAGGCTGTCTTCTGTTCCTTCCCAAATCTGCAGCTAAGAGAGGCAGTAACTTCAGGTGGGGAAAATAAAACAGCTGGAAACAAAGAGCTCCTCAGAAACAAACATTCTTCTTGCTGCAAGGGCAGGGTACAGTGAACAGGTGTCCTGGAGCCCAGATTTCAGGGTGCTTATAGCATCTGTGGCTGCTCCAGCAATTAACAGGGACTGTGGCAGCCAAAAATCTTTTTGTTCATTTTTTAGTCATTTATTTTCATCTGTGCTCACAGGGACTTCATGAACTGTTTCCTTGTGCCTATGAGCTGTGGTGTTTCTTTGTGTTGGAGTAAGGCAGAGGTTTGGACACGTCAGGGACTGACCCCTCACTCAGCTGATGCCAACCCCAGACTTGCTTCTGGCCGCCACTTGTCTCCCACTAATGGTGCCTATGGGAACACAAGTTCCCTCCTTTCCACTACCACAATGAAGCAGAGCAATAGTTGCTGTCACTCCCCAGTCTTTGCTGCACAGGAGCTGATCTGAGGGAGGGCAAAGGGAACAAAAGGAGCTCCCAGTTGAGATTTTGAAATTTTCACTATTCAGACACAAATAAACTGAAAGGAAGCAGCACAAAACTTCTCCATCTCCTCAGGACACTGGCAAAGGGGACAGCAGCTTTGCTTTGCTTGGAAAAGCCTCCTGGCTGCATGCCTTGCAAACAGCTCTTTGGAATAGATACTCTTGGAGGTGTGTAGCTAGGCCTACTTCGTAACTTGATAAATAAATGAACAATGTGGTGGCCGTTTCTAACTCTTCTTGGGGCTTTGGCCTCCTCTCAAGCACCACTAGCATCCCATGGCAGACAGGCATGCCACTGACTTGGACAGAGGAGAGGAGCAGCTGCAGCTGCCTGTTTAGAGCAAATCCTGGGAAAATAGTAAGGTTTCACCAGAAAAAGCCCTGAGGACACTCTGGTTGGAAGAGATTGTTGAGGCCAAACTATAGGCTTTTCTGTTTTAAATTAGACTCTAGAAAAGGAGTTATTTTGGAATATACAGTGCATGTCTTCTGTCTTATACCTGTTTACCATCCCTGCTTGGGGTGATTTATACATAAAGGAACTTGGCAAAGAACTACCTTCACTTTTATAAAACCAAAACCCAACCTGGCCTAGCTATCACAGAGACGGAACAAAGCCAAAACCTTTCAGCTGAGTGTCTGCTTCCTTCCAAGACTTGGTGGACTGAATACAAAGAAACTGAGATTCAATTAATCCAAGTTTTGGATTTTGTAAAAAAAAAATAAATTGTGTTGAATTTTGGTTGTGAAAAAGCAAATCCTAACTCCAGTGTCCTTGGGAAAGTGAACGACCACTTCAATAGCATAGTTTATAGTTTTCTACATTGTGGAACCCAGTGGCTTCACCCCAGTTCCCAGCAGAAACTTTCCTCCTGAAACCATCTAGCTACTGCCCTGGATAAACAGGGTCAGTAAAGCAGTGAATGCTGCGGGTAAGATTGAAGCAGACTGACAGAACAATGAGGCTTCCACAGTTGCAAAAGCAGTCAAGCCTAAAATAGAGATATTTTTTCAAGTCCAGAATGGCAGAAGATATTGAAACTTAAGTGCATTAGCAGTGTTATACAAGGACTTAACAGATGCCAGTTCACTGAGTAACCTAATGAGCACAGCCTATCCCTGCTGCTGTTACTACTGCCTCACCTGAACAGCAGTTTTAGCCAGAACTACGTGTACTCTGAGTCAGATGGGGAGGAGGTCGTGATGCTGCTCAGGGAGCCACCTTGCCAGGGCTGGAGGACCAATGTCATGGCCCGAAGTCCATGTGGAGCAGGACAAAGAGGACAGAACTAGCCAGGCCCCCACATTCCTCCAGACCACTGCTCACCTGGCAAAACACGCACAGTTAATAAGCACCTGCATAGCCTCACAATTTCATAGCATCACAGAATCATTTTGGTTGGAAAAGACCACTAAGACCACCTAGTCTGGCCAACAAATCATCATTACCATGCCCGCTAACCATGCCCCTCAAGCACCACATGCACATAACACATCATGCTTGCATATATTTTTTTGCATTATCTGAAATGGGACCAACAAAGATAACCAACTGTTCATACTGATACTCAGCTTTACTCTCTCCTATCAAAACACTTCATCAAAGGCTACTTACCTACGTAGCAGACATCTCATCCCATGGCCAGACATGCCACATACCAAAGTTTCTAGACAACAAGGCACCAAAACTACACTTATCCTTTAACAGTACAGGAGTGGCAGCCAGTATTTTAAATCTGTAATACTCTGCAAATTCTTAGATCTCGTATAGTGATTATGACATTAGTGAAACACAGACATCTGTGGGGTCACAGCAGTGACTTCAGCTGATCAGCAAACCAAATAGAATCACGCAACATAACACAGTGGCCACCAGGACTTGGGATGATGGGTGTGGACAAGCAAGACGATCCCACCACTGGCAGGCAGCCTGCTGTGGGCTTGCTCCCTTTCATCAGATGTTTCTAAAGGAGTTTGAACCTTCAGCTCAGTCCACAGGAAACCCACTGCCTTCAGCCGCTGCAGTCTTCCGACTGGAAATGGCTGTGACATCCTTCATTTGTACAGGTACGGGCTCAGTGCTGGGGATCAAGGAGCACCTGGCACATAGCCCATGCTCTGGGGTAGGCACCAGCAATCCAGTTATCCTGTAAGGGCCTAGGACAGCATGGTTTGCCACAATCAGTTCCCCTACAGTCAGGAGAGTGGGACGAAGACCTCCCGAGTACCAATTAGGGGAGCAGATCTAGCCACACCCTCTGAGAAAGGAGAGAAATGCCACTAACTAAAGACATACTGCTGGCTTTTTTTGGTACCTTCTGTTTTACCCTGCCATCTCAACATCACTATGATCCTTCTGGACAGAACTGGTTTTGCCTGACAGAAATATTCCCGATGTGGCAGCAGTATTCCCAGTGCTTGAGCACCCAGTGAGGACTCTCAAGCTGTTCTTGGCAGTGCAACACAATATCTTCCCACCATTCCCCTCACAGGAAATCTGTCAGCAGGACTCAGCCTATCTGAAGAGCACGTTACATGGCAGCAACAGCACATGGCTCGTGTATGATCTGCAAGCAAAAGAGACAGCAGCCCTGGGACTGTTTTAGCTTATGCTGGGCCGTGCAGATTATGGTCAAGAAAGAACAGAAAGTTTATTTAAAGTCAGTTCTGTCTTCCACCTCTGGGAGAAGGAAGTATGCCTATCATTTATAGGAACAGAAAATGTCTTACACTGCCATGAGAATTATCAGGGTCCCACAGAATTTTCCTGATTTGGAAGGATTGGCCATCACATTCTTGTGAGTAGTGTTAAGAAAAAAATGAGGAAGAAAAAGTTGCTCCTAATATATTGGGTTATGTAGGACAATCTGGGAATCATTCCCAAAAGCCTCAAATAAAACACCTCCTCCAGATGAGAACCAACCTCAGTTATATTCCCTTGTGCTCTATCTAGTCTTTCAGTAAATATGCAAGTCTCTTCTCTGGCACACCTGCTTAGAAGCTAAGAGGTTTTACTCTCACAAAGCTTTTCCTTCACATTCTGCTTAAATGTGCCATTTCTGGAAGTCATCCCCTTGTCTTTCATACTCCAGTGAGCAAAACAAGTGTAAATTAAATGGAAGACACATGAAATCTTTATAAAAGTCCTGTGTTTCCCCTAGCATGAAAGTTCCTTCTCTTTGGAGTAGAATGGTTCTTTATTTATGCTATATTTTTCCCCATCAGAAAATGAAGAATATAAATTTTGCCCATGACTTGAATTTAGCTTCATCAGCAGCCCCCTGCTGAACTCACTCATTCCAACATTTTTCTTTTTCCTTTTTTAACTTTTTTTTCTCCCCACTGAGTTGCTGCCCCTTCTCTCCTCTTCCCAGCAACTGAGGCATAGAAGAAAAATAAAATAAATAAAAGAGTGAAATTAGACAGACAGAACTTATTATCCAAGAAACTGCAACTTCAGACCAGGCAGGAATAACATTTAAAATATAAAAAGCAAATTTTATCAAGCCTTTTCCTCCCCAGAGACTGCCACAAAAATATTCCTTGTTTGTCACTGAGAATGAACCATTTTCCTCTTTCATTTCTGCTTTCTGTCACACATTTCATTTTGGCTGCCCCTTCTGTCTTTCAGCTTGGGACCTAGGCTGCTAATGTAGAATTACAGATAACTCCACAACAAAATGCCTGTATTATTTTCTTTTTTTTTTTTCCTACTTGTCTGCCAGGTAATTGCAACCCTAAAAGCTTTAGCATATTTACCACAGAAACATGTCTTTCCTGGAGGATGGGACTGTCATCAGGTAGAATATTTCATTTAATAAGACTCCTTTGGAGGTACAAACTACGGTTGGTGATTTTTTTCTGGCCTCCTTTGGAGCAAAGGACAAGCAGATAAAAATCAGCTGCTGCAGTGCTACATTGTCAAAGTTCCTGTTCCTGTGCAAATTAACTCTTCCCGAGCTCCAAGCTATGGAGTGCTTTGCCACTGGGATGTTTATGAAGTAGGAAAAGGGTCAGATATCAGCTCAGGCTATTTTTTTTTCCAAATACTCTCCATGTTTAAAACAGATTTCTGTCCTATTTACAAATAGAACTACTATCCTGCTTTTCTGTAACCCAGCTGAGGAGCTGTGCACAATGCCTGGACAAATTTTCCTTCTATCAGTCATCAATAAGGATTACATTTTCCCTCTTGCATGTTTCACAAAATTACAATAACAAGAACAAGGCCTGTGCATTTCTAAATTCAGCTGTCCTCTAAAGACAAATGCTTTTTTACTTCTATTTCCCCCCCCTACACGGCTGAGCTAGCAGCAGAACTGCTTTTCTCAGTTCTTAGGACACCAAGCCAAGATGAGTGGTAGCAAAGAGAAGGTCTGAGGAGAACATCTATGGTGGGAGCTTGTGCCTTGAAGTCAAGATGCAAGCAGGAGATCACCTTCCGGTGTTAAAAGAGGCTTGCTTGCAGAAACTGTTTTATAGACTAAAGGAGATGTAGCTCATTCACGCATTTTGCTTTGAGTGCACCTACACAAAGCTTAGAAACTCCATCCGAGCACATGACATACCTGTAGTTAAAACCACAGTGAGAATCAGCAGTCTGTGACAGGTTCTCACTCCAACCCTAGACTGCTGACAATACTCATGCATCCACCTAGTGAAAAGTGCATTCACCCTGCCAGGCTGCCTGAAGCACAGCTGATGGGAGCCAACAAGAAACCTCCCAATGACTCCAGTAAGTTTCACAGTCTGTGTGGACATTAATCAACAAAGCATTGTCTGCACCTATACAGTTGCTTTCCTGTGGGCCAACCTTATTTTTCTAAAATCCCTCGTTTCACCCATCAACAAAGGCTGGAAGATACAGCCAATGCATAGATTGTTTAGCTTAAGGTCTCCCTGAAACCAAGAACCTACTTGAATTGACTTAGAAAATGTAAACTCTCTGTATCAAGTACCTCCTCTGGAAATAGGGAGAAGGAAGTGCAGACAACACCGAAAGGCTTTCTAAATTGTAACTCACATATTCTTTGTAAACAGCAGTCAATATTTTATGGTTATTTACAAACTGACAATGGTTTCCATTGCAAGTAAACTCCAAGAGCTAACGATACCATTTTCTCTTACCACCACCGAGCCTTTCTAAGAGCCATTCCAGTTTAGGATTAAGGAATGACCCTCCTTCATTTACAGCAGCGAAGGACAATTCCTGTAGGTAAAATACTTCTTCTAGTAATGTGACTTGAGCCCAGTGTCTTACCTGTAATATCTGGACTGAAGGTAGGTAGAACACACAGCTTTAGACACATGGCTAGCTGATCCAAAGTCTATGACCTTCACCCTGTATGGCTGTCGGGATGGATCTACCAACATGATGTTCTCTGGTTTAAGATCGGCATGAATCAGTCCCAAGCTTTTCAACTTCATTAGGGCAGTTGCTACCTGCTGGAGAATTGGTCGAATGTACTTAAGGGGCAAGGGACTGAATTTGTTTTGTTTTAGGAAATCATAGAGGTTCTGCTCTAACATTTCAAAGACCAAGCACGTGTGATTCTTGTGCTGGAAGCACTCATATGCGCGGACAAAGTTGTAGTCGTCCGCACTTTCTGTGCTCAGCCGAGCCAGGATGCTCACTTCAATCTGGCCTTGCCGGGCATAGGAAGGATGGTTCTTTAGGATCTTGATGGCCACAATCTCATTAGTGCCACGTTTCCAGCATTTGACTACTTGTCCGAAGGTTCCCCGGCCAAGAAACTCTAACACTTCGTACGTGTTGGTCATGGAACAGAGCACCTCATGTTGCACCAGCTGGTAATCCCCTTCGCTGTTGGAGCCACTGTTTTTGGAGGTGGCCGTGGAGGTGGTGGCGGTGGCTACGGTGGCCCCACTGGCATTGTTCTGAATCATTGGGGGATGCTCTTCGATGATCTGCACGCTGCTCGTGTTCTCAATCTCCTCACTCTTCCGCTTAAGTCCACATTTTTGGTAGGTGTCCAGAAGGCTCACAGTGCTGCGACGCATCAGGTTGTGTGGCCCGCCCAGTGTTTGCCCAGACACTGCCACCACACCAGAAGTGCTGTTGGCGGACGTCACCACGATGTGCCCCGTGCTTGCTGGGAAAATGATGGTCTGTTCGTAAGGGATGCTTGGATTGGGGATCTGGAGGGAGGCGTTGACGGCGGCTGCGGCGGCTGCTTGGGAGGACTGTACGTTCTTGCTCTGGCTGTAGACTTTGCTGTGTGTGCCGTACCCAGTCATATCCCAGTTCGAACTCGGCTCTACTTTCAGTTTCTTCACGCTACAGAAGGCACTTGACTGAAGGGTGTGAGGAGAGAAAACTTGCACATGCGAGGCCATACCTGCAATAAAATATCAGAGTGAATCCAGCGTCAATATACTTTCCCCTGTTTTTTTTTTTTCATTTGTACAGTGGCAATAAGGGAAAATGGGATACAGATTTCAGATGCAACACATGCACAAAAATGAAAGTCTTCCAGAATATGTATTCATCACAAATAAAATATTATGCTCTAAAATAAATCATTACTCCCAACTGAACCATACTAGCAAACACCAAGAATTCTGCTCTCCTGCTCTGCCCCTTCCCACTTTTAATAATGAGAACATAGATGTTATTTTTTTCCTCCTTTGCCTAAGGAGACTCCTATTCCCATTGTCTACAGGAATATATCTACATCTCTTTTGCTGATGTAAAATACTGCAAAGTATTCTGCCTACGGAGGCCAAATCTCAAATCCTCAGGCTCCTTCTGTATTAAACAGTTCGGTGGATCTGACTTAAGACGTCTGTTTACTCCCATAAAGCCACTAAGTAGCTTCTGGCTTACGAAGAGCCAGGATAGGACCAGAAGAGGACACACCATGACAAATGGAGGTGTGCTGGCAAAGCTGAGGAGCCAGGACAGAAGCAGCAGATGATGTCCCAGGTTGCTTGCCAAGTCTGTGTGTGGGAATCATGTCCAGTGCTTGTTTCTGCTCAGGGACACTGATGATCGAGTTAGACAACGCCATCTCTACCACACGCTCTCTGTTGTCTCATTTATAAAATTATGCTCATCTGTTCTTATGCATAGTGACAACAGATCACTGGAAAGCAGATCCCCTGGAAGTGAATGGTACTGTTAACGATACAAGGTGCAAATTAGCTTGTGGAGGAATCACGTCCATTTTGTTTTTAAGAGAAGAAAAGAACCTCTTTTACTGCACATTTCTTTGGCTCTGGAAGAGCTGATGATCTTCTACACCTTTATTCATAGATAGATAGATAGATAGGTAGATAGATAGATGGATAGATAGGGAAAAAGTAACCCACCACTTCATAAAGTCAAAAGAAAGCGTCACTGAGACAATCTTACTGAGAGATATGGGTAGCATTCTACTGAACCAGAAAATGCTCCTTTTCAGAAGGTGCTCCACAGAGAAGAGGATGTCTAAGTCCGGACTTGCAGCCAGCCCTCCCTTCCCAGGGCAGGGATGGGGCTGTTGGGGCAACGTTATAAAGAACTGCACAGATCTGTGGGGATTCTTAGGGAAGAAGCTAGTGCCTGGATGTAGTTAAAGCAGAGAGGCATGCCCTCCAACATAGAATCATGGAATTCTTAAGAGTTGAAAGGAAACTTTGAAGGCCATCTAGCCCAACTCCCTCGCAATGAACAAGGATATCAACAGCTAGATCAGGTTGCCCAGGGATGAGGATGGGGTCAACATGAGCTGTCCCCACTGCCCCCATGGAGCCACCCAACCACAACAGCTCAGAGGGAAGAGCGCTTCCTCTGCTCCAGCATCATGCTCTCATCGGGCTTCACCACGAAAGGCAAAACAACCAACCCTTCTGCCTGTTGCCAGTTTTTCTTTTTAATAAACCAGAATGACTGGGAAAAAAAGACAATATGCTGAGCTGGCATTGTTGCTGTATTATTAAGCACAAACATAACCTTGACTTGTTTGCAACTTTAACACGTTGAAAGCTGAATTAATGCTTCAGTGACAAAAACACAACAAACTTGGTATCGCACGTGGATAGCTCCTTCACACGGGGATTTGAGAGAAGCAAACTGTCAGCTCCCTTTCATAAAATAAAGCCATTCTCCCCTAGCCTGCGTTCTTCTGAAGATGGTATGGAATCCATATGCACACATACGCTCTCATACACATATGCGCTCATACCAGCAAACACAAACATTAGCACACGCTGCCAAAGCTGTCTGACACAGTCAGGCAAGCACACTCAATTCTGGATGCTGTTTGCTGCAATTTGTATGAATTACCCCCTACCCCAACCTATTGGGCAGCAGTTCCCAAGGTTCCTGCCCTGTAAGTGCTTCCTCTCATCCCTCTTCCTTGCAGGGCAATGAGGTTGCCACAAACGCTGAAGCACGCAGCAAGTTGATAGAGCCACATCAATATCACTCAACCTGTCATCCACAGCACCAATGCTGTATGTAAGTAAGCTGGAGCTGTGTTTGTTTTCCCATAGATTAATCCCATAGATTAGGAAGAGTCATGGTGTTCTTTTTCATACAGAACCAACCTTTCTGGAAAGCGGGGCTGGCTTGATGTATGTTTTCCCTCTGGATGCGAATAATAAAGCAGATATAATTGGTAACATATTGTGGACCTAACCGAGGTGTAATTTATAGCTTTATGGCTTTCATTCCGTGGTGCGCTTGAGCGATATCTCTTCATACTAAATAAAAAGGGGAAAAAAAGATTGATGCAGAAGAAAACAGTTTCATCTCACAGAGTCCCCTAGAATAATGCCAGAAGAACCAATAGCCCCCAAACTGAAGTCCAGGACGTGAAGAGCAGCAGCTGCAACTTTCTGAGCACTGCTGTAAAAATCAGGATAATCACTACCATTAGGAGACAGACTTTCAACTGGTGCAAACTGGCAGAGCTCCAGTCGATATCAGCTGACGCTAAAAACAAGGTCAGCAGTCACTCAACGTCACCAACGTCAGATGGTTGCCTGTGCCCTCATTGAAATGAGCTGTTGTTAGGATTTGGTTCCCACATCAACAAGCCCCTCGCTGTCCTGACACGTTGTTTGTGCGGGAACAGGGTACTCAGTTACCCAAAAATAGGAGGCTGGAGAAGGCAGCACACATGTGGCTACTGGGAGGGCTCTGGGCTCCACTGCTGCCACTGCCACCCTTGTCAGAGGTTGTATAAAATTATGAGAAAGATTTTTTTTCCCCTATAAAAGAAGGATGAAATTTTCTTTCTTCCATCCAAAATGATGTTTGCTAGTCTGAGGTTTTAGGGGACATGTCATAAGGAGAATAGCTCGGCTAGCTCTTCAGCATATTCCGACACCAAGAAATTACAGTCTGATTGGCAGCTTGGTGATGGGAAAGGAAGGCGTCTGCAGCTAAGTCATTTTTATTGCAAATCTGCCTGTGCAGCTAATGGGAGAAAAACACAACCCTAAATTTCCCAAGGACATTATCAAACTGTACTGGTGGCATATTCTTTTTTTTTTTTCCTTTTTCTTCTTTTTTTTTTTTAATTATCTTTATCCCACAGCAATAATCGAAATAGTAGTAAATGTGAGTAACAGTCAGATGGCTTGTTACAGGGATCAAATTTGACAATGCAGCCTACGATACAAATTACACCTTCAGCCCTTTGATTGTGTGAGGTTTGCCATGACCCAGTGACGAGATGGGACAGCTGCAGGAGGGTGTTGCATGCTGGTCAGGCCCCATAGCAGTGATTCCCTGAGCATCCCAGAGTTGGGGAAGGAGCATCCCCACACCTAGGCCCAAAGAGCATGGGGCTCAGTTTCATACAGACCCTGCATGCGGTATGTCTCTGGCCAGGGAGCTGAATCAACGCTGAACAATGCATTAAATAAAATTGATAGTTCCTTTCTTTAATAAAGAGTTTTAGGGAGCCGTTTAAAGCTCTCACACAATTGATAGTGACTGGATTTAATGGGGCCTGCCCCTGTCCTTGATGTGACTTAGGTAACTCCCTGCAGCATCCACATGAGCTGAAGTATGCAGTGTGCCGTGAGGGGACTACGCTAAAATGGACCGAATGACTTTGATTAAAAGGTTTGACTTTTTTTTCTTTCCTGAGAACTCCTCCCACATCAGTTTGCATTTAATAATAATTTAGCAGGTGCTATTTACAATTCAGATGGCCCTCTTGCATACGCAAATCCTGCAGCCATCTTTCCAGGACTTCCGACAGGTTCCAGGGGAGCAAATGAGATAAAGTTCCCTATCCACCCACCTCACCTGAAAGGGCAAAAAATGCACTGTGGGGAATAAAGAAAGAACAGTCTGAAAGTCACCAATGCGTCGTTTCTGCTTTACTCAGAGCACTTAGAGCTGATTTATACAAGCGGCCTTTGCAGTGGCAGGGGACCCAGCCCCTGCCCTGTATTAAGCAGGCAGTAAGACCTTCTACAGTGCCTGCAGAGCTGCCAGTGCACTGTAACCAGAGGCTGCTTGCTGACTGCTGTGAGAGCGACAGAGCCTGCTTGAAAAATACTGTAAAAAGCACAAGGCATGTGTTCAGCATATAAATGATGTGCACAAGACACTCCTGAAATAAATATCTTTCACTTCTCCCCAGAGAGACGCAAGCCTGGAAACTCATATGCACACCCAGGTTAAGAAGGCAACGAAAAGAGGATCTGCCAGGTATGCCTAATGTATTGCACCTTCAAAACATCCATGTCTGAAGTAGGGCACTCTTCAAGGTGGCCTCTGTGCAGCCTCTTTAGATTCATTGTCCCCAGTACCAGACACTTTTGTAATTTTCTTAAGATTGACATCTCTAGGGGTACACAAATTCCTTCCCTCATGCTACTAAATGTTTGGAGAAACCTCAAAGAAGAGTTCAGGCCCCAACAGCCTCAGCTCCTTCCTGTTCTCAGTGAGCAGAATATCTCTCAAGAGCCTTTGTTCCAGGTGAAAATCCTTCTGCCTTTCTGCTCTACTTTTCCTGTCCTGCTATTAAAACTGTTTCATCCTAATTAGTAGATTCCTAAATGCTTAAGCAGGGCATAGTGTGCCTCAAAAGATACACTGTGAGAGCCTGTCACCTGCACTGCTCTGGCTTCATGTCGATCAGAGCTGCCACATTTGATTCACGTACTACAGACAGAGGGAGAGCACTTCCCGACACACAGAGTAGCCATAAACGCAATCAAAAATAATCCATACGAACAACTCTTTTCCCCCACCTCCCTCCCACCTGCACAGTACGTCTCACTACAGCAAGATGGCAGGGGATCACAACCACCTTCACATCCCTGTATCAGCTGCAGCACAATCCTGTTTGCTGTTTCACAGTCCGCACCACAACTTTCCTTCTTTTCTTCTTCCCAGCACTATGGCGTGGAGACTGTGAGGTGGGAGAGCTGTGCACACAGGGGCACCTCCAGAGCCCCAACAAATCTCACACAGAGGGACAGGGCCGCACACCTCTCCAGCAGGCCCCATGTTGGAGGCTTGAACACAGAGGCTGCTCCAAGCCGCATCCATCCACGCCCACCACACCTGGTGGGTCACTTGACGGCACCGTGCAAGCTGGATGTGGGCTGTGGGCAACTGCTTCAGCAAGCCTGCTATGCATCTGAAACACCAAACTCCACGGAATTAGTGAACAGAAGCCACCGCCAACCACAGCCCTCCCTCTGAACCATCTGTGCTGTCTTCTATTTTGTCTCTGTAGACCAAAGTCAAGTCCCTGCAATATCAAGCCCTTCAGTGCTCAGTCATACAATCTCACATCTTACCACTACAAACTCCTCTCTTCCATACCCACACTAAGCCACAAAGCCCTACTATTAGATATCTTCTGTTATCTATACATTTCCATCGCGATTCTTATTCATCCCTTTGATGTGGGTTCAGATGCCCATGAGGCTGAGTAACAGTCTGTGGGCTCTTCTGACATATTCCTGGGTTTAAGCACACGAAGCAAAATCTGAGACAAATATAATACATTTAGATTTAAGTCCTTAATTACACTTCACTGAAGGATTCTGTCAGGGTCACCTCCATCTCCCACTATAATGAATTGCAATAATGACAAGAGATACTAGAGATTTCCTCCGCAAATCCTATGGCTAGTTTATGTTTCACATTACAGTTAATTAATGGCGCAGCACCTGAGAACAGAGGTTAAAATATACCTCACCAGAAGCTCAGATGCCTTGTTATTTCCCCACCAATGCTGCAGTGACTGACCTGATACTGACTTCGAGGCCTCAGTGTGAGAAGGCCCAGCAGTACGGTCTGTGTTAGGGGAATACCTTCCTGGAGTTAAGCCCAGCACAATCAGAACAGTGGAAAACTTCCTCTCCATGAACAGCCCTGCCTTGAGAACCTCACTCCAGGAGCCTGAGATGGGATGAGGAAGAACGAACAAAGTCAAGACTGCAGGACTGATGGAAACCTCTGTCTGGAAGGTTTGTCTGAGGAGTTCCCAACACAACACCTTGCCAGAGAATTTCACCTTCCTAGCTTCTTTCAGAAGAGCAGGCAGAGGTGAGGCCAGCACATGGTGCCCAGTTGGGGCTGTAGGCAAGATGATGGGACAGCCATCAGTCCACACTCAAGGAGCAGGACCATGGTGACATTTGCAGCTCTGCCCCAAATGAGGTATGGCATGCTTCCATTACCCTCTGTAAGTCTCAGCCAGCTGCTCCAGGTGTCCGGAGAAGACAGGAAGGAAAGCTATCGAGGAATGACAATCACAGAACATCCTGAGATGGAAGGGACCTACTGAGGATCCCTACTGAGGATCACTGAGTTTAAGAAATGCTTTGTGGCTTCCCCACCCTGAAGACAAAATGACACCAGATGAATCTGACAGCTACATGGATCCATCTGCCAGGTAGAACTGTTCGGTAACAGCATGTATGTTCTGGTCAACCTTCTTCCTCTCATACTATGGCCTCTGTGGAAGGAGAGTGGAACAAGCAGTAACCACAACATGTCTACAGAACCTGAAGTTTCCTCTGGAGAGCTCTACAAGGTGGATTGAGTAGTAAATATGTAACTGACTAGGGCTTGCCTTGTAGTCCACCTTAGCACATGTGCAGGCCCCTATTTTCAACCTCCAAACAGATCTGTAATATGAGAGTCTCTGGGCTCACACAGTCTCCATCTCTGATTACTACTTGTTGACAGAGCTGCATCCTGAAAGCAGAACTGGAAATAAGAAGGTGCTCACAGGTGATGTGATCGCTTTCCAGGTGGTATGGCTCACATCACTTAGATGGGTCACTTCAGTTTTCATCTTCAAAACGGGGGCTGACAACAGCATCCTCATCTTACAAGGGAAACAGAGGACTGGCTTCATTTCCAACCCCAGATACTACAGACTGCACTAGCTGGCCTACTTGGCCATCAGCTATATTAGTACCCAAAAATGGGTGTTAGGGGGCCCTGGAAAAGGGACCAAAATGAATCAGCATTTCCCTCTGCTGCCCTGCCTTGTGCCCTACCCAGCCACGCTTGTGGCTTCCCTCAACAACTACCTGGTGGGAAGATTTGTTTTTTTTTCCACAGCTGCTCTCCCCACCTGGATGACTTCCCACCTGTAAATATTAGCTTTGTAATGTCAATGACTCCAACTTGCCCACAAGTTCAGCGATGCCACTGGGAATGGCTGGCACCTCAGAGACTTCTGCTCGTCAGAAGCAACCCTATTTGTGAAGGCAGGACGTGGGCAAGGCTTGTTGGTGTCTCAGGCTGAGCCTCTCACTCCCACAGGATTTTTTCATAAGTGTTTCATTTGCAAAGAGGCAATTGCATGACATTCAGTGCTTGCTTTGTTTACGAAATCTGAAACTCAGATCAAGCACTAGCTGGGCTGAAAAGGTCAGTTTGCCTGTTCGCAAAGTCCCTCCCTTCATTTCATTTCCGTCAGGATAAAAACCTGTTGGAGAGAAACAAGCCTCTGGTGAGGTTTGGATGAAATACACAGGATCTAGGCTGCAAAGGAAGATGCGGATGCAAGGAGAATGGTGGGGAAGCTGGGCAAGGAGCTCTGCCACATCAGAAAATTGTAACAGACTGATTCAATGATCTCCTGGCCATCCCAAAGCCAGGGTTAACCAGCTCACCTTGCTTATGCAGTAACATCTCTCCCTTTAAAATAGGAAAGACCAAAGACGTGATTTACAACACCCTACACTGAGAGCTATGGGGCATTTCAGAAAATTAAAAAAGGGCTACTGCAGGTTGATTACTTGACTGGCATTTAAATTAGTTACAACAATTCAGTACATAATCTGTCTTCCACAGGGACAGAAACACACATCCATCCAGAAAAAAAGCCCTTCAGTTCTGAAAGGAAACACATCTTGAGCATTAGTTTTTCACCTTGCCTTCCAGATTTTAGCCTCTCCATTGCTCAGGGCTGAGAAAACCTGCCTAAAGTGAAAACAATGGCTGAACAGTCACAAACCATTTTGCTGTTATCAACAGCTCTTGCTTTGCATTCTGAATTGAGAATATGAAACCAAAAATGCATTAAATGGGAAGGGCTGGGGCCTCCAGCCTGGCTTAGAAGTAGGAAGGATGGGATGTGCATGGAGGGACTGAGCTGCCTGGCCTGACAAAGACCAGTGGGGAAGTACTAGGTTTAGGGTTTGAATGTGAACTCTTTTTCTCCTCAAAAATCCCACTTCAGTCACCTACTTACTTCACAGGCAGCATCTGAAAAGAGTAACCCTGCAAAAAAGTGTCACTTAACTGTCTCGATCCCTTCTATGATGACAGCACTGAGCAATTCACAATGAACAAAGTGACTAAGAGCCACTGCACTCTCCATGACGACACTCAGCTCTAACAAGTGTAGCCATGGGAACCCTTGTCATCATCCAGAATGCCCAATGATTTATTCTGCTTTATTTGAAGCTTCATAGATCTCTGTCATACAAAACACATGACCATACCTGACACCTGAGCACACACTTGCACTTGAACAGCCACAGGACTACCCGTGTCGGCAACAAATCCCTCCCTCAGGACACTGCACTCTCCATGAAGCTACTCCAGTATCCCAAGCAATCCCAAGAAAGTGCTTCAGGACAACTCCCTGATCCATTCTGCTGACTTGCTCCTGGAGATGGTGGTGTCTGGCAGCACCTGCCCCACACCTTTCACAGCAGCATTCTCTTTAAGCAAGATCCAATAGGACAGGGTTCATTCAAAGTGCAAAGAAGCAGCATGTCTGGCTAAGGATGGGTGGCCCGGGTAATGCACAGTGCTCACACAAAAAGAAAACCTGACTTAGGCATGGGGATAAACTACATGAAGGATTTCAAAGCCCTGAAGAAAAGATCCAAAAGCTCAGGAAAGGATATCTGACTTGAGAAAGAAGGATATAAGGCCCTTGTGTGTGATGAAGAAGCTCAGGGACACAAGTAACTGCCTACACCCCCCCATCAAAGCTCTGAAATAGAAGAAATCAAAGGAAGCCATTAAGAGAAAGAAAACAATAAAAACCTCTACCTGTAGCAGCAGAACTCCCTATCTACCATCAGTCTCTCCCCCAGGTTTCTCTTTTGTGCAGGATATGATTATTTATTGATGCATTTATTTACCCAGCTTTACAGTGTTTAATGCCATGGCTGTTAGGCTTTTTGCACTAGCAAGACTAAAGAATGATGGAGGAAGAACAAAACTGAAATTGGAGACCCAGTATGACACATAACAAATGCCTTCTGCAGGGTGTGCTAGAGCTGTAATGGGCTAGAAAAGGAGACCGACCTTCAAAAGCAGGGCCCTAGACTGCCATTAGACTGGCTGTACACACTCCAATCAAGAAAAAGTGAGCATGTGATAGCTCTGGTGGGGAGTACAGTGAAAGAGAACCCTTGGTGTAACTTTTGCTTGGTGACTTAGAGATGTAGGACAGGGCCACAAAGAGACGAGGGCACCTGAGCACTTCTCATGCCACATACAACTGACTTCATTGGTCACTGACAGTAACTTCTGGGTGGCACTCATGAGCACAGCACAACAGCTGAAGCCAAACCTACAGAATCAAAAATCCAGGTTAGAAAGAACAGTTAGCTACAGACAGGCAGGCTAGCTAAACAACAGTGTCATCAGGCCTCCTTCTCATCCATGGTCCTGTATTTCTGAACTGACATGTCACTACGTGCTTTGCAACAGAGTGTTATCCAACTTCTTTGGCACTACTACAGCTGTTTTGCAGCCATGTCCTTTTAATCCACAAAAGTCAACTTTTCCTTTTCATATAGCAAAGAAATTAGAGAATCCAGGCTAGACACAGTGGGATAAGTTCAACACCATCAATGTAACATTGATACCACAGCCAAGATGTCTAGTCTCAGCCAAGCTGCCTAGTCTCACCTACTGTTTTTGATCAACAGTGAAAACAAAGTCTGGCCAAACTGGGTCACAAGGAAAGAAGAGTTTCTGGGAATGCACTCTCTGTATGATTTTCTCAGAAGACGCAAACACACCGCTGATTCCATGGATCCAGAAAAACAAATCAGTAAGATCTTGTGGTCAATCATGAGAGCTTTTGATAGGTCTGTAAGAACTCTGGGCTATGTCTTATGTCTAACACAAGAATGAGGGGAGAGAAAAACTGCCTGAGGTGGACCTGTGTTGCTATAGCAATTACGAGAATCCCAGTAAATGCTGAGAGGGAATAACTGCCAGAAACAGCTGAGGGAGTTTAGTACCACAAGCCCTGTGAACATTCACAAGGCCTTATGCACTCGAAACTCATGGAAAGCTTTCAAAAACTTTCCTAAAACAAACATCCCTGTGGATGGAGAGACTGGAAACCAGACTCATCAGAAGTACAGTAACTGGGGAAAGAATTCCAGTGGGAAGAGGGCCAGCCTACACCCCATTTAAACAACCAATTCATGTGAAGTTTGCAGCACTTCTTCGTGGACATAGTCTCTGGGTTTGGTTGTTATTCATATCTGAAAATAGCCATGCTTCCCTCTTTAGTCTTCCTGGGCTCATGGGAGACTGCAATGAGTCACCAAAGGACCAGCTGAGTCATCCAGCCAAAGCTTGAGGAGAGATGCAAAATTGGTCATCATATCCACAATTAAAAAGTGGATGACAGCAGCTGTCTTAGCAACCAACTGTGCATGAAGCAGCATGGGCTAGAGACCACTGCCACTACAGCTGTTGTGTTAAGCCAGGTAGAAAAAAGTCATAAATGAAACCAGTACAATGCAAGGACCATTGCTTTTGCACATGACACGAGGCCCTTCTCCATTCAGCTTCCCTACCCTAGTTGCATCTGGAAATAGGGAGTTCCTTATCTCAGAAGTGCCCTCCTTCATCTTCCACATCTGTGGCAATTTCTAGGTGGTTTTCAGACTTCTACACCTAAGTCCCAGTTCATTTCATTTCTTGAGCGTATCAACGAATATCAACAAAAGCTGTTTCAATACACAACCTACCTGAGGGCCAAATAGCTGTGACCTTTTAAGAACACAGGTCTGTAATTCATTTTGATGTCTATTGTTTTCAGAACAAAAGAGGACAGGGCAATTGCTTTTGTGCACAGAAACTGTATTTACCTAAAAGGCTTTTTATGGTGATGATAGAAGTTTTTTTAAGTTCAGTATTCAGGACCTGGGGAGACAGCTCACTTAAGTGTGCATAATGCACAACTTCACATTTCAGCATCCAGCAGATAATGCTAGCCCCAACCTATTGCTCAGCCCAATTGAACAAGGATCACCCAGCTCACACCATCAAGTATGCCTCTGGCACACCTAAATGGCTAAAAGTGCAGAGAGGGAGCTCAAGTCCTACAGCACCAGCCACACGAGTAAAGTTTAAAACAGACACATTCATATCAGTGCCTACAAAATCAGTGTCCCATGACACAGAGCTTGTCTTAATCTCAGTTCACATTTATGGTATTCTGACAAAAATAGAAAAAAAAGATGCAGCTGAGTGACAAAAAATCACTGGGGGCTATGGAAAGCCCTAATATTAACTATTATGGAAATATTTACTTCACAGAGGAGACAAATAAAAGAGAGAAGATGTAGCTCTACAGCAAAATGAATAATAGGTAGATCTCCAGGGAACATCTGTTCTCCCCGTGTTGTCATGGAAGAATAACATTGACTTGAAAGGACTGGAGCACATTTCACAGCTGCTCAGGGAAACCCATCTCGTTACAGCTCACCATCGCCCTCTGAAATGTACTGCCAAAGCTGGGGGACTCCAGAGCAGCTATAAGGACAATTCATGGGACAAGTGAACAGTGCATGGCACTGAGGGGACTGCACATGAGCTGGCACCGGACAGATTTCCATGAATCTGCTCTGTATTTCCCAATTGTTGATGCCACTCTTGTTTTTCTCAATCCTTCCCTCCAGCCCATCCCTGAGTTTCAACAAGGCTACAATGCACCTGTGCCTCCACTTCCAGCCCTTCTCACCTTCTATTATCTTTACCAGATAAAGAAAGGAAAACAGAGCCAAGAGGTTTGGATGGACACTGGCAAGCAAAGAACCAACAAGCCAGCGTAACGTTGCCTTAGGGAAGACAGGTGTCAAACAGCAGCAGGTATAATGGGACATGCTCTTTTAAAGGCTCAGCAGTAAAGACTCTTGAGCTGTTACAACAAAATGATAACATACCTCCTGCTCTGCAGGGACAGAAAATAAATACGAAATTGGATCCTTGCAGCACCACTAGATGCCAAATTGACCCCCCTGCTCCCTGCTCGGTCTGCTCCAAGGAACAGGCTATTCCCAGAGAAGCTTTAAAAACTAACATCCAAGCAAGCGTTCTGACAACCCCACACTTCTTGAAGGCACCACAAGCAGCTCAGTGAAGCAGGCCCTGTACCCAGCACCAAGGGTTGCTCCCGTACCAGCCACGCACAGTGCAGTAAGCAGAGCGTGTGGCTCAGCACATGCAAGCTGCACTGAGCTTGTCAGACTGTGCAAGACATGAATCACAGGGATTGCCACAACAGCAACACAGCACACAGCCCTGCAAAGCAAACAAACAAACAAAATCTGAAGACATCCCAAAGCATAGATTTAAGTAAACGGCTGCTCTCCTGGCACTGCCAGTACAGGTACAGTAAAGGGCTTGCCTGAAAAATTGTAACATATATGTACTCTCCGGACTTGTGATACTTAAGAAATGATTCTGCGTGGGGAAAAGCAAGAGCAATACTCAGGCTCTTCCCATGGGGCACCAGTACCCTGACCAAAAAGACACCTGGGATGCTGGAAGCGAGAAAATATTTGTAGCAAAAGCTGCTCACCAGATGCAGACGTTGCCCAGGGTCTTCTACATACCAAAAAAGCTATGTTGGAGAAAGAGCAACGTCTCTTCCTGATCATGTCCTACCAGAGTCCTTAGTGAACCCACAAAGCTGAAGCGCGGAAGTAATTGTCTGAGCACACCTGAATGGTTTCCATGGTGCCCTTTCACCCCAGGGTGCCGCCTTCAGTGGGGATGTGAGACAACTGCTCCATCTCCATCCATGCTGGGCCAACCAGGAGAAACCATGCCTCAAGGCAGCTTGTCACTTGTAATGAGTGGATGTATGTATATTTTTAAACTTGTATCATTGCAGTAAGGTCAGAGAGGCTAGGGACCATTCACCATTCTGTTTTCATCTGGTCTTTAGTCATCTCTCAGTGTCACCTCTTAGGCCACAGTCTTTCTGACATTGGTAGACATGCCTCATCTTCTTGCTTGTGACTGCATGACCGTGACCCAAGGAGAGAAATGGGCAGGCAAAAAGCAGTGGGGAAAGGCACAAGGCCAGTTTCTTTTTCCTGGAGGACCCAGGCCAGCAAATTCAGCTTTTCCGGGTTAAGGTAGTGCCTGCATTAGAAAATATTCTATAAATTCTCTATTTAACTGTTCCCCAAAGGTAGGTGGCTAGACCCTCCTGCTCCAGGCACGAGGGGCTGTGTCTGAGTTTAAGCACATGAACTGTCTTGACTGACTGCAGCAGGACAACTCATGCATTTAAAGCCAACCACGTGTGTTAGCAGGATCAGCACATTAGTCATCTTCCCTTGTTTTCTGCAAGGGGTTTTGAGTAGAAAAAGGAAAAGAAAAAAGAAAAAAGAAAGCAAAAACCCCCACAAAATTTGTCGATACAGTTTAGATTCCATAGTCATACTTGAAGCTAAATTAAATCCCTCTCTCCCACTCTCCCATTTTTAAACTAAGTAATTTTCTACCAGTTAAGTCTGCTGAAGAACTTAACTGATTTAAAAAAGAAATCTTGGGGAAGGGATGGGTCTAGGGAACAGATGCCAACTCCACAAGCTACATACTCACAGAAGGCCCGTGGTGGCATTCCGCAGGTTCTCATTGCTTTATGGATTTGCCCTTCACTTCTCTCCCCACAGCCTTTAACATCCACATTCAAACACACTCCGTGGACTCACAGAGTTCATCTGCTCCTGCGGAGCACACTCCACCTGGAGTGAAAAATCCTCTTTGTAACACAACATTGTGGCCAACGGTGATGTCACAGACTGAGCGTTGTGACTTCAGCTGGGGAAGAAGCAGCAGGAACAGATGAACTCCAAAAATAAAGATATTGTTTTGATGTAAATAGCCTTCGCAGCCAAAAATAAATAAATAAATAAAAATAGCATTAATAAATATATGATAAATAGCCTTCTCTAGGCAGAACTCTCAAAGTCCCAAGTAGGCACTGAAAGGTTTTTCATTTTATTTCTGTTCAGTTAAGAAATGCAGCTGTATTAGCTTTTGAAATAAACATTTTCTATCCCTTTTTTAATTTTGTTTTTAATACCTTAATGTCTCATCACTGTCCCAGAATAAGCAAACATCATCACTGTGCAAAGAAACAAGACTCAGGAAATAACACCGTGTGTTTCCAAAATGCTCCATGAATCCGGCTTGCGAACGCCGTCTGGATTCCTGGGTGAGGGCTGCTGTTTTTCACAGAAGTCACGTATTAATGCACCTTGAAAAAAACCTTAGCCCCATTCAATCGCAACCCTTCCACCTTTACACCGAACACCAGAGGTTATAATTACACCCAGAAGCAGGAATAAATTAAAACAAGTGCTGGTGCCACCTTGTACTTGTTTTCTCAAGGAAAGGTGATCCCTTCTACCGTGTCTCATGTGCTCTGGCCCAACTCAGAACAGATCTGGCCAGTGGCAAAAGGGCAAAGAGCAGGTTTTCATGAGACTTTTTCAGACGTCAGAAATGGAGTAGTGCACTCCCTGCCCCAGCACATAGCAGGTCTTCGGGGGGGTCATCACCCTCACCATCACCCTTCTGCTGCCCAGGATCTCTCAGCTCTGGGGCGCTGCAAGCTCTGCAGTGGTAGGGTGTATGCATGTTATGGCTTCGATCCTTACCACCCCTCCATCCCAATGGTTACTTGGGAAGCAGCAAACCACGGCAAGCCAGCACCCTGCTGTTAGGGTGCAGAACGCAGGAGGTCTCTGCAGAGAAAAGACTCCAGCACAAAGCTGCAGTTCCCTCCCTGGGATTCAGCCATTAGCAGAGGTACACCAAAGATGCCGATGCCACTGCTCGGTCTCTTGGTGCAGATACAAGCAGCATGAAGCAGCACTACAGGACCACAGGCCCCTCACTCCTTCCTTGCAGGGCTCTCAGCTTGAGCAGGATCATCCTCCCCACCCTGACTTCACCTGCATGGTTTCAATGGCAGGGCTGAGAGATCCCACACAGAACTCTTTTGCCATGAATTTTGCTCTGTGAAGGTGCAATAACAAAAGAAGTGATGAAATGAACATGAAAATAAAACTCTTTACTCAAGAGTAAAGCAATGGCAAGGCACTGGAAAAGGTCACCCAGAGAAGCTGTGGGTGCCCCATCCCTGGAGCTGTTCAAGGCTAGGTTGGATGGGGCCCTGGGCATCCCGAGCTGGCAGCTGGAAGCCCTGCCCACAGGAGGGGTTGGAACTGGGTGGGCTTTAAGGACCACCTAAACCATTCTGTTATTCTATGATCCTATCAAGTTATACATTTAAGAGATCTAAGTTCAAACGTGTGTCTCCTTCTGGATGAGTCAATAGCAGGGAATGTGAAAGGCATCTGCTGTTAAATAAAAAAAAAAAAGAGCAAGCACAAGAAATAAGATTAACTACAACTGCTTAAAAACAGTTGCCTAATGCTTGAACAGCTATAATGACCAGCCAGTGCTGGCAGACCAGTGTCAACATTAACAAACCTTTGTGAAAGCTCACATGCAAAAGCAAAAACAGTTAGGTCCTCAGTTATCACCTTCTCAGGGGACAACACAAATAATAAGCAGTTTCCTCCCCAGTGTAACCTAACAGCATCCTATCTTTACAAAAAAATGATGCTTGAATATTCTTTCTGAAATACACACTTGTTATGTATAGTCAAAATTAAAAAGAAATACAGGGTATTTTTAAGAGAAACTCCATGGGGAAAAGCAACTGTAAAATAACCAAGCATCAATTATGAAAGCCACATCAAGAAGATGTACATCCTAGTTTGACTCGTAATGCAGGCAGAGAGCAAGCAAGACTCATAACTTGTAGTCAATGAACATGCTCAGATGCTGAAGCACAACCCGTTAAAATCAGTGTACCTGTGTACCTCTTGTCACACCAGAAATCTTTGCTCTCCGCACCCATCCCATTCACAGCACCTAAGTATCCAGCTCACTAAGTCACCGCACAAGGAGGTGTAGGGAAACTTCTGCAGCATGCAGCAGCCTCCCAATGGCTTGGTCATCTGTGGCATGACGATGATTTCTACTTAAAACCCTCAACCAGAGCATCCTCCTCCCCTGCTGCTGCCTACACACAACTCCAAACACATAACATGCTGTGGGCAGTGCTATTTCATTTTACCTGAAGAAACATATACAGGCAAAAAGGCAAAATGAGCAAAAGTGGGGGGATGTGGGGATGGTTCTGCCCATGAGTCAGGGCTGGGTCATTTGCTCAAGTTTAATCATGTCAGTCTTGTGTGCATATGAAAATTTCGCCAGGGTAGTACCCAGCCAGAGGGAAAGCCCAGAACTGTGAACACCCAGTGTAAAATCAGAAAACCCGCAAGACCCACAGCAAAAAGCAAGGGGATGATCTTGTCCATATTTAAAACAACCTTCAAGTCTGTTGGTTTGTGGCATTACCGTATAATGGTACACGGAGTTATTGTAGCAACACAACATAAACTGAGTAGTTGTCATAAGGGAAAAAAAGACAACTTGGTTTGTCTGCTTTTATTTCATCCCTGACTTCTATCTTGAGCATCACAGATGTTCCAATTGGCAGTGCCTGGACACAAGGCTTTACCAGGAATATTCTTTGATGACCAATGGAAGGAGATATTTCCCTGTCTTTCCTTCCACAAGCAACAGCTGCTGATTACTCCTCATGCCCACTCCATGTGACAGACAAATACACAGAAAACAAAACAGCGGAAAGCAAGATGACTTAAAGCTGCTAAGAAGAATGCAAGGCTCAGCAACCTTCAGTTTTATGGCTGCCCGTGCAACCTTCCTTCGTCCTCTTTTTCCCAGGTATTGTGATAGAGCTGTTAATTGCATGATAATTGCAGGTTATTTTTCTATAGGACATTAGCCTCACCCAGTACAAAGGATACATGGTGCTCATTTTGTGAGCAACTTTTCAGTATTTCATCCTCCCTGCATCAGTTGAGGTGTGGCCCCAAGCCTTGTTTACCAGGCAGCAGTCAAACTGTTCTGCAGACGAAATTAGTAATTTACTCATGGGCTTTCCTACCATATGCATCATTAGAGTAACTGAATGTTTCACAAACATGAAGGAATGTATTTTCACAATGCCCTCATAAAGTAAGACTCTGCATTATCCATATGGCATGGGCAGGGAATTGAGGCACAGAGAGATTAACATGAAAAGCTTCCACTGATTTTAACTGTCTAACTGAAACTCTTAGGTCCCAGTTCTTCAGAGATCTGTTTTAGCTGCTGTGGATGAGGCAACAACAATTTTTTGTAAGGTTTAAAACTTGGCCAAGTACGCGCTAATGTTCTTGAAGACTGCAGAAGATGTGTCTCTGATATACAGGCTGTAGGCATTTCAAAAGAGCTGATAAGGTGAGGATTGTCTTCTCATTATTTGGACATTTTCTATTTTTAAAATTCACTGAAAATTGCAATAGAGTTAGGAGTCTGCTGTTTTCTAACTATTCAGTTAGAGGCAGGTAATGGGGTTGGAAAATTTTAGCCCAGAGAATTTAAGTTCGGGAAAGTGGTGAACAACCAAACAGAGGGTTTTATATTAGGGAAGCTGTTGGATGGCCTCAACAGCAGGCCACCAACATGATAGATCCTTGTCTTTCTCATGAATTATACTGTCCAGCTGCTGAAGAAATCACACAGGACAGATATAACACTAACAAAACCAAATCCAACTTAAACGCAAAGTGTAGCTAAAGCTCCATTTCATATCCCGGTCCTATTCAGATAAACAAAATTCATTTATTTTTAATCCTAACTCACAATAAAGTCCTGCTACTCAGTTCCAAACAGACACTTTTGGTTAGAGCATGAGCCCCAACCTTCCTCCTGTTCTTCCAGAAAGAGGAAGGAAGCTGAGCATCAGGCATTGTAGACAGAAGCGGTCACAAGCTGCATACAGAACAGATGGATGGACAGTTCTCAGAGGCAGGGACTCTTACACTGCTATCAGTCAACTTTTCCCAATTAGTTACAGGGAGATTCACAAAATCCTCAATAAAGAACCACGTGAAAATTTCAGGCAGTGATCCATCTGTGTTAACAGCAGCAAAGAAAGACAGATGAACAGACAGACAAAGGAAAATAAAAATCAATCAATCCATGGTACCATCCTTCCTCAGAGAAATAATAAGATATTTTTAGGGAGACTTTTGTACAAGTGTAAAATCCAGCCTTCTCACTGCCCACTGCGTTGGATGGAAACAGAGTGGGACAGCATGTAAGCTGGCAGAATTGCTTGCTCCATCACCTTGTGAACATGCAAGCACAACGCCACGATAATTCCCGATGACTTCTCTTTGCCACCCAAGCTGTATTCCTGGTCAATGATGTTATAAGCTGTCCCTCATCTCTGGCACATACCACATGCACACAGAGATGAACACAGAACCCAGTTTCTCTGTCCCGCACTGACAACTCCTGCTTTATATCCCTGCTCTTCAGCTGGTAATGTCTTCTGACTGCATGAGCATTGACTAATTTAGTATTTTTAATTACAGAGGGATTTACAGCACTGCACTACAGTGCTCTCCTTTATTACACCCACTGTTTCTACTGGATCTGGGTACACTCTACATACAAAGTTGTACATTAGACAAATTACACTGCACATTAAGTAAATCTCTCTCTAGAAACAGGATTAGAGGAAGAGGCAAATCTTCCTCATTTCTAGTGTATGAATTAATATATCTGAAATCAACATGAAGGAAAGGCTCCACGCCAATTTATGGAAAACAAAGATAAACATTCTTCACAAGGAATCAAATTTATATATGAGACACATTCTTTTTCTACTATTTCAATTAATAAATAAAACAGCTGGTCTGAGGAATCAGGTCAATCGGTGTCTGGAAAAAGCCCCACTAAAGCTGCTATATAACCTAGTTTCTCAAGCTGCATGAGGCATCCTAATTTTGGAGAGGCAGAAGTCCATGAGAACGGCAGTATGCCTCAGCTTCTGGCTCTCTGCAGTTTTGGAGTCTACTTATCACAAAATGTAGCAGTAATTGAGGTGTGTTGCAGAAAGATAAAGAGCTAGGCTCTGAAGGAGCAAAACAAACACACCTGATGCATTCAGACGGATGCATTAAATATAGACAGTGATCTCAGGGATCTCAATCTGCGGACATCCAACATGAGGGAATGGGAAAGAACACAGTTTTCATATGTGATCGGCTTCCCTCCAAGCCAGCCCACACATAGGGCTGCCACAGCAGGTGACATCACCTCTCACAGCACTCCACAGCCATGAGGTTCAGTCCCTCCCATATCACGTGGGAGCCTGTATCCAACAGTGCCAAAAGCCACAGACGGGCACAGAGCATATTCCAGGCCCTGCAGTGAGCTGCAGCCCCAACAGTGATTCCCATTGTGCTCCCTCCTCCTCAGGGCTCTCAGCCACTCCTCACACACCTTGCCCTTCTTCATCTTCATAGCGCTCCTTTGGATGCTCTGTAATAGCTCTGTGTCCTCATACTGTTGTGCCCAAAAGCTGCATCCAGTGCTCAAGGTGAGGCCACACAGTGCAGAGCAAAGCAGGACACTTCCGTCCCTCACCCGGCTGGGCCTAGGGTATAGTTGGCCCTTTGGGCTGCCAGAGTACACTGCTGCCTCTCCTTTCATCCACATCCTATAGAGACAAAGATGGAGCTAAAAGAAAAAGTGACTTTCCTGAGCTTCGACAGCAAGGCAGCAGCAGAACTGGGAAATGAAACCTCCTGACCCACAACCCTGGGTTTAGTCTCCTAAATAAGAAGTCTCTTTCCTCATTAAAAAACTAAGAATGAGAAGAGAGAGAGGAATATTCTGCAAATGCATTGAACTTGGCCCTTAGAGGGCTAATGATATGAAATACTTCTTTTTTCCTTCTTACCTCCATTTCCCCTGATAAAGTTACTGTGACTTCAAGGACTATCCTTTTTTACTGGTCTATTTTCACTTAACCTGATGGCTTGACATCATTTTCCTTCTGCAGCCAGAGACTGCTGTTCCCAGAGAGAAAGTTTCCTTCTCTCCTTCAACCTACCTGGATGTCCTCCCATCACTCTAGGTGGAGATCACTCTGATCTTTCTATCATGCTGAGGGACACCAAAGTCCTATCTGTTGGTCTCAGCCTGCAGTTAAGTGGAAGCCTAAAAGGGCACCCTGGAGGTAAAACCTGGTTGTTCTCTATTAATTTTTAATTTCAAAAACGACTCCAGGGAATGGAGAGAGATATAGGTCAAAGACTTAGGGGGATGAGTTGTAACTCAGTGTCTTCTTTCTCATTTTTTTTTCCCTCTCTTCTTTTTTTTTTTTTTTCCTACCAAATTCAGAATCAGAGGGTTTCCCCTCTGTATTTCTCATTTACTCCTTGAACATTACAGGCATTAGTCAGCAAACTCCTGCTATTTCTTCAGTGAGCCCCTGACACTTGCAGGCTGACTAATCCCTCTCTCTGCACACTTTGGCTCTAGTTACATCTGTTTTTCTCCCACGAAGAATGGAACTCCACATTACAGGTATGATGATCACTCCAAGGCACACTCCTACTGCCCCACAGCCCATCATCTTTCGATGAACGCAGCTGAAGAGCCAGGCAGGAGGTCTCAGCAGGGCCTGCATTCAGGTCAATTCTTAGCTTAGAGTAGTAGCATCCACAATCAGGGAGCAGTTGTTGCCTAAAGCACAGGAATGTGGAGGATATCATGAATGAAGATCTAAGTGTCCTGGGATATCTGCTGGCAGCCCAGCATGGGTTACCCTGCCTCCATCCAGGTGCCTTTCCTCCCCATGATGGAGATGCTCTGTCCTTGCTGAGGTGTATGATACCTCAGCACACACAAGGCCTCAGTTTGGCTGCTGAGGCATGAAGACATGGTGAGTAAAAACACAGCTCCTCAAAGCCACCTCATTAGAGTATGACAGAAGGCTCCTGGTGGCCAGGCAGGCTTGCACGAGCTGTCCACCCACAGACACCCACACAGAGGACCTCCTAAGTAACTAAGGCTCATGTAAGCACATCCACACACCTGCCCACACTGTGCGTTTGTTACATCCACCTTTCCAGGTGATGCCAACAGCACACAGACCCCTCTCCTCCCCTCCCCACCCCACATAGGTCCAGCACCTAGAGTGCGTGCAGGGCAAGAACATGTCCTCAGGCTACAGCAGGCACTAAGCCCCCTGTCCCCCCCAGCAAGGACACATAACCAGAGCAGAGCACATCAGTAAGAACTGGTAAGAAGGCTTGCCAACTCGATAGCAGACTAGTTCACACTCTACATGACCCCCACCACCCACCTCACTCCCCTGGTACCTTGGTGCCCATTCTAGGAGGGTCTTCTGCATCGCCATGTAAGGAGGTAACAAAACAAATCGCTGGCTCCAGTGCCACACTCCCTCCTGGTGGATCTGTTTCTCTCTTCTTAACTGTTTCCAAGTGCCTGACTGTTTTATAATCCCCACTGAGTAGTCTTTTAACTCCTTCCTCACTGAGCCCTTCCACCCTTCCTGGCCTGCACTCTCCTAAAAGGCAGAAAAAGTCCTTTAGGAGAGCTAGGGAGTGCAAAAAGCAAAGGAGGGGGCTGAATCTAAGAACAACGGAATCAAATTGCACATAGAGAAGAACCAGTGCATTACTCATATCCCCAGCCTTCGCTTACGCAGACAACTGAGTCTTCTATTAAGATTTTTTTTCTTTTTCCTATGGACATTTATGTACAGTAGAGGCTCACTTATTGCTAATCTCTTCTTGCTTATTCATACCATGAGGTCATATGTTTCTGCTGGTAGCACAGTTCTAAATGACACAGCAGCTCGTTCTTTGAGGTCTGAACTGAAAGCGCTTACTTAGATCATAAGTAAATACAAGTTGATGGCTTCACACCCAGTGTCACCACCGCCCCGATTTAGGCACATTGCAAAATCCTAGCAGAACCGAGTGCAGGTATTGCTTTGCTGTTGAAAGGACCTTGGACATCTCAGCAGGGGCTGTACGGAGGAGCTCAGGAAGAGGGACACAGGACTTTGAAATAGCGAACCAGTGAGAGCCACACATGCTGTCAGTGTTAAAGGCTGTGTACTGTGCAGCTCTGTTGTGTGTGTGCACAGCTCTAAGTGCAGATTATGAGGAGAGGGAGATACTTGGCCTGAGATATTAGCAGGTCACGAGACATGACTGTCCACAATAACCACAAAGTCCTGCAGGTTGCTCTGCACCAAGTTATGCTGGCAACACAGCACGGAGCGGGATGAGCGAAGTGATTCCACAGCTTTGGATTTCAGAACCCTGATGACGTGCAAAGTGATGTCACAGAGAACTCCGGAGCACAGTCTGCTCTTCTGAGAAAATGAATGAAGAATATAGGGGGGGGAATACAAGGTTTTTGTACATCCCCTTCCAGGTGGGAACATGACACCTGCAGCTGGCTTCTGCTCTTCTCTCAGAGCCCACGGCTGCTTTTTACAGAGTCTTGAGGTTACCCCTGACAGCTCATACTCAAAAGTTTGCCAAGGTATCTTTTTTCCTGACAAAATGAGCTATACTGTCACACAAGACTGGGCTGCAGGGCTTTCAAAAATGGTTCTGCTGATGTTCAAAGAGAGCAGCTTGCTGTGCAGAGGAGTGGTAGAGTTAATAGTAGTAGGATCAGCACAGGCTCCTACCCTGCCATCTGCCTTCAGCTCAGCCAGGCCTTCTGCTGAACAGCCAACACGGGCCGGGGCCACGGGAGTGAGAAGCAACTCAGTGACATGAAAGACTGCCTGGGTTAGCTGATTAAGAATAAGATTCAGAGAGCAGGAATCCTGTACAGTGCTGATACTGACTCAGACCGGGGATTTCATGGGGATATTTAAGCCCGTTTTTTCCAAAGAAGTCTTTTATTTGGAGCAGGTGGGTGTTAGCATGCCTGCCTAAACCAGCCCCAGGAACCAGTGATCCTAGAAACAGGGGTCATTTCTGAAATTGCTACGCTTTCTTCTTTGGTCACCCCCTGGTAGAAAGTAGTGATAAATAATATTTAACTGCCTCATTCCCCTGTCACGTTCAACTCCTTCCCATTTATAAATGTACAAGGAAAATGCAGGAAAGCCCACTGGAATGCAAAGGCATCCTCACACAACTGTGGGTCAGTGATCTACCTCTGCTCATTTTGTGTATTTCTCCTTTTAAGCACTGACTACTGCCAGCTACAGGCTGCTCCTGCACCTCCAGACTGACAGCTGGCCCAAGAGCTTTCCCACTTTTTTTTCTTTTCTTAAATAATAGAAAAGGCATTTAAAGCTTGCAGATTGCCTCAAAGTAGCAAACTGATGACCCGTCTCCAAAGTCTTGCTTGCCAGTGCAACCATGCAGAGGTGGACTCAATCCCCTTGAGGGACAGTTGGAGCAAAATGGCTTTGTAGCTCTGTAACAAAATGCTAAGATCCTCTCTGTGTTGTATCACTCCATGGTAATTTGCTACAGCAGTCTAATGAACTGCTGGGGTTAACCTCCAAATCTAGACCCAGCCATCCGCTTTCTTCCTGAAGACATGCAGGAGAAGAAGTGGGAAAATACAGATGTGAATGAGACAAAGAAATAAAAGGAATGGAGAACTCCTTCTCCCACAAACAGAGGATGGGGAAAAAAAAAAAAAAGACAGGGGGAGCAAAAAGCCTGGACCTAATAATGAAAAACAATAGCTTGTCGTTTATTTTCATATCCCCTTGCTAATGTTGGAATAATGCTAACAGCGGAATTTTTATGGCACGCATGTCATGCCTGCAAATACCAAGTGAATTACTTCTCAGTGAGGCTATGGGCTACGGCACTGAGCAGCACATTCGTTACAAGTGATTGGATGATGAACAACAGTTCCCAAATTCCTCCTTCACAATGCTACTTGCATTAGTTGTAATTTAATGAGAGAGAAAGAGAAAGTTTTGGCTCAAACCACTGAAATAATACTGCCTGCTGCTGCTTCCCACTGGGTCTTGTATTAACTCACACCATTGCCACCATCTCCACCTTCTCCTCCTCCTCCTCCACTTCCTTCAACCCCTCCCTTTTCACACCCATCCTCAGGTGCTAAGAGTGGTGTCATGAAACCCATCAGCATGGCACAAAGGGTGGCAGGAAGCCCCAGCCACGGTGATCACTAGCAGAGTGCATTTTTGCTGGCTGAAAGGCAGAAGAGGACACAAAACTGCCCCTCATCTCCACAGATGGTAATGGGCAAAGGGGCAGATATTCTACAGGGGCAGGGGGGGGTCCTCCAGTTTCAGGTGGCATTGTACCTCCCACATTCAGGGCAGAAGCAAACTCCCACTCCCACTTCTCTGCCCTAAGGGTCCTGGAGCACAAAGAGTGGCAGGGGCACCCTACAGATTTCTGTGCTGCAAAGAGTCCAACTAGCCAGCATCGCCTCCCTCTCCTGCAGCAACCTCGCCACATAGCCTGACCCTATCAATTGACAGGACATTTATCCACCAGATGACCCTACACTTTGGTTCACCCCTGAAACATGACCCAGCATGTGGGGTCTCACTGGCTGGGCCAGCAGAAAGCTGAGAGGTCTAATCCGAGCAGCAAACCTACTATTAAGAGACTGCAAATATCATCACTGCCTTCCTGGTGTAGATAGTCTCTTCAGTGCTCCCCTGCGACAGCATGTAAGTGACAAGCTTCCCCTGGCTCCTACCTCATGGAGACTCCAGATCCCCTTTATCCCCTCTGTGTCAAATGTAATTTAAAAGCCCCCCAGCCCTGGCCACATTTTGTGGTGTTTTGAAGAAACAAATCCAAATTAAACGTACATGTTTCTAAAACTAAGATACAGGCAGGGGAAGGCAAAATGCCCTTAGGATTGAAACCACATGTATTTGTGCAAATGAGAGCTAGGATTTACAGTTACCCAGGCTCCAGTATGTGCTACACTCCTAGCTGTGGTTTAGAAACAATCTGTTTTCTTGTAAAGGCTGAATAACAGCAATGATCCAGCATGCTGGCCGAAGTCCTATGCCCTACGGACCTGACTACGGTAGGAAGGTGGGCAGGAGGGGGCTACCTCAGCCAGTGCCTACCCCAAAGGCTAACTGGCCTTCAGGAGATGAGCCTCCCATCCTGTGGTGAAGCAGCAGGGGTGATCTGCTGGCTACCACAAGCCAAGTGCACTTGCTCAGGGACTGAACTATAGGATGAACGTATGTAATAGGATGGATGACAGCCAGCTGGCTTGCAGGCAAAATTAACCTGTTTTTTTCCAGCTGGGGCATCCAGAGGAAAACCACAGAGGTCAGAATCGCTAGCCACAATAAATCACACCTAGAGTTTAAAAGCTGACCAAGTTCCAATGCTTGTTCCAGGACAAGAAGCTCTGCTGGGGTCTCCCATGCAGCTGCCTGGGCCTTCCCTCCTTGCAGGCAGTCATAACTCACACAGGGTGAAACTCAGCCCCACAGCCAGCCAGCATCCCCGTGTGACACTGAAGGTCCACATAAGCCTCCAAATCGGAGCTTATATGGGGCTTAAACATAGCTCAGCAGACAACATGGGGCTGGGTTTCCTCCACTGCAGGCTTACCAGCTGTGACCCCAAAATGGGACAAGTGCACACCTCTGATCAGCCCCAAGCAGGGCAAGGGCAGCTGTTCTTCCCTGCATTCCCAGAGAGCACAACAGGCACCACCAGGAGAGCCTGCTGCTCCCCGCGCCTGGTTTAACGGAACCCCTCCTAATATCTGCCTTTCTAGCAAACATTTCACGGTAACCATGGAGTGTTTTTGCCACATGAGCATGCCTGCACTCCCACTCCTCCATACACCCACTGCCCCGCAGGGCGGGAGGCCGGCAGCAGAGGATTCCACTCCCATGGAAAGCCAGCATGCTCTCAACACATGGCTCACCGCATCCTCGGCCATGAAGGCCTCCAGTGGGCTGGTAACCTTTAGCCAAGCGTGACTGAACACGACAGGGCTGTGGTACAGGGGAGGAGGCGAAGGGGCAGTACGTGGTGGGGACAGAAGACAAAATACAAAAGAGGAGTGAAAGCCCAAGCCCCCTTGAGAGTCCTACAGAGTGAGACAGGAGAACCAACCACAGCTGTAACGCATTTGGGAAAACTTCTCATTTGTTGATGGCTGCTGCAGAAAAATAATGAAACCCAAATGAAAATCTATGACCTGCAAATTGTTCCAGTGATGCCAAATGACACAGGCATGTTCCTAGCTTACCCCCAGTGTGGCCACAAACATCTGCTTTATTGCACCCACTATGCACACCAGGCATCCCCACCTGAAGCCCTGCACTCACCCACACCCCACCTTCCTCCTCCCCACTTCTTTTCTACAGGCAGGGGCTCTGGGCAGGAGACATGGTGTCTGTTTGTGACAGAGCTCCGCAAGGGAAAGATGTCTCCTTCCAGGAGAGCTTCCTCTTCCTGAAACCCCTTCAGTCCTTCCTGGATGAGAGGGAAGTGCAGAGACTGCTAATGATTCAAGTGGAACCCTGGGAAACAGCAATGATTTTGGAGGAGCACCAAAGAACTCTGAAGCCAAGCCCAGACCTAAGAAAGGAACGCCACAGTAGCACAGGTTCACTTCAAGTAGAAGCAAAAGGACTCAGAGGCCTACCTACAGGAATACTGAAACAGATACAGCTACTTTACTGAGGTGGTCCTACCTACTTCAGATACTTTATGAGTGGTAGGGACACAGATTCCCTAGGAGATACTGTGTTGCATACAAACACCAGCTACATTGTCAAGACGAAAATAAGGGAGGATGCAGCAGGACAGAACAGAGAAGTATTAGCAGAGCTTGGAGAGAGACCCAGGAAGCAGTTCAGCAGGGCCAACGAAAGCCAGTGCTGGGAGAGGTGTGGATAAGATGCCAGGCATACAGCTGTTGTGTGTCAGGATGGAGATGAGCTGGTAACTGAGGACTGCAGATCCTTTCCAGCCAGCACATCTTGGTTATACCTCTTTTTCAGCTTGGATTTCTAGCAACTCTTTTCTTTAGCCTGAAAGAGTCACATTGCTTCAAAATCTTTCCCTGTCTTTTTGAGGCAGAGTGGCAGTGTCCCCTCCTGAACACTCTGTGATTTACAGCCTTCCACGCTTGCAAAGGCTACACAGCTCCTTATGCACAGACTGCAGACAGCACTCCTGCCAACACATTTGCTGCCACAGCATCACTCTACATAAACACCCTGCATTCACCTTGTATATATTTCCTCCTGTACAGGTTGAGACAGCAAGCAAGCACACAGAAGGCCTAATTTATATAATAAGTCTCCCTTCTTTATTCCTTGCAAAAGAAAGACTTTAGCAGACAAAGGGGGTGCAGCCATACCAAACACGCGCCTGCAAGCAAGGGGAGTCCCACATGTGTGTACATACATATATACTCTTTCCTTGCATTCTCACACATACGATATCTACAGTCCCTTTCAACTCTTGTGTGCTTTCAGACTAGGCACTGGGAAGCTGCACTTTCATTATCCAGGTGCTCACAGCCTCAGATAAGGAATGAGAAAATGACACTGCGAGAGAAGTACTGTCACCAGCAATGGGGTGTGCCTGTGTCTGGGTCTCACAGGTCTTTGTCAGGTGGTGCAGCTATTTTAAATGGGGTTTGCAATGTGTTTCTTATTCCTGCTTGCTAAATACATCCGTACTCTGATGTTGAGAGAATGCAGAGGGGGAATTTGATGGGAAGGCAAGTTTCTGGTGGAGCCAGTGGTAGCACCAGAAGAGATGAAATTATAATTGTACTCATGACTAAATGTGATCCCCACTTGCGTCGCAGGCACGTGCCCTGGGGGAACTATTATGTCTTGGGTTTCCCCACAGAGCCCTGAAGCTGGCTGCAGCCGGGAATTATCTTCCTTTAAATCCAGGTTCAGAGAAAAGGTTGCAATCCCCCTTCTCTCCACAGAGGACAGTGGTGCCGCCCCCACTGCCCCATTCCTATGAGTCCCGCCTGCAGCAGCCAGTTCCCTGCAGGACAATGCTATCAGCTGTTCAGTAACAAGGCTAGTGCACAGCACCGGAGCCTGTCATTATGCAAGCTGTGCATGGGAAGCACACCAAACCAGTCCTCTGTGGTCTGTACTGGCTCCCAGTATGCTCCCATGAAGGTGACCTAACTATTAACTCCTGCTGAGCTGTTCTGTGCTTGTGCATTTTTTTTAACTTTAAACCCTGACAGCACTACAGAGCCTGAGTGCCTCGCTCAATTCCTCCCACTTGCCAATGTCTCCCCAGCCTGGCTGCATTGAGCTAGACCAAAAACTCTTCACTCAGCGTGGCCACAGAGCCCACCAGCAACCTGCCAGAAGACAGAGCGCTTCTGTGCACTTCTATTTTGCTGACCCAGGGCACATCTTGCCACAAGGCATCAAATCACCCTCACAGAAACAACCTCATTACACACTCACCTACCCCATCGCATGGCTAAAGCGAGCCAATATGTTACATATTACTTGTTTTTTTCCACTGACAGCTAACACTCAGTGACCTTCCAACAGGCTGGTGGGATAGCTGAAGGAGAAGAGCGGAATGATGCTGTTTATTTGGGAGACAGCAGCGCCGATGGCTTCAGGTTGAAGCAGTCACACCGTATCCTGCCCTGCTGAGGGCCCTAGCCTACATTTCTCCCTGCTGCAGCAGAGAGCCCAAGTGCAGGATTGGAACTTCGAGTGCTCGATAGCACCACAACAGATTGGCCATGTTAGACCAGACCCTGCAATGGGTATTTTCAAGGCTAGCAATAGCTATTTTACTCCCCAGAAATGTTGCCTTGAGAGGAAGATTAAAGATTGCGTGTGCACACAGAGCTATGAGAATATCGACAAGGGTTTTCTCAGTAATTTTAGCTCCAGCCTCTAAAAGTCAATCATCTAAATAGGAAAGCAAGGAGAGTGGCTAGAAATTACCTCTAGAAGCAAAACAGAGGCCTCTGAAAATTCATGCCAAAAATCTTTGGAAGTTGTCAACAGTAAATACTGCCTAGGAGAACAAAATAAAACCCCATGCATTCAGCTAGAAGTTCTTCACCTCCACCTCATGCTTTATGCAGAAAACCTTTCTACCAGTGGAGCAACAGATGTGTCCCACTGCAAGCCATGCTGCTGTCAGCTCCTCTTGGAGAAAGCACCCAGATGGTTACAAAGCAGAGCCCCAGGGCCCTCCAGCTCAGCTCTGACAGAAATACCACTGTAAAATCCTGACCCTGAGTCAATCATATGGTCTGATTTCCGGGTGGAGCTGTGTGGAGCCAGGAGTTAGACTTGATCCATACTGGTCCCTTCCAACTCAGGATATTCTATGATTCTTAAGGCAAAGCTCAGCCTGCCTCTGCCACAACCATGCTCAGGGCAGGCTGGAGCTTATTCCAGAGGCTGCACTTTTGCTGATCTTCTTTTGTGTACCTCTCCCTGCTTCCCCCATGTCAGACATGGCAGGTTTGACCACCTGTTGCATCCTTTCACAAATACAGGTTGTGAGCTCTCCAGGACAATGCTCCAGTCACCCAACTTCAGGACAATGTGCAGCACAGACATCCTTGACTTGGGGTCCCAACTGCCAGTGGATATAAATAATTGGAAATTAAAATAAAAGTGAAGTTGCACCAGGGAACTGTTGCGCTTCCAAGTTTTTTTCCAGCCTAGATGACTCTCAGGGGACATGGGAGGGCTACCGCTGAGATAAATAAAATAAATCTCAGCCTACCAGGTTTACATGGAAACGATCAAAAATATGTGTCCGTATTGTTCTGACCTCTATATCTTCTTTATTTTTTTTTTAGCTTTCCTCTAACCTTTAAAAGGCACATAAGATAAACAGAGAAGAAACTGGGCAGACAACATCCTCGGATAAGATGTAGGAATATAATCAAGCCTTCAGACACATGCACACAAACACCATAATTTATCTCTTCCTCCTCCTGTTTGATATTATCCTCTGTTCTAGTATCATAATCTGTTGCTATAGAAACAGCTATGATGTCACCACGAGAGGTTTATGGATGCCTCGAACAGGAAGGAAAGGTACATGGTGATGGGAGAGGAAAAAAAACCACCTACAAACAGCTGCCGAGCAGGAGACGTTCCAGGAATGGCAAGCATTAAAAGGGGAAAGACAAATACATCGACGGCAGTGACGCTACCGCAGACAAAAGCAGAATATAAAGCACAATTTAAAGATAAAGAATGCTTACAAATTTTGCCTATGAGTAAAAATATCCTGGGGAAGCCATAAGAGCTTCTAAACTTTCTCTGAAATGTTCAGTAAGTTTGCTGGGGCCAGCTGTTTTCTGAGTCCAGGCCTCCATCATCCCACTCCATCATCTGAGCCTTGCTGCTACAGTCCAGGCCTCCATCGTCCCACTCCATTGTCCACTGTAAAGTTCCTCCCAGAAGCATGAGCCTAACGTCCCGCTGCTGCAGCTCGCAGCCAGGGAGCTGCTGGCCTCCCGCCACCCTGTGTGCCTTTATGATCTTTGACTGGGAGAAAAACCGTGTCTTCAAGCAAAAATAAACAGCGAGGTGCTGAATCCACTGGATCACATCCAGTAGCAAATAAACACCCCAACCCCAAACTATAAGCAAGAAAGAGCGTTTTTTTGTTCTCTTCACCCAAGAGAAAAAAACATAATTTTCCAGACTCACTGCTAAACACCCTGACACACCTGGACTGCTAGTGGAGAAAGCAGCACAGGGAGTCTCATATGCTCAAAGCACAACCTGCCTTAGGGCCACACGCATCACGCAGGGCACGATGCTGGTGCAAGTGTCACACACAGGTGGCTTTGTTTCCATGTTTGCAGCCATTTCACTCACCTGGACTGATGGTGAGAGAGCAGGCACAGGGACAGAGTGTGATAGCCACGTGTGCCCTTATAGCCATCATGTGCCGGTGCCTGCCTGCAGGAGGATGCAGCATGCTGGGTCTGCCAGGGAGGAGGAGTGAGGAGGGCAGATCACATTCTTACTGCATAGCTGCAGTCATCAGGAAAAGGGCAGTGGCACTGAAGGAGGAAACTACAAGAATCTCAAATCAATGAGAAGTATGGATATTTCAGCTCATCTCTGCCAGATCAGAATTTCCCCAGATTGGAGAGCAGAATCAGAAATCTTCTGGGAAAGCTACAGCATCATTTTTGCCTTCGGCCTCAGCTCTAGCAGGGGAATCCCTAGGCAGACTCTCCTGCCTGCCTATGAGCATTAGGGTATTGGTGGCACCTCCCGCCCTCGCCTGCCTTCCTTCCCAAGGACACCAGAGACAACCCTAGGGAAAAAAGCCTAGAAGGGACCAAAGTCAGTAAGAGCAGCTGCAAAAACAGCCCAAGCAGGAGAACCTTCATCGATTCACAGAACTTTCTGTTCCTGACAGCCTTGGCGGTGACAGCCTCAAATCCTACACTTTGCAGGGATCATCTCTCTCTTCTGTTAGCCACTTGCCATCACCTTTCTCCCCCACTTGTCTCTCTCATCCTCCTTTGTCTTGTCCTGTGACCTACTTCTCCTTCTCCCCTCCCTTCAGCCCATCCTCCCCTTCCCCAAATGAAACCTGGTAAAAAACATTTAGGAAATCCCATACACTGTGTTTTCCTATCTGCACAGAATCCATGCTGCTTGCGTTATCCACTATCCTGTACCTGAATCTACATAAAATGTAAATTCTTTAGGGTGGGAACTATCACATTATGTCAACATGATGCCTGGCACAATAAGGTCCTGCTTTTCTTTGGCACTAATGCTACAACAGCAAAAACAATTGTTAACGCTTTAAAAGCACAATAGAATGGTAAGACAGAAGGAGTGAAAGAAATGCCAAGAGTTTTGTGGACTTCTTTTTTCTTTCAATTGCTTCTATTTTGGGGGGAGGAGAAGGGGGGAAGGCTTTGTTTTGTTTTTTTTTTTTTTCAATGAAACAATGCTTCTTCTTCTCAACCTTCCATTTGGGACTGTGAAGTGGGAAACAAAGCTAATCTTCGTGAAGACAGGAAGGGACTGCAAAGTCAGTACAATCAGATTAGAACTCAAAACAGTCCTGACAGATGAGAAAGGACAGGATGGAATTCAAACAGGACAGCTAGCTCCACACACTCAGCATAGAAAAAAGCTCACCAGGCGTGAGACCTCTAGACAAGAGCTGAAGCCATGGCACATCACAAGCTAAACACAGATGAACGATGCTGTGGTGTACAAGGCAAAGCAAACAGAAGCACTGTCTACGGCACAAGAAGGAACGCTGCTCCACTTAGCCAGTGAAGCCTGGGGAAGGCACTGGGATCCAGCAGTGCCATTCAGAAGAGGTGTGGGCCTACTGCAAGGAATGCCGGGAGCCAGAATGGTAAGAGCTCCACCAAACAAGGCAAAGAAGGGATAGCTGAAGGACAGGTCTGAAAAAGGATTAGCCTAAGGAACACAAAACTGAGGAAAGACAAAGAAAAAGGAACAGTTTTTTTCCACATCCACTGTTGATAGAGCAAGGAATCCCAGTGAGGAAATCACAGCTGAGTTACAGAAGAGAACAAAACTTTGTACTGACAGTCACAGCGAGGGGCAGTGACTGCACAGGCAGACTGCAGACCCTGTGTACATGGGGATGTGCGTTTTAGGGAACATGCTGGCAAGGACATCTGGCATAGTAGTACAACCTGCTTTGAAGGAGAAGGAACAACTTTTTTAAGTCTTTGCTGCATACAGTTCCTATGATTTTGGTGAGAGCTAAGTTTCTCACACACTTATCTTACTCCGTGAGCTGTGCTGAAACCTGTCAGCCTTCAGAACTGAAGGAGACATCAGTCTGCAGGCTACCTCAGCGTAACACTCTTGTTACAGGTCTTGCCAGAGCCTTCAAGTTTTAAAGGTTATAATGGACAGGAAACACAGCTGCCCTCCTGAGTTCCCCAAGTTTCTTTGGTAAATCTCATTGCCTTGTGGGGTGACCTTTCCCTTCTGCCATGGTGGAAACTGTAAGCGAGTGTCCTCATTTCATCCTGCCAGAGACAGATGTAAGTGCAGGCACAGGAAGGCGAGTACAACTGGGAACAAGGAATGAATAACAAGTGAGTTCCCACAAGTCCAACCAAACATCCCATATCAAGAGACAAACAAGGGAGCAACCTATACTTCCCCCAACCATCACAACCCCCAGCTCGATGCAGAACACAACTCAGACAGGGCAAAATGCACAAAGCTCTATTGGCCACGCAGCCTATCTGTTCTGTGCCTCACTGAGCCCAGGGAGCTAGGGGCTGGCATCTGAAGGCATCTGTGCCCTGCTGGCCATTTTGTATTCCTACTGTGAATTAGTAAAAGATGCCATTCTTTGGCATGCTGTCAGTGGTTTGATTAGACAGCCACTCTTTATATAGCACATTAAACATACATGGCACTGCATATACACACAGTACTACAGATTATTATTTCCATTAAATAAATACATTCTAGTGGCATGGTTTTTTAATTCTTTTAGCCCTGACCCTAGATTCTCGTAAGTACTCTGATGTGGCAATTCCCTCACCAGCCTGGGAAGACTGGGCCTGCTCCCCCACTCACTTACAAGAAGGCAAGTCTCACAAGACCACAAGTGCTGCAAAAGTGACTCTACTCAAAAGGCTATCCAAATGCAGCAGCGTCCCAGAATACATGACCTCGTGCTTTCCAGAGGAAGGATACCAGCTCCTGACATGGTCAGATGAAAGAGGACTCAGGTGCACACCTGAGCGGGTGGAAGCAGTAACGTGCCTCTACTCTCCCAGCATTGCAAACTGTGAAATATCCTCTCTGAGATTAAATTATCCCCCGGGCTCATTTTCAAAACAAAAGCTGAACCCTGTACTGCTTGGAGCATAAGTTTGAAAGGAGAAGGCCTCGTGTTTAAACACCCAAGTACACACTAGGGCATGTAAACAGATGAAGAGAAAACTTTTTCTCCAAATAGTGTTTAATTCTTACTTGTTTTCCACTAGTTAACCTCCCAAAAGTCAGAAGAAAAACAACATACAAACAATATTTCACACTCAGAGGGCAGAGATTTCCTAGTAAGGGTAAGGAAACAGCCTCATTTTTATAAATGGACTGATTAAGCTATAGAGGCCATGAGTCAGAAAAGTACTTAAGCATGTAGTCGGCTTTAAAGACATAAACAATCCTAATGAAGTCAGCAGCACCACCTGTGAGCTTAAGTTTAGGCACAGATCTTAAAATATCTTCTTAAATTGGGAACAGAGAGGAAAAGGGTGGAACTTGCAAAAATACCCAGCCTCACCTCCCATCCGTCTTGTCCTCTTTGGACACAGCGATGGGGACACTGACATAGCTGTCAGCCCACCACCACCTGTGCAAAGCACCTTTCTCAGCTGTCTCACCCAAAGGTTTGCACTACACCAACCACACGGCTTCGTGCCAATGTCCCAGCACAACTCCAGCAGGACGTGCTGCTGACCTCACTGTCTGACATTACCACACTTAACAATATCACCAAGACCCTCTGCACAGTGACCAACGCTGGGACAGGGACCAACCTCTGCTCCTAAGTCACCAACTCCTCCATTCATCTTCCCAGAACTTTCCTCCCAAAGGACCACCCACCTACTTTTACAATCCATTGCTAGGAGGTGGCCAAAACTTAAGCTTATTCCATCAGCCTCCTAAATGTGTTGCCAGCCTCTTAGCAAATGGTCTAACCTCCAGCAGGCAACAGGAGCTCAAACCTAGGTGGGAAAGGCACCAAGGAGGGCCCCAGTGTCTGTGCACTCAGGGTGCATGGCCAGAAAACATCCACCTGCCAGCAGAAGCCTGTGCTGCTCTGGGTCTGAGGACTGCTATCATCTCCCTCCACCCCAGAGCCTTGCTCACCAGCGTGCCCCTGGTCACAGCCATTTCCACGTCCAAAAATAAAGCAGCGTTTTTCACCGTTACATCTAAAAAACATTTAATCACTAGACGCTCCAGCACGATAAGATTAATTATAACTGGAGGGGACTTCCTGTTATCCCGAGCTAATAAAAAACTTACGCTTTTGGTCCCAGTGTTGATTTAGCCCAAATTACAGTTATTGCTCCATAAACAGGAAGCACCTCCAAGTTATCATCCCAGCGCACAACCTCTGGGGTAAGGACCTCTCCTTGGTGTCACTGGTGCCGCCCGGCTGATGAGGAAGCTCTGAGCGCTTTCACAAGATGTGATGACCCCTGAGCGGCTTTGACTGTTCTGGAGGCCTGGTGTGAGGCAGGATCTGAGCCCTGACATGCTTGGGGTCAGGGCTCCAGGCCTCCAAAACCCAGCAAGGAGCTGTGCACAGGCAGCTTCCTTCTGCACGCAGCTCCTGCAGTGGCACCAGCGGCGAGGTGCAATTTACAAATATTACAGATATTAATTCCATAAGCCGCCCACATATAAAACTACCGACGCTGCTGCTAAAAATACACCGTAAGTTGCAACAAAGTTGTTAGGAACGAGAAGCAAAGCAAAAAGGAACTAAACCCAAACAGAGGTAATCACTGTTTTGCAAATAAAGGTTAAGGCACGCAAACACCACTCAAAGACCTGGCTTTGAAGGGTGCCAGAAGGCCAGGACAATGCAGCTGCAAGGGCACCCCAGGGCTCACCTGTCCAGGTGTCCATCTGCTTCCCCTCAAAGCCACGTCCCCAGCACCCAGCCCCGATGTCCTGACCTGGCTCCTGAGCAGAGGCTGTGCGGCATCACACCCACCAAAGCCTGTGCTCCAGCCCTGTGCGTGTCCCCATACAGCTCACAACCCAAATCCAGGTCACACACTGCACAGCAATGTTCTTTCTGTTGTATTTTACTAGGGAGGTTTCTACGTCTTTCATTTTAACACTCAGCTCTGCAACGCTTGGAAAAGATGGAATGAGAAAAGCAGGCAGGAGAGAACACAATAGCAAAACCTCTGAATTTCTTGAGAAGAATGGTTAAAGCATGGTGAGGGAGGAGGATTTCAGACCAGATATTTACTTATTCATAATGCCTCGCCTGTTAATATCAGGTGGGGCTCTGTTCTCCTTCCCAAGCTGGCATTTAAGCTGGCAGCTTGGTGCACGCACACAACGCTCATCCAAACACCGTGAGCTGCCGGCGACCCGCATGCGCTCCCTCACACTCACCCAAAGTTCCACCGAAACCATCTCACAAGGCCTCCCAGGAGTCACCTTTCCAGCCGGGCCGCATTTTCCATAGCAGAGCCCAGGCTCTGCTGCCTGCGAGCCACAGACTTGCATACCCCTGCCCTCCTGGCACCCCAGGAGCTCCCTGCACGATGGCAGCGCTGACCCTCACTCTCAGCTCGGCGGTGTGACAGTGGCCAATGCTCCAGCACGGGGATGCAGGCAGATAGCAGGAGGATGGCGGCCCTCGTCTCCTTCCAAGGAGGAAATTACATCCCCTGCGATAAGTAAGTTTTTATCTATGCGCTGCGATATTTCAGGGAACTGCAAGGACCTCTCACGGCAAGCAGGAGAGGAGTCACAGCCATTAACCCCTCCTCCGCCTCCCTCTCAGCTATCCAGAAACAATTTAACCCACAATCGCACTACAACACAAAACATATGAAGCGATCCCCACCAGCCCCCGCGCTATTTTCTGTCTCCTGTGGCTAGAGATATCCACCTACTTCAGGCCTCCAGACGTGCCGCGGACCCTCTAGGATTGTCTACAGCAGTTCCAAGGAATTCGTTTTCACAGCTTGCCGTCCAGGGCATTATTCCTTCTCCCCATTAGTTTTCCTTTTCCAGCCAGGTCACAGGCGAAGTTGGGATGCGCGGAGGCAGCGCTGAACTTCCCGCACACGCCGCGGTGCGGCACGGCCAGCCGCTCCAGGGAGCCGCGGGGGGGGGGGGGGTGGGGGGGGGACACGGCCTCCGCTCCCCTCCCGTCCCCAGCCCGGGGGCCGTGGGGCCGCAGGCTCATGCCCCTGCCCCAGGAGAGCGGAGCCGCCGCCCCCCAGCTGGACGCAGCATAACCCCACCGAAGAAGGGAGGGCCGGGGACGGGAACACCAGCTCGGAGGGCGATGCGGGACGGCTGCCCGGCAGGTACGCGCCGGGGCGAGGACGGGCGGCGGAAGGGCGGCCGCGGTCTCCCCCGCCCGCCGCAGGTCCCCTGGGCCTGCCGCCGCCGCTGGAGGCGCCGGGGGCGGCCCGGGCGCAGGAGGGCTGCCGGGGCCGCTGGGCGGCGCGGCCAGCAGAGGGCGCCGCAGGCGGGCCGGCCCCGACCGGCACCCCGGGACGCAACCAGCGCCGGCCCCGGCCCGCCGCCGCCGCGCCCCCCGGCGGCGCCGTGCTCCGGCAGCCGGGTCGCCGGCAGCGGGGAGGGGGGGAGGAAGGGAGGGGAGGGCCGGCGCTCTCGCCGCGCTGCCTAAATCGCTCCCCTTTGTCTCCCGCGGGGTCCCGGCCCCGTGCGGCGCTGTGGCAGCGGGCCGGTAACTTTACACGGCCCGCCGGGAGCCGCAGCCCCGACTCGATTTTCTCCTCGAATAAGTTTGCCCGACCCCGGCGCGCAGACGAAATGCTGTCCCCGCGTCCCCAGCCCGGCACCGGCCGGCCTCCGCAACCCCCTCGGCACGGTGCCCTCCGCTTTATGTAACGCTGCCCGGCGCCGGGCAGGGAAAATGCACGGCGAGGGGATTTAAATCAGCCCTACGTACACACACGCGCATATATATGTACGTTTGGAAAAGCCGCCCCACAATAGGCAGCGCCGCACCCGCAGGAACTAAGTTGGGGCACTCGGGTCCCCCCGCTGACAGCGGGCGCCCTGAGCCCCGGGCACCCCGCGCTACGGGGCAACTCTCGGAGCCAGGCAGCCGGCGCTGGGAGCCGGAGCCGGAGCCGCGCCGAGGCACGGCACACTGCAGGCGCAAGGCGAGCTCCGGCCGCCTCATTGTTCTGCGCGGCACCGGCACCGACTTCACCCACCGCCCTCCACCGGGGACCGGGAGCCCGGGACCGCCGTGCTCGGGGGTTGGGGGGGCAGTGGGGGGGGGGGGGGGGCCGCGCCTCGCCCCGCTCCCCGCCGGGTGCAGCCCGCCCGGCGCTGCGCGGACCCCGACGCCGCGGGGCGACGGGGGGGGCTTACCTTCGTACATGGGGGCCATCGGTGCAAGGACGCCTGTTATTCATGGCAACGCCGCCACGAACGACGCGAGATCGCAGCCCCCCAAACTCAACACACATCTGCCATCTTGAGCGGGTGTCTCTCGGCGGAGGCGAAGCTGCCGCCTGCCTTCTGCATCGCTGCCCGCCTCAGCGCGGGGGGAGCCGGGCACATCCAGCCCCGCTCGCTGCCGGCCCTCCGACGCGGCCGGGGCGGGCGGGCGAGCGGGCGGGGGGCGGCGGCGCCGGGCCGGGCCGGGCCAGGCCGGGGCGAGGCGCGGGGCCGGGCAGGGGCGGCGGGCGGCGGGGCCCCCCCGGCTCGGGACGGCGGCGCTGGGGAGGGAGGGAAGGAGGGAAGGAGAGAGGGAGGGAGGGAAGCAGGAGGGAGGGAGGGAGAGAGGGAGGGAGGGAAGGAGGGGGGCTGGCGCCGTGCCCCCGCTCTCAGCGCGGCATGGCTGCGTCTGCCGGGGCGCCTGCAAAAGTTGCACTGGGGGCGAGAGGAACGAGAGAGAGACGGAGGGAGAGAGAGGGAAAGGGAGACGGAGAGGAGGGAAGAAGGGAAAAAAAAAAAAAAAAAAGAAAGAAAAAAAAAAAAGCAAGGGAAGGGAGTTTGCAAATAATCAAGCGCCGATGGCACTGATCGCGGCTTCCCAGAAGGAGAGGCAGCGAGCGAGAGAAACCCTCTGCTGAGATTATGTGGGATCTTGTTTAACAACACATTTCAATCAGGAGAAAAAAGGAACAGTCAACAGAAGTTGGTGAAACACTTCTGTCTTCCCCCCCCCCCCTCCTCTTTATAGAAAGGAGAGGAAAAAAAATAAAAAAGGCGGCTGATTGAAGCCGTGCAATTCACTGGCTGTGGGGATCATATAATTTGAGCTCATGTTTTACAATAGCGCGGAAAATTCCTACCTCTCCCCCTCTCCCCAAATAAATCTTCTATTCCCTCAAGGCATTTCACAATCTGGTTCACCGACAAAAGTTCCAATTTTTTCCTTTTTTTTTAAATTTAGTTTGCTTGCAGTGTAAATATTTAGCGGATGCGTTTAAAATAAACATACGTTGTTGCTTCTAGGATTTGGGTTATGATTTTGTTTTTCTTTCTTTTTTTTTAAGAAAACCAACACAACAGAACCACATCAAAGGGGTGTTTACTTATTGAGACTGACAGCTGCTGCCGCCCCTCCGCCCCCCGTTTTTCTCCCTCTTTCAGCTCGTGCTGTAAGAACCCAACCCGACTAGCATCTGTTTTGCCAGTTCATCTGAGAAAGCCGAAGGTAAAGCCACGTTATCCAGAACCCTTTTTCCTCAAAGTGGGAACGTGAGCCACCAGGTAACACGGCACAAGTGGGGACGTGAGGCACAGCAGCAGAGCCTCTGATGGGTGGTGGGGACAAAACCTGGGGCTGAGACCCCGCAATGAGTGCTCCTCGCAGGGAGCAGCCTGGGACCAAAGCAGGGGGGACGGCCTGGCTTCACGCCCGCTGTCACGGCTGCTCCTCAATGCGCTGCCACTCGCTGCTGCTGGGGCCAGCCCAGACCTCTCCGGCTGCAGGATAGGCAGTGCTGGATGCGCAGTGCTGCTCTTTGGTTGTCTCAAGGAGGAGGAGCGCAATAACTTTTATTGAGGGATTTTGGTGAGATTTGAGGGGGGCTCAGAGCGACACGTTGAAGTGAAGCAGGCAGAAAGCTGCACCGATTGGCTCATAGAGCTGGATGGCTGGATGATGTGACCGCCGGACTCTCGTGGGCCCTGTTGTGTTCAAGGTATCATCTGCTTTCTGCACGGCTTTTCCTCTTCCCGGAATAAAATGGGGGCTGCCTGCTGTGTTTGTGACGGGAAGGTGAAGACGTGCCAGCAATGTTGGGGTGCAGTAGGAGGGCAGGTGGAGGTGCTGGGCCAGCACTGGAGGGCTGTGTACAGCAGAGGGAGCAAAGCCTGTTGTGGGCCCAGTGTGCTTCATTTGGCGAGTGATCTCCAAACCCAACACCTCCAAATCTAGGAAAGAAATAGAGCAGTCTGCACTGGGACCACAGAGGAGTCCAGAGCTGAAGGGTGAGCAGTGGGTGCAGTACTGAAATTACTTCTTGCTCCTCTTTTCCTGAGCCGTGCAGATCCTCAGGCTTCGGCTCTAGGCACTAGGTCAGTAAATTCCCATTTCCCTGAAACACATTTCTGGTCATTGTAATTCTGCACTCCTCTCATCTCCTCTGATTGAGGATATTTTCTGCTTTTCAAGGCCACTGATGCTTATAATCCCAGCCTGCCTCTTTGCCCTTGATCGGAGCAGCAGCCATGGAGCCCTATTTCAGAGCCACAGAGAAGACGTGGAAAAGTATCAGAAAACAGCAGGGGACAGAAACACAGTGGAGCAGCAGGAGATTGAAGGAACCGCCCTCCTTCCTCATCACTGTGTTTTGCTGCGGCATGGCTTCAGGCCACACATCAGCCTGGCTTTCCTCAGCTACTAAACAGAAGCAGTGGTCCCTACCCATGAAAATGTGCTGATGTTTTCTCTACTCTGCCCTCTGCTGTACCCTAAGCTATGCTGTAGCCACTAGGCCTGTGTTGAACTTCACTTTCAGGACCTCCTTTGTGTTGTGTGAGCATGGACAAGGCGCCTGCTCCCCTCTGCGGCGGCTGATGGGTCATGGAGGAGGATGCTGGAACAGCCAAACCTTTGTGTGATGTACCCAAATAACTGCTTAACTCCACGGCATGAGCTACTTTATCTCTGCTAGGGCAAGCTATTAAAGTGGGATAGACTTTGCTGCTGGCCCAGGACAGAAATTCTCATCTTCAGATTCAGCAATGCCAGCAGATTTACAGCTGCTCATCTGTAGATAACAATAGGAAACCCAACAGAGATATTTTCACCATCTAGGACCATTCTGCATATATGTTTAAACACTGGGTGAGAGCCTCCTTCAGGGGCAATTTGGGGCAAGTGGTTTGGAGCAGGGGGTACAATCCCTTGCTGCACTTTGCCATTGCTATGCACAGACAACAATGCACACAGGAGGTGTCCTGGCTCTGACACCTTCTTTCCATTCTCCCCAAACTGAGCAGCCATGCGAGGACATTTTCCTTGGTTATTTAAACCCCACCTGGGTCAGATTGCTCAGAGGCTGGATGCTCCTGGCTGTCCTTCTGATGCAGGAGAGATCATTGCCCACTCCGTGAGTGCCTGCAACCAACAGAACACAGCACCAAAATTTTCAGTCCACTGAGTCTTTTCCACCCCAACAGAGTATTTCATCTCTTTGACCACTTCCCTTGAGAGAGAACAGGAGCCAGTGCTGGAGAAGCACAGTTCACCGTGTCATCATTCAATTTTTCACTTCACCATCTACATACGTAAGCCTACCATAAACACCTGTGGCAAGTGGACGAGTACACAGTGTGCTCATAAACTATCAGGAAACACCATACACCACTCATGTAGCCCTGCCAGCTATGTCCTCTGTGAGTCACAGGCAGCGGCGGCACTGAGCAAGCTGGGGACAGTAGTTTCCTATTTCCACCCCACACAGGCAAATCTTGATGACCTTGGGCACGTTGCTCTCTCCTGCAGAAAGACACACAGTGTTTGACTACTGCTGGTAGTGAGCGTGTTTCACATGCAGTAGAGCAATGGGAGTTGCTTGTTTCTTCTGGGAATGGTGAAAATTTGGGATTCTTTTTCTGGTGTTCTGTTTTGTTCTGTTTTTGAAGTTAATATCAATTTTGGAAGGTGGGTGAGCTTTAAAGTGGCCACTGGGGGTTGTGCTGCAAGATGCGCCCTTCCCTATCTCACACAGACACAAGGTGCCCTTTGTTCTCTCAGAGCCAGAAACACTAAGGTGGCATCCCCTCCTCTCCATCAGCACCTCTGTGATTTATTCCTCTTCCTCTCAAAGAAAGGTGAGGTGGGCTGAGAGGGTCTGTGGCTTCCAGTTTTCTCAGCTCATTGTCATAGTCAAGGCACAGAGTCACAAAATCACAGAATTGTAAGGGTTGAAAGGGATCTCTAGAGATCATCTAGTCCAACCCCCTGCTAAAGCACGTTCCCTACAGTAAGTAGCACATACAGCATCCAGGCGGGTTTTGAATATGTCTAGAAAGGGAGACTCCACAACCTCTCTGGGCAGTCTGTTCAAATCCATTCACTGCATTTTCTCCTTCAGAAAGAATCAGCATTAAAAATATTCCAACACAAGACCGCAGTGTAAAAAGTACAAGAGAAAGGCTCTTAGCATACAGGGTGTGCAAGTCCCTGTCAGTAAGAACCTTTAATATCTTTCTGTCATCATGGAGGAGCTGGAAGGCGTAATTTTGTTGAAGAGAATCAGGCCCCAAATCTTTCGCATTAAGCAAAGCAAAATATTTTTGTAAACATCGGGGGAAGGTTTCCCAGTGAAATAGACACAGATGTTTTCTTTTTAAATGTAAATCAGTGCGGGAACGGACAGTTTAATTAAAAGGAAAATTATTAGGTAAATGCTAAGGGAATCTACTTTATTTGCAGGGTACACTCACATATTTTTACTGGTGAGTCAATGGCAGTTTTTAATTTCTTTCCACCTAAGACAATTGGCCCAGAGACTAGCCACTGTAATATGAAGTTCTGAGGGAAGGTTTTTTTTATGGACAGCAGGAATGTCTGCTCCATATACAAGCTGTGTGCTCTCATGCAGCCAGCTATGGTGCGTCCATTCCAGCCATACATCTCAGCTTATCATAAGGTTATGCTTTGCAGAGGCTACATCCATCAAGAAGGAGAAGAGAAGGCTCAGGGGAGACCTCATTGTGGCTTTCCAGTAATTGAAGAGAGCTTATAAGGAGGAAAGGGAACAACTTTTTACGTGGTCTAAGAGGGACAAGACAAGGGAGAATGGCTTTAATATAAAAGGGGAGAAATTTAGGTTAGATGTTAGGTGGAAATCCTTTACTCAGAGGGTGGTGAGGCACTGGCACAGGTTTTCCAGAGAAGCTGTGGGTGCCCCATCCCTGGAGGTGCTCAAGACCTGTCTAGGATGTGGCCCTGGGCAGCCTGAACTGCTGGGTGGCAGCCCTGCCCATGGCAGGGGGTTGGATCTGGGTGGGCTTTGTGGGCTCTAACCTATTCTTAAGCCATTATCTGATACTATGAAAACCCTGTGCCTCAGGACTGGGATTCGGGGGCATTGCTGGCAACAAAGCCACTCATGCTTCCTGCTGGATGGGAGTGCTGGGGCTGTGGGGCTGAATTGCTGTGCTCCCTCCTGCTGCTTGGACACTTGACACAGATCCTGTCCCATTCACCAGGCCTCTGTGTGCAGCACAGCCTAGCCCCTGGGCTGAGCCTTGAGAGGAACTGCTGCCCTCCATCCTCTGCAGCCCTCAGGCCACCAGACCAGGTTCTGACTAGGCTGAAAGCAGCAGGCACAGTGCTCTGGGAGTACAGCAGTTTGTTTCTGAGAAAATGCCCTTATCTTTGAACACACATGGAAAATGTACTGTGCGCTTAAGAGGGCTGGGGACCAATGGCCCTGTCGTGGCTAAAGTTTGATGAAACTTCAGCAAGTTCAGCATTGCACCCTGACACAGGCAGCGTGATGAAGAGCAAGACAGATCACAGAATCACAGAAACATTAAGTTTGGAAAAGACTTCGAAGATCATCAAGTCCAACCGTCAACCCCCCACCACCATGCCCATTAACCACATCCCTCATGGCAGGGAGGTGTGGTGACAGCATGCAGCCCGGCCGCTGCCCTGCGGCAGGCAGGGATCTGGGTCACCTCAGTGCTGTAGCCACATCTGAGCGCACTGCTGAACCTTCCTCCCCCCAGGAGTATCGCTGAAATAAATGCCCTAAAAACAACGCGGCCTCTGCATTCAAAGGGTTAAATGCAATATCCCATCCTCTAGCTTTTGCATTTGGCTCAGGTATTGTTGGCAGAGTCTTGGATCCTTTTCTTCTTATTATTAAAAAAAAAAAAAAAAAAAAAAGAAAGAAAGAAACTTTAAAATAATAAAAAAGTGCTTATCAGATAATGAAATTCTAGCTGTGGTCAAGTCTTTCAAACAACCAGGGCCATGATTTAATTGGAAGTAATTATAGCCTTTTCTGAAGTATAATTTTTAGGGTATTTTTTCCCCTGACATTTGCAGTGTGGAAATTAAAAATAAAGCAATGTCAGAATCACGAGATTTCAATCTGCCTTCAGACAATAATGTGGGCTGGTGTCAGGGGTTTGTCCTTGGCAAGAAGGAGGAAAAATTCACTAAAGAAAATTCTCCTGGTGAAAATAGTCGTACGTTTTCTGTGCTCTGAAATTCCTGAGAGACTGCTGTCTCCCAGAGCTCTCTAGAAATCCTCCTACCTCAGCTGCAGAGGGAAAGGGCACATCAGTACCTAGCTCCTGAGAGCACTGCATTTGCGATGCAGACTTGGTTAATTATTCCACGGTTAAGGCTGTGTTAAGAGACAGGCTTAGCGGAAGAAAAAAAATCCCCATCCTACACAGCGAAGATGAATGTAGTCCTTATATCCTTGCTCAGAAAAGCCCAGTGAGTAGCAAAGTTATTTCCATGGTTTTTTTTTTCCCCTAATATTGCCCCATTTAAATATATATGTATATATTTTGAAGTTACGATCTTCTAAATTTTGCTCTGATTACTCTTAGTAACTCCTTGGCTTTTTTTTTTTTTTTTTTTAATGAAACTGCCAGCGCGTCCCATAAACCCCACCTTGCATGCTCCCTGCTGCACAAAGTGCCCCCCTAGTGGGCAGGACAGTCCCTGCCAGCTCAGCCTTTCTGATGGCTGGTGGCATCAGCAAGGGCCCCATGTGAAGCTATGTGTGTCCCTAAATACAGCTCCGTGGAAGGGCAATTTACCCAAGCTCTGAATAATCTCAGTAGAGGTGTGCATGCATGAAGAATCTTACTCCACTCCAAGCCCCATCCTTCTGCATCTGAAATTTTAGATTTAATACCCATTTTAAATCCATTCCTGAACACGGGCAGTGTAGAAAAAAAATTTCACAGAGAACGGGTTATGAGTACAGCGTTGTACAGAGTGCTGCAGAGGACTGGAGTGAGGGATGCTCTCTTCTGCACGGCCGAAGATGATCTTCCACATTTCAGGAACAAGGCTATATGTTCTCAATTGCTTCCAAACAATGAGCTGCAGAGGGCCTCTGGAGATGTTCAGGAAAGGAACTGCCATTTCCAAGTTAAACGTTTTTATTTCTCCTCTCCAAATGGCCAAAGTAAGACTACCAGTGTTTCAAAGACAAGCTTACATATTTAATTCCATGAGTTCCATGCTGTCAACAGAAAATAACTTGAAAGAACAGGGAACGTTTCTGAGAAGTAGAGATGAAGATTTTCTTTGCTTAACTTCAGTTCTCAGAGCTCTACAGTAGCACCTTCCCTGCCTTATGCTGAGTCCTTGCTTAGCTTGAGAACAGGGGGACTGAGCCTATGTCTTGATCACTGCTCTGCTTGGGGACTTTGTATGCTTGGGTGGGCCAAGGGCTACAGCTCATGAATGCAGGGCATACCATGACATGGCTTAGAGCTCGACTGGGAGCCTCTTGGCCAGGGATGGGAAACACATGTCATATCAAAGAATCATAGAATGGCTTAGGTTGCAAGGGACCTTAAAGTAAATCCCCTGCTATGGGCAGGTTTGCTACCCACCAGATCAGATTACCCAGGGCCACATCCAACCTGTCCTTGAACGCCTCCAGGGACGGGATTTACCTTTATTTAAATATTTAATATTGATCATCTACGTTTCTTGCCCACATCTCAGCAAGAGCCAAGCCAGCCATGAAATCCATCACTGTTAATGCTATACTGGTGTTAATAATGAAATTATCAATGATGCACCTACACAACTGCCTTGGTCTTGACACAGCCTGTGACTTCAAAATTTGGGCTGAGAAGATTTCATCCTGAGACCCTGCTGCCCACCCACTTCCATGCTGAGAGAACCAAATAAATATTTACTGCTTCTTGTAATAACGCTCAGCTTCACTCATTCTCACCATTGCATAGCAGTTCATCTAATTGAAATAAGAATATAAGTAAACTGTTTGTCAAGGCAGTTTATTAGGAAAAGCATTGCTGTGTCAGGAGCTCCCTCGCTGTGAGGAATGCTGTGTTGTCCCTCTTAATATTTAATGTCATTTTAATATTTCCCAGTTAGGGATTCAGGCTACAGACTAAAGGCCAAGCCTGACAAAAAGGGGATGAAGGCAATCTCACAAACTGAGGTCAGCAAAGCTCCCTTGCTGATGTGTTGGGCAGCTGAATGAACAGCAGTTCTGCTGCTTCCTCAGGGGCTGTGCCACCCTATGGGCCTCTGTTTGCCACTTTGCCTGAGATCTATGGGTACGGCCTGTCCCTTACCAGAAGGACATGGCAAGGCTTTGGGGACCCATCCAGTGGCTGGGGAGCTGGGGTGCTCAGGCTTCCTATAACAAACTCATTTGTCTCAGTAATCTCACTCCTTGTGGGCTAAATAATCAACCACTGCTATCAACTACTGAATTTCTCTGCTGGAGCCTCAGTGCCCATGCTGTACTCTGGGTCTGTTCCCAGCAGTGGTGCCCAGCTCAGGCTGCTCCTCACTGTGGAGGTGTCCTCACAGAGTCTTTTGAAGCAGCTGCAAAATAAACTCTATTTTTTCCAAACATCACTGGACTGTTTAAGAATAATTACATGAGCTTTATAATCAGCTAAACCAGCACAGACATCCACCTGGCCTGCACGTCGTGTTTGTGAGTAATGGCACATAAAGGGCAGGTACTTTTGAACTTAGTGCACAAACAGCTACAGGAGGAGGGCCTTATTATAAATAAAACTTCCTTAGTTGTCACTTTACTGTCTCTGATGTCCCACGCATTCAAATGCTGAGACTGATTCATTTAATCTTACTCTAAACCAGCGAGCAACAGAGGCAGTTTCCTGACAGTTGCTTAAAAAAAAATGTATCTGAGCTCTCTTAAACTGTGTTCCCTTGTATTATATTTAGACATCGTGATTAGAGAAGCTGCCACGCTATGCTTTCACTTGAAGAAACTAAGGCTGGAAGCAGTAAGGAAGCACTGCTAGGGACCGAATTGGGCTCTGGGTCAGCGTCTGGGAGCTCATTGCCTGCTCCCCCAGTGCCGCCAGCCTTGGGAAACCTAAGGTCTCAAATAAGCACAGCATTATTTACAATAATAAGGCTGCTGGCAAGGGTGGAGGCAGTGAGAGACTTAGCAGCTGCTTTCATTCGTGTTAGCAGTATCAGCTGAGCAGCGCTGGTGGCCCTTCCTTCTCCGCTCCCTCCTTCAATCCCTTCAAAACTTGTCAGAGGCTTGGATGCAAAATCTGGACACTCCTGTCATATGAACAAGGCTTATGTATGTTTGTGCCACTGAAAAGCACATTATGATGACTATGTTTCATATATTTTACTCTGATGAAGTCAGTGGAAGTTTCAACAAATAAATGTTTCAACACAGACACAAACTTGACATGCAACTCTGTTCTTCACAACAGCATACCTAAAAGAGTACCTGAGTGCTCTGGTTTTGCTAAATGTGCTATTTAGTGTTTTGCAATGCCCAAGTAAATATGACCGATGAATGCACAGTCTTACATATTTCTACGTTATTGCATTGGAGGTTATGAGAGATGCACCGATGCAGCTTCCCTCACTGCATAATGAGCTTTTACAGTGCTTGTCCAACCCTGAAGACCTCAGTCCTGCTGACCAGCAGCTCAGGCAAGAAGATCCTGAAACTCTCAGCAGCTGCTCTAGAGCAGGGTAGCAGACTGGCAAAAGCCTATCAGAAAGGACGAGTTGAAAGACCCTCTGAGGTCCATGGGGAGATGGGGAGGGGATACAATACCGGATCTGTACCAGATTTGGCAGATGGTAAACTGGATGTGGTAGATGGTAAGCTGGACATGAGCCAACTGCATCCTGGGCTGCATCTAAAGAAGCATGGCCAGTGGTGCAAGGGAGGTGATCCTTTCCCTCTGCTCTGCACCAGGGAGGCCTCCCCTGGAGTACTGCATCCAGATGTGGACTCCTTGGTACAGGAGGATAGGACAAGGGGAAATGGCTTCAAAGTAAAAGAGGAGAGGTTTAGATCGGACATAAGATTTTACAATGGGGTTAGTAAGACATTGGAACGGGTTGCCCAGAGAGGTGGCAGATGTCCTGACCATGCATACATCCAAGCAAGGTTGGGTTGGATGGGTATCCTGAGCACTTGATCTAGCTGTGAGTGTCCCTGTTCATTGCAGGGGAGTTGGACTAGATGACATTAAAAGGCAAGGCGCCTTCCCAGTCAAACAATTGTATTTCTAGGATCTGTACCTCATATGCCTTTTGTTAACTTGGAATAAATTCTGTTGTGGAAACCAGTGGAATTCAGATGCTGAACAGAAAAGTGTGTTTTTTCTACAGGCCATTTGCTAGTTTTTTAGGTTTGTGTTTTTTCTTCCTTCTTTAGCTGATCTACAGAGATCTGTCAATTTGTTGTTGCTTCCCAATACCCTCATTCGCTGAACTAAAATGTATGTTTTTAGTTTAGGACACACATAGAAAACTTGAGGTCCTGCTTCAGGATTTTAATTTTGGTCCAAATGTGATCAGCTTACCGTTCTTTTAGGATCTGCTATAGTCCCTTGCTCTCAGATTAAAACATCACACTAGAAGCTTTCTGTCATCTCTGTCTCTAGAGAGAGTCAAGCAAATTCTTAGACACTTGAAGGTGACTTTTCTGTTAAATGGTCTCAATATATTTCCAAAAATACTTCATAATTTGGAATCTTCTCTTCAGCCTCAGTAGAGACCACAGAGATGCCAGAAAATAAAATAAAATAAATCAAAAACAAGAAACAAAAAACAACCCTATGCATTCCTAGGAGCTACGCCTTTGGCTGTAACAGATCAATCAATTATCCTTTTATTAGCCAGATATAAACTGACTTGGGGCACTTTGGAGCCTAGGGCTTGTATAAGACTTCTGGTTTAGGCTTTATTTCCATTAAGAAGTTTGACTCTGGAGGAAGACTTTTGTTTTTGAATAGCGTCTCTTCCATCCACTTGTTATTTCCACTTTCAAGCTTGCTTAGCCAGTTGAGTATGAAAGACTTGTTATTGCTTCCTAGCGGCAAGATTATCTGTTGATGGTATTTATGGGGCGCTAATTACTATCTGTCACCAGTATTTATGAGGTTCCAATTGCAGTATCTAGGCCTCAGGTACAATACTGAGATAAGCATAAATGTTATTGAACGTGGACTCTGATCTTCCCCTCCTAGCACTTGGTCCCCTTTTCTTTGTCCCCTCCTCCATCTCCTTTTTGTATTTGTGAGGCATCTGCAGAAAGGTGAATTCTGTGCTCTGCACCAGAAACAGTTGCAGCTTGTGACCTCACCCTACTGGGGCTCCAAAGCCCTTAGCCCCAGGCTTCTGACTCCTGAAAACTTCTCTCACTATAAAAAACAGAGCCAGCTGAAGTTATGACAGGCTCCCTATAGGAGTATTTCTGGGCCATGTTTATGAAGGTTTGATAACAGAAATGCTCACAGATGATGTGAGATCACTTGGCTGCTGCTTCTGCTCTCATTTTGACTGGGAAGATCAGCAGTGATGCTGCAAGGGTGGATATTCCAGGTGACAACTCCAACTCATGCAGAGAGGTTTGAGGGGAGCAGCAAGGAGAACACAGTCCTGCTGATGGGTGACTCAAAGAACCGACGTGGTGTGCACCAGAAGCACGGCCCTCAGCATTCTCAAGTGTCACCTGGGTTTATCTTGCTTGCGGAATGTACAAATAAAATGCTTGTCATAGAATTGTAGAATGGGTTACATTGGAAGAGACCTTACAACCCACCCGGTTTCAACACCCCGCCATAGGCAGGGCTGCCGTCCGGCAGCTCAGGCTGCTCAGAGCCCCGTTGTAGATAGGTCTTGAGTGCCTCCAGGCATTGGGCACCTTTAGCTTCTCTGAGAAACCTCTGTCAGTGCCTCACCACCCTCTGAGCAAAGAATTCATGCCTAACATCTAACTTAAATCTCCCCTCTTTTAGTTTAAAGCCATTATCCTTGTCCTATCACTATCTGAGCATGTAAAAATTCAGACCCCTCCTGCTTATAAGCTCCCTTCAAGTACTGAAAGGCCATGATGAGGCTCTGAGCCTTCTCTTCCCTAGTCTGAACAAGCAGGTGCTCCAACCCTCTGAGCATCCTCATGACCCTCCTCTGGACCAACTCCAACAGTTCCACAATGTCTTGTGCTGGGGACCCCAGCCCTGGATGAAGTACTCCAGATGGGGCCTCACAGTGACAGAGCTCTCTCTCCCTGCTTCCACACCCCTCTTTTGATTCAGCCCAGGATACAATTGGCCTTCCAGGCTGCAGGCACATACTTTTTGTCTTTAGGATGTTTTTTGAAACCCAGAAAACTGCAGCAAATGGGACATCTGACACCAGGCGCTACTTCCATGCTTTTGTGGGGTTACAGAGAGTATCCTGGTCACGGGGCAATGAAAGCTTTGAACTCTAGGATGCTGAGTTGCCTAGAAGCAAGCAGAGAGCTGCAAGAGCCTGACTGGCATTCATGTGAAGAATTTCTTATGACTGTCGGTGGTAAAGTTTGCTGCTTAGACAAAGTAGGGCTTTTGCTCAACTTGGTCAGGTTGCTCAAAGAAAACTTGACCAACAGCTGTGGCCAGAGGCAGTCTCAGCTTGATTCTGAGAAAAACACCTACCTCAGACTTCCTGTCTACCACTACAGAGAAATTAAAATGATCCCACTGGAAAGGTGAGATGAGATGAAAAAATGCAGATCACAGTTGCAGCTAGTTCCTAAGCAAAACGGGCATCAGTGTTTTTAATGTGGATATAGAAGGGGCCTATGTTGTTTCTATTATTATCCAGCTATGGGAGAGTAGAGGGAAATTTACTTAGAACCTCAGAATAAAGTGTTCAAAACACAGTTGGAAAACCTGTGAAGTGTTTTTTTTTTTTTAATGTATATATATATTTTTTTAAAGGATATTGAAATGAAGTATCTGAAGATTTTTTTTCCTGCTTGTTGAACAGCTCTATTGGTTCTGATTACTATCCAAGGACAGAGTTAGAAAATCCTACAATGTGCAGAAGAAAAGAATTGTGCCCTCAGAATGTGCTGCTTGTGGGACAGCAACCCCAAGAGATGCTGAAAATGCAAAAATACGGAAGGTGCCTGAACTCAGATTTATCTCTTGCTTCCCCTTAAGGCTATTTCTTTACCCTCAAATTTTCTGGAATGCAATGTTGTAAGTATCAGTAATTATGCAAAGGCTTCTCCTTTATGTATCACCACTTGCTCAAGGACTCCAGCCCATTACCCTAACAGCAGTGACGTGCCTTGCCGCAGCTCTTTGAAGCAGGTACCATGATGCTGCAGGCTTCCCTTCCCAGCAGAGGAAGAGCAGCAGAGTGATGATGCAGGGCTGCTCTCATCTTCCTCGCTCTCACAAGGTGCATGTGCCCATCCTGCTTTGCTCCCACCTGACTTTCTGTTCTCAAAACCAAGCCGTCGATGCTCAGCCTGGAAGAACATCCTCCATTTTGTTAATGACGCAGAAGGCACGGGTTGCCCAGCACCCAGCACCCAGCCTGCACACGGAGCGCTGTGGGCTGCTGGAGCTGGGCTGTGTGACGCCAGTAGGTTTGCAGGGCTGGAGTCAGGTTACGCTGGCTCTGAAGGAGCAGGCAGCAGCTTCCAAGGGAAAATACATGCCCACATAAATAAAGAGGGAAATAATTATGAGTGACTAATTAACTGAGCAGAAGTAAAAATGGAAAGCAGAAGCAAGACTGAAAGGCAGAAGGAAAAGAGGGGCGCCTGAACCTTTCTGTAGACACAGACGTTTGCATTTTGCCTCTAAAGAAATAGGGAAGAAATGTAAATACATATTTAGGAGGAAAAAAAACCATCATGAGAAATGTGAAGTGCTTTCGTGAGAAAGAACTGAAGAGATAAAGCTGTAAAGGCACAAATCTAAATATCAACATTTGTTCCTTCAACAAAAAAAAAGTAGTAATTCGTTCATCACAGAATGAGAGTGAACATTAGAGAAAGCACTAAAGGCCAGTTCTGGGAATTGTTTACCGTGATACTGTTGCTCTAGTCATTGGATAGCATAGCTTAGGCAGTTATTCGAAGTATTTTTTATTCCAATATGTATTGCATTCCTTTCTTCTCAGAACATCTCTGCTGCAGCCAGGTGCATTTACTGGAGTGTGCCCACAGCCCTGAGCTGCGTTGATCCCAGGTGAAGCACCGCTCTGTAGTGATGTGCCTTTCCTCATTTGCCTCTTTATGCTTATTAAGGAAAAACTGTCAAAAAGATAGGCCTTATTGCCTTATGGCACATCCCAAAAGCCAACAGTATCAGTGACAGCTTCCCAGATGGAAGATGTCTTCAGCTGCTCATTGGAAGGGCCTCCCACCCCTTCAAACAGCAGTACTAGTAGTGGGTAAAAGTACGGCTGCATGTAAGCAGGACTGGCCTCCCTTACACTGCCTGCCTTATGCAGCTCCTGGGCTGGGAACCAGCCTTCAACCTTCTTCAGAAAGGCTCGAGAGGAAACAACTCTAAATATGCCTTACTCGCTCAACATCACTTCACAGGGTACCTTGTATACTCTGCTCTCTCATGTCTCTGGATGAAAGGAAATTCAGCAGGCAATTTATCATCAAATCAAAGTTACCGCTATCAAAACCGTTCCAGATCGAAAAGAGCAGAGTAAATTTGATCTCACTTGTAGAGATGTGTTTTGGGCAATGATAACGAGCCTCAACCAGCTGCCTCATGCTTAGTCACTGGAGACAGCACCTGCACTGGTTTGGGTAGCAGACCTGATGATTGAGGACTGGCTGGGAAAACACAGATCTCTAAGCTGAGCTGGTGGATGAGGGGATGGAACAGAGGGATGTGATGATCATAGGTCCTCAGCCTAGGGTGTGCCAAAGCACCAGAGACCCCATGACTGGACATCAGCTGCCTTTCTCCAACAGAGAGGGAATGATGCTGTTGGGAGAAGACTTAGGCAATGTGATATATATATATATATATATATACACATATATATCCATCTGCAATTTTGTGTGTACTGGGTGATGGAGCTAGAAGTATGGGAATGCTGAGTTATGGGAATTATTAGTTTAAGAAGTAGAACAACCATCTATTAGCACTATGTCTCTGCAACTAGCACTTGGTGCTATTGCTGAAGAGGATCCTGTGCTCTCAGAGGTCCCTACCAGACTCAAGTAGCCGTACTATTTAACCCCCCCTTCTCTTCCTTTCGGCTCTTCATTCCCACACAGCCCATGGGCAATATCGTACACTGTGAATCCCTTCCCCCAAACTTTCCCTCTTTAAGTTGGTGTCACTGCAAAGGCATAGATTATTACTGACACTGATCCCAATTTAATCCTCCCAATAATCTGATTTTTTCAAGCCTATTTATATCTTTGAAACGACAGTGGGGTTTGAAGTGATACAAATACCTGTGTCTAAGTACTGGTGCTATCCACACCAGCCTGCTTCAGCTTGACCCTCCAGAATATATTGTCTTCCCCAAAACTAGATGGATTTTATGTTTATTTACCCTCCCAATGTGTTGGCAGTGTCAGGCTGGTCCTTGGTCTCTCATTTTGTCAATTAATTATCATCATGCTAAAGGCTTGCCATTCACATCACACTGGTAACAAGCTGAGGTCCCAAAATAAGTTTTAAGGCTCGTACAAATGTAGAATTTCTTTTTCCTTTGTGGATTTTTAATAACCTTCTGGTGTCTGGAAGTGATCAAGAAGTAAAGCTTTCATAGCAATGTAAGAAGTATAAACCGATTCGGGTTTGTTATTTCATCCAGCAACTTGAGAACTTTTTTTATTTTCTCGGGCTTTAAGGCGATCAGGCAGTGTTTTCTCCCATCCCCAATCTCCTTAAGAAGCTTATTAATGTTTTACACTCAAAATAAAGACAAAGCAATCTGAAAACAAAACCATACTTAGGGCTGCATATTCTAAATGTGCTTGCTGGACTATTTCCACTATTTGTAACCAATTCATTTTAATATTGTTCCTGCTTCTTGCTAGATCTGCAGAACTTCAGCTCACACATAGCCAAGGAGTAGTTCAACCAACAGTCAGCAGGTTTGGGGGCTTTTTTTTTTCTTTTTTCCTTCACTTTTATAATTCAACACAGTGACTTGTTTGTATAACCAAATCCTTTTGTTTCTCCAAAGGGGACTTGGATATTCCACTGAGCCACGACACCCGTGGTAGGTGATTGTCTGCTTTTTCCAAAGCAAAGACCTCAGTTTCCAGCACAATTTACATTCCAGTAATAAATATTTAAAAGAATTATAACGGAACTGAAATAAAGAATGTCTCTCTGAAGCACACGCACACACTCACACAGTGTCAGTCGGTCTGGGGTCGCTCCCATGCAGATGGTGCCTCTGTTCCAACCCTTAAATATTTTGCTTTTTCCATAAGAAAACCTGGCCACTTTGGACTTTTAATACCCCATAAAAACGATATAAAATTCTATTCCTTACTGTCTATCCAGCAGATCAGTCAAACGTCTATGTCAAAGATATTTTCTGCAGCAGGACCTCTTCCTGCCCCTGGAAAAGCCTAAGACGGAATATAAATTGTCTTGATTTCTTGCTGCTCTTTCTCAGATTTTGATCTTGAGCTTTCAGGATTTTTGATCATCTGTTTTTCTACCAATAGGCTAAAATAAATGACACTAGTATATGGCAGTTTTGGAAGAAACCAGGGCCACACAACTACTTTTTTGGCTTCAAACGTGTAGCCCATTATTAAGCAAATGAGCTACTGATGTACTTTTCCACTTACAAAGCTTGTATTTGCCCCTGTGGGCATAACACCAGGTGATGTCTTAATTAATGATGGTGAAGATCGTATGTATGACATAAACAAAAGAACTGCTTTTGAAAAATAAGGAAAAGAAAATATTCCCACTCCCTTGAGGTTTCAAAAAGCGGAACAATGAAAACCAAAAGGGAAAACAGGGAAGTATGTGGCGTAAATATTGAAGTTACCTGCAAACGCCTCTCTTCGCAAATAAGTGTGTATTCTTCACAGTGTGCTGTATCCTGCACAGCACTTAACATCACTCATAGGATAATCTGTCAGTCTTGATGTTTGCATCGAAGCATGCATACATTAGCGGCACTGTGCCTGCATTATCTGCTAGCTGGCTGTAATGCCCACTGAGTGCTGCATGCTGAGCAGGACCCGGAGCTGTCTTGCTACTCATGCCCCGATTGCATTATGTCCTGACTACCTTGAGGCAGTGGGCTCTGACACATTCCTCTTCAAAGTGGCAGATGAAAATGCAGCCATCGGGGCTCTCCTCACCTCTATCCCCCGTGCTATCTGCAGCCATCATGGGACAAGAGCAATGCACTGATGTGTGCCAGTCAGGGGGTGTGTTATCTCTGGCTTTTGAAGCTTGAAATGTGTAGGGTGGGTGGGAACTGTAGAAGGACCAGTGTCTCTGCGTGTCACTAAAAAGCAAGTGAAAGAGGGCGAAGAAACGGGCGTCAGGGGGAATCAGTCTTGGCTCTCCAAGGCCCTAAGGCAAGAGGGAAGGAGGGCAGAGAGTTAATATTGTCTTTTTCCATTAATTCCCACGTCCAAGGCTGAGAGGGAAAGGAGTAATTCATCTCCATTTCCACCCCCACCTCTGATTTTTCACCTTGGGAATCTGATCATTTTTAGCTCTGTAGATTTCATTTGCTGAACTGACATGCACATATCCATCGTTTATGTTGATCCCAGTTAAAACTCAACATAAACAAAAATAGAAACAGAAAATAATCTAGTTGGCCATTACAGACAGTGACACTGAACTGGTCTGGGAGAAATAGAAGGTTAACACAGAGATGTGGATGGTCTACATCTACCCAGGGCTCTCCACAGGGAAACTGTGATGAGGGGGAGTGTGTCTATTGGGTGCAGGCTGAACCCTCCAGTCAGGGGAGGAAAGGAGAATGACCCGAGGAGGAAAGGAGAGAGCCCTGGAAAGAGCTGCCCTGGGGAAGGTGCAGGATGGAGGCAGCTCACATCTCCCGTGCCAGGCCTGCTCCATCTACTGGCAAGAACAAGGCGGAGCCTCCATACCTCCTGCTGCCCACGCAGCCTGGCTCCCTCGGGCCAGCAAGGGCCGAAGGCAGAGATGAGGAACTGGCCTCCCAGCATCTTCCCTCTGCTTTGGCATCTAGCAGGCCGCTAAGGACACAAGGAGCATGCTGTACGTTTGCCATCGTGTCTGCTGATTGAGAAGCTCCTCTCAGGGCTCACCTGCAGTCAGGCAAACCCTGGTGAAAATGCACTCCCCAGAGGAGCATACCATTGAGGTTGTGCTGAGATGTGTTTAATAGAGTTTGCTGAGGAAACTCGGGTCTTCCCAAAATATGGAAACCACAAAGAAGGCCTTGGCCATGTATGCAGCTGAGTGGCTTTGCAGGCTTGACTTGCTCATCTCTTTGTGAGGAGACAGGCTGGAGCCCCACAGCTTGCGTGCACAGGCTTTAAGCGAGCTCCCCTGTGCAAGACGGGATTTTTAGCTCTGGCAGTGCTGGCACTAAATCATTTTTCCTCTTGTCCTGCCTTCTGCTGTTGGGAAATGGCTGCACCTGGACTTTGCTTCTCTTTTCCATAGGAGAAAAGCACTGTGTTCACCCTCTCATAGTCCTCACAGATGGCATCTCCTCCAGCTCTGTGGTAGGGACGACTGGGCTTGCTCAGCAGCCATTCCCTCGGTGCTGGGAAGAAGGGCATCCCTGCAGTGTCAGAGTGATGTTTGCAGAAAGTTGAGTGGATTTCCCTGCACCAGTGAAGCAACATGAGGGTCTGGTGATATGTTATCCACGCTTCCTCTTTATTCAGAGTTTATCTGTGAATTCTTGCAAATAATAGATGACAGAGACCTTCACTGTGCTGGGAAATAGGAAGACGAAAACATTAGACAGACCTTAGCAATTTCAATGGACTTATTCATAGTGCATTTAGTCATGCAAGTCTTTGCAGAGTCAGGGACTAACAGAGTACCTGTTGGGGTAAGTAATAATCCCGTGTGTTCACAAAAGCAGTTTAAAACAGCTCATTTATAACAAGAGACACCACCTCAGTCAACTGAATGCTACAGAGTTCAGAACAAAGAAAAAAATATACATAGCTCCAGCCTTAATGCCACAAGATCTTAGGAAGCAATCCATCCCAGCGTTTCTATGTCTCTGCCTTAATACAGGCATTCTTAATGTAAATTACATGCCAATGATTAATAGATTTTGTATCAATTGAGCTTGAACTGAAGTCAAAAGAACATACTCTTTCTATTCTTTTTCTTTTCTAAACCTACATTAAAAAAGATTATTCAGAACTCTTAGAATGAAAAGTGCCAGGTCAAAACACATTTTTCTAGTGAGCCCATGAAACCTTACTTTTCAAAGTTGCATACTGTAGAATCTGAATCATCCTGGAAGGCTTATCCAGGCTATGGATTAAGTATGAAATTTGTGTGGTGCCAGCTTGTTCTGGGAGCACAGGACAGGCAGAGAGCCCTGCTCAGAGCTTAATTCCTCCTGGTCCAGGTGGGCTCTGGCAGCATTGAGCAGGAATGCCCTGCATCTGCCCACCAGCCCCACGCAGGGTGGGTTGTCTGAGCAGTGTGGGTCCTCTGCAGCTCCACAGCACTCCCTGGTGCCTCTGTATCACGCCCCAGGCCCTGGAAGTCTTCTTGATTTGGGAATATGTCCACAAAGCCACACAGCTTTGGTTTGGCATTGTGTGGGAGCTAAGAAGTCTTCCTGGGTGCCACATCTGTGCAGCACTACCTCTGGCACGGCTCTTGTTTGTTTTTTTTTCCTGTTGTTTAAGAAAACAACCCTTTCTCCTCCTCCACTTTATCTCAGATAACAGAAAGCTGTTTGTATATCCATGAGCTTAATAACTTTTGGTCTTGGAAGAACTTCTCTGGCTGGTTGTATATGAACATTTTTCACATTTTTTTATGCATGTGCAGTTAATAAAACTTGGGCAAAACTTTGAAGTTTGGACTATAATCTGGACAGCTTATAAGTGTTATTTATACTCTCCATGAATTATCATTAAAACTTGTTATGCACGGGGGGTAATTACAGAGAGATTTGGCTCTTTAAATAAGAGTATTCTCCCCTCAGCTCATTTTTCCTCATGGTTTTAGAAAAACAAATATTTTGATCCCAGTTATGAAAATAAGGCCATGCTTCTGAAGTTTTCTAAGGGTCTCAGAGCATTTAGTGTTCCTACTGATCTCCCAAATTCGGGACTGCATGAGAAACTTTGCTTATGGTCTTCAAAAGAAATACCCAGCTTTTGGAGGGAAATCATCATCACAGCATCACAGCATCACAGGATGGGTTAGGATGGAGGGGACCTTAGAGATAATGTAGTTCCAAACCCTCTGCCAGGGGCAGGGTTGCTGACCACTAAACCAGGCACAAGATCAGACTGCCCAGGGCCTCATCCAACCTAGTCTTGAATGCCACTAGGGATGGGGCATCCACAGCTTCTCTGTGCAAGATGCTTAAAAAAAGGCTTAAACACAAGTTAGAAGAAAGTGTGCAGTTTAGGCTCACCTTGCACAAGTCTGTCAGTTCAGAAGAAGATAACCTGTGAATTGAAAGCCCAAACGCTGCAAACAAATACAGAATAGAATGGCATGAGTGAGAAGTACAAGTCCAGATCAGGGGAGGGGAGTCGAGCAAGTGAAGCTGCAGTGCAGCAACTCCCAGTGTGGATAAGCCCGTAATTACTTCTAAAATCTCACCATTACTAAGCCATGCTTATAATTTCTAGAGGCCTCCAGTTTCTGGAACAACTGGAGTATGAGATTCAATTGCATTCACTTCAGTGGAGGATACAGTTAAGTATGGGCACGTTTTAAGGCTCGAGGCCAGTCATTAACAAATTAGTGCATGGGAACATTTGAGTTTCTCTGATCTGATTTTCCAAACTTATTTGGCAATAGCTGCTTATGATCCTTTTTTCATCCTTTCCTCCCCTCTTCTCAGCAAAACAACCCCCTTCAGAATCAAAAAGAGCATTGCAAGTACCCAAACTTCCCATCTTCCCTTCGCTGTATGCAAAAATACTTGCTGGGTCATGCTTTTATATGTGGACATACATATGTATTTTAAAATATGTATTTGATAGATGTCAGGGTGCGTGTTTCTTTCCACTACACCAGCCACGCAAAGCCCCTGGACCGCAAGGGCACTGAGCACGGGGCACTGCAACCCCACAGTGCGCGGCGAGGGGCAGCGGGCAGCCACAAGAAGGGAGGGGATGGGGGGGGGCACGCAAGGCCTTCTGGGAGCTGTAGTCCCATGGGGGCCCTGCCCGGCTGCAGTCCCGAGGGCAGCTCCCCATGTACCTGTGTGTGCCGTGGGAGGGAGGCAGGGCGACCGCATTGTGCACCGCTCCCTGCGGGGTGCTGCCGTGCGGCTGCCTGCTGGCAGCCCAACAGGGAACCGGTGGGAGAAGCACGGGAGAAATACACAGGTAAGGATCTCCCGGCGTTTGCTGTTGGAGTTGGAGGAGGGGGGCTGCAGATCGCCCTACCCTACCTTCCGGCCTGACATCGTGCTGCGGGCCGGCAGACGTTGCCCTTTTGCTTCTGTGCAGCCCGTTTTTCTTGGGTTTGGCTCGTGGCAGCGTTTGCAGCACGAGCACGTGGCAGGGGTGGCACAGGGATGCCATTCTCCCTGCAGCTGCGGTCAGAAGCGCGGCTGCTGGGCTGTGCTGGGTAAAGGTTAGTGAGAATAAATATTCATTCCGTCTTGGAAGGAGGCGGGGAGGAAACCCCACTCTCTATAGGGACTGGAAATCTTTCTCTAGTGAACAAGGGTCTTATGACATGCAACTTCGTGCTGAATTTTAAGCTTGCTTTTATAATTCCTTTTTCTTTTTTTCCCTCCTTATTTTAACTCCACTTTCTAGGTCTCAGTAGAGAGAAATAGCCAAACATAAATTTAATGTAAGCATCTGCAGCAGCCTTTGCCTGCATGCACTTCCTTGTCCCAACGCCTCTGCTGCTGCTGCTGCACAGTGGCTGAGCCATAGGCAGCCGCAGTTCCCAGGCTGCACCAAACCCCACAACCAGCTCTGGAAGCATTGGAAACACTTTGGTTGCTGCCATCAGGAGAGTGCAGGGAGGAGAAGCAGCTTTGTGTGTTCATGGCTCCTGGTGATCCTTAGACAGGTGGCTGCCCTGGGAGCTCCTCCTGCCTTGCTGCTGGTACTTAAACCTGAAAGCAAAATTCTCAGAGGGTTTAGGGAAATCCTTGGCACAGGGATGCTCTGTCGGCCTCCCAGGGCTGAGTGCGTGTCCCATGCATGGGTGCTGGGCTGAATGACACAGCTGTATTCCCTTCTACAAATAGTTTACCAGTGATGTTGAAGACTGCATGTACTGCAGGAGCAGCATGGATGTTTTTAGCAAAGGGTGCTGGTGCCAGACCCTATTTAAATGAAACGACGTGGAAGCAAAGGCAGGAGTTAGTGTTAGGAAAGGGCTCACGATGCGAGAGGCAGCTCCCAGTTCTGCCAGGAGCTGCATTGCCCTTTTAATGGTAATAAAGCAGCTTTGCCGTTAATCACTGCAGAGGCTGCCAAGTGCAAAACAGGTCCGGACAGCAAGGCTGTTCCCTTCCTGCTCCGAGGTCAGTGCTGAGGTACGGCTGTGGGCTGAGCTTGCACACCTTGGGCACTGGTGCTGGAAAGTGGCACAGAGCTGACAATCAGATGTCCTCCATGAAGCAAACAAATGCAAGAACGCTAAAGATGGTGCTCCTGAATGCATACCCACCAGGAGGGGGTGTGCATCTCAGATGGGGATGCTGCACTGACAGCGGCAGGGTTGCTAAGAAGTTCCAAACTCATGCTGCTGTGATGGGGAGGGCTCATGGGCTGCTCCTCACAGGCTTCTGGTGCATCCTATGTTCTGAGTGATGACAGGATCAGACATTTCTAACGCATATACAATAGAAAATAATCTTCTGGGGCAGTGGCATTGAATCTGAAAGTACCCCCTATGCATTCAAGTACCTTTTTTCCCATGCCTGAGCAGCACTAGTTAAAAAACAAACAAACAAACAAAAAACCAGGCACCATATTTACCATCACCTTGTCTGTGTTTGGGCATTTTGCTGTGTGCTGACATTGTGTATGCCCCTGTTCCACCTGCTGCATCTAATGTGGGCACGCATTTCCCTGTTGCACCTGACGTCAGCGTACCTCCCTAAAAGTGGTTTTGTTTTCCATTCGTGGTATGCATCAGAAGTCAAACAGCACGAGGTGACTAATGGTATCATACTGACCCACTGCTGCGGTTGCTATTAATATCTGAAGAAATTCCCAAACGTCACAGCCCCAGCAATAGTACTGCTACCTGCACATCTTTCTCTTGCCAAGCAGATCAGTGTCTTTTTACATTATGAAGTTCAGTAATTTCTAGATTTGCAATAGCTAGGAGTTGATTTGCCACGTCATTTGAACAGTATCCAAATTGTTAGTTCTTTTCAAAATTAGGAGGCTGAAGGGGCGTGGGGGAGAGGTACTTTTTCCTTCTCAGTGGCTGCCAAAATATCACCCAGCCTTTTAAAGAACTTTGTGTTCAGAATCCAGCCTTATAGTGCACAGGCTACTAAATTTCTGTTGCTGTTTTTACGTCATTATTGCAATTGTAGTAACTCTGTTAAAGACAAGACAAAAGGTTGCTCTTTTCACTTGGAGCCTTTTCCATCCTCCACTTCTGCAGCAAAGGTTACCCTGAGCAATGTGTACATCTGTCTGTTCTAACTGTAGCAATACGTATTATTCATACCTTGTCAATGTATATGCTGGAAAACAGAAGCTGAATTTATAGCTATATTTCCTCTCTGCCGGGGCTTTTAGAGTGAGTGTTTCAATGTTTCCATTATAAAGCCCTGTTTTCTGAGGTTTATAACAGTCTTGAAGAGCATAGCGGTCTTGAACCATAATAGAAAACATGTAATGTTGCATTTACAATACAGCTGTAACTGCACATTAAGGAGTGTAATCTCTCAGTGTACCCACAATGCTCCAATAAGGTTAATTGGAGTTACATATACTAAGAGAAGAACGATATTTTACCCTTGGAGTTGGAGTTCTCCATTCAGAGACAAGGACAGCAGAAAGACAAAGACTGCACCAGGCTCGCAGCAGCGTTGTTCCTGGTGGCAACCCACCTGAAAGCCCCATGTGCATGTGCAAGGCCTCCAGAGTATTCACTTCTGTGAGTCCTCCTCACTGCTTTGCAGACTTGGCCGGTGGAAACCAAGGGCAGGTCCTACCTGGTTGCCTTCAGTGATGCAATAACCATGTTCAGGTGTAGAGTCATCAGTATGGGAGAGACATGGAGCTGTTGGAGCACATCCAGTGGAAGTCCACAGAAACAGTTCAAGAGTTGGAACACCTCCCTATAAGGACAAACTGAGAGAGTAAGGGTGTTCAGCTTGAAGAAGGGAAGGCTCCAGGAGGACTTGAGAGCAACCTTTCAGTATCTAAGGAGGACTTTATGAAGGAAGGGGACAGTCTCTTTTGCAGGGTCTGTTTTGATAGGGCAAGGGGAAATGGCTTTAAACTAAAAGAGGAGAGGTTTAGATTGAAAATAAGAAGATTTTTACAATAAAGGTGGTGTGGCACTGGAACCGAACTACCGGAGAGGTGGTGGATGTCCTGTCCTTGCAGATATCCAATCGAGGTCAGGCTGGATGGGTCTCTGAGCACTCTGATCTAGCTGTGAGTGTCCCTGTTCATTGCAGAGGAGTTGGACTAGATGACTCTTAAAAGTCATTTCCAACTCAAGTGATTCTATGATACTATGAAACCATGGCAGAGATGAGCAGTAGATTTCATACCTCACCAAATGCACATGGGGGGCTTAGTCCTGTCTGACTCTGCCATTTCTGCCCTTGGCTTCCAGTCTTGCATAAATCTAGGTCCCTCCTGAAACCCTAGGCATTTCTCCATTTCCAGCCAGCTTACTCCATCTGGCATCTTGCATTCATGTGTTGCTTTGCTTACTAGGGTAAGGGAAATAAATTAGAGTTCATCATAGCATCCCTTCGCCCCCAGGCTGTGTCAGTTAGTCCAGCTCTATTGGGTGGTTGCTGTTGTAGCCTGAGCTACTGCAGGCAGAGCCAGGGCTTTTGAGGCAATACCTGATGCACTGGGGGATCTCTGTGGGATTTCTACTCTAGAAAAAAGTGTGCATCTCTACAGTGTTTACATGCAGAAATTCCAGCATACCTGGGACAGGGCCATAGCTGTTGGTGCATGCCTGACAGATCTGCCTCTCTGAGCTAGCACCAGCTTAAATTTTGGCTGGTACACACTGGCTCCCACTGTGCCAGTTGGGTTGCTTTGCAAATGTAACCGTGAGAGCAGGTTAAGGTGGCAGTGCTGGTGGGTGGTGGTGTTGTGAGTTAGAAAGAGCACTTCAGATAGTGAGGGAGAAGAGCTGTGGGAGGAGTCAACTGTGGGTAGTTGCCAGGGCTGCTGGCCGTGCTCAAGCTAGAGCTGATTTATCATTGCAATTCCTTGCTTGAGCTTGTTGCACTTAATTGGCTGAAGGTAAGGAAAGCAGCAGCATGTTCAGAGTAGAAAGAAACTTCTGAGAATTGTTTAAAAAAAACCACTCAAGACCCTTGGAGCTTGAAGAGTTAGTTAGGTTCTGTGGTGAGTACAAAGCACCCCTCTCAGATTATCACAGGGCCATGGTTTTCCAAGTTGAACCCTAGCTTTGATCAGCAGCCAGTAACAAGACAAAGTATGATGGCTTAAAGTTGTTTTCTGTAGATTTTTTTTTTTCAAGTGAAATTGAGAAGGTTACCTATTTCCTTTCTTCATTAGCCCAGCCCTAGTTTAGAGTTGGGCTCATCTGCCAGTTGGCAGCAGAAGGTAGGAAGGAGGTGGGAGGCTGCACTCACTGTGAGCTTTAGGCTTGGATCTCATCTATGTATCAGTCCGAGAGAGCAAGTTAACGTGAGCATCAGCAGGGCTGACATCTGGTTGATCCTAAGTTCTTGCTGTTTCAGCTCACATGCCACCTTACTTATTCTTCCACTTAACCTCTCTTCCTGTGGCTAACAGGTCAGCTTATTGGGTTCATGCCCTTTTGGAAGTACTGCTAACCTCAAGCATTCAGAAATCACAAATTCACTCTCAGATTCATGAGACTGCAGGAAAAACATGCATTTCTTTAATTGAGCAATTAAAATAGCTTAATTAGGATTTTGGGCCTGATCCTTTTGAGCTTCCTAGCTTTGGAACATCGTTTTTCTTGCTGTGAGGTCTTGACCCTCTGCCCCCAGTAAAACCTGTATTTGTCACAATTGTACAAATGAAGAACTAGCACTTTAGCAAAAAAAAAAAACTAAGCCAAGATTTGCAGTAAGACCTCAGATGTGGAAATGTTGGTTTTGTTATTGTGTAAGTTTGCTATTCACTTTTTCTGTTTTTGCCCCTCACCAGTTATGCATGCCATGTGTATGTTGTAACATATCTGCCGAGAATGAGTGGGAGGGAGCTGAAGGGAATTCTGATTTGTGAATGGGTGTATGAGGGGACAGCAGAAAGGACTGCAGGGAAAAAACACAATAATGGGAGGCTACAAAAGGCTGAACTAGAGCAAAGCCATGGGTGTGTTTCATATGCCATTCTGTAGTATTTAAGATGCTACAGTTTTCATGTTAGATATTCGTACTCTTTCATCTGAGTAAGAAGGCATTTGGGAATATTGGGCACGATCTACCAATAATTATTCATTGTGTGATGCATGAATTTAGGTAGAGAATATCCCCTGGATGGGGCATGTGTTCAGGTAAAGCTTTCAATGTACTTTATATTGTCTCTGAGTTTGGCCCACAGTGTAGAAATGCTCAGGTCTTCTTGCAATGGTTCTGTGTGTTTCAGTGCACCCTACATTTGGTGCTCTTACAGCCATCTGAAAGTGTCTGACATGATTGCTCATACTGCAGTTATTGGTATTTTGAAATATTTACTTTAGGGAACACGGTAAATATTTCCAAAGGCAAGAGAGTCAGCAGGGCACCAGCCTCCCCTGCCTGTCTCAAGCAAGTCTTCTGTGTCTGTCATTGTCTTTTCACTGTTCCAAGCCTTAGTACTGAGTCTGTCAGTTGCCCAAGGGCACCAATAGGTCTTTATTGTTGTGAGTGGCTTCACCTAAGACCTCCCACCTACATCATCTGCCCAGGAAACTAAATGAGATTTAAAGCTGGGAGTTCAGTCTTTCCCATTGTCTCACAACAGCTCTAGGACAGTGCACTCAGCCATACCTCTTCTCAGCTACTCTTCTTTCCTTTGTCCCTCCTGTTTGTTTCTTTAATCAATTTTCTTCCATTTGGATGACCCAAAGGACTCAGTGGTCAGGATTTGTCCAGCTGGAAGCTCAGGAGCCATTGCTCAGATCAGTGCAATGTTGAGGCTCATTGTTTCTGAAGTTGCTACCTCTTTTTAAGGAGACTGCATGCAATCTTTCTCTGAAGAAATCTCTCTGTATCCTATGGAAAGCATTCCATAATAAAATTATCCAACTGCAGACTGGAGAGGTGAGGTGGGGAATGTAGTAGCTACAGAGCACGTTGAGCTCTCAAAGTTTTTCTGTAATTTGGAGAAAATCGGTGTTCAGTATCTTTCTGTTCGCAAAGCACAGAAAAGGACTGGTCTTTGTGTGTGTTGGTGTTGATTCCATGGGCTAGGAAGTGAAAGAGAAGATGATAAGAACAATTCAGTTAGTTAAATTATAGAACATGGCACTTCTGTAAAGTCTTTCAGAGCTCTTTTGATCTGTGGCTCAGCACTAAGATACAGCTTGGAGCTTCAAGCTTTGAGTTTGCCATCTGAAGTAGATTTTCAGTCAGAGAAAGTTAGATGTTTTTTCTTGTCTTTTAAAATTGAACTTCATACAATGAATTTATCACGATATTGTTACGAAGGCAAACATTAATATGGCTTTGTGGTACTACAAGGCTTGTCTAGGCAGGGTTCTTTGACTTTTGCTATCAATGTGAAACTACTGATTCGTGAACATAAATCCTTACTTATCTCCAGTCAACTTTATAGCACAATGAAATTATAGGGTTGCTTAAATCAATCAATGTTTCTAAAGCAAGCTATAGAAATATAAACAAGTTACTGATTATTTAATAATGCCAATTTGCTTAGAAATGCCTGGCCTTGGGCAGCAGATGTTGCATTAATTTCTGCTTTCTCTGGAATTTCACTGAGGCTGCAAGACCTTAATGTCACTATTAGCAAAGGTAACTTTATTTTAGAAACTCATTCTGAGCTCTCACAGCAAGAGGAAGAAACTGTCGTTCCTTTTGACCACAAAATCTGTGCTATTTCTAAGTGGAGTTCTTTGAAATAAGTAGGATATCTCACAGCTTGCTGCTTTAGAGGGGACTTAGTACAGTGGCACTACATTTAGTTAGCATAATGAGGTTTTTTAGCCCCTGTGATATTGACTGAGTTTGAAGTACCAAAACTTTTAGTCATCTAAGATTAATTGTGCAGGTGAAGTGCAAGTTTGCATAGTATTTCAGCTTTCCTGGAATTTTTAAGCTAGGTGCTCCTCTTCCGAGAAGCAGTTAGGTTAATATAGCCAGGTTCTGACTTAGGGAAACAATTTATGTATAGAAATACATCTTTGTTTCTCAGTAGGAAGTGTCACGAAAGCAGCTTCCTCAGTGTGGTTTCATGGTTGCAGCGTACACCTTTTGGAGATCCAGTTCATTGGAGTGATTTTATTCAAGGTGGTTCAGGAATATTCCACAAGTCCACGGTGTCCTTTCAGTGCTCCTCTCTGTTTGGAATGCAGAGCAGGATCTTTTTATCTGGGCTCTGATGCCTCAGTGGTCTGTCTTCTGAGTAGTTTGTCACAGCTTATCGTGCAGGGGGTTAAGACCACCTGATTAATCTGCTTGGCCAATCTCCTTACACAGGGATAGTAATAATGGAGTCATAGAAGGCAGCTGTAAATCCTTCTGCTCTAATACATTAATATTCTCAGTACTTTGGCTATTAAAGTTGTTTTAAATATATACATTAAAAGAAAAAAAAACAACAAAAAACCTTTGAGAACTATATCTTTGATCTTTTGATTGATCTACCTTAAAGATGTTAATAATTCATTTTTGCTTTGGCAAGGTTTTTGTCTTTAAGATAAATTAATACTATATACATATGCAGTTTTGTACATGGGCTTTGTTAAAGCTTGCATGTAAACTAGTCTCCGATTAATCTCATGTTTTTAATCTGTTCTGTGGTATTTCATTCGCAGTAATTTGTGGCTAAGCTGTCTGTATAACACAATCTCCTTGATCTAAAGACTGTGCTACAAATTTATATAGAGAGGAACTGCTATAAAATTAAAACTTAACACCTCTCTAGACTTCCTTCATCTATAGTGAAGTTGATATGGCTTGGCCTTAATTAGATTATTACAGACGTAAAATGTATGAAGTAGCATAGCATGAGAGAAGTTGAATTTGGTCATTAGCAAGAGTTCTTGGTTAGTCAGGCTGGTTAGTCATTAGCCTCTGAAATACATGAGTGTACATTTTCCATTCAATATGCTTTGAAGACTGGTCAAAATCCTTAATGTGATTTAGGTCTACTGAGAATGTCTTTAACCCTGCTTTTTAATAAGCTCAGTATTTCATGTCTGAGTGATACTTGTTTATGGCTGGCATTGCTGAGGCTCACTGCCACACCTGTATTAATTTTGAAGTTGAAACACATTGTTTTGGAGGAGCACTTGCGAAAACAAAATATTCTCTGAATTAGAGCAGACGGGAATTTAATATAAGAGGGTTTCCTGGAAAACCCGGATAGCCTTTTTTTCTCTTTGATTTGAGGAACACTTTGACTGCTCATTCTCTGTATGTAGTAACACACTTCCCTTTTTAATATTTCCTGCTGCAAACATGCGTATACACTGAAGGTCAGTCCCGCTCCTGTCTTGTAGGTCTGCCTTTTGCTGGGACCTCCAAGTCTGCAGCAGTGTCAGTGCTGAGGGAGGAGATGGGTATCCTGAGCGTAAGTTTGTGTCGGACGAGGTGGAGGTCTGTGGATTTCCATCGCTGCAGGAGAGGAGAGCTTGGGTGGCACCTCATCAAGGAGCTGTGAACTTTGGTAGGAGCTGTCTTGAGAGAAGCCTTGTGAAGGCAAACATAGGTAGTGCTGCTGAGTCTTCAAAGATGAACAGGAAAAGGCTGCCCGCACTTCAGCTTGTCTCTGTCTTCCTTCACTGGGTGATTAGTGAGGACTTTGTCTCCATAGTTCTTAAATATCCTTATAATCAGCCTGAGCAACATATCTCCACACAAAGAGGCTGGTGAATAATGTGTGCTATTAATTAGTTAATAAGAATGTTTTTTTCTCATGTAAATGACCTGTTAGTAGAGAAGGGATGTTGAAAGCAGGGCTGATGAATAATTTGTTTTTGTTGCCGTCTGCATCCCTCCTGATTCCTTTCCTCTGCCCCACAAAGTATGATAGATTTCTGTGACTCGTTGTGAAGCTGAAGTCCTAAATGCTGGAGCAGCAGTTTGGTGTGTTCCAGGTGGGTTTTGGAAATCATGCTGCCTGCTGCCCTTCTCAGTGGCTGGAGATGCCAAGTTAGAAACCTCTAGTAAGAAACAGGTGCTGAGGATTAAAAACCAAAGCAAAAATAAAACTCCAACATCAACAGCAGAAAATGATGGTTGTTGTTGCTGGGAGTCTGATTATGTGTTCTCTTCCAGATTGGATGCTGATGTGAGCCTATTTTCTGTTATAATGTGTGTGTTTAAGTATGTTCATCCCAACTACCTCCCAGTGCGACTGGGAAAAGGCTCCAGTGTACTTCTTAAAAAATAAACAAGGTCTGTACTTGACTCTGTGTTTGCTGAACTTAATAGAACTTCAGCCACTGTCTTGAATAGGAAGCTATCAATCCTTTATATGCACATAAATCATAGAATCATAGAATCTTTATGGTTGGAAATGACTTCTAAGATCATCTAGTCCAACCTTCCACCTATCACCAATGTTGCCAAGTACCATGTGACCTTTAGAAAGCCAAGAAAATTAAAGCACGGTGAAACAAATATTTTTAATCTTCTACATTTGTGGTGTGTTTTTTTGTTTTGTTTTGTTTTGTTTTTTAAAGAATTTAAGGCATATGGATATTTGATTTTTTGGTTTAATTCTTTTCTTTCTTAAAGTGGGATTGGCTTATGCCCACTGATTAATTCCTCATGTCACTGGTCTTGAATTTTGTTGCAGCTGTTCTTGGAGAACTTGGCAGCTGCAAGCTAGCAGAACTGTTATTGACCCTGAATAGCAATAGTAATGTTAATGCAATAGGTATGGTTTTCTGTGATCAACTGCGCTATCCTGTGGAGCCAATGAGCTGCTTATCACCTTTTACTTATTCTGCAAGGATCTGAGCCTGGAAGGGAATTATTGCAGTTGTGAAGCACAGAGAACCAAAATAGCAGTGATTCAGTTAGGGTAGAGCCAAATCTTCTCAAAATTAAACTCCATTGTGTTAGAGACTTTACTTTTTTGATACCTATATTATTAACTTCTCTGATAAGAGCAGGAAATGTAATACAGTGATATTGGAGGAGCCCTGCGCATTAAATCTAAGCTATTATCTTGGGGTTGTATGAGAAGAAACCACTCTTCATCCGGTGTGTTATGGGAATCAGACTTTGCAGACTGCCTCTTTCTCATGGTTACCGTGTAATTTACAAACTTAGTTTTTTGAGTAGTTTTTGTTCCCCTAACATTCAGTATAGATTGTGGGAAGGCCGCTGTACGTATGTGCGTATTTATAGTTTCATAAGTAACGAATGATAGCGCATAGTTTCTAGGAATTTTATCGTGGGCAAGTGTTTACCTGCAAGTTGCAGGTGCTCATGTTGTAATCTGCAATATTTTTTGATACCCGTATTTAGCAACTTTGTGCGTAACAAGTTACTGGTCTCCTCACATAGGCATGCTTCAAGGTTTGCTTTCTGGATGACCTTTCTCATTGAACCAGATAAAATTTTTAAAACAGGACTGACATTTGCAGAGATGAAAATATGGAAGAGAGCTGAGGAATTTGTGTGCCGGGGACAACCGGTTTCCTGAACTGCAGCCAGACTGTGTTCAGGTTGTGTGACAACTTGACTGTGCCATGGTGCAGAAACACATTGGAGCACATGCTCCTATTAACGTTAACCCCAATAACAGAGATTCTTGGGCCACGTACAGGCACTGCATTGAGCCAGGAAGGGATGATCTAACCTAGCAGTGCAACGACTGGTGCGAGTGTCTCTAACTTACCCTACAGTACTATAACTGTGTTTTTTTCTGCTCATTAGTTTCTCTTACTACGTATGTTTTCTAGTAGTCACATTAGAAGAGTTTTCCCCTAATTTTTCCTTTTAGCTAGGATAATTTGAACTGTACTGTGTTTAAAGTATAACCAGTTTGGAGACAAGTGCCAGTAAAGTTTTCTGTTGCAGAAATGCTCTGGTTTTATTACTTCACAAAACACCACTGTTCGCATGCTAAGTCACAGCCAATGGGTGGTCATGTATTCTTCCTCCATGATTTGTACCATGATCAGGCTCTCCTTCCCCTCCTTCTTTTTCCCATATTTTTCCCAGTCTCCCACACTTGTTGTCTAGAAACCTATCTGACCGCACTGATGTCTTAAGCAGTGGATATGTAAATATTTACTGACATGACAGTCAGCAAAAGGGGAGGGGGAATTGCTACATCCTACAATTTGGTAAACCTTCAAGTTCTCTCTCTGAGTGTGCAGTCAATAAGAACAGGAAAGGTTTGCAGTTCATACTTGACTTGATATATTTTTGCTCTCTTGGTTCCTGTTTTTGTTGCAGATGTCACTCAAATAGCTGTGGGAGGTTTATCAGCTCTTGAGACCTTCCTGTGCATGCACCCTTGCACCACTGTAGGCTGGCACTGTGGTGGCGAAGATGGAGCTCGTAGATCTCCTGGCGTTTGCCTCTGCAGAAGTGAACAGTACAACAGTCACCCTGGCTTTACTGGTGATATTCTTGGTTCTGCTGTACTGGTAAGTGGTAATGGCAATAATGAGCCTGCTGAAGTTCTCCCAGTGTCTACAGAGACTTCCTTCTTTTAAGGTGAAACTGGAAGATAGCTGCTGGAAGGAGTGTGAAGGACATGCTGGTTTGGATGCAGAGGTTGTAATACATACTCATGAAACTCACACTGCTTTTTAGAGAGTTCTCTCCTTGCAATACTTTCTTTTGAGTGCTTTACCAACAAATGCTCACAGAAATTGTCATAAAAATTGAGGACTGAACTACTGTCGGTTTCTTATTAATTTCTGTAGGCTACAGGAGCACTGATTGTGGTCACAGAGAAACTGAGTTCTTGACACAGGGTCTTGTTGGACTCTTCTCTTCTCTGTACTGTGCTGCACACTTGACCTTTGCCAGTTTTTTTGGTTTAAATTTACAGATACTTTAGCTGTTGCTTGAATTTCTTCTCTTGTTCTTTCCACGTTGAGTAAAGGTTACCAATCAGAATAACAGCAATCCTCACGTTAAGCACAGTAGGTACAACAATGAGCTATGCTGAAGTGAAGGGAAAAAAAAAATACGTACCACAACCCTGTCCAGATAATCTGTTTTGGAAATTAAATTAGCTGATCTGAGAATGCTTTTCTGGCTGTTTTCACTAGAGTACCTCAAACCCTGCTTTTTTAGTCAGTAATGTTTTTTCTCATTTATATGTGGGTTCAAGAAATAGTTTCAGGAACAGTGAGAGAAGAACTTCAGAAGAAAACCAAAAATGAATCTAGAAAAGAATAGTGATGACATAATGAGTTCAGCGCGATTGTTGTAGTGTAAGTGGTGGATCACTTCTGCACATGCTTCTTGATTCTTTAATCCTGTCAAGCTTTGTTCTGCTTCTGTATCAAGGGAGAATCTAGAGAGACTGAGAAGAGCCAAATCAATACCCTCTTAGATGTACATTGCCATATCAGGTAGGTGAGGCAGCCAGTTTTCTTTCTAAGATCTGCTCAAATCATCGCAAATTTCCAAGTCCCACCACCTTTGAATTTTGCTGGTTCTTTTGGTAAATCCAAAGATTTACCTGTTTATCTGCTGATCCTTGGATCTTCCTAAGCCCAAAGTAGGGGAAGAGAGACCAGAGGCAGAGCCATGGCTCAGAAATGCAACACAAGGTCTGGTGAGCTCTGGCAGTCTGTGAGATGCTTCCATGCTGTAAATGTCAAGGTGTGCTGAGGGCTGTGAAGGCACAGAATTGCTCTGTGTAACTGTACTGTGTTCTGATGCATGCTTCTCCAGAGCCTTGCTTTGTGATTCATTTTAGGAAAGGCTCTTATAAGAAAGACACTCCTGTAGAAGGGAGGGCATGGAAACTCTTTGCAGAATTCTGTCTCAACATAAATGTAACAGATTGCCCTGAGAGAGGTTAATTAATATTTGCTGTTGTAAGTTTTGGGATGGTGGTAGCTTCTGTTTGATCAGGGTTGTAGTGTGTCAAATGTTGTGTGAATCCATAACTAGATGGTCTGTCCACTTTTCTTTTGCTATAAAAGGCTTACAGGCTAAACAGAAGGCAGTTGTAGGTAAAGAAAATTGATGATAGACCTAATGTTCACTAGAATTGTAACATGGTGGTGTCAACTGCAGTGCTATTGAGCTATTTCCTTAGCAAGAATTTTGTGAATGGGGTTACTTGGTGGTTTAAATGATGCCCTTGAGTTGCTGCCCATCAGCCAAGCCTCTGTAGCTGTTAGTGTGTGCATTGTAAGGGCAGCTGTGATTCATCACAGTTCAGCTGACAGGTGGTATCTTGCAAAATTGTGATAAGACCAATTTCTTCATATTTCTGGGTAAGCTGAGGTCATGTGAAATCAGGAGAGAAGTAAGGGTTGGTTGACAAAGGGAGGAGAGGCTGTAGCTGCTTAAAAGTAAACTTCTGGTGAAGATACAGGTCTTGAGAAAAAACTTGGATGATTTGGTCATTGTTTAAGCTGCCTTTTACAGTACAGTCAAGATTGCTAATAATTTTGTGTAAAACACCCTCTAATAGTGCACCTGATTTCTCTTTCATTATCATTAGTGTAATACGAGGACAATGCTGATAATGTCTTGTGCCAACCTTAATTCAGTGGCTATGCTCTGTTTATCTCCACGTGGTCTTAAAAAGCCTCTCCCTTTAAGTCAGCTCATCTACCGTTGAGAGTACAGAGAAGCTTTTGGGTGCACAGCCTCTTCATCTTTGGAACAGGGTGAACAAACCTGAAGCTGCTTTTTTTCTGTCTTCTGTTCGTATAACCTGCTCAGGTCTGCCTGCTCACCTCTACTCCTGGAGGGTTTAGTTGTCTGCTCCTTCGCCATCTTTACTACTTGCTATCAGTAGGTCCAAGTCTATTCCTGTCAACCTTATACCATGGATTCTTCAATGGCTGTTTCTACCTCCTTATTATTGTGATAGTGAAAATACTGCTTTAATGACAATAAAAAAGCAATACGTGGCAAATACATAAAGCCTGGTAATATCAGAGGCACAACACTGAGCTCTCTTTAAAAAAATAAAAAATAAAAAAATCTCATGTCTGTGTCCCTTCCACCCTCTGTGGTTTCTGCTAGCCAAGCTGATTATCAGAGCAGTTTCTTCTAAGAGTGCTTTCTTTCTCAGTTCCAGAGGCTGCTGTCTCTCTTTGCTTAATCTCTGTGAAACTCAGGGTTCTTTTCCAGGCATGAAATAAAAACAAACACTTAAGGGAGGAATGAGGTTAACATTTACAAATCCCAGTGATATTCTCTACTGAAAAGCGTATCTTTACAACATATTGTTCATTTTCATTTCAAACATCTGCCGAGCTGGGTATCCCATGCTCGGTTGTAGCTGCAAACACTGCTTTGTCTTCTTTCTCTTTGCTGTCTGGGAAGATATTTGATAAAATGAAAGCAGGAGTTTATTTTGCTTTAAAGTTTAATGTACCATAAACTTACCATTATGAAGAAGCTGTCACAGCATTCAGATACCTGTGTTCAAACTAGATTATCAACCCCTTGTCTAAACAAACCTGTTGGGTTTTTTTTTTCCAAAAACTTGGAGGTTGGATGGGAGGTGATTGTTTATGTTTGTAAGATCCGTGTTTAATTACATGCTTTCAAGCGTAGCAAAATATATACTGGTAATGTCCTTGTCTGTTTCTGAAAAGCTAAATTGTTCATAAGGATGTCATTTTTATATTACTTCAGTGTTATGATCACTTATGTTACAGAAATATGTAGACAGAATGAGAGATTTGGGTTTCCCTGGATGGAGGCACTGTCCATGCATGGCATAACAACTCAGTCCTGACACAAAGTATTTTCTATTTCTGATGCACATGAATGAAAACAAAGCCCATTTTTTAATTCCCATCCTTATGCTCAGATCTTTGCATGCACTTCAGTGCAAGAGATGCTTAAATATGGTGGACAATGTGTTAAGAGTTCACTGGTAAATAAGAAATCTGGAGTAGATCTCTTATTCAAATATTCATAGATACATTAGGTTGGAAAGGACCTATAAGATCATCTAGTCCAACCAGCCTCCTATCACTATCCCTACCCAACTACTAAATCAAATCCCTTAGCACCTCATCTAAACGCTTCTTGAACAGCGCTAGGGATGGTGCCTCAACCACCTCCCTAGGCAGGCCATTCCAGTGCCTGACCACTCTTTCAGAGAAAAAATGTTTCCTCAAATCTAATCTAAATCTTCCCCGGCGCAGCTTGTGGCCATTCCCTCTCATCTTGACATGTATGCCCAAGCTATTTCAGTACTCACTACAGCCATCAAAGGCGCAGTGCTGTAAGGTCCTCTGAATCTAGAAACCCAAGGCTGTGTATGGAGCACCAGCATCCATCCCTAATGATGTATTGCTCTGGTCTCCTGTCAGGTGCATTGAGTTGAGGGGATCTGAGAAGCATCCCAATCCTCACAAGTTTAAGCAATCTTTTCACCTGCTGACAGGAAGCACGGCTGCATAGGCAGGGAGCGCTCCAGGGTTGCTGCTCCTGGCTGCTGCTGGGCTCTGGCTGCACTTTCACTGAGGTCTGCCTGCTGAACTCTTTTCATCTTGCACATCCCTCCCACAGTGGTGGCTGACTTCATCTTTAGGCTATAAGGCTGTGGTTCCTTCTCTTTCAGCTAAATCGAGCATCTCTAGGTGAGCCTCAAAAGGAGCAGGGTTTTTCCATATTACAACCTGCTAGTTTCTCAGTTTATTCCTGCATCAGGATCACAGGAGCAGAAAGGAGGGAAGTTGTGTTGGTTCATTCTTTTCATTTTTAATAATGTTCTGTTAACCTCGGCTATTTTTTTCCTAAAATGGCCATTATGTCTGTGGAAGTCATTCTGCTCCCCTTTATTCAAATGGCCCATTATGGAAGCTAGAAGGATCTGACTCAACAGGAAACATGAACAAACTGCTGTTGATGACAGAAAAAGCTTACAGATTCCAAATGGTCTTTGTCACGCAGCTTTACATCAAGCAAATCTGGAATTCCCACTAACGTGTCAAACATAATTTGATCCCACAGCTGTGCAGTATACGGCTTCCCCTTTCAGCTAAATCAAGCATCTCTAGGTGAGCCTGAGAAGGAGCAGGGTAAGCTGCTGAAGTACAGTTTGGAGAAGTGCCATACCACAAATGACTAAACGCTTTCTTCCTCTGAAAACAAGATAGATTTGATCATTCAGAATGCAGTTCACTCACTGCCCTGATTATGCTTTTTTTTTTTTTAAGTAAACATAGTTCTCCATTTTTTGAGAGGGGTAGAACAGTTTTCTATCTTGCAGCTTCACCTTCATTCTTTGGGGCTCCCTCAGGCGCTAAGATATAATACCTCTATTATCCTGATAAACAGAGTTCAGCCTCTACTGCTGGGCAACTTTGGTTTTATTTGCTTGCCCTTAATTACAAGATCAAGAGCCCTCTTATGTTCATATTTTTTTAAATGTAGAGATTGTGTTGCCAGCAGTGTTTATTTGAAGGCCTTCAATTGCCTGATGGCTGTAGGTTTTTTTTGTTTTTCTTTTTTAAAAGTGCATCACCCCCCAAAACTCTGTAAAGGGTTTTTGCTTTTCCCTAAATGTTTTCTTTGCTCATCCCTTCGGCACAATTAGGTTTTAGTGCATGGAGATTATAGTGTTAATTGTAGGCTAAGGAAGACCTACCAGAGTAAGTTAGCTTCCTTTCCTAAAACAAGTGTATTTGCCTATCTTCTGGCATTGCTTGCAGTTCTAGCATCCAATAGACCATGACCTGTAAGTGCTGTGAAGCTGGCTAATGTGCACAAGTGCTGTCAGTGACAGGAACTGACCTTAGCCCTTAAGCAATCTTTTTTCTGCTTTCCCCTCCTGCAGGACTGGAACGGACTCCGGGCTGGGCTTGGATGTACAGGCAAGAGTGGGGAGTTACTTTGGCCTCTCTACCAGGCAGTTTCTGCCCAGGAGTCCTCTCTCTGTGAATCCTGTAGTTCTCTTGGACTTGGACGTTGGGTTTAGCTTCTGATCTGCTCTTTGTCTTGGGGCAGGTTGGTTTGTTTAGCTTGGCAATATGCAGACATCTCGCAGTCTAATTTTGGGTGCTGTGAACTAAATTTTGGGAGCTCTTACCTCCATCTACTGACTGTATGAGGAATATGAGGTGCTTAGCACACTGTCCTTGGTGCACCAAATGGCATTGAGCTCTGCTCTCCCTGAGCTCCAAGGGAGCACACTGGCACTTCTCTTGGCAGCCCTGTATTGAGGCAGCTAGTTCCGCATCCTCTTGTGTTCCATGGGACACAAACCTGTCAGTCCACATCTTTCAGACAGAGAGCCAATTTTCCTGCCAGCCTGGCTGTGCTCTGGCTTTAAAGGAAAGTTAAATCAATGGGCTGTTTTGACAGGTAGAGCTTCCTCAGTGTGCAGAGAAGTAAATCTGCATTCCCCCTTCTCTTGCCTCCTTAAACACCACGTCCTTCATTAAAAGAAAGCTGCCTGTATTCTTCTTTGTTTAATTTTGCTTGTCCATCAACCTTCATCAGTGTTGGGCTTGTTTTGCCCTCATTGCTGGCTCACCAGTAACTAATGCTTTTGACTTCCTTGTCTTGCTATAGGGAAGTTTTGTATGATATTTCATGAAGCTGTCTGAAAGCTATTCTAAAATACAATATTGACATATCATTGATACGTTGTCTTTTATCAGTTTCCCTTGACTTACTTGAATCCTTTAGATATTTTCCCTATCTGTTATCTCTCTGGGTTTGTTCTTTGCTTTTATCCTTTGTCGAAAACAAAGTTTATTGTTCCATGAGCTCACTGTGTGCCAACTGCTGATAAATCAGCAGCAGAAAGAGGTAGCAGTGTTTTCTGATTTGGGCCTGGAAATGTATGTATTTTACTTTCACAGAAATAGTGAACGAGTTTGAGAAAATGATGGTCAGTGTCTATCTCATTCTTCTCTTTCCTCATGGGCCACTGAGTAAACTGTTAATTTCTTTTAAGCTCTACTTGTTTATTTTACATGCATTGTCTATGGCTGAAGCAACTGTGCAGGTCAACAAGGATCTGAGAATTTTCACACAGGGCCTATGTAGCATATAAGAGGTTGTCCATATCCGTTTCTTTGGTAGTTTCTTCCCTTACAGCCTCATCAACGATTCTGCAGAACCTGTGGGGATGTGAGGGGTAATTTACTAAGGGAGCAATAAACAGGGAAACGGACAAAAACAATTATATTGGTTTAGTGTTTGTTGTTTGTAAAGGAAAAGAAACTAGCTGCCCATCAATAACTGGAAGACCGGAACAAGGGGATGGGAACAGAAGGATATTACTCCAGGTGAAGTGGAAGGAGATTGTTACAGATTGAGGCCTAGCGTGTTTGAGAAAGTTGAGGCTGGAATAAGGAGCTGAACTGAGATATATGCTGGGAATAGGAGGGCATGGGACAGTGACTGCATGCTTGTGTTGACAAAGTCTACTTCGTTAGAAAGAATAGTTCTTTTCAGCTGATAGAATCCTTGTGATACTTGTTGGGAGTGGAAAGGTATGGGAAGGATGAAAAGGCAGTGGACTTCAGAAGAGATGGGTAATTGGTAACAGTATGATCACAAGCTCCTGTGGTCTGAATGCTCTTGGGTGGGAACTATTGGCACTTTTGAACCTGTAACTCAAAGTATTCTTTTATGTTATTCGGTAGCAATAAATCTGAAGTAATCTGTGCATGTATGTTTGTGGTTTCTCATTCAAAAACTCCGAAGAGCTTTTATGTAAACACTGTCTTAGTAGAGCTGTAATAAGATGAAGAGGTCATGGAGGCATGTGGTTTGAAATGTGGGAAAAAGCTGAAATATAGCTACTCTGGGAGGAGGAAGGAACAGCTAAAGGAACTGAACTAATGAGGAAGGTTACATGCAAGCATGAGGGACATAGAGGAGAAGAAAGACTGCAAGGACCTTCTTCTAGCTCTTGAAGTATCAATATGATTTGTGTCCCCTCCTCCAAAGACTTTTAACAAACATAAATTTTAAGATTTTCTGAAATATTCATCGTGAGTTGAGATGCAGCAATCCCTCTGAGAGTGACCTCAGTATAGGTTTCATGGAAGGAAAAGTGAGAAGCTGAGCATCTATATCAGGATAGATTTAAGTGAGTAAAGCACCAACATTCAGGACTGTTTAGCATCTCTGAGGTATTGCAGTATCTCAGTGTGGGATTCTTGGCTGCCCAACAATTTTCTCAGTAGCCAGTCAGCTCTGGCTGAGGGAGAATTCAGCTTTAAGAAGAACAAATATTCTGGTGTTTCCAGAAGGGCTTCGGATGCAGCCCATTGATAGCAAAGCAGGGCTGTTCTGCAGTGGTGTTTAGAAGCCTTCATTTCTAGATATGCATCTAGCCTACTCTCATCTCTTCGTAAGAGTCAAGAACAGGCAGTGTGAAGATAACTCTTCCTTGCTATGACAACAAGCCTTGAACTTTTTGGAGTTCAGAATTGTATTTTAAACTTTATCTAACAAAAGAGTATTTAAACTTTAAGTAATTTCTCACATATTTGATACCACACGTTGTAGTTATGTAGTTTAATTTTTCAGTAGTTTAAAGCTATTAACAGCAGTTAATTATATAGTGTTTCCACAATTTATTTTCTTTCCTGACGTATGACTTTTGTTTAATGCAAATAGAAATGGTATCAACTGGAGTGGAAAGCCAGCTGTCTGTTGTTCTCCTAGGACACAGAGCCCTGTTGTTGAAAGAAAGAGTTGATCAGATCTTAGCTACCAGTCCCAGAGGAAGGCCTTCCCAAAGCAAGTTTATAGAGGGAAGCTGGAATACTTTTCTGCGCTCACAGTGGTCAAAAGTCTGTAAGAATCTGTGTCTTTGTAGGCCATGTATCTCATAAGTGCTGGTATATTTACAGTGTAAGGATGTTCATCTGGCCAGGATGCAGGCTACGATCTGAGTCCTGGGAATTGAGTAGTTTGTCACTTAACTTGTATCCTCAGCTTTAGTGGAAGCAAGTAATTAACAAACGCTGTAAAGAGGACTTCATTTCCATGACAGATTGTGACTCAGTTCCTCTTCCAAGCCTGGACTGTATCACTGATGGACAGTTTTCTACTCAATTTTTGACATTTTCAGGGCTTTTGCACAGTAAAGTCTTTTCTCCTTCCTTCCCCCATTTTTATTTACGTTCCTGAGTGAGAGCGCAGCCAAGCAGTGAGCTCAGCGCTATGGAAGCATTTTATATTTTGAGCAGAGATAAAAATCTCATTCCTTCTATAAACAAAACAAATCAACAGATGATGCCCAAGAGAACCATTTCTCTATAGCCATTTTCCTCCAGCTGCTTTCTATTCTGTGCAGCTTGCAATGCACCATATGAAATACGCGTGTGCCTTTGTGTGTGCAAAACACAGGTTTCCTCCAGACAGTGGCAGCTCCATCATTTAAAAAATAAAATAAAATTCTTTTACAATCCTGTAATAATAAGATTACTCATGGAGGTGTGATGTTTGTTTAATGGCATGTAGCTCAGCAGTGCAAGGGGATATGATGAAGGAGCTCTGCAGTCACTGTGACTGTGTCTTCACTCGGAACGGGTTTGGACTATTGTCCATGGCAGCATGAGGAAAAAGTCTGAGCACTTTACAAACATGAGGGGATGAGGGTACAGCTTGTTTTGAGCTTGCTGCCTGGCATATGCCTGTGCTGCTAAGGGGCTCCTGTTTACTGCTGCAGTGGTTTGTGGCTGGGCACAAGCCTGCTGCAGGAATGAGCCTGGGGGAAGGCATGAGAAATGGCTTCTCCAGCCTGAAAGCCAGTGCTTGATGATACCTCCCGCTTTTCTGCTTTTTGTTTGCAAATAGGTCATTTGTGAATGGCCAGATGACACAGTAAGGAAGGAGTGAGACCCTCGGAGCCAGAGGGGGAGGTCAGGCATGGGACTAAGCAGAGTGCTCTGATGAGGATGAGGAGCTGACAGAGATTGCATGGTGAGATCTCACGTGGCTGGGAATAGTGGCAGGTCAGGACCTGATAGAGGGGCAACTGCAGGTGTCTCCTATCTCAGCAGCATCTCCTCCCATATGCACAGGAAGAGGGTGGCTAAGCCAGATGTTCCCAAACTGGAGCCTGGGGGAGCAGTATTTGTCCTTGCAGGGGCAGGGAAAGGTGATAACAATTTGAGAATTGCTAGGTTAATGGCCTGTTTTTTTGCTATAAATAATCAGTGGCCTCTGAGACTTGGAGGAACTTAGAGCTAGCAGAAGCGGTGGTGGGGGAGGCAATAAAATTTGGCAACACCTCCTCCAGTTTCCTAATAAAATGTGGTTTAGAACTGAAGTAAAGCACAGTGACTTCTCATCTCAAAAGCTCCCAAAAGCTTTTATGTAAACAGGCTCAATGTACCTTTGTATGTACACATATATAATGTATACATATGTATTTATGTATACAAATAGGTACCAAGTGACTAGGAACAAACAGCTTCGAAGAAAAGGATCAGAACATAACTGAGCTGAGCCCTGCATGATTGCACTAAGTCCTCAAAGCAAGCCCCTTATTCCATCTCTAGCTAAATGCCTTCTGGCAGTCAAGAAAATAACCGTGGGTAAAACCAATAGAACTTTTACAACAGGGATGTTAGCTATTGACCTTGAACGAATTTTATGGTACCACCTTGGTTTAGTCTTGTATTTCTTCATTCTGCGCTTGATATGTTCTGTGTTTCTGAAAAATTGCAGCCTGTGTTCACAACTCCAGTGTCTGCCATTTGGGCACACAGGCTGCGTTCTTATGTTTGTCAGCAATGGGTCACTCTCCAAGACAGAGCTGATCTGAATCCAGATAAGTCCACTAAGACAGTTTTCATTTAATTTGTTGGACTGCAAGATGGATAACTAACACTGTTTGTGCTATTCTACTGGGAGAAGATGGGCCATACCTGGTCCAGTTCAAAGTTCACCTTTCTACATTAATAAATGTGAGACAACAGAATTTGTTTTTAATGTTGTTTTGGATGGTGACTGAAGCAGTTTTGATAAGAAGTTTGTTGCCCGAACTGCGTCATTAAAACAGGGTCTAAAACTTGCTTGAGAAACTTGGTTCCCTTTAATTTGCACAATTGCCACACTAATGTTAGGGAGCAGCAAGAAAAGGTTGGTAGAAATCTCACTGAATGCCAAGTGCAAATCAATCTGTTTTTTTTAAGTTTTATACTTGTGAATGAGTTTCCCAAGGCGATTTGTTTACATCCAAGAACTTAGACCTGTATTATCTATTACGTTTGAACTCAGAGCATTGAGGTAATGAAAGTGTTGTGGTGAAGCTAACTCTTTTCTCTGAAGAAACAGAGTATTTTAAGTGCTCAGTTCTTCCAAAAATTTGGCTTTAAATGAGGATAGTTAAGAAAGAAATCTCGTCCCAAGTGTTGGTAGCAACCGTTATTTTTCTTGGTGACATTATTCTGTGTCAAGTTATAGAGCTGACTGTAAAATTAAAAAATGTTTTGGTAAAGTTTACGTGGAAAACTTGTCACATTTATTACCCAAGAAATTATGAACTCTTAAATAACCCCTACAAGCTGACTTACCATTGTAAAACATTTAAATTATTGGGCTGAAATTGACTTGCATTGTTTAGACCTGTGATATAATTATAACCTTTCCTACCTGAGGAAAGTTAGAAGTCTTTCACTTCTCGTCTTTGATGTGGATCTTTTTCTGGCTAAAAATGTTGCTGAACATAATATTGATAGAGTAAAAGAGCAACCCACACAGAAACCTAAGCTGTACCATAAATCTTTCTCTGAAGCTGCTCACACTGGTTATGTAAATAAAAGAAAATTGATGCTGTTTGCAGAATTGTGATGATACAGGCGAAACTGCTCTTGCGTGATAGAAATTGTATGTGCGTATGTGTGCCCATCTATCTGTCCACCCACCCAACTCCTGGTGTTCTGGGTAGCTCTGCAGCTGGCATATGTACCACACTGCCACTAACTGGGGCTGAGAAGGTCCTCTCTCAAGGTTTCTGGGAGGTTCATTACAGTGGGTGTTTTGTCTTTTCCTTGCTTGGAAAAGCCTTTAAACTGAAAAATACGTTGCCTGGTTTGGAAGGAATTACTGTATCTAGTCAGACACTAATGATTTTCAGTTGATTGTGGTGGATTTGTGTTCCCATGCCAAACAGTTCGCAGAGATATTGTGTGCTAAGGGATGTTTCAGCCCTGTTCCTATTGATTCCCAAGGATGCAGCTCACTCATCTGTTTTTATTTTTATTTTTTTGGAAATCACATTGTGTCTTGTAGGTAGCTGGTGGCCAAAATCATCGACAATATCTTAATTTAAAGATCAGTCAACATTTTCAAAGGCCGGGCAGTTTCAAGAGCTTTCTCGGAGCAAGTGGGAAGCTTTGTCTTGTAGGCTGTGTGCAAATTGTTACAAAACACAAGAGAATTGGTAGGAGTTTGTGGAATCATAATTAACTGACAATGGTTTTTCAAAAACCACTTCTTCCAATTTGAAATAAGCTGTTAAAATAATTTAGAACAGTGTTATGATAGTCCCTTGACACATGTCGGTAGCTTTGGGTTAAACATATAAATAATGCTGAAAGGCCTATATTTAGCTCCAGACTGATCCAAGGACAAACTGAAATACTGAAGGTCAAATAACAAAACAAAGAAAAGAAAATTATAGCCCTCCTTGTTCTGTTCTGCAGCATGCTGCTTGGCAGCCGTGAAAGTTCAATACTGGGGAATTTGTCACTTACAACTCTTTATGATTTGTACTTTAAGTAAAGCAAGTAAGCATGAAGTGTGTGTACTTATTGACAAAAGCACATGACTGAGTCCTGTCACAGTGAATCTAGGCTGGAGCTTCTTAGTATTGCAGAATTGCTGGGGCCTGGAAATTAAAAGGTCTGTGGGAGACCAATTGCTCAATGACAACTTCCCCCACTCTGTGACTTGACCCTTGGGCTCTAGGAGTTTCTGCCAGGAACTGAGCTAAAATGTAACCGGGTGCTAAATGTAAGATGAAGTTGTATTATTTTTATTTATTTTGTCCAAGCCATTAAAACTGTTGAACTGGAGGAACTTTGGGTCACTACTTACTTGGGAGAGCTAGAAGTCCTTACTGGAGCAGGAATTTGTTTAAACAATTGAAGTGCAGAGCTCAGTACTTCAATTTGCAGATAGAAGGCAGTGAGCTTCAACCCATGGAAGACAGCTTTCAGCTGGGGTGGCTCTTTTCTTCCCATATGGAAGAATATAGTGCCTGCAGAGCTTGCTGATCCAGGCAGCACACAAGGTAGTGCCTAGATTGTATTGTCTTCATCTGGAGAAAGCACTGTTAGAGCCAGTGGACCGGATCTCAGTGGGCCTTGCCTGTTTGTTCAGCTTAAGATCTGCACAAGAATGGTCAGACTCTGAATGCTCGGGCTGATGTTAAACGGATGGAGATCGTCAGCGATGGGATTTGTGCAATCACGTTTATGTGATATTTCACTTACACCTAATCTCGCCAAGTCTGAGCATGGCTGCCTGCCTTCCTCCCAGCTCCACAGCAAGCCCAAAGCACTCGCCTCGTGTTCATCCAAGCCACAGACCTGGGGGCCTGTTACCTTCCCTGGAGTATCCACTGGCCTCTGTGATCCAGCCAATTGACAGGAAGTGTTTGCCATGCTTTTATTATAGGGAAAATAGGTAGTGAATGGTACAGATATTTTCAGAAGCTTCTTCAAAACGGCAGGGTGTGATCTCACAGTCTAGAAGTGTTTTAAGAATGGGTTATGTACATTACATCAAATATGCACATTGTATGAATGTGTATTCAAACCAAACATTGGCTGCTGTTTAGGTGGGTATCATGCATCCTTAGCAGTGATCAGAAATGAATGGGAATGCATGTAGCTTGGCTAGCCACTTGTCCCAAGGTGGAACGCATTCCACTCTGAAACAGCAACGTTCAATGGAACAGGGTTGTTTTTTTGAGATGGAAGACTTTCGTGTGTGTGTGATCTGTTTGTTTGTTTGTTTTTTGCAAAGGAGTCAAATTAGAGGTGCAGTAATTAGTGCTCTTTCTTCAGCAATGAGTTAATGTCTTTGGAGATCAAATTGGGATTGTCCTCATCCAAGTCCCTAATGCCCCTTTATTGGCCTGTTTTTTTCTTCAGCTCCTGAATTTTTGATATGTTTAATCTTGATAGTGATTCAGAATACAGTGTAAACTCAGTTGTGGTTTGGAATATTGGTTGAAGTATTATCTTGGCCGAGCCTCGTGTAAATTGAAACTTGAAATTTGGCCTTAGAAGAAGTAGATATACCAATTCTTTCAAATGTGTCCATTACAAGACATGTTCTTAACAAAAGATTGTTTGTCCACTTGTTTATTTTTGCTTCGGTTTTACACAGAACACTTAGGTGAACAGCACATTTTCTCATTAGTTTAGTCACACTGTTCATTTGTAAGTACATGTTCTTCACCTTAGACTTTTACAGATTATTTACAGACCAGTTCTGAGTTCATAAGCTTAGACATGCAAACATTTTTTTTAACCACCAGATATTTGTGTGAGGAATTCCTGGGTAGAACAGGGAGTTCAGCAGTGCCATGAGTGAATGAGAGTACAGCTCTGGTTTTGCATGAGTAGAAAAAGAATGACGCTTGCATGCACATGCACGAGGAGGAAGAGATGAATTCCTGAATCTTCTATTTCCCATATTGATGATTACCAAAAAGAACTAAAAGGAATCTTCCAGTCTTCACTATTTATGGTATGTCACCACAGCACAGTTAGGAGTTAGTTTTGGAGGGCCATTAACCTCTCTGTCTTAAAGCAAGCGTGCAACCAGCATTCCTCTAACTGCCAAATACAAGTTAAATGGATTCTTTAAATTCATTTTCATTGGAGAATGACACTTTGCTGTCCTTGTTTAGTCTGTAAGGGTGCTCAAAGGCACGAGTTAAAGTCACAGCTGGCCACATCAGGAGAAATAATCTCTACACACAATGGGCTATCTTACATGCATTCCTTTCCTAACAAAACCAACTAAGAAATATGTTAGGTGCATAGAAGGCTTGATTATGATCTTTACTACCTCACTGTAAAGCAAGAGCAGCACCACTGAGCTCCTTGGTGTTGCCCTAAATTGAAGTGTGAGCTCTGAAATACAGAGGAGAATAAATTTACTTTATAACACATTAACTTGGAGAAGACAAGTCTCCGTGTCAGTACCAGCAGGATTACCAACATTCAATCAATTTTAGAGCTTGTATATCCCAACACTGTAGGTAGGCTTGGGAAGCTTATTTTGCAGTGGAAGAGTCGCTGCTCCTCCTCAGAATTCTCCAGTAGCAGCCAAACCTCCTAAATAATCATCATCCCTACTGTTCACTGTGCCTGCTAGAAACAGAGGTGCAGTTCTAACGGAAAATGCGTCCTATGGAGAACAGGAGACTTTCCTTTGGCATAAGACCTTGCTTTTAAAGTCCTACTGCTTGGTGAGGGATGGCAGCTGGTGGCACAGGTCTGCAGGGGGTGGGTGTTAGCTTCCCTGCAAGCTTTAGAAAGCCTCTGGCAATTGTGTTCTCTGCCATGAGCAGAATGCAGAATTGCCGAATTTTTGAATCCTTAAATTCAGTAAACTCCAGAATGTTGTGCAGTCATCTTGGGAGTAGGGGAAAGCATAACCTTAAAAATGTTCAGTTTCTCTATTTTAGCCATAAACAAGCCTTTACTTGCTTGTAGATTTTGGGACTTTGAGATTGTTTTCATTTCTACCTAGCAGTCACATGACAAGAGGTAAGTTTTAGTTGGAGTCCTGTACCTGTGCCCAAACTTTGCTTCTTTGTGCGATTGTGTAGCTTTAAAACTGACGCTTTCAGAAGAATCCAAGTAATTAGGGATTCAAGGTAAAGCCCCAAGATTTTGTTGCCAAATTTATTCTTGTGAAGCAGAACTAATAAAACTTTTAAGGAAGAAGCCTTATCCAGGTTTTTTAAAGTAGGTCATCTTTTATTATGAAAAAAATAAAATAAACCAAACAAACTCAAAAGCTTGAAGATTGAAGATTGATGAATTAATTTAATTCATGTGGCCAGCGTAGGCTTTTTGGTGAACTGGAACCAGATGAGCAGGTGTCAGGTGCACAGAAAACAAAGAAGAGTCAGTATGTTGGCTATGAAATGAGTTTTGCTTCTTCCTCCTAGCATACATAATGTTGTGATGGATGTTGGCAAAAGGAAATATGATTGCACATGATTAAATGTTGACAGCCAAGGAGTTTGGCTTTCTGTTTACAGAGGTAAAAATGGCAAAAATAAAAAGCTTGTGGGGCAAAGCTTACTTTGTGTCTTTCAAAGCTCTTCCTGCACAGCCCTGAAACTTGGAACTGAAAAGGGCAACAAAGGCTACAATAGCAATAGGGTTAAAAAGCAAAATAAAAAACCACTGAGTTTTAAATGTTCAAAATGTTTTAATGGAAAAATGCTGTTGCAAATAGCAAAGGAAGGTCATTGTATCCACCCCCTGGGTGTGTTCTGTATCTCAAAACAATTGGGAAATGCATGCTAAGTAGAAAGATGGACAAGTTTTCCTGTTTCCCGGACTTTTGATATAATTATTTGGCCAACTCTGAGGGAATCACTACATATTCAGAGAATTCAGTCATTTCTGAAATATTGATCTGGGAAGGTCACTAAGTTCCAGAGTTGGTGAGGTCAGGGTAATGAGATCAAGTGACAGGCCCAGTGGTACCCACTGATTTAGTTGTTTAGACACTGTAACCAAACCATGACCTTCTTGTTCTGCAGCTTCTTTGATCTAACTATGTGAAAACACAGCTGCTTACTGGAGATTGCATGTTAGTATGCATGTAGGCGTTAGGGTAACTTTTCATGACATTTACTTTGGTTATTCTGGCGTCAAATTATAACAATGAGTATCGCCCACCTGCCCAACCTTACCTGTTGCTAAGAGCTCTGGTTTGCTCTCTGTTGGGATAACTGGTGAGAAGTCTGCACAGGTTATAAGATACTCTCTTGAAGAAGCTCTGAGGTGAAGGGGGTGAAAGTCCTCCTGGGTGAGGCAGAGAGCCAGTCCTAATCTCTACAACTGTCTAGAAGTGTTCTGGCATAGATGTGGCTCTTGTCAGTCGTAGCACATTTGCCTAGGGCCTAGTCCTGGTGGCTTCAGCTCACTGTCACTTTCACAGTGGGCTCTACAAGAGGACCATCTGGCTTACAGGCCTTATAGAACATGATTTGCTGATGCCCCAATCCAACACTCAGTGAAGGTTCCTTGACACCTGCTTTGCCCTGCTTCTCTCTGTGTGATGTGGCCTGTGGTACTGGTATTCAGCAGGCCAGACAAAGCCTCCTTTGTGGGATATGTGTTTGCCCTGGGTTCTGCCTCTGTAAAACTGCCTGTGGTGTGAGTCTCTGCTCAGCGATGAACCCATGTTCATCACCCAGTGCCTGTGCCAGAGTCCACATGGTATTTCCTTCCCTGGGCAGGAAAACACAGGTATGGAGCACCAATTCGATCTGCTAAAAAGCTGTGCCATGCTCCCATGGTAACTTCTACCAGTTCCATATGAGATCATGTGCTGGAAGCCAGCTGCTTCCTGCCCCAAGTTTACATACTGTGAGCACAATAGTAAAGTTTTGTGATGTATGGATGTGACCTGGGATCATTTAGAGCAGAGGAGCTGGATGCAGAATTTATGTCTAGCCCAGGGCAGAGCACATGGGCTTCTGGCTATTGCGTACTGCTGCCTTTCCACTCGCACACAAGCTTATCAAAATGTTTTTGCAGGCTTGCTCTGCACAGCATTTAACTCTTCATTTGAGGACTTCTGCACACTTTGTGAGCTCAGTTGCAACAGGCTCAACAAGGGGAAGCTTGGGCAGAGCCAGGAGCCCACTGTGCTGTCTCTACAGGCATGGTGCTTGCTCTTGCCTGCAGAAGCAGGGGTAGATGCACCTAAGCATAAACAGGAAGGCAGTCTGGGGCACCACTGTGTGTCCCTGTTTGAATGTATGTATGAGAGAAGTTTTGAGATGATCAATGTCTGAGCCTGTATCAAATAGAAGGCACATTTGAAGAGGCACCACAATGCCCTACAAAGTCAAGCCAAAACCTCTAAATTATTTCTCTCCTCTGTCACACATGGTTCCGTAGGTGGTATGGGTAAAAAAAACCAAAGAGTCTCATAGCACTGCGAGCTAGACAAGCATTGAAGAGATGCTGGCTGGCCTAGTCTCGAATGCATGGGAGTCCACCTGTCTCATGAGTACTTTAGCAGTAAGGTTCAGATCTTTAAAGTGTGCTTTATGTTTTGTAGGGAGGTGGTTGTCTTTTGAGAAAGATAGAGGATACTTCAAACTTCCATCGACACTAAAGTAAAAAGTTGAAGTACCTTCTTTATATGATTCCTCTGTTTTAAAAAACGTTATTTCTCCCATTTTGTATGTAGTGCATGCACAGTGCATGCATAAAAGGCAACAATAACTCAGGGCACTGGCAGATTTTTCTGCAGTGTCTGCAAAGGTCTGGAAGAAGCAATTTCGGGAATGCCCTTCCTGCTATCACAAAATGTTCCTTAGCTGCAGAAAAATAAATTACTTTAGCATGGGTCTTTTCTTCTTTTTGTGGGATCAGGCTCATGGCCGTACGATGGGCTGCAGTTCCATTGTCTAGTGTGGAGGTGGAAGAAGGTTTGCTAGAAAACTCCAGGGAGCACTATAAAATTGTGTCAGGAGTGTGTTGTTGCAGGGATCCAATAACTAAACCAACAAAAAGCTGTTTTCTCCTGATATGATGTGTCCATAATGGAATACTTCTAAAAGAAAACTTGGAAATGGCCAAATTTGACAGGAACCAGAAAGTTGCCTTGCAAAGTGATGAGCAATTCCTGTTTACTTGCTGTGTTACTGTATGCAAATTGTAAACGTTCACACTTGTAGAGCAGGGAAAGTGTGGCCAGAGCATTCTCACATGTGGCTTCTGAGGTGTTAAATCAACCAGCACCTTTAATTTCTGAATCACAGGAAATTGGAGTTGGAAGCGTCTGCAGCCCAGGGTGAGTCTGCTCATGGTGTCAATGGGAGCGTTCACAGAGCAAGGTGCTTCTGTCTGTAATGTGTGGTATCATGGCCAAGGAAGTGGATTTCAGAGATAAGGGAACACTGGGAGGAGGGAAGAAGGGCTGTCAACACTGAGGAGCTTTGGCGAGTTGCTGAGGAAAAGGAGTTTCAGTAGTGGATGTTAGTTAACTTTGGGGAATGCTGGTGCTTTACTAAAGATAGAGACGTTTGGTTAAATTTAAACCCCTCACAATCTATTAGCTAGTTATTATAGCTATCTCATGAAGCATGTGTGACACTTGAAATGGAGCACAGTGTTGTTGGAGGTTTTCGAGAAAAGGATAGATGTGGCACTGAGGGACATGGTTAGTAGGCATGGTGGTGATGGGTTGATGGTTGGACTAGATGATCTTAGAGGTCTTTTCCAACCTTAATGATTCGACTGAGATTGAGGCTGGCGATCACTTTCCCACAGTGATCCTCTTGCTCTGATGGGACCTGCTTCCTGTACCTGGGTATGGGCATGCTCCTGCTCAAACTCTCCCTCAGGTCCAAATCCTGCTGATATAACAGTGCCAGTTGTGGAGTCTGTGTCACTCTGGCAGGCTGTTGGTTTGGGTGGTGGGCAGGGGAGATGCTTGAGAAGGAGAGGGTGCTGCCATGAGAGGTCACATTGTTGTAAAGTTTTCTGCAGGCTCTGTTCTTTCCCAGCTTATAAGTAGTACTGGAGAGAAGGGCTGATGTACAGAATGTCAGGGTATGCCACAGCAGAGTTGTGTTCTTACGTAGTACAAACATGATGCCGTATCTGGGAAGAAAGCCCAAATTATTCGGTCACTTGCATAACTGTGTATGAGAGTATTTATAATCAAGGACTTGGGTTCTCTCCATATTTATGAATGACCAGGGCTTGGTCTGGGCATAGTTCCAGCACTGCTACTCTGTGTGAACTGCGCAACTCTTTTGGATACATGACGTTGCTGCTCCACGTTGGGCTGAGGGATGGATGGGACATCTGGCAAAGCCCATGTTCCCAGCTTGGAGGCATGCATGTGCAGGGAGGACAGCTACTGTGCGCAGCACTTCAGCCCTGCACACTGACTTCCTTCTACTAACTTAGCCACTGTCTCGGTTTCATCCCTCTCCTTCGGGTCATTTCCGGAGTTACAAGCTGCCCCTTGAATTTACCAGATGCCTATCTTCCGCAAAAATGATAAACAGTTATTATATTCACTAAGTACTAATTGTCTTCTCCTTTTGCCTTTTATTAATTGCATATGGATACAACCTCTTTATACTACTTGATGAAATGTTGGGCAAAGTTTTAGTTCCATGGCTGTTATGGTCATTGATGCTAAGCATTCACACTTCTCTGGAGACCACTTTAAGTGGGAACCTGATCCTGGCCATTATTACCAACTCCTTTTGCTTTCCCCTTCAGCTGGAGGAGTGGAAACCTTGATGTTACCTGGGGGAAAAAAGGTAGCAAAACTGCCATGTCTCTGCTTCACTCACACCTTAAGGCTCTGTTCTGTAAAGTGCTCCTCCTGCACTATTACTGGGTTCCACTATATAGCACATCAGTGTATTGCTTACATTCCTTCATTGCCATTTTTTATGATCTCGTAATGGGCTGCCTGTTGTGTTTCCCTTATCTCCAGTATTCCCTGTTAGGGTTAGTGCCCCGTGTCACTGGAGTAGCTTGCAGAGTTGGTCTTCAGCTTCACCTGGAAGTAATCAGGATTGTGACTGACTGTGCGAGGCACAAAGCAGCATCCTTTCTGCCCTGAAGATCCCAGTCTGGAGCAGGGAGTGCTGGTGCTGCTGTGTTCGTCACCAGCTAATAGCTCTTGGCCACTGTCCTGGATTAGGGCTCTGCTTGCTATACTGTCATCTATCCAATTTCAGTGAATACTCTATTAAGCAAGAGAGAGGCAGTGAGAAAATGTCAGAGTGATCTCCCAGAAACAGCCTGTGATGTGTGACTGCTTTGCCTTGTCCTAAACGAGTTAATGCTGTTGTAGAAATAAATGGAAAAATACAAGCCTCTCCATGTTTTCTATTTGCACATAATAAGAGAGGAAATTTTCTTCCCTGACCGGACTTTGGCAGGTCAGTGGATCCTTTATAAATGTCACAGAATTAAGGATGTAGAACAGTGTTCCTGTGGTAGCACGAGATACTCTTAATTTCACTTCCTTGCCCCAAATAATCTCTTTTTCAAGAAACACAATTTCAAGTAAGTGGAAAGTTGCCTTATTTGTTGCTGGCAACTGTGAGTAACTGCTGACAACATCAGAGCTTGTTTTGAGGGGGAAGTATCATCTCTGATTGGGGCATGTCACAGGTCATTTGGTCTTAAAAATCTTCAGTTGTTTCTTGTCTGGAGATAGAAGGGCGTTCCCACGTTGCTTCTAGAAATGCACATGTGTAAGTGCAAAGCATGCAGCACTGACTGAAGCCCGGGAGTAGTTCATCTTTCAGAGGAGGTGTCTATCCAGCTCCTTTTCAAGTTTATTTTTGTCCAAAATCATGGTGCAGCATGTTGGATGTGCGCTCTGCTGGAGGAGTTTTAGTTCTCCCTAGTTTTCTGCTGGCTGGACCGGGGCAGCCCCATCCCCATCCTGTGGCAGGAGCATGGTCTGGCCACAAGCAGTTAACCTCCTTGCAATGGGCTGTTACCCATTATCAGGCACAGCACTTCTCTTTGAAGGAATATGGTGGCTGCCATTTTTAGAAAGAAAGAAAAAAAAAAAAAAAAAGCAATTACCTTTACCAAAGGAAGGGAACAGCTTTAATAGGATTTTTTTTTATCAGGCAATTTTTTTTTTATTTTTTTTTTTACTATTTGGGTAATTCAGTGATTATTGCTGCGCAGCTCTTTTTCCTTAGGGGATGCTACACTGTTCCAAAAGCGTTTGTTAGTTTACTTAGACATTAAAGGGGTCCTTATGAATTTAGATTATGCTAAAGTAGTTCAAAGTATCCCTAGAGGTCCAAGCTGCTTTGAACTTAACCTTTTCTGCCCAGTCTTGCCATATGGGCGAGCCCAAAGATTCTAAGCAAGAGGTCAGTGCTTCTCAGTCTTTTTAATACTTTGACCTATGTTACAACAGGAAAAAATAAACAAACCATGGTTCCCTCTGATCTTGCTGGGAAGAAGGAGAGAGGACAATTTCAGTGGGCCTCTCTGTGACCCTCCTCTTAACCTGCACACTCCCCTGACCCATTAAAAAGGACGAGGAGAAAAAAAGGCAAGCAAACCCCAACTCTAAGTGCCCATTGCCTTACTTCTTGCCGCTTTCCTTTTAAATATGTTCAAATACATCAAACGTGTAAGATCTCCGTGAGATCTCTATGTATATATATATATATACAGTTTTACTTTATTTTTTACATTCTGAATAATGGAGTGTGTGAGACGCAATTGGAACAAACATGGACTTTCATAAAGGTGGTCATGCCACTGGGGCTGTTCAAATACCTGCAGCGACTCCAGTGGTGTACGTTGATTTACATGAGGTGAGGATCTGGCTCTCATCCCTTATTATCTTGCAGTGTGACTGTGCAGCTGTAATGCAATCTTATTCAGCTCGTTGGGTTTGGGGGGCAAAATAAGTACCCTGGTTATTTTTAGAAAGGTGTGTCATCACAGGAGCTCATATGACTCTCTCTGATATATTTATTTTTTATTGCTGTTGACCTACCTGAGCCCTTCTGGCGTTAGGAAACTTTACAAAGAGTAATTCAATATTTTTGTCCACCGGGGACGCTGGATGGTTTGTTTTTTTCCCCCCTTTCTATTGCTTCACTTTGTTGGAGGCTATACAGGCAAGGCATTATTTTCCACGTGATGCTATGCAACACTTGCTTTTCTTGAAAGGTGGGTCTGACTGCACCGATTTTCAGTTTTCAGGTGTCTCTGCACAGCCTGCGTTCTCCTCCGCTCTTTAAAATAGAAATTGGACTGCTTGAGGGTTTTGTGGGTCATGTCCTTCTCATTTTCTCATCTGAAATCTGAGCACTCAGACCTTCTGGTCATCTTAGCGGCTGATAATCACGATTGTTGTTTTTCCCAATTTGACCTTTTTCTTCAATCTCTGGGCTACAAAGGGGGGCATGAGGGCTATTGGCATCCTTGAGATCAGGGTCTGTTGCTGCTCAAAATGTCTCTTGGATGGGTGCGTCCCGTTTATACCTCCCCACATAGTGTTAGGGATGAAGAAATTTGGAGCATCAGGTATTTTAGCAAGCAGAAAGTGCTGCCGATTTCCCCCTGAGGCATTAGCAGCTTTTTGAGAACATTCAGAAGCATGAATCCATAAGGTACCACTGGGTGTTATCACCAGCATTCTTCTCTAAACTATTTTTATTTGCACATACTTTATCTGCAGCACTTCTTCAGTCTGAGAAGATCAAGCTGACGCCACATGTGCAGCGTAGCCCAGACGGCCAGATGACACACTACTGTTTTGACTCGAAAGTCAGACTTTTGCTAAGCATCAAGGGTCAAACCTTTATCTCTGCACGCAGTGCTGAGGGTGTAGGGAAGAATTCATTCCCTCCCTTAGAGGAGTTGATCTAGATTTTCCATTGCAAGCGTCGCAGCTACAGTCATCTTTTCTCCATAGTATCTCTGAAGCCTTCTTCCCCTCAAACTTAGATCTCCCAATCCTGCACAGCTTCCTCTCCCTCATCTGAAATTCAGCTAATGCAAAAAATAATAATAAATTCAAAGCCTCTGCCCGACGCTCCCAAAAAGGTAAATGAAAGGGCTCCATCTTCTTTGTCCCACCTCTTAATGAACCTTACCTTGGTCATGAGGGATTGAAGGCTGCCAGTACACCAAAGGAAGTGACTGGCTTGCCCCCGAGAAGTTATGCAAACCTTAAAGGTGGTTTTTGTAATGAAGTGCTTTGAAGTAAGAACTTGTCACTAGATTGTTATGTGCTGAGTCACTTGAGCTGACATAGGTTCTGGATTGCAGCTTGCTGTTGAGGGCAAAGTCTTATCCCTTATAAAAATCCTTATTTATTTTTATTTTTTTTCTAAAGCATGAGGTCACCTTGTTCTGTGGTAAGTTTAGTTCATTTGTCTTCACTGCAGCAAGGTATGCATAAATCAGACTGTGTTATGATAGAAGTGCACACTGAAACAAATTCCTAATAAAAGAGTAAACATGGAAGCAATCCATCTATACCCTGCACATTCCTCAGTGAAGCCTTCCTAGAAACACAGCCTGGGAGAGAACTGGTGGATAGGGATTCTATACCACTTGCTAGCAATTGCTGACAAAAGAGGAGAGGTGCACTGAATTTTTTTTTTTTTTTCCCCAGAAATAATGTCAGATCCCCATCATCCTTTTAAATAGGCAGCTGAGCTAATCCACCCCCACCAAGTTTGCTGGGGTGGCAGTGCACTGTGGAAAACTGTTTCCATTAGCTCAGATGTGCTTCATCTGGACTTGCTGATTGCAGGATTGTTCTGAGTTTGGTTATCAAAGCTGGCAACCCTCTATATTTATAAATACCCTTATTAATCCCTCCTCTGCATGCCCTTCCTTCCCTCCTGAGAAAACCCTGCTATCAGAAACAAACCACTTTGTAACATCTCCAAATCCAAGTACACTGGTCTTAGGTTAAGTAGGTTAAGTTTTGCATAGACTTTGCCTATGTTTGATTCAGGCTTGCAGTCTGTCTTGTCCTACCAGAAGACTACATTTAAATAATGCTTGTTATATGGATACTTATGACAAACACGAAGTACTGAAGAGGAGTATCTGGAGAGGAAGCATAGAAGAGGCTTGACCAATTTCATCTATAGCTCCGTGTTATTCATCCTTAAAACTAAATCTACTACTGGTGAGTGTTTAGACAAGCGTGTTCACTGAGAAAGAAGGAAGAAGTGGCTCTCCTTTGCAAAGACACACTTTTAGCACAGAGGTGTACATCTTATACCAGGTTCTCCAGCATCTTTTTGTTTTAAATCCTCAACCATTCAATAAACAAAACTGGAATTCAAGAGCAATGTTTTTTCCCGATTAAAGGTGGGACAGCTTGAACACAGAAATGATTTGCCACTGGCACAGCAGTCTGTGTCAGAACTGAGAGTGAACCTAAAACTGCAGGCTTTCTTGGCAGTGAGCTTGCTCTTCTGCATTATATCACACTTGTGTGAAAAATGAGCACCATGAAAATCTCTCTCCTCCACAGTGTAGCCACAGTGTTTCCTGCATATTGATAACAAAACAAAGCATCTGTAATAAATTCCAGGAACCTCATTCCAATTGTACTGCAAACAGTGATTACAGAGCATGGGGTAAAACGAATGCCTTGTCTATGTCTGAAAGCTGCCTTGGCTTGTTTGTGCCTTTCCTGCCCTGCACCATGAGCTGCTGTGTGGTTGCCTAAAGAAATGGCTTGGGATGCAAGGGAGCACACGCAGTTTTTATCTTGACTTTGTGCTCAGCCCTGGGCCATTTTTGAAAGACAGTGCAGTGCTAGACAGCTGCTGTTACTTGCTCTGTTCTCTTAGTGTAAGTGTGGGTTCTTCTCAAGTTTCATTGCTATCTGCTGCTGCTCTGTGCAGCTCAGTTTACCATGAGGTTCCATGCTGAATGATTAACACTGTCATTTGCCCTCCAGCTCCTTGCAGACTGGGGCAGGTGCCCAAGAAAAGGTGGTCTGGAACCCCAGTGGGTAAAAAGGGACAGCTGTGGCCAAAGTTAGCTGGTATGCTTCGTGTTTCCTCCTTCATGAGTGAGCACGGGGAGCCACCCAGGCCTTGCTGCCCTTCCACAGTGCCCTTTCAGCTGAGCCCACAGCCACGCTGTTCTCGCAGCTCTGTCCCCAGCAGCAGTCCCTCAGAGCAGTGGCGCGACTGCCAGCTCAGCATCAACCCTACTTCTGCTGCTCCTTTGTAGGATTGGGTGGTATGCATCCAGCTGTGCCCTGCAGCACTAAGAGACCATTCAGAACACATGAGTTCTTGTGAGGGGGAAGGAGAATGTTAAAACTGTTTCAAATAAAGAATTATTCCTGCTCTCTACACTTAATATTGCTTGAGCTTATTTTTATTTTAGTCTTTACCCTCACACAGCTGTGGGAGCTCCTTTTGTGCATTTCTTTTGTTGTATGTGTAGTGTCAACCCTCACCTAGCTCATCACATGCTGCAAAAATCCAGAAACCTGACCTGTTTGCGTTTGTTTTGTTGTGTGTACACATTAGTGTGTTGTTTCTTTAGCAAAAACATCTGTGAACGCAGTGCTGTAGTGTAAAACTTATATCCCTCCCTTCTCCCACACCCTTCCATCCTTCCAAACTGTTACAGGCATATACAGCCCTTTGGCTTTCCGGATTTACAGCTGTATTTATGACACAAACAGCAATCACAGCAGCACCCTGAGCATTAAAAGGTCTTACTCAGATGGGCTTGCATAGCTTAGCGTGGAAATGAAGGTGATATACAAACAGAGTGGGAGGAAATGGCAAAGGTGTGTTTGTGAGAGGTGCTGCAAGGAGCACAGGAGGAAGGAGTTTTGGAGTCGTGGCCTGTTTGTGTGCATTTTACTGATTGATTAAGGCAAACACTCACCCTGGCCACCAGTCACAACTCCTACACACACTCACATTCCTGCCAGTGAGTCACATTCTCTGCCTGATGCACTTTTGGGAAGGAACTGTCCTCCTGCCACTCTTGTATGTTTGAGGAAAGTACCACAGGAAGACAATTTCTGAATTTCTGTGCACACAGTTATGCCTGGACATCAGCAAAATGGGCATTAATATTTTCTATGATTTGCTCTTTTTTGGCACATACATAGTGGACCTTATGTACAGGTGAAACAGTGCAGGTATGCATACACATCTGCATGGACTTGTCTCAGTGATGTTCTTTATGTGGAATTAATAAAATGGTTGTGAGTTTTTGTTGGTTATTCTGAGAAATTTTCTTGCACTTTTTTTTTACTGTCCCTTAAAAGAAAGCCAAATCTGTATACACTCATTTCAAACTGGTGTAAAGGTGGTCTGCACTGAATTTAATTCACTTCAGTAAATTGTATCAGTGGCAATTTTATGTGAAGGACAAAATCTGTGGAACTTAAGTGCACAACATCTTCCTCGTGTATTCTGCTTGTTTCTTCAAGTTTACGTGCACTTAACCCTTATTTCCAGATCAGTGAGATTCTCTGGGCTGCACACAGCATGATTAATTAATTGAGATCTAATAAGTCTGTAATCAGTAATCAGTGCAGAGTTTTAGCAGCCCAGATTAAGCAACCTACTTTGTGTATCCTCTGAAGCACCTTTGTGGGTATCTTATCTTCTAACAAGAGACCCTCCGCAGGTGCTGTGAGGCAGCAGACCCGTTTCTGGAAGGGATGGTGCAGGTTCAAAGTAGTGAAATCTCTGGGACCTGACGCAGATACAGATGCTGCTTTCACCACCTGAAAGCCAGGCGTGTGTGAGTTCAGACTTTGATGGAGGAGTGGTTTAATGTAAGATGAAGTCATTAGAAGAGCTGCGGATTTTTTCGCCTCTGCCAGAAGAGAAGTGCCATCTGGCCAGGACCGGGGATGGCCCACTTCTCCACAGCATTGCTCCTTCCCTGCTCTTGGAGGGATAAGCTGAACTTAACGCATAGTTCTCTGCTACCAGATGATGATGTTCAGGAATACGATGATGTGAGATCCTTGACTGACAAGAGTCCCAGGAGCTCTGCTCCGTCCTGGGCTTCGCTGTGCTCTACCAGTGTAGTGTGTGTGGCTGTTGTGGTGCTCTGATAGTGCTATAGCAGCTCAGACCTAGAACTACAGTCAGCTTTGTCATGGTTGTGTGAGGGAGAAGGGGGGAACAACATTGGTTCGGACTTTTGGATGTGACATTTTAAGAGCCCAGTGCTGCCTCCCCTCCTGCTTTAGGCTTAGGCCAGCTGCAGCTCTGGGTTAAGCTCACTGCAGAAGAGATTGGCCAAGTTAGATAATATGAGAATTCACAGAGCTTCTCAAGGAGCAGTTATGGTTTTGTTTTCCCATAATCACAAGTTAGGTTATTTTCTCTCCCACTGAGATGGGTGGAATTATGTCAATATAAAATCCTATCAAGGAAGATCATGTCTGAACAACGGCTTCTGGTTTTAGAGAGATTTTCGGGGTCTTTCATAAGACCATTTTCCTGTTGGTACATCAGTAACAAAGATGTACATTTTGAATCTCATGTAGTTTGAGAAACTTAAAAGGTATTTGTCGCTTGATAAGGTCCATTTTTGAGAACATAATGTGTTTATTGCAGGTTATCAGATCACATCACTTATAATTTGCTCTGAAAAGCAATCAATTTCTTAGAATAAAATGGCACTGGAGAAAAAAATCAAGTGTTTCCTAGTATAGTGCCTCATAGTCTATCCATAGAAGGTTATTTTTTCCTTTTTCTTGTAATACCTATTTGCACAGCTCCTAAGTGCTGAAGTGCTTTTTCCTAGCACTATGGTTTGCATGAAATGTAACTCAGAGAAAGTGCAGTTCACCCTCCACAAAGGCTTAATGTAAGACCTAAGCACTACTTAGATTTTAATGTAAGCCCTGTTTTGATGGGCTGAAGTAGGATACCTGCTGACTCCGTGCACAGTGATGAATTTCACCTCTATGGTTTGATTTGCAATTGATGTTAATGAGGGGATGGCTCACAGGGAAAGCAGCCAGCATGAAGACGAGTGCAGAGGCTCTGCCTTCATCTGGGAACGGTTTTAGGTGTGGTGCTCCAAATTTGAAATGGCTTTTTTAAAGCTTGTGAAATAGAGGAGTGAGGAGGCCTGTCAAAAACTAAGTGAGGACACGTTTTCTACTTTTCACTGCTTATGGAACAGCCCAGCAATGAACAGCAGTAAGCAAATGAAAGGTGGAGAAGAGAAAGTGTGGCAGGGTGAATATGAAAAGGAGTTCCTGAGCCTCTGGTGCCAAATCCACTGCAATTGCACGTATCCATGTTATCCTGTCAGCCTTTTCATAAACTGGTAAAGCTTTAAAGCTCTATCTTATTAGGTGTTGTTGGCTCCCCTATGTGAACAAGCTCTGTTATGCATGCCCTTGACTTCATTCCTCAGAACTTACTGATGTGAAGATTTTTTTTGTAGACCAACAAGAGATGTTGTTAGCTAAGGTGCAAAGGATCTAATTCAGCTTCACGATCATGTTTTGGGAAAACTTTTGCAGAGAACTGAGAGATGAATGGCTTATTCATATCTATAGGAACAAGAAAAAGAGAAGATGAGGACTGATGTCTTTGGTTGGATGGAAAAGGAGGGGAGGCACAGGAAGAGTCTGAGAGGTGTATAGAAGCACGAGATTTTTCAATCTCTAAAACCAAAGATGAGAAGATTTACATTTTTTGAATTCTGCTTGTAAAATATAAATACCACTTTAAGGGGGGATTTTTCTTTTAATCCCCTGACTGTAGCTGGAAATCAGGGGACAGCTCTGCAAAACTGAGCACTGAGCAGAAACCAGCAATGCTGTGGTAAAGCAACAACCAGCACATGAGGAAAGCAAACGTCTGCTATACTGCTCAGCACTCATGGGCCAGCTTCCTGATGGAGGAACAAGCCAGGGGTTGCATTTACATAGTTAAGGCTTTGAAATGTCATTGGTGGTGGGGTAGGGAACATATCTGAGTTCTCTATGGTAGTGTTCTCCGAAGTGGTATCTAGTGGGGTGCAGGGAAAAAGTATATTATAGATCATTAGTAAGTAATATATAATAAAAAAAAATAAAATACTGTTTACTTCATCTTTAAATCAACCTTTCTTAATTTTTGTTTCTGTTTATAATGTATGTCAGATACTAGTACATATATATGTGTTTTACTGATTGTCTGCATGATCAATTAAGTCTGCTGACTTATTTATAAAATGCATGCTTCACCCTTTATCACGCTACCACCCTGCTACAGCAAGGGCAAAGTCCTTATCTTTCCTTTATCATACCCAGGCCTTGCTTCTGCTTTCTTTAAGTCAGATTTGGTCAGCCTTTCTCATGCTCTTCAATACTTTTTATTCCAGCACTACAGCCAATTAACACAACCATATCAAATGAGATTAGTTGCAGAATGGGTCTGACCCCAAACCTATGGAAGTTAGTTGAGGAACTCCCATGGTCTTCAATGCATTTGAGATAAGGCCTAGAATGACAAGAAATAGGGTGGTTGAATAGATCCGTCACTTGCTCTTTTCCATAGGATTGATCGAGCTGTGCTGGTTTTTTAGTTTTTTATTCCCTGAGAGGAGCAAAGTAGATAACAGCGTGTTTGCACAGGGGCTTGGGCTTTCCTTCTTTCACTCTCCCCCTCCCTGTGCTCACATAGATTCAGTATGGAGCCGACGTGCCATTGTGTCAGCTAACTGACATGGAGCAGCATCTCCCTGATAAAACTGGGGCTCTGTTTGATGTGATTGCAGTCAAGTGGGCTTGATATGAATAAGAGATTTTTTGAAATCTATTTTTATGCAGATTTTAAAGCCTGCAAGGTAATGAGTCAATAAGACAGCTATTAACACTTTAATCTTTTTGATACCCAGAAACACAGAAAGAAATGGATGAGATCTGACTGCCATATATTTAACAATCCTTTTCTTGCTTGCGTTACATTAACCCTGTTTTATATGCTGAGTTTGGTGTTTGAGTAGTTCCAGATTTTTGCAAATCTGGGATTGTTATGTGAAAGGCTGTTTAGGTGTGCTGAGGTGTGCGCAGTGATATCTCTACTGCATCCTTCCTCTGTTTCTACATTTCTATTTCTGTGATGTCTTTCTTTCAAGGTAATCACACAGTGTCTTCTACTGACCTTAAAAAGTATGTTTTCGGAGTGCTTGCTCATGACTGTGTCTTTGTGATTTTTACTGATCACAGCAGGCTCAAATAATGAGCCTCAGATTCTGTTGTTATGGAAGTCATGGAAGCAATGTGTCCTATTTTTTAAAGAAAAATAAATAAAAATGAAAAATGTGATTACATATTTTTGAAAGGAATTTTCTGTCTACCTGTGAAGTCTTGGGATAAATGACACATACATTAGATCTTCTATATATTTGGCTTGCCCCTCTGAAGGGGTGTGTTCTTAGTTATGGTAACTGAGAGTCTCCTATGTACAAACACAGGATACTACTGAATGTACAAAAAGCATGTGTAGCATTCATGTGTTTACTATTCCTATATGTTCAGACTGAGTAATTACAACGGTGCAGATAATTAAGGGTTCATGCCATACACATGAGGTAGAATCAAGCAGACAGTTGTGTGACTCGACTGTGTGAGAGCTGTGGCTCTGCTCTTCAAATTACAGCTTCTGAGGGCCTAGGTAATATAATACATGGAACAAGGAGAGCTCAACCACAGTGAAGTTTCAGTTCTGCCTCGTAAGGTGCAGGCCAGGTCTGCAGCAACCTGCTGCTTGTTGGCACGGTGCTTCTCAGGTCTGATCTATGTCTGTCTGCACCAGGATGGAGCACCTTCTGCTCTGCAAGGCCTGAGCCTACTTTCTTTTCTGCACACCTGATGTGCACACCCCTGCTCATCTCACCCTTCCTTTCTGCTGTTTTCTACTGCTGTGTACTGCTGTTTCTTCTGTCAGTTTCTAGCACGGCTGTAGGCTGTTTCAGCCAGGCCTTTCTGTCATCTGAGTTCAGATGGCCTTTGTGGTCAGAATTTCCTCTGCTGTCCTCAGGTGCACGTCTTTGTTTGTGGGGAATTCCTGCTCAGCGGCTGGTTAAGACAGAAGCCCTTTACTTTTGTAGTCAGTGTAGATTTAGGAGCTTTGTCTTTGGACACTTAAGCCTGAAAAATGTGGCTGCAGGAAGCAATGCGTCAGTCTTTCTTCTTTATTTTGAGAGAAAAAAACAAAATACAGTTCCAGTAAGTAGAGATAATACGTTGTGGGGTATGCAGCCCCTGGGTTACTTTTTTCACATATATGTATATGTTAATTAAGATCAGGAACATTTGTTCTGTTTAAAAGTTTTATACAATGGGAGTTGTGGATATCAGCTGAGTACAGAAGTGCCTTTTTGCTGCTGGACAGAAAGGAAGGTCTTGGGCAAGGTGGGGAAGCCTGAGCAGCTAACATGGGTTCTGTTACTGCTGTGTACTGCCTGAGCAGACAGCCAGTCTTACTTAAGAGCTAAATTACCTTTGAAAACAAACAAACAAACTACCACAGGCTTAAAGACTGCAACATGCCTTTCCACCAGCCATGACTTGCTGAAGGAACAACAGTGGCAGTGGCTTGCTGGTGCCTGGGGTTTCATCAGGGCCCCTGAGTCATCACCCCACTGCTTCCCCAGCTGGCTGCAGGTAAGCACGAGGTGCAGCTGACAAACACCAGCAGCTATCACTGCCAAAACCTCCTCCTAACCTGATCATGAGTGCTTCAGGTAGCCCAGTTCCCAAATGTCTCACTATATACTGCCGTCAGAAGCTTTTGCTTTCTCAAATGTTAGTTTCTGACATCATGGCTTTTCTTTGTTCTCCTCCTCAGGAGGAAAAGCTGTGATAGGGTGCATGTGAAAGCCCATCAAGCAATGGGAGACAAACTGCACACGCACAAGAAAGTTCCATGCTCTGCTGTAAAATACAACTCCATTAAGCAGACTTGATTCACATTCAATATGGCAACTGTTCTCCTGGCCCTGATATGTCAGGAGAGAAGAATAATGACACAAACTTAATTTTCAGGATTTTTAGGTCCACAGGTGGCCTGCCCATAGTAGCAAGTCTCTGGTTCATCTTATGTTGCTAATGGAATAATTAATCCTGCCTGCCTGCACCTCACAGAGTGGTAAACTAGGACAGCCTGGCTGCTGAAGGACATGTGGTCTCCTACGGATGCTCAAATTTTGAAGCTGAGAATGTGCATGTCAGGCCTGGCATTTAGGTATAGATGAGAAAAATGAGTTGTTTCCCAGTTTGTGTTGGAGAGGAGGCTTGGTTAGAGGGTCTTCACATCAATGTGTCTTTCAAAAAATATGCTGTGTGTTGGTGAACCTGTTTGGATGTAGTCACTTTGAAAAGGTAAATTTAGCTTTTTTTTTTTCATTTTCTTTAAAGATGCTTCAGTTTATTGTCATTTACTGTAGATTGGAAACCATTCTACACAACTGCTCACATGTCCACATGCACTCTTCTCTGTCAAGAGGGTTGCAGAAAATCTTGCAGTGATTTTGTGCTGCAATAAGAAAATTCAAAATGGGAATGATGATGTGGCCTTGCAGCTCTGTGCCTGTTGACTTTAACAGGCAATTACAGATAGAAATCCCCATCTCTAAAACAAGTTTAATGAAACTGTGTGTTGGTGTAAGCTTGTAAAATAAAAGTCAAGTGCTTGATCCTGAAGAAATCTTTCAATTCAGGAAAGCCTATACGTGTCTGAGGCTATTTCTCTAATTGTTACCTTGTTTGATATCTCTGCTTAGGCTTCCATTTAAAGAGGGAATGTATTTGTCTTTGCAGGTGAGCTGTGGGCAATTTTAACCAAAGCCTTCTTGTTGCTGTGTTAGCTGCATGGTTGCATTGGCATGGAAGGGGCCTGTTCTATGACTTTGTCACTGATTTGTATTAGGAACACAAATCCCTCCCTAATGGAAATAGTCCCTCTTCCAAGGGTAGGTAACAATTAGAGTGATAGTTACTAACTTGTTTATTTATAGACCAGAATGAGCTGTGCAGCCATCTAGTCTGGCTTCCTGTGTATTCAATCTGTGTGCTTTCCTTCAGACCTGCAGGGGAAGTCCTGTTGTTGGGTTTCATGTGTAGTGTGACTTAAAAAAAACCAAAAACAAATAAAAACTCGCCCCCCCCAAAAAAGGCAGTCTTTTAAAAGAAACAGTGAGTCCACTAGCTCCTGTCATTAATTGCTTTAATCTCAACATGCCTCCACCCCAGAGATGTAATCTTTATTCAGTGTTATGTTTCTTCACTGCCCTGTGTAAGTCACTGCAGTCAATAGCTGAGGCCCCTCTCAGCTTTCTGTTCAATATGCTTTGCTAACTGAGCTCCCAAGGTTGTTTTTAGTTTTTTTTTTCCTGTCCTGTTTTCTTCTGCAAGCATCCTTTGGGCTTTGTCCAGTACTCTCCTACCTCCTGTGCAGTGGTGGGCCAAGGCTGTGTGCAACATTTGGGCAGCAGCCTAACCTAAGATCCACATGCTGCTTCACACTTCTCTTTGCAAGCCCCCATTATCATAGAATCATAGAATGGCTGGGGTTGTAGGGACCTCAAAGTCCACCCAGTCCCAACACCATGCCATGTGCAAGGCTGCCGCCCACAAGGTCAGGCTGCCCAGTACCCCATCCAACCTGATCTTGAACACCTCCAGGGATGGGACATGCAGCTTCTCTGGGCAGCCTGTGCCAGAGCCTCACCGCCCTCCAACAGAAAATTTTCCCTCTGACATCTAACCTAAATCTCCCTTCTTTTAGTTTAAAGTCATCTCCCCTTGTCCTGTCATTATCAGACCATGTAAAATGTTGGTCCACTCCTGTTTGTAAGCTCTCCTCTAGTACTAGAAAGCTGCAGTGAGGTCTCCCTGGAGCCTTCTCTTCTCCAGGCTGAACAATCCCAGCTTTAAGAGAGGTGCTCCACCCTTCTAATGGTCTCCAGACCCTCTCTAACAGCTTCTCAGCTTGTGTTGGGGGCCCAGGCCTGGATTCAGTGATGCAGGTGGGGCTTTATGAGGATAGAGTGGAATAGGGTTATGCTGGTGCTCCTAGCACAGCCAGCTTTGTTCCCAGCTGTAATCAGAACAGTGATCTTGAGCATATCTATGGCTTTGCCAAGTAGAGATTTCCATTCTGGAAGCATGATGTGTTTGCTTCCTAGATGCATCACTAGGCTGCCAGATGATTTCATTTCTATTGTCTGTAACTGCAGAACTTTTTGCTCTGTGCTATCCCATAGATCTTTGTGTTGGTGCTAGCTTTGCCAGGAAGGAGCTCTACAGGTGCTGCCAGAATGGATATTCCCCTTCCCACTGCCCTCCTGCAAGTGTTGACTTGCATGCACCTGATCCTTCAGTGGACCTGGCTGGCTACTTGCATGGGCCCCCTTTGCTCACCTGCTGGATACACTACCAAGAGCAACAGAATTCCATTTCTTCCAGGTTTGTTTGCGGGTCTAGTAGTTGCATCAGCTCTGACAAAGATCAGATGAACATAGGATCTTGGATTGTCTCAACTATTTCTGGCAACCATACTCTTAATAGGTGGTCTTCTGGCTGGATTATTCCTATTAAAATGTCATGGCCAGGATAGGATTGTTGGAGTTCAGTAAAGCAGGACTGTTGATGGTAGTGTAACACACCTAACAGTTAATAAATAGCTGCTAGGACAGATTTCCAATTACGAAGTCCCTTGTCCACTTAAATGTCTTTACAGCAGCAGGATGGCAGTGACTGACCTAATCTCCTTCTACAGCTGGGTGACCAGCCTGGTAGATGAGGGAAAGGCTGCTGATGTAGTTTACCTAGACTTCAGCAGAGCCTTTGATACGGTCTCTCACAGTATTCTCTTGGTAAAACTGTCTGCCCGTGGCCTGGACAGGTATACCGTTCTTTGGGTAAGGAACTGGCTAGAAGACCATGCCCAACAGTTAATGGAGTTAAGTCCAGATGGTGACTCATTACAAGTGGTGTCCCCCAGGGGTCTGTACTGGGGCCCATCTTGTTTAATATCTTTATTGATGACCTAGATGAAGGGATTGAGTGTACCCTCATAAAGTTTGCAGATGACACCAAGTTGGGAGGTGGTGTCAATCTGCTTGAGAGTAGGGAGGCACTTCAGAGGGATCAAATAAGCTGGATCACTGGGCTGAGGTGAATGGGATGAGGTTCAAACAAGGCCAAGTGTGAGATCCTGCACTTTGACCACAATAACCCCATGCAGCACTATAGGCTTGGGAGTGAGTGGCTGGATGACTGTGAATAGGAAAGGGACCTGAAGGTATTGGTTGATGCTTGATTGAACATGAGCCAACAGTGCCCAGGTGGCCAAGAGGGCCAACAGCATCCTGGCCTGCCTCAGAAATAGTGTGGCCAGCAGGAGCAGGGAGGTGATCATCCCCCTGTACTCAGCACTGGTGCGGCCACACCTCGAGTACTGTGTTCAGTTTTGGGCTCCTCACTACAAGAAGGACATTGAGGCCCTGGAGCGTGTTCAGAGAAGGGCAACAAAACTGGTGAGGGATCTGGAGCACAGACATTATGAGGAGTGGCTGAGGGAGCTGGGATTGTTTAGTCTGGAGAAGAGGAGGCTCAGGGGAGACCTCATTGCACTCTACAACTTCCTGAAGGGAGGTTGTGATGGTCACAAGTTGTATCAGAGTAGGTTTAGATTGGACAGAAAGAAAAGCTTTTTCTCTCAGAGAGTGGTCAGGCACTGGAATGGTCTGCCCAGGGAGGTGGTGGAGTTGCTGTCCCTGGCAGTGTTCAAGAGGTGTCTGGATGAGGAGCTGCGAGATATGGTTTAGTAGCCTGTGGTAGCAGTGGTAATGGGTGGACAGTTGGACTAGACGATCTTCTAGGTCCTTTTTAAGAGTCAGATTTATAATAATTGCAATTCCTGTTTCCTTTTATTAGTGAATGGGAAACTATTCCTGAAATTCCCACTGCCAGGAGATCTGCTGATAAATGCCTTGTGGTTATCAGGTAACTTCTGTAGCCAAGAACTGAACCAGATTTAATTTGTCTAATCTGGCATCAGGTTGTTTCTCCATGTAGTATGAGGTCTTTTATGCAAGATGCTATGTCACCTACTCGTACTAGCACATTGGGTCAGTCCAAGTAGATGCTGTTGGAGAGTAGTTTTTTCCAAATCTACCTGTATCCCTGTCTCGCCTTCCTGCACTCCCCAGCACAATCAAAATTAAAAGGCTTGCCTGGTAATACTGAAAAGCATTAATTACATTTTTAGTCTCTCCTCTAATTCCTTATTGATGGCATCCCATACTGATAGTTCCATTATTATATCCAGGGATGTTGTCAAGTTAATTGACTTAATACCTCTGCTTTTCTCTTGTCCCTTTGCATTTTGGGATTGTGCTGGCAATCCTTCAAATGCTCTGCATTGTGCCAGTGTTCCAGGGTATGTTAAATTCAATATTGTTAGTGTAGAGAGCATCTTAGCCATTTTGTTAGGTAGCCACTATGTTCACCTTCAGCAGGATTATGCTTTCTGCTGTTGCACATTGTAAGTTTTCTATTGAATCAATTTAAAAAATGCTTTTTCAGAATGTTGTTTGTTAAAATACATACAACTGTGGATGCAAAAGTGAATCTGTTCAATTTTATCAGCTGCTTCAGGTAGGCAGCCACCCACTTCTTCCCTCACATACTTCCATTTTCCTCTTTCTTCTTCCAGGAGTCGCTGGAATTTGGTCTTTTTCTGTATTCTCTTGAGAATGGAAAGACTTTGCACTAACTCACAGGTCTCTAAGCTAGTGTGGTGGTAATGGGTAGGTTCTGGACCTTGGCATAGGTTGGGAAGTAAAAGGGATTGTGAGGGACTAGGTTCTACAGCAGAGACCCAAAGAGCAGAAGAGAAGAAAATTAACAGTGATAGGTGCTTTGTAGTATAGAAAGTCTTTAGCCCTTCATGTTTGGTTTTGCCTGATATCCATTAGGGCAGCTTCCCATTCTGAAGGGTCATGTCAGCCCTCATCTGCTGCAGATGCCCCTTCAAGCAATAGATGCATGTGAAAAATAGATACTCAGTGCGAATAAAAGCATGACATACAGAACTCCATGTGGAAAACAAACAGCAAGCAAGACACGCAAATCTATTAAATACTCATTTTGTTCTCTGGAGACTTGAGCAGACATGGTGAGTGGGGGTGGACAAGGATGTATGCATTAATATAAGATTAGGACTTCTTGAAGGTTTCAAAAGTAGCCCAGCTTTAGTTACGTACTGTGCAGCTATACTGGGAATAGCTAAATAAAACAGCCATTATGCAGTGTGGTATGCCACCATGGGAATGCATCACCTTTCTGAGGCCTTTACATTGCAGCCACTTCTCCACTTACCACTTTGGGGACTCATTAGTGTCCAAGTTTTTCTTCAGAGCTCCAGTAGTGGCCAGTGAGGGTCACTTTTTTCCAGTTTACCATGTTTGGTGCAATGGTATGTTGTATATTGTTATATTTCACTTGTTTTGAGTGGATTGTGCTCATACTTTCTTCTCAGTGCCTTTTTTGTATCCTTCTAATTCAAAGCTTTTTATTTTTTATTTTTTTATGTGATTGAATCTTCTAGCCTAGTTTCACACAGGAGAAGCACTGAACTCAAATTTCCCAGCAATAATTGAAGGTATTTGTCTCCAGGCCTCTAGCTTCATGTTTAGAGTTTGCTCATTGGAAAGAAAATAAAATTGGAAATAACAATGCTGGTCTGTAATAAGCCTTTAAAAATAATAAAATAAGAGTTGTTAGTGTAAGAAATACATAAATCCAAGTGTAATAATTACTGACCATACTCCCTGGTATCTGAGTCTCTTCTTTATTTGAATTATGGGTTGAAGTGATGTTGAGGATCCTGTGTCCTGTATGTGACTTCCAAAATGTTGCTTTTCCTTTCTCACTGCAAACCTCTTTCTTTCTGCTGGGATTTCTGTAGTTTGTATCAAACGTTTCTCCTATGCTCTTCTGCTCTAGACCTGAGTTCTGTTGTTGGTCCTGTTATTTTTCTCAACTTCTTAACCTTTTTTAAAGCCTCTCATTTGTCTGTTATGTCTCTGAAAAATATCACTGATATCCACCCATGCTCTCAAATTGAGGGTGAAAGAAACTGGCTTCTGCAGACTTCAGCTGTCCTCCTGCCTCTCCTGCTCACAGTAACGACTCACTATTGTTACCTCCCTGTGGAGTTTTAGACCGTGTTGGTAGTTATAACATAATTGGCTGATAGTATGCAGACTTCCCTCACCGTCAGAGGACCCTGTGCCAATGATTTATTTATCATTTTCACTTCATCGAGAGCTAGGATCCTTGTCAGTGATTAGGGCTCCGCTGTGCAGTGTAATGGGAAGATGGTCACCATCTCAGCAAGTTTGCTGTTGATGTGCTGAAGACTTCTACTTTCACGTGTTAGAGGCTGTGGGTGAGCTGGACAGGAGTGCAATAGTGCGGCCTTTGAGAAGTGCTGGGCAGCTCAGTAATGGATTCATATGGCACATTACTCATGCAGCAGTCCGTCAAGTGTTGAAGTGGCAAGAATAATGGACTTTCCTTAGTTATCAGAGAGGAATGGTTACGTTCCACAGCCTGCCGGATAAACAGGTCAAGAAGGAGCATGACTGATAGGAGAGTTAAGACGCTTCATTAAAATTAGCTCTTCCTGTCATGTGTTCAGCTGCTTCATGGAAAAAAAAAAGGACTGTTGCTGTGTGGATTATGGGCAGTTCACACGAGCAGAACGCAGAGTGAGCTGTCATGTGCTATGACACCCAGCAATGCAAATCAACTCTGTTCCAGGAAAGCCATTTTCACATCAACCTGTACATGAAAATTATTTGACTTGAACAAAGGTTTCCTTATAAAGTTAAGAGAGTTACTCTTAAGGATTGGAGTTTGTTTGTGTCATGGGGGGATGGCCAGAATGGACTTCAGAGCACAGTCAGGAGACGAGATAATGTGCAACAAGAATTACTTTAATAACTACAAGGCCATAGAGGAACGTGTCAGCTTAAAAAGTACACTTCTGTCTGAATAGCCCAACTGGCTGTTTTATAGCACACAATACAGCTGCATTTTTCAGTAATTAAAGAAGGAAAATACCTTTCAATCCATTCTGCACTGGATTTAATGCTTTGTGCATACCTACTGTTGTTATTCCTGCCGGTAGTCAGTTGCTCAGTCCCCTTGTTGTTCAAATGGGTGATTCAAAGCTCTGGGAAACCCCAAATGCCCTTGTTTTGTTTTAAATCTGAATGGCACTTGGGAGCAATGCTTGAGTCTATTTTTTATTATATTTTTTAGGCAGATTTTGAGTTCAGAGTATCTCCTTGAAGTTTGCTTCTTGTGATCCTTTCATCCAGTGTGTTTGAAATTCTGCTTTTCCTTTGGCTGTGTTTGGCATCAATTCAGCTAACTACCTTCTGTTTTGTAGTAGTTATCAGCCTTGGCTAGTGGCCCACAATAACTTATTCATGCTGCCTGCTCAAGCACACTGAAAGTTGATTAAAATAGTTTCTCTGCTCTTCCTGTTTCTTGCCTACTGTTGCTAAAGGGTATTCTGCTATTGCTGAGGTAGGGAATAAAATTTATGCATACACCTTGTCCCTATTCACATTATCGCTTACATGATGAATTCCTGCTATGAAAAGGACTGATCTAGTCCTCATCCTGGGTCAACTCCTACCAGCTCATAGGTACTTCTGGAGATGTGAGTAAGGTGCAAAGAAGAGTCTGAGTTTGTTTATTTGTTTTTCCACAAGGCTGCGAACCTAACTTCTAAAACTTCCACTCACTCTTCCCATGGCTCAAGGGAGGAAGGATCACCTCTTCCTTCCCTCTGAAATGAATTATACTGTTCTGTAGTGACCATGGAGCTTTATGTTTTTCACTAGGGGAGCTCCAGATACCCTTCACTTTAATTCTAGTAGCATTATGCAGGAAAATATGCTCTAGACTTGTATTTTTTAAACATGTGTATGGTAGCTTCTCACACTTAGTTCTGTGCTTTGCTGCCAGCTCCAGCACTGTTTCATGATGTAGCAGATTGTCATTTGTTTCCTGAAGCATTCTCACTTCCATTGGGTCCTTCTATGCTGCTTCAGCCACCTGCCAGGCCATGGGATTATTCCTCCAGAGGTGTTTGGTCCTCTTGCACGATGTGGAAATGAAATGGAGGGAAAGATGCGTAATAGAATCATTGTGATGTCTTTGTTTGTTATTGGGAATAAAGGAAAAGGAGAGAAACAGAGAAGTGAAAGTCAGAGCAGGAACAGAAAATCAGAAGCAACCTTTCTCCTTGTGGCACTGGAGTACTCCCAGTTCACAAGTCATGGGTAGCAGGCAGGCTCCAGTATTAATTTCAATTTTATTTTAGACTGTCTGGTAACATAAGTATTATAGCATCTTTCCTGCAATTAAGGGTCAGACAATGTTGTCATTGTCACCCTCTAGTATAATAGATTATAACTTGCATAAAATAACTATCTATGAGCTGAGACTTTTCTGTGAGCTCCTAGTCTCAACTAGCACTTTCTTTATTTCTAATCTGGCATACTTAATTATAGACGGGTCTGAGAGCGCCACAAATTAAGGTTGTGTGATGCTTCCATTATACAGTTCTGTTTTCAATTGCCGGTTGCTCTATCAACCTTTAAACAGCTGGGCTTGAAGTTTTCTGGGGCTGACGTTCACCAAAGGAAGAATTATTGAAAATTTTCAAATAAAAGGAATTACTTGCATTTCTCTTGCAAGTCTGAGTCAACTGCAATCCTTCAAAAGTTTCCAGTTAGCACACATTCATTGGAATTTCTTTTTGTATATATAATATGAAGTTAATATTTCTGGTTCTGTCTTTGCTAAGCATATTCCCACCGTTTGGGAAGCCAGTCTCTGTCACCAGCTCAAGTAGAGTAGGGTGGGGACTTGGTGGAGGAGGGTGGATGGATGAGGTGGGCAGAGATGGATTGGGGAACTCTTACCTTTTGCTGCACTTTCTCCCCATGGAAATAATGGAGAGGCCCTCTGCCTTGCAGCTCCCTTGTATGAAAGACAACCTGCTTTTCCTGTCAGCTCTGTCGTTAGCTATTTGGCACAGGGCTCTGCTGTGTGCCCAGGGTCTGTTGATGACTCCTGGGGATGCAAAGTGATGCAACATGATGGATTTTTAATGAGCTTTTTAAAAACCTGAGAACTTGGATAGAGAAAGTTGCATTAAAGGCACATTAGTGAGTGAGACTGTAAAGTCAAGCACATGAAAGTTAGGAAATGCCAGAGTGAAGTTGGGCTGCAGAGCATTAATTCAGGTACTCAGTACATTTCAAAATGATCTCTGGCTCTCTGGTCACATCCATTTCTGGTCAGCACATCTGCAGTGTTCTGTGCACTGAATGAATGATGCCCCCTTGATGTTAACTTTAATAAGTAAATAATAATAATAAACTCAATTAATATATAGTACAATCATGAGATCTATATGCATTTTTCCAGAACTGTCACAGGAGGTGAGTTGTTCCTGCAGTCTGTCTGAAGTGTTAATTGGAGGTTAGAAGACCACTTGGGGAAGCCTGGAGGTTTGTTCCAGAAGCACTTGGTTTTGGCAGGTCTGACAATGTGAGGGAAGCCTGCGTTCCACACCTCACCTTCAGCCAAGGAAGCCCTGTCAGGCTTGGAGGCATTGGGTAGCACCAAGCCTCTGGGAGCAGTTTTCTCCTTTCCTTTCTCCTTGGGAGGGTACATGGCCATGCAGGCCTTGTGCCCACTAGGTGCACTGGATGTACTGCTGCCCCTGAGGAGTGTGGTACCACACCTCAGCTCCAAAGCCTGTTGCTGCTGTCAGGGAACTGACATCAAGAGAGCTGTCAGGTAGATCAGTGTCATTGATTTAAAATCCTTCTGAAAGGCAGCAGAGGTATGAGTGTGCTTTTGGGGGTATGACTTGGTGTTGCCTGTACGGTGTCACTGCTTGATGTGTGTGGTCAGTAATGCTTCAGGAACGCAGCCACCACTGCAAACTGTGTGAAATAATGGGACAGAGGCCTAGTGCCAAGGAGGGCTTAGGGGCCCAGTCAGATGAAAAACTTAAGATGAGCCAGCAGTGTGCACTTGGAGCCTGGAAGGCCAATTGCATCCTGTGTGCATCAAAAGAAGGGTGGCAGCAGGGCAAGGGACCGGGATTGTTTGCCTCTTCTCTGTCCTTGGGAGGCCCCATCTGCAGTACTGCATCCAGGTCTGGAGCACCCAGCACAAGGGGGATTGTGGAGCTGTTGGATTGGGTCCAGAGGAGGGCCGTGATGATGCTCAGAGAGTTGGAGCACCTCTCCTATGAAGACAGGCTGTGGGAGTTGGATTTGATCAGTCTGAAGAAGAGAAGTCTGTGGGGAGACCTCATTGAGTCCTTCCAGTACTCAAATTAAGATTATAAAGAGGAGGGGAAATCAACTTTTTTACACAGGTAGATGGTGAAAGGACTAGAAGAAATGGTGTTAAACTAAAGAAGGGAAAATTTAGATATCAGGGGGGAAATTTTTCACGGAGAGAGTGATGAGGCACTGGCACAGGCTGCCCAGAGAGGTTGTGGATGCCCCATCCCTGGAGGTGTTCAGGGCCAGGCTGGATGGTGCCCTGGGCAGCCTGATCTAGTACTTGATCTGGTGACTGGCAACCCTTCCTGCAGCAGAGGGATTGGAACTAGATAATATTTGATGTCCCTTCCAACCGGAGCCATTCTATGGTTCTATGATTACATCCTATATGGCTCTGAGAAGCTGAGATGATTGTGTTCCCAAGCATGAGGCTTTCCTCCCTCTGTTTAAGTGTGAAACAGCATTCCTCATCCCTACCATTATTCCTAGGATGTAGGGATGGTTGTGAAGCATACAGAAACATGGGCCATGATTTTTGCAAATGAGTTGCATCTTGAGGTTATAAACGTGCATAACAATTAGCAATTAAGGCTAATTAAGCTGAAACTTTTTTCTTTTTACTTATGTAATTAAGATGTCTAATTACAAAATTAAAATGTGTAATCACATGGGGAGAGATGAAAAACTTTTTGAAATTTTGCTTATTTCTGAGAATCAAGTTTTTAACAACACTTCTGTTTATGCAGGCCTCAGCCTACCTGACTGAAGCAAGAGCACTCATGGCCTTAACATGGTACCATTCTCATGTGAGCATCACAATATTTGTGTGAAGAAAAGTTGGGAAGAGGAAATTAGTGCTTAAGAAAGCTACAGTACCGTGGTTTCAGAAAGCGAAAGGAAGGTCCTGTGATTAAGGCAGTGGGCATAGTGAGGTCTCAGCTCCACTATCAGCTCTGACCCAGGTTTCCTGTGGATATTTGCTATGGTCTCCCTTTTGCAGTAAACCCCAGATCTGTAGTGGATGCTCTTTCTTCATGTCCACACAAAATGGAGGTCCCACCTCCTTCACCAGGGATACCGTGGAGGGTTAAGACACAACCTTAACTGCTGTTGACCTTCATCATCTTGTTTAAAATGTTGAGCTCACAACAAAGGGATGAGGCTATGGATTTATGACTTGTTCATTCGCTCTTTACTTGGAAAAGTCAATGCCCAGTGTGAAGGGGCTGCACTCTGAGAAGTGATGAAATATTGTCATTGGCCTGCTGTACAGACCATCTGTCTCTCCCTGGGCTTCTCTGGAGCATGGTAAAGCGTGTTGCTTTTCTGTATGGTCTTCTTCTTTTCTTTTCTTTTTTTTTTTTCATTTAATTGGCCTTGATTCACTCCTGGTTTTTTTTGTTTTGTTTTTGTTGTTGTTGTTGTTGTTGTTTGTTTGCTTGTTTTTAAATCAAAGCAACTTTAAACACACTGTGACAACCTGCAGCCTTATTACATCCAGTCCCTTGAGTCTATCAGGTTTCTTATGATAAGGGACACTTAAAGAATTGTTCAGCAGATCAGAACAGTATAGATTAAAAAAAGGATTTTTAGCAGATAGATGAAGGATAAATGTGATACTGGGCATATAATTTGGCCTTTCCTGCACATCATTTCATTAAAGCATTTGCTAATGCACAAGGAATAATAATCCTATGGTCACTTTTGTTTCACAGCTGGAAAACATCTGCCCCTGTGGAGGCAGATGGTGCAAGTGTGTGTAATGTCTGTCTTATTCCTGTGCAATTATGTCAAAGTCCCAACACTGGGAGCACAGACAAGTGATTAAGAAGAGTAAGCATCATGGGGAAGTTATTATCTCTAAAACTGGTGTTACAGCTCCATAAATTCATAACCTAAAATGTATCGGTTTTTGCAGTTGAAAGTGAAATTGCAGTACTCAACCTTATCCCAAGCTGGCTAAAGACTCTTTTGAAGCTTACCTTAAGAATATACTGAAACATTACTTGTGGATTATTTATTTATAGGAGCAGTAGTCATTTTTTCCTCTGAGTTGAGTACTCTACACGTCCAGATATATTTCCTTTCAGCAGAAATCTTCATTTTTACCAGAGCAACTGCTGGGTAATAGCAAAGGGCAATTTGGTAGCTTTTGACCAAGGTTAGTAGAACGAGTTGTAAGAAAGAGTTAATTTCCCCTATTTTCTTTCTTCTGCTTCAGCATTTAAGCCTTGTGGGGATGGATAGCTGACTTTTTTAAAATTTTGTTTTTCCTGTGAGTTCAGTTCCTGGAGGTGACAGCAAGAGGTGGTATTCATGTTGCCTGTGATGCTCACTGGAATGCCCACTTTCAAAACATGTTCTCTTTATGTTCCTCTGTTGGGATGAAACAGTGCTTTCTACATTGCATGTCCTGAGCATGAGATGAGTAAAGACTTGTCTGGTGGCAGCTCTCCAGTGATCTTGATGCAGTATCCATAATGCAAAAATCCCCAGAGAGGGCTAAGAGCAGAAACTCTTGACTCTATTGCCAGCCCAGGGATGATATCAGTGTCTTGGTGAGACTGCACTTTCTAGGCAGGGCTCCAAGGAATGCTTATATGTTTTATGAACCATCATTGTAATGTTTGGGAGGCTACCATACTATTTTGTATATTAGCACTACTTTGAGCAAAACTATGTCCTAGTGTTAACTGTAATCTAGTGTGGACATGCATTAATAGAGGCAAATAGGTGAAAAATGTGTGATTATCCCTTACTTGGCAGGTATGATTTCCATTATTTCAGCAAAATACTTTGTTTTCCCACTCAGTCTTCCAAAATAACACATCTTCCAGCTCCCAACAATAAGACAGAAAAACATCACTCTTTTCCTCCCCACCTTCTCTCGGAGTGTCCTAGTTTATAGCTTGCAGATATTATTAGGTTGTGCATTACTTGGATGTAGAAGGAATGACGCACTTTCTATTGAAAGAAAGACTTAGGGTGATTTCAGTGGTATGTTGAACTCTGATATAGATTTGGCAACTTATGAATGATTTCTGCTGTACAAATTGATTGCACTTAATGGTAGATTGTGTAATACTTTTTCTTGCAGTATTGATCAATTCTGGACTGCTGGGGCAGAAAGCTTGTTCTGACACACACATATTCATTACAACTTATATTAATTATCAGTTGGTTTTAATCCCTTCTTATTTTTTTACAAGGCGTCTTGTGGCAGAAAGTTTGTGTTTCACACAGCTTCAGTCACCCTTGCTGGTCTACAGGAATGTATTTGGCATAATGACTTTCTCTTAACAGTTATACTTAATCTAAGCAGAGAGCATCCTGCTCTGTGAGGCCATTTGAATATCTTTAAAGAGTTATTGAATTGTTTATTGATCCATTTCATTACTGCTTTTCTTTTGATGTGTTGTCATTTTATTCAAAATATAATGCCAGGATTTTAACTCTGTGCAGGAAGCCCTGCATATGTAAATAGTAGGGTATGTTTCTACTTTGAGTGAGACTGAGAATATGCTGGGTTGTCTGCTCTATATTGCTGCCACCAGAGTCTTATCCTTTATGTACCCCTCCCTTTATGCAAAGACGCTTTCCTGTTGTCCTCTGTAGAAAAGCAGAGTCTAAAGTTTTTTCTGTTAGGTTTTGTAACGTTGTCTTCTAGGCTGCTACTGGAAGCTTATAGACCAGTTCCCTGTGTATGAGAATATTTTTTCTCCTTTCCTTTAATCTTTTTTTTTCCCTCTTTTATGTTTGTTAAATTCATGAATTATGTGCTTGATGATTTTTCTTTAATTAATTTTATTTAATCTTTTTTTTTTTTTGGTAGCTTTTTGAGTGTCTAGAATAGACAGCATCTTGTGGCAGAGTTCTGTAGTTAGAATATTGATTGTGTGGAAAAGTGCTTCATTTTAATCCTGCCACCTGAATATTTATTTGTTGTGTGTGGCTTTTATTATTTAGTCATCTATTTATAGCAATGATGACTAACAATTCTTTATTTATCCTCTCTAAGTTATGCAGCATCTGAAATGTATTTGTCATGCTGCGTCATTTGCTTCTTTTTCCAATATCACAAGATGGATACCTATTCCTGGTATGGAAGTTATTCTCTATCTTTGGCCATTTTGGTTACCTTTGAGTATCTCTTCTATTTCTAGATTGGTTTAGATGAAATATCAGAACTACAGGTGGCATTTAACAGGAAAAGTGGAAATGTATGTTTTTGAGTAACAAAAGTAGTGTAAATCTTTGGAGGTTATTTTTTTTTTCTTCCTTTCATTTTTCTTGCAAATCCTCATTGTCTTAAAGAAATACAAGTAGTTTTTGACTCATCCTTTCTGTCTGATAGTCTGCTGGCTGGTCTTCTTCCCTTGGTGCGCTTGCATAGAAACAGCATTTTTTATTTTGGAAGTTGCCTGATAACTGATACGTTTTTGGAATATATCAACACACAAAGCATCAGATTGAGAAATAAGACTTCCTGCTGGTGTTAAGGCAGATTCAGAACTGTTTTGTTTAGGTATCCAGCTTCTTGAGATGAATGTGGTGTGACTACCTGCCAGGCAATCCTGCCTGTTTGCACTCAGCCAGCTTCTAGCCTACCTCCCCTTCCAGCAACAAAACCTGGCCACTGTTCTCCCTGTGCACGTTGCACGCAGCTCTGCAAGCTGCTGGCCAAATGTGTGTCATGGGTGTGCTGAGTAGCTGAATCACATAAATTAGCCCCTTCTAGTTATCAGTCCCTTCTGGATGAAGAGGCAAAGCCTTGTGCCATGAAGCTGTCAGGTGTGCGCATTGCTGATGTTCATTTGGTGTTACACAGGACAGATTTTTTTTTCTGTTAATTTTTTTTTTTTAAATAACCCTCCCCCCAAAAAATCCCTTTCTTTTTCCTCCTCCTACACCTTCCAATTGGTGGGCATGAGCTGAAAAATCACAGAGATAGAGGAAGGGAATGTAGCTCTTACAATGATATCTGTGCAATATTAAATCTTCTTTCTGTGCATGCAACGTAGTCTGTCCCTCAGTGCTTGCATACTCTTTTCTGCAAAACTACAGATATTTCAACAATGCCAGAAATATGCTGAAATCTTACCAATACAGAGCTGTAGGTATTTATTAATGAGATTTCTTTTTTATTCTACTGGCCCTGTCCTTTTGTTGGCTTACTTCAGTGTGTAGGTTGACTACTGCCCTTCTGTTTCCCATCTCATTGTAAACCCTGTTTCCCTGCCTTTTAAAAACCTCCTTTAAATGCAGGTGAATAAAAAACATCAGAGAAATCTCCTAGGAGGAAGAAAGATAGCAAATCCTTGGTATGGAGCTGCCAGTACAGTTCAGAAGTGGACAAAGGGGGGCTGCTTATCTGAGCATTAATAGTCCTCAGAATCCAGATATGCTTCTTGTCTTGTGAGCCCGAGCACCGAGCTTCGAGCACCGTTCTCCTTAGTTCTACTCCTTTCTAAGTATTTGGAGATCACATCAATTAATTAGTGCAGTGTAAGATTCTGATAGATTTGTGTTTCAGTTTGCAGGAAGATCAGGGATGTACAATGTCCACACTACAGTAAATGAGCAGTTAGCTATGGCTCCAGCTCTGTTTTGTTACTTGTCACATATGCTACATTTTAAGCATCCAGCGAAAAATGCTGCAAAGCTGACTGGTTTCCATTGAGATAAGTTTTCATCTCTTCTGCTGTTTACATACAGAAGACGAGGACTTTGCTGCAACACAAAGGCACTTTAGGCAGATTTCAAACAGCAGCAAAAAAAAAATTCTCTCTTTGGGGAAGAAAATGTATCGCGTAGGCTGCTTGTCATTTTGAAGTTAGAATGTGTTGGCTTTTTTTCCCCCAAGAGTGTCAGCTATTTCAATTTAAAATAACAATAATAATAAAAAAAAAACTATTAAAAAGTGGTTAAGTAGCCAGAAAGTCAATAATATATATAAGAACTGTATAAATGTTGACTTCTGTGCCCTTTTTCCTCAAAATACTCTGCAATACTGAAATAGTGTTTTTGCACAGACTGAAGACACATCCCCCTTCTTTTCAGAAGGTTTGAGAAAGTTTCTACTGCTTGGTGAAAGAACATGATTGCTATTTAAACATAATCATATCTGTATGTTCTGATTGCAATTTCTATAAAGTATCTTCCACAAAAGAAAATCCATTAAGAGAACAGGTATTGTGCTTCAGGAAATCTTCTCAAGAAATCGAAATGCAGAAAGCTACTGACTAGTTACTTAAGTCACGTTCTGTTTTGTTGGTCAAACGAGATTTAACACTCTTAATTTCCTATATTTCTTTTGGCAGCAGCATTTTTTTCCCACCTTCTGGAGGGAAGAACCATTTTCGGACACCAATTCTTTCCTCCATTCTCCCTGCTCCAGAAGATTTGTGCATTATTTACCCATATGATTAAACCAGAATGCTCCTTGCATCACATAGGGTATTTCAAATGAGACATATGTAGCTTATGGGATATGAAAGCAGAGATGTCCAAGTTGTAGCAGTGGGTTAGCGCAGTCTTCAGAGTCAACAGAAGTGTCAGCTGGGCTTTGTAGGGGAATCAGCTCACTGGGATCTGAGGGCACTGCTCCTGGCTGTGTCTCTGTTGTGTAATTCAGATGAATTGTAGAAGTCAGTAGCCTAAAGCAGCTGATGCCATGACCCCTGCACTATATGCAGTTCATGGTTTCTATTTTGGGCTAAATTTAATTTGATCCCCAGTCCCACCATCTTTGTGGTTCAAAGCTAAAGGACCACTTAGTAGTTCAGAACTGCCATGTCAGGAGAGCCTTGGCTCTCATACTTCAGCTTCCTCTCAAAGAAGGGTGGTTTGCAGATACCACAGCTGTACTGGATGTGGAAACATCATGGAATGCACATGGACAACTGGGGGAGTGCTTTAAAATTGTTATTGATCTGAGCTGGGGTGCTAATCAAGATACTGTATTTTTTAATTTTAATGATCTTTTACACAGGTCCTCCTGGCGATAGTGTTCAGCATGATAACAATCACTGTTAATGTGTCTTTGGCTAATCAAAACTGCTGCTGTCAGCTCCTGCACTTAGAGGTTTCACTACCTGAAATCTGCTGACTTAAACTCATTGTACATATTAAGAAAGAAAGGGGAGAAGGCTTTGGGGTAGCTTCCTCCCCTATCCAGTTGTCATGCCACAGTTCCATCTGAAACAAGGGATGCATGAAGCTTCTCAGTTTGCGTTTTGTTTCCCTGTGTTTTTTTTTTATCTTTGTTTAATTTGCTGACTGGCAGCTGGAAAATCACTTAATCAGCATATCTGGCCCAAATACTAGGCTTGACTTGGAAACACTGACAGTGTCTTGGCTCACTCACAACTGCAGCTAGTTTGAATTCCTGCTGTTCTTGTAGAGGTAGTGGTGATGGAAGAAGAAAATAATCATGTGAAGATCTATTTTGCTTCTTTCCCAGCTGTACCTCAGTAGCCAAAACCAAATTCCTGTTTCACTCCTCCTGCAACCTCACATCACTTTAATGATTCACTTACAGTGCACTTATGGTGATCTTTGAAGTCCTCTCCAACCCAAGCCATTCTGTGATTCTAAAAGACCTTCTAGGGGAAGAGGAGTAGCTCTCACTCCAGTTTGCAGACCTGTGTTTGAGTCTGAAGGAGGGGTATCATCAATCTGATGGTTCTCTTTGGCCAACACTGAAAGTATCTTCTCCCTCTCTGAACCCAGGCAAGCCACCTGAACCAATTACCATGGGAAGCCTTATCATGACAAGGTTAAAAATTAACTTACTGCCTTATTTTGTCCAGGTACTCCACCTCAGCCTTCTCCAAACTAAGTGAAGTGGGAATCAGACATCCCCCACCTCTTCCCTTCATTGGAAACCTGCTCTTTTTCCGTGAGGTAAGGAATGGTTTTATTTTTATGATGGGAAGAGTGACTAGGAGGTAGGAGGAATTGAAGGGGACTTTATGTTCAGTACTATCATCTCTGTAAGCATCTCCCTCTGGAGAGAACAAGGAAAATACAGCTTTTTGAGCAAATCTGTAGGAACAGTTGTATGCAAACAACAGTAATTTCAGGATAAAATAAACCTGAGGGGAAAGAAAATGCATAAGCTCCTGCAGTTAATTACTTGAGGTATTCCAAGAAGGTTCGTGCACTCAGTGAAACAAACTTAGTTATGTGAATCGTGCAGATTATGTTAACTAGCCCTAACTGGTTTGTTCTGAGTGACCTTTCTATTTGTTTGGATTTTTGCTGATGGTACACATTTATTTTAAAGCTTGTAATGTTTCTGGTTTCTAAGCAATAACTGGAATCAGAGATCACTAGATGTTATTGCTCCATGCCCTGGATATTGCCTTCCTGGACCAGGAGGAGAAGTATTGTAGATTCTGCCATCAGATTTAATTCACTTACTCTTCTTTCTCATCACCTCCTGTTAGTCTGTTCACGCTGATCTGTTTTGTTCCTTGCTCAGCTTCTGATTATCCACATACTGTCAGTAACAAGGAGCTGCCATTTCTCTGGTTGGACTCAAGCAAAAATGTTAAGTCATGGCTTGAAGCAGTGACTGAACATCTGGTGGGAAGGCAGGGCCAACCCAGGGAAGCTCAGGTGCATGAGATGTACCTGAGTGACCGGAAGGGGTGGAGCCAATATCCAGCCCTTCCCAGACCTCATTTAAGGGTTGGCAGTGGAAACAAGATATCTTGCTGGAGTGCTTTGTGTACCTTAGGTCTTCTGAAAGTAAACAGCTTCTTTTCTTTATTTTTGTGCTCATGGTTGTTGTATTTGTGCAAATCCTCACTTGTTCCAGCCTAGGACCTTGCTGCCCTGCTGTCATTGCTGCGCCTTCCAAACCATTACAGACTTACAGTAAAGCCTCCCAAGTGTGTCTGTTTTGTTCCAACAACTTTTCAGGAGATCTGGTCTAACTCCAGCTGCAGCCCAATTTCCTCTTTTAAATGCGCAGTCATCAATATCTATGCTGAGATTTCAATTATTAATGAGAATGTAGTGCCACTTACCTTGGTTTTCATGGTGATTGTTCTGTCGATATCTGACTCGTTATTAGGTAAAACCCACTTAAATGCCCGTTTTACACGTACATCTGATTTCATTTAGAAAATAGCATAAAAAATGGACTTATTTCCTCTTCATTCATTTGAATGGAATTGACAGGATGACTCTAAGATGCTGAGGATGCCAACTGTATAGAATACAGACCAGTTCACCCTCATTGTTCTGGTTTAAAATCAACTAGATGGGATGTAGTGACTCATTCTTTGGTGGCAAAATCCTGTTTATATTAGTCACCTGCTAACATTTGCTGTAGGAAAAAACTGCCGAAGTTATTTTGATAAGATATAGATAGACTTACTCTGTTACCACTGCGTGAGCTGAAGCTTTCTACAAACTATTATCTATATCTGTTAGGCAATTTTTGTTACCCGTGTTGCGTTCATTAAAATTGCTTAAAATAGGCTAACAAAAGCATGATTTTACTAAGTTACAAGTAAAAACAATGATTAAAAGTAGCCATGAAATCATGTCTCAAAGTACCAAGGAGTAAGAATGCTCAAAAACCCTGCCTGGAAGTTGAGTGATGGTGCGAGAACCCCAGCCCCACTGGACTGTGTGTCCAGCTCTACAATGTTTCACCACCTCTCCTGTCTATGGTTTTATAGCCAGTTGAAATAGGCAGGGATGAATCTAGCCTCTTTGTAATCTTCCTTCTCTTAAGTTTTGCCCTATCTTCTGGATCTGCTGTGGCTACTTGTTTAGCAGTAGAACACCAAGCAACGTATTGTTAAGAGGAAGGCTGCTATTATTCTGCTGGCTATCCTCCACCAGGGCATTTTTATAAAACATGTCTTTTCACTGTAGGCGGTAGAGGACAGCTTCTGCTTTGCTTTGCTGGGGTAATTGCTGCATCCCTCCTTCCTCAGGGCTGGGACAGGTTTTAGAGACTTAGCTGCCAATGGGACAGTGGTGCAAGAGCAGCAGTTTGCTGTAACATTAAGAAGTTTTTTCACTTGCTTGTTCACACAGTCATGTCCTTTAACCAAACTGGCTTTTTAAAGGGTTTCTTTTAACAGGCCAGCTTCTTCTCTTGCTGTGCCATATCACCAACTTTACGCATGGAAGAATGCAAGCCACAATCCTACTAAAAGAAGCTTTCAGCCCATGATCTGTTTGTATCAGAGGCATGCATGAATGGTGGCGAAGAGTAATGAATTCTCATGCAGATTCCTATACAGCACATATGTGAAATCTGTGCATTTCTAGTTGAATTTGATCTACAAATCAACACATGTTGAAAACCTCTGTATGAGAATGAAACTTAGAAATCAAAGCTTTTCAACAAATATAGCCTTTCAGTTCAAAGAATGTGCTCATCTTAACGTTTTGAACTTTCCTCCTAGCATATAATTGCTAGAAATTTAAGGATAAATGGAGGAACAAGGTGAGTCCCTCTAATGCAACCAAGTAAATCTCAGACCTGGGGATTTAAGAAAAAAAAAAATCAAAAGCTTCTGACCAAATTGTAGGACTAAGTGCTTTTTTTTTTTAATCTCGGAATGGCATAAATTCAAGAATTTTCTTGCTTATTCCCTTGCTTACATGGGTGTGAATCGATTTTAAAGATGCTAGTGAACACTCTCATTTTATTCTACCATATATGTTAACAGAACATCAGGACTTACGGTCATCTTTGCTATCATTATTATTCCGTAAGTGTGCCTGAAAATGAAGGAATGCTGCAAGCAGGATTTGACCAGTCGAACTGGATTGAGGTTTTTAATAAACTTTGAAATGTAATTTAAATGAGAAAATATCTTCTCTATGAGATTTTTTTGAAAGACTTATTTTTCTTTAGGAAAATATATTGCCTGAGAAATGCCTGAAACAAGAGTTGCTGTAATGTAGTGTCTCTGAGAAAGGAAGAGGAAGTGCTGAACGTTAAGGGGATAAGGGAAAGGTAACAAGAAAGGCCTGTCTCTGTCACAGAGAAGTAGATTTTTAACAGTTGATCTAGGGAAAACAATATATTTTTACTGTATGTTGCCCCTTTTCTTTCAAGTACAACAGAGTGAGATAATTGCACACTGAAAACTAAAACATATCCCTGTTAATCAACTTATCTAAAAAAATGAGAAGATAGGAAATTATTACAGTTCTGCAGCTGGGAAATTATCTCAGACTAAGGCATTAGATTAAAAATTTTTCCATTGCATGAGAACAATTTGTGGTGGATATGTCTGATGTAATAGTAAATATGATTAGACTGTTCAAAAAAGCAGCGGGTTCAATTTTCCCAGTAACTCTGCAGTCTTGCAGCAGACAGACCAGTGTTTTGCTAGGAGCTGCTGACCCCCCCTCTTTCTCCATGTACTGCATTTTTCCTACTGATCTGAAAGACTGCGTTTTGTGGAGAAGGTAAAAAAAAAACACACAGGAGACACAAAGGTATGCACAGCATAGGCTTTGAGGCTTATACCAGTGCATAAGTGAGAAGGGCAGGTTGCAGAAATGCTAAGTGGAACAGTCTTATTAATTTGTAGGGTAAGTATTTTGCCATGCAACAAATGCACTGAAAACGGTGCACACGTGTGCTGTGTTACCCTTCCTCCTGAAGAAACACAGCCAACATTGGACCTGTTGCTATGGCTCTACTGTGTCTTTCTCCCCATTTATCATCTCTTAGAAGGCAGCTGTGCTGTTAAGTGTTGCTGGTGCTGACATTTGAGCGGCTTCAGGCTTGGCATGTACCTGCGCTCTGCCCAGCTTCAGAGCAGTGCCCTGCTGTAGCCAGGAGCTTTCTGCTCTGCTTTTTTGGGGTGCACCTTGGCTTCCTCATTTGGGTTCTTGGTAGGTACATATGTGGCTGTGCCCCGCATGTGGCTGAGTGGTATGTATTGAATCCCTGTGTTGGCATGAACACATGTTGCTCTCCTCCTATTGCTCCTAGCAAGCTCCAGTGACGCTTTGGACTGGCTGCTTGTGTCCCTGCCTTGCATTTCAATGAAGACCATCTCTCTCTTTAGCCCCTCTCTGCTTGGACAGGATACTCTTTGTTTACTGTGTTTATTTCTGTCTGGCCTACTTGTGGATCCTAGGCTACCCTGACATGGCCCACTTCTGCTGAATGTGAGTGGGGGCTGTGCGGTGCTTTGTTGTGCTTTCAGTTTAGGATCTGCTTGGGCCATGTTTTATGGCTGGAGGGTGGGAGTGGAGAAGGGGAGGAAACACGGGGAGAAAGCAGAGAGCGAACATCACCTTTTTCCTCAGGCTGCCAAAGTATCCTTTGACTGGGAAGTAAAGAAAAATAAAAGGCCGGCTCCTTGCAGGAATGAAATGAACCTTATGCCTAATTTTCAGCCTAGAAAGCAGTGTGTCAGTGCTTGGAGAGAGACTGCATCATTTACTCTTCTGGAATTTAATGACACAGCATACATACCCAAGCAAGGTTGGAGAGAGCCAAATGGTGAGGGGGAAAAGACAAGAGGGAGGAAGAGGAGCTCTCACACTGTGAACCTGGATTTAATTATAATAATGTGGCTTACACCAACAGTGAAAGCTTACATATGGCTTTGTGCTGCTTTGCACGCATAAACAGGAGAGGAACAGGGTAAGGAAGTGTGTTCCTTGCCACTTGGTAACTATCTACATGGAACCAGAAAGGGTGACTGTGGCATCAGTGACCAGCCTGGTGTATATCCTCTGCCTGTACATGTGCACTGAGGGTTTTGATCATCTACACCTCATGGGTACTTTGAGTCTTCTTCGTGTCCTAGTGAGACTCCACTTGACTGGGAGGTCTGTTCGTGTGTTCATGTCAAAAGAAATGCACCACATGGTGCAGATCTGAACCTAGCCACATTACGGTCTGCAGCATGACAGAAATCTTGGGATTATATGTGTTTTTATGTGTATATTCATGTGTTCATAAACCATTTGTATCATCTCTCTCCACTTCAAATGCATATATTTTCCTAGTTTGAACTGATAATCTTTGCCACCTTCTTTGATCAGACATTAGATTGGATTACTTGTCAGAGTCAGAATAGTACCTGGTTGTGGGAACCTAATGCAGGAGGCTGAGACATGGCAGTTATCTGACTAAATGCCACTGGCACCCTTCAGCAAGAACACAACCTCTGGTTTCTCAGACTGGTGTTAGACAAAGTTGTTGAGGGGCTCATAGCAGCAGCTTACTGGCCTTGTGGGGCCTCAGCAGGGAGAGCCTCTGGGGAAGCAGTGCGTAGTCCTCAGACAGCCTTCTGTACAGACATGATATCCTTGATGTTTCAGCTCTTGATGTATCTGATAAGTATGTTCGTGAAGTACCCCTGATATGACGTCAATAGATTCTCTGTAAATAACCTCTTTGGAAGCTAGAGACAGTATTATGAGGCACAAAGCAACTGGCAGGTCTTATGTGACGGAAAAAAGGTGAATCATTGCTGCTTTGCTGGTAGGTAATGGTGACCCAAGGGTACTGGTCATGAAGGATGCTTTTGCTTTTCTGAAATATTTTTCCTTTGAAAGGAGAAAAGAATGAACTTTGGCTTTTGTAGTCCAAGGAACAGTTTATTGTTGTGTACCTTGTGCCTGCCCTACTGCTGTTCCTTTTGCAGTGCTGCATACAGCTGGGTGAATGTTTTCTGTACAAGCAGTAGAGTAGCTGTCTTTCAAAGGAGAGGAAGATTTCATTGATGAGCAACATCATGTCTTTGGTATTCTCTTAGCTGTGCTTTGGCAGTTCCATTTGGCATACTTTGTGCTTGAGGTGAGGAGGGAATGGCTTTGGCAATTGCTACCTAAATGCAAAGGGCTTTCACAACTGTGTGGAAGAGGGATTGCGTTTTCAATGGCATCATGACAAACTGAGGGCAGAGATTGTTTTTCAGTCATGTTCCTAGCTTTCTCTAGAGTCCCAGAGTGTTTCTTATTTTCTGGATAAGCAAAGCTGCTTCTTTTGTTTCACCTTGTGCTTCTTTTTACCCCCCTGCAATATGACTGGCATGGATGGTATTCTGGTACTTATGTTTTGCTTTGTCATCTGATTATGGTGAAACACTGTGATCAATGCCTAAGCGACTTATCTGGGGATATTCTCTGGTAGATTGTGAGAGACTGGTATTACTGTTGCTTTTAAAAGACTGGACAGTTTGAAGGCTGGAAGAGATTGAAATGATCTGACAGAAGATAAAGAGCAAATAGAATTATGAATCATTGCCAGGCCTAAGCTCTGATCTGTAACTGAAGATATCTGAATAAGGTTCATTCACAAGATCATTATGATTTTTTGTGATTTCATGCAATTCATGGTAGAAATCCATTGCTCCTTAGTTGATTGATTTTTTTTTTTTTTTGTGGCAGCAGAGAAATGGCTTCCCAATATCCATTTGAGTAGAGGCCTACATCATTTAAATGACGTGTGGCTGTTGGGAGTGATGTAGGGGAAGTTTGCCATGCATTGTGCTTCTTGGCGACTGTATCTGCATGTTCATCATAGAAAATTCCAGAGTATTATCAGTAGCCTACTTTTTAAGCAATGCATACTACTGAATTAAAGCTAGCTCTGGCATGCAGTGTAGCAAAAGTGTTCATGAAATAGTTTTGCTATACAATAGTTAAAAGAATTAGGATAATGTGGGATTTCAGTGGTAGCAGCATACTGATAGACCCAGTATAACTGGAATTTGCCTTGAACTCCCAAATTCCTGTGATCCGTGTGAATTATGCTGTTCAGCTTGAAAAGCAGCTCAGTGGTGATATGACTGAACAAGCTGTTGTAGTGAACTTCATGGGCTTCTGTATGTGGTCTTAAAGTGGAAACATTCCTTAGGCCTCACTGTCTTCTGTTGAGTTTGGGCTATATTCACGTCAGTGCAGCAGTGGCTTGAAGAGAGTAGGATTGAAGTAAATGCAAAATCTATTACTCCTTGAAATAAAAGCAGAAAGCAGTAGACTAAGTAATGCAGTGAATTAGAGCAATCTGCTGTTTTGTTACCTGTAAATCTGGAGTTTGGTGGCATCCTATGCTGCTCAGCTTCTTATCCTGATGCATAGAAATCTGTATCCAGAAAAAGAAGTACTGTGTCAGCAGCATCAGTACTTATTATAATAGTGGCCAGGTATTAGCTATAATGCTAAAATTATAGCCAGCTCAGATTGGTTGTTGAGAACAGTCGTTATCCACGAGCCAACCAATTTAGCTGAGTCTTAACTTCATGAGCAGCATCTAAATGCATTAGCCATATGCTCCTCAGCATATGGGTAAATATATGACAATTTATTTTCATTAGGACTTTCTTACAAGTGCTGCTAACCCAAGCTCCACTAGAAATGTTTACAGCATGACAAGTCTCTTCACATAAGAAGCTGGCTTTCTGTACATCAAGTCATCCTGAAAAGGTAGCAAACAAATACTTCCTCCACTCTTTCTTTGAAGTAGAAAGGTACAGCTTCTGTAAGTCTGATCTACAGTAACCAGCTGGGCTTGGTTTTGTATTGAAGTGAGTAATACAAGGCTTTGGAGAGCTGTCTGTTCTAACGTACCACTAAATCCCTAGTTTTAATTGTGTGCTGCCTTCTAGCTGCCAACAATGAAGTTTGGGTGATACTCTCTCCTTGTGGCTTTATCTGGATGTAGAGTGTATGACCTACTGCGTTCCTTACTCTTTCTCCCTTCCTCAAGAAGGTAGTGGATGAAATGTAACTTTTGTATGGAGGAACTGAATGGGAAATTACGTCTTGCTCTTGGCTTAAATGGTCAAATGGATGCAGTGTAGGGAGAGCACTGTAGGTTTGGGTGCTGGGACAGAGCTGTGAGTGCTGAAGTAGCAGCATATGTGGTACTGGTGTAAAGCAGCTGTTGCTGTTGTGAGAAATAGGTGATTGCTGGTGTTTGTTGCCTTGTTTTTTTTTTTGTTGTTGCTTTTATTTGTTTGTTTTTTGGACAAATGTCTGGGTCAAAATGCATAACCACAAAAGCTGCCTAGGTAGATACGGAAGTGTAAGAAAGAGCCAAATTGTCTGAAGGATATGAAGATCAAATGCAATCTAACTCGCCATATATTCAGAGGCCTCAACAAGTGCCTAAGCTTCGACAGAAACATGAAACCAGAATTAACCAGAGTTAGTCAAATCAGGCTTGAGAGAGGAAAGGATTGTCTGCAGTCAAAATAAACCTCTGTGCTTTAAAACCAGGTATTTCAAATAGCTGTTGGATTTTCCTTCTGTTTTCACTGTGCAGCAGATTGACAGATACAGTCATGGGTTGTCCCCTGTAATTTTCGCATTGCATTTTATTCCTCTGCTATTATCATTCTGTTTCAAAATTCTTAAATAGTCTGTGACTTTTAGGCAAAACATTTGTTGCCAAGTTGTACTTACTGGGGCATTTCTAAATATTCAGGTAGGAAAAAAAGAATAAGCTTCTTACTAAAGATTCTTGCAGTGGTGAAATGGAACTGTGAATTATGAGCAAGGCAAAAAAATGGAAACCTATGTATATGTTCTAAAAGATCCCAAATTTATATTTTCTTAATAAACTTGAGGGAAAAGCAAACCAAAGCATTAGTCTTTACTGTTTTTTTGTGACCTTCCATAGATTTTTTTTTTTTTGTGCAAGGTAACTAATGAACTTTTTCACTTATGGCATAATGCAAAGCTGTTAACTTTTCATAGGTAGCATGATGCTAGAGGCAATTCAACTAGCATTAGTAAATGCTGAACTGCAGGAACCATAGGAAATCACACGTAATGGTGATTTAAGGGATTCAAGTATTCACTTGGAAGCTGACTGGGACTTCAAACACCACAATTATGTTCCAGTCATGGAAAGTGAAAAGAGCAGGTGTTGGGGTGAAGCTGATAAAAAGGGGATGTGGAACCCCTATGTCTCCATTTTTTTTAATGTTTATTTGCATCTATGTCTGTATGTCAAAACAGCGGATGATAAAACCTGGATAAGATAAAACACCTCATCACTCTACAGGGTAGTCTAAGAAATAAGTACATAGAGATATGAACAAGAAATCAGTGATTGATATATGATTATTTTGCAAGGATTACAGCTGGCAAAGGGATGAAAATAACTGTTTTGATCAATTAGTACACCAGAACATATAATATTCTGTGAAAACCAAGTGGCAAGGCAGCCAGGGAAAGGTGGCATTTGAATTATCCTTTGAGCTCCAAATATGGAGGCAGTCATGGACAGGAGCATCTTGCGGCCAAACTATGGTGGAAAGGGCTCTTTACTACATGCAAGAGAAGAATTGAGATGTTTTTTTAAGGGAAAAAAGCTGCGGTTGGTGACCTTATACTAGGGGTCTCTATTTTAATAAAGAGTTTCTTATAGTTCATGACAGATGGAATTAGGGATCATGCAAGTATCTTGTAGTTATATTTGTGTTTATATTTTTCACTACCTTTCCTCCCCCCACCCCCTCCCCAATGCCCCTGGGAACCATCTGAGAGACCTCATAAATGTGAGATTTCATTTTCTAATGCTATTTCATTTCCTGGATGGAAGACCTGCCACGAGAAGACCAGACCTCAAATTATAATAGCCCTATAAATAACTCCCTAAGGTGAAAGGGAAAAAGAGAGCCTTTGAAAGACAACTGCAAATATAAACATGAAGGTGTTTGGGTTCTTGTAGAACCAGACTAAGTGGCTCTAATTAGGACATCATTTATTTAGTGTAAAGTTAGTGGGTTTTGAGGGGTTTCTGTGTTGTTTATCTCTGTGCTCTGTTTCCTTAAACTTAGATCTCAAAAGTCCTCTGAGGTACTTTGCTGGAGTTTAATTTTCTACGGTGTTTAGGTGTCTTTTGTCTTATCTTTAAATCCTGCCAGAAAATGTGGTTTCTAGGAAAAATTGAAAATGATCAGAGAAACTGATTAAAACAACAGCAAATTGAGTTAAATATAGTCTGAAAATGCAACATTCTTCTTTCTGGATGAAATTGTTTTATTTCAGGAGACCCAGACCCAGACTGTCTGCCTGCTTTCCACTGGAAATCTGTGCGGAATTGGCACATTGACTAGAATAAAAACATTCCCGAGGAATCGGCATGTTCTGTCAAAACATTTGAACAGCTCCCATCTCCCTGAGCACAGCACTGTTATGGAGCCTGCAAAGGGAGCTCTGAGACTGCGACGTGGCTTTGCTGACATTGCTTCCAGCCTCCCAGCTTGGATCCACCTTTTTGCATAGTTAGAGGCAAAGCTCTGTGGATTAAGCTGAATTTATCTGTGATGGGAGCAGGGAGGGCAGTCAGTGAGGGCCTTTCGCCTTTTGGTGTGGAAGGGCTGAAGATGTGTGTGGTCTTTGTCTTCTCCCTGTTTCTGCAAAGCAGAGTGTGTGAGGAGAGGTATGAAAGATGAGGCTGTGGGACCCCAGTAGCATCCACCAGCAGCCAGTGGGTCAGCCTACTGGCCAAAGACAGCTGGACTGGCAGAGCTGAGCTCCAGGAGTTCTGCTGCCCAGGGACAGGATTTCCCTGTGATGGATACCTCTGTGCAGTGCTTCTTGCTGCTGCATGTCTCTCAGTTGTTTGTGAATTCAGCATCCTCCAGCAACAAAATTTGTTCTTTGCCTTGTGGAGTAATATTAAGTCTTCTCATGGATACCTCTGTGGCTTGGTTCATAAAAAAAAAAAAAAAGCAATCTTTGTTTAGAAGATGATATATGGCAATTACAGAGTATATCTAAGCAAAGTGCGACTAGCACCAGTCTTTTCAGTGGGATTCTGATTACTTTTCTAGGTAGCATCTTACTCCTGCAGCACTGAGATGAAGGGAGTCATGGGATCTACTTGATCTGAATAAGTGTTAAAGTGAGGGCTGCAGCCACTTTACTGGAGGTGCTGTCTATCTGCTATTGAGACTAGTTGCTTGGGAGTGTAATTGTGTCATTCTTGTTACCAAAATTGATATCCCCTGACTGACCACAGCTAAATCAGTTTTTCTTTTTGCAGAATTTCTGGGTAGTTGCATGGTGATGCATTGTGGTGGACAGCATGTAGTCAGTGGTCTGAAACAAATGAAGTTTTTCTTTATATTGGAAACAATGATGCGTATCAAGCAGTGCTTTACTGTGCCGATAAACTAGCAGATGGTGTCCTTTTTAAGGCTGCACATGTGACAATACCCTGTTTGAATGAGTATCATACCTACTTTTCTAACCTCTTTCTGGCAGAAGAATTCTTCATGAAGTAGCATAAAAGTTAAACAAGATGGAAAGGCACATATGTGCCTATCTTGTCCACTGTGACACATGCCCACGTGCCGTGGTTTGACCTAAACAGGTGGCTCAGCAGCACACAGCCACTCGCCCACTCTTCCCAGGTGGGACTGGGAGAGAATTGGAAAGGTACAAGTGTGAGAACTCGTGGGTTGAGATAAAGATGATTTACTAAGGTAAAGTAAAAGCGTAATTCACTAGCAAAGCAAAACAAGACAACAGTTCAGAGCCATTCTGATAAAAGTGGAATAATTCAGAAACATGATGGAAGGACCTGGATGTGCAGACCAGGGAGGATAAGAGTGGCTTATAAACATTTTGTGGCTCTTTTTGGATTAGTGACAGCACAGCAGTCTTATAGAGGGTGGGATGTGAATGTGAATTCCTAACTCTTACTTATCCCTTGGGCCAGAAGGACCAGATGTGTTGCACAGGCAACAAATTTAATCCGTGACGAGTCAGACCAAAAGTTAAGTTACTGAGCCCCAGCCCACATCAAGTAGAAAGACAAGACCACCCAATCTGATGCCTTTAGAGGAGAAGGTGGAATTACTGTAGTGAATAATCTCTTGTAATATGCAAGTAGTTCTATACACTGTGGTTGGTGGCAAGGCTGCTAAATCCCCACTGTAGAACCTAGAACTGTAACTCTGTGATTCCCAGAATCACTGGATGTTGTTACTTTCATGTGCTGCTATAACTCCTTATATTTAGTCCTAAATCCAACCTAAGGTCTAGTATGCTGCACTTATAAATTCTGACCTGATGCTGATGAAATACAGTAATCTCTGGAATTGAATGATGGGAAGGTAGCTTAGAATAGCTCAAGTCATATGGGAGGAGAAAACCCTTCTTTGGGTGATTGTGGAAAGGGTATGTTATTAAAAGGCTTTGAGACTTTGCTGAATGGTGAGTCCATCAATTCCCATGAGAGGTAACAAACTGGAATGTCACTGTCAAAAGCCTTTTGACGTAATGTACTAAGTGTCTTGCAAAGATCTGATTGAGACTCAGATTCTTGCAGGCTCACCACTGTGCCACACCAGAGCAGTTGCTTAATTTGCAAACATCTCAGCATCTGCAGTGACAAACCTGGAAGGGATATTTCTGTGGTTTTATGGGTGAAGAAATTGAGGTCTCTGACTACAACAGTTTTGCTTCACCACCTTTCAAGAGCAGTAGTGAGGTATCTAATGTCTTCATTGGATGTGGAACTGCTACTGTTTGGCTCCTCCAAGACTGCACAGAAAGAGGCTGTGGCAGTGCTGTAAAATGCATTTAATCATAGGATTGCTCAGGTTGGAAAAGACCTTCAAGATCATCGTGTCCAACCTCAACCTAACCGTACTACCCTAACTCTAACAACCCACCGCTAAATCATGTCCCTGAACACCACATCCAGTTTTTAAACACATTCAGGGATGGTGACTCAACCACCTCCCTGGGGAGGTGCTTAACAACCTTTTCTGTAAAGAAGTTTTTCCTTGTATCCCACTTAAACCTCCCCTGGTGTAATTTAAGGTCATCTCCCCTTGTCCTGTCACCAGTGAGAAGAGATGAACCCCGCTCTCTCTGCAATCACCTTTCAGGTATTTGAAGAGACCAATAAGATCTCCCCTCAGCCTACTCTTCCCCAGACTAATCAGCCCCAGTTCCTTCAGTTGCTCCTCATAGGGCCTTCACAAGCACTGTTGCCCTTCTTTGGACTTGCTCCAGCACCTCAATATCCTTTTTGTATTGAGATGCCCAAAACTGAACACAATGCTCGTGGGGCCTCACCAGTGCCAAGTACAGGGCAGGATTACTTCCCTAGTCCTGCTCACCACACCATTCCTGATAGGGGTCAGAATGCCAGTGGCTTTGTTGGCCACCTGAGCACACTGCTGGCTCATATTCAGCTGACTGTCCACCAGCACACCAAGGTCCATTTCCATTAGGCAGCTTTCCAGGCACTCCTCCCCAAGCCTGTAGGGTTGCCTGTGGTAGTTGTGACCAAAATTCAGGACCCAACACTTGGCCCTATTGAAACTCATGCGCTTGGCCCATCGATCCAGTCTATCCAGGTCCCTCTGTAGTGCCTTTGTATCCTCCAGCAGGTCAACACTCCCTCCCAACTTGGTTTCATATGGACTTTTGCTCAGCACTTCAGTCACTGCTGCTTCCCTGGAGTCTCTTGTGGCTGCAGTTCATATTACAAGGTGGAGGATAATGGCTCAAAAAATCCCTGGGATTAAAAATCATCTTAAGTTTAAGGTTCAAACACAACTTGCTTTTCTACTACTTCTGTAGTCAGTCTGGCTGTTTTTGTTTGGCTTTGAAAAAATGTGAAGAAGTGTTAAATTCATGTTTGAAATATTGCCTCTCTTCTGAGAAATTGGTATTCGTTTTCTCATTTTCAACAAGGAAAACTCACTTTTGAAGCAGAGATTTTGGCATTAATGTCTTGATAGAATAATAGGCATGAGATGGATTGCAATCTATTGCCTCAAGACTTTGCCAATCATAAACTGAAATCAGTTAATGCATTAAATCTTGCTGTATTGTGAAACGTGCTAGTAGTATTAAAAAAATCAATCCAGAAAATATATTGATTATATTATCTCCATAGCAACAAACAATAATGGGATAATGTTAGCTTAATAATTGTGCTTTGTGAAAACCTTTCAGAATAATTACCGTATTGTGGTCTTTTCACAATGTGCAGTGTAATAACGTTTCTTCCTTGACTGCAGCCGCCATCAGCACTGCGTCAAGAGATGCTGTTTATGTGTGCATACATATGTATCCACGGGTAATTTTGCTCCGGGTGAAACAATTTAGCAGACTATTTTGAGACTCGTTTTTAAATGGTCAAGACCGCAAATTGGCAATTGTTTTCCATGTGGTTTGTTTTTCCCCACGTCCTCTGACAACTGGCTACTGTGAAAAGAGGCTGTTAACATTCTTTCCTGCCTCTATCTTTGCACCCCACAAAGGTTTTGGCAGGAAGGGAATGTCCAGCTAGAAGGTTAAGGATCTGGGGAAGAGAGGAACCCTGCCCTGAAGCCGATGCTTCAAAGCTGTTGCTTTAATTGAATTTAATCACTCATCCTCTCAAAATAACCTGTTCCACAGGAGCGGAGATAGCTGTCTGTGTTTTGAAAGATATGATTTTCTTTGGCATCCTGCATTGTCATTTAATTAACCTGAGGCTGTTCTGAATAAACATACAGAAATTCTAATATGTATGTGTGTCTGTGTGTATGATGCTTTTAGCTTGAAATTTTAGCAGGAGAGTGAGGGACAGATATGTATGCTCTTCGTGGGGGTCTTGCTTTTATTTCTGCTTTCAGATTGACCCTGTGTTTTTGCTCTTGAACTAAAAAAAGGTGTTGACCCTCCTCTTCAAGGGAGAGACCAAGTATTTAGAGTGGTCAGGGAAAAGAAAAAAGAAAGTATATATTTAAGAAGAGGAAAAGAAACAGCAGTATTATCCCTGAAGTTTAAGCAGCCCTCCTGGAGCTGTTCAGCCCTCCTGGAAGCCTGTGCAGGAACCTTACAGTGAATCTGGGACTCATCCACATTCTGGTCATGGTGTGGTAAGATGCCCCTTTACTTCCTAGGGCACGAGTGGATGACATTCTCCAGTACTGACTGTTCCAGCTCTTTTCCTGGACAGAAAATATGGAACAAAAACTGATGATAGCTTAAAATTTTCAGCGCTGTTTCTTACCATTTCAATTCTTATTATTTCAGTTCTTACTTTTTGATGAATTTGTTTTTCAACTTGCCATTAATTTGGATTTTTACCATTTCCTAGATAGGACTCCCCTTTTCTTTCAGGATCTCTTAGAAAAGGCCCCTACCTTGGCACTGCTATGAGCAATATAGCTCCACAGTGGAACCAGGAACGTCCATTTTCTTTCAGCAACATTATGGTGGTGATTTGATACTGTAAAAGTAAAAAATGCAGTACAGTACAGGAGCAGACAGTTTTCAATTTGTGCTGATGCCTTCATAAGGAGTTTGATTTTTCTGCTGTCCCCTACTGTTGCTTTCATTTACAGTCCCTCCAGGCTGTTGAATTACAGGAGGGTGTAATGGAAGAGTTGTCTTCTGTCCCAGGCAGTGGTTCCTTTCTCCCAGTGGCCCAATCCCCTAGGAGTGCAGCAAATTCACAGGGAAAGGGAAAGGCAGTGGTTGCTCTCAACTTTGTGCTTTGTGCTGAAGTGGCTACTCCTACATAGCAGTTGTACTGAACGAGGGGTGCCAAGACTCTCTCTCTTTTCTTTTATGTAGCCGTGAAATGGCAGCTGAATGTATCAGCTCTCTGGAAAATATCTGGTACTTGGAGATGTATAACATCATTCACTGTTTAAAAAAATCCAGATAGACAAGGCAGAGTTGAAGGAATAACTGTGCCTTTCCTGGCACCCTCTGTGCGTCCTCTGGGTGCTGGTTGGTGGTCTTGCTGCTCATGAGAGCTGTCCCAAACTCTCATTCCACTGCAGCCTCCTGTTTAGTTTCCTTGTGCTGTCCCGCTTTCTGCTGTTCTCCCTGATCTACCCAGCCTGTGCTGGGCTTGGCACTGAGTGTTTCAGTCTGGCTTGTTCCGGGGAGGCCTGATGTGGCTTTTCAGTGTGTCTATTCTCTGTGCTTGGATCCTACCAGATACTGTCTGGGTGGCTTGGGTCTTAAACAGTGCCTGGCTTCCAGAGAAGCATGGACAGTAACGTACTTTACGAAAACATGGAGGTTTTGTTGGAATAATTATTTTAAGGTAGACAAAGAATCAGCTGCATGGTTTGATGTGACTGCTGGGGTTGTAGCTCATCTTATTCCAAGAGGAATAAGACTATTCTGCCCTGTTAAGGATCTTACACCATGGTTTTGACCATTTTGGTTTGGGGTAGGTCTGTCCTACCTGTTGGATTGTGAGTCTGGGACCAGGATGAAGCACATTAAGCATTTGTTCACATGGGTAGAGTGAGGGTTTCCAAATGTATGGGTTCACCTTGCAGCTTGTGTATGTGTGTCATGTGGATTTGTTTGCCCTTATTCTTGTGGCTTTTACAGAGGTGCCATGTGATAGTAATAGAAATGGGTCTGTCCATGCTGCAGATAGCAGCATGCTTTGTTCTGCATCAGAGGGCAGCACAATCTGTAGGGATATTTTTCTGCCCTCATATTTGAATGTGTGTGATCTTGTCCAACTATGTTAAAATACATAAGTAGTCCCACTATCTTCCAGTAATGCATTAAGTGAAGTGATTAAAGCCTGTCACCTGTAATGCACTTTCCAGCTCTCTCCCTTGGTGGAGTACTCTGCATGTGGTGCAGTGCTTTGAGTGGGTTCTGGTTTGTGTCCTTGTGTTGACACAATAAACGATCAAAATTTGGGAAATGAACACAGATGAAGTGTGATTATCTTTAGGTCTTTCTGATCTTTGTTTCATAGTTTCAGACTTGGTGGTCACAGATACTTAAGTGCCATTAATTTTTGTAATCAGTTCATAAACAGCAGTGCCTTACTAGCCCTATACAAGGGAAATATCTCTGAGGATGCTGAGATATCATCATGAGTAATGCTGCTTTGTAAAGCTGAGCATTTCCTTGAAATCCACTTGTCTATATAATGCTAATCATTGGGTGCTACTGAGTTAAGGCAATATGAGATAGCCCAGAGTCCTTATCAGAAAAGAGAGTTAAACACAATCACTCTAGTTCTGTAGATGAAGATATTAAATTTGTGTATGGACATGTAACTGTTCTGGTATGTATTTCAAAGTCTGTTTGCACTCTGTTGTGCCGAAGAGATGGTTACTGTCTCTTTATCATGAAAATTGACATTTTCATAACCTAAAGCAATCTGCTGTTGCTGGATCTGGGAAGAAGGATGGCACTTCTTAGAAGCAGGGACTCTCCTTGGAGGAAGGGAGAGTCCCTGCCTCCTTTCTTGGGATGTCAACTTTCATTTCTCCACGTGCCAATTTGTTGCTCCCTAAAACAGTACTGCATTGTCAGAGTACTCCCAAAATGTTTGTTTTCCTCAGATTTAGCTACTGTGTCTGCCTGTCTGTCCTACAAGAAATAGTTTTTACTTATTTAGATCATGCAATTGCTGCTTTGCTCCTCATAAGGCAGGCCAGCGAGGAAAAGTAATAAAACTCATTCACTGGCAGTGATGTGCTGAATGCTTACACTAACTCTTCTGAGAGACATTGAACACGCAGTAAAAGTACACATTGCAATGGTCTTCTATGGCACAATGAATTCTCTCCTATAGAGAGCACTGTAATTCTCTGTTTTCCTATTGTAATTTGAGGAAGTAGTAATATTAAGAAAAGCAACAAAGATGGTTAGTGGTCAAGTAGAATTATGTACAAGCAGAGACTGTGGGAGAGAACTGCATTCTGTTTGGAAAGATGACAACTTAGAAGAGATTCAGTGGAAACTATATAGTCAAGTAAAAATAAGATCCGTCACTGGTTTCTCTCTTTTTTTTTTCCCCAGTAACTTGACTTCTTATAAATATATATTTATCACAGGCTCAGAAACTGCAGTAAGTCTGTAAGACCTCATATGGAGCCTTTCATGAACATTCATTGCACAAATTGTATTTCTCTATGTGCATGTGTTCATAATAACATGTTTTGTTTTCCATAAAGGTTTGCAGTAGCCTGAATAGGTGTCTTCTGTGACATTTGCTATTAAATAAAGTAAGGACCTAGCAGGTTTATGTTATTTAGACAACAGTCTTAATAAAAATTGTAAGGTTGCAATTATAGCTCCACAGCAGACATAAACAAGGTCTAAGCTAATGGAAGGAAACTTCCAAATATATATATATATATATATATATATATATATATGTATTGCCAGTGTGATCAGCCTGTAGAATTCATCACTACAAGAATGAGGAGAATCAAATACAGCAGCTGGAATAATTTGGGGGCCTGGTTAATTTTATGACGAATCCCATGTGTAGCTCCGTATAAGAGTAATTGAATCTTAAGCTAACAGTTGGGTGAGGGAGAAACCTCCCCCTATTTAAAGCATTTTGGAATTAATCATATATGTGCTTCCCCTCCCTCCTCCCCCCCCCCCCCCCCCCCCTTGATTTTCTTTGAAGCCTCAGGCATGTGATATGTTTGTAAGCTCATAAACAGATCAAATGTGTTGATATTCCTATGTCACATACTATCTGTGTTTCAGTGGCAGAGAAGGAATGGTTCTGTAAGATACCAAGGAGGACTGAGAAACCTACAGCTCATCTCTGGCTCTGCCATTGGCTTCTCGTGTGACATTTGGCAAAGTGCTTAATCCTGTGTACTTCTAGTTCCCCACCTGTGACAGATGGGCACTTACCATCCCAGGGATGTTGTGGAAATGAAGTTTGTAAAGCGAAATGAGATTGAAAGTAGAAAGACAAAAGGAAAGCTAAAATCACATTGCAGCATTCCAAATTAATATCTGAGGCCATATCTACATGGGAATGCTTTGGAAAGCTAAGGGAAAAACAACTAAAAACATGAACATGCTGTGCATATGTGACATTTTCACTAGAGAAGCATCTTGTTTTTATTCCGGAAGCAGCTGTATGACACCTTAAGGAGCATAAGGCTGGAGCAGATGAGCTGGGTTATTGATCCTGCACTCCATTTTTCTGAGTATTCGCATCCAATCATGTCCTCTGTATCAAAACCTCTTTTGAGGTTTTTGCCTCTGCTTTTCTGTCTGGGAGGCTGCTCTAAAATCTTATTACTTTGATAGTCTGTAACTTTCATCTAATTCCTAGCAACACTTATCCATGGCCAGTTTATACTCATTTGATCTTTTAGTAATGTAGGCCTTTATATTAAATAGATATTTTCCCTCCCTGATGATTACTCCCTGTACATTTATAGACAGCAAGCATATCTGCTTCCTTTGGTCTGCTAAAATGAACCTTTGGTTTGCTAAAATGAACTCTCCTAATTACTACTTGTAAGACAGGCCTTCTGTTCCCTGAGGATCCTTGTAACCCTTCTCTCGACTTGTTCCATTTTTAATTCATTCCTTTTGAATGTGGCTCATCAGATTTGCATGCAGCATTCTAGAGAAAGCATATCCCAGATTAACTGAATTTGTAGTTTTCATCATCATTTGTTCATTCCTGTGGTTGATGCATCTGTCCAGGCTTTTTCTTCTCCATCATTTTCAAACAATCTCTTATGGCAGAAAATCATGGAGTTAACATAGTCCCTCTAGGGCATGAAGCCTTGTTTTGAAGTGAAAATTCATTCACTGCTGTTGTTCAGGTTCTTCAGGTCATCCGCTTCTTCTCAGATGACAGTCCAAGTCTTTTTGCTTGCTGAGGATGCCTTTCAACCAAGAGTCATGAGGATTCTTAGCTAATGTCTCTCAGCTTTATCATGTCAAAGTCGATCCTTAAAGCACTGAGCAGTTTGTCCCAAGAATGACCCTTGAGACACTTGTGAGTTTCCACTTTTCATGGATGCATTCTTTTGAGCACAGTCTGTGCTAATTTCTCTGAGTGCCACCAGGTAGAATGTAATACTGATGTGTCCATCCTCTGTAGTTACCTTACCTAGAAAATATGTAGTCTTCCCGAAGAGGGATAAACAAGTTATATCTCATTTCCCATTCCTTTCTCTGACAGAGTCTCCCTGTTAGGTACTGCACCTAGAGTGTCAGGTAGTTGCCAGTGGGCCAGAAGTGGTGCGCAAGAGGATTTTAACTGACTGCAGCTGTTCTGTGCAGCCATGCCATGGAGACATTGCTGGGGCTTACAATATAAATCCTAAAAACACGATGAAGTTCGTGATAAAATGTGAGAACTGTGTGTGTTCCATGGCAGTGAGAAACCTTGAATGCTTTTGAGGTCAGGTTTGCTTGGCTTCCTCTCCCTTCTACCATATCTTCGGTTACCGTCCTATTTGAATCAACCATTAATCTAGTTAATGGGAAAAGACAACAAATACCAAAGGGTGGTGTGCATTTCTCAATCCCTTCTTGGAAACCTGATTATTTTAAACTATAAATGTCTCATGCAAGGGCCAAAAAGGGTCCAAAACATAACTTGCTTTTGAAATGCAGGCACATTCAAGCAGAGGAGTATGAGATGAGACCTGGGTCTTCTGCTTGGGACTTATACGGGAGATGATAGCGGGGGGTGAAGGGGTAGTGCCCTGCCAAAACTGACCTGGTGGCTACAAGCTGGCTGTTGTGTGCACACTTGGGGCTGGTGAATTGGCATGACTGAAGCATACCGAGCCATGTGGTCCTTTGGGTGAGGTGACTCAATCCCAAGAGCTTTTGGCCACTCTGGCCAAGGAGCTTGAACAGGGTTTCCAGCTGTGTTATGACAGCTGCTGACAGGAGATGGCAAGAGGGTAGTACAGCACACAAACAGGAGCCTGCCAGCATAAGTTTTCTTCACGACCTGAAAAGGTAGAAGAAAATAATATATAATTTGTTTGGTATTTAGTTCAGGTAATTTTTAAATTGTGTAATGAGAACACATTGTCTAAATTTTCATATGCAGATTCAATTAGTGTTTGGTTAATTAGCCTTTACAAATGAGGATTAACTTAATTACATAACACTAACCTCTCTTAATAACTATTAAGGGTAGGAAGACTTCTTTTAATAAATGTGAAAGGGCTATGTGTGTTTTTTAAAATCTAAAATGGCATACACATAAATTAAAAAAAATTACACAGAGGGCAACGATCAAAGCAAACAGACTATGTACATGGCTTGGAATCAGACTGGTTACAAGTTCATGCTGTGCTTGTCTGCTGGCATCCTAATGTTTTCACTAGGGTTGTTACTGCAGATGATGTACAACCTAGGGGTCATTCCATCAAAGTGGATTGCAGTCAGATACTAGTTAGCTCTAATTAAATTCTGGCTTGTATTCTGGTTCATAGATATATGTTGATTAGGGTACTAGTCTGATAGCACTTCCAAGTAGTCAAAGGAAAAAAGGCACACAAAGCCCATTCGGTAGTAAAAATCCCACCTGTAAATGCTGTTGTTCATGGCTGTTCTGTACTGAAGGCATTTGTGAAGATCTTGTCTCTTGACATGAGGAATGAGCTCAAACAACTCTCAGTTAATATGTGTCTCAGTGTCTCAGTTAATATCACAGTGAAACAGAATCACATCTGATTAAAGGGTGGTGAAGGCAAGAGTGGAGCATATATGGGACTATAAAAGGGATGTGCTATCTTTTGGCTTTTGAGTCACATGTTTGAATCCAGGCTGTCTTAGCTAGCAACCTTTATGGGAACCTAGGTAAGGTGAGTTGGTGCAGCTAGTCCAGATACCTATGAACTGACATGAGGTTACACCACCTGTGGCATCCTCAAGCCAAGAGGTGCTCATTTGGTCAAATACCCCTTTGACCCCAGCTCCAGGTATGCTTTTCTCATATCAGGGTTGAGGCACACAGAACTGCAAAACAAAAAAAAACCCAACAAACCTTAATTTATTTTTGTCATATCATGTACATTCATAGAATAGAATGGTAGAAAATCTCTTGATCCACTGCTATCACTGTGATGCTTTTCAGCAAGGGGTGAACAAAAGAAGCCTTTTTCCTTTGGCTGTTCTTGCATGGGTTATGCTTTCCACTTGTAATGGGTTTGTTGGGGACATCACATCTATCTCCTTACTGCATTCTGAAAGTCACTCTTCTGAAGTCCAGATTTTGAGCTACTGCCAGGAGCACTTGATGGACTCCTTGGGAAAAAAAAATGAATCTAGTCACCGTTAAAAACTCTGGTTAATTTCATAGTCCTTTTTTTCCAGCTGCAGCAAGTTGAAATTTTGCAAAGTATCTTCCATGCAATTTGGGTTACCTTTAAGCTTTAGTATTAAGCTTAAAGTCTCTTAAGTCCCTGATTTCAGCTCAGGAGATGTGTATTCATTGAGCAATTAATGAGAGTAGGTCAGACATGCCTCATGTTAGATACCTCAAAAATCAAATGCATAATACTATTAAATACTTCTAAAAACTTTGGCTTAGTACCCACACCTATTTTTGGCAGAGGGAAGATGACATTGCCTCAGATTTTTGAAGGTGTTGGGAACTAGCAAGGTGAATGTGCAGGAAGGAGAACATTGCTGAGGGATCCATCTTGGAGTGGCAGAATCTATTGAAAGAAAAGGGAAAGGAGTACTTGAACCCATCCAGTCCCCCTCTGACGCCCTTTGATTTACTTGCTGTTCACGCTGAGCTTTCAGTATTTGATGCCTCAAGATAGATGGTTGGCAGTGGCCAGATTATGCTCTGGCTGATGCAGATCTAAATCCTGTTCCATTCCATAGGGGTTACACCTGTATCCTTGAGAGCAGGATTTGGCCTTGAAAGTGTTTCTGCTCACAGATGCTGATGCTGATGCATACTCAAAGGAACTGGAGAATGCAAATTCCCTGTAGGGAGGCAACCGCCAGCCATATGAACAAAGAAGCCTTCTAGGTTTGCAGCAGTCAGCCCACTTGAGCTGCTGTTTCTATGGTGTACCAGATGCTGTAAAATACTCTTTCTTCAGGGGAAGAAGCTTTTCATACTTCTGTATTATCTTGTTTGATAATGGACTATCATCAGGCTGGTACCTTGCTGTGTGGGCCACATACAGCAAGTCATACCCCCTCCTTACCCTGCTGCAACTCTTTTCAAGATGTTCTTGATGACAGTTGATATTCTGCAGCTTCCAGACAAAGAAGAGGCCAAGTGATTTTTCTGTCCTGGAACAGCATCACTTACTGTGTTTTTACACATCATTGTTACTGTTTAATGTGTTGCAGTGCCTCCTGATGTGCAAGGTATCATCTCATAATATAGTGCATTGGTTTGCTTTTCAGTTTCCTTCTGTTTTTCTTAAAAAAAAAAAAGTAGAGATATATAAAAACTATAATGCATTCTTTGCTATTTCTCATTTACTAACCCCCTCCCCTCCAAAGAAAAGTTACATCATTTTAGCTCTTCATTTATGACTGATTAAACCACTGGCCACGTGTCCAGTAGGCACAGCCTCTCAATTTGCTTCTTCATCTTTGTGCTCACCCACAGGGTGGTCTCTGGGAGTTGAGGAGAGGTCTCAGCCTGTTTCTGTAGAACAGTTGCAATTATAAACCTGGACAAACCAGCAGTAATGACTTTTGGAGCGGATTGACATTGGGTGACTGTGTACCTGAGATGGTCCATTGGCCTTTTCCCATGGCTATCTAGGACAAATGTTAGTGCCTTACTTTGCCCTCATCTCCATTCAGCTGAAAGGTTATACCTGTGGAAGTCGGCTGAAAATCCCAGAGACTTGGATTGGGCTGGTGATTTCGATTTATAACTGCAGATAAGTAAATAAAAAAGAAATACTACAAAAACCTGAAGCTTTTAGCACCTGTAGTAATGCTTTCTTCATCACTACTTTCTTCTCTCTTCGGCTTTCTCTTCCACCTTCCCTTTCCTTTTCAACTGTATCTCCTTTCTATATTCCTGACTGTGAACATCCCTTCTGCTGACAGAGGTGCACACACACAAACCTTCCCTCATCTGTGCTCTAGCCACTGCTACCTCTCAGGGCTTGGCACAAGCGGTGTACTGGTGTTTCACCAGCAGCTTGGTGAGACCAGTGTTCTTGGTGCTCACCACACTAGAGCCTTGGAATGGGACCTGGACAGCAGCAGGACTGGGGTGGCTGGAGGGAACAGGTAGTGCTGGGGCTGTGTGGCAGTGTGGGATGATGGAGAGGTGTGGCAAACAAGGGCTGCTTCTGCACCCAAGGATGCTTTGTCCTGATCTATCCTGGATACCTTTCAACTCCTTTCCCTCCTCCTGTCCTTCTGGTCTGTACTTAGAGATTGGAGAAGTGTAGTTAATTTTAAGCCAGTGCAATCATTTGGGAGATTGCATGATGGAAAACCAGTTATTGTTTAACAGGGCTGATCTGAAATGTGCTCTGTCTGACCCTGCTATGGTAGGGAGTCAAAGCTTCCAAGTAGCTGCCTTTCTGGAAGGCATCTTCACAGAATCATTCAGAGCACAGGTTTGTTATAAATGTTGATGGCTTGCTGGCTCACAGGAGCACATCTGGTGGATGCAGAGGGTAATACGTACATGCGTCCTTGCAGCCCACAGTGAAGCTCAGCCAGGGGATGAAGAAGGGCTGAGGGGTTTGGACTTGTTTTGCTTGGAGAATGCTCCAGGGAGACCTAATTGCAGCCTTCCAGTACTTGAAGGGAGCTTACAAAGAAGAGGGGAACCAACTTTTCACACTGTCTCATAGTGATAGGACAAGGAGGAATGGCTTTAAACTAAAAGAGGGGAAATATAGACTAGATGTCAGGTGAAAATTCTTTAAATAGATATTGGTGAGGCATTGGCACTGGTCACCTAGAGAGAGAGAAGCTGTGTTGCCCCATCCCTGGAGGCACTAAAGGCCAGGTTGGATGGGGCCCTGGGCAGCCTGAGCTGGTGGAGCCCTGCCCGTGGCAGGAGGGTGGGACTGGATGGGCTTTGAGGAGCATTTTGTCCCATTAAATAAATAAATATACAACTCCAGGATTAAAAACCAAACCATCAAAAAACAATCAAATAAAAAAGCACACTTCTGTTATAAATAAAAAAACAACTTAGTGGTTTTATAAAAGGAGGAATGGAGGTGGTGGCAAGTACTTTGCTAATTCGGGTGCTAAGTTAGCACCCAAGGGTGATAAATGAGGTAGCTACTTTTGATTAACAGGTTTTCTTTTTAGCGTGCATGCATGTTATGAGGTCTTGTTTATTTATGTCTGTGTTTTATGTATTTATAATAGTTTATATTGTTCTAGCTAATATTTTGCAGCATATTTTAAAAATAAAAAAGCTTCAATATAAGATGTAAGCATTCTACTCTGCCAGTGAGTTTTCTCTGAAAAAATGAAGATAGATCACAATGGTCTATCTTGAATTAATATAAATGCAGATTAATGCACTCAAATGTGTTATTTTTCCATAGATAAGTTACAAACACAATGCAGTATGACTTTCAAATATTGCAGTTTTGTTGAAAACAGATTTCTTTATAGTCACTTTTGGGAATAAATTTTACACACCTTCTTTCAGATTAATCAATTTGAATTCATTTAGGGCACTAACAGTTTAGTTCAGCAGCAGACAGATTTATATAAATGGATACCAATTTTCATCAATTATGAAAATCAAGCGCGGTGAAAATTCTAAAAGTTTGTTAAAATAAATCTGCTTACTATTCTACAGAATCTCCCAGAGGGCTTCCTTGTGATAAATTCCAAATCACTAAAAAAAGTTAAAAAAACCCACCAGCAAACAAAAAAAAAAACCAAAACCCAGACACCCGAAAAACCCCCAAACAACCTTTTAATGTTCCCTATATTTCTTTAGTGTGTAGTAAGTCATATACTTACTATGTTGTAATAATAATAATGTCTTTTTTTTTCTATCTACACAAATACTGAAAGAAAATTGAGTCAAGACCTTTATCATTGCGTTAATTAAAAGAATATTGTGAGCTGGTAACATATTTTGAAGTGTTGGAGTCCAATGGAAACATGTTTAATGGCTTTCCAGATATTTTTCCTTCACCTATAATTTCTAAACTCTCAGTTCAGAAATGGGCCAGGAGAGCAAGATGAGGGCGAGTTAATGCCATGACTCTTCTAGTTGAGGTTCAGAGCTTTGGTGTGAGTGTTAGCAATGCTGTGTGATGGGATTTCTGTTAAGCACTGTTCTAAAATACTGTGATATTTTTCTTTTGCCCAGGGCTTTTGGGAAAACCACACAAAACTCATAACGGAGTATGGACCTGTTTGTGGGTAAGCTTAGCTGTACCATCAGCTTTCTGCTCTTGTGGTTCTTGCTGTTTGCTTTGGTTTGGGTTTATTGGTTGGGAGAGGAAAATATACCACGACAAGGTGTTCATTAAAATGCAGAGTGCAGTATTTCAGAGGTAGAGGTTATTTGATCACATGCGAAAAGTAGCCTTGGCATGTTTTATTTCAGCATTTGGTGTTGGACTTCATTTTTCCCATATAAAGTTTTTTTTTCTTTTTCAGAACTGCATAAAGCTACCTGCATCCATTTTCCTTTTCCGTCTGCACATTCTTCCTATTTACAGTGAAGAGCAGAAATAATTTAACCTTAAAAAACAAAATCCATCCAGTTTATGAAATAGTGTAGATTTGGCACAGCTGTTGCTATTTATATTTATGCAAAAATTATAATCTTAAAATGCAATTAAATATAGTTTAGAAATGAGGCATTCTTCTCTATATACCTCAGTTGTGCTCCCTTAGCAGGTTATTAGGAATGAAGGAGGTTTTAAGCAGTACACTCCTTCATCCCATCACTTCCAGGTTTCTGTGGATATGATTTCTTTTCCGTGATCTGCTTTCCAGTTTTCATGGTTTTAACTGGAAATGCAGTTCCTTTACAGTAACTTCTTTTGCTGAGGTCAGTTGGTGTTTCTAGAATAAATATTATTTCAATATTTAGGTATCAAATAATATCTGCAAAATATAGACAATATCAAATTTTTTTCAAGTGTTCTCCAAGGACTTCAAGGCACCTCAAATCAAGCATTTATGAATGTGTTTGTGTATTTGCTCATAAATAATATAAATATGCTTTGGATGATCTTCTACTTAAAAAAAATAAAAATCCACCTCTACCAGAAGGAATTCAGACTCAGCCATAGGAAGCTCCAAGTCACAGCCTTCTCTGGCATTTATGTTCAGCCCTAAGGACAAAGTCCTGGAAGAAGTAGTGGAAATAATGAATTCCAAGGGTTAGAAAATTATACTCTGTCTTGCCTGACCAGGAATGGAGAAATACAAATTACTACAATGTTAATGAATATATGTTGTATAACAAATGGAAAATGACTGAAGCTTAGTGTCTCCATGACCTTTGGTGTGATGATGTTAAATAACAATAATGTAGGATCAGTCTTCCTCAGTGTATTTCCCTCGTTATTAATATCATACCTGTTTTTTCTAAGCTGAATTTGAGACAAATTGCTGTTTAGTTGTCTGTTCACTTGACCACGCAGAGGAGGCTTTCTCATGGGAGAAAGAAATGTGGACTATGAGCAGATAAGTAAAGTTTTGTTTTTCCAACCTACCCATGGATGTCAAAGATTGAAACTAATTTGCATTACCTTCTAAGCTGGATGGTGGACATAGTGGTCAGCAAGAGCAGCTCTCCCGACTTGGAATCCAATATGTGGTCAGATCGAATGTAACTGCATACTGTTTATTGTGTGCTTAAAATAACTTAATTTGTGAGGGATCTGGGATGCTGGCAAGGAATAAATACTGCTTTTCATATCTCCCAGAAAACAAAGTTGGGCTCAAACATTGCTGTGCTTGAGGTGAGGTCAATTTGTAGTTGAAGGAAGGCGTTTGAAAACCTGACTTACCAAGCTGGTGTTCAATAGGTGTGTGGTATGTGTCAGGGGGTGTTTATCATGGTTCTGTCAATTAAAGAATTTTTTTTCCTTTCTCTGTACATCTGTTTGGTTATATTTGTGGTTCTTTGAAATAAGCACACCTACCATTTACTGCCTGTGTGCACAATCCCAGCGAAGTATTGGATCTGGCAGTAGGAAGAAGATGTGGCATTTTGCTTTTTCCAGATTGAAAACTGCTTTCCAATAAGCATAAAGAGCAATGATCTTTATTTCTACAGTGGTGAAGTGAGTGGAATACAAATCTTTGGAACTGAAGGCTTTTTTTCTTTCTAAGGTCACTTGAATAGTCTGAATGATACCATCACAACTGTTTTCTTTTGTGTGTGAATTGGTTTCCTTGACAACAGGATGTCAAATCAACTTTTCAGCTTTAATCAAGTCAAAACAATATATCCCTTCCATTCCAAAAGGCCTCAAGTCGTAGAGAATTATTTCAAGTAAGGCTTTTGTAGGTCACAAAAGCATTTTCTTCGCTCCTGTGTGCTGATCCAAAGGAGAGGTGATGGTATTACTCTTTTATATGGAGAGACAATGCAAATTGTCTTTGGATGTGAGTGTGTGCTGAGAAAACTGTTTTCATACAGAGGTGGCCCAAGATGGAGGCTGATGAGGGAAATGAACAGCTCTGGTTTTCTGCAAAAGTAGAGGTGGATCATTTCTGTTCAGTGTGAAAAATTCAAGGCACACAACTTCTGATGAAATGCATCAGAGTGATAGCCTTTGGTTTAGCTGTATTTTTGAGCATCTTCTATTAAAAAAATAAATCCATCTTCTAAAAAATATGTGCTGGATCCCCATACTCCCCCCCCCCCCCCCCCAAAAAAAAAAAAAAAAAAAAAAAGAAAAATATTCTGTGTGGTTTCAGTCACTTTTGACACTTATTTTTAGGATATATGCTTTTCTTTCTTTATTTATTTACTTAGATACTTTATTTTCACTCCACTAAACTGTTTTATTTCAATTACAGACTATGACTACTAGTGAGGCATAGGTGGTAAGAGTAGACAAAGAAATGAAGACCTTCTGGGGTAAAGAGGAGAAATGAAGGGGTAGTGTGCTCAACAGAGTCAGAATGGAAATTGCTAGTGTGTTTGCATAGCTGTATAGACAGTGATTTGATTTTACTTTACATACATGCTTTGTATGCATGTGACCTCTTACTGTGATTGCATCATTACGACTTAACAGCACTGTTAGTATTGGTGATTTTGAGGAGGTGAATAGTGCCAAAATAAATAACAGCTTCTTGGCCCAAGAATACACCACCAGTGAATGATGAGAAAATAGAACACAGCCACAAGGCAGGTAACTGCCTCTGGATCAGTGAATCTATTCTGCCTTCAGCCACAGCAATGCATTTGGATGTGAGGAAGAACAGTAATAAGAGTTCATAATGCAGACCTCACTGTGTATAATAAAGAATGAAAGATTTAAATTTGGTGCAGTTTGTGGGGGGACTTTCTTCGTGTCCTATTGCAGTTAATTTTGTTTAATATTGCAGTTAATTTAATCCTATTGCGAAACAACTTCCAGCTAATCAAACCCTACTCTTAACTCTTCCTTCACTTGAGCTTTCAATCCCAACCTTCTGTGAGAAGTCTGGTCAACTATATGGTAGAATAGGTGCTAACCAGGACAGGAGCAAAGTATAAGGCAAACATGAAGAAATGGGTCCAAAAGAAGCAAGAAGAGGGAGCTTGGATTAAACCAATGCTACAAAGGAGGCAGCATGGAGTTCGAGTCCAGGGCTGTCAGGTTATATACTGCTAAGGGGAGTCAATGTGTTCAAAATCTGCATTTTCTGATGGCAGGGAAGAATTTGTGAGAATATTTCTGATGGGATCCAGTCGTAAGCCAGTCTTAAGTCCTCAATAAAACCATCAGCAGCAAACTGCAGCTACCCGTGCTTCTGATGGCTTTCCTGCATTACCATCCCATGATGAGCACAGTATCACAGAAAACATGTCAAGATGCAGGTAGAAAAATAGGTTAATGTGTGCATTCCTGGAACACTTTGTGAAAACATGGATGTGAATGGAGTTCTATTCTTGTCTTGTTTTGCAGCAGGTTACTTCAACACATTTATAAGTAATACAAAGAAAGAAACTTAAAATTGGGTAGAACATTTTCTTAAAGTGTTTATGGAATTACACATTGTCTGATCATTGGGTGTTTCTGGTTTTTGGCTTTTTTTTTTTTTTTTAAGGGGAAACCCTTAAAGATTTCCTTGAATGATTTACTAATAGATCCTTATTGGAACCAAGGCTGAGTCTAGTCACTTAAATGGTTGGGTGGTTTAAAGGAATAGGATACATCATGCAGCCAGTCACTAACTTGAAATGTGTCCAGAGCTTAGTTGTGATTGTAAGCTACACTGGCAGCTGACAGCTTTTCAGAAGTCTATGCAGCTGGAGTTTGTTCTGTCTTAATGCTTGACTTCTCCTCTCCTGAAAAAATGGTTGCTGCAGATGGCACTAGTTAGCATTCCTGCAGATGAGTCCAGAGTCAACTAGCTGTGGACAAGAAACAGGCTCTTCTTGCTGTGACTGCTGGCCTCTGCAGCAGGGCTGAGGCGCACTGGTTAGTCCCTGAAGAGGTCTGGGGCTTTCTCCTTTTGTGTACAGAAGCTTTTCTGGGATTTGAAAGCCTGGAACTTTTCATGAGTCAGTTTCTCTCCTTAATCAATGTGTTAAGGACCTGAAGTGGACAAAGGCAGGATTTCATCCTTCAGGGAACAATAGTATCTTCATTGTGCACTTTATTTACCTGCAGAAGCAATGTTTTTGCTGCCATTTTAATTTTACAATCTTGTTGTTGGTTTATTTTTGTTTGTTGTTGCCACTGTTTTTTACCTCTTGGTTTCCATCCTCATTCAGCTCTGTGTCTCACCAAAGTAATCGCAGGACGGGTATTCTCATCTCTATCTCTGAAGGTTCATGCAAAGAAACAGTTCAGTTTTATGAAACAATCTTACCACGTTTGGTTTCCCTTTCTTACACTGGCGGTCTAATGGACTTACTACCTCTCCCGTGGCTCTTTCTGTATTTTGATATTTTAAGCAATTCACTTTTCATATTTCAGTTAGAGAAAATCATTCTTGAGCAAGCAGAGGAGAGAGAATTAAAACAAGCTTCCTATTTCCGATTTATAGCTCCTCATAATCTCTGTAGTGCATTTAACCCGATGAAGAGTTTTGGTAGCTTCACTTGCTTGGATTTTTGTTTCCTTAGAGCAACACAATTTTTTGGCCAGAGTCAAGGTTTTCATAACCTGTCAAGATTCTTTTCTTCACAGTATCGCTTCATTTCCATATTTTGATAGAGCCCTTTGACTCTATAGGATTGATGAACACACCTGTAACTGCTGTTGTGAAATAATTTTCTCTTTTTCCCTTAAATACCTGTAACCTGTAGAGAGCACAGAGAAAACTCTTTTGTTTCCAACTCCAAGCACAACAGTAATGCCATTAAAGTCAATGGTGCTACTCAACTTGCTTCAAGTTAGGCAGAAGTTTTTCTACCCTGATGAGTCAGCACTGTAAAAGAAACAATTGCATTTGTGCTGAAAATATTTTAACTGCTGTTGGTACACATAAACACCTAGGTTTATTGTCGCTGAAAAAAGTTAATGGGGAGAAAAGTATTTCTTCCCCCTCTCCACCCTCTCTTTTGACAGCACTTTGCATGTAGAAAATTTTATTGTTCCTCTGTGTAATGCACTAGCCGTTGTATCTGCAATGGAAAAGATTATCTCAAAAATTGACTGAACAATAGGGGAATCTTAATATTTTTATGTTAAACTCTTAAAGCACAGCCCTCCCTTTTGTTTTTAATTAACACTTCTAGAATGTGCTAAGAGTAACCTATTTTAAAAAAGTCTTTTTTTAAAGAACCCAAACCTAGCAATTTTTTATGGCTAAAATTCAGTGCCACAGTGCAATGGTGCATTTCCACCCAACTCCCCACACTTAACCATAATTAGGTATTGGTTACGTTTAGTCCCAATAGTTAAATCAAGCTGCTGGAACAACTCATGCAAATTACTTAGGGGGATATCATCACCAGTCTCTCTTCTCTCTAGAGCTAATTGGTCTTGAAATCATAGTCTTTTATGGGACTAGTGCCTAGAGATTTACCCAAAAGGTGGCATACCACACTGTTTAGAGAATTGAAGTCTGGTGTTACTGTTGCAGTTGTAATAGGTTTTGTGGCCTGCCTGCTCATTATGAAGAGTTTAAGTTCGGTGTGCGGAGGCCTGTGGGATGCAGTTTATAGGCACAATTTATGGTAAATTAGTTGACTAGTTTAATTCTGGTATGTTCCAAATGTGCTTCGGTTTCTGGGACATTGCAAATTGATACTCAATGTACTAGTAATGTTGAAGAAATTCATTAATGAGCTCTTCTTAGCCATGATCAAAATCTTGCAGGTGAACTATGACTTCCAACAAGAACCATACAATTTGAGCTTGTCTACTCTGTGAAGACTGTTTTTTATTTTGTCACTGTAGCCTCTCGCAGTCCCAGCTTCATGGACCCTTTTGTTATGGGTATCCACAAGCAATAGGACTCAAAGATCCAATGAAATGTGATGGTCCCAGCCTTCAGTGCAGGTGAAGCCTGAATAGGAAAGTTTAATGCAAGTGAAGCATCAAAACCTTCTGTCTCCTCTGAGATCTCAGACATTTTCCTGGGTTGACTGCAGTGCAGGCATGTGCTCCCTGCTGCATTTTTTCCAAGCTTCTTTCCTCCATCTCTGACTGCTCTATGACTTTACTGCAGCTGTCCAAGCTTACGTAAGTCAAAGACCTGATGTAATCTTTTACACCTCTGGAAAGGGAGTGTGAAATACTTCTAAAGAAGGCAGATATTTTATACATGCTTGGTAAGGCAACAAAGGAGAGTGTCTGTCAGCTGCACCACATTCCTAGTGCTCATTTCTGTATAATCTGATGTGGTTGTAGCTTCGGAGAATTAGTATTTGCACAGAGGGCAATTCCCTGGTCAGGGCATCCCCATGGAACTGGTGTTGGCTGGATGTGGAATGGCTCTATGAGGTTGGCCAGAGCTACATCAGCTCTGAAGTGGTAGTGCAGACCCTTGTAAGATACCCCAGCATCAAAGGAACTTGACTGAATCATGGCCTACTTCTTCATCTGCAAGTACCAGCTGGTGCTGAGTGCAGGTTTCACCTCTGCTTGCTCCCAGGGAGGTGTTTCCTAGTGACTGCATTTCCTTTTGCATTGGTAGTGCAGCACTCAGCTGTTAAAGCATTATCCTTGTAAACTCCAGGTTAAGATTATTTGAAAACTGTATCTTTAGAAAACATACTGCCTGAATAGAGTTTTACACCTAATACACAATACAGGTGATCTTTGATCTGTACTGCCTGCTTCTTAGCTAATTAGTGCTTAAAACCATCATTTTAAAGGGCTTGGGATGTCACTGCTTAAGAGATTGCCTCCTCTTACTGTGTGACACTTCTGATCAGTATCTGGAAACCAGGATGTATTGTCTTATTTTAAGGGAGGAGGAGGGAATATTCTGAGTGAACACTGTAGTTACAAAAACTAGTTTCCTGGACTTAATTTCACCTTGAATCTATTCTCTTCACTATCTACTGGAGCCTATGTTCTTTAATTTTCTTAACAGGCTATTAAGTTTGTCTTGTAATTTTTTTCTCTTTTCTACCACTTGGAAAGAAATGTGCTGAGTGCTTTAAAGACTGAAAAATCTGGGTCGTTATTTTAGTATCTTATTTGAAAGTATAGGAAAGTAGCAGTATTATATAATATGCACAGCAAAATCAATGCTTTATTAGAATTTTCTATAGCATCCAGAAGTACTGTTGCAAACCTGAAGCAGATGCATATAATACATCATGTCCAGTAGCTATTAATGGTCTCTGACTTCACCAGCTATGTATCTGATTATGTATGTACTTTGGTGTTCCCTGTGTCACACAAGGTAAGTTTTAAAGGAAGCACCTGAGTCATTTCCTCTTTCTTCACACAGAAGGTGGAAAATGCATCATCACCCTCAGCCCCTTCCCTCTCTTGAGATCACTGCCTTTCCAGATTGCTCCCTGCTGCCATGTTACCCTTCTTTGTGGCAGCAGAAAGAAATCCTAAACAACTTGAGTCAACTTTCTCAAATGCCATGAGAAGCATCAAGCAAAAGGGATTTTTCTTCCCTAACAAGGAGAAGAGTGCAGAGAAGAGGCTGGAAACCAGCAGCTGTCTGTGTATCCCAGTTTTCTGCCAGGAGCTCCAGGAGGCTGCTTTTGGTCAGACCTCTCATTGTGCGCTGGGGAGTCCTTAGCAAAGACCTTGCGGGATCTCCTCGTACAAGAGCACCCAACTTTGGTGAAGGAGTGGGTGTAGAGGTGTCTGCCCTTTATTATCTTGGAAATCATGTTTTCCTCTTTGTGGATTACCACAGCTACTTTGTCCAGGTATATGCAGAGACACTTCCCATTTGATTGCTACCTCTTGTCCTTAGGTTGTTCGTCCAGTTGATTCCACCACTTTGGTTCTGGGGTGCTTGGTTTTCTGTTTCAATTTTTTCCTTGTTAAGTTTGTCTTGCAGTCATTGTTTTCATGCTTCTAGCTGTATTTTTTTTCCTAAACATTTCCTCTGGCTTTGTTTTGTTTCTCTTTCTTTCCCCTACCCCTTTCCGCACTATTCAATCTTTCTCCATACTCTAATTTTTGTCCTTCCTTTATTTTCTTATCCATGTTGAGCTGAAAGCAGTAATATGACCTGAAAATTTTTACGTCATTCCAAGGTTTTTATGTACTTCCATAAATCTCTTCATTACTTTTTTATTGTTTTGTCATATATTGGTTTTAGTTTTTCCTCTACCTTATCAGTCTGGGGATCAATTTTAGTCTACTATGTTTTATTAGTTGTAAAGGGAACAAAATATCTGCTTTTTCTTTGTTGGTTTGGCACCATCTTCAAATTACCCTTTTTCTGTCTTTGACTACCTCTCTTCCTTCCCTGGAGAGTCTGCTTTATGTCAGACCTTCTGCTGGTAGTGAACTGGCTATGATTTCATCAGGCAATAGGCAAAAGTGCAGCCCACTACAGGGAAAGAAGTTGTTTTCAGTTCTTACACTTTTTTTTTCTTTCTTTTTTTTTTTTTCTGTCTTGGGGAGTGTGGAATGAGCTGAGACACCATTACTCTGGGGACTGTGAATCTTTCTTTCCTTCCATTAAATTTGGTAGCTAAACTGAAGGCTGGTCTTGAAGGAGGATTTATTTTAGTCATACTGATAAAATTGTACTGGCGTAATTAAACAGCTATCATAATGTCAAAAAAAAAAACCTCTATACCTCATCCCATGTATAAACACAGAAGTTCTGGAGTGGCACAAACTAAATCAAGGACAGGAGTGACCAATTCCTCCAGCAGTTATTATACTGATATAGGTGTGCTCCCATAGGACTTTTTCCTAGTCTAACTGTATTAAAATTCAAGCTGCTTCTTGTCTCAGAATCTCTTCTCTTCCCCCATGTAAACAAACCTGAAAGTAGTGGTCTGGACATTCAAACTGTTGTTTACCTCTGTGTAGCTCCATTAAAAGCATAGAGCCATGACTATTTGAGCATCTTGGCTCAGTGTTTTTAGGTTTCTCTCTTGTTATATAACTTTGACTTTTGAATTATGATGCCTATTGAATAAATCTAGGTTTGGTATCCAGATATCTCAAAGTGATTCACAGAAAAAGAAATGAGCTGGGAGCAATGTTCTGACTCTGTGAGGGGCTGCAGTAGCCATTTTATCACTGAGCAGTAATCCAAGCTTTTCTCTCAGTGTTGGAATCTATTTTATTGAAAAAGAGTTTGGCAAGGACACTGAGAATTGCTGCAGTGTCTTTCAAAATTGACATTATAAGGTCTTGGTTCTTGGGGACCTTTTATCCCGTGGAACATTGTATGAAATACTCTGAAGGACAAAACAAAGTACTGTGAAAGCAGCTTAACGATTTTCCGTTTTCACTAACTGTCCATTTGGTTCAACAGGTAATAAATAAGCTATGCTTGGGATAGGAGGATGAGCAAGTCAGTCTGCAAGCAGCAAGTCTACAGAGGCAAGGGTTAAAGCAGATCAGATAGTAGTGAAATATCACATGAACAAATGTTGACCTTCAATTATTGAATTATTTTCTATTAAAATTTAAATTCTAATTTTTGAGGCAAATAAATATATTCTGAAATTGTAAGATTAATACTTGAATTAAATAAATTTACTCTTACTGCAGACCTAAATTTCTCTTAAGTCAGTGGCATTTTGTTTGCTTTTGTCCAATAACTATCCCAACTGGATTTTCATCAGTAAAAAAACCCAGAACTTGCAAAAACAGCTACTGTTGATTTTCTTAGTGAAATACTTAAAATAAAAACATAACTTTTAGGCTTTTAAGTAGCCCCTGATTCCCCTTCGATACTCTGTTGTGTTTCTACATACATATGACTGCTGTAGGTGTTACAATCTGAATAATTCCCCATCCTATCCATCTTTTGAACTTGGCATTCTGAATACTGCATTTCTTCGGGCTTCTGTTCATACGATTTGCTCTGGTTGGCACCCTCAAAATCTGCAGGCTGTCACCACTTGCCCTCTTCTTCTGGAGGAGTCAAAGGAGCAGGTTGTGCTGGGGTTAGAGGGGAAGAGGCTTTTGCTAGCAGCACTGAAAATACCTTGAAGGCAGCATTGCATATTTAACTGTAAAGTCTCCCTTGGATTGAACAGGCTTCAGATGAGGAGGGCATGATCAATAAGTACAAATATTAAAAGTGGTTCCTTCTCCCTTCCTTCTTTGCCTACAGGGCACGAGGTATCTGAATCCCCCAGACAATTACTCGTACATTTACATTTTCATTTGCTGGGTTTAGAGCAAAATTGTTCCAGCTTTTGGGAGGGGCAGCTATCAAAGACGTACAGGCACTGCCATTGTGTTTTATTGTTCCAGTCCATTTTTCCCTGTGAATGCAGGTGGGAGTTTTTCAGTGGGATGGTTTTTTGTTTTTGCCTTCTCTTTCTTCTAAGCATTTATAACCTTTTTATTGTCAGACTTCAATCATTTTTGATAGATCAATATATTTACTTCAGTGATGGTTCATCCCACAGCTGTGTCTGTATTTTTTTGCTTTGTTTATAGGGGCTATGCATAAATTCATCTCTGCTTTGCTTCTCTGGCTGCATGAGGATCAAGTGTCTTCATCTTGCCCTAATAACTCTGTGTTTAGAAGGAATATGTATTGTTTGCACTGATCTGTTTTCAAGTTGTTTTACCTATTTCCTAGGTAGACCTTGATCAATTAAAAATGCAAGGTTTGGTTCAGAAACTTTCCACCCAGAAGTATGAGGCACAAATAGTGGTGTTGCATGTGCGCTCTACTGTCTGAAGGGGAGTGTTCTTGGAAACAGTTTCAGCAGGCATCAGAGACCCAATGGGTTTTGGAAGTAATATAGCAAAGCAGTGTTGGATGATAACATTTACTCAGACAGCTCAGAAATGAGGCGAGTCCCCAGGAGCCCTGAGGCCTTTGGCCAAGCAGCTGCGACCGAGCCAAAGAAGAGAAATTCTTCCGCCTACATCTTTCTGTCATCCCAGGGTGACAAAATGTGGACCCAGGACAGTTATCTAAAGCACTCATGAGCAGAGGTTGAATGCGTGCAGTGTGTGCGTGGTGTCCCAGCATTGGTGTGACACTGTGCTGGGGCTGTCCTTGACCCTGCAGGAGGTGGGTGTTCAGGACTTGCTGCGCCAGGATGGAAGGAAGGTCCATGGAAGGAGGAGTAAATGATCCTTCCCACTAGGGATTCAGGTTGTTTCAGGATAAGTATGTGCAGCTTGCTATAAAATCCAACCCTAAGTCCTGCTCAGGGAAAAAAAAAAATAAAGCAGCAGCAAACAAAGTGCATTTGTTCCAATCAATATTACATACAGGGATTTCAATGGAAAAATAGGTCAACTAGGCCATGCTTGCTAATATTACTGTTTGAAATATGATCTGCAATGTATGACTATGCGTTAAATATAGGGTCAAATCCTCAAACTTGCATGGATTCAGGGAGCTTTAATAATGTAAAGCAGGTGTTCACATTAGCACTTTGTACAGGATATTATCTCCATAGTTGTCTTACCGGGGTTGTATGTCCTGCTTTTCAATTTTTAGGCTGAAATAATCTGTGATGTTATGAAAGTCGTGACTCAACTGCTTCCCAGCACCGTGCTGTCCATTTGTAAGAACCGATTTTCCTGGAAGTCATTACTTTGGAGTGCCATTGTCAGCTGCACACATCCCCTCTGTTCCTACCATCCTTTGTGGCGCAGATTTGCCTGTTGTTGTGAGAGAGGATGTTACTACCACTGATGCACAATCTATCAGCTTTTTCCATTCTCTTCTTTCTTTTCTCTGTTGAATTGCAGTTTCCTTTGTCTTCTGCGTGCTGCACTGAAAGAGGCTGGAAAATTTATCATGGTTGTTTTTAATGGGTTTTTAAGGTCCAGCACGACAGATTGAATTGATTGAGGAAAATTTCCTGGAGCTGCAGCCTTTCTTTTTCCCTATTAAAAATATTTTTATCTTTAGAATTTTTCTCTCTCTAAAAAAATTAAAAAAAAAAAAAGACAGCTTTTCCTTCTAGTCCTATAACAAAGCCCTGCTTTCTAATGTTTCCACATGGTCAGATATTAGCCATTTCCCAAGATAATTTAGTTTGGTCATGTGTATGGCTAGCATTTTTATTGTAAAGAATTCTGCTAGTGGTTTCATGATAGATGCATACAGCGTTGGGAAATGACTTTTATTGGGCTTAGTGTGCATTTAATAATGCATTAACAAAATTAAGCAATTTTGTGTGTGTGTAGGTCTTAAAAATGTATAGGAAAAATGTACACTACCGTAGGTATGCAAAGATTTAAAACAAATGAATCTCGCTTGACTGCGTTTTGTATGCTGTAGTATAAAAAGTACATTCCCAGGAGCTCAGTAGGTGGTTACTATCCTCTTTTCCTTTGTTTTAACATATTTTGAAGGCAGATTAGGAAAGAAAAATGAATCCCAGTGCCTGTCCCCCTTGTGGCCAGCCTGGCAAGCCCCTCTGTGCCCAAGTAAGGCTATCAGGGGTTGGCTAGCAGCTCTGAGTTTGTAGTACGAGGAGCAGTAGTGCAGCGTGCCCATGGCATTCCACTTATCAAACCTTGCTTTCATTTGCTTACACTTCAGATATCTTCAGGCTGGTAGTCATGGCCAACTTGAAATGTCTTGTTTCTTATTTAAGAAAGCAGTGTGTGCCTGTGTGGTTTGTTATGCAAAACTCAATTTGGCTTACTCATTTCATCGTGTTGTTATGTTTACAATGCAGAAAATCAGTATATTGAGTCCTATCTATCTTGGAGGGATTAAAATATTCTAATATTAAGGCAGTATGATTCCGGAAATGCATGGATCTGCATTAATGTAAGCAGAGCAAAGGAATAAAAAGTGATGGCGTGCAATATATTGTAGCACTCTCATTGATTTAAGATCAAAATGCCACTGAGATGGGGTAGACAGGAAGAAAATTATGTGTACATTTATTTCAAACACATGCAGAAACAAAACATTGTATCGTCCACCGCTGCTGATCATATTTATAGGAGGCAGATGAGCTGTCTTGCCTAGGAAGAAATCAAAGATAAAGCACAGAATTAAAACAAACAGAAACAGCCTACTGATTTTGAATGCTTCTGTTTCCAGTGCCTCTTTTGAAGATATGTATCAGGACATGGCTTTTCAGCAGATAGAGATGCACAGTGTTGTCTCAGAGCTGTTTCTTTCCTGTAGGGCTAAAATAGCTAACCTGAATGGGAGATGTGAAAATTTCTAGTCACATATGAGTCCTGGCCACAATAGCAAAGTACATATGAGATGAAGGCTGTGGCAATACAGTCTTACGGATGGCCTTTGTTTGTAAGCTGCTGTCATGTCTCATGGAGGAAGAAAAATAAGAGTCTCTGTTTCACTGAGGTCAGAAATGCTTTATGAGAGGCAAAACTTGGATCACACAGGTTTTGTTTAGATTCCTGGAAGAGTGTTTATGTGAGGTTCAGTGACGGGCATGTAAATAGTAACTTTATTACACTTGCGGTTTTATTACAGTCAACCTGATTTTTAGGTTGCTGTATCTTGCCATGTCACCGCATCACAAAATTATATTTGAATCTCCCCAGTTTTATTTTCTCCACATGGTTGCATGCATGTTTTTGTCCCCCATCCCCAATTCTTCCCTAGAGCCTGTACTGCAATGCACACATGCTCTTCTGCTTCCTAGGACACACAGCATCCACCCTGGCTTCACTACCCAGATTGGTCCCCCATGCTTTTCTAGAAAGCACCACAGTGCTGCTCACTCTTCTCTGTGTGTTCTCTAAGCTGTACTTTTCTGTGTAGCTTCCTGGTCATATCCCTCATCTTCAAGTGCACTGCGCTGTCTCCATTCATCTTGTATGAAATGGCTGCAGCCTTGCCACGCTTAAACTTCCTGTTGCTTCCTAGAAATTGCTTGCCTGTCTGTCAAGGGAAGCTCCAGACTAGAAACCAGGATATGTGCTGAGCACATCCTTCTTCCTTCCTTTTTATTTTTTATTTTTATTATTATTTTTTTAATAAAAGAGAGGGAAAAGACTGTCCCTTGTATTGCCAAAGTAACATTGCCTGCTTATCCCCAGCCATCTTGTTGACTTACCTCTTTTCACACTGTACTGATAAAAATAGATAATGCTGTTGAATATAAGTAATTTGCTCACATGAATCCATATAAAGGAACACTGTGTAGACAGCTGGAAGGAAAGTTCGGGAAGACGGAAAGTTTGGGAAAACAGAAAGTTTGCAGTCTCCCAGATGTCTCCTTCCCTGGAAATAGTAATCCAGTGTTCTGGAAATAGTAACCTGGGGGGTTTGCTCACAAAAAATGAGAAGTTGGGTACTGAATGAGGTGCAGAGAGCCCAAGATGAGGCTGCTCTCACACTGCGTCTCTCAGGCCCACAGAAAGGCCAGGCACAGAGATATGCTGAAACACACAGGCAATGTCTGCTGCAGCATCACATGAGGTCAGTCAGGCATACTGTGCTTTAATGAGCGCAGACAAAACAAGCTTTGGTGAAAATGTCACAGTCTAAACATGGGTAACAAAACATAGACTGATACAGTCCAAGCTTGGTGGGAAACACGGTGGGAAAAGATTTTTGCAACGTTCTTCTGGCAAGCTTGCCAAGAGCTATGAGCATTTTGAGCATCCCACAGTAGCAATGGCACCATACTTCCAGGCAGGAGAGCCTGGTTTCTTACTAATATCACAGCGCTTCTCATTTCCAGTAGCATCCTATAAAAAGGATCCCTTATTTACAGCTTTCATTTTGCATTAATGAAGTGGCATACTGATGTGGCTAATCAGTAGCAGCGAAGTGACGCAGACCCATGGAGCTGTGGTGGTGGCAGTCGCTTCAGCCCGGTCGCCAGGATAAAAATAAATGCCAAGCCCTGGCGAGGGAAGCTCCAGCTGCAGAGAGCACAGCCTGCACCCCACCAGGCTCCACAATTCTCCTGCCATGTGCCTGGAACAGGGAAATGGTTCTCCTGCTCCCGCCTTTGTCTCCTTTGCTGTTTATCTTCCCTGTCTCTGAACAGGGATGTGAGTTTTTGTGCTTGCCATGGCTGAAGCTTGTGCCTGGATCTGTACTAGAATTTCCTCAGAAAACAGAATGGACACAGCCCAATTGCCTTCCATAATTCAGAAGGTTGTTTTTTCCTCTCCGTGGCACTTTGTAAGCTTAATTTAATCCCTTGTCATTCCCTATATGTGGGTAAATGTCATCTACTTCATTCATGAATGAATTCACACAGCCATGTAGAGTCTGTATCTTCCGTGCTGCTCTTGGAAGGGAATGGTAAATAGGGGGGAGATGCAAAAACCCAGCTGGAGGTAGAGGTGCCCATGAGACAAACCTTTCTTGCACCGTGCTATAAGGGCCTTTAAAGGCACTCTCAGCTCCGTTCCATGCAGTATCCACGATCTGTGCCCCTGACCCTTATGGGTCCCTTCTGATTTGGGGTATTCTATGATTCTCCATACTGCTGACTCTGTACTGCACTTGTAGCACCAGTCTCACACCTGATGAAGGAGGAGCTCCTTTAAATGCAGCTCTGCTTTTAATAGTGGGGAGAATATAACTAATCCCAGCATTTTTCTCCTTTCTTGGTGTTTCCATAAGCATGCAGGAAAGCAGAGGTCTTTTGGCAAGGTGCAAGACTGAGATAGTGCAGAGGTTCTTGGTATGGAGAAGATAGCATTTGTAATCCTGGATATGTGGACAAAGAGGTGGGTGCAAAGCAATACAGGCAGCACAGAAAGTGTCTGCGAGAGCCTGGGCATCTTGTTACGGCGTATTTCTAATGCAGTCAGGAATTAAATTAATAGTTGTGTGTGCTTATTTTGAAGCTTTCATGACATGAAAAGAAGTGTACAGTTCATTGAAAAAGGAAATGAGGAACTATTTATTCTTAAATAGAAATCACTGTGGCCATATCTTTCATGAATTTATACAATGGGTTGGATTAGTCTTAGGCTAAGGCATGTGTGTGCTAGCGGAGCTGCGCTCTGTGCCTGAGACTGCTCAGTGCTACCAGTGCTCCATTTCCATTTTCTAGACAGATCACCTCAGTCTAGGGTGGTTTTTCTCTTTACACAGAGGTGATGTGCACTTCTTTGTTCTCTGTCTGGAGCTGCTTGGCTTCTGAATGCTCTATACTGACAGTTCAGCAAGGGCTCTCCATTGCTCGATGTCACAGGGAAGAACTTATTTTCTGTGAAGGTGACAGAGCACTGGAACAGACTGCCCAGAAAGGTGGTGGAGTCTCCTTTTCTGGAGAAATTCAAAATCTGCCAGACACTTTCCTGTGGAACTTATCATAGGGAGCCTGCTTTAACAGTGTGTTGGGTGGCCCAGTTGATCTCCAGAAGTCCCTTCCAACACCTGTGATTCTTGTTGTTGCAGACTGGGCCTCAGGAGTAGCAGCACAGGAGCAGGCTCCTTGTTTTCCACCGTGCTTATCAAAGAAGAGCAAAGAGAAGTAGCCCCATTATTTTGGAGATGAATGGCAGCTGAGGAGTGCTGGTCACACAGCGAGTCAGTAGGAAAAAAGGGTGGTGGCTGTCAGTTCCCAGCTCCTCCATCCCTGCCTGGACCTTGATCCTGTAGCTGGAAAGCAGAGGATGATCTTTGCTTTCTTCACTGTTAGTTGCTTGTGGTTATTTAAACTGCAGGCTTTCCAGGCTTCCTACTTATGTGTAACTCCTACCAAATTATGGCCCGGGGACCTTCAAGGCCTCTAGCTGCTAATATAACACAAAGAATTATTGGACTTATAGGTGCCTGGCAATTTTTTGTTCCCCCCTTTCCTTTCCTCTTGGATCAAAGTGACCGTTTCTGTGAAGACTGTGTTTGGGCTTTGCACCTGTCAGCTTTGTATCACACAGTCATGTAGGGTCTGAGCTGCCTGCAAGAGCCAGGAGGGGACAACGCTCATGACAAATCAATTTGCTGACCTCTGAAATAATTAAGTAACTCCAGCCTCGAGTCTTATTTTATACAAGCAATGTGCTATTCATTTTCTGCATTTTTCTGCCTGCTGGGAATGGTTATCTCTAAATAATAGAAGCAGAGTGATCAAGGAAGCTTTTTCCTGGAAATGTCTCCTAAGAAAATTAGCCTTTTCCCCTGTATATCTGTGTATTTGCAACTTCTCTGACGAAGGTGGAGGCAATAATACTATTTTTTTCTTTTTTTCTTTTCGCTTTCCAGATGATCACTGTGTACTCCACCACACTGCAGTGTAGAAAACACAGGCTTGTTTATTGCCAAACAGCATATACGTGTTTTATGATTAATGTGCTGTGTTTGTTATACACAGGACTGATAATAGATAGGGAGATCAAAGTCTTCTGTGAATCGACAGCAGCACTATAAACAAGGTGAAAGGGTTGCAGGTGTTTCCCATGCGGGTGTTATACAAAAAGATATGGCCCTCTGCCACAACACACCATCCATGCTCTCTGTCTTTCCCTGTGCAGCAAGACATTGTTTCTGTAGCACATCCATGGCAAGTGCTGGAAAGGAAGAGGGTCTGTTTGCATGCTGCAGGAGGGGCTGTGCCATGCCGTGTGCTTCTTCTCCCGTGGCTCCTGCCTTGGCTCACAACTGGATGTAGTGGCATCACCAGCAGGAGCAGGGAGATAATCGTCCCTCTGTATTCAGGACTGATGAGCCCACAGCTCATGTGCTGTGCTCAGTTTTCGGCCCCTCACTACAAGAAATACATTGGGGCCCTGGAGTATGTCCAGAGAAGGGCAATGGAGCTGTGAGGGGTCTGGAGCACAGGTCTGATGGGGAAGCAGCTGAGGGAACTGGGGTTGTTCAGTCTGGAGAAGGGGAGGCTCAGGAGAGACTTCATTGATGTAGAGAGCTACGTCAACCTAAAAGGAAGTTACGGTGAAGTGGGGGTTGGCCGTTTCTCCCAGGTCACAGCAGTAGAATAAGCGGGAATGGCCTTAAGATGCACCAGGGGAGCTTTAGTTTGGATATTAGGAAACAATTTCTTCTCAGAGAGAGTGGTGCTGCACTGGCACAGGCTGCCCAGGGAGGTGGTGAAGTCACTGTCCCTGGAGGTGTTTGCAGACCACATGGATGTGGCACTGAGGGACACTGTTAATGGGCGCGGTGGGGATGGGATGTTTATTGGACTAGGTGATCATGGAAGTCTTTCCCAACCTTTACGATTCTAGGATCCTCTCAGGGTCTCACGCATGCGCTTCTTCCGCAGCCAGGGACTAACTAGGAGCTAGGAGTGGAGTGAGACACCTGGGTTGTAACTCTGCAAGAAAGCAATGGTGGGGTATGTGTGAAGAAGCAGAAATCTTTACTAGATTGCTGCTTATTTGAGGGGGTAAAAGAAATGATGTATCTGCTAAATGGCTAAATAATGCAAAAAGGACAGCAGCTTCCTGGATAGAAGTATCTCCCTTTCATTAACTGCTGCAAGAAAGATGATTGCCTGCTCCTGTTCCTACAAACCAAACTTCTGTATTTGTAGCCTTTGGAGTTATTTAAAAACTCTGAATGCAGATTAACTTCCCTTGCCTGATACACTACAGTATAACCACCCCCTTGACCTTTGGTAAACATGCTGGAGGGCAGTCTGGCTTTTCCATAACTTCTGCCAGTAAATCTGTGCCCTCTCTTGAACATCTCTGAAAAACACTTTGTGCAGCTCTCCAAGGGATGGTGTAGTGCAGACTGCTTCCCTCTGGCACCAGCAGTGTATGTGGCCATGGTGTCATGTCCCCTTCCCAGCCCTTGGAGCAAACCTCATGCTGTCCTCATGCTGGTGATTTACCCTGTCTGCTCTATTTCACCTTCCAACAAATCTAAAGCTACTAATCTAAAAACATGAATGTTTTTCTCTACTTTGGAGGTATTTATTCAAACTGAAATCTAATAGGAATTGCCCTAGCAGGTTTCTTAAATAACTGAGGCCTCATTTACTCTTGAAAGTGACACTTTTTGTGTGTTGTGAACATTTCTTTTCACAGGTGTGTTACGATGAATTTCTCTGTGGGCAGAGTTATATTACTTTGGGGACACTGTACTGTGTTCACATGTTCTTGTTTCTGTGCAGGAGTGAGCTAGGTAGGCATGAGCATACACTGAATGTCATACATGAAAGTATTACAGAGGTTACGGCCAAGCAGTGTAGCAGTACTGGGTCACTGTAGTTAAAGGCAGGACTCCAGTGTGTGGACGAGCCTTGTGAAAAGATTAAGCTAGAGAAAGTTAATAAAAAGTGGTGTCCTAAATTATTCATGAGCCCATTTGTAATGCACTTGCTGGGAGGCTTTTGTTTTTCTCAAACTCTTATTTATTAAAATCTGACAAGAATATCGGGTTTTGTTCAATAATAAATCCAGGTCTCTGTGAAGCTGGTGATATCCTCATGTAGTAATACAGAATCAAAATGGAGTTGAATGCCAAGGGTGAATATGTTATTTACTTTGGAAGAATAGATTATTGTTCAGAAGGATTTTATCTTTTACTTGTAATTTGAAAACTTTTTTTTTTTTTTTTTTTTTTTTTAATATAGCTGGAAGATGTCCTCTTGGTTTTGAGATCTGGATACTGCAGAAAATTTTAAGTGTAATAAAACTCAGTTAAGCTAATTTATGGTGGTTGTGTAGGTTTTGGACAACCATTTGCTAAATGTAGTAGCTCTTACGGTCTTGTTTCATACCTCATGGCAGTCATACTTATAGCTTATGGATTTTGACTTGCAAAATGTGTCCATACATGCCCTCTTCTTTCTATGTCCTAGAAAACATGGGATAAGTTATACTCAGAAAGTAGTAGAAAGGAAAAAAAAAGCCAGGAAGAGAGTTCTACTGATTGGGTTACAATAGATAATGATAGTCTGAGTGCATTTATTGGCAATTGTTTCTTAAAAAGAGGCAAAACTTTGATAAAAAGCAATTTAAGATTTTTTTTTCCAGTATTTTCAGTCTATTAATTTTAGGATAACTCCTTTTTCGTGTTTTTTTTTTTTTCTCTCTTTCCATGCCCTTATTTATAGCTGAATAAGGAAACGAAAAGCAGATGCCCTTGGGGTGGGAAAGAGAAACATAAAGTATGAAGGAAGATCATCAAAACAGGTCATTATTTGTGGCTGATCATGCCGGGTAGGTTTGGAGAGATACAGATTTCCACCTGGGGAGTTTGCTTTACCTCTTTAACATCAGAAATGTTGCACAAAATACACAAGGAAGGGACATGTAGGGACACATCATCATCAGAGGTTGATCAAAACACTATTTAAAATGAGACCTCAACTCTTCCTTATGGAAGCATCAAAATCCTGTGGAAAACTGACCATTAAAAGACAGATACCTCGCTATGGTTTAACAGACTAGGAGAGATGAGAGGTTTATTTTAATAGAGAATTCGAACCCATGTCTAAGGTACAAGTGGAACTTGTGGGTTGGATTTGGGAAATAACTCTTCCCTCTGGAAACCCACCAGACATGAAAAGATCTCTTCCTTCCTGAAGAATTTTTTTTCTTCTCTGACATTTGTTTGTTATGAGTTTTGGTGGAATGGGGTTAAGGTGGACTCTGAAACCTTGCTTTGGAATCAAGATATTTGTCTGACTTGTTTGCCCCTGGTGGAATCAGTGCTGCTGCAGCTTCATTGCCATGGGAACCTCCACTTTCTAAATTTAATTTAGCCCAAGGTTTGCTTGTCTGCTCTGTTGCTGCAGTGTAGACAGGTGATAAGCAACATATTGATATTAAGCTGTATCATACCAAAATGATTAGGCATTGATATTAACCACAGTGCTGCAGCATCTGTGGTTCTGCTCTTGTGCTGTGCTCTGAGCTACCCAGGCTTCCTGCACCTGCCTTCGGCCTCCTCTTTCTCAGTCCCAGCACAGCAGAGGCAGCATCAACTCTTTCTGGCCCAGCAAGTGGGAAAGGCAGGGGCTGCAGGCAACCTCTGCTTGCCGGTGGGGGTCCTTCCTGCCCTGCAGAACAGCCAAGCACTGGGTATCCACAAGCCTTGGGGGGAACACTGGTGGAGAAGAGAGGTCTGTGCTTCTAGGACTGTGGGATGTGGGGTGAGTCTCAGTGCCTCTGTGTCTTCCCCTGTGGTGTCAAGTCCCCAGAGGGACAGGTCCTGGTGACACAAGGCCAGATCAAACTGGGAGCAGGGAGATAGAAGGTGTATGAAACAAAGTGAGACACGTGTCACCAAGTCTTGTCCTAAAGTTTTATAAGCTTTTTATTTATACATGGCAAACATTAAAGCTTTTTTATTTTTTTATTTTTTTGTAAATTGGCATCATTTTGTGTTCAAATGGTCCCTGTTAGTTGGTAATGATGAGCCTGTAAGTCTGTGATGCACTCACTTTCAGTACTTCCAGCAGAAGTGGTGCAAATGTGTGTTTACTGCAGCCACACTGTGGGGAAAGGTTAATTGTAGGCAGGGCTTTGTTGTGGAAAGACATGTTGTATGATTAGCTGCAGAATAATTGATTCTGTAGGTCTTCCACGATTGTTGGAATTGCTGGTTGCTAGGGTTTTGTCCTTCTGTAGCTGGGTTTACTGATACTGCATCACTCTGTACAGAATTCAAAAGTGAGCAGTGTGTGTAAACCATTATGTGAAAATGCTGGCTAAGTATCGATTAATCAGTAAATGCTTTAAGCTATTTCCTTTAAATTCCAGGCCCACACATCTAAATTTAATAGTTGAGAGAGATGGAGAAGGATACTGATCTACATAACAGTATATGCTTTCTGTGTTTATTCATGACAAGTATTTTCAAACCAAGAAAGAGATTCTAGGGAATGAGATGGTTCTCTGGTTGATGTTATCTGCTAAAATGACTCTCTTTCCTTCTTGTAGATACTACATTGGTCGCCAGATGTTTGTGGTGATCTCTGCACCGGAGGTGATCAAGCAAATCTTAGTGACAGACTTCAGTAACTTCACCAACAGAACTGTAAGTAGATAGAATGGTCTTCTTTGTAGACAGAGATGATAATACTGCTAATTTAAGCTCAGACCAGAAGTGGCCACAAGACAGCTGGAAACGTAGTGGAGGAAAGTGTGTGGTTCAGTAAAACTTAAAGGAATAGAAACTCACTGTATGTGTTTCAGTCGAAGACTCCTGTTACCAGGACACTGAGGATGAAAGGGACCATCCTTAAAAGAAATACAATGCCCTTGTGAATGAGGCACCAAATGATTGTAGGAGGTAGAGTTTTAAAATCCAGTTCTGCCAACTACCTCCTGGGAAAGTCTCATACTAGCACTGTTCCTTAGTTCTCAATCTGTAATATGGAGATGGTGTTATTTGCTTTCTCCCACTCCTGATCTCTTTTGTCTTTTTAGATTTTCTAGGGTAGGAATGGCTGCTGGAGTCAGAGGCATACCTCCCTCAACTAGCATATGCTTCTTAGCACTTTGAAAATAAAAAATAGAAAAGAATGAAGTTGGGATTTGCAGGGATTTATACATATGCTGCTGATTGCTTATTTTACTTATAAATTTCCTGAGTTCACTGTGACCACACTGCCTCAGTGCCATCCATCCTTTTCTTCCTCCTGGCCCCTGGGTATGCTCCAACCTGCTCACATAAACCTGCATGTGTTCAGAAGGGTTGTTTATGTCCTCAGGGAAAATTTCATCTCTGGTCAACTGTTTGCCTCACCTGCCCCTCTGATCCTCTCTGCAGCCAGTCAGTCTGTTTGCAGATTGCTTGTCTCCCTTGCTTGCTTCTTCTGGTACATGAAGTTCATTTTGTGACTACTTGTACCTTATTTAATAACCATTTGTACCAGTCACCCTGCATTCTGCCTGACACTAGCATCTAAATGGAAGAATCACAGTGTGCAAGCTTCCTAGGCTGAAGCTGTTGCATGCTGTAAGGTTCTTTTTCCCATTTTCTCTATATTTATAAAGGAATTTTCTGCCCCTTTCCCTCTTCCATCCGCAAGCATGTAACCTATTTCTTTCTGTCTGCATGCCTTTCTCCTGTATATTTGTAATGAGTAGGTTGTTTGCACTATTCATAGCTGTAGCTGATACCCAAATAACACCTCCTGAAACTAGAGAGAATTCCTTTGAGGATATGTTCAAATACTCATTCTGCACTTAATTTCACTCAGCCTCATCATTTGAATATTTCTGTACATTGTCATTCTTCTTATATTGTCTGAATTTTACTTTCTCTTCAGACTTCTGCGGTGAGAGGTTTATCTCTCTCTTTTGGTTGTACATCCATCTGTCATGGTCTGTAATATTTGTGTTCCTCTCAAATTCAGGTAATTCAGATCTCTGTTGCCAGCCTATCTCTCTCCTTGTACTTATTTATTTTTTGTCAGAGATCAGTTAGGTGTAGTTGTCTGTGTAGATTCACCTCTTGCCCATATTGCTTGACTGTCCTTGAACCATCTGTGAGTTTTTTGCACAACGCCCTTCTCTATGCATGAAGAACTGAGGCACAGACTGGTTGATATCCCTGCCACCTACCAGCAAGCATGTGGCAGATGTGAAAATTTAACTCCTACCTTTCTCTTCAACAAAAGGAGAAGTTTTCTCCCCTGTACACCGTTGCTAAATCTGAGTTGCTCAGTGCTCATAAGTCTAATTCAAATGAACTTGCTTCATCTTGTATACTTTTATCTGCTCATCCTGTGGTCTTTTCACACAGCTGCAATCTTTAGGTGTTACCTCTTACTTTTCACTTTGTTCCTCTTTTTCCACCCTTTACTTACCATTAGCAAAGGGTAAGTAACCTTCAATTTCTGCCTCCTTTCATATGTGTCTTGGGAATCTTTTTTTCCCTCTTGAATTTTCACATTGGACACTCTCTCTTTAATACACTGTCAGATCTCTCAAGGTGTTCTGATACAGAGAATCCTTAGTATACAGCATGTGTTAATAAGTAGGGCTGTACGTTATGTAGAGAAAGTCAGAAGATTTTGTTCAGATGTAATTTTGTTTATGTGAGTACTGATGGCAAGGTGGAAAAGCAGTATCCAAGAAGGAGATTCTTCTCATATTGACTGGATAAATGTCGTTTTAAGGCTTTAATAATGTTCTGTTTATACTTGTAAAAATTACTCAAAGCAAGCTTCTCTACTTCAAGTAAGAGTCAGTTTGACAGGGGAGAATTCAAAACACAAACTAGATCTCTCTGCCTTACTTTATCCATTCCTTTTCCAAATAGTGTGCTGATGAGTGATTATAGAGTTGGCTTTGGAGTCAGTGCTGTTCACAAATATAGGTTAATACATTTCAATCCAGTTGTGGTATTCACTTATGTTGTTGTTTAACATGGTAAGCAGCTAAACACTATGCAGCTGTTCACTCACTCTCCCCAGCCAGTGGGATGGGGGTGAAAACTGAATGGAAAAGTGCAAGAACTCGTGGATTGAGATAAGGGTAGTAGGAAAAAAAATACATAAAAGGAAGAGGTGATGTACCACACAACTGCTCACCAGCCACTAACCAGTACATGGCCAGTCACCAAGCAGCACCTGCCCCAGCCAGCTCCAAATGTATTGTTCTGTGTGATGCCCTATGGTATGGGATATCCCTTTACTCATTTTAGGTCAGCTGTCCTGGCCATATCTCCTCCCAGCTCCTCAGCATCCTTTGTGGCAGGGCAGCACAGGAAGTCCTTGACTTAGTGTAAGCACTTCTCTGTAACAAATAAAACAACAGTGTGTTATTAAAAATATTCTTATCCTAAATTGAAAACACAGCACCATACCAACTACTAAGAAGAAAATTGTCACAGTCAAAACCAGGGTAACTTATTTCGACCTAAAACATTCTCCCTAGTGTCATTTTTTCAGAGTGGGAAACATGGTAATGGGGAAAGCCCCATGGATGTGAACTGCCCTTGAGAAAACCTATCATTTATTATTTTTTCTTCCTCTCCCCCCGTTTTTCTTCTCCCCAAAATTCATTTCCAAAATCTAAATTCAGAGGTGAAATGTGAGTTACCCATCCCTGAATGCCACAAAGAGCTTATTCACCATGTTCTGTAGCAGTTGCATCAACAGCGTGTTATCATTGTCATCAACTTGAAGGATGCATAGGATGATGTTTAAAAGCTCGGTGTATTGCAGGGTAGAAAAAGTTTGTTTCATGTATATTTTTCTGCTCTTTCAACTGACATAAATATATATGTATTATAGTAAGAGACAAAGGGAAGCTCAACTTATGAAGGGTTGCAAACAATGGATGTACTTGATAGACAAGAGCAAATCAGATGATGATTCAGTGAACTTGGAGCTTTTATTAAAGCTATTCATAATGTAATGTCATGTCTTTGAGTGCTTGTAAGAAGAATGACCTTAATCTGGGATTGTGCATTTGCTGACTACTTGCTGGCAAGTAGACAGGAGATCTTTATGGAACAGGGTGGTTTTAATCTTCTTAGAGGACTATTGGAAGAGTTTGTTTAGTTTAATACCTGGATGAGGGATTCCATGTTTCAGTGTGGGAAAAAGATGAAGGGCTGTGCTCTCTGAAGCCTTGGAGGCTGAATCTAGAGTGTAAGAATACATGATGTGCTGCTGTGTTGATGTGAGTGCCAGGTTATGGCATGTGGGGATTATTGACTGGGAACAATTCTTATGGGGTAAGAAAGGTCACCTTCGCCTGGCTTTCATCTAGAGGTAGGGCTTGCCATGCCTATTGAAATAATGACAGATTTATGTTTCTCCTTTTTTTGTGTGCCAGAAGGAAGCTGTCATGTTGTTGTATTTGGCCAAAGGGACCTGATTGTGGTGGTCCTGATGCAGGGACTTATTTTTTGGTAACTGGGTGTTCTGTTACTGTTTTATTAGTGGATTGACTGAGTGCCATAAGGATTCTTCCAATAGGTGCTGGGTGAATTGGGGTTGTCCATCCTGGCTGTGGGTGTCTATGCTCAAATGACAGCTGTGAATAAGGCAACATCTTTACATCCTCTTTCCATATCCAGAGAGAGAACGAGAATGCTTCTCCTGCATTGAGCCTGAGTGCTCACTCATTATATGGACAAAATAGATTTTGCATGTGAACAGGTTCCAAATGATTGGGCATTTTGGGGTATATGTTTCCCTTTGATGCTATACATTTCACATCTTTATTATGAATGCCTTTTGAAAATTCCTTAAAATGTCTTTTAGATTCCCTTGCCCTCTAGTATTGTTTCTGGGCTACTGATTAATAATTCTTGCAACAGAAATATATGATCAAGATCAAGACATGTATGATTGCAGATCAAATCTGCTTTAAGGTTCACTTTGCTTTACAGCGAGCTACCAGGTCTTGCATGGAGTGTGTTAGTCTGTTCATGTGATGAATATATTTTAGTGTTAACAGTACAATCACAAAAAGGCCATCATGACATCCCATTTGCCCACTTAATTTTGACTTGAGTAAGGTGAACTTTGTAAGCATTTAAAAACAGAAATGTCTGCTGTAATGTACCCTCATACTTAAGGCATATGAAGCCCATTCCCTGTGTTTTTAATTATACTTGTAGAAGAAAATATGAAAATTAGCTTGTAGACCTTCTGCCAAAGGCATGGAACTGATTTTAGCTTAGGTTAACTATGGAAACTTCAGCCAGAATCCTAAGCAGGACTGCACTGCAGTGAATGATAACTTCTTCTCACAAATGTGAGAAGTTATATCTTGAATAGAAGTTTTCTTTTGAGAGCACTAGGACAATTCTTTAACCTTTTCCAAGTGCATTATTGTGTTATGTGTGAGACATGTTTATGATGTGTTGTACTTTGCCAGGCAGGATAATGATACATAATCTGTCTTCAGATTGTTTGTAATTTGTGCACTGAAAATTTGTTTTTTAATTAGCACTTGAGAATCATTAAAGTGTACATTTAAAAATGTAAGAGCGGAATATTAAGATGGAGAGAGATTACCCATTATCCAATATAAATGACAAATTGTCTCAAAGCTGCAGGCCAAACTCTTGCCAAAAATGTGACTCAGTAATCCCTCGGGCAAAGGTAAGCACTGGCTAGTCAAGGTTTGTCAGGATGCTGGAGTCAGTGTTCTGCCAGAATTCATGTGGCTATTGCAAGTGGAAACTGGTAGTTGGTCCAGATCAACTCCTTAAATCTGTGTGCCAACTCACTGGAGGGGGGTGATGTTTTTAAATACACAAATCTGCATTGATTTCAATAGAGAACATCACTGTTTTCTCACCAGAAGCTTTGCTGTTACAGTGGAAAAAGTAACAACGAAATAACAAATAATAACGAAGTAGTAAAAATGATGAAAATGTGACAAGGAAGGTGATATTACCTGGTGGTGTAAACTCTTTATATCCCTCTTGAAGGAAAAGAAATTTACCAGCAACAGCAACAAAATAGCTTCCAAATAGGAAGGAGCCCATTTTCTGCATCTTATTCAGCTGTGGTCCTTTATGGCTGATATATTAATGCATCAGCTGATCTCTCTCATCTCTTGCTTGAGGACAGAGTACCAAAAAGGAAAGTGTCTGTGTATATTGCTCTGTCAAGGGATCTATCCACATTTGATACAGCATACCCTCCAGAAGCCCTTTCCAACCTCAACCATTCTGGAAGTGCAAATTTTGTGTCAGGGACTCAAGATACTGTTAATAGTGAACTTCCATTAACCGAACATCCATGTGCTGACTGAAAGAAATAATCTCCAGAGCAGGGCCTAGATGCATGACCGGCTTAGAACAGCCCAGTGTGGTACCTCAGGAACTGATGTAGTTTGAGCTCTACTTTTTTCAAGTAGAGGGTCAGTTGCGTGTCTTATGCAAGAACTTAGTGCATGCTGCTTTTGTTTTTAGAGTACATGCACTGCTGGTAGGCAGCAGCCCAGCTGATGTGCTGTCATTTAGGTAAACACTGACAATTCAGTCATGTATACAGAGCCTGATTCAGCTTAGAAGCTAGGCAGCTCCTCCGTGCTCTCTGACAAATAAGGTTTTTGTTTTTTAAAAATGGACCCACTCACTTATTCGTTTGGAGGCAGGTCTTGTAAAAATAGCTATGGAATTAAAAGTTGTGTACTGTTGCCAGAAATGTGTATACATGCTGTCTTGACCCTGTACTCTTGTTTGTTTGGTTTAGAAATGTTTCTTTTCTTCAAATTAAATACCATAGGGCTATGTTGTCATCATCAACATCTCATGTGAATTTCTTAGTCTGTTAGTAAATTGTTGTTGCAAAGCACAATAAACTTGAGTTGTAAACAGATGAGCATGCTTTGTTAGGGGCTCACCTGCACATGGGTTTGGAGCAGCAGTGACACACACAGTATGAAAGCAGACAAGTCAACATTTGGGAAGTGATTCAAACAAATTAAACAAGAGAAAAAAAATGTTGAAATTTATGTCATTAGATCTTCAGTTTTGGTTTTTTTTCACCCTTTGAAATGGCCGTTCAGTGGGATCATGTAGTATGCAAGTGATATTCCAGTGTTTGCTAATAGTTTGACTGTGGTTTTTAGTTCTAAAAACAAGCTGCTTTTTGAAACATTGTAGAGAAAGAATGAATATGTCTTAAGTTTATTTAACATCTCAATCTTTTAAGATATATTTCTTTATTTTTCAACTCTGTTTGTGTCGGAGGAGATGGAACTAGATGATCTTTCCTATCCCTTCCAACCGAAGCCATTCTGTGATTCATTTTTCCATTAGTTCATCTTGTTTCCTCTTTGTTACTGTTGCATTTACATAGGGCATGCAAAGTGACATGCAAAGGCTTCTGTTCCCATCGTGTCTCGGAATTTGTTGTTTTTCCTGCCTTTGTGCTCACATATGTATTTGTATATATTTATGGATGCATACAGATGTACATATATTTGATTTAAGGTGTCTTTGGGATTTGAGGAAATGCCAAAAACTCAGTCCTCGCTAGAGGAACTATGGGAACTTCATAAAGTCTGCCTCCTCACGTATGCCACAGTGACATTTCAGTTCATGATGCATCAAAGCCATCACACCTCATGGCAGGCCTTGCCTTGAATACCCGCATAGCTCTTTGTGCTAGAGCTGTGAGTTTCTCTTCTCCCTCATTCTCTTTGTAGGACAACTTCAAGTAAGTGTTGTTCAGTCCTACCACATGTACAACAAGGCTCAGTCTCACTGAGCTGAAAACAGCCACTGCTTCCAAAAATCACTCTGTGCTTTACAAGGATAAGTGAAAAGTTGTCCAAGCAGTGAATTTATTAAGATTTACTCTTTTTGCCTAGCAGTTTCCTACAAATCATGGTTGGTTTGAAATCCTGGCTGGTACAGCATCATTACAGAAAGCGGACTATGCTGGGAGGAAATGTGTTTGGCTGTATAGCACTTAACTGTTTAATATTAATCTGTTTGACTGCGTGTCTGAGGGTGCTGTTGAACATCCATCTGAGTCCAGATGCCTGAGAGATTTTTCTAGTGTCAGTGCCTGCCAGGGCTGAGCAAGGACTCTTACCCCTGTTTTGACCTGATGGCTCTTGGGGGTTCACTGGTGCAGGAGCTCCTGGGCTCAGCAGATGCAATGAAGTATCTGCTTTCTTTCCCTGGCTTTCCTCTGGGGCTATCTTCTAGGTACTTGTGAACCTTTCTAGCTTGGTCAATGTATGTGCAACTGTTTTACCTTCTGTTTTATCTTGTAAATAGCTTTTAATTCTGGACTTCTTTTTTCTTCCCTCTTCTTGCTAGTTAAGTTTTTCTAAGCAATTAAATCTGGTATTGTTTAAATGTTTTAAAGTAGAAGCACATATGCTTGCAATAGACATTTGAAAAATTAAAATAATAAATATGGAGAGGGTCATTTCTTTCAGACTATGTATGTCTTTTTATGCATACACAACAAATTACCTCTTATTCCCCATCTGCTGCAGCTAATAGCACAAAACTAATGTAAAATGATCACTGCTATTGACTATAAAATTTATCAGACTTTGGCTTCAGTTAGGCTTAAAGAAAAACTGAACATACTAGTATTCTATGTTTTGGGAACCACCTGATCCTCTGAATTCCAGTGGGATGAAATCTGGTTCTGTGATTAAGGCTTTGGGTTGGGATTTAGGAGCACTGAGCTCAATTTTTGGCTTTTCTACAGAACTCTTATGTCCACAAGGGCAAATTATTTAGGAAGTGCTTTGTCACCTTAACAAATGTGAAAGAGAATATTGAAAATTTCCAGCTGAACGTTAGCATTAGTGAATTATAGTTCTTCAGAAATTATGGAAAGAAGTGCCAATGGTGACTACTAGTCATAAAAATATGTTTTTTTCTTACTTCTCTGCATATTCTTAAGTCTCATTTAATTCAGTGGGCCATGATTGTTTATTTACAAGAGTGTGTTTATTAATAATCTGCTTAGAGTCAGGATGTTCCCTTAAACTGGGACCTTTCCCTTTCACTGCAGCCTTTCTGCACCTTTCTTGGTGGGGAAAAGAGTGTGTCTTGTCACATGAATGAGTATATGGTAAGGATTAGTGCGTGAAGCTTCAGAAGGATCCTGAAAATTATAGTTCAGAGTCTCACAGAACAGTTTGCAGCAAGCAATCTGAAAATGCTGACTGTAGTTAAGTCCAATTCCTTTTTACAACCTGAAAGGGTGATCTGGTTGACTTGAGAAGAACCTCTGCTAATCCCTCACTGACTTGTAACTTTCTCGGAATGGTTGCCTGGGTAGTCTGGTGATTCCAGAAAACTGGCTATGCTGTCATGGCTGGAGAGAGCTCTCCTGCTTGATCTCAGTGTATCTCCAACAAGGGTGGTCAGATTGGAGTGAGGTTTGAGTAAAGCTACACTTCTCATAAGCATGCTATTTTAACCAGCTTATGTGGAATTATAGAATCTTTTGGGTCGGAAAAGACCCTTAAGATCAAGTCAAACTGTCAACCTAATAATACCAAGTCCACTGCTAGTCCATGTCCCTAAGCACACATCTCTTTATAAGAGTTCCAGGATTGGCAGTATATATTTAGGTATTTTTCCTACAAGAAAAGATCCATATCTAAGGTAGATCACATGAATTTGTTTGCTTAAGATCATTGAATTTCTGATTGAGGAAGCAGCCACTAACATTGTCCACATTTCGATGTAAGATAGGAAAGAAAAATTGATTATTTCCTCTTGTATGAAGGAATGACAGTGTGGAAACAGATGAGTTACCTGCAGATAGAGTACAAGAATAAAAATTTTCCACTTGTTTGTATGGCAGTTCTTTTCCAAAATTAAAATGAACATGAGTTGACTGTTTTCAGATGCCGTGGGCCATAAATCTTAGCAGTGCCATTGACTGTAAGGAGGCTAAAAGGCTTAACTACAAGTTTCATCTTCTATTGCCCCCTATCAAGATATGGTGAATCAGTAGGTTGAGACCACAATTGCTGTTGAGATGCACACTCATCATATCTTTTGCTGGATTTGTTGTGATGTGAGTTATGTTTTGGCTTGGTCTAAGTATTTTAATCTATCCCCAGGACTTTCTGTGTTTTATTAACGGGCTGCAGTGTTCCCATCACCATGGTATCCTGACACCTTCCTTTATGAAGACTGCAGAGCTGAATGTTAATGAAATTTACATTTTTAATTCTCCCTTCTCCTCGCCTATATGTATAAAAATGGTTTGCAAAATTATTGCAGGAAACACACACAAGCATAGTATAGCATGGAGAAATGACTGGGCTTGCTGTGTTGTTTTGTTTGTTTTTAATGTTCTTTCTTTCTGCTATTATAGTGCAGCCTTCATTGGTTCAGTACCTGCTCCTAGGTAGACACCAGAACACCAGATGGATTACGTACTTTACAGCACTAATGATAGTGCCTGATAATGTGTGCAAATCTCCCTTTCACTGATTGTTGAAGGCAGTTAAGAAATACTGAATACAGCTGTACATAATTGTGCTGCTTTTGAAACTAAACCAGCCTGTGAAATTTCTGTTCCTGGAAAATGGTCAAAATTAGTCAATAACAAAACAAAACAAACAACAAAAAACCTGAACCCTTTGCATGTGTTTAGTTAATGGTATATTGTGACATTCTGCTTCTTAGATATGAGGCTTCCCTGCCAAGTCTATTGAAACTTAAAGGAAAAAAAAAGTGCTGCATAATGAGACTAGAAAAAGGTGGTTTTGCTGCAGGTGTAGGAAGATGCTGATTTGACAACACTCAGTTTGTATGCACTTGTTTATGTCAGAAAGCTTTTGAATAAGGCTAGGCTTTTGTGTCTCTAGTATGTTGCAAGTATGTAATGGGAGGGCCCCTATGCTACCCATTCTCTCATTCTTTCACATGTTTCTTTGAGTTACTACAAGATCAACTTTTGAAATCCTCTTTATCAGCTTATTAATCCCTATCTTGTTTTTTTTTTCCTGTCATTCTATAAATATTCTCTTTTGAATGACTAAAGAAACCAAGACCAGTCTGATTAGGTTTTCCCTTCCCCCAGTTTTTTCTCCTGTTGAAACTTGCCAATCACTGTTAAAGTCTACACTGGGCTTTTCTGCAGCACAGGAGATATCATTAAGGCTTTAAACCCACTAATGAGGGAAATGTGCACTGCTTGAAGGCTCCTGCAATATTAACTACATCCAATTATGTTAGGTAAACGTATGAGTATAGTCAAAACAGGGTGAAAGCATATCTTTCTATTCAGGACAAAAGTAGTCTTCTGAGCCAATCTTTCATCAAATGTACATTGGCTATTTATTTACTGTTTTTTTTTTTAGTGGCACTTTTCTTTATGTTGTGAGTCCTAAGACAAACAGAACTTTTAGATAGGAAGGGGCTATCTATTTCCAGGGCTCTGTACCTTAATTAAAGAAAACATCTTATTGTTGGTTAAAGTATGTGAAATTTTAATATGTTCTTCCGGTTAGATTCAGTACTGCTTTGGGCAACCTGGCCTTGTAAATGGTGTCCCTGCCTATGGCAGGGGGTTTGAACTTGGATGGTCTTTAAGGTCTCTTACAACCCAAGTCATCCTGTGATACTATGATTTATTATCAAACTCTGACTCACCTGGCTGCTATGAGTCAGTGTAGTATATCATACATATGGAGATGCAACTTGTGCTTATCTTGGTGGCCCTCACTTTTTTTTCTGATGATATACTGATTTTGTTTTAAGGGGAATTTAACTTGTCTAACCTCTTCAAGCATATTCTGGGGGATTATTTTTTTTTCCTTTATCTTATTCTGTGTAATAGCAGTGGTTTTAGACAGTTCCTCATTTCTGACTTCTAGAACTATTATCTGTCAGTAGCAGACTGGTTTTCTGTACAGTTTTCTCTCTTTTCCTTATTCTTGACATATAGTATGTCATGTCCCTTATTTCCTGCCTTTTCCAGTCTGCTTTTGTTAGGAAAAATAGTAATTAGTTTGTTGCTTGTTTCGTAATTCATGCAGGCTCTGATTACAACAGTCAGGTAGGCTTTTTTACACAACTGAACGGCCTGAATGTGGAGCTGGTACTTAGCTCTGTTTTCATGTCTTTATCCAGCTTTGGAGATAACTTACCTGCTCATCAACAGAATATCCCCTTAAGGCCTCTGATGACAGAGGAACACATTCAGGTCTCTGCAAATGACCTTTTACAGTGCAGAGAACTGATTTCCATGTAGCTACCCTGAAGCCAAAAAGTTTAGCACTGAGAATTTTATCAGATGTGACCTGGCAGTATATGATAGTCTGAATGGTTCCCATGTATCATGCCTCTGATCTGTGTAGCTTCACTGAGCGTCCTCATCTCAAAAGTGTCCAGCAACAGAAGCTACAAGACTGGCACAGCAAGAAGGCAGACCACGATTTCAGCTTTTCTGCCCTGTCTCCAGCAACAAGTGCTGTGAAAACTTGCAGTGCCAGAGGATGCATCTGCTCATCATTCCCCTTAATGGGCCTATTGGCTACGAATCAGCTCCCCACCATCACCATTGTGGAACCTTTTCTATTCTGTGAGCAAGTGGATTTTTTTTTTAAATACTTTTCATGGTTGTACTTTTTGTTTAGAATATAATAGGAATTCTATTTAGGGATGTGTGTCTATGCAGGTGAAGTTCATTCATTTTCAGTGAGAGTTAATGTGATACAGCTGGACATTACTGTATTGATCCTTGGATGTCTCTGCTTTTCTTTTTAAGTCTTTTGAAAGTAACTTTGTAATCTCAAAAAGAGCAGGATTAATTCTTTAGTTCTTCGTTCAGGTAGTTTAATCTGTTTACCTGCCTTTACGCTTATAGTTGAACTTAAATATATGAAAAGTTTTTGCTTCTTTCTTCCTTGTTTGCTTATATTTTCTTCTTGTTTGTTTCTTTTTTTTTATTTTTATCAAAGGTCATGGTAATATTCTTACCTAGTACAATGCTAACACATTCTTTTCTAAGTATCTTAGCTGGACTTCCGATTCCCACAGTAAGACCTATAAAATGGATCATGTGAACATTCCTCACCTGGTTCAGCCACAGAACAACTCCATTTTAATTTATTTATCAGCACAGACTTTTTCAAAGCCACGCAGCCTGCTTGGCACTGAAGCACACAATGACAGCTCACTTGGGCTCTCTACCAGCTCCATTGGAAACAGTGGTAATCTCCAGTAGATGGAGTGTGGCAAACAGCTGAGTGGGTAGTGATGTGCACAGTGCTCCTGACCATGACCAAGGAAAGTAGCAGGGTACTTGTAAGTGCTGTGTCCTGACGCATCACTTTTCATCAGCTTTAAGTTCCCCACAGTGAATAGAAAAGAGAGGATGGGTGTAAAGTTAAAGGCTTAGTGATATGTGGCTCACTGTCTGCTCTCCAGCATAACAAGTGATTGCTGCCTTGAGCTCTCCTGGCCAATTTTGTGTTGATTCCACTCTTTCTGAAGGCTCAGGGAAACTTGATTTAGGCGTACAGACACACAGGAAGCAACAAGTATACACGTGGATGAGGATACAGCTGTCCTCAAGCAAAAGAAAAAGGTTGTTAGTTGTTGTTAATTATTTACTTCTCCCAGTCTCCTCTCACTAGCACTAAGCAATAGACAGGAAAATACTGCTGTCTCTACTAAAATAATGTGCAATTTTTTCTACTTTTTATTTTCACATCTGCTCTTGCACAAGGGATTTGGGGAAATAATTTGTAGAAACAAGAACTATCTTGCACTGTTCTCCTCTACCAAATTAGTTGTAAGTTTGAGATGCATGAAATACTCTTTCTTTCCTTTTCAAGGCAATTGCAAAGGACAGTTTCACCATTTCCTTTTCCATTTTCAGTATGCGCATTTAGATGAAGCTAAAACTGCATTCTTGCACTTTTTATGCAGCTTTCCTAAAATAATTCTGAATAATTTAACAATGGCTCAGAAGCATCCCAGTTTAACCAGTCTTTGACCTTCACTCACGTTTTAATGTCATTAGGTCTTAAAGTGTATTTCATCAGTTCCAGAGAAGCTGTATGTAGGAGAGGCAGAGGTGTTATCTATAATTAACATTGCCCACCATGTTCCCTTACGATGTTTATCTTCCTGAAATTTGTTAAATGTTAACCCTTTCAATTATTTTTTTCCCCATTTATAATTTTTCAGTCAAGATGATCTTGGTATTTTGGAGCAGAAGCCTAGGGAAAAGATAGGGCTTTTTATCCACTGTGTGGAAAAATAAACACAATGTCCTTTTCTTTGACTTTGGCTTTGATTTCTCTGGTGTAAGGGCTGGGTATAAAAAACACTTTGAAAATCTAACCAAACTGCTTAACTTTATAAGCCCCTGAAGAATCTCAGTAAATACAGACTCAATAAAAATTATTAAAGACTGAGGAAACTCACTTGCAAGTATCGCTCTCTGGTGCCATGGTTCTGCAGATCACTAATTTCTTCTACAAGCTGTCTTGTGAGCTGGATGTATAAAGGCTGAGAACCCTGAGCTCGTGACTGATTCAATTCACATGAAGGATTTTTTTTATACATGAAATTAAAAACTTTCAGAAATTTATCTTTTTCTGTTTGTTACAGTAGCTAAATCAAATAGATATCCTATAGGGAAAAACAACATAGCTAGAATTGGGCCCATTTTTGCATATGATTTGGAATACGAAGACCACATTGAATCTAAGATTTTCAAGTCCTTTAATGCTTTCTTTTGCTGTTTTAATTTCTTTCTAATATAATTTTACTTAACTGCAGGTTGAGTACATGGTATGATACATTACCAGTGTTAATTAAATATATATATATATACACACTAGGGCTGCTCTGAAAGTAAAGCCTCCTATTTTGTTATGCTACCCAAGATATCAAAGGCAGATGTGGGTGGTATGGCAGTAGAGGTCAAGCCTTCCTGCCAACATTCCAATACGTTTTGCAGTCATATGACAGATGGCAGCAGAGGTGCTCTCTAACAAAATGATGTCTGATGTGGAAGGGCATGTAGAGCAAAGGTGTGTCACTGAATTCCTCCATGTAGAAGAAGTGGCACTCATTGACATTAATGGGTGCTTTCTGAACATTTATGGATACCAAACGGTGTATGTGAGCAAAGTGAGGCAGTGGGTGTTGCATTTCAGCAGTGGCAACAATGATCTGAAAGACAAACCACATTCTGGGTGACCATACACAGCTGTCACATCATGAAATGAAGAGTGTCTCTATCAGCTCATCCATGCAAATTTGTGGGTTACAACCAGGGAACTGTGTACAGAGCTGAATATCGGCTACAATGCATTGGAAATGATGGTGGTAACATGGGTATACTGCAGAGTTTGTGCCAGGTGGATCATATGAATACTCTCACAGGAGCAGAAAGAACACAGTATGCAAGTTTGTCAGGACCTATTGAACCAATACAGGGCTGAAGGAGACAGTTTCCTGGATCACATCATTACCTGTGAGGAGACTCATTGTCACCACTATGAGCTGGAGTCTATTAACAGTCCACGGAGTGGTAACGTGTGAATTGCTCATCGAAGAAAGAGTTTAAGATGCAGCCCTCAGGGGGTAAAGTGATGTGCACTGTCTTTTGGAATAGGGCAGGGGTGATTCTTCTCCATTTTCTGGAACCCACACAAACCATCAACTCCGACAGCTACATCAGCAGTGACACTGACCAAACTGAAGGCTTGATCTTCCAGAGGCAGACCTGAGAAGGAGAACATTTTTCCTGCAGTACAATAATGCCAGACCCCATAATGGTTTGAAGATTGTGGAACACATTCTCTGTCTTCGCTGGACTGTCTTACTACGCGCAGTCAGGATTTGGAACCTCCTGACTTCCATCTGTTTGGGCCAATGAATGATGCATGGGCAGTGTTTTCCTGGCAAAAGCATCATAGCAGCTGTGAAACAGTGGATCACCTGTGCTGATGCATGTTTTTATGACCATGGCGTGCAGGCTCTTGTTTATCACTGGCAAAAATGCACAGCTAATAGCGGTGACTATGTGGAAAACAGTATTTTGTAGCTGAGAATTTGCTCAATCAAATAGTGTTATTGTGCTAATTGCTTCTGTTGTAGCCTCCTTGGAAACAAATAGGAGGCATTACTTTCAGAGCAACCTACTTAAGTTTCGTTGTCTTGAATGTTTCTGGAGATTTTATGGGGAAATGTGTAGAAAACAGAAGTTTATTTTTGTGACTGATTTAGATGAATCAGAAGCTGAAATAAAAGTGATAGGTTGATTAGAATATTTTATTTTAGTTAAAGCTTTTAAGGAAAAGTTACAGTTGTTTCAGTTTGCAGAGCAAGGTTATCTTGTTCCAAAATCATATATAAGAAGAAATTTTGTTGGAACTTTTCTCCATTTTTCTTCAAAAACATGGAAAAAAACAAATAGATTTTGCAGTATTTCCAGGTTCTCTCAGTCATGATGCTTTAAGTTTCTGTAGCTAGCTTTAGTTTTATTTTGTTTAATGTTAGTTTTTGGAGCAAGCCCCATTCTCTCAGTGGTGTTTGGTCATGGCAGGTCATACGTTCCCTGGATGCCCTGACTGCTGGATGCCATGGCCTTGCTTTTCCCCTCTTCAGTGGTCAAGTGGGACAGCTCTCATTTCCTCACTTCTATCAGTTATTCTCTTGGAACTTGTGGAGGATTTATATTATGTTGGCAAGGCACAGTAAGTTTTGGCTGTAAGATCTTAGGCTGGCTGCTAGGTTAACATTTATTCTAAGGAAATGTTTTACCAGGGTTTCAGGCATGTTGCAGGGGGCTATTTTTTCAGCTTCAAGGTCCCTTTAATTTATCCAGTTATTGGATGCTGGAGGGATTTGTCACTGACCTTAGCTGTGGGAGAAGCAGCTATACTGAAACAAACCAGTTCTTGTGTTGTGGGTGCATGTGCTACACTGGCCAACACTGATGAGTAGAGACTACAGATGTACCTCTTCCCCTTCTTGCACACCACCCTGTAAAGCTTGGAAGTACAGGGACTGATAACAAGCAAAAGTATAAGGCACGTATATTCTGTTTGCAGCCTGGCAGTATTACTGATATATGGGCTTCTGGAAAGCAAAGCCTCTCTCCTCCTTTACATAGAACCTGTCTTACTCTCAGCAGGTAGGACTATGGCAAAGTCTATGCAAGTTACCCATTGTTTTTATACAGGCACCCACCTATTCTGGGGTTACTACTCAGCAAAAGGTTGCAGGTGTACAACCTTTTGTAGTAGAAGAGGCCCCTCAAAAGTAGTGTCACCTGGAGATGTCTTGTTTTGCTGGAAAGGGTTTGTGAGCTCTGGGGTGAGGGCTCCAATCTGTTGAGTTTCTTGTTTATTTGGTTTGTTTTTTGTTTGTTTACTTCATCTTGTCCTGACTCTCTTAAGATTACAAGATATGGTGATATGCTTTACATTTCATAATCCTTGCTACTTGCCATTACAGCCTAATACGTTTGAGTATGTGAAAGTAGCTGATACAGTTAATTTGTTTTGAACGGGGTACTTGTGGATACTCAAAAGGAGCATTTCAGCTGCTCTCCTTAAAGAATTCCAACAATAACAATATGAGGAACAATCTGGTTACAAGTTGTTTGTGAAGCGAGGCTGCTGTAGTGAAATCAAGAGCTCCAGGGAACTCATGATAATACTCTAAGTCCTGCAATATTATTTGTACTCAATAGAACTTTATTATCGTTGAAATTATCTTTTGACAAACACTTAATTCTTGATGTGTTTAAATTAATTTGAGTGTCAAATGAACAAATGCTATTTCCTACCAGCAGGCTTTGACATGCTTTGATAAATTAGGATTTTTTTTTTTCCACTTGATTGAAACCAAGCAAATAATCACAAATGTGAAATCTTGGAAGATAAAATCCTAGAACTGTACTGTACCACTACTTACTAAGTTTTATTGCCTGTTTTTTTCTTGAGGGAGAAATAAATGAGGAACTAAAACAGCAACTACTATCAGGAAAACACATTAGTGTTTTGACAGATAGATGTGGAGATCTTAATATATAAAGTTTGTTTTTTTTTCCCTGATGTGTAAATATTCACTTAATGTAATTAGAAACAATTGTGAAGTGGCAAGCAGGGAATTCAAATTCTTCAGTTAAGTGGATATTGCAAATGTGATTTGTTGACAGCTTGTCATGCTGCCATCACAGCTGACCTGGAGTTCTCTTTCTGAACAATTTTGCGAAGGAAAACTAACATAAAAAGAATCACATTGGGCCAGGGAGTGCTCTGCCTGACTTGCAGCAGATACTTGGAGAAAGAGCACAAGAGCACAGCAAGTGCAGAGTGGTATTTCCTTCAGCACAGCCCACTAACTTCAACTGTTGAAATCGTAGAGCCAGAGGTTGCAACTGCACTTCTAATTTTTACTATTCCTTTTTGTCCAGTAGTTTGATTTAAGTAGCATCTTGAACTCATTCGCATTTTTTAAATCCATGAAGAGCCTTTGCAAGCAACCTTTTATTCACTTTGTTTGACATTGTCTTCAATTTTTCATTTTGACATCAGGGGAATAAAAGGTGAACTACTTTTTTTCTGGTTTTGTTTTGCACTTATTGGACATATTGGTCTGAAGAACTGACTCCAAATGTTCTGTTTCTAATTAGGTAAATGAGTCTGAAGTGCGTTTTGCATAGCAGGACATTTTATTACTGGAAATATGAAAATAAGCAACAACTTGTAGATGCTATTTAGAAATTTAAAAGACTGACAGAAACCCTTTGAAAGGACTGTCAGATTTTAAACGTAATTTACCGATTATCTTTGTATTTTTTAGTGTTTCTCAGTGCTCAGAGATGTTAAGTTGGACTGCCCTGTTTATAATTTTTCTTTATAATACAATCTTTGAGTAAAAGAATGCAAACCATCATTTTCAATAAAATATGTTAAATAATGTATTTCAGTAAAAATACATTAAAACTGACATTTGTAACATATACTCTGCTCTGAAGAAAGTCTTTGCGTGCAAATAATATTTTTAAAGTGAGCTTCTGGTGTAGGTCTCCCCTTTGCCTTGGTGCTGATAGCAGTCAGAAGTCTTAAGCATTTAACTATCATTCAAGGAGCTTTGAAAATGTAGATCCTTAAATCCCTTGCTCAGCCATACATAATGTTTGCAAGTTCCTTGAGCCCCTGGGGGCTGGCAGTTTCAACCAAGGTTTCTCAGGCCCCCGCGATTCTTTTTCTAAATATATGGTCAGAAGCACTTTGGTGTACTTTGAGATCTATCTCGAGTCCAGCGTGAGTGACCTATGAATATGATGGATCAAGAGGAGCTGAACCTCACAGGCATGCTTTGAAACTACCTGTAGTTCAGGCTCTGAAAAAAAATGTAGCAACAGTAAACATCTTTCTTTGAGTTGCAAGGGAGGATGATGATGCTGGGCCCCTGTTATGTTCCCGGTGACAAAGGCAGCTGCCCAGAGTGTATGAAAAAGGTGTTCATGCTTTTCTCTGCTGGAAGTCATGTCAAGAAGCTCATCTCGTCTCTCTGGGAAGTGCTCTACCTAGCAGCTCTTGGGGAAGATGCGCTTGGAGCCTTCTATATGAAAGCTGTTCTGTTTTTTCCATGCTATCTTTGGTATCCATGGGAGAGAAGTCAGTGAATCTCTTCAGCATAATGGGGCAGTCATCTGATTCATGGAGGCCAAGGTTTCAGATGCTGCTACAGAATATTGCTGATTGCAGAGGCCAAGGTTTCAGATAAACTGCAGAATATTACTTGTGTTTCTTTATTTAATGATTGTTTATATGTAAACAGATCTTGGAGAACTAGGACTGAAGCAAGAGGAGTGAATGTTCTAATTCCAGTTTCAGTTTACTCCTAACTACACCTTGGAAAGGACAGAAGGGTTCAGGAGTATTTCTGCCCTGCCCTTCCCCTTGCCTGTACTCCTGCTGTGATTGTTCATTCCTTCTTTATTTTTCTTATTTCTTTACCATTCTTCCAATCCTTACCCACAGAAAGGAATTACAACTTTTTCTCTTGTGTGTGAGCTGAGTTCCCTCAGTGACGATGTGAAAGGAGTCACCATGATGACATTGTTCAGTTTCCTGGTCAAAGAAAGGGAGTAGACCTTGTCCACAGCTGTAGTGGTCTCTCTTCTGAACCATGCTGTATTAGTCATGTCCATGAGAAGGGAAGTGGCAGTGCCCCAAGGAAGCATGGACTCTTCCTGTATTGCTGTCCCAGCAGCTTGGACAGCTCTGTGCTCAGCTTTGATGAATGCATTTTGGAGGTACCTAATACAGACCCAAGGCATTGGAGAGGGGTCAGCAGCTTAGAAGACTGATAGTGGCAACTGGGTAAAACTTAAAAGTCTCTCCTAGTATTCTCCAGAATCTGCAGTGCTGCTGTAGATTTGTCTTTGAAAGAGCAGATTATAGTATGTGATATTTGTACATAACAAAGATCTAGCTTAAGTTTCTATGGGCATCATCTCTAATTTCTTTGTACATGAATGATTGAAAACATTGAGATATAACTGAAACAGAAGTTACTGGGAGCTACTTTTCTCCCAGTTTACCATACAATCTGTAAAAGAAAATTTTTGTTCCTCAACCTTTGCTTTAGGTAAAGTATGCAGAAACAGAGAGGCTTTTAATAGTATTATGACTTCATATAGTGCTAAATAGTCCAATTACATCAGCTGGAAAATAGATTTAAACATTATGTTTAAAAACTGTTTCCCAACACAGCAGAAACTGAGTGTAGGGCACAGGTTCTCATGTACAACCTGAATGCATTTATAGTATCAAAACTTCTAATTAATTAACAGTAAATGATTTTTTCTTTAGTTTGACTGTTTTGACCCCAGGTATCCAAACTGACCCCTATAAGCAAACTGATGAAGGTGTGGACTTTATTTTGCTCTTGTTTACACCAGCAGATGGAATGATGTGTGACTTGCATGGGTCTAGGTCAGACTGCAGGAGGCCATATGTGTTTATTTTAGTATTTATGAATGGTTGTATTTACATCATAGCAATGACTCGCTTTGGTTTCTATTGACAAAACCATGACTTAAGAGAATGTTTGCAAAGACAAGAACAGATGTTTCCAGGCATCTTGCCACAGAAAGGAAAAATGCCAGTATTTACTTGTAAGCTGGTGTTGTCTGCGCCATTTTTCCAATGAGTAATGATGAACAGTAGCCATTAGTCAGTTGTTGAAAATTCTAACTCGACAACAGAGGAATGGACTTAGTAATGCTATTTTGTATAGTCATGTCTGTAAAGTAGAATGGAAGACAATTGCTGCAGTCTCTCCAACCAATTCTACGTTGTAACACTCTTGAAGTCACTTAATGACCAAGGAGAACATAAAAGCCTAATAAAATTCATAGTAAATGGATGTTTTCTGTCCTCCTTCAGAAGTGTGTCGATTGCAAATTAAATTACAAACTTTTACTGGACACTTCTATATAACTGCAAAGCAACACTGACAGATATTAAACTCAAACTAGTTTTACATGGACTTTTATAAGGGAAAACATTGCAGTAGACTTTCAGTAGAGTTAATGATGGTCTGGGGTAGCTTCAGGGAAAATGTTTGTGAAAAAGTGTGTGTTCACTGCTTTGTAGGCAAGAAGGGACTGACTGCTCCAAACAGAGCAGAGAGCTGGAGGAGACACAGCAGCCTCCTCCACTGGGGCACAGGGCTCAATGGCCTTGCCAGGCCTTTGCCCTCTGTGAAGGCTGTGATCTGTGGGTGAGGAGCTGAGGATTTCTCCAGCTACAAGAAAATCCAATATGTGAAAAGTTAGGCATGTCTATTACCTCTGTGTAAGAAGGAACCTGACAGATGAAACTATTAATGAACTAGAGTATATGACATAAAACAGCTGCGTTTTGCTTTATTTTGTGTAATAGCGTGTATCATGGTACTCTCTTGTTCAGGAGGAACACAATATGTTTTGCAAAGTCATGAATGCAGGGAGAGCTGAGTATGGCTTTCCTCTTGTAAATCACCATGCAAATTTGAAGGAATATGGAGGCATCTTCTGCAATCCCATTTTCATGGCATGTTTACTGCACGCTTGCTAAGAGGGTGAGCTCTCAGATCCCTTTTTTGTTTTCTTGTTGTGTTTTTGTTTTCATTTTCTTAAGAGGTAGCATTATGTTGGTCCTTAAGCGTCATGCCACTGCCACTGCCTGGATGAAATTCCATCTCACCAGCTCATGTGCTTATTGGTTCCACCTGCTGGCTGAACTGGTGGTGGTGACCTCAGACAGAGGAAGTAATCATGTGGAAAGCTTTTAGAAATGATTCATGTCTGAGGGATGAGGATAGAAACTTGCCTTTTTTGCTGCTAATCTTCTCCCCGATTTCTCATTAAATTAAATTTTAAAACATGGTTTCCTAAACAAGACAGCAACACCTAATTATAAGTGTGCTTTTAGCAAGACAAGGACAGCAACCTTTGAAAATAAAGAGATGAACAAATTAAACCACCTGTGTGGCAGGCCCGTTGCTGCTTATTCCTGTGTGTGAGCCTAACCCTGTTACTCCCTACAGCTATCACAGTGACTGCATGGTAAGTCTGAGGGCTAGGAGAAGGACTACATCTTATATTCAGAAAACATCCCAGAATTGTTCCAGAGAGGGAAAAGGAGCAGATGGAGGATCTGCAACTGGATGTTACACTGGATACTGCAATGCCACGAACAAATGTTGAAAGCGAGAGGAGCAAATGGCTTTTGTCAGTATGAGTTGTAGGGTTGTCATTAGGAATAGAGTTTTAGGGAAGTGTGAGTTTGGAATTCCATTTACAGGCACATTCTGCAAAGCCTGCAGGGTTGGAAGAAACCTGTATACTTGCACTAAGGCAAATGGTGTTTGATTGGTACGGGTATTGCCAGAGTTGCTCTTGGATTTCTGGGATTTTAAGTGCTCTAGAGCTTAGGTCCTTACCTGAATCTCACCTGGATTTCAGTGCTGAAGATGCCTTTCAGCAGAAGTAGGTCATTTTCTATTGATTCTGAACATGAGAGGACTAAGCTATGATTAAGATTAAATTTCTGAGATCCAATTTTACAGTATCATTTCTTACTGTGTTGTCTATGCCATGGAGAAGATGAGCAGCTGGTTCTGTAGACATGAATGATTCATATAGGCTTTGGAGTTAGTAGGTTCTTAAGGGTCTTCAGTAATGCCTTTTAGGTCCTCTGAAGATTCATCTCTTTGGGATGTCTTAAGTGTGGATGGCTCTGTTCTTCTGCCAGTTTGCATACCTTCACGAGCAAAGATTTCTGAGGGAATTTCATGGTGATGCTATCCTTCCTGTTGTGATGCTACCCTTTCTGCTATTTCAGACAGTCATTGCTGGCTGCCAGTGATTCAACCTAGCCTGTTTAAAAAAAAATAAAAGGCATCATTTTATCGTTTTTGTATCATACAAGACTGTAGTTATAAAAACCCCCAAAAACCAAGGCTGGGATATTAGTGCATGAGTAGGTCCTGCAGATATCCATATTGACTTCTTAGCATGCTTTTGTCCTGTATTGATTTGTCTTCCCCCAGACACAGTCTAGGCACAGTTCAAGAGATTAACATGCATAGCTACCAATAAGCAGTTTGGATATGGCCATTCTCTTTGGGAATGTGATTTAACCTTGGGGACAAGGAGGTGTGCTGTACCACTTGGCCTCAGAGCCAAGGAGTTGCTGGCTTGAATTATTTAGTAATACACAGCAAGCCAAATTGACTCAGGGAGGAGCAAGCCAATAAGTAGGTCTGAAGGGTCAGCCTAAGGAGCAGCTTAATGGGGAGGGAATTCTTGCATCAACTACAAAGACTCTGCTCATCTACAAACATTTGGTTTCTGTTTTAAAAGCACTGGTCTTTCAAGGATGAAAGCAAATTCCTCCAACTTTTCGTTGTTGTTGTTATTTCTCATAGCATGTCTGTGACTGTGGCAGCTCGGTAGTACAGTGCAGGTGTACTACAGCAGATTACCATGCTGCCAGTAGTTTTTGTGCAGCATTACTGTTACTGTGGTTAAAATTGGTTGATTATGCAGGAGAAGGATTCACAAAGCAGTTGTTGGGTGTTTAGATAATGCCAGATGGAATATGAGTCTGATTGCCTTTGAGTTAAAAGCAATTTCTTTCCCCACCTCAAAAACAAAATCTACTCCTGAAAAATTATAGCTGCCTTCCATGGGTTTTTTTTTTTTTAGTGAAGTTTGTGGGATCGAGAATTGTAATATACAGCTAGTACTTTGTCTATTTAGAGCAAGATAACACATCTTTCAATAAGATACATCAAGATCATTGTCATATCAAATTCATTTTCATTCCTGCTGTAAGAACCCACAATGTAGGTTGTGCAATTATGAAAAAAAAAATTGCAGAAATTACAAGAAAAACCTGATAAATGAAATCTGCTATACTGTCACTCACACTGATATTCTTCCAATAAACACAAACATGTATTTGAGTACCCAATTTAAAAAGACAGAGTAAAGTAATTTATAGCCAAAATTGTGTTTCTTTCCTTGCAGTGTCTAAGTATGTATAATGCTATACACACCAAAAATATGCTAAGTGAGCACTGCTGACATAAAGTAGAGTGCTAAAAAGGCAATGCTGTGGTTAGTGTCATAGTTACTGCATTTTAGTTAACAGGCTTTCTGTTCTGTAACAGGTCCCCTTTCTGTGAATGCACTATATACACAGTCTTTATGCAATTAGGAGCATTTTTTAGGGGGGAATGTTTGGTTTCAGGAAGGGGTTTTGCTTTCAAGTCAAACACAGTCAGATTTATATCCCATCTGTTATTATCTAAGTGGAGCTTTGCCTTCCAGAGGAGATTTGTCTTATAAAGTGCACAGATTGGGCAGCCTTCAGTTCAGAAGTGAATGCAAAATACTTTTCCAAGTGTTGCACTATAATTTTCTTTCCTTTTTCATTTTTATTTTCTTGCACACAACTCAAATCTCACTTGGAAGACCAATCAATCCTTTCCTTATGGGAACTGCTATTCCGTTCTTTCACTGTTTTTTTTTCTGAGCAATTCAGAAATATTGATGTATCAGTAACAATTCAGAAGAAGAGATGTGGTATCTTCACTTAATAAATCAGGAGCATGGGCTGATGACTGAATCACGGGTCCAAAAGTATTTGCTAATCTGGAGGCCCAGTTTGGTGACCTAATCTCTGGGACACGTATATTTTGTGTGATCAAGTCATATTCTCTTTTTTTTTTTTCCATTTCAGTTGCATCGGTGAGTGCTCAGAGGCTCTGTAATCTGGGCTTCTAGGCTTGAAGCCAAAGATCAAAGAAACAAGGAATACTTATTTAGTGACCATCTGAGCAAAGATTTAGTGTAAAAAGCTTCCCTGCCATTGCACAAGAAATGTGGAGCAGAAACTTGTGTCTCATACTTTCTCTAAGTATGATGATCGTTCCATAATCTGGAACCTCTCCTGACTTTACTTTGAATATCAGTAAAGAGTGAGGCAGAACTCCAGTGAATGATGGTCTCTCTAGTTGCACCTCTGGTCCTTGGAGCAGATACCTACTGACAAGTTAGAAAACAGGTAATTTATTTAAAAGAAGATACTTAGAGAAAACAGTCCAAACTACTTCAGCTTTGGTAGCCTGTCCCAAATTTTCCTTATTATCACACAAAATAGGATGGGCTGTGTGTATGCTAGAAATGTACCCATATTTTACCTCCAAGTAGTCATCTCATGAGAATTCCTGGCTCCATGTCTTCATTCAGCTTAATATCTCATTACATTCTCTTCCGCTTGAAAAGAGCTCATCTTTGCTCGAAACTGGTCTGTACTGTCAGCTCAGTGACTTGACTTTACTGCATGGTGGTGTCGCTGAGTATTTAAAACTAAGCCTATGCAGTGTGGTGAGATTCCTGGAAGTATAAAGGAAAAAAGGTGTTAAGGAGAGGTGGCAGCTTCTTAAAGAAGATATTAAGTACAAACTCTTCCAATATGGAGAAAAGCTAAGGATGTGCAGTAGAAGACTAAATCGTGAACATTTCACTGCCCCAGAAGGAAAAAATGTTTTTTACGAAGTGGGAAATAGGTCTAATTTCTAAGAGCAAGGCTAAAAGGAGGACATGTAGGAACAATAAAATCAAAAGTTATTCATATGTGTAATGGGTGGTAAGAACTCATACTTTATGTACATTAGTAACAAAGAAAAGACTCAAAAAAGTGTTAGAGTGTGAAAAGGATCAATGGATAATGTTGGGAATGACAACGTGTATTTTTTGTTGGCTTGCGTCTTTCCTGGGGAAGTGTTGGGACTGCTATTGCTGTTAACATGAGGGCTGTACTACCACTGCTATCCCGGGCAGGTGGGCTGGTGCCTACATGCCAGATCTGGACAAGTGAGTGTCTTTTTATAACCTGTTATCTACGCAGTGACGTACACGTCTCATCCCCACCCACCAATTTTAGAATGGCTTGTCTGGAGGAAATGGCTGTGCAATACATGAAATACTGATTGAAGGTGATTTGGAAAGGATTTAGAAACAGTCAGCCACTAGAATGAAGGCATGGGTCCTGGAGATCCCAAAGGTGGGTGCTTTGCAAATGCTGGTCAGTACTTTTCTTAATGTTTTTTAGATGGTGGGAGCATTGAGCATGATGGCAATATATAGAAGGAACTGAGCTGGGAGGGATGAAAGGCACTGTGAAAGAAACAGATATAACTCAAAGTGATCTTGATCAGTCAGAAGTAATCATAAAAAGAACAGTCATAGTTCAATATATACTACTTTTAGGAGTAACCAACTTCAAAGATTAAGGTTGGAGAATAATTCCTAGGGAGCAGTTATTAAGAAAAAAAAGTCTGACAGTTGCACTGAACTGTGAGCCAGGACATGAGTCAACAGTGTCATGCTGTGGTGTGTAGCGTTCTGGGATGAACAGGGAGGAACACAGCCTGCAGTACATGGAATGAATAACCTGTTTTCTTTGCCTGTTCCTGATAATGCTAATACTACAGATTGTATAAGAAGAGAGCTGGTGCTGCCTTGGTGGGAGTAGGCCAGCAATGGAACAGTTTGCCTGGGGAGGTTATCACGATTTTTGGATGTCTTCGAGAAGGATTAGGAAAATCATCTCTTAAAATAATAGAAGTTTACGGAGATTTTTCTGTAAGGCCTATTCTAGATGTAATTGCGTTGTTTTCTGACATGCTTCTCCTCTTAAAAATAATAATAAAAAAATATATGTATCCTTTTACTCCTTGGTGTATCGCTGTTCTGTGGAAAGGGATTTCTTAAAATTTAGTAAATCCATAGCGGTTGTCTTGGCACAGAACTTAATGGGACAATGCTTTAAGCTACTGATACATTTGACCAAGTTCTGAAGCAGTAAAAACCCCAAGCCAGAACATCTTCATTTGGCAAAACTCTGTGAGAGTTCCTTACAGACAGAGTAAGGACTGAAACTTGCTTTCTAATCAACATATTTTCTGAAGACTTCGAAAATGCATGTAACAGTCTGACATACCAGCTGTCACCAGAAATCGTGTCCCCCCACCAACACCCGCGTGCAGTATGTTGGCACTCATGTCACACAGAGAAGGAGTGTTGACAGGTCCTCTTGCTAGTCACCTTAGAAAGAGAGAAAAGAAATCAGGGTTCAGCAGAGGAGAGCTGGCAATCACAGGAGAGCTGGCAATCACAGGAGAACATCAGAAGCGACAGAACCAGAACAGTCTGAATAAGGAGCTGATGGACTGACCCAGAGCTTTTTCAAGCCCAAAAGGAAATGCAGGCAACAAGAGGGAAATACTCTGTAGCTTCATCTGTATTTGTTTTGGTGTTTGGGGCTGATTTGAAGCCCTGTCATCCTGGGACAACAATGCAATGCCGTTCATGGCCAGTCTTACCAAATTCTAAAGCCTCCAGTAGCTTTACTTGCATTTGTGTTAAAATTGAATCATATTTTCTTTTGACTTAGAAGCCGAACTTGATTTCCAAGCCAATGCTTGACAGCATCCTTTGTCTTCGAGATGAGAGATGGAAGTATGTCCGCAGCCTGCTGACCCCAGCCTTTGGTGATGCCAAACTGAAAGAGGTAAGGTATAGACAGTGTTGCATTCCTGATTTAGAAGGTGTAGTTGTTTTCATTTGTGTGAGCATCTACTAATAAGTTAAAAATTCTGCCACTTTTCGGTTTACTTAGATCTTAACATTGTGACCAGTAGAGAGTGTACAGTGTGGTCCAGTCTTAGACTGGTGTAAGTCAGAATAGCTCATCTGAGGAGATGATCCTCTCTTTTTCTCTATATACACCATATAGATGTGTAGCAAAGTATACATATATATATAAAAACTTAACCCAGCCCTTTTAGGAATGAGCTAGAGCACAGAAAAGGTTATTGCTCCCAACTGGTGCATAGCTTTTCATTATTTGCAGAGTCAGCAGCTCTCACGTTAACACGGGAACTGCTGTCAGTCTATTTTCATTTCTCTATCTCCTTTCCCCCTCCTTCTTTTATATTCTTTAATCCTTTCATATAATAAAATAAGTCACTGGAACAGAATGTCATTGCCAGATAAATACCTCTGACTGAAAATAAATGTCTCCACACTGACCTGATGCTAATTTCCTATAAATGTCTCAGCATTTACTTAGCCACGGGAACCCATTACTCAGTAACAAAGTTCTATTCCAGTGACACGGTATCTCTTAATTAAATGCAGATAAATGATCGACTGGTTAAAGTCTTCTTTCAAAGGAAAAAACAACCAACAAACCACCACTTCTTCCTTTATGGATTTTATTCTGAAAGGGAGGCATGCCTCAATCCGGTGCCCAGTTCTTGGTTGTAAAATTTTCCACTGGGCAGACGCTTGTGTTGTTTTGACATGCCGCTGTCGAAATCCACAGTAACATCTCAATGTGTCTGGCTCTTTCGGCTCTATAGACAGTGGTCGCTTAGCAACGCTGGCTGTCACCTCCTTATTATGGTAAATTCTAATTGGCCGCAAGCCTGCTGAAGATGCTGATTAATCACAACTGACAATATCATTGGTTATGCACCTCGACATTTGCTCTGTCACCGTCTCCATCGCGGAATTTTATGGACACGAAGATTTTCAAATATTCAAGTGATTAGTTGCTAATGGTGTGGTGGGAGTGGAGAGTTTTACATTTTCTGAGCTGAAATTAATCTGCCTTACTGCAGGTCATCGGCAAAGTGCAGCTCCCGGCTTTGACTCTTTGCTGGTGAACTGACAAAAGATAATGCTCTGCTCCCTTTGGTTTGCACAGATCTACCTCTGCCAGCACCAGCAGAGCGAGATGAGGGTGAGCTGGCTGAGGCCCTGTGTGTCCTGCTTTGGGGCCAGGCAGATACAGGTCTGCAGGGTTTGACTCAATGAAACTGAGGTGGAAGAAGTCATGTTGCTCACTTCATGATGCTCCGTGGTAGAGCTGCAGTGCCTGAGGAGGTGCTGGTAGAAGGTAAAATGGAGGGACACTTCACACTTTGTGCCCAGCATGCGTGCAAAAATTGCAATCTTTACTTTTACTTGAAGGTCAGCTTTTCCCATCCTACCCAATCCAAACTTTGTGTAAGGGGTGTAGGCTCTAAGTTACCTAGAAATGCTATTTTTCTCCTCCCAGTCTATACCAAGTAGGAAAATAAGAAGAGTCTCTTAAAGGCCCAACTTTGTTTCTTTGTCTCTTCACAAGAAGTCTGTCCGATCCTACCCACAGAAATGCTGGCAATAAATCTATGTTAGCTTAAGAACCTCTTTTGTATGGATGTACACTGCAGTTCTCTTTCAACCCAAATAGATAGATAGTCCTTGGATCTGAAGTTAATGCAACATAACTCTTCACTTGTATGCTTCTCGTGTTGTTTAATTTAGAAGCCATACCAACACTTCTCAAAGGAAATCAATGCTCATTAATTATGATCCCACTATTTAATTCTCCCATATTTAGTACTCTGCCAGAACTTATACAGCAGCATGGAAATAGAAATACTGTGTTCTAGCATTGGCCATACTAGTGAGTGTTCAGGGTCATCTAGAAGGCATTCTGTTAATAATAAACTCTTCTTCTCTGACCCAATGAATTATAAATGAGTTAGTTTTGTTATGAATGTATTGTGTAAGAACTTGTACTTGTTTGATACTTATTTATAAATACTGCTAGACAAATACCTCATTTCTTCTCCTAAGGCACTGATCTGATTCCTTTGCCACAGAGGTCTAAACTTTGACAAAAAAAGAAAAAAGAAATCACCACAGTCTTCCTGTCTGTTCACCCTGGATGTCTACCTTTCCTTTGTTCATCTGGACAAATGCTCCAGCATCACTGGGGAGACCACATAACATCAATGTAGCTCTGGAGCGTGGTTTACCCAGAGTGCTGCAACCCCAGCTCTGCTATGAACATAGGCTTGTCTGGACACTGAGAGAACTGGGAGCTGTTAGCCTGTGACAGAGTTATAAAAGTTAACAACTCTGCACTCCCCATAGCAATCCCTTCAGAAAAAAAGAAGACGTGCAGAGAGCCAGAGTTGGGTATAGACTCCTCATATCTCAATTTCAGAAACGCATGGATCTATTATGATGCTAAAAGATAACATCAGTAGTAGCAATAACAAGAAACTGATCATCATCTCTTTGAGCTGTCCACTATGGGACAAAACCCAAGGTAGAGAGAATATATTTTGCTAGGGTTTGACCTATAATGCCCCACTGAGCTGATGTGGCTGGTGACAGAGATGTACTTCGCCCTTTTGTCTCCACAATATTGGTGTAGTGTCACTGAGAAGTTCACTAAGCATGATAAATTTCACCTTGGTTTGGCAAAAAGCTTCCAAGAACTGATTTGCAAATGAGGAAAATTTGATCCCAGAAATGTGCACAGTTAGGAGGAATTAATTGAAACCAGAGGTTCTAGAGCTATTGGGAACCAGTGCAATGATTGCTGCTTGAATGTAGACGTTGATTTTCTAACATTTTCCAAGAATTTTCTAGCATCTTTTGTGTTTGCTCTTTGTATCCTCAATTTCATACTTCAGAAGCTGTGCTCTGCTTCGCTGATGTTTTCAAGGAGTTCCATACTCTGGGTGTTCTCTCTAATTTTCTTTTTCAAATGAATATGCAAAGATTAATAAGCAATCCTCTCCATCCGAAGGAAGGTTTGGTTCCAAGGAACACTAAATTCAACTACTGTAGTGGTGAGGATAGTCAAATGACTTAGGTTTGATCCTACAGTAAGATCCAATGTGCGATGCCTCTGGGATTGGCACCAGAGCTGATAAGTGGATGTGATACTTCATGTGAGACTCTTAAGTAGACCCTATGAACCATTGCTATGGAAGTACTGAGAATGAGGAAAGACAGGAAGCAAGACAACCAAGGCATTTCACTTCCAGCCTTCATTTCACAGACTGGCTTTGTGAGATCAGTAGAAGCAACTTAAATACTCTGTACATGAAACGTCTTTCATTTGTTAAATGGGAATATTACCAGCCACTGAAAGTTGATCCAAGCTGTAATGCATGAGGAATTTGTAAAGTAATATAGCTGGAGGTTCTTAAGTAAAAGATGAAGTTCCCTGTGTCCCTTCATGCTCTCCTCAGCTATTATGTACTGAAACCAGCTGATATGTTAGTGATCTTGCTGTACTGATCTTGATCCCCTATTTAGTATTTCTTATTTCGCTCTCTCTTTTTTTTTTTTTTTTTTCCTGTGGTGCCTGTGATGATCCTGCAGTTCTGGACCCCTTGTCAGACTTGATAAATAGCTTTGCTCTCTTTTACAGCCAACACCAGCAGAAAACCTATTGATTTTTATTTATTCTGATAGTGCAGCAGTACTCTTGTCATCTCCTATCAGTATGCTGGGAATCTTCTTCTCCATTAACTAACTATTAAAACAAAACGGAGCACAAAAATTAAAGAGTGCAGCATAACGTAGCATTGTCCTGAATAACTTGTGGAGTTTGCATTAAGGTCTATCAAATAAAGAGAGATGCAAAGCAGAACTTGTGATAACATAACAGAAAATCCTCTAGTGTCACTCTCAGGTCTGTAGATCTTCCAGATCCCACTAGGACAGCTTCTGACAGTGCAGCCACCGAGGGTTCCTTGATTTTCTCTTGTTCTGCTCTTAGAAAGTGGTCAGAAGTATTTTAGAAGGGCCTCTGGGAATCACTGTTGTTACTAACTAAAGCAAGTGCACTTACCTTAGATGAGGCAAATCACTGACTTAAGAGCTGGTATGTGAAACGTGCATGTCCTTGGGCCACAACTCAAATGTCTGGTTGAGTTGCTCTCCTTGGTAATTTGTGCCCATGAATTGCAAGGCCCCACTGTGAGGTGTTTGCAGAATCACATATGGGTTGGAAGGGACCTCTGGAGATCATTAGGTCTAACCCCCTGCTAAAGAAAGAGGGGTTTCTAAAGAGAAAGAGACTCTCTCCATGAAGGAAATGCACCTCTGCACTTTTCCTGGTTTTAGTCAGTGACTTTTAATCTGGAACGGAAGAGATCCTTATGCTGGGGATGTATCTTTTTTTTCTCCTTCTTCCCTTGTATTTTATCTCATTCGTGGGACAGGAGGCCTGCCATGACCTCACCATACTGTACTGAACAATAACGTCTCCAGTATGACTGCCTTCTGTGAATGAAATCCAGGCTTCTACCTTACCGTTTTGGTGCTAATAATAAGTGGAATGATAATAGTAAATACTGAGGACCACATTAAACTAGAAGAACATGACTCTGATGCCTTTAAACAGGGCAAACATCCTCATGCACTGTGCATACACAGAATCAGAAGCTAATTGTTGTTATGTGCCAAATCTCATATTGGCAGGATTTATGCAGCAAAGCCCCTGGCATCATGAAAATCTTAACCCCAAATGCTCTCTTTTGGCAAAAGAAGGAAATTTGGACTCTGGGCTACTCTTGCTATCAGATAACTGGCAGATCAAATATTTACAGGGACCATATTGTTTAGATTTTTCTTCATCCTGCTACTCTCAGCCAATCTGAACACAGAGCAGCTGGGGTTTGTTTACCCACCAAGATCTGAATCTCAGGCAGGTTATGCAGCTTTTATGTTCTGATTGGCAAACGATGATGTATAGGAAGTTAGTGATACCCATGGCAGTGCAGATCAACAGGTCTGTTATTGTGCCAATTTTTGAAGTTCAGTGCAGACCACTTCCCTCTACACTAGTTTTGCTTTTCTTGATGATTGAACAAAGAGTTTAAAGTATTGAGGGACCTGAGAATCTTTCAGTCTGTGGTCTTTGTAGTTAGCAGCCTTGGAGGACTTTACGTTCCTCAGGAGAATAAAAGCCCAAATCTGGGATTCCTACGTAGATAACCTCTGTAGCTTTCATATGCAAAAAAATGTCTTCTTGGTATGACTGTCCTATAATTGAAACAGTAAATCAAATCCAAGTGCCCCTCTTCTCATTTTCCTGGTTAGATTTGCTAATAAAAATATCTTATGACTAGAAATGAATTGCAACAGAATTTTGAAAGGTTGGTGGAATGTGGGAAGTTCAGAGGTGCTGTGAGATGCCCTGGCCAGGCATACATGCCCCAACCATGTCTGCCAGCTGTTGGAAAGCAATAGCAGCCAGCTGGGTGGTTTCAAGTCTGGCGATGTGCTGAAGAATAAAAGAGAAAATACAGCAATAGAAGGAAAATCTGAAATGATCACCATCTGTTTAGAAAACATCATACCTGTTAAAATATAGATTTTCATTTTGTTCTCCTTGAATGGCTCAGTTCATTGGAAGGTCTGGACCTAGAGAATATAAAGCATTTCACCCTGGTTCAGTGTGTTGAATAGAAATGTGTTAATTTTGTTGAACCATTTGAGAAGAAGCTCACTGCAGGGGACCTTCTTTAGAAAGCAAAAAGTGCAGAAAACTTTCACATAACACGGTGTGCACCTTGCAGACACATACCAGCTGCCTTTACAGAATACTAATCTGGCTTCAGAATTGTTTTGTGAGACTCCTGTTGCACAGCCCAAATCAATCCAGGTTTGAACTGAAATAGCAGCACCCTGCTCTGTCCTGTGTAGGTATGAGACCTTGAGAACTGCTACATACATTCTTAACTGAGACTTCAGCCTTTGGAAAGCACATCGGATGCTCCCACGTTGGCCTTTTGACTGCGTATAGTCTTGCCCATGTGTTAGGATGGCAGTGTGCCTGCACACAAAGTGTTATGCCAGTTTCACAGAGGTAGAAGTGCCAAGCAAAATGGACTTGGCTGGGCAGCCTGCAGAGCTTTCAGAGTGTGCTGAGAGGCTGCAGTAAGTCTTTTTTGGTAACAAGAATGTCAGAGTAGTAGGACAAGTGTGTTCTCATGTTTGTTGACATCCGTATGTTGAAGAAGGTTACTCAGGAAGGAAAGATGGTTTGCTGTGCATATGTCTGCTAGCACTTGGCATAACTGAGGCAAGAATGAGATATTAAATTGTAGAAGTATCTCTCCCAGTCTCTGTGGAGAAAGTCATAGTTGATAGAGTCAGGGTAATTACTAGATTGCTCCTGTTCCCTAACTCAAGGTAGCAGTTAGCCCCCTGCCCCACCTGAAGATGTAATCAGGGCAAGTGTCTGATGCCTTACATATGTGAAGAGTTACGGAGAGACTTTAAGGAGGTCTTGGTGGTTGCCTGTGTCTGGTTTCCATGAAAGAAGAGAATATTTCACTGTTAGTTATAGCCAGGCTTGTGGGTTAGTCTACCTGACCATCATGTGTCAGTGACTCAAAGAACCATTAGGTGAACAAATTCAGTTACCCATTCCTTAGATAACTGCTATAATTTTCCCTCATAAAACTAGTGATATGCATGGTATTTTCCCAGTGTATGCCTTAAATTCCTTGGACTGAGGGACAGGGGAATGGAAATACTGGATCTCTGGTGATTATATCTGTATGAGATTTTTGAACTATAGAAAACATTATTCCTGCTGATCTGGAGTGTATGTTGCCTAAACATACTGTATATATGCCTAAATGTACTGTAAATATGGATCATGATAGATCAGCAGATGAGACAGGAAATGATTAAAAAAAAAAAAGGAATGTCTTTGCTTGATTGTTCTCTAGGTATGTAGCCATAGGTGGACAAGAGTTAAAGGTCAGATAAGCACCAGGGCCTCTTGAGTTTAGGCCCCAAGCTGGAGAATGTTTTTCCTGTAATATGTAGGTTTACTTTTAAAAGGTAATTTCAGGATTTCATCTTACCTGTGCAGAAGCGCTTCTTCTTGTGGAAAAACCTGAGAGCTTTATACTGTCTACTAGAAAAGTCTAATTTAGAACAACAGATCATTTTAAATTATTCTTATTTTTTACATTTTAGCAATATTTATAATGGAATGTTTTCCTTTCTAGATGATACCACTAATAAACCAGGCCTGCAATGTCCTACTGAGCAACTTAAAGGTTTATGCAGATTCTGGCCGAGCTTTTGATATCCAAAGGTACGTACAGCATACCAGAAACTAATTCCAGATTTATAAAAAGAGTAAATAGCAGAAATTTGGCAGTTATCCTAAACATTTACCTATGAAAGTTTTGGTTTTTTTTTCTCTTGCTTTTGTAAGTGGAGATCTCAGAACAAAAGATGCGCTTGACAGATCCCCTTTCTTCCTTGGGGGGATTCATTGCGGACTTGAAAAGTAATTTTGTGTAAAGCATCTGGTATATTTCTAGCTATTGTTTAATGAAGTTTTAACATCTGGAAGCATTCCCAGTCCAGTCTGCTCTTTACTTTCTAGCAATAATATACAAATATAGATATTGACCCAGTGTCAAATCCTTTTATTCTATTACTTTTTTGCTTTTTTGTTTGAGTTTTTTTTTGAGCACTTAATCATTCTTGCCACATTCCTTCTAACCCTGTCTAATGGCATGCTAGCCTTTTGGGAAACAATGAGATTGGTACTGCATATGAGAATGCACCATTGATTTATAAAATGACACTTTAATATTTTCTATACTGTGCTTTCTCCTATTTGTTATGCATTTAAGACCCTATTATCTTATTTTTTGTTGCTTTTTCAGCAGAGATCTTTCCTGAGCTGTCCACAATACTGTCTACTCCCTTCTCTGAGCAGATTCAGTTCTTCTAAGGCATTTGTATACTGTATGCATAGTTCAAGTACATCCTTTCTATTAGGCACTATTTTACCTACACTTCATTTGCTAGGTTGATCAGTATCTTCTGAAGTTCCTCATGATTTACCCCAGCCTGGAGTAGTCTAAATAATTTTGTTTCATCTAGAGGAATGGATATTTAGCCACTATTTGTCCATCCCTTGCACAGTACATATGTATGTATGTATGCAAGTGTCTGTATGTGTACAAAGATCTCTTTATATTGTACATCTAAGGAGTAACTATGAAACTTCGAGATACATTGCACTTACCATAGTGCTTTGATTAAAACTGACCTTTTCAGTCCTCCTGGGCTTTCCCCTTTTTTGCGTTTGTCCTTTTTCTTTGCCTGATTTTCTAGCTATTGATCCATGATAGGGTTTCACCTCTCAAGAGGCACTTTTGTAAAGACTTTGAATGTAGAAATGAATGATGTTGACCGTCTTAAAATATGATCTTCCAGTTGTTTTATCATACTACCATTTGAGCCAGTGTGACATATATAGATGTGATTCTTATTGCACAGCAGTTTCTCAGAAGTGCCTTGGGAGCTATTTTTTGGTTGTAGATACTCTATTTGCGATCTCTTGTCTTCTTCTATGTTAGTTGTCTTTAGCCATTTTTGTGTTTTATCAACAACTCAGAACATAATGTTTGAGCTTTTTGAATAACTTGGTAAGATAAGTGACTGAGGACATCTGAAACTGTTTTATTGCAGAACCCCTCTTTTAATATTTCAGTGCCCAGTAGTACTTTTTGTTCGTGTGTAAGAGTTGAAAATCCAGTTACTTAACTCTGTAGTGTTTTTTTTTTTTTCTTCCTAATCTGCTTTGGTGTCCTTAGAATGGCATTGGTCCAAGTATCATAGTTAAAAGTATTTTGCTTCATGGTATATACATGGGGTATACTGGGCCTTAGTCCTGCCTTTTTTTAGTTTGTGCTCACTCAGGTTAAGACATAAGAAGAATCTGATTTAAAAAAAAATAGCAAAACAGTCATTGCAAACAGATCAAAAGAATCAAATTGCAAAGATAGCTGACATTTGTAGTTTGTTATCTCAAAATTACTGTATCTGCTAATGCCCAGTAGAAATAAAGCTGGATAAATGGTCAGATCTGTGGGGAAGGATTCAGTAAGTTCTAAAGTGTTCATGCCAAGGTCTTGTAGTTCTCAAAGATTTTGCTTCTCCTCTAAAGAAGTATGGGTTTTGCCTGATGTCAGTTCCTCTTGGTTTTGACCAGCGTTTTGCGTTAGCAGTAACTGTTACTGTCAGTAACAAGAAAGAAAATCCTTTATAGGAAATTTTACTTTTCATTAAATCAGGACCTTTTCATTAAATCGTGGAATCACCAAGGTTGGAAAAGACTTCCAAGATCATTTAGTCCAACTGTCCACTTGCCACCAATATTCACCTAGCAAACCATATCTTGAACATCTCCAGGGACAGCGACTCCACCACCTCCCTGGGCAGCCTGTGCCAGCACCTAACCATCACTTTTGGAGAAGAATTTTTTCCTAATATCCAACCTAAACCTCTCCTCTTGTCCTATCACTAGTTATGTGGGAGAAGAGGCTGACCTGCTATAACCACTATAACCACTGTATCCACTATAACCTCCCTTCAGGTAGTTGTAGAAAGCAATAACATCTCCCCTGAACCTCCTCTTCTCCAGACTAAACAATTCCAGTTCCCTCAGACACTCCCCATAAGACTTGTGCTCAAGATCCCTCATCAGTTTTGTTGCCCTTCCTTTGGACACTCCAGAGCCTTGATATCTTTCTTGTAGTGAGGGGCCCAAAACTGAAAACAGTACTTGAGGTGTGGCCTCTCCTGAGCTGAGTACATAGGAATGATCACATTGCCTGCTCCTGCTGGCAGTGTTATTTCTTATACACGGTAGGATGCCACTGGCCTTCTTGGCCACCTGGGCACACAGCTGGCTCATGTTCAGCCACGCGTTGACCAATATCCCCAGGTCCTTTTCCTCCACACAGTCTTCCAGCCACTCTGCCCCAAGCCTGTAGTGTTGCCTGGGGTTGTTATGGCCAAAGTGCAGGACCCGGCAATTGGTCCTGTTGAACTTCATCCCGTTGGCCTCAGCCCAGTAATCCAGCTAGTCCAGAAGTCTTGTGGCTGACAGGACTGAACTTCTAGGAGATGTAATTTCTGCATTTTTAAGTGAGAAAGAAATTCTCACTTTTGCAAGCTACAATTAATGCTTACGAATTTCTGCATTAGAAATAATAAAATAATCTAAATAATAAAAAGTAACTTGATTTTTTTTAAATAAATTATTAGTAAAATTATTGAGCTATAGGAAAACATTTTCTCTTTGTAGAAGAAGATATTATAAGCACTGGCATTTGTCAGAGTGATGGAAACATCTTTTGTTAATGCTCAAATCTAAAAATAAGAAGAAAATCTGAGACTAAAATTAATGTTACATGGTGTTTATAGGAGCAAGATATTAATGGGTAGGTAAGTTATAGCTAATGGTTTATTACTCTCAATGCAGGTGTTACAATTGCTTCACTTTGGATGTCGTTGGTAGTGTAGCTTTTGGAACTGAGGTGGACTCTCAGAAGAACCCTGATGACCCCTTTGTTAAGAATTGCAGAACATTCTTTGAAATGTCTTTGTTTAAGCCTCTTCTTTTTCTAATCCGTAAGTACGGTCCACCTTTGTCTACTCCCTTATGGTTATTTTCTGAAAATCATTCATACAAAACAACCTCAAGCAGGAGCAGGAAGATGTATTGCAGGCTTATTTCAGGGGTGTTCAGAATTCAACCTACAGCCCAAGTGTATCCTTTAGATTATCATAGTATGATCTACAACTCCTGTCACCGTTAATGTAACTTCCTCCAGAAACTGAGAGCCACAAGATGCAATACTCCAGCTTGATTTGAGTGGAAAGTTTCTGGGACCTGTAGCCTGTGGGCTATTCTTCCATATTAGAACAGAGTAACTGTTCCCTAACCTATAATTTATAATTTATGTGTGGTCCTTGGAAGCCTGAGTGCACAGCTTTTGTGCACTCACTTTACTTGGTAGAGAGACTGAAATCCCACCCATAAACAGCAGTGGACTAATAACCAGGAGAGAGGTAGATGAGCATAAACAGATAACGTAAGTCCTCTAAATTCTTATTTAAATAAACAGAAGTAGCCTAGCTGTAAAGGATAAAGATAGTAAGTGCCAGCACAGGGTATCTTTAAGAGAATCAATTTATTTTCACATGAGTAAATGAGGAATGCAAGAATACGGTACAAAATAATTTAGCTCCAGGTCTGGAACGTTAGGGCAGTGAGAACTGCAGCTGAAGAAGCTGCAGTGTAATTAATTTTCATAAGATATTACTGCATTGCTATCTAGACTTGTTCACAGTAGTGTCAGGTGGTGCAGTAATAAGTTCTTGTGCCCATCTGATCCTACTGGCATTAGAGGTTGCACCTGTACTAGCGGCACATGAAATGTTTCCTTCTGGAACTGTGTATCCAAAATGTCCTGGGACTAATGTTTAACCTGGTTACAAAGTGGGATTTTGACTAATTTCTGAAGGGACAGAGATTTGTTCCTAGACTCTAACACTGTGTCTTCCATTAAAGAAAACTGCTACATCAAGTTCGGGGTTGAATTGTCAGAAAGGGTTGATCTGTTCTACTGGTACGTTACGTGGACTACATTTAAACACTGTGCTATCATGCTGTCATGTTGGCAGCAAGCTTTTCTTATGACTCATTTTTTTCAGTCTTAAACCGTACATGAGTTAATTATGGGTCTGCTGTAGTACAGGACTGCACTCAAGTGCCTAGCTCCTGACTCTAAGGGTGATGGAGTGGAGACCATCTTTGTGGTAACATTCTGTCTTTAGAATCTTTGATACGCTTTGAAAAGCAAAGGAAAACTACAGTAAACTAATGCCCAAGCATTGAAGAACTGTAAATGGGAGTGACTACCACCCAGCTGCATGGGTCAGTGCCATAACTTGTTAGGCAAAGTCAAGATCCTCCACCTTCTGTATGTAATTGTTTCAGTAGGCAAGGAAAATAATTAATCCGTTTGTTATATTGGCAAAAGGAAGCTGAACTGAAATCTGGAAGCATTGTGGAAGTTACAGGGCAAGCTTGGTGGGCATCTATTCAGCAGAGAAGTCACAGCCAAAATGGAAACTGTAAAAGGAAATGCTGTACCAACGTATAGGAGTGGGAGGGAGAGAAAGTGGGGAAAAAAAAAGCTTTCACAAAAATAACACATCCCAGTCGATGTGATTTGTAATATTAATGAAAGGAGGGGGATTTTACATGCTTTTACACTCCACTTCAGTGTTTTCTTCTTAAAAATCTCTTACAGTTTCTTTCCCATTCATAATGATCCCATTGCTTCGGATTCTGCCAAACAAGAAACAAAAGGAATTGAATGGATTTTTTATTCAAACTATAAAAAATGCAATTGTCTTCAGAGACCAGCAAGATGCAGCTGAGGTAAGGCCATTCGTGTGACAAATTTATGGATAAACAAATGCTTTGAGGAAAAACTGGAAGTGGCATGAGCCTCAGTTGAAAAAGGGAACTCAGTCTGTTTGAACATTCAAAGCAATTTAGTGAGGATTTTCTTCATTTTTAGCTTCATGTACCATCATCCAGGCTTAGTGCTGATGCAGAACTGTTAAGACATTACAAGAAAGGCTGCTTCTCTCAGTATTTCTGTTCAAATAAAGATGCAGAAAATGTTGCATCTGGAATGACTTTCCAACCCAGTTTCTAGATCCAGAAGGAAGGATTTATCTTGTAGATTTTTTTTCTCATTTTAGTCAGGATTCATTAAGCTTTCCTTAATAAAACAGAAAGGGGAGTGCCCCTACAAAATGATTCTATCATATCATTAGCAGCTGACAAGGGTTTATATAGTCCTATGTCAGTTCCTACTATTTCTGAAACTGGGAAAAAAGAACCTATACATCTGATTATGAGCAGACATTTTGTACTGAGATGGCTAAAGAGTAAGACAGTAAATCCTACTCAGTATGGAAAATAATTGATGTGCATTAGTAACAAATCAGCCATTACCCATCTCTTTCATCTAGACACAAGGCAGTTCTGATTTTTGTCGTGTGTTAATCACTGTTGTTTTATGCAGTATCTGAAGGCACAGACATTTTAATAAAGGTCTCTCTATTTATGATGTATGAAATATTTTTAACATAAGTGTGTGCTTCAATTTTGGGATATAAAGTTCAATTTTGGGATATAAAAGTTCTTGAGATCTTCTTTTCCTTTTTGGCCATTCTTTACTGCAGAGTGCATGTTAACCACTTAATTAAGGATGTGTAGTGAGAAACAAAGAATATAAAAGAGAATTCCAGAGTAAAGATAACTGTGACAAGTGTTGCATGTCAGTTTACTAGAAATATACCATAACATACCTATCAAGAAGCTGTTAATACTGAAGTGGAGGAGATGTTTCTTTCCACTTTAAAGATGAACAGTGATTCTGATGGGAATAACAGCACAGGTAAGGATGGATCAGATCATCCCAACTTTTTCTCACAGCTTAACCCCACAGCTGTCACCTTTCAGGAAAGTACAGATTTTAATTTACACAATGTTGTATCTAGGGCACATTTAAAAATCAAATAGATTTTCAAAAATATTGCTGCTTTGTACTGTGTTGAATGTTCTACTCTTTTTCTTTGACACTTTTTGCAGTGAAGTCTCACATATTTGTTGTGCTTTATTATCCTATGCTTCCCATCTTTCTTCCAGCCCATCTCTATAAGTCCTTTCTCCCCAATAGCCTTTATGCTTTTTCTCCACCCTTCTTTACATTCAAAAGTTTGTGTGCAGTGCTGAGTAATCGTAAATAATTCATGATTCCAAAACATGGGTGATGTATGTAAGGTGGTTACAGACATCTCATTTCTATTGCACACATCCAGTTGGAGCCTTTAATAGCCCATTTGTGGGGCTGTGTGTGTGGAGGGTTTTGAGTCAGATTTAGTTAATGCATTAACTACTGCGTGTGATGTATTAGTTGAATGTATTTCAGTGTCAGTAGCACTGAAAGCATCAGTCAGGGACTAAATTCTTGACTATTAGAGATAGTCACTCTCAAACTTCCCAGATAAATGACAACAGGTGAGTATGGTTAGGAGAGAAAGAAAAGAAAAATGAGGTTCTAGAGACAAGCAGGAGTCAGCATTCTCTCTGTATACAGTTTGTTTACAGCTTTCAGTGGTTGATGGAGGTGAGAGGTTTAAGATTGTGTTGGAAGGGATAGTGGGAGGTGCAGTGGTCTCAGCCATAGGGTTTGAATTTCGGGTGGTGCTGTGTGGAGCCAGGAGCTGGACTTGATAATCCTCGTGGATCTCTTCCAACTCAGGATAACATATGGCAGTAGTAGCCCAGTATCAGGACAGTATGGAGGAAAGTACAAGGTCCATGTTTACCTTAACAGCATATGCAGAAGTCCATGACTGGCAGTGATCCTTCCTGCTCCTGGACTTCTGCCTAGTTTGCAAAATGGTCAGATGGGAACTATTTGAAATACTCGGAGCTTTCTGAGAGCATATTAAATCCCCTATGCAGTTCAAGAATCATTTTGCGGATTTCAAAAGTGACTGGAAAGTTTGAAAATTCCTTTATTTCCTATTCTCACCAACTGTCTTATTATCCACTCTTGGAATTTGAGATTGGTGGGGCACAAGTTTTGTTATAAGAAAAGACAACTTAATAATTCGCTAAAGACTAAACAATGGTATGTGAAGTGGATCAAAATGCAACTGCTGTCCAATTCAATGCAGAAATGTAATCTATAGAGATTAGGTGTCCCAGGATAGCCCTGAACTTGAAGGAGAATTATGACCTATGTCCTAGGTCTAGAATGATGAAATATAGCCACTGAAATCAGTAGATTTGCACCAAATTTTAATGATCCCAAGGTATAACCAATAGCTACTGGTTTCTTGTGCTAATAATGGGAGCTATAAGCAAAGTCTTACAGTCTTCCTCTGCTGCATTAGATCAATGGGTATTCCTTAGATTGCCATATTCCTAGATGTTACACTGTGCGCATCTTTTACTCCTCATTGATTTTATCACCATTAAAAATGTTTTTATTTTTATCTTCTGGGGAAAAAAGAAAAAAAGAAAAGCATTTGAAGCAAACTATAAAACAATGAAAAGCTCCTTGAGAGTGATTCAGCTGAAGCTTGTCTTCCTATTATCTGCGGTGAACATGAACAAAGAATAAAAAAAAGGCCAAAAAATGATTTGACAAGCAAAGTCAGCTTGTTATCATCCATGTTCCATCAGTAAATGAAACAATACTTTTGAATGCCTAAAGATAATCCTACAGACAGATAGTAATTTTACAGCCAGGTTTAGATCTAATAATATGCTTGCAGCTTATATGAGATCTGTGATGTCACTTTTTTCTCATTCCATCGGTTAGTGCTGCAGATGTCATTTTAATTATATATTATATTTCTGTGGTCAGTCAAATAATTTCAGTCCTGGATATTCTGCTCATTTGGATTATGTACAAAAACATTTAGTCATCATACTTTAAAAATTTTAATATATTACATTTATTCATAGATTCAAATTACTGTAAAAGGCTTTTTCTACTGTTTACAGGAGAGCAAATTTACCCTGCTCAGAAGAAGCGGCACAGATTTAATGCACCACTTAACATCTACTTTAAAGACTCCAGTAGGATTTAAGAGTTCAAATATCTTACCCTGATTATCTGCCCAGGTTTAAATCTTCCCCTTAGGCAAAATATTTCCAGAAACTGGGTGGATAGACTGTTTGTTTGTGTCAATAAATGATAGTTTGATATATGTTCATTTAATAATCTGATAGGCAAACCATTGTTCATGTATGAGTTTTTCTGTCAAGTTGATGCTTGATTCTTATGTGTCAGTCATAAATGATCATATCTAGATTAAGTCTTTCATGGTGCTCAGAATTGCGAACTCTAACGCTGTGGGATAAAAATGACCTCTCTCAGCAGAAGAAAGGCCAGAATTTCATTTTTAACCCATAAATAATGTTGGGAAGGTAGCAATTTAAGGATATTGCAAAGAAGTGATTTTTCAGGATCACAATAAATATGCAGGAAATTTCAGATTTCAAAGTACGTACCCTGTGTTAAGGAGAACTGGAGAATTCATGTTGTTCACAGCATATTCTTCTGGTGTCTCCTCATTTTTCCAGTCATAACATCTGCTGTGAATGCATAATACAAGGTCAGTGATCCATGCTAGGAAGATAGTGGCCTTATGATATTTTCTGATTATGATCAGCTGTTTCTTAGCAGTCTCAAGCTGGTTTGAAATGGGAGGGTGACGAGGCACAGAGAAGTATCACCAGAGCTGTATTCATTGACATCTCAGCTGGCAGTTCAGTCAATCTGTCTGGATACCTATGAGCTGCCTGAATGCTTTTGCTGTACATCTGGAGTAGGCAAATGATGGTTGGATGTTAGGAAATACTCCTCTGAGAGAGCGGTCAGGCACAGGAACAGGCTGCCCAGGGAGGTGGTGGAGTTACTGACCGTGGAGGTGTTCAAGTAATGCTTAGACGTTGTACCGAAGGAAATGGTTTAGTGAGAAATACTGGTGATAGGTGGATTGCTGGACTGGATGATCTTAGAGGTCTTTTCCAACTTTGGTGATTCTATGATTCTCTGATGGGAAAAGTACTGCTCTTATGCTATGTGGTATAAAGCCTCAAAGCAACTCTGATGTTTTCAGCCCTGAGGATGACTTGGCCTCCCATGGTTTGGTATGGCCCTGGGATACTCTATATGGTGCTAGGTCTGAAGTGGAAGAGGTTGTCCTCTGGTCAGCAACTGACAGTGAACAATTACAACACCCTCCTCCATTTTTCTCCACTTCTTGTTCTCATTCCTGACTGATCCCATGCCCAATCCCTGGTAGGTACATGCCCACATGCCTTGGCAGGTACAAGTGCTTCCTCTGAGTGGAACTTGTTCTTCCAGCATCACCCATGAAAGCCAACACAGGGCTGGCATGTCAGGAAACTGAGTTGAGTTTTGAAGAATGCTTGTGAGGGGGAGATAGCTGCCCTTTCACTGCTATAGTAGCATGCTTTAATGAAGTGGTATCTTTAATATCTTTCTGGGAAACGATGGCCTGGTTACAACTTTAATCTCTGGAACACTGATTCCCAAGGAACAATACGTGATGAGCTCCCCTTAGTGCTTTACCTATGGGGAAGAGGAACATGTGTGTGTACCTGCATTCTGCAGGATAAGGGACAATCTGAAAACCTAATTACTGTGGCACTCTGTTCTTTTCTCTTCCTTCCCCAGCAGTTCCCTGGAGTTTTTCCTTTTCATGAACTAATGAACTATTTTATTCAAGAGCTGCTTGAAATGAGTTGAGCAGAGGTAATCCTCCTGAAAAAGTCTGATCCTCTCCTTGTCAAGGGAAAACTATACAATTACTAAGAAAACTTAGTTAAAAATTTGCTAAATACTATGTACATTCCAGGAGCTATGTGTGTATTTGAACTGTGGAAAATGCAGTACAGATGTTTAAAAGTAAATATTTTTCTAAGGAAACAGCAGATGGGAGGATTAGACACTTTCTAACAGTGTGCAGTTTTCCTGCCATTGTAGAAAACTAAGCAAAACCTGTTTATATTTGAAAGGTGATGGTGTCCATTTAAGGATACATAGTACATGGCAATATTAAATTATCCATTTTTTATTGATTAATAAAGCCAGTAAAACAAAGGATCAGCCTGGTCCTTTTGTTTTGCTAAGTCCGTAGGAGGAGTGCTGCTACATGAGGCTGTTCTCATGGTTTAATCATATTCCTATCTGCTGCCCTTATCAGGAGGAAGTTGAAGTGGGTTTTCAAGAACAGCAAATGTGCCTTAAATATTTTAAAAAGAAAAAAATAATTGTGCTAAATATGGGGTCTGAGCCCAAATCTCAAACCTGTATCTCTGCTGTTTTAAGCAGAAGATTTAGTTCCTGTAGAATATATTAAAAATCTTCTGAATATTAAATCTGGTTTCTGTGCTTGGGCAGTGTGCAGTGATTCTAACAGGATGAAAAACAGCATTATGTTAAAAGGAGTTTTAGCTATTCAGCAGCTTTTGAAAATCAAGCCATTAGTGCTTGCCTTCAAAGTTGCATTCTTTCTTTCCCAAATTTGAAGAAAAATCTTTTTTTTTTTTTTAAGGATGAATTTTTTAATGAATTTTATAACTTCCTGAGGATTTTTTTTAAGCAGGCACTTAAACACTGTGAGGCCTCGAATCCTCAGAGGGAGATGAACTTGAAGTCCTTGTTACTTTTGGTCACTAGTTCAAATTCTTTGGTCAGTGCGTTGTTATCTTTCCAAAGATTAATTGCAGGCCTACAAAACAGGATCTTTTGGTTTCAGGCTTGGGCTGACATGCCTGGCTGAGGTGCTTTCATCATGAAATGCAGTTCCGCAGTCTCTCTGCTTAAAAGAGATCAAGGACAGAATAAGTAAGGAGAGCGGTGACTTTCTCACCTCCCTGAGGCATGGTGATGGGAAAGCAGGAAGAGTTTTGCATTGCTGCTGCATCTGTCCCAGCTCTGGAGCCCAGCACACCTGTGAGTGTGGCACAGTACAAGCACTGCTGTCACAAGGAGATAGCAAACGTCTGCTTGGTTACATGCTGCCAGCCACTGCATGCTAGATCTGCTTGCTATTACTCGCCCTTTGACATTTATCACACCATTTCTACTGCTTCCTTCATTAAGCATCAGAGTAATTTATAGATCCCAGGCAATGAACAGGCAGGTGGTATAATGAACATATTATTTACCCCAATCCAACAAGCTCTGCAGCAACCATAATAAAATAATCTGACATCTGGGATACTTTCCCCAGTATCTCCATCTAGCTACGCTCTCATTTAGTCTTTTTCAGCCACTGCTCTTTATCTTTAGTTCTTAAGGAGCAACATCCCTACCTGATGTCTTACATGTCCCACCACAGGCATTGTTAGTCTCCAAACTGCCCTCATGCACATGAGCAGTCTCATCAACTTCTTGGAGCACTGCTCACATGCTTCAGTTGGCAAGAGCATAGACTTACATTGAAGGATAGAAATGAAATCACAAAATTACACAATTGTAGGGGTTGGAAGGGACCTATAGAGAACACTGAGTCCAACCCCCGTGCTCCACAACCTCTCTGGGCAGCCTGTTCCAGTGCTTCATCGCCCTTACTGTGAAGAAGTTCTTCCACACATTTGTGCAGAACTTCCTATGCTTCAGTCTGTGGCCACTTCCCCTCATCCTATGACCACTCACTGCTGAGAAGAGTATGGCCTCATCCCACACTTTAATAAAAAAAACAGAGGGTGTTCATACTGGTTAGACCAGTGAAGTTTTGGGGTATATGGAGTTGCCAGGAATAATCTTGCAGACAGTACTGGGAAAATATGATTATCTATACAGAAGAAGCTAACCTCACTTTCTAAGAGGTGAGTAGAGAAGGTACTCCAGAGAGCTTTAAAAAAAAAAAAAAAGGGGATATCTTTATCCCTCACTGGGCAGAACTGGGGAGCTTCAGATGTGCCCTCTAGCAGCATTACTCCACAGGAAGTCATTAGGCCAACAGGATGTCTTCAGAGTCACAGGGAGGAAGGACTTAAACAGTTCTGTCAATAAACCTTGCATGCATTTTCCTCCTATTTTCACCAGACAGTGCAGGAAGTGAGTATGGACATTTGGCTTTGCTGATCTACAGCATATGAGAAACATCTTTTAATTGAGATGGGTGTTTTTTTTAGTGTTAAATAAAGGCTTTTTCACCCAGAGTAAAAATAAATAAACCCACATGCTCAGCTGTTGGTAATGTCAAGGGTTTTAATGACTTTTTAAAATTATGTTTATGTGGTAAAAGCAGTCACTTAAAATATTGTTTATCAAAAATCCAGGCCAAAAGATAGTGTAAGGACTTTTTCAAATAACATTTGCAGTAAAAATTCTCTGAAAAACTGGAGGAGGGAAGAATAAATGGCAAACGTGTCTTTTTCAAGGAAATGGCCCCATTTATCTAGGGGAGAGAAAAATCTTCTTTTTGCTTTACTTGGGGCTATTTTTTTTTTTTAGTCGATTCAGCTTCTATGTGTGCTGGGTGTTGTGGTCATATGCTGCTCTTTCTGTTCTTGGTGCTGAAGGAGAAAGGGTGATCACAGTTCTGGTTTGTGTCCATAAACATAAGAGCAAGAACTTCTGCTTTGAAGGTGAAATCCATCAAACAGTGGTTGGTGTCATTGAGCTTTGTGGTGGCTTGGCCAGTATGGGTGAAAAACAGAAGAAGCCAAAAAAAGAAAAGGTTGTTGTTCCATGTGAGGGTCTGGGCCTCTTGCTTCTCCCTGGTAAGCTAGACCTGGCCTACCCCTCATTAATTTTTCCTTTACCCTCCCAGGCTTCCCCTGTGATGGCAAGGGGACCCTGTACTTGTCAGCCAGAGAGAAGCTGAAATGCTGACAATTCTGTTTATGCCTGCAGTAATTCCCTGTAGGCAGTAACGTCAGTGCTGGCCACTTGTCCCAGCCTGATCCTGTGCTAGTAATGAGTATTCGCAGCATGCATTTCAATGTCTGATTAAATCTTTCTGAAAGGCCATCTGTTTGAGGAGGATGTGGCATAGGTTTTAATACTTTTTATACCTAGTACTCAGTACTGCTGTTTTTTGACCTTAGACATAAAGTTTGTCCCCTTGTTTGTTAGAACCTCTCCTGATGCTCCATTCAGAGAAAATAATTGGACTGGGGCTGTTGCAACCTGTCGGCTCATGGTGCATCTTTGGGGAAATGTTACTACATATTGAGATATAGGAGTTGCACGTAACCAGTGAGGCTTTACTCTGTTCGTGGCTCCCTTTCTTCTAGGGTGAGAGTAAAGCATCTCTTTTCCCTCTTAGAACTCAGAACAGGCAATGTGTAGTCATATATATATTGATACACGCCAAATCAGTAAATATTCTGTACCTTCTGTTGTATGTTCTCATCCACACAAAATACCCAGCCCAAGAAGTGTTACCTGTATCTTTTAGTCATTTTCCTACAGAATTGGAAGCACTTTTTTCCGTTGTGTTTCCCTCAGCATAAAGTAAAACTTCTCTAATATATCTTTTCTTACTTTCTTTTGTTTGTCATCCATCATGGTGCAGTGTCAGTATTTATCCCTTTGGCTGAAAAAAGAAATCCTCACCCTGAAATTATGCCCGTTTGCTTTCTTTTTCTAACTTTGCCCTCTCTCAGTTCCTCCTCTCTTCCCTATGTTGCTTTTGTGGTCTGTCCCTCCCAGGTTTCTCAGAAAAGCCTGCTTTAGGTCACTGAAAGCCCTTCCTTTTTCCTGCTTAATCCGTGATCTGGTCTTCATCCAGGGTGTGGGGGTTTCAGGCAACAAACAAAGGGAATCTTGTCATAGAACAAAATCATCTGGAGATTAATTTCTGGCATAGCAAGGTGGTGACCTTTAATGCCAAGTTGGGATATAGCCTCTAATCTTCATTTGCATAACCGTTTTTTTTAAACCTTTTATTAGTAGTATTATTTTAACCTTACTCTTGATCTGAACCTTCAAGGGATCTGCTGACTGGGGGTTGGGAGTTTTATGTACATGTTTTACCTTGCTATTCAGAGCAGTAGTACGTTTGGGTACTTTGTCTCTCAGATTTTTTTTTCTGATATATCTAATTAGAGAGCATCTAAAATCTTAATTTAGAAAAAAATCATAGATTTACTGACCTAACTGATATAAAAGTTTCCCCTTTCTCTGTCGATATTATCAATTTTATCTTTCATGTTTTGTCTTTTCTTCTTTCATCTGTTACTGATTCACCTTCCTTCCTCCCCGACTCAGAACTACAAGAGGAGTTGCAGCAATTTTGATATTGCTGGGTTGATGCTGAAATGTTTCTCTGTTAGTCTCTCTGTGTCTCTGTTTGCCTACAGTAACCCTTCAGCCCCATGCATTGCCATCTTTTTGCAATACAGCCTGACCTTTTCTGAATCAGTTATGAAAAAGCTGTTCCATGGTATTTCATTCTGGTTCAACCGTCTTGTCCATTTGTTGGTATGTTTTGATCTCTGGAGGTTTTTCCCTTGATTTTTCTCAACTGTTGGTATCTACTTTGCACTCCTTTGATATTTCTCCCTTTTCTCTTCTGTCAACTTACCTTTAGCAGATCCATATTCCTGCTGTAAGAGACACCAACAGCCCATCTTGCCAACAAGAGAACCATTTATGTGGTCAGCATTTTGATGCCAAGTACATGAAGGTTCTTTTCTTTTGAACCTGGAGGCCACCTCAACGTACAAAAGTGGCCAGCTTTGTTCACTGGGGCCATTCACTGGTTGCCACCATCCCTGAGCTGCCCTGGAAGCTGCCTCACTTTCCTCAGCCTGTTGGAGCCAGCAGAGCTGGAGGCCTTTGATAAACCCCAGCCACTCATGACCGTCTCTGGATTTGGAGGATAATTTAACATTTGAGTCCCTTATTATGGGAAATGACAGATTCTCTGTCACTGTAAGCCTTAAGGAAAGGCTTTCTGGAACGTGCCCTCTATGTCAGCTGGCTGCAAGGCAGGAATCTCTGCATGGCATTCCTTGCTCTGCCTTTTGCTAAAGAGCAGCCTGAACAATTGCAACGATTTCTCTCCCTCTCTGAAAATTTGCCTATGAAATTCTGCACAGCAAAAGTCGATGGCAGCCTTGCCCTGCCTTCATGTCCTCTGGCTGTGCAGGGATCTCTTCACTTTTACCAGAGTCACTATCTCTTCCCCTCCTCCTTCTGGGATAAGCAAGCTATATCTAAGAGAGACAGAGGCTAGAGGGGAGCCGAGCACCTCCTTTCTCTCATCATCAGAAACATACACTTTAATAATGTAATCTCAATTAAAAACATACCAATTAAAATGGGCTTTTTAGCCGGTCTCTTGGGAGAGGGAGCCATAATTCACATTAAAATGTAAAGCTTCAGAAGCAGGGAGAGCTAGGTGCATTGCAAGTGCCCAAATATTCAGTGATTTTAATTACAATGGAAACTTGATAAATTGCTTTGTGCCACAATCCATTATTAACAGCTTAATGAATATCATTGCTGCCTCTTTTAAACTGCTCCACGGTGAAAAGTGTTGTCAGTATTTCAGTTGTGAGCTGTGATTTTGTGTGTTTGTAACCTGACCTCTTAAAAAGAGGAGGAGGGTCGAATATGCAGGTTTGGCCTTGGGTTGGGGTGAGTTCTGCTGGCTGCAGCATCCCAAGGGAGAGCAAGGAGGAAAAGCGGACCTTCTCTGTTTCACCAGTGTTGGATGGCCATGCTTCTTGCATGATGTAGAGCAATGCCCAAGCTGCTGTGTGCTATGACAAGGTCTGGGCACACAGAGGGCCTCTGTGCCTACAGAGGGTTCCCCAGGGCACAAAGCTACCCTTGCATGCCCAGGTTTCATGCTCAATACCCATTAGGCTGGAGGACTCTTTGGGCTGTCTGCTCACAATAGAGTGGAGCAATAGTGTCAAAGCCCGTGAGCTTGTTTTGAAGCAAGCAATGTGGGTTGGTACACATTTTTCAATTTTTAGCTAACAAAAAGCTGATTTGAGGTATGGCATTTGGCAAGTTCTTCTGGAGCACTGAAGTGTAAACAGTGATTGTGTGCTGAGCTTTGAACAAGAGAAAAACATTTATTTCTTTTCTTGACAGTTGTTACTATGGTTGTAATTGTGCTAATGTTAGGATTGGTAAAATATGTATTTCTATGTATATATTTATATGTATGTTTATACTAAACTGGTGCCTTCATTTTTCAAAACAACTTAATATTTCAAGCATAAATGTTATTATTAGGAATGCTATTATTTTAAATGCTAACAGCAGGTATAGTGGGCTGGTAGTTCTGCCCCACTGAAGTGTAGGGATCTAATCTGCAGGGATTTAAATAGTCATGAGGTGGCTTCTGTGAGATTTATTATTTATTGTGGGTGCTCTGTTTTCACTTCTCACTTGTGTGGTCTGACCAGAGGGTCATGATCTCCAAATTGGGGTCACTGGCAGGTGTGTGACCACATCTTTGTGAGACCGATCTCAGAACAGAAAAGACTGAGAATTACTATTCTAATTGTGGAAAGTCACAATTGCATATCTGGGATAAACATGATTTGTCTGAATGTAATTAATGTCTCGAGTTTTGCTATTATTATTCTCGTTATGGTTTTCTGGAAACAACAAAAGCCTATTCACTCTCCCCATCTCAGAAATGGCAGTGTTACTCACAGCGATATTAACTTGCACCCTGTCTCATTTTGCCAATTACACAGAGCTCTCCTGGTTCATTATATCAATAATTACACATAGGATTTTTTTTTTCCTTGTGAAAAATCTTTCATTGACAGAGGAGTAATGATGCCTGTAAGTTGCTTAAGTATTGCTCAGTCAGGGATCTGTAAGATGTGGGAGATGTCCTCCTTTTTTTCAGGGAGAAAGACAGCTGGCATTCTGGCATACTGTTAATATTCATGTGTTTCTGAATTTGTATTTTTTTTTTCAGTGTGTGACTTTAGGAAGCATTCCAGACCACGGTGCTGCCTGACTGTTGTTTTTCAAGCATCTCTATACTGGCAGAGGACAAAGTGGCATGAAAATACTTAAAATGCCGTCTAATTTTTCTTTTGTTCTTTCATTCATGCACAACATGCTTCTTCTGTGTGTTTATCAGTGTGTGCAAAATGCCTATATTTGCAAGATAATGGACGTGTAAATATTAGAAAGTCGAACTGAAACTCTCTGAGGGAAGGAGAGCAGGGGGAGAACGCTTCCTGCTACTGAGGAGCCATCTATTGGATAAAGCTCATAACTGAACCGAGGATCCATGAAACTGCAGAAGATAACACAATTTGGTTTTGGTCACTGGGCAGAAAATAAGCCTTTCCTTCCCAATGCTGTTTTTACCAACTGTGCTGAAACTCGGTACCCCTTCATGCTCAGGAGTGGAGATCCACATGTAGAGGGGATTTATGTACTGTTGGTAAAAGCCAGTTAAATATAACCAAAGATCTGATAAATCCTACTGTAGTGTGCAGGTGTGATCGTGAATGGATAAAGCAGCAGTGGGATTGTCCACCAGCAGTGGAGAACAGTTGCTCAGAAAAGCAGTAGTAAGGAAAGTGGTGTTTTTCAGATTGTTAATAAAGACAATAAATAGCATTGTGCTTTTCATAGCAGCATGTATCGTTTACACCAGTCTAACAGTTGTAATTAGCTTAGTTAAAAAATAATGAGATTTTTTGTTACCCAGAATTACTTGATGCCCTCACAAAACTGAATAATGAGGTTTTCCTTCCCCTAAAATGTCTGCAGCGAGTATAGAAAGGGAGAATCTGGAACAAACTGTGGGAAGAGATGGGGGAAGACAGGATGTGACCAGTAAAGCCACCAGACATCTCAGTGCCTGTTCAAAGTGTGTGGTGGGGCTTTAAGGAAAAATGAAGAATAAAGGAGCAATAATGAGATTTCTATGCATTATCTGTGAATGTCAGGCAACTGCTAAAACCAGGACTGATTATTAATCAGAAATTAAATTTAAGTAAATACAATTGTAATCTCTGGCAAATAAAATAAAAATGGACAGTGGGGCTGTCTGCAGCAGCAGCCTTTATTCAGCAGTTTGAGTCAGTCGAGGGTCAAGCAGCTGAGTGTCAGGCACTTATCCTAAAACACTCCCTTCCTGCATCCTCCCTTCCTCCTGCAAATAGAGGAGGGGAGGAGTGTTTTATGGTTCACTAGGAGGCCAGATAAGCTTGAGGAGAGGGTGCACCCAGCATGAAGCAGGGTGGTCAGCTCTGTGCTGATCTGGAAGTTGGTACCAGTTTCACTCACTGGTGGGCATAGGGGTCCTAGCCTAAGCTATTCTCCTTCCCCAGTTGCTTTTTCTCTCGCTGCATTTGCCCACTGTATATTCTGTTAACCTCACTCCTCCACCTCCAAGAAGCAAAGCATATGCAAGGAGAAGAAACATAGCTACAGTGTGCACATACCTAGTGTTTACTGATAATAGCAGGAGTCATTATCAGAGTGTTATTATGCTGAATGTTTTGCAAATACAGAATAAGGAGGTTCCAGTCCACTGTTGTTCTCTGCACACTTCTTTTAAGGTGTGTAGTGGTGGTTAGGGAAATGTGTGAGTAACGGCATTCAGTGTCTGTAACTGTAATTATTCTTCATCCCCTATCTAACTTCAGCCAAGTCAGTCCTCCAGCTGGGATCTCAGGCAAGAGGTCTACACATTTAAGATCAAAAACATCCTCCATCCACGTGAGACATGAAGTCCCATACTCAGCTTGTCTCAAGTAGAAATAGTTCTTTGCTCTGTCTTCACTAACGAGAACCAAAATTCAAATTCATCTCTGGATTACATGGGGATATTTTCAGAACACATCTGTTGTCTTTCAAGATGTGATCATTTTAACGACACTGGCAGCATCATCAGGTGAAGGGAGATGAGACCCTAACAAAGAAATATGAAATTCCCCCACACTTTGCTTTTTCAGGTCCAATTAGGCTTGCCTGTGCCTTTATAGATTACTAGACAGTCTTAATTTAACCCTACTTTTGGGAAGTCTGAGTGCCTGAGTAGCAACATGAAGGTGTAAACCAACTGAGACTCTATGTGCCCAAAGCTCAAGTGAGGTTGCAGAGCTTCAAGCACCAGAGTTCGTTCTACTGTGTGAAAATTCAGCTTGTGTAATGGGAGCCAAAGAGGATATTGTGAACTCCTTGGACCAGAAGAGAAGCTTCTGCCTGTGCAAAATCCCCACAGAAGAAAACAGTAGCACCTGCATCCTTTTCTCCCTCATCTCTTGCATCTAGCAATATGACTTTCTGTTACCTACATGCTTTGTTAGAGATGTACTGAAGTAATGTATCTTAAATATACAGGCACGTGTAAGTATGTGTTGTGGAGCTCCAGACATTAGTGGTGTAGCAGGATGCCATCTAACGATCTTAAATGTATGCGCTGACTTCCCGGAGGAGTAGAAAACTCCAGTGACAAAAATGGCTCAGGACTGGGCCAGACCGCCTGAGGAGGCTGTGTGAATCTGGAGCTTGGCTGGGTTTTTAGAGCAGGTTAGACAAACAGCTGTCAGGGCTGGTTTGGCTGATCCTGCCTTGTGGTGAGGGGATGGAGTAGCCTCTTTCTCTGATGTGATGGTGCTTTCTTCTTTAAACTCTCTGAGTCTGTAAATCTGTTTTCATCCTAGGTCTTAAAGGGGTTGCTGAGTTCATCATTAGCTTTTCCACACGAGGTTTCCTAAGGTTTGATGCCTGTTGAACTGATTTTACAGATAGAGAAGCTGTAAGAATATTTTAAAGTCAAAAAGGGAACTAGGCTCTAAACATCCCGGCTTCTCCGGTGGTCAGTGTTGTAACTGCTAATTCACAGTGGCTACTCTGTAGATATGGTAGCCAACTCAAGCAATAAGATCTATAAACTGCATTATGCTTGAATTGATACTTAAAAAATAATAATTATGCAGTAGATGTTTTATACTTTCCATGCTAAGGTGCTTTGAACAGCTTGCTGGCACATCTGCTCATTCAAGGTCCAGCATGGCACTTCAAAGAGCATTTTTGTGCTATTGTTATAGGGACACTTCTTTCTTTGAAGCAGAAAGCAAGGGTATTGGTGTGGCTTCTGACATCAAATGTAGTGTTGTTCAGTACTTGTGCTTTCTTAATTCAGTGGTCTATAGCAAGAAACTCCCATGGGAGTTTAGAGATGATAATATATAAAAGTATCAGAACAAGCCCAAAATAATAGCAAACCTTCCCAGCCCAGGATTTCACTGCAAATATTAAGATTAGGCCAGGCTGCTAATGACTGTTCCAATTTCCAAGTGGATGCTCAGTGAATACTTTTTTTTTTTTTTGCCTTGAATTTACTCAGGATTTTAACTCAAGTCACATTGCTTTGGAAGACATGCCTGCCTTCAGAAGCTCAACTTATTTACAATAAAAATATTGCAGTGCATCCTACAGCTGATGTTAGCAAATGCAAGTATTTTTTTTTCTCCCAACCACTCTTGATCAAGTGTCAGACCCTGCAGTTCAACAGATTCAGGTTCCTTCCAGTACTGAGCATTGTCCACAAGAGCAGAGTCCCCTGCAGGGCTATCAGCTCTGGCCTCCCAGTTAATTCCAGCTTCTAGGTTCAAGCACAAGGCAAAAAAGGAAGATCTCTCTAAGAGATTTAGAGGCTGGTGTGTTTGCAGAAAAACTTGCTTATTTTGTGATATCACTGAGAAACCAAATGAAACCTGCTGGTGAGGTTGAATGTGACCCTTCCGAAGCTGTTTGGAAAAACGATAGTTTGAGTGGGACGGCATTTTGTGCCTCTTTTTCAAGAGGATCTTCGTAGTTACTACAATGCTTTACTGATAACTTCAGTGTGATACAGGGTCCTCACCTAAAAAGATGTTTCTTAAACTAAACTTACAAAAAGTGACCTTGATATAAGTGAGTATAGCAGTATTTCTATGAGTTTGTAGGAAAATAGTATTTCAGAGAGATGGGAGCTTTATATCAGTTAGATAAGGATTCTGAAGCTTAGCTTCTGTTTTTTTTTTTTTTTTTTTGAGCTGCCATCAGAGCATTTCAGAAGGGCTAGGAAGGTCTGCTCAGTTTACTGTGTGTGGTATACTAACAGCATCGTGTTTGCATGACTTTTGCACCACAGCCAGTGCTTTACAGAATACTAAGTAATCATCTTTTCTAGTATGATTCCTTAAGTTGCTTTTCATAGTTTTTGAGATCTTCTCAAGACAGAGAGTTGAACTATCGAAGTAGTACAAAATTTAACTATACGTTGCACAAAATCCAAGTGAAGTTGCAGGTTTACGAACAAAAAATTTTGAGATATGTTGGTTGCTCTGAAAATAATGCCTCCTATTTATTCCAAGGAAGGTAAATAGCACAATAACATTACTTGATTAAGCATATTCTCAGCTACAAAATACTGTTTTCCACACAGTCACCACCACTGGCTGTGCATTTTCACCAGCAATGAACAAGAGCCTGCACACCACGTTCATAGAAACGTGCACCAGCACAGGTGCTCTACTGTTTCACAGCGCTGTGAAAATGAAAACATTGCCCATACAACCCATTGTTCTTTGGTCTAAAGATATAGAAGTCAAAATGTGACAAATTCTGACTATATGGTGTGTGTGGTAGGACAGTCCAGCTAAGATAGAGAATGTGCTTCACGATCTTCGAACCAGGATGGGATCTGTCATTATTGTGCTGCAAGAGAGCGGTCCTCTGCTTGGGTGTGACTCTGAAAGTTCGAGCCTTCAGCTTAGTCAGTGTTGCAGTGTAGCTGTCGGAGTTGATGCTTTGTGTGGGTTCCGGGAAATCTAGAAGGATCACCCCTTTCCTATTCCAAAAAACAGTACGCATCACTTTACCCTCTGTCTTGGGGTTGTGTCTTAAATTTTGTTTATGTTTATGTTTTTGTTTTTTTTTTTAATAGGGAATTTGTATGTCAGCACTCCATGGGCTGCTGTTTTGACTCCAACTTATGGTGGTGACACCACATCTCATCATTAGTAATGATGCAAACCAGGAAACTATCACCTTCAGCCCTGTATCAGTTCAATAGGTTGTGACAAACTTGCATACAGTGTTCTTTCTATTCTTGTGTGAGCATTTGTGCAACCCACCTGGCACAAGCTTTGTGATACTCCAGCATTGCCACCATAATTTCCAGTGCATCAATGCCCATATTGTGTTCTGTATGCAGTTCCCTGGTCATAATCTGCAGATTCACGTGGATGAGCTGATCAAGATGCTCTTCATTTCATGGTGTTACAGCTGTGTATGGCTGCCCTGAACATGGCTTGTCTTTCACGTTACTGTCACCACTGCTGAAATGCAGTCACTGTGCTCACATCCACTGCTTGGTCAATATCAGCATTCAACAAGTGTCAATGAATGTCAGTGTGTGCTGGTTTTTTGCATGGAAGAATTCAGTGATGCACCTTTGTTTCATATGTACCTCTGTGTTAATCACCATTGTGTCAGAGTGCCCCTCACACAGCAACAACGTGTAACGCCAGTATTGGTGGGAAGCTTTGGCCTCTACTGTCATACCACCAACATCCACCTCTGATGTTGTGGGCCAACATAATAAAATAGGAGATGTTACTTTTGGAGCCGCCCTTGTACAGTTGATAGTTTATCTTAAGTAATTTCTGACATTACGTTGCAGAATCATTTTATGCCTCGGTCTCCCTTTTGAAAATGTAACCGAAGGGTCCCCTGGATCCCAAATCAGCAGTGCATTTGCCAAAAAGTTGGCTGGGATGTCAATATTTGATATAAAAGTATAGTTCTCTGTTTAGGGTGGGAAGAGCTGGAGACATTCCCCTTCCCCCAAGACCCTTATCTCCTGTGAGAAGACTCATGATGGATCACATGTGAATGATATCTTTCTTTTCTTCTGACAGTTGCAAAACTTGAAAGCAGTGATTTAAGGAGGGGTGGTAGTTAGTGCTTTCCCTGGTATAGCACACATCTATTCTTCCCGTATGCAGTGCATAGCTCATTACGGTTCTGTGCAGAACAATTTCTCTGCATGGCCAGGTGATGCTTAAGGAGACTAATGAGAGAAATGATATGGCCCAGAACACTCGTGTCAGGAAATATATTGCAAGGTGTCTATCTCAAGGAAGCTGAAAGTAGGACTTGTCTTATTATATATTTCAAAGGGGATGTCTGTGTCACCACCAACTTAGGCATACACTCTGTCCCATTCTGCATTCAAATTACAATTTTTCAAATAGTATCTTTCCATTCAATTTTTATTGGCTTAATGATAAACTCTCTGTTGTATAAGGGCAAACTAGAGTCCATCTCACAGGCACACCATTCTTTTGAAGCAGGAACCTCTTTCTAAGGCCATTGTAACATAACTATGCAAGTATCAGAGGACAGGAGAGAAGCTGTTATGGGCTTTTGCTTTTTGTAAGGAAAATCAAACAGATTTCCTGAATGGTAAAAGGAAGCCAGCAGCCATAAGTGATGACCAGAGAATGTTTTTGTGCAGTGACACTGACAGTACCCGGTCTGTTGTCAAGCTGAAGAACTGGCTTCTTTTTTTATTTTTCTATTTTTGCTTTTTATTGCTGGCAACCTAAGTAGAGAAAAACCCTGTGAATTTTCATGAGATACCTTTCCCTCATTTCCAGCACTTAAAAATCCAATTATATTTGGTTTTATGCTAGTATTTGCCTCTATTGCCATTGTTAGGTTTTTGAGTCAGAGTGATTTTTCTATTCTGATGGTGCGGAAGAAAAATATGTTTCATTATGACTGGTTATAACCCTGGAAATCTTTCCTCTTGCTTGAGTTGATGATTATTTTTATGTTGCATTCTATACTGATGCCTAAAGTGAAGTAGAATTAAACATAAGGAAGAGAATCTTTGCTAACATATAGCTCCTTGCATAGTGTAAAATTATCTTGAACAAAGCTTGCATCTTACAAATATTATGCTTCTTTCCCCTCACTATTGCTTAAGTAGTTTTTAGAGATGAATGTGGTTTCTGTATGGACTGTTTATGAAACTATTGTTCTTAGGAACCTATGCTTATCTGTGAATAAATTGTATAGCACAGATAAGATAGTCAGTTGTTTCTGGATAGGGTGACCTTATAAGCAGATTCTGTAACAAGACAACATTTTAAATTTCTAATCAAATATATGATGTTAGTAATAAAAAGAGCTCCTCAAAATGGCCACTGAGGCATTTCAGAGCACATTCTTGGGAATATTTGCTAGTGCTAGCATTCATTAAATTTGTTTTCGGCAAGAATTCTCATGAATGAAATTTAATTCAGTAGTCATTGTTATTATCTCTGTACTATGACAGCAATAACAATATGCTTTGTATAAAGCCCAGATCTAATTGTATCTAAGGCTGGAAAAACATCTTTTAGGATCTCCAGAGAATGTGTTGTGTAAGTGTAAGACCAGACCCCAGTTCATGACTTGGGACTGCAAGTCCTTGGAGAGCAATGAATTCATTTACAAGAAAATTCACAGCTAGAGAAGGATAAATGCGGAATTTTTCCAAATGTTACACCATTTGAACAATATTGTATTACACTGTACAACTCCAATGAATATGAATGTAATTATACTCTTGTAAAAGTAATTAGGTGATGGTGGACTACTTCTATGAATAAAAGGAAATATCTCTACAGATGCAGTTTGTTATTTTACTGGAATGGTTTATCCGCTCACTAACACAGTGGAACTGTTTTGTTTTGATTTGTAACCACTGTAACCTAAATATATGTACCAGTGTGTAATCCCTGAAGTGCTGGCCATGCCAGGAGCCGGACTCCCTGTTGTAGAGTATATGGACTCCCAGATCATTAATAAACTCCTCCTGGAGATGTTAAATGGAATTTTTAGCTGGGCACAATAAGTATGCATGTAATCTTGTTTCCTGCAGTCTAAACGAAAATGAAGGAGTGGAGTTATTCTATAGAACTTGACCAGATTCAACAGTTTGAATCTGGAAACTGCCTAAGTGTAGGTTCAAGGAAGTATTTTCATAGCTGGACCTTGTTCACGGGGCAGTATGTATATGATTCTGCTTTCTGTGCCTTCACTTCTTGAGAGCAGAAGCACTTATCCTGTGCCTTGAATGTGATGCAGTTTGGTTAATTTGTTGAGTGCTTCTGAGCACAGTGACTAGCACTAGCTACTCTCTGGAGCATTAAGTCTCAGATATAGCAGAATACAATATATACTATGGACATAGGTACAAGTACATAATGTACATGTACAAAATGAAAAGTTTCTGTGGAGAGAGGGAGCTGCTAAAGATGCAGTATACTAATTCCTTCTTTTACTCAGACTCCAAAATAACCACTCCTTTCTGCTTGTAGCAATTACCTGTTCTCAGTCAGAACAGCTTGTTGGCAGCAGAGAAAAGCACAGGACTAAGTATTTATCTTGTTTCACTACTCTCTTTTGCCACATCATATAGAAAAAAAAACTTGACTAATTCCTTTGACATTTGTATTAATTACTCCTTCCTTAGTCTCATCTTGCTTTCCTGTCCTTTTCTCTTCTTTCCACATTTCTTTGTCTCTCTATTATCAGACACTGAAATGATTTCTTCTTAATAGTAACATGCAGGTTTACAATGTTTGGTTTGGTTTTACTTTTCTATTGAAGAAAGACTTGGCCCCTTCTCTTGTCCATCCCAGTGCACAAGTTGTCATGTGCTGTTACTGTAAGTCCACTTACACTCCTAGGTCCTTGAGCTATCATGTATTCTGTTGGTATTTGAGGAATTGAAAATCAATCATATAGCCTTATGGCTTAGATTCAGCACAGTTCTATTATGCTCACTTGAAAATGTCGATTCAAACTTTTTGGGTTATATTTCAAAGCCTAATCAAGCTTGCTGTCCAGGCTGGTTTGAAGTCAACTCACTCTTGTTTGTGGGTCTGTTTATTAGGGTTTTTCTGTCAGAAACTAGTGCAGAAGAAAACAGTTTTCATTGCAGTACAATCATTCAATGGACATTGTTCAAAGACAAGTCACCCAGACAAATTTTTTAGCAGAGGAGTGCTTGCAGTTGTGATGCGCTTCTGCAAATATGTTTAAAATAAATGAATAAATAAAAAACAAAAAGCAAACAATCTGCATTGATATCAGAATGTTTGCAACTGTACTTCCTCATTAAAAGTAGTAAAACTGAGATTGGTTTCTAGTTCTGTTTTGTTAAATTGGTACAGAAATTATTGTAGATGCCAACCTAAACCTAGATGACCTTTCATGTTTTGGACCATGTGAATAAGTGGAGGATGATGCCTCCAAATAGATGGGCCAAAAATGCCGGGAGAACAAGCTAAGCAGGAGTTCTGCCCACTCCGCTTGGCATGTTTTCAGTATGTCAAAGTACTTCTGGCAAGTGCAAAAAGACACCCTGAGGTTGAAAAAAAGCTCTGTTCAGAGTGACCCATTAGTGAAAATATGTACCTTTATATATTGGAAGCAGGTAAGTCTTGTCCTTTAGCGAAGAACACAGTGTTAGGCTCTTAGTGGTGGCATTTCTAGATGATTTACAGAAGTCTCTTCATTCAGTGGAAAGTTGGTGGCCATCTTATGGGAGCTGAGTGAGCAGTATAAACGGGAAACAACTCTCTCCTTTCATCCCCCTTAGGTAAAGTCATTGCTTTGTGACCCATTTTTTGTGCTTTTTCTCATCCTGTGTTCTGCAGAGGCGCAGAGATTTTCTCCAGTGGATGCTTGACTCCCGCAACTCAGCTGATACCTTGGCAGATGGATCTTTTGATAAGATCTGTCCAGCCACTACTTCCAGCCAGAACGAGGTGCCTCTTGTTGACAAGGCCCCATCTGAAAAGGTTCAGAAGATGCTAACTGATGATGAGGTAGCAGGCCAAGCTTTTCTCTTCCTGATTGCTGGGTACGAGACCACCACTAGCACACTGTCCTTCGCCACATACTTGCTAGCAACCAACCCAGAGTGTCAGGAGAAGCTGCTTCAGGAGATAGATGAGTTCTCAGCAAAACACGTGAGTACAGTATGCTGGTGTGGAGCTTCCTGCTGGGAGCAAGACAGTATGGATATCATACAGCTATGACACTCGCATGGCCCCTATATGACTCAATTGTGTATGTATTGTTTATTAATATGTTGTCAAGATTTTGCATGTTTTTACTCTAGTTTTTCTTATGTGAAGGAAAAATAGAGGAAAGTTATCTGATCAATAGTTAGTTCTAATGTTGCCTTAAAGAGAAGAATATTTCATGTTTGCTGATGGTGTGTCCTTTGATTTTCAGTAAGAAGCTTATGAGAGACAGAGTACCTGTTTGAAGTAGAGATTTTTTTGAGCAAAACTTCAGAATTGATCTACGTATATTGATCTCTATTGTGGACTCTTTTGTATTTTATTCCTTTATTTTCTATTTATTCATTTTGAAGCTGTTAAATGATGTCACTTTTCAGCAACTGAAGAGATGACCCAGGATCTTCGTGTCATGATGGAAGCTTAACCTTTACAAAATACCTCACACTGTTGAAATTAACCAGCTGTGAGCAGACTCTAAAAGTAGACATTTTAATATTTTCCTGTTGTCCAGATTGTTTGGTTCTTTTTGCGGTCAATTTTGTTTACTGATCTCTGTAAGGACACAGAGAGTTATTATTTAATCATAAACCTCAAAGTTTATTCTTTTATTTTCTTCAGCAGTAATATGTGTGTGCTTCAAAAAGAAGTCACTCATATCTAACTCTCTTATACTGTTCTAGAATGATTACTCCTTCATTTTCTGTATTTATTGAGGAAGTTCATGTTTCCAGGTTAATCAACAGCATTTCGTGTATCTAACAGACAATCTGGCAACCATTGTTCTACCCTACACTCTCTGCACAAGTTGTAAGTTATGAGAATTCAGACTGAGTGGCTTTATCTTATTCTTTCTATTGAGCTTTTTTGTATTGGATCAAAAGGCCAACCAGAGAAAAACGACACAAGGGATGACTGTCGTGCAGAATTTATATGCTAGATTTGCATACTGAAATCCTTAAGGATACGATTTTGGTAGTTTTATGCTTCCCATATATTCCATGCACTGTGCTGTACTTAGGGAACAAGGAAAGAGTCATATGATTATCTCCTTGGCTGGAAATATAAGGTTCTTGGTTATATAAAAGCATGCTCATTCTAGACTTACTGTTTCCCTGCTTTTGGTTGGGCATACATAAAAGCCAGAATTTGTATATGTAGAATGTATGTTTTGTCTTCAGTGAAGATGGTTTGAGAGTTGTGCTTCTCCATCTTTTAGCTCTGGGAGTGTAGGTGGACAACAGCACAGCTTTTCCTCAGTGCATGCTTCATATAGAATTATCATAAAGTCATAAAATGGTTTGAGTTGGAAGGGACCTTAGAGATCATCCAGTTCCAACCCTCATGCCATGAGTGGGGTTGCCACCCACTAAATCAGGTATATAGATCAGATCAGATATATCTCTGGTGTAAGTTAATATAATGAAACCACTGATGTGCTGTGTTCTAATTTAGAGGATTGAGATTATGTTCCTAGGTTATTAGCTCTTCAACACTTCTGTTGGGCCATATTTACTTGTTTCACTCATATGGAGAAGCAGAGCTAATCATGCCCTCATGTCCAGTTAGCTCAATTGACTTTCTTGCAATATGGCCTGAAGTATGTGTGATATACTGATTAATACTGATGGCAGAGTTGTACAGGAGAAATCCCTGTTATGGAACCTCAAGAAGAATATGTTTTGTTTCCTCTCCAATTCATTAAAACTAACAGCCAAAGAAGCTAAAGTGAAACTGCTGGGAGAGATCTCTAAATATGATAGGAACATGATGTCCTTTCTAAATGTGTTTAGATGGGTATATGAATTAGTATACTTTTTCATATAATTGCATAGAAAACTGATGAGGAATATTTGCCCTGCAAGCTGTCATCAATTTTTTATAGATTTTTTTTTTTAATAAAGGGAGACCATGTATATGGCCACACCCATGTTAAAAGTACAGTGCTCCAATAGACATAGATTCAGTCTGGCACAGCTGACAGTGAGGGCTGCTGGGTGCACACTGCATACATTGTGGGAGAGTTTATTTTGGTTTAGTTCTAATCTGATCCTGTGTACCAAAGGCCATTTAGCAGCTGGAATGATCTTCTAGTTTAGGTGCCATTAAACGAACCCTGGCTGCACCCTTGAAAACTGTAATGTGGGCCTGTGTGATAGTCTTGCTTGTAAGTATGCTCTTGATCCAAACTGGAACGCTGACCCATGCCTACATTGTATATGGTCTGTCCAAGATATCAATCATTGTTATTAGTATTTCAGTAATAATACAATCTAAATGAGTAATGCTAGACTCTCTTGATTTTCTAATAGGAGTATTTGTCCCCCTACAGCATCTAGGGGAAGTGGTGGAGCTAGGAACAATTGTGGCAGAGAAGTTAAAACATGCTGTGGAGAGGTGGCACTCAAATGAGTGATTTTTTTTCAAGGTCAGTAGTGCACACAGTGTCATCCCAAACCATGTCCCACATTTTCAATTAGTTAGAAGAACCTTTCAAATCACTTCCCCTTCCTTGACAATTTTTCAGGTTTAGCTGAGAACGTATATGACTATGTAGCTGAGGAGAGCAGGGTAAGGGAGATAACTGTTCTTGTACTGTCTTTTAAGCAAGGAAATTCACAGTTCTAATCTATGTAGCTCCGTGCTTCTTCTTATAGACAGATTGTAATTTGGGGGGGGGCAATGCACTGCTTGAGCCTATTCTAGAATTTAAAAAAAAAAAAAAAAAAAAGGAAGCAACAGATCAGTCCCCTCAGTGATTGTAATTAGACACATTTAGCCTAGAAAATAAGATCCACGTGGACAGTTTGCGAGTTACCAAAGCAGAAGTTTTTTTAAAACAAGGAATATATGGATGCCACGATCATTTGTCATGCAAGAGAGAGAAAGAGGGCATAACAGCTACATTTTGTTATCAAGTCAGTTGTTAAGAAATTTGATTAGGTTATAGCCAGTGCTCAGCACATCAGCTTTTCTCTTATCAAGGTGCTTTGCAGTTTTTCAAAAGGAGGTTAAGATGACAAAGCATGGAGAATGGTACGGCCAAGTTGTTACGACAGGTGGTAGAAGACTGCTTTGATTTGCAGATAATGCAAGTGTTAAACACAGTAACCTCTCCAGCCAAATTTATACTCTGGTAACTATAACGACAAAATGCTCTCCACCATGTCCCCCTTCCTTCCTCCTAACATTTCAGTTGCCTCATGCAGCATGTTTTATTGCCCTAATCTGTGGTAGTAGAGCTGTGGTGTGATTTTATAGCAGCTGCTATGTATCATCCTGTGGATGGCTGTACTTCAGTGATGGACAGAGTGATTTATGTGTAGATAGATCTAGTTTATACACTCATTTACTAAAGTTTATAAAGACACGTGGGAGCCATCTGAGAAAAGGTGCTATAAATGACAGGCCTGGTTCCAGTTTTCCTGACACCAGTCGAAACTTTAAAGTACAGTGACCCTGCAATAGCACGATAGGAGAGCAAGAGCAGTGCATCTGGGCACACAGTGGTATTTTGGCGGTGTTTGAGGTACCCTTGATTTTGCTCTGATCTTCATCTGTCTTGCCTGGGCACTGATTATCTTAGAGGAACAGGACAGCAGGAGAGGAAAGGAGAAAGCATTGCTCATTGAGAGAGCTTTAAATTAGGTGTGAAGTGGGAGGAGGTTAAAACAAGGCTTGCTAGAGATGAGCCTAGGGAAAATATGACGAGTTTGCGGGAGATGTGAATGGCTCAACTGAAATGCATCTGCACCAATGCACACAACATGGCCAACAAACTTGAGGAGTTGGGAACCATCATGTGGCTGGCAATCTATGACATTGTTGGCATTACTGAACCGTGGTGGGATTGCTCCCATGACTGGAGTGCTGCAGTGGATGGCTATAAGCTCTTCAGAAAGGATAGGCAAGGAAGGAGGGGTGGTGGTATGGCTCTCTATGTTAGAGAGCATTTCGATGTTGTTGAGCTCTGGACTGGGAAAGATAAAATTTAGATTCTGTGGGTAATAATCAGTGGGAAGACCAACAGGGGTGACATCTTGGTGAGGGGTCTGGTATAGACTACCTATCCAGGATGAAAAGACAGACAAGATGTTCTACAAGCAGGTGGACAGATGTGTGATTGAAACCCTTGTTCTATTCAACTTCCCGGATATATACTGGAAATATAATAGAGAACAGAAGAAGTAGTCTAGGAAGTTTCTAGAGCGTGTGGAAGACAACTTCCTGGCACAGATGGTAAGAGAGCCTACCGGGGGAGGTGCTCTGCTAGTTCTGTTCACAAATATAGGACTGGTGGGAGATGTGGAGGTTGGGAGCTGTCTTGGGAAGAGCGACTGCAAAATGGTAGAGTTCTCTATTCTTGGTGGAGTCAGGGCAGGGCTCAGCGAAACTGCTACCTTGAACTTCCAGAGGGCAGCATTGGAACTATTCAGGACACTGTTATGGAGAGTCCCTTGGGATTCAGTCCTGAAGGGCAAAGGGATGCAGGAAGGCTGGACACTCCTTGAGGAGGAAGTCTTAGAGGTGCAGGAGCAGGCTGTCCCCCTGTCCAGCATGGATGAACCGAGAACTAGTTCTGAGGCTCCAGAAGAAAAAGGGAGTTTACCTCCTGTGGAAGAAGGGATAGGAAGGAGACATGCAGGGAGAAAATTATAAAGGCAAAAGCCAAGCTTGACTTCGACCTGGACACTATAGTAGAAGAGAGGAAAAAAACTTTTTTACAATATATTAACAGTAAGAGGAGGAAATGAGGAGCCTTGCCTATTAATTTTTTATTGGGCAGTCCATTTGGCTGTTTATTTTAACTCTATCTGTGCAAGTGAGTGCAATGTTTCTAAACACCAGGTGAAAAGCACTGAGGAGAGGTAGAGATTACTGTTTAGAATGTGGAATATTAATGATATCTAGCTTTTCATTTAGCACTTTATATATATAAATTATAACTGGTTCTAATTCTAAGTAATTATTTAATGGACAGTACTTTCTGTCTTTTAGTCCCAGTGTCTGCTCCAACTGTGTTGGGAAGCTTCAGCATAATTCCTGTAATAAATGGATTGAAACTGTAGTAGTTCTTACCTGGTCCTCTTCATTAATTCTTTGGGGATTTACTATGTGCCCTGTGAAAGAGTATCTACTGAAGAAAAGATGGAAGTATTTGCTGCTGGCTTGTTGCTGATTGTGCATCTTGCTTTGATACTGTGAATGTAAAGACAAAATAAACAAGATGAGAAGAGGGTTAAGTATAACCTAACGGGCACAGGACACCTATGTCTGTGTGAGCATAAAAGAATGTTTCTCTAGGGACCATGGATCTGGTTCCAGGACAGGAGAGGGGGACCAGCTCTTCAGTGGGGTGTAAAGTGACATAACGTGGTTGGTATTCATGCAGGTATGATGATAAACATCAGTTAAGAAGCTGACATTTAATTTGTACATACCAGTACAAAAGCACAGGGAAAGAGGAAACCAAACTGATTGCTATTTCAAGGGCTAGATTATTTTATAGTTTGTGGCTGGCCATCCCAGAGCTGTAGGAGGCCATACAATTGTGAGAGATATTATCCACATAAACCAGGTGAGAAGGATTACACTCACAGTCTTCAGTCTACAAGGATCTCTGTGTGGAGTTGTTAAAGGACCCTTCAGAAGGCATATACTTCATAAACAGTCTTTGCACTTGTGGCTGGTAATTTGATAGCAAAAAAACAAGCTGTTTTTTATTTATTTTGGTGTGTGTGTGCTTTGGAAGAACATAACAAGCCTGCAACAGACACTATGAAGTCCTGTACAACAGTTTTAGACAGAACAAATAGTAACACAAAAAGCACTACATAAACATAGGTGGGCAAGTTAACTTCTCATAAGTAGTTATTTGTTGCTCTCAAATGAAATGTGGTAAGTGGGTGTGTACGTGCCCCTAATCTGTTGCAGAGTAAGCAGATCAGGTTAAACCACTGAAATGAGGTCATTATTATCTTGAGGGAGGGAAAGCAAGGACAGTTTGAGGCAGCGAAGGATGGCAAAAATGATGCAAGAATGAATTACTGTGCTACCATATAAGAAAGAAATGAATATTTGAAGGTGCCAAACAGACATAAATCTGGATCAAGGAGCACCCTGAATTTTAATCTCAGATTCAGCTACCTTGTGTTACTGAAAGCACCACATCAAGGAGATATATTAAAGGCTTAATGCTAGATAGAGAACCTTCCTCAAGTATGTGGAGAATGTTTTTCTGCACCAATATGCATGGCTACAGTGGATCTCTGGAGAGGCCTGGTGGGGCTCAGGGGGGAGCAGCAGCACGCTCCTCCTTGCTGCTAAAGCCCAAGAATACTGTCAGTTTTCCCAGCAAAGCTGAAGGAGAGCAGATGAGACAGAAGGAATAAAAAAAAGAAATAGAAGTAAATAGATGAAAGGCCAACTGTATCTGTAAAATGTTAATTAAAGACTGCAAGGCCAACTGGGTTTTCCATTCTATTTTTAAAATGCTGTGTGCAGCTCTTATCTATGAATTATATAGCAACTGCAGGGATCCCACCTTGGGTTAGAGTGCCATATTGTTCCTGTTGAGCTTTCTCAAGTCTCAAAAAACAGAGAGAAGCATGACAGGATCCTGCCCTAGCTGTGCCATGGCTTTAGGATGAGCAGTGTGAGGAGTTGCTGCACATCTTGTCATGTCAGCCATTCATTGGGGTTATAAAAACCCCAGAACACTGCTACTGAATGTGCAATAGGAAGATGGACAAAGACAAGCAGAATGAAAATATGCCCAGTTTATGGATAAGAATAGGAATGCCTAGTTCATTCAAAGTACATACCACAGTCATAGATTTAACTGATTGTTTGCAGTTACATCCCTAGGGGGTTTTCCTTACATTGTCCAGTAACCACTGATTGATAGGAGACTTAGAAACACCAGTGTGTGGAGGAATTAAGAGCAATTAGTCCCCATGTAGCTCAACTCTATCCAGTGTCCTATTAACACTAGCATAGCTATTCAGTGCTGGAGTGATTTGTTACCAACGATTTCACCATTGTCTATACCCTGTTGTCTATAAATTTTAAGTGCACTTCAAAGTCTTGAGATAACTCTCTCATTATTTGAGTGGAGACTTGGAGGTTTTTCCTTAATGAATAAAAAGAAATTTTCCTGTTCCCATAAATATTTGCTTTTCTCTTGCACTGTGGCACAGGAATATTCTGAATATGTATGACTGAAAATGTTGCCTGAACTGTTTGTGTTTTCGGCATGTCAATAGTACTGAGTGATGCCAGCCCATTGTTTCATTTGGGAAAAGGTGCAGATTAATTCCATTATAGCTGCTGTGTGTGGTCAGTTGTGAATGGGCTGGGTTGAGCTGGATTGATACATAAGGCCCCTCCTCTGTGATTTACGAGTTTGATGCTGTTATTTATCAAACATACTGGGTGTGGGCAGTGACTCATCTGGGGTAACTTGGCACATCATCACTGAATTGAATGGAGTCAGTCTGTTTTACTGTGGCTTATGATTCTCTTCAACACATTGAGGAGCTCCTTCCCTGATCTCTCTGCAGTCTAACAGATATGTCATATTGTAAGGGAGATTGTGCATTTTCAGAATTTCTCTTCCCTTAAAATTCCCAGAGAGCAATAAGAGGTAGCACCATTTTCATGGTGTCACTGTGCCTGATTGAGTATTTTATATTTTTAAGCTGTTTATGCAAAGAATCTCCTTGGTAGCACAGACTGCTTTCTCTGAGCATTAGTGAGAGGTGAAAGTCAGAGAGATGGCACTGTCAGGGAATTACCCACAACAATTTGCATGAATTTGGTGCCTTTCATGCAGTATCTCAAGGCACTGCACTTTCAGAAGCCAGCAACTACAGAGACTGAGCTTCACTAAGTAAATATTGCTGACGGTGGAGGCATACATTTGTCAAGGGAGCCTGAATTGTAAATAGTTTGCAGAAAAAATCCCACAGAAGAGAGTCGCTGTTGCACATGCATATACATGTATACGTACAAAACACAGAAACAGTAGGCACAAGAAATGTTGTATCATGTTGCTGTTTATTCCATTCCAGGAAACAGCCCTCTTCAATTTCTTTATTTATGTAAAAAGATATTGCAGAGCCTCACAGTATTCACAAGTGTCAGCTGCCAGCAATCAGTTTTGTTGTTGACAAATAAAAACATGCTTTTAAACATGTAGAGACTGAATGCTATTCGGTTGTATTTCTGCAGTTCTTTGCACAATGACTTGAAGTCTGAAATCAGTTTATTAGCTTTGTCTTACTTCTGTATATACAGGTTGGAGACTGTCAAGTAGGAGAAGACATTATGTCCCTGCTTTCTCTTAGTATTGAGAATCCACTGATTTAAATGCAAGCTTTTGACTTGAATATCTAGACTCAATTTCACTGGGCAGACATTGTTTGTTCCTTTTTTTTTTTACTGACATTTTCTCTTCTGTGCAAGAAGAGAGAGCCTGAGCAAGCACTTGAGCCCATGATCACCTTGTGTGTGCCCACTTTGACATGAGCTTATTCCCAGGCTCAAATGCTGAAGGGAAGCACTCTTGTAGAAAACTCAAGCTCAGTTTGCCCACTGTACAAGCCTTAGCAGATATTGATTTACATGGTTATCCTATATCCCAGTGTAGAGTAAATAACTCCTAATGACGATACTCCACCAGGGAATAGTATAGAAGATGGTATATTTTAAGTAGTTCTATATAAACAGTTATACAGGTAATACAAAAGAGAAGATGGCTCACCTTTAAGATGACAAGGCTCGCAGAGGACTCCACATGGGAGGGATCTCCAAGAAGAGATCCTTCCCTGGTGGTGGTCAGCCCTTAAATGGGGTTTGAGAGAGGAGGAACTAGGCTCCACCCCTTCCACCCACACAGGTATATCACCTTCACCTGTGCCCCCATGGCTGACTTGGTGCTCACCTCAGGTGACCAATCAGTGGTTCAGGCCGTGATTCAGCAGTTCCCATACACTCCACCCCTTCACGACATGAACCACTGATCAAGTAACCATAAGGTGAGTTCCCCTTGATACAGAGACCCAATACATCGCGACGCTTACATAATTGCCCGTCGCAACGCATGCTGATGTAATCTGATATGAGTGATGATCGGCGCATCCGTCGAACTCTTCTTTGGGCCAGTGCTCGGTGGTATCTACTGGAAGCATGTAATCATACAGTGCAGGTCCATCTTACGTGTCATCAGTCCCGGTTAGACCATCACCAGATGCTTCACATGGTCTTATAACAACTCTGGAACACTGCAGTATTGTTTTGATTCCTTCTGGTGATTCATAGACTTATGGGGAGTAATACAAGTGTTTTAGAGGTACCAAGAGGGGAAGATCCGCTTTCCAGGGCAAGATACAGGCCGTATTCCTGTCTTGGGTTAACACTTCAGCTTGTACAGGGGCACGCCCTGGTCGCCTGTACCAAACCCTTTGACCCGATGTCTGTGGCTGTACGACTATATCAGGCACCAAAGGGGGTGTCCTGATCTGCCACAGAGACATGATAGGGGTCCCCTTAGCAATGAAGACTGGAGTGTTAACCATTATTTCAGTAGGCCATGTACCTATAACCGGAGGAGCTACCGAACCCCCCACCTCCAATAATCTCACCCAAGGTGCAAGTAGGCCGCACCATCGTGGTCCTACCTGCACCTTCCAGGGCCATTTTATTCTATTGGTACCTGGTTCTAGGTCCTCAGGGGCAGGGAGCAGAAGGTTGTTCTCATTGCCAATCTGAGGTTTCACTTCATTATCGGTGCCCGTAATTTGGATCCTAAGTGGGGAGGCCCATATTGTTTGTAACATTTTCAAGGCACTGGGTCTGCCATCTCTAGGTCTTTCATTCAGGTCCCGCAGGGTCTCATGGAGTCTCTTTGTCCACCCCTGCAGGGACTGAGAGTCTGTCTTCAGGGCAGCCTTGAGAATACCATTGTAACGTTCGATAAGGCCTGCCCCCGTTGGATTATATGGCAGGTGGAATCGCCACTCAATATTATTTTCTTCTGCCCAGCGTTGTATCACTGCACCCGTGAAATGACTTCCTTGGTCACTCTCGATGACTTGCGGTGTCCCGTAGGCAGCCATCAACCTTGTGAGTGCCTTTATAGTGTATGCCTGGTTGGCTTTTGGTACTGGATAGGCCTGCATTAGCCCACTCGCGGTGTCGACACAGGTTAGGGCATATCTCGCCCCCTCAGACCGAGGGAGAGGCCCAATATAATCAACCTGCCACCTCTGTAGAGGATTGTGTCCTCTAGCAAGATGGGCTGTAGTTTCAGGCAACGACCTCGGTCTTATCTTAGAGCAGGCGTCACAGTCTCGGCATGCTTGAGCGATGTCCGATAGTTGTACGGGCAGTCCCCACGCTTTAGCGGCTGCCCACATGGTCTTCTGCCCAGCATGCCGCAGCTTTTGATGTAGCCAGTAAGCGATATTCTCAGATGGAGAGTTCTCAACCCATCTAACTCGGGCCAGTGTGTCGGCTTCATCATTTCCTGGTGACTGTAGGGGTTGATGACCAGAAACATGGTAGACACACACAGTTCTGTGTTTGACTGTATTCCATATGTCTAACCACATATCTTTGCCCCAGATCGGTCGGGAGTGGATAGTCCAATCCTGGGTGGCCCACTGTGCGATCCAAAGAGTGAGCCCCCGATACACAGCCCAACTATCTGTGCAAATATTCAGGATACCATCACCAGGTTCTTTGGTTATAACCATCCACACCGCCCGCAGCTCTGCCCACTGGCTGCTTTGACCATCCCCCTCTTCGAACCAGATTGTGTCTGTGGCAGGATGGTACGCTACTGCTCTCCACTTACTTGGGTTGCCCTTGCTGGACCCATCCGTGTACCAGGCATCTTCAGGAATAGGATATATTCCTTCCTGGACGGGACTCTGTGGTGGAGCAACCGAAGTTTGTTTTGGTGCATCACTATGATACGTTACTGGGCCAAGAATCTTCTGAAGCTCTTCTTTCAACGGTGAGGAAGATAGACTACTCCTCTGACTGAGATACGCAACCCATCGTGCCACCGTCTGCGCCTGGGCCACCCCCGTCTTAGGAAGGTGGGTCAGATCTCTTACCCACCCCTGGATTGGCAATGTAGTCTTGACTATAACTTCGGCTGTTTGGGTTATTGGCTCTACCGCTTGTAATGCAGAATAGGCAGCCAATAACTGTTTTTCAATCATACTATATCTTTCCTCTGCTCCATGCCACACCTGAGACCAAAATCCAATGGGGGTCCGAACAGAACTCTGACGTTGCCACAGGCCCCAGCCAAAGCCATCTTGAGTTACGTGAACATCTAGCTCAGCTGGAAGGGTAGGATCAAATATACCCAGTGCCTGGGCTTGTTTAACTGCCTGTTTCGCCTGTTGAAAAGCATCCTGTTCTGTTCTCCCCCAGTCCCATAATTGGCCCTTTTTGGTAAGTCTATATAAAGGTCTCAGCAGCTGCGCCAAATGAGGTATAAAGGAACGCCAATATCCCAATATACCCAGGAATTCCTGCAGCTGCTTTGGTGTTGTAGGGACTGGAAATGCCTGAACCTTATCTATGACGGCATCAGGTAATACTTTGGTCTTTCCTGACCAGACTACCCCTAGAAATTTTACGGACAGTCCTGGACCTTGCACTTTTTGAGGATTGATAGCCCATCCTCTTTCACTTAGGTAGGCAGTTAATGAATCTGCTGCCTCCCCTACTGCTTCCAGTGAGTCGGATGTTAACAGGAGGTCATCAATATAGTGGTATAGGTTCACACTGTTTGGTTTCCTCCAATCAGCCAGGTCACGTGCCACCAAATTATGACAGTATGTTGGTGAGTGCACATACCCCTGTGGCAAGACCTGAAAGGTCCACTGCCTGCCTCCCCACGTAAATGCAAATTGATCTTGTGATTCTTTAGCAATAGGTATGCTAAAAAACGCATTCGCTAAATCCAGGACACAATGGTAGGTTTTAATTTCCCTACTAAGAGTGTCCATTAAGGAGGCAATATTGGGTACGGCCGCATGGATGGGCGGCGTGACCTTATTCAGTTCCCTATAATCCACCGTCATTCTCCATGTTCCATCCGACTTCCGTACTGGCCATATGGGGGAATTATATGGGCTGTGTGCAGGCCTTATAATACCTACTTTCTCTAATTCCTGCACTGTTTTTGATATTTCTGTTCCATTTACTAAAACACTTTCAGCTCCTGCATCCCATAACCTTAGGAGCCATGATGGTATGCTTTCTCTTGGTTTCTGATGGAACCGTTGTACTAGGTCCATCAACTCATTAGCTGTATATGGACGAGCGGTCACATGGAGGCAGGTTTCTGCAGGGGGCCATTGGTCAGGAGGCACCCCTGCTGGTCTATCCTGTACCTTCTTTGTTTTTTGAGTTATAATAGGCCGAATCTCGAATGGGTCCATCATAGATGGAGTTTCGAGATCTGCCTTAGAGATCTTTTCCCCTGTCATATCAGAGTCTTCTTCCTCTGATTTTGGGGTGTCTTCTACCAATATATTCCTTATTTGTCTTGTGGGGACATTTAGGCCAGGCTTTTTGGTTGTTAACGTACCCAGCTGTTGTTCCAGTTTCTCAATACGGTCTCGTAATAACTGATTTTCAGTCTCCATATTAACATTTGCAACATCTAACTTGAGTATGGCCATTACTAATGGCCAGGCTACTGCAGAGGCAGCTAACCGCCGCTCCTTGGTAACAAGTATGTCTTTATCTAATCCTACGAAGTAGTCAGTCAAATAAGATGGAGAAGGAGCGGCAGTCCCTGGAACCCGCATGGGTCCCCATTTCTCAATAACGGATGCCAATCCATAGTAGGGTGACCCCATGAATCCTGGAATTAGACCAGGGATTGTCTGTTCTAGGGGGGTAACGTTCTCCCCCTTGGCCCATTTAAACATACTCCAAATAAACGACATTATGGATTTAGTTAGAGCTGCCTGGCTCGCCAAATGTAGAGTAAATAACTCCTAATGACGATACTCCACCAGGGAATAGTATAGAAGATGGTATATTTTAAGTAGTTCTATATAAACAGTTATACAGGTAATACAAAAGAGAAGATGGCTCACCTTTAAGATGACAAGGCTCGCAGAGGACTCCACATGGGAGGGATCTCCAAGAAAAGATCCTTCCCTAGTGGTGGTCAGCCCTTAAATGGGGTTTGAGAGAGGAGGAACTAGGCTCCACCCCTTCCACCCACACAGGTATATCACCTTCACCTGTGCCCCCATGGCTGACTTGGTGCTCACCTCAGGTGACCAATCAGTGGTTCAGGCCGTGATTCAGCAGTTCCCATACACCCAGGTATCTTCATAGTGCCTACCAGAGGACTTGTCCTGGAAGACTTTTGGGAAGATCCATGCGTTCCCACTTTCCATGACTTTCCATAGGTAACTTTTTAAAATATAAATACTTCCTGGAGATGAAGGTTATTAATAATATTGGAAGAGTTGAGCTGGTCATCTGATGTGTCTTAGAAATGCTTGAAAAATCTATTCTTAGTCTATAGGAGCAAAGTCAGTGTTTCAGACTCCAGTGGTATCTTGGCATTATTCCCCCTTCCTTGACTTTTCCAGCAAGCCTACCAAAAAGACAACCTGGTTTTAAAATAAAATTATTTATTTTCTGGGGAAAAGAAATAATAATAAAAATATAAATAAATAAAAAAACAGCTGTGAACTGGTGGTTCTATATGTCCTGGAATGAGGTGCTGTTGAAATGATTAATGTGCCCATATTTTAAGGAATTGTATTTATTTTTGACATTATAAGATTCTTTTCCTCCCCTCTTCACCAAACAAAAAGAAAAAAAGAAAAAAGAAAAGATATTTTCCATTTGTTCAGTTCAGGCTTATCAGTCTCTTGCCCATGAAGTCTAATTTATCTTTTGCTTGCAATGTCACATGTTGCTCAGTGACTCTACCTTATTGCTATTCTTGAGCAAAACTCAGTCTCGGGTAATGTATGCTAGATAGATACTTATATTCAGCCCCCAATTTTCCTGGTAGTTTGCCATTCTCATAATAACTGACCCACTATCACTGCTGCAGAGTTCACATAAAAGAATAAATTTTTCTAGTGACACGGGTCACTTAATGGTGAACATCTTAATAATGAAGCTCTCTAAATGCAATTAGACAGATTTGTGTAAAGAATAAGTAAGGATGCACCTTCTCCATCTTTCTATTCCCCCTTTCCTCCCTGTCTGAGGCTTATATTTATTTATTCATTATTTTTGGAGGAAAGAGCATATTTGCTTTCAGTATAAGGAAAAAAATGGACTACTAGTAAGAAACTTGTTACAGTTTTCTTCAAATTTGTAGCACAACTGCTCCTGCACACCACTATGGATATTTTATGGCAATCAACATGGTTCCTCTGGAGACAGAGAAAGCCATATTCATACAAATATCAATGTTTAATCAAAACTACCAGTATCAGTGTTGTCTTTTTAGCTACAAAGTAGCAGAGTATTTGCATAGTATAGTTCCAGGTAGAATTAGTAGATTAAATTTTGCACTGAGCAGTTGAGGCTAATAAAAGTGAATAAGGAGATAAGGCCAAAGCTTAGTAAATAACACCCCCCACCACATCTTTTGTAGGGAAATGCTCTTACTGGTCTTGCCATAGGGTAGAAAGAGAAGTGAACACTGCATTACTTCTAAGGAATGGTGATCCCCTTCATAGATGCAGTTGCTTGATCTTTTGATGACAGTTTGTCTAGCAATTAAGGGGATTCATGTGTCTGAAGTAAGGGTCAACAAAGGGGTTTAGACACTCAAATACATTGATTTTCATGGGAGTTGGGCACCAAAAGGTTTTCTAAAAGTTTTGTGTTGCTGAACTATGAGTACCTAGCTATGAAGGGAAAGATGGCCAGCTGCAGGCATAATCACGCATGTAAGAAATCAGAGAAACCAATCTGGTCTCGCTGAATTTACAAATGAGTGGGGATGGTTTTGGACATCTACAGGAAGAATTAGGGATTTACAAGAAGAATCAGAGATCTGTGTGTGATCATGAGGCTATGATCTCACTGCAATCACAGTAACGATGTGAGACACCTCGCGTGACTGGGATGCTTTCATGGATGACTATGTTCTTTTCAGGAAAGACACACCAGCAAGACGAGGCAGGGAAATTGCTCTTTATGTGAGGAATGCCTAACGATGAACCTGTGGAGAGCTTATGGGTGAGAATTAAATGGCAGGCTAATCTGGGTGATGCTGTTGTAGGTGTTTACTACAGGAGACCTGATCAGGAGGAGGAAGTTAATGAGGCTTTCTACAGAAAGCTGAAAGTAACCTCACAGTCACAGGCACTGGTTCTCATGGGTGACCACTCAAATATGTGCTGGAAAAGTATCACTGCCAAGCATGCACAGTCCTATAGTTCCTGAAAGATAACTTTCTGATGCAGGTGGTGGAGGAGAAGCATGCTGCTGGACAAACAAGGAAAGACTGGTTGGGAATGTGAAGGCTCAGGGCAACATTGGATGCAGAGACCATAAAGTAGTAGAATTCAGGATCTTATATGGAAGAAACAAGGTGATAAGTAGGATTGCAACCCTGGACTTCAGGAGAGCTAACTGAACTCTTCAAGGATCTACTTGGAATTATCCCATAGGTTACCTCACTGAAAGGGGGTGAAAGAGAGTTGGTTGAAACTCAGCACCACTTCTTCCAAGCTCAAGAATATGTCATTGTTAAGAGTATGAAATCAGGAAAAATTGGCAGGAGACCTGCATGAACGAGCAAGGTTGGAAAAACTTAAATAGAAGAAGAAATTCAGTGGCATATGTAAGAGGAGTCTGTCAACTTAAGAGGAATATAGGAACATTGTCAGGGCATTCAGAGATGTCACAAGGAAGGCTGAGGCCCACTTGGAATTAAATCTGGCACGAGAGGTTAAAGACAACTAGAAAGGCTTCATTAATTATGTCAGTAGCCAAAGGAAGACAAGGGAAAATGTGGGCCTGATGCTGAATGAGGTTGGTACCTTTGTAGTAGAGATCACTGAGAAGGCGGAGTTACTGAATGCCTTCTTTGCTTCAGTCTTTACTGCTACTACTGCCCCTTGGAAATTCCAGGCCTTGGAGATAAAAGAGTCTAGGGAAAGGAAGACTTCTTCTTGATCAAGGAGGATCCAATCAGAGATCATCTAGGCAAACTCAATGCACACAAATCCATGGGTTTCAGCGGGATGCACCCACGAGTGCTGAGGAAGCTGGTATAAATGATTACTAGGCCACTCTTTATCATCTTTGAAAGATCATGGAGAACAGGAGAGGTGTCTGAGGACTGAAGGAAAGCCAATATCACATGTCTTCAAGAAGGGCAGGAAAGAGGAATAAAGTAACTACAGGCCAGCACACCTCACCTCCATTCCTGGGAAGGTGGTGTAGCAGCTTATTCTGGATGTCATCTCCAAGCAAGTGGAAGAGAAGAAGGTTCTCAGGAGTTGAGAAAACATGCTTGACCAATCCAGTAGCCTTCTACATTGCCATGACTGGCTGGGTAGATGAGGGGAGAGCAGTGGATGTTGTCTACCTTGACTTCAGCAATGCTTTTGACACTGTCTCCTATAGCATCCTTGTAGGTAAGCTCAGAGAGCATGGGATAGGTGAGTGGACAGTGGGATGAATAAGAACTGGCCAACTGGTAGAGCTTAGAGGTTTGTGGTCAGTGGTGCAGAGTTTAGTTGGAGACTTGTAGCTAGTGGTCCCCAGAGGACAGTACTGAGATTGGTTTTGTTCAACATCTTCATCAGTGACCTGGATGAAGGGATAGAATGCACCCTCAACAAGTTTGCTGGTGATCCAAAGCTGGAAGGAGTGGCTGACACACCAGAAGGCTGTGCCATTCACTAAGACCTAGATAGGGTAGAGTGTTTGTCAGAAAGTAACCTTACGAGGTTCAGCAAGGGGAAGTGTAGAGTCCTACACATGGGGAGGAATAACCACATGCATCAGTACAGGTGAGGGGCTGACCTGCTGGAAAGAAGCTCTGTGGAGAAGGACCTGGTAGTTAGTTAGCTTTGAGTTGTGATGAGATCCCCCATGTCCTTAGGATAACAGGCTGGTATTTCAGGGGATAAAATCATTGGTCCAGCCCTGGCATCCTCATCTGCTGCAGAGGTCATCACTGAACTGTCTACTTCTGAGATGCTTTTATCGTGCAGGGAAAAAAATCTTACTTTAATAGCACTGTTCAGGACAATCTTGACTCTTGAGATCTATGATAGCAAGTATCACTTCCTTCATGGTAAGGGCTTTTTTTTTTTTTTTTTTTTTATGGAAAGAGTGAGAGAGGAAAGGAGGAAAGGTATTGTGGAGCAGCTCATAAAACACAGATAACCTATGAGTCATACATGTGTGTATACCTGCATATGAGAGAAGAAGGGAGAAAAGAATTGTGGTTGAAGAAAAGAATGTCTTTCATCTGAAAGCTGAACACAGATTCCTAAACTGCACATATTATACATGTAAGGTGTGAAAGCTGAGCTGAGGAGAACATGTGCTTAATTTGTTAAGAAATTAGAGAATCCTAGCAGCAACCACAGTGAAATGGAACTTGTATTCAACATATTAATCTCCTAAAAATGATCTTAGCTTGCATGGATGTGAGGTCAAAATAAAACTTTTCCTCCAGGTATGTATGTAAATTAGGTTGCACTAATAGGAAGTAACCAGTCCATTTATTTGTCAATAAGCATTCAAAGTGAAGGCTGAATGAGCCTATGTCAGAAGGAAATGAAACTAGTTTGCATTTCATGATTATGCAAAGCAGTTCTTGGTAAAATGCACTTCTCGTGACCTCTCCCCCTATTTTTTCCCTTCTCCTGCCACACTGGCAGCACATATGTGTTTAAATAATTTCCATTTATAATGACATATTGATGTGTTACTTTTACTTAGCATGAGGTGGCTATTCTATTGTTTGCCATGTTTATTCCTATGCTTCCCTCCAGTGTGGAATGGAAGAAAAAATGGTGTTTCTGGGTGTTCCCTTTCTCTGGAACTGTACATGTGAGGAAACATTTCTCTCCTTCACCAGATATGAAGACTGGGGCAAAGGGAGCAGTCAGGAAGGTGCAAAGAAAAGTAGAAAATCATGTTATTTGAGGACTGTTCCGTTTCACTCCTTTGATAGGTTTTACTGTCTGAGAACTGGATGGCACTGATTTTTTACTAGTATATCCAGGAAATTTGCGGCCTGACTTTCAAAAGAGAGAATGGAAGTATTTTCCAAAATACAAATTTTCCACAGCAACTAAAAACTTCTAGCTCAGTGTAAATAGTCATATTTTTAATGTTTCAATCAGTGCCCCAAAATGCTTTCTGTGCAAGTGGAAGCTGATCAGAAGTAGATCATCACTGCTGTAGCAGCGAGACAGATAGTCAGGGCCTCAGTCATGGGAGAGAAAGAACTTTTATGCCCTAGAAACATTGACTGCCTAAACAGACTGGACTGCTGGTTTCTAGTCAACATGTAGATGAAGGAGTGGTTGGATGAGGACCCATTTAATAACTGGTGAAAGATTTTCTAGTTTCCTTAGTCAGATCTCACACGTAAAGATTCTGAAGACTCAGTTCCTTTCTCAGTCCTATGAATTATCCTCCCTGGCTGCCACTGAGGCACAGTTCATGAGGACATGTGCAATTTGTAGTCTGGAACTGCTGAGCCAACACTTTCCAACAGTACAATATCTGTAGGTTGAAAATTCAACAAAATGTTCATATATTTTTCAAAGTAAAAAGTCTTGGTTTTATAGGCATCTGAAAGAAAAACTGAATTTTAGAATAGTTTCTGTTAATTAGTGGAAAAAAACAAAAACATACTGACTTTTTTTTTCTTTTTTTTTTCCTTAACTCACCATCAGATCAAAAGGAGAAATTGGTTAAAATGACTCTGAGCTTCTGGTGCAGGAGAAATTTGAATAAGCTTTTACATCTTTCTCAATACTCAGAGTTGCGCTTCAAACCTAAAGGAGAAAATTGAGAACTTGAGAGTTGGGCAATTATCTGCAACCCCTTACTGCTGAGACTGATCTACGTGAAGGGATGAGGAAGGAACAAAATGTCAGCAAGTCACTGTGTCATGAGCTGGAACAAACCACTTTTAAGAGCTCTTGCGTTTTGGAATTTGTTTTTGAGACACATCAGGTTCATATGCAGTCAGGATATGATGTGAAGAAGGTTTTGTGCAGTCAGGAATGAAGATTTAATAGTCTGATAAGTAGAGAAGCTTACAGATAATTTCAAGGTGTTAATCTAACCTTGCTGTGCCTTTAATCTTCAAGCATTCTGGAGAATGTGAAAAACAAAAGCTGACTGTTGTAATAATACAGTAGGCCTGGAGTGAAAATTTCTTCCAGCAGAGCAGCTTTTAAATAAATTATTGCTTTATTTTATTTTTTTTTCTCCATGATGGGGAAAAATAGCTCTAAGATGGATTGAAGGGAAAGTGAATTTACTAAGTGTCCTGCATCTTTGTCTCTCACTAATTAGTAACAGTCAAACGCTCTTGTTCTGCAGACAGTGACTACAAAGAAAAGGATAAAGAACTTGGGAAAGACTCTAGAGCTGAAATAATTAGGCAATTTATCATTTAGGGTAATTGGACTTGTGCAAAGCACTGTTATTTACCACAGGTTTCTATTTCTCCTAACTGGTTGTGAAAAATACGGCTACATCGATTGGGAAATGCTTTTGGTGCTTTTTCCACATGCATTGTGCCAGAGTCTTTCAGTTCAAAGTGTGATGTTCCTCCCAGTGATTTCTTTTCCCTCAGTGATCTTCAGAAGCAGTGTTCAGCTTCTAAAACCTCAAACCGAAATTAGATTAAAGTGCCCAATATGGGGTCAGAAATGGGAGGGATAGAGAGACGAGCTTCCACCGGGGAATTTTCACTTAACAAATGAAAGCCTTTGCTTTGTTTCAAAGGAAAAATTGCCAAGTAGGGGCACATCTTAATCACATCGGTAGCCAGCTGAGATGTTTATGCTAATTTACAAAGGTATGTGAGTATAAGAATCAGGGGGTCCAAAACTCCTGCCTCTGTGATGTGAAAAACAGGCATTTAAGCACCACTGGCAGATAGCTCTGATGTTGTTTCAGTTTAAGGGAGAAGTAGGGAAGCAGGTGTGAAGGCTTTCCTTGAATTTCACCTCACAGCTCTCTGGCAGTAGGAGTGACCTTTCCCTTGGATAATCAGCAAACTCCGAGCATTAAGAGTGCCACAGGGCTCAGCTTTGCCAGAGGCTGAGGTTTCCCTTCATTCCTTAAGGTAGAGGGCACAGCTGCTCCTTTGCAGTGCATCAGATTATTGCGCTGTCCCAGCTTTCTACCACTGCCCTCTGTTTTTTGAAGATTGCGTCTTCACAAGCAGCTGTGTTTGTGGCAGATGCTTCAGAAACGTTGAAAATCCTGAATTTCACCCTCTAAAATATCTGGTTGGTGGCATAAACCCAGTGCTGTGTTTCTACCAGGCCTTGGATGTTACACTGAGCTCCATGGTGCTGACACCCAATTACTGAGGTACTTGCCCCAAGCTTTGGATAGAGGAGGCTAAGTAGTAAAGTAATTGCTGGGCTGAGGCCAATGGGGTGAAGTTCAATGAGACCGAATGCTGGGTCCTGTACTTTGGCTACAACAGCCCCAGGCAACACTATAGATTTGGGGCAGAGTGAATGGAAGACTGTGTAGAGGAAATGGACTTGGAGGTATTGATCGATGCTTGGCTGAACATGAGCCAGATACGTGCCCAGGTGGGCAAGAAGGCCAGCGGCATCCTGGCTTGTTTAAGAAACAGTGTTGACAGCTGCAGCAGGGAAGTGTTCTTAGCATATGATAAGCATTGGTGAGGTCTCACTTCGAGTCCTGTGTTCAGTTTTGGGCCCCTCACAACAAGAAAGACAGTGTGTCCCTGGAGCATGTTCAGAGAAAGGCAACAATGCTGTGAGGGGTCTGGAGCAAAAGTCTTATGAAGAGTGGCTGAGGGAGCTGGAATTGTTTAATCTGGAGAAGAGGAGGCTCAGGGGAGACCTGATTGCTCTCTATAACTACCTGAAGGGAAATTGTGGAGAGGTGGAGTTCATCTTCTCTCATATAACTAGGACTAGAGAGAATAGCCCCAAGCTGTGCCAGGGGACATTCAGGTTGGATGTCAGGAAGAATTTCTCCAAAAGAGCAGTCAGTTGCTGGCACAGGTTGCCCAAGGGGGTTGTGGAATCACCATCCTTGGAGGTGTTCAAGAAAAGTTTAGATGTTGTACTGAGGCACATGGTTTAGTGGAAGTATTGGTAGTGTGTGGATGATTGGTCTGGATGATCTTGGAGGTCTTTTCCAACCTTGGTGATTCTATGATAATATTGTTATACTAAAGTGATTTTGCTCTACCTCCCCCACTGGGAAAAGAATCTAGGGAAAACAAAAAGCAATGTTTAAAAGCATTTTGCTGATTGCCTGCAAGAAAATCACAAATATCCACTTCCAGGCTGTTGTAGATGGGTGCCATGGAAGTGCTTTTAAGTGGCACAGCTTGACACTGGTTGCATGCATGTCTTCAGAGAGTGCCACGAGTTGTGTGTTTTTGGTTTTTTTTCTGCCAACAGCTTGATATTTTAAAACAGTTGTATGCATTTGATATTTTCTTCAGCAAGGAGAAAGTCATGACTACTAGCAATTTTCTGTGGAGATGTAAGGAGTAGTAGGTTATCTAAAATATTGTCTTTGTTTTGAGCAAGCTGAATGTATGACGAAATGTAAAATACAGATGTAAATTTGTTAGAGCTTGATCCCTCACCAAAGGAGTGTGCAAGCTCAGGTGTGGAAAGGAACACCTCTGCCAATGCAGTCAAATTATCAAATGAAGAACATTTCAATATTTATCAGTTCTTGTGCCATATTATGATTTGATGGCTACTGATGTTGATAGTTTTTGTTGAACACAGCCTTGACTGATATTCCAGGGTTTTGGGGTTGTTTGGCTTAGGGCTAGGAGCCAAATATCTTTCTAGTAGCCCTACTGATTTACAAGGGCTGTGTCAACTCTGTTTTTGCCCAGCATGGTAGGAATCAAATGGCAGGGCACGGTTCTTGTGCTCATGGCCTCATGGAGCGATAAGAAAAGTGGTAGTCTTTCTCCAAATCTGTTTCTCCAGGCCAGGTTAGATGTGCATCTGAGACCTTGCCTAGTGATTCTTGCTTTGTTTTCCTTTCCTTATCCATTTGCTTCTTTCCTGAACATACAGATCTTTGCAGAGAACTGCCCAGGGAAACTACTCTGCCCACCTATGCTTTGTGGATAACCTTGCTTACTGTTTTGCATTGCAACAGTTGCCTGTGCTTTGCACAGGGTCTGTAATCCTTCATATTTGATTCTGCAAAGCAGCTTATCTGTTTCTCCTGTTTACCTAGAGAAATTAGTGGTTCCTTTACCTACAAGTCTGAACAATGTTTAACCCAAGCTCTTATTTCAGGCAATTATTTAGGCTGGGTACTCCACCTCTTCAGCACTGCAGGCTTCTGACAGTGGGAGCAAGATGTTGTGTATTTTCTAAACATTTGTGGTTATTTTATCACTTTTCGTATATTAACACTCAGATGACATGTAAGTACTAACCTATAAATATCTGTGCAAAGCCTGTAATATTAATGTCCACCCTGCTTTCTACAGCAGAACACAAGGAAGCACAGAGAATTTAAAAGTCCTGGTGTGGGTAGAAGATATAATATTTGTAAGTTCTGGTCGATTTAAATGCCTAAGAATTTTTTGCTAAAATAATATGGTGCTTTGCACATGGGTTTAATTGAAAATATGTGGATTTTCTATGCATAGAGATCTGAATCACTGCACTCACTAGGTCTACTGGTGTGCTTAAGTTAAAAGATGTGCATCATGCTATGCAAGGAGAGAAGTGCAAGTGTCTTTTTCCTGGTGCTTTGAGTAGTCTCACAAAGCAAATATCTTTCCATTCTGCAGAAGTAAAAAATAGAGATATCGTCTATGAAATTAATTAAACCATAGATTTTAAGTTTAGGAGATCATTACCATGCAGTCTAATCTTGTGTACAACCAAGGACATAGGACTTCACTGAATTTAATCTGTTTAAATTAGTGTATCTTTTAAAGAAAACTCCCAGTTGCTTAAATTAAATGGCATAAAATGTCTTTCCAGACTTTGGAAATGAAGAGTCCTAAGTAAAACAAGTGAAACAAAATGCTTTGTTAATCTTCTTAATTATCTTTGTTCCACTGTTGCAAGTTTGACTGTTCCAGAAATGTTGGACAGCCCTATCGTCAACATGCCTTCCTTATAGAATTGTGGAACCCTCTGTGTTTTGCATTAATTAAACATATAAATCCTACAAACCATATGTAGGGTAATTGCAAACAAAGAGCCTGATTCTCAGTTTCCATTTATGCCCTTTCATCACTCCTGCAATGGGAACAGAGTGTCAAGGCGTGCGCACCATCCTTACACTTATCTGCAACAGTATTACCATCATCTTATTCCTGTGTGGCGCTATCTTGTGCACCACGTGATGCACGACATGATGTTATGATGTGGAATACTAGTACCAAAAATCATAAAACCATGACACTTGTTAACATATAAACCAGTGCTTGAAGCTATGGCAAGGCTTGTTTATGTTGCCATGGTAGAACCTTAGTGTAACTGAAGATTGGGCTCCAAAGATAATTCCTCGTGATTACAATCCAGTTACTGAAAGGAAAACAGCAGTACCCAACTTGCTCACAAGGAGCACAGAGCAAAACAGTAATTGAGAAAATGATTAGAGAAAGGGAAGACAAAGCATGACACACCAGCAAGTTTTCCTTCTTTATTAATGGAAGATCATGAATGTTTTTTTGACATGCTCTGTGGCTTGATATGAGGAGTATAAGTCATGCAAAATAGTGGATGCTCTTACAAACATTAAAGATGGAGTGGAAAAAATTGTTTTACACTACCTTCTTCTTTATGCACAGTTGGACTGAAGTAGGAACTTTGATACAGGAATGCAGATTATTTGATTGAATTTTGGTTCTTGCTAGGGGTTAACTTCATTTTGTGGAGTGATGATATCAAGATGCCTTTAACTTATTAAATCTGCAAAGACTTGACCCAAACCCTTGGGAGGCTGTTGCTTTGGTTCAGATGCAAAGTGAGAAGAGTGCTGTGCTTTTGTAATCAAGCAGCTGTTGGAGCTGGGCTCAGGGCTGTTGCTGTGTGCTCAGCCCCCAGGACCAGCTGCTCTGCTGTAAATTGGGGCTGGTGCTGAGGGGGAGTGAGGGACATAGTAAACATGCAGACTAGCAGTAAATGACAAGAGGGATATGATATGTAACATTAACCAGGTTCAGTGTTTGCTTAGGCTGTGGAATAGTCTTTTAAATCAATCTTTTATTATCAGTGGAGCCTTTGCTGTGCACTTAAATGGAGAACAATGCAAGGACAGGGAAATGGTGCAAAGCGAGCATCCTGCTTTCTTTCCTAGCTCTGATTTTATAAGAAACCCAGAGATAGATCCAGGTCATAACATGCAAATACGAACTTTTTCCATGTTTGTCAGTGTTTGGAACTGGGCTCTGATTTCATCCCCGTTCCTGCCATAAGGATTCATCTCATTCACCAGTCACACTGTGCGTGGGATTTGCACAAGGGATCATCCCGTTTCTGCTTGGTCTTTCTGGCAACAGTTAATCTACCACAATTTTGTTTACCTTCTTCCAAGTTAGTTATCCTTTTCCTAAATGAGAGTTCTGTTTGTTTCCATTTTCAGTGTTTTGCCCTTAGATTCCCCTCAGCTTCCATGCTTTAAGCTGGCAACTGTAGACCAAGGTACCAGTAGATGTTTTTTTGAAAAGGTCTTGTGAGAACTTTCTTTTCTAAGTCAGCAGTGGGGAGAAACTATTTTCCACGTTTTAATTTTAACCACTTAATTTCTGGACTGTATGAGGCAAAAAGAGAATCAAACGTCCACATTACCAGCTGGCAACGGTAGTTTTCTCCTACCATGGTAGACTCAGTTCTGGTTCATCCAGCTAACAATGGAGATATTAAATGGAGCTGTTTGGTTTTGCTGCAGGAGAGATAAGCTGGAAATCAGAGAATCACAGAATCGTAGGGGTTGGAAGGGACCTCTAGAAATCATCGAGTCCAACTCCCTGCTAAAGCATGTTCCCTACAGCGGGTCACATAGGTGGACATCCAGACAGGTCTTGAATATCTCCAGAGAAGACTCCACAACTTCTCTGGGCAGCCTGTTCCAGTGCTCTGTCAACCTCACAGTAAAGAAGGTTTTCTGCATATTTGTGTGTACTTCCAACGTGCCAGTTTTTGGTCACTGCTCCTTATCATTACATTACAAACCACTGAAAAGAGTCCAGCCTCATCCAGTTGCCTCCTGCACTTTAGATATTTATAAGCCTTGATCAAATCCTCTCTCGGTCTTCTCCACACTGAACGGTCCCAGGTCTCTCAGCCTTTCCTCATATGAGCAATGCTCCAGGCCCTTTATCATTTAGTTCTTCCTCCAAGTGATGGACAAAACAGATCTTGAACTTAAAATTCCTTCAGGGCTTGTGGATGTTATTTTGTTGAGACTTGGAACAGGGGGAGGCAGAGCTGCAGAAGCAACATGCAGAGATGTAATGCACCGTTAAGCCTGCAGCACTGGAAGGTCTGGACAAGCACTAGTTAAAGCTAGTTAATTATTTAAGAAAAAAATTATGAAGCATAAAATATTCAAACTGCCTGTGTCTGATGCATGCCATTGCTGCAATGGCACACACATCTGGAATTAAAATTTTTGCCTCTTTATTAGGGTTTTTTAAAGTAAAGATGTTTCAATACTTAAGATGGAATAATTATTTGTGAAGCATTAATAATAAACAAGACATAGGGAAGGGATTTTTTTTTAATTTGTTTCTTCCAGAGGGGGATATACCTGCTTCCTTTAAAGTGGAAATCACTTCCAGCATTCCTTATCTCTCTCGGAAATGAATAACTTACCAAGTGTTGTGATAATTGTGCAGAGAACCTGTTACGGTAACACAGTGTAGCTACAAACTGACTGGGAAATTGGTGCCTTGAGTCTGAAATTACATGTTGCAGTTACCAGGCGTCATTTCAGATTAGCTGTACCTGTCTGGTGGCAGCTCCTATAGAGCCACATTGGTGAGTCAGAGTCCTACCATTTTCCTCTCTCAGAGGCTGGCCTGGCGGAGTGGGCTTGACTTAGAAACAAAGACTCAGTAAAAATCAGGCTACGCTGAGCTATTTGAGCCTAGAGACAAGGTCTGCTAGAGAAGAAGTTAGTTGGAAACCTCAGCAAAAAAAAAAAAAAAAAAAAAAAAAACACCTGCAAAAACTTGGAGAGGTTGTTATGCTGCTTACATACCCAGTGACAACTCTCGAGTACCTGGCACTCGCCTGAACCCTCTGTTGACATCTGCACACCTGTTCTTAGCAGGCAGAAGGCAACATTTCTCCTTCTGTGTCTAAAAATGGCACTTCTCACACACACACGAAAAAAAGGCTGTTAGTCACGGTATCTTTGCCAAACTCCATTTACATGTTGGCTGCCTGAAGTTCCATCTGCAGCGTCGATCGCCTGACATCGGTTCACTTCCTGTCCTAAATTGCTAAAAAACCCCAGTGCGTGAAATGCTGGCCCCATGGCTTTTGCAAGAATAGATCATCATCTCCCTCCCTGCCTCTCCTCTGCATGCTCTCAGCTCACTGAGTCTCCCATCACTACTCAGCGTGCCATCAGCATTTGCCAGTGTGGGTAAAGCTGGGCTGGGTTGATCCTTGAGACCTGGCCCAGAAGACCTGGAAGCTGGCACTTTCCAGCTTCTCTGCTTGCAGTGCCACATACACTTGCATTTCTGCAACTGTGATCTGAAGTTGGGTCATGACCCGTGACATCACGGCCACTGCCTGGCGTGCATAAGTAGTTTGAGTCACTTTGCTCAGCAGGACTACGTGTGTGGGGAAGCAGCATTTTGAATGTGCACCGAGGTTTTTCGGGGTATGGGTTTTATAAATGACAGATGTTGTAAACCCTGACTTCCTGATGGCAAGCACTGGAGTGGAACATTCTGTCATCAATGCTTATTATCTCAAGATTCTTAATTAGTTTCACTGATAATTTTGGCACACTTGAATGCTCCACGTGCTTAAATATTTCAGTACTTATTTGGTGGAAAGTCTCTCTGTTGTATCTCTGTTGAGGGAATATCCCAAATCAGGATTTTCTATGATTCTACGATAAAACCAATCTCCAGACTGCAAGTGGGAAACTGGTGGCCACTGTTCTTTTTGAGCCTCAAATGGGAGCTGCTCTCTGAGGGATGATATTACCTCTCATCACAAACAGTTGCAGAGCACCAAGGTGGCTAGTTTAGGAGCACCAGAAGGAGGAATGGTGGAAAGGCCAGTTTTCCCTCTCAGCTTAGAATGTGGCATTTTTCCTCCAATCTCTAGTCTACCATTGAGACATCCCAGCTGAATGCTCAGGATCATTTGGAACAGCTCAGTTCCTATGGAGAACGATATTTCAGCTAGATGTTTTCCAGATTTAAGCAATTATACCTGGAGGAGGCTTCCTGCGGTGCTTTTTTCCTCTCCTTTTCACTTGTGCTGAGGGCAGTGGATTCCACTGTCATGGTTGGAGGTCACTGAGTCTCCCTGTTGCATTTCATGTGCACATTTCAAGCTACTGCCCACCTGGGTTGGATGTGTGGTGTGCACACACACAGGGGAGCCTATGTATCACTGGACCCATTTTCATCCCTCAAAGCGGTAACAGTATCTGATGTCCAAGCTATAACCTGTCTCCAGTCACAAGTGTTTTCACTAGAGAACATGGCATGTCTAGTTTATACGCAAGAGAAAAGAAAACCAAAACACCAAAACCCTCTAAAAGTCTTATTCTCATAACTATTTACTTAAACTGTAGGCCTGAATGCTGAACATCTGTTGTAAATTGATGGTATAAATTCGCTGTTTGGTTCAGCAGAGAATTTGGCTTTGTGCCCCCAGATCTTTAAGAAGAAAATGTTTTAAACCTATGGTTAGGGGATGAAGCGCATTCATATCGCTGCTTTAATCAGATTTCTTTCTTCTTCTTTTCTTTTTTTCTTTCTTTTTTTTTTTCAGACCAAGATGTTATTTTTTTCAGAGCCCCATTCCTTGAATGTTCCCCATAGGTGGAATGTAATTAAACTCCACTGGCATCTCCCCCTGCTGGGATTTAGACGAGGGACAGATCTTTAGGAAGCATAAAACAAATACTGTGAAAAAAGAGACCTTGTTAGAAGAGTTGCCAGAGAATCAGCTCTGCTTCATTTACAAGCTGATAGTTTTGAAAATCTGCCCTTTCTCCTTTTGTGAATTGGTTTCTAGAAATCGTTAATTAATCACTTAAGCACAGGGGCAGGGGGGAGCCCACCAACCTTTTACAGCTCTGGGCCTGCTTGTGGGCTGAGAGTGCACACATTGAGCAGTACTTTCTGCCTCGAACTGTGGCTTTGCTTAAAATAATTCAGTGGGGCAGGCTTTGCTGTGGCAGTGCTGAGGAGGGAGGCACTGACAGCAGCTCTCAGCGTGCTGGCATGAGGATGACCTGTCCCAGCAAAGGCCCCCTGGCTGAGGACATAGGGGGGCCCCATCTCTGGCCTGCTCAGATGTGGTTCCCTCAGCATGGGCCTGTGAGCATAGCATGGCCACACACTGTTCAGGTCCCCAGTGGCTGCTCCTCAATTGCTGTTCCCAGGCTTTGCTTCAGTTGCCATCAACTGCAGAAAGATCCTAGAATGACAGTATCATGGTGGCTGGAAGGGATCTCTGGAGATATCTTAGTACAACCCCCTGCTAAAGCACATTCCCTACAGTAGGTTCCACAGGAAAGCATCCAGGCGGGTTTTGAAAATCTCCAGAAGAGGAGAATTCACAGCCTCACTGGGCAGCTTGTTCCAGTGCTCTACACTCTCACAGTAAAGAAGTTTTTCCATGTGTTTTTGTGGAACTTAAGATAACTGTGGGTCCTGCCTTGGTTCTGGGGGCATAAATGCAGAGTAACCATGTCAACTTGGGTCTACTGTATTTGGGATGAGAATCTATCTTCAGTTACTGCTTGACTAATGGTTTTCAGAAGCAAAAGCGATGAGTTTCAGATGACTTGCCAGGGAGCTGGTGTCTGTATTGCAAAGCAAGCTGCATCCTAACTGGGACTGCTTTCAGTGGTCCTCCCACCTCAGGAGTTAACATTTTCTCCTTTGGACTGGGAAAAGCTCTAATGCTGGGAATGAGTTATTTCTTACCTGTCTGATACAGGGTGACTGTGAATGATGGAGCAGAGTCAGGCTGCCCTCTGCCCATGTCACCAACTGCAGCTGCTGGGAGACAAAGTGAGTGCAGCCCCTCCTCGGGAAAGCATATCACCTTTTAACAGCCCTTTGCTCGATGGTGCTTGGAGGAGCAGTACTCAGAGATTTTTGAAACCAGCAGGGGTAAAGCGTGCAACATACTGTACAACAGCTACAAACATTTACAGCCTGTGGGCCAGCCAAGTGTAGTTTTTAATGGTGTATGTATTAACCCCATCAATTTGTGGTTTTTGTCCCTTTTTACCTCCGGCTATTGCTTTAGCTTCTGGGTGCGGGAACTACACATGATTTGCACACTGTCATAGAGTAAAGAGACTGTAGGGCACCATAAAGTCCTTGCAACCTTTTTCTCCACTCATTATCCATCCCCTCTTCACTGCTCCTTCCTTCACTACTCTGTTTTGCTGTTCTCTCCATGCCCCCACCATGCACATGTATGCTGACCCTCTGAACTGCTCCTGTTTTGTGAGGGAGCTTTGTGTCATCGTGTTTAGTGTTGGAATAACCATGTAGAAGTAGGACCTTGGATGAGAAATCAGTCTTAATCCAGAGGCCTCACATCATTTACCAAAATAAGTACCAAGTTCACTGTGGAAAGAACAATCTGGTCTGTGCATCTGTTCACTGCTATTAAGAATATTAGTTTTCAAGAGTGATCCATTATTCTCTGAAGTACCTTACTTTGTTAGACAAACAAGAAAACCCACACTTTTAATCTCCTGAAGCTTTTAATGGCATCACAGGATGCAGGTACTTGATACACTGATACCTACAGCAGAGAGATGAAATGGCCTTAACTTCTCTTGCCATTGGCCTGAAACCAACAGAAAACAATGATGTGCCATTTTAAAATGATTTTGTCGGTGAGAATGTTTCTGTCGACACATCAGATGCATACACACGGGCAATAAAGTCTGTAGAATAGAGAGGGGTCTGTACTTGGAGTGCTCTGAATTTTCTATAGCTGTATTCTAAATTCAATTCTAAAAGCATACCTGCTTGTTGGCAAAGACTGCTGGGGAGGAGGAATAACAACAGGGTGGGAATTGGCTGAGTCCTAACAGGGGAAGTGTTGACCACAGGTGAGGCGTTCTGGAGGGGGGGGAGGGGAGGGGGTGGGGCAGCAAGGCTTCAGCATCAGCTGCTGAAATACAGCAGAAGGAGCAGCAGTAGCAGGTTTGGGAGCAGGCTGCTCATCTCTGTGCAGTCAGAGATAAATTGCTGCAGCAGTTTAGTGAACAGTGTCTTGCGAAGGAATAGAGGAGCTGTTCTGCAGGTCAGGGCAGAGCCAACACTGGCTGGGGCTGCCTGAAGAGGGCAAAGTCCAGGGTGTGCTTGTGTGGCCCAGGGAGCAGCAGAAATGCAAACTTGTCTGGAGACACCCACCCACATCTATGCATATCAGAGTATTACATTTGCGTTATAACTTGATGTATGTAATGATCGGCTTGTCTCTTTGTGGTTGTATACATACCATTGAGAGGCATGTGGACGGTGCATGGGTGCATCTGGGCACATAAAGCAACAAAGCTGGTGCTCACTGCCACGCTTTTGCGTCTTTGCTAATGATCATTGTGAATTTACCCCTCTCCTTTCAAACTACACTGCCAGTGCTGTAATAAAATGCTTTTTGTGAGAAGAATATTGAAGAGAAGGAGAGAAAAAAAGTGCATGAGTGTGCTTAATAAAAAAGATTCTCTGCGCTGTCGCAGGTGCAGTTGGAGCTGTTTAGAGCAGTCACTCATCTCGCTCCAAATAAATAGTAATGACTGTTTCCTGTGACTGTGCTGTGAATCATATTCAGTCCATGCAGGGGAGTAGAAAATAAAGCTGCATGCAATCCACACGAGATGATGGCTCTTGTAATATTCAGCAGTTGGGCCTGGTTAGAAGCGTTTCATTATCTCAGAATTAAGAGAGAGCTTCCTGCTGTCGCAAAAGCTTGCTTATTCTTCTGCCTCCCTCTGCCCCCTGCCTTCTTTCCTTAACATATAGTCTTTCTCCTGTCTCTGAAACGTTGGCTTAATGCTTCTGAGCAGAACTGCAAGGTCAAATTAGGGATACTGGTTCTGGAAGTACTGTTGCTGTTATTAGTCCATTGAGCAGTTTTGGGCTTAATAGAAGGGAGCCTGAATTTTCTTTTATCTTTTGTCCTCTGCCTGTTTTCTAAGATTATATTCAAATTGGTCAGAAATAAGCAGACCTTTCCCATTTCTTAGTGAACATCAGAGGTTTGCACCAAGCTAATGGTAAAGAGCAAAGTTAATCCAGGGGAGACTTTTGATGAACTCCAGCTGCTGTTGCCACCATAAGTCACGACACAGTTGCCTGTAACAAATGTCTGCTCTGTGCATGCAGATCAGTTTGTGCATAAGCTGGATGTTAGAGGTCAGCTAACAAGCTGGTAGTAAGACCAGCCTGATTCCCCCCATGACTGATGGGCTAAGCCAGAGCTTCTTGCACACTCCCTTAAAGAGGAAGGCGAAGTGCCAGAGATGCTCCACCACTGACAGAGTTGCAGTGTGAGGTGAGTAAACTATTTCAGGTGGAAAAGAAACCGTATCATTAGATCTGTTTGTAGCTGATGGGCATGGATAACCATTGAGGGAAATGTGTCCTGTCCTAAAGTCTTAATGATCCTCTGGCTTCTAACGTAAGTGACTTAGTTAAGTGCCTCAAATAAGGTGCAGCGAAGCTGCACACTCCTTACTGCTTGAGAGGTTGTAAAAGGTGAGACACAAAGAAGTTGTGTGACATATTTAGAATAAGCATCGATAAAAAATCCTTTTGTGCCATGCCTCCCCTAGAGTCAAAATTGCTGAGGAATATTGATCACAGTCTACAGGAGCACACAGGTGGAAAGCTGAGGGGCTTCCTCAAGCCAGGTGTGATTTGGGAGGCAGCTCATCTCAGGAAGAGCTCAGGTGTCCTCAGCTGGGCAATGTCTTTGATTTGTTGTAAGGGAAGTAGGACAGCTGAGCTATGCATCATTTTAACATGTCCCTGCTGTGTTTGGTGTCCAGCATCTTTGGTATTGAATGGGTTCAGCAATAGTGGAATCTTTGTGATCCTTTCTGGCTCTTCTCCAGCAAGTTCTCAAGCTAGGGGAAGGAGCACACTGCCCAAGTGACACTGGCTACCATGGACAGTGCCCTCCTGGAGGGTGAATCTGTGGCTAGTAATGAATTAATTAAACCTCCTAAAGCATCCTTGTTTAAGTAGTGTTTGCCTCAGCAGCAGTCAAGATGGTTAAAAGGCAATTGCAGCCACTGAAATATATAGCAAAACTATTATCAGAAGATGTCATTTTTTGTAAATGTCAGTACGTAGATTTTTTATGGGGATATGGTGACAGGTAGTGAATAATTTAACATAAATTTACATAATATAGTGCAGCTGTTAATTTATGGCCATATTAGACTACAAGGTTATGTATCTAATGGCTTTTGGTCTCTTCTTCTTCTTCTTCTTCTTCTTCTTTTTTATTTAAGTTAAAACTTAACCTAAATTGTCCCACTTTACTCATAATTCATGAGACACCTGACTTCCCTCCCTTGTGTCATACAGAAAGCTGTGCATGTCATACCCTTTTTGTAGCCTTATGATTCACAGTGAATGCATTCCTATCTCCAGATTCAGCGGTTTCATCTCAGTTTATTCCTGTTTCTTTTTCAAAACACACCCAAGGCGGATGAGAAGTACCGTTACTACTAGTTGACTTGTAGTTGAGCACTTGGCTAAAGACAGACATTGCTGCTTCTTTCTTTAATAAGCTAGAGTTGTGTAGCTGAAGTTAACTATTCAGTAATTCAAAGCATCTATCCACCTGCCTACCTTTTCCAAATAGGCAGCGCAGGTGGCTTCAACTCAGTTCTTGGCACATGCAGTTGAGGATGGGTTTTTCCATCCATTTGTTTGGTGACTTTCTGTATTACAGATCATTCTTGCCTAAATGTTAGAGAGATGTCCATGGTCTGGAGATCAGGACCTGCTGCTTACAGGTTGGCTTGGAATGCCATTCTGCTGCCAGATTTTATCCAGATGATGTCCAGCTTGTGATGCAAAGCAAGGAAGGTCTGTGCCTACCCATGCTTGATGGCTCTAAGAGTTTTCCCCACTGAGACACTATTATGATTTAGCTTTCAGGATGACTGTGTGCATCTAGCAGTTTCCAGCATGATACTAATATGCCAAGTTATTTGAAACTGTGATGTTTGGCTGCCCTTTGCTTGGTACCTAGGTAGGAGATGAGATCTTGGAAATCTACTGCAGAAATCAAACCCTCTGAACATACAAGCCTAAACGTACAACCTGCAGCTCAACAGGAAGCAATTATGATTAGAAAGTCTATGTTCCTAACTAGATGAGAAGCTTTTTTTTTTTTTTTTTTCCTGAGACAGGTACATTTCCAAGCGATTTGTTGGGAAAATTAGTTGAAATATTTTTGAAGAGTCCACGTATGCCTTCCCGCTCCTCTTTGCATCTCCAGATGTGGTGGGAAACTGTATATGGCAGCTTTACACATAAGGTTCAGTAAAAGGTGGCTGGAACAAAGGGCGAATGTGTATTTGTCTATTCTGGGTGATAGAGTGTGGCTTTTTGTTCTCTACAGAGAACAATAATCATTAGTGACAAATGATGTGCAATGTATACAGCTGCACCTCCTGTAGTAGTGTCATGTGCCCTTCCTTATTTGTGGGCCTGTATAATTCTGGGATTGTAGAAAAAGAGTAATTGCTTCATTTTGTTCTTGCGTTGGTCACAGCATGCCTTTTAGGGCTGTTGGGGATCCTATGTGCCTGTGACCTCAGTGACTATTTCTATTCTCTGTGGGATCGGGAAAGAAGACGTCCTCTACAAAGGCAGGTAAATCTTTGAGGGTAGTGTGATCACTGTTATCATTTCTCAGTGCTGCAGGGAAAAGCAAAGTGTTTTAAAGAATAAATAAGAGTAATTGTACAAGCAAGTATAATCGTACTTCCGACTCACACTAGAGGGAAAAGTGAAAGAAGCATTTGGTTACACACTATAGGGTAGTTAGTCACATACCCTAGAATGAAATATCACTCCCTTAGTTCCCAGGTCTCCAGCAGACACGGACTTGTTCTCTCCTCTTCCAACCAGGAAGCACACTGCCTTGTTTTCCCAAGATGCCTCTCCGTATGCTTTGTTTCCTCCTGAAACATTGAGGCATTGTGTGCTGTTACTTCACCAAGGCCGAAATATTACACCCGTGGCCATACCCCAGGCTCAGTGCAGAGTTAAAGCAGCACGATGGAGCCCTAAAGACCTTCTCTTGGAATTCACTGCAGTGTAATGATGGCAAGAAAATGCCTGTTTGCCTCTCTCAGGAAGGGTGCCTGTTAAATAGTCAGTACGTTCCTTACTTTTCCAGCTTGCTGTCCCACCTCCAGTTAAAGCTCCTCATCATCCTAGCTGAATTGCAGGCAGAGCTCTTGTTGCATCAAATCTCCCTCCTCCCAGCCCCCTCCATGCCTGCTGTGTCTCCAGAACTCCTGATTCAATAATATATTAGATTGATTCATAGAAAAACAGTGGACCAAATGCCTACCTCTCTTCTCATGTTTCCACAGGGCTTCCAGGAATGAAAAGAATTAGTACACAGGCAGCCTATTTCTCTAGCATGCCACAGAGCTGTATTTAGTGTGGCCTTAAACCTAAGCTGGATTCCCACTGGATACGATATAAATATGTTTAATCATTAATATCTCTTTTTAAAAAATCAAGGGGGGTAGAAAGAGGTTGATTTATCCCAGCAGTTCTTAACTGAGCAATGGTAATGGCTTGAAGAAGTCTGAATTCCTCCTGCCCTCTTATATTTCTTGTAAGGAAGAGTAAGCAAGCCCCACACTTCAGGGATAGTTGTGCTCAGCGTTCCTGGAGCACTAATTGGAATATTAAGTGTAAGACAGCTATGAGTCACTATGGTTCTTATTCAAGTCAAAAACATAAATAGCACTTTTCATATGTCCCTGCCATGTCAGTCAGAAATACTGCATTTCCTTTCCCCTCTGCCTCTAATAAACATCCGCCGACCTTAAGCTGCTATATACAGGAAACAGCCTGTTGGTTATTGTGTAAAACTGATAAGGTCCCCTGGGATGCTTTATCTGTCTCTGTTGTGCGTATAAATTTAGCTTCAGTCATTGTAGTTTTTGTTCTTTTACTCTTTTTCCTCTTCTCTGTCTCTTTTTTTAATGCCTGCTAAGTAAACATGGCATTGTGGAAAAAGGGATAAAGTAATTTTTTAGCATAATAGGATCAAAATCTAGAGACTTGAGAATCTGTCAATACACCTTGCCTGCAGTTCTTCTGCCTGCATCTTTCTTACAAATAATGGGTTTCTGTGTTTTGAAATCTCTACCTGTTATTTGCTGCTGTACCCTACCCACAACCCCTATTTCATGCAATTGTGAACTGCAGCAGACCAGAGTGCCTGTCACTATGATTTTGCTCTGAGACATGATGGTATTTACAGCAGTACCATATTCCCGTCTGTGTTTATGGCAGGTTATGGAGCTTTCTTGCTCAGCACAGCATTGTGAGATGGCAGCCAGAATTACCCTTTATTGCAGTTCTCTCAGGAGGTTGAGCTCTTGGAGCTGTAGAGCAATTAATGGTCCTAAATATTTCCAGTATTGCTTAAGGGCTTGGTGTTGGGAGGGTGGGGCTGGGGTTTGCTTTGCATTTGAGAGTCCTATCCTTAATTATTGATACATGTGTCAAAAATATGGCCAGCGGTGTCTCAAAGGTGGCTGCAGACTCTGGGTGGGAGGTATGTGGTGCAATACCATTGTTCCTCACTTTTGCCTGTGGTGTGCTCCATACCAACAGCATGTTGGAAAACTGAAGGATTTGGCTGGATGTAGCAATCTTTCCCTACTCTGCAGCCTCTCAGAGGCCATTTGAGTGGGTTTGTCCTGGGCTGACTCAAGCTTTTTTTAAGGCTTGCTTACTGCCTGCTGTTATCATTCTTCTTTAATCCTGGAGTTGTGGAAAGCCTGCATCCCTGTGGTCTATCATCTGTGTTATTGCATCTTATGCAGCTCGGAGGTAAGCACATGGGAGGATGTTTGACACTCAGTTTGTACAAATATGACTAATGTGGCAGGGTGCTGGCCAGTGAAGTTTGAGGACAGACATTTTACCAGCTACTTCTGAAAGGAGGAAGTGGAAGTTGAGCAAGCCAGCTGTTCTTTGTGCCTTGGAAAATCTCCTGCAACATTCTAGCCTAACACCCTGTGTACTGCAGTGGAAACTTGGCACCTACATTCTGTTTTTGTCTTTCAAAATGTCCTCTTTGGTCAGTGTCTCTGAAGATGACTGAGTGGCTTCAAAAGGCACCTTGCTGGACAAGCCAGTGGGCATTCCAAGGAGCATGTCTTTACCAGATCCAGACACAAAGATGATACTAAGTTGATCCTGTTCCCTGTTTGATGGTATTGCAGCTGCATATGGAGACATAACCAAGGTAGTGAGGTTGCTTGGCTTCTGGTTAGGAAAGTAACCTTGTCTGCTCAGACAGCAGGCCACGTTAATTATCTAAGCGTTAACGCGGGTGCATTTCAGCTCTCACCAACATTTCTGCCACTGGTGACCCTATTGCTCTTAGCTGACCTAAAACTACCTCCGCAGTTACATCCACATTAGTAGCCTTAAATGCAGTATTGACTTTCACTAAGGAATTTGGCATGGTTTTCAGGATGAAGGAGATGGAATCAAAGAGTCTAAAAACTTAAATGGCAAAAAAAGGCAGACAGCATCCTTTTGGCACCTTCTCCTTATGTTAGCTTCCACAGGGCAAGTGCTACACCTCCTGTAATACTGAGAGCCTTGGGAAATGTAAGTGAGAGCAGGATATTCAAGAAAATACCAGCCAAAGTCTTCACTGCACTGATGCTTCCTAAATTTCCATAGCCCAAAGTGGCTGTTGTCCGTAGGCTTCCAAGGCAGTTATTGGAGGTCTTCCATGTAGTTTGGCCAAGGAATTTGTCCAAGCCAGCCAGGGGTGAGGCTCTTGCTCTGGTTTCTTCAAAGATGATTTTGTCAGAGTGGTTTATAAAAATGCATTAGCACTTTTTGTCAGTAATGAACTTCTTTGTTCATTAGGTTAACATTGGCTGCTGTCGCTATTAAGTACCTTTTAATGAGGAAGAGAGCATTCTGAAATCGTGGAAACCTGGCACTCTTGGGTCTAATTCACAGCTCACTGAAGTCGATGAACAGATAGACTCCCACTAAATTCAGGTCCCATTCAGAGTGAAGGCAATTTACCCTGGTCGAGGACCTGCCCTTGGCTTCCTCATGTGGCTACTCAAGTGTAAAGTGCAGCTGCTGCTGGCAGGTTTTTTTCTTCCATTTAGAGTTCTGAATCCATTTGGTCTTATTTTCAAGGCAACAACACTGCAATTGGATTTTTGTTCTACTTCTCCAAATTAAATATAATTCTCTTACATCATTTACTTCCACTTTCTGGTTTGCTTTTATTTGACCTGCTAACCATGTCACACAGCATTAGCTTTGTAAACGCTGTCATGAACTTGGTTTGAGGGTTTGTGCCAGGTCAGTTGTAATTCCCTGTTTTCCCCTTGCATGCCAGAATAAGCAGAGAGATACTTTTGGTGGGTGCGAGCCCAAGTTTGCAAAGTTTTGCTTGTAAGTAAAATGAGCTCTTAAGATCTAAAGAGTTTTCTGCTAGTAAAATAACTGAACAGGTTCTCAGTTACTGTCATATTTTAAAGCTGTTGTTCCAGCTTGCAAGACTCTCAGACTTTCTTTGTATCCCTGGGTGTTTCTGATTGAACAAACCACATTTTCACAATAGTTCGGTGTACAAATTCCACTTGTTGCTCTGTGGAAGATGTATGGGCCTGTTTTGAAAAGCTCCTTCATCATTCTTTCCTTCTCTTCTTTAATAGCACTTGTACTAGTTTTCATAAGGTGCCTTTTTTTCCTGCACAGTGTATTTGAATAATTTACACATCCCTGCTGAATGGGAATTGGAGAGGGAAGCAGACTTCCTGAGGGAATGTTGCAGTAATCCTTATTCCTGTGATTATTGCTACAATACCACTGAGAATTTCCACCCTAGATATGGGTTTTATCAGAGCATACGATGTTCAAAAATCTAATAGGATATAGTTTTTTAAAAGCTTGCAGTGTGTACTTAAACTGATAAGACAACGTGGACTTATGGTTGTTCTCTATGTTAGACATCGGCTCCTTTTACAGAACAGGAACAGCAGATGGGTAGACTGTTGCTCTTCAGTGAAAGATCATTGAATTGATTCCCTGAATAACTGCCTGGATTCCTGGTTTCTTCTTTGTGGGACTAGAGCCTGGGTGTTTCCCAAGGCCATCATCAAAGCTTCTAAACTGTGATTGTATAGTCCTGTAGATGCACCTTACCTGGATGAAGAACATCAACAGTTGGTCAACCCACTTTTTGCTTGCTGTACAAGTTATATTCCTTTCAAATCGCCAAGCCTGAGTTGTTGCCCTCAAGCCTGGCTCAGTAAAAATGACCATGTTTAGCATGAAGATTTTTAATTTAGCGTAAGACTTTAGCATAAAGTAATAGGGATTTTGGAGTGAATGATCGGGTAGCGATTACCTGAGCAGATCTGCTCAGGTAGTTGTACTTGCAGGGGTGAGCAATGGAAGCAGTAACTTGGTTTGGCTCAGATACGTGCACAACATGCCTAAGTGTGCCTAAGATGCAGCTGCTGAAATGAACCACGGTCCTTTCTGAATAAAAGTCAAAATGTTAAAGAAATAGCATGAAGGGGAAAACCAAGGAGATTCCTTTCCTAAGAGCCAAAGGAAACCAACTGGTCAACACAGCATGTACTTTTAGAAGGAAAGATGCTCAGAGCCTCATTTGAAAAGAACTGAGCATCTCTGTACACACCACCAACATATGGTGGATTATGGAACACATTCCAGGCCTCCACTGCAAATCTGAAACCTCTGTTAAAACATCGCTGGCTGCAGTGTTACTGTACCACAGGAAAAGAAAGAGACATCAAGATCTCAAACCCTGGCAGTAACATGGCATTTGTTAAAAAAAGAAGAAACCTCATCTTTAATGATCAAAGCTGTTATTAGTATATGGGTGAACACAGGTATCTATTTAATGGTTTTCAATTTTACTTTAAGCTTTCAATAGTGAACAAAATCTTTCTAAACTATAGAAATAAATTATATTTTCACAGCTTACCTTGTTATTAGAAGTCATAAAAGGGGATCTTTTCCAAGTTTTAATTTTTCTGAAAATTGAATTTTTCAGGACACTCCCATTGGACAATGATTGAATCTGCTATTGTATAACCCAGGGTCACTTCCCCAAAGCCATTAAATTAAGCAGGCTTTCCTTCAGATTCCCACAGACAGCTGCTGCAAGGGATTCTTGCTTAACTTCTCCAGGCTCATGTGTCGTGTTAGTAGGTTGGTTGCTCTTTTAGTACTGCCTTGACCTCTAAGGTCTTCAGATAGGAACAGTGCACATCACAGATAGATATGTTTTCCTTCAGGGTATTGTATTGTGGCCCTTTCATATGAGTGGATTGAACTTGATTTAGGGGGAGCAGGAGTCGAATGAAAGGGATGCTTCGGTTTCCTAAGGGAAAATGAAGTGAGCTGTATAATCTTAACTGTTTGTTTTAACTCTTGCTGCAGTTTCTGGCTTTCTCTAAAGAAAGTCTTTTGTCTGTTGGCAGTGACTGTAGAGTGGTTTATAGCTTCCTAAGCTTTAGCTTTGCATAGTAGAAGTGGTATGTATAGGCAGTGCTGTAGGCAAAGCCTTTTATGTTTTAGTGGAGAGTGTTTTCTCCTTTAAAAATGTCAAGATTAATACTGTGATGTAAAGGAGCAGGGCCTCCATTAACCCTCCCCAACAAGGAATGATCCCAAGATCCCCCTAGTTCTTTATTGGAGCAGTGGGTTTCCCCATAAGGCATCATTTTTTATATTACTTCCACCTTGTAAATTACATTTTCCTATTCCCTTTTTTTTTTTTTTTTTTTTTTTTTTTAATTATGCTCTGGAGAGGAGAGGGGAGGGAAAGGGTAAGGTACATCATTGAGTTAGGGTTTGAGGGAGTAAAGAAAGGAGCATAGTGGAATCCTTTCCATCCAAATGAAGAATAGTGCAAGCTAGAAAAGGAGAAGGTGTCTTGCAGAAACTTGTATAACAAAAGAATTATATGAGGGTTCTTGGATCAACTGCATCAGGATTATTTTTGTAAGGCAGATTAAGTGCTTTTGGAAACCTGTAGTGCTTGTACCTTTATTTTCCATCTACTGGGTCATTTCTTATATTTTTAGGAGGGATCTCATCACCCATTGCATTCTTGAATATTGCCAGAAAACCAGTGATGCTTTGTGCTAAAGTGATTCGATCCACCTCAGAATTGCTTTGCTGTCAGTGGTGAAATCTATGTGATGATGAATCTGTCATTCCTCCTCCCCTTTCATGAAAACACGTTAAAGTCTGAGCTGCTCAAGGACTAAGGCTCAGGACACTCTTTATTTATCAAGCCAGGAATGAAGGCAAAAATGTCTTAAGAGGAAATGTACGTACCATCTGCAAGCCTCGCGTCGGCATCCCTTCATTATTCCTTTTGCAATAAGAAATGAAAGCAACAGAACTGAAATCTAGTCAGTGTTTTAGCAGTGTCTGTCCTTGTAAGATGTTTACTTGCAGAAACACACTCGCTTCCTTATGCCCTTCCTGGATACTATTAACATATCTGTTATACCGTAATATGGTTTTATATCAATCAATCCTTATGCATCCATCATTGTTCAATTACACAGTGACTGTTAAATATTTAGCTGGTATTTTTCAGTTGATCCCATCACATAAACATCCAGGTTCCTTACAAAGTGTAAATAATCCAGGTGAACTATACGAATACTCGATTAATTTTAATTTATTACTATTTGTGTCACTGGCTTTGTAGGACTGATTTGCACAAGCAAGCACTGGCTCAATGCCTGAGGCTCACGTCCAAAGGGTTCATAATGGAGGGGGCCATGTAGCCCAGAGGCAGGGGACAGCAGTCTCTGCTGATAACACACTGATGCATTGATCTTAATGTGGTAGGAAGGTTTTTCAGATCTTTTAGCTACTTTTAATAAACACAGTCTTGAAATTGTGAGATTTCACTGTTACAATTTCTCTGTATTTATATCATTGTTGTCATTGAAAATAATTAATATTGCATCTTTAAAATGCTGCTAGGGCAGGTAAATTGTAATTAATCATGTGCCCTTCATCAATAACTAATTATTCAATTACCTTAAAGATAATCTTGTTTTCAGCAAATATTAATCATTAAATGAACTATTGTTTATTTCTAATTCCTAACGTCAATACTATTAATTCTGTAATTGCAAGTGTCATGAAATGGCTGGAGCATAATAAAATATATATGCCCTCTAACCTCCGTATTAAATCACGGGGACATATTGACAGATACTATAGGGTTGCAGATAAGTCAACCTTTTTGTAGCCACCTCTTTTCAGTTGAAGCAGCTGGGATAAAATGAGAAATAAGTACTGGCAGTGTCATCATTAAGCCCATTTAGAAAGGTCTAAGGAAGCAGGTGAACACTTAGCACACTGATAAATCCAGACATTTAAAAATAGTATGCAGCTATTTACGTTGCCTGGAGTATTAATATCTTTATTTACAAGTGAAATAAAGCTCAGCTGGGAGAGCCAACTCCTGTATGACATCTCTTTGTTTCACTTGGGTGCAGAGTTGTCTCTAACATATTTTTAACTAGCGGAGATCTAATCAGAAAATTTTGCAGCTGATGCTGTGTCTATGTGTGTGCACAAATAATGGCAATGGAGGTTTGGGAGAGCTATTTTGCACAAAACAAAACCAGCATACGTTGTTCGTTATCAAAACTGTTCAAATGAGATGAGAATACTTGGTTGTAATGCACTGAAAAATAGGAAAAAATAATTAAAGCCCATTGCATTTGATAGGACCTTGTAACTTCTTGTGACCTGTCATGTGCACACTCACATTGCCACATACTTGCCTGGGCCAACTTGGGAGTTGCCAGGGCTAACTGTGAGAGCTGTGCCCTTTGGCACTGTGGCACTAGGCTGGGTGCGGTCATAGGCACCTTCCCCACACAACACAAGGGGAAGGTGAAGCTCAAAGAGATATTTCTGAAGGCTGAGCAGTTCTGATGGGGATGGACCACACTGTCCCGTGGGTAAAAGCCACTCCAAGGTGACAGTAAGAAGGATGCGTTCATGCAGGACTATCAGTGCTTGACAATTCAGGGTGATTTAGACGATCCAGGCTTTCAGGTCAAGTGTTCGTTCCTTGGTCTGAGCTCTGGGCTGGACTGGGGAGCCAGCAGTGGCAGCTGCTCAGTACCCTCTGTACCAGGCACGAAGGTGGTCATCTATTCAAAGACTGGTGCTGGTGATCTTTTAAATCCTCTGTGAAATGGAAGTAGACGTTCCAGTCAATGCGGGCCTTTGCTGCTTCAGCAAGGCGAGCTGTTTGTGTTACTGAAAGAAGGGTATTTGAATTTGCAAAAGCAGTTTTTTCCTGTCTCATTCAATCTTTCTGCTGCAGCAGTTTCAGTCACTGAGCAGTGTTTGTGTAGTTAATTGGCAGTCCTGGAGAAGGCTAGGGAAGGAGGGGGGGGTTGGAAAAAGGAAGTGCTAACCTTTTTCCACACCAAATCCCCAGAACCCCAGACAGCTCAGTTTTAACACAGGCTGCCAGATGCAGGGTAGCCACATGCTCCCAAAGTGCCACTGGGGACCTCTTTGCAGCCCACTCCCTGAGCTGCTTGAGGGCACCTGCAGGGGCTTTGGAGTTTAAAATCCTCCATTTTTACCAAAGGGAGAGAGCTTGTTCAGCAGCCACATAAATAGTGACAAAACTGGGACTTTGAGAAAATAGCTTCTTGTGTTTGTTGTGCTGTCAGTCTCCTGAATGAGATGGCATTCTTTACTGTTAATGAGGGCTTAGCACTTTCTCTGCCCTGTGTTGCTTTCCTGACAGGTGTTCATCCTGGCCCCTGGGTGTAACGGGCACATGGCTGATGCTTCCAGCATCGTGTTTCTATCTGTTGAGATCCTCTGATAATCTGTGGGCTGAAATAAACTCAGAGGTCTACTTTCTGAACTAGCCAGAGCCAAAACTCCTACAGGAATAGTCCAGATGGTTTGCAATGGGGAAAGGTTGCCTCTACCCTCAGGTTGACCTACGACAGTCCAAGTGACCTCAGACAGGAGGTCCATCACACCTAGCCCTTCCTCTTGGTAGGAGGCAATACTAAAACCTTCATTTAGTTCTGTCTGCTGTTTCCTGGCAGTCAAATGCCAGTTGTACAGCTCCAGGGAGTAGAGGGTAAGATTCAAAGAGGAGTTAAACCCTGCCTCTTGGGTTTCTGGATAATATAGAAGTTGTGTAGCTGTAAAGGTGCTGGTTACTCAGACATCCCGTAGTTTTGTCCTCTACCTGATGTGTGCTACTTCAGTGTTGTTGATATATCAACAAATAAGAAGGGCTTTGTTTACTAGATTGGTACAGCAGCATGTAGTTTAACTGCTTATCAGCAGTGCTGCAAGTGAAAATGTAACAGGCTTATCCTAATAGCTGCTCTCTGCTAGAAGTTTGCAGTTAATCTTAAGGAAGAGAGAAGGCTGCGTGGCGGAGTGGCAAATCAGACAGCAGACCCACGGTGCCATGGCTAGGTTGTGGGACATAAGAGCTTGAGTGGGTGACAGAGATAACAGCATCTTCAGACTCAGAGGAAGATGTGGGCCAACTTTTTCATGCATGACTGCCCCTCTTAGCCTGTGCCAGCTGGCACTTGGATCATCTGCAGAAACATATGTTTGACCAGCCCTGCTGCCAAGGGAAGGTGGTAGCACTGGTGGTTGGAAGAGAACAAATCAGTAAAGGAACACAGTGAGTGATAGGATTGTTTCCTTTAGCAGTAAGACTTGGGTTAGTTTTTGTTTTTGTTTTCGTTTCTATAATCTCTATCCTGATAATATTGTTCCCCTTTGATAAAACTTTGGCGTACACTCAGACCCATCCTGTAGTGTAACACTTGCCATCCATGACGATGGGTTTCTTGGGAGGACGAGAGGAAACACAGTGAAAGAGACATGCTGACTGTCCCCCTCTGAACAGTGGGAGAAAGGCTGGCCTCTTTCTTGGGGAACTGGTGCTGTGGAAGAGGGGAACATGAGCTCCATTTTTCTGACTTTCTTAATTTCTGGCTTGCTTTAAGACTACAGCACTTTTGTGTGGTAAATGGAGCATGCTTATATTTCTGTTAATGGATGTTTGAGATTTTCAGCTGAAGGGCATTAGGGAAGAGAACATATTATTATAGCTTTATTGTATCTCCTACTTTTTCAAGACATTATGGAAAGTTCATAGCAGTATTTCAGCATCAGCCTACACAAACAGTAAGTAGCAGTGCTATTTTCTGGCGAAGGTGCCTAAAGTGAAGACCCTAACTCAAAATTTAAGCACCTAAATAGATGCCTGATTTCAGGAAGTGGACTAGCCACCAGCAATCTCCACCAACATGAATGAGAGCTATGGGTGTTTAGAGCCCTCTAACACCAAAACATTTATTTTTGAGAGTTGCCCTAATCTGGCATCTCATTTCAAGCATCAGAGTTTGAATATGGCATGTCATTGCTGATTTTGCAATCAGCGTCTGACTGCAAAGAAACAATATTAAGTGTCAGTGCAGTTTATGCAGTTATCAAAGACAGCTGGTGTCTCCTTGGGGCCTGTGCTTAAAGCATGTACTCCACAAAAGCACAATTCACGTGTTCAGCAATGTTAATGTAAAAAACAGTGTGTATTTTTGAATTAAACCAGGCCCTGGATTTAGCATCACTTATCTTCCCCATCAAGGTGCACAGCAGTGAGCGCAGCAAGGCTGTTATTGCTTTTACTGTATTCTAAACACACACACACACACACACACACACACACACACACATCTGTATCATCAATATCTGGCAAAAGTATTTATTGTTGTCTCTGAGAAGAAATAATACTCTGATACAATGTGCAATTTATAGGCACTAGTTTTTGCTGCCTCTTATTATAGAAACAATTCATCTCATTGCAGAACGTGTGCTTAATTATAATTTGCAAATGCCCTTGAGTTTTTTAAAGTCTAATTTATTGCTGGTGTGTTCTGCAGCCAGCATTATCTGGTGACAAAGCAAGGGAATTAGCTTAAGGAACTCTGATTTTACTAGCACTGGATTTGTGATCTGTGACCCTATGCAAAGCATTTTACCTTTTTCATGAGTCAGCTTCCCCATCTGTTTTTTAAAAAAATGGCTGGAGACCACTGGATGAGAGGAGCCATATTTTTATTTCTTAAAGTGTCAGAGCATTGGAAGCATTCAGCGCATTATTTACAACATACCACTCTGTGTTTAAAACACCTCATCATATTTATAATTTTAATTTGGCTTTACTTCTGCAGTCGTTGCTAAACATAAACCACCCACAGATTAAAGATGTTGATGTTCATAGTAGTCTAAGCCATACCAGTGATTCAGCCACAGCTTAGTGGTAGAACCACGCTAGTCAATGTTGCCACTGATCTTAGGACTCAGTCACAACAAAGCTGTGTAAGGAGAGAGAATCATTTTTCTCATGACATCTGGTTCATAGGTTCATAGGTTCATTAGGTTGGAAAGGACCTACAAGATCATCTAGTCCAACCATCCTCCTATCACCATCCCTACCCACTAAGCTACTAAATCAAATCCCTTAGCACCTCATCTAAATGCTTCTTGAACAGCGCTAGGGATGGTGCCTCAACCACCTCCCTAGGCAGGCCATTCCAGTGCCTGACCACTCTTTCAGAGAAAAAATGTTTCCTCAAATCTAACCTAAATCTTCCCCCCGTTCAGACCAAAGAGATGTTTGCCTGAGCACAGTGACTGAGGCACATGGGCTGCAACCCCATGGCATCTTAATCTTGTCTGTGCTCTTCGTCTGCTCCAAGGACACTGTATATTGCTAAGGGAGAAGAAAAGCCAGGGATGTTGTTTGCGATGGGAAGGACGAGGTTAGCTTCTCTCTCAAAAGACACGAGCTTTATCTAGTTTGTGGCAACTTCAAGTAGCATACTAACAAATCCACTGTGCTGCTTCTGTTGCAGAAGGCTGTGGATGTCATGTCAGTGACTGCTTTCAGAGCAACCCCAAGGGCATTGGAGTGAACGTTTCCTCCAACTGTTGACATCTTGGTGGCCTCAGAAAGCTGGCCCCCTGTGGCTCATAATGGGATGTTGGCTGGATGAGATGAAACAGGACGTTTAAACAAACCGCTGTTGTTTTCCAGTTCTTGCATGCATTCCTGCTCAGCTTTGTATGTAACACATCACATAATGCATCTGCATCCTGTCAGGCGCATGTAATTGATAGAAAAATATCTTTGATATGAGCATGCAAAGAAACTCCTCTAGCAAAAGCTATCCCAGAATCTTTCCCTTGCTGCTGACAGTGCTGAGATGTTTTCTTTAACGGCTACAATGCAAGTACCAGTGTGTGCCCTGGGGGTGCACATAAAGTCCAGACCCTGTTTAAATTGTGGGGCATGTGACAGCACCACCATACCAAACCATGCTTCATAACACATCATTCAGATCCCTCTGACCACAGGTCCAGCAGTGATGTTGCAATCACTTGTCCTGATCACTTCCTGCCAAATAACAAACAGCCCGTCCTCCCTAAAAATAGAGATCTTTCTTACTGTGCAGCAGTCTAAATGCCAGCACCAGAACCATAGCCCTCCACACTCCCCTTCAAGTCTTAAAATGTTTCTCTGCTATGTTCTTTCTGGCATAAGGCACAGTTTGGGAAATCTATTAGAGTTATTCGCTTTGTTTTGGGGACCGCAAGGGTGCTAGTGTTTTATTAACACAGTAGCTCTGCTCACTGGCAACATCTGGTTTTCACTGAGGTTTCAGGGGTTTTTTTTACTCCACTTTCCAGCTGTGTTGACTCAAGTCAGAAGGCAGTCAGCCACTCGTGAGAGTGGTCTCCAAACGCTTTAAAAGCTGAGATACTCTATGAAAGTCCCGAATCTTGGAAAACGAGGGCAGAATCTGACAATACCAGTTTTTCCTCCTGAGGCTTCCAGCGCTCACACTTCTGGTTCCAGGCAGAACCAGGAAATTAAAAATCACATGGAAACTATTGCAGAGCTTTCAGGATGGCTGTCGGTTCGATCTGCGCTGAGACAGAAAGTGCAGGAGGGAGACTGAGCTCTCCCAGGTTGTTTGTGCTGTGTTGTTCATTTACCCTGAAAGATGATTTACCCTACTTGAGAAAAAGTCCAAGTCAAAAGTATAAAATCTTGTTGGTCTGGAGCAAAGAATGAAAATGCAGCTTTGGTGTCAAGACATTAACAATTCATTATGCTTACCTGTGTCCCAGCGGTGGGGCCAGCCAAGAGGCAGATTTTCTTATAGCTAATACGGGCTGCACGTCTGATGCGTGCTATAAATCCCATCCCTTTGGGACTGTTGTTAGCCAGGTGCAGGTATGTGCCTGTGGTTTGAGCTCCAGCAGAGCAGGCAGTGAGTGGTGAGAAGGACCCATAAAACGTACTCCTCCACACTACCAGCTCCTTCGTGCTGCTCCCAGCGCAGCCTGGCCCTGTCTTCCCCCATCCCCAGCCTTGTGGCACCCTAGTGAACCCCAGCTGAGGAACTTGGAGGGTTGTAACCACTAGCAGCTATCTCACCATTGCTTCTGTCCTCGCTTCTCTCCAACCCGCAGTGCTCACTTTGTATTCTGCTCACCTGTTTTTCCTCTTGTTCTCTCCTTCGTGCATTATTCAGCTTTCCTTCTCTAGCAGTGTTTTTGCCTCCTCTTTTTCACCACAGTCCTCATACAGGAGGAGAACAGCAAGCTGGATGAGACTGCCCTGTAAGCCACAACTGAAGGCAGACTGAAAGGAAGAGGAGGGAAGACAGCCTTATAAGTAAGCATCTGAAATCTAAGTTTTTGCTATTTCTGTGGCTAGTTTTGGTAGAGAAGCTCTGGGGTTCCTCATTCCTGCCCCAGTTATCTGCCTGAAGCAAGGGCTGTGCAGGCTTGGGGTGTGAACTTGGAGCCCCACTGCAGCATTGGTTAAGCCAGAGTAACTTTACTGATTCAACAGAAACCTGTCCAGAATCAAGCTGGCGTAGGTGGTGGATGGGCTGGCTGCATTGTCTCTGACTCCTCATATTCTTGTTTTCAAGTACGTTGCCCTGACTTTTGCCCTATTCTCAATCTTATTATTTTTTTTATTTTTCCTGAAAAAAAAGGCCTGGTTGAATCTAGGAAAAATCAGCCTGCAGAACAGGAACTCTGGAATTGTTTTGGGGTTAAGTTACCAATATGGTTTTTTTTCATTCATGTATTATTATTTTTTCCTTTCCCAGACTGCTCAAGTCCTAAATTCCCCCTGTAAATCTGCTTTCTGTACCATCAGTTCTCAGAACAATGAACCACTTGATATACCTGATAAGAGTTAACATGAAAAGTGAATAAATCATTTGCTACTCCCTTTTCTTTTTTGCTGTAACTGGGTGTTGGTCTATAAAATGAAGGAAGTAACATTGAGCAGGAAGTTTAAAAATGCTTAGACAGATGTCATTAAAAAAAAAAAAAGAAAATTGGCTTCCTGCCAAGTGGCTGTAATTAAAATTATTCTTCTTAGTGAGAAAAAAGCAGATGCAAAGGGAGGTTTCCTGTCTCTTGGAGTAGGAAATATAAATAACTGATAGTCTCTCCATTGTGTGTGCTTGTGTGCTTGTGAGAGTGTGTATCTTAATGGAGGACTCTGTTGCTTATTCATAAAGCGACTTTTGATTGAAAACTTTAGTCAACACTGTTTATGGGTGGTTCATTAATCTATCCTTTTTTGAGTCTTGTTTTTAAACTTGATTTTTGTTGCAGTATAATGAATATGAACTGCAGTTGCCCTTTCTATATTAAAGTTTACTCCAATGGTTGCTCTTACAGAAAAAAAAAAGAAAAAAAAACCAATAAATTTCTGCATACAGCTTTGAAGGGAGAGCAGGATGTGGGTGGGTATACACATGTATATGGCTATATACATCTACACACATCATATAGCTATAGCTGATAGCTATATTAATTCAGAAACCAAAGTAGTTAATGCCGTGCATCTTCCTAGCATACATGGAAGTATACCAAGTATAAAACAGCTTCCATCAGCATAACTTCCTTTTTCTTGTACAAGCATCTTTATTTTGATATAAAGCTTTACATTAGACTTCAATTTCATTTTAATTATGACGGTTTCTCATCTAATATAATTATACAAATCCAAAAACTGTCTCTTAGCAAAATTAGACAAGTATATCACCAGGAGATGTGCCCTACAGCTCCTTTCTATAGCCACTCTTTAAGACTGGGCTGAAGCCTTTTCTCTTCCGCATATAGATTAACTATTGACTCATATAGGTTGAAGAAATTTTCTCAGTTCATTTACTGTAGGTTTTTTAGAAGTTGAATTGAAGACTGTAGATATGCTTCTCTTTAAATAAATGTTTCACTTGAGAACAGTGTTGATCCATGTGAACTAACAGATGTTAGTGGAGCAGTACCCCTTGAGACTTGCTATGGCTACTACCAAGAGTGTGAGTTTGGGTAGCGTGCATTCCATGTACGTGTCTGGATGTGACACTGGTTACTCTACTTGGGTTCTTTCTTAGTGCTCTGACATGTATCAGATAGCACATCAATATAACTTGTGCTATATTCTATAGGAAAAAAAATGCAGATGGTATAGGCATGTGGGTGCAGGGCCTTTGTTTAGTATGAAGCACTTGAAATGAGGATTTGGAAACACTGTATATTTTGGAGGTGATGACCACAGTCTCCTGTTGCGTGGATGTATTACATAGGGGAAGACCTTAATTTAATACTGATTTCTTGTGGGCTCTCCAGCCACTCAGCTTCTATATAGTGGGCCAGACAGTCTCAATATGATTAAATCTGCAAATAGAAGCATTGCTTATATTGATTAAAAAAAAAAGAAGGGATTGACTTGAATATCAGGAGTTGGATGGCACACTGGTTCAGCTCATGCCGACCTATTCTTGCTTGATTTTGGCTTGAGTAGTCCTGGAGAATACTTTCTTTGGAACAGATAGCAGAACTTGCTTCTGGTTTTGTGTTACCAGATTATTACCCCTGCCAAAAAGAGTTTATGAGAACAGCTGAAAAAGACCAAGCACACGTCTGATGCAATCAGTTATCAGCACCAAGCAAACAGAAGTAGCAAGAATCTGAAAACATGTAAGAGGAGCATGAATTCATACATGAGTATTGTGGAGCCGTTAGAGCCAAAGAGAGTTCTTAATTGCTCTATTTCTATAGAGAGGAACTAGTCTCATTGAAGAATGATGTAGGGTTTTGGAGATGAGATCAGGTTACAGAAACTATCCCCAAGAACACTGCTGGAAACTCTAGCAGCAGCTAAGCTTATAACTCTCTTAGAAAATGAAACAGAAACCTTTTAAACTTACAATCCACTTTACAGTGCAGCCCCAGGCTGTAGGTAACCCATCTCTGCCAATCCTAGGATGTCACCAATAACCATATTCTTAAAACTGCATTGCAATAGACCTTGTGTCCTCCTAAAATCCAGAAGCCCCGTGAAAAGGTAGAGAAAGTTCAAGAGTTGGAACTAGATGTTCTTTAAGGTCCCTTCCAACCTATGATTCTAAGGTCAAATGTATAATGCAAAACCTTGAGAAATCTCCAGCTGTTCATCTTCCTCTGATTCTGACATTGCACTCTTCTAGAAGGCAATTTGCTTAAATCTCATCCAATCGGTTATTTCTGCTACTTCTACAAGTCTACAAAGCACACATTGCAGAGAGGTCCCACGCAGTGTGCCAGAGGGGTTTTATGGCTGTTTGCTGAGTGGGGAGGCAGGACATGGCAGGATTGAATAACCACTTCCATGGCAGCACCTGCAGCTCCTAGATTCTCAACTGATGTCACAGGCCTCAAATCAGCAAAGGCTGAACTCTTACCTTAGTTGTTGAGCCATTACACGGAGAACACAGGAACATTTCTGCCGTTGGCACTGATGTCTTCCTTGCCTGCTTTTCCCCAGTAGTGGGTTGGTATGTATGTATTTGGGGAGACGTGCTGTGAGAAGAAAGGAATTGGGAATTTTACATGGGGTGTGTAAAGGGAAAACTGATCCTTCATGTGCTAGTAGTCTCAGACAGTAAACCAAGTTTTTACACTCTTGTGGTGCTTTTCTGCAGGCATTTTGTGAGCAGAAGAAGGAAGCAATATTTTATTTGTTGGTATTTTGGCAAAGCATGGCTGCCCATGGAAGACATCTGTTTAAATTCCTAACCCAGGAGAAAGAGCAGATCTGGATGAACCTTTGGGGCCACATTTTTCCAGAAGGTTTGCTTGTGTTAGGTACCCATAATGACTGCGGGGACGAGTGACAGATGCCCCATGCAGGTCTGGCCAGGGCTTTCAGCTGACATGTGAGCTTTGTGTCCAGCACACGGGAAGGAGACCACATTCCTGAGGAGCTCTTTTAAGGAGTGCTAAGTAAACAATAAATCTCTCCACAATGGAATTTATTCTGAGAGAATTATCCAGGGTTAAAAAAATACTCTGTGGCTTTCGGTTCTTATCTTTGTTTACCGTAACACCAAGGACAGTGACCTGCCTTTGTGCCCCAATACTGAACTGTCAGCAGAGGGACGGGAAATGCTGCTCTCTCTATAGGATCAGCGAATGAGCTTAATGAGAAGGGAAACGTCGTAGCAGCGGTCGTTGTTTTGCTCAGTTCGTTTTATTCTCTTTTGTTGATTTCCTTCAGCAAACCTAGGTAATCTTAGAGAAGGGCTTTTGTGCCGATTTTCTGCGCTCTGTAATTTAGTGACCTTCAGATATTTCAACATTATTAAGACCGAGCTGAGCTGACAAAAGAGCCGATATCCTTTTCATTCCCTGCTGAGCCGTGCTTGCCTGAAGCCCGCACCGGCGCGGCACTGAGCACACACCGTCCTCCTGCTCCGGCACACGGAGCACGCCGACACCGAGCGGAGCTGCGGCTCCGTCTGTTACTGTGGTAACATCTGGACCACCGAAAGCCCCACTACTTGTGGGTCAGCTGATTAACAACTCCTCTTAATCAAATGAGAAACACGTGATGGAAAAAGAATCAAATCGAGGAGCGCCATCCGGGCTGGAGCAGGGATGAGCTGGTAGCGTTGTGTGTGCAGCATCCCCACAGCCTCCTCTTGGCTTTGACAAGGGCTTCTGCACACCCGTGTGAGCTCCAGGTGTCTGCTTAGGGAGCACTTTTGGCTGAAGGGGAGAAGAGCAGCTCCTCTTTCTGTGGGGGAACATAGCTGCAGCTGGGGATGCGGGAGGGTGAGGCCTGGCAGAGAGGCAGCAGGACATGGCCTTCTGCAGCAGCAGCCATCCCCACCGTGGTTCCCTCTTTCAGATCAAAGGGCAGAGTTGTGGGGAGCAGGGAGCTTTGCAACAGACCCTAACCTCTGTCTGGGACCTGAGAGCAGCATGGATAGAAAACCTTGAAAGCATATTCCCTAAACTTCAAATTACAGCTTGTTTTTTTTTTTGTTTGTTTTTTTTTTTTCCTAATGTAGGAAATCAGTATTTCAGTGTTGCTCAATGGGTGAGTGCATGTGCACCCACTGCCATTTCTCCCAAGCCCCCCCTCCAGCAAACATGCATCATAAATCAAAGTACTGATAGTGAGTTAAGTTCACTTCTATACTTAGAAATAAAAATAAATAAATAAATCTGTCTTTGTATTCTGTCTGCAATTTTGTTGTCCATTCAAGATTTACCTTTGTATAGCGTTATATCATTGCTAAAAGCCAAGGCTCGACTTACCCATGGCATAAAGAATGTTGGTTTTTTTTAAGTGGGGTTGCTGTTAGTACTTGGCAATGGCCAGGCTTTGAACAAAAGCTTCCTATTGTGCCTTCATCAGCAGTCTCTGGGCAATCTCATGATGTAGGTTTTCCAATCTTATTAAAAGCACAGGGGGAGAGGATGTTACTTCCCCAAATTCGCTTGCAAAGCTGCGTCAAGACTTGACCTCCTGACTGCAGGCCCCATGGCATTGCTGCGTAACCATTCCTCCCTTCACTCCTCCTGCCCTCTCAATACTGTGCCTGGAATCTGACCCTCTGTTTCCCAGTGTCATACTGGTATCAGCTGGATATGAAATGAAGTCTTTTGTTAACTTGTTCGTTGCTTTGCAGGCAGCTTTGTTCTTCTGGTTGTAAGAAGGCAGCAGTGGTGATAGGCACTGAGCTCCTTCCCCAGCAACATACACATGCTCTCAGCACAGTGTTTGTAATATCCTGGCCATCTCAATATCCATCTCTTGGAGCAGAGATGAGTCAAGGCTCCATTGTAAGGAACACAAAAGGAATTTTTCTATCAAGCTCACTGGAAGCAGAGAGCAAGCTTTAGTCCTCCCTGGCTCTTCAGCTTTTGGCCTGTGTAGCACTGAGTAGCAAAAGTGATGACGTGCATATGTAGAACGCAGAAAAAAGTTTTCTCACATCCTGACCTAGATAAATAGGACTTGGATTGAATTTTCTGACTTTGCAGCACTGACACCTCAGATCTTCTGAGATTTAAAGATTGGATATATTTTTTTAGTCCTTTTCAAACCGTTTCAAATTGATGGATGTGTTACAGAAAATACACATGCTTACATGTGCGCACACATGAAGAGAGGCCAAAAGTACTAATACCACTCTATTTTACTACACCATAATGTGAAAGGCATTGGAGGAGAATGTGTGAAGAAAAGCAGTGGATAGGGACAAAAGCTCTAGGTCTCTGGCTCTTCTGAGCTACATTGCAAATGCCTTGGGAGCTAAAGGAGGGAAAACTGTGATGTTGCTTGAAGTTGGGCTGACAGGAGGCAGGTCTAAATATGTAAGAGATGTACAAGAACCACATTTACTTGCGGTTTTTCCCCATGCTTTCTCTTACAAGATGTATAATTCAGGCAGGATATGATCCCATGTAACCTGCTTTCCAGCGTCTTACTGCACCACAGATATTGTACAAATGGGACTACCATAACGTTGTTTAAACTACAGCAGCAAAGTTTGGATAGCAGAGATGTGCCACTGGCTTTGTGATTATCTGCTTGTTTGCTAGAAGAATTGTAGCTTTCTTTACACACACAGAGCCAAAGAAATAATAAGCACCCTTCATCAGTCAGATATTTATACATCAGGCTAGGTGTGGGAAGCTTTAAGTCCTCTTTTTTTCTCTGTTTTCTTCTCGCTGATTTTCATTTTTTACTTTTTAATTAATTTTCTTCATTTGCAGTCACACAGCTGTCTGGGCTTCAGCCATAGATAAGTGGATCTGTGTATGACAGCAGTAACCCAAATTTATCTGTATTTTCCCCCCTCTCCTCCTCACTTCCTGCCTTCCCCACCCCCCATCTCATACCCAGCAGAAATGGAATGCTATATATAGCCTCAGTACAGTTCCCCCCCAATTACTTTGCCTGCATATTTCAACCTCGTTCTGAGCCAGGCTTTGCCAAGGTGCCAATTTTGACATTTTCAGAGGAGACTGGGTGCTTAATTCCCTAAGTCCCTCTCACAGTAACCTCCCCTAAAACATGCCATAAAGCTGTGCCTGTTGTAAGGGTTAGCATACAGCAGGGATGAGCTCGTGTCTGTGTGATGCTTATTCATGTGAAGTTTCTACTCTTGTAGACCTTTTTTTTTTTAAAGGTCTGTGTGACTTGAGCTGAGTGCTCACAGAAAACGGCCAAAGGGCAGGCAGGGCTGGCCCATGGTGCTCTGCAAATGGAGCATTACCAGCATCCTGCCACTGCACAGCAAGTCTCTGGGCATTTGTTTTGTATTCTCTCGAGCCACTCAACACTGAAGCCAGATGCGTAATCAGAATCTCTCTTTCTTTATTAAAACAGCAACAAAAACAAAAATAAAAGGAGGAAAAAACCTGCTTCTAACCACGATAGATGAAAAGGTAAGGCCAAACATACAAAACTCAGTTCAGAAGCCAGGAGGCAAGTGAATTTCAAAATATTGTTATTTGCCACAAATCTCATGTTCTCCAGCCAGTTTCTGGGTATACTGAGACCCAGCTCATGTTTGAGCAATCAGAGTTGATAGAGTTCTGAGTGTGCCTAGCTGCTCTTATGTGTGACCGGGCCCTTACAGGAAAAGACTACAGCTGTGCTCCATCTTTTTACTCCTAGAAAATCCCTCTCTCCAAATTAGTCCATCTATAGGCACTCATAAATCTTTGTGCCACAACTTGTGCTAAAAAAGGGCAAAGGATACAGTATTTTATATGGGCAAAATTGGAAGTGAACCTCCTGCAGACTGTTAACGGCTTTTGGATTTTTCTGGCTTAAAAGTACTCTTTTGTGCTGAATGATTCAGCAAACATCACTTTGTGGAGGTCACCTTTGTGTCTCAGTAGCCTCTGGATTAAGTGGCCTTCTCTTTGGGGCCGGCTGAATTCCAGGTGGGTATCCCTGCCTCTGGGCTCTCCCAGATCTCCTACTGCACCCCAGAGCTTTTGTGACACTGTGCAAGGGAGAGCTTTGAAAAAGAGGAAGATAAAACAGCAAGACTCAAGGTAGCATTGCCACACGTGTAATGACAGCACAGGGGTGAGGTGTGAAGTATTGCAAAAATAAGAGTCTCCTTGGAACTATGGAGAGGTAAACGAGATGGCCAGGGACTGGCAGAGGAAAGATAAGGTTCAAGAAGTAAAAATATCCCTGAGAAGCCGGAGAGGAAGAATAGCAATTGGTCTTCACACCAGGACCATTGTGAGGCTGTGAGGTAATAAATAAATAAAGGCCAAAGCAGCTTACTCATAAAGCAGAAGAAATCATGAGCAATACTTTCCGTTTGCCTTACCCATAAAGCCTTATATCATCCTAAAATGTGCTAGAAATGACCTTGTTCAGATTACAAATGAATTCTGTATTTCCTCACTACTGACCCTGTGATTTCATCCTCCTTTTTGAGTTATTTCTCTTTCCTCTCACTGACATGTGCTCGGTGGTAACTCTGCACACTCAGAAGTGTAGAAGTAGTAGCATTCAGTGCCCGCTCAACAAAGCTGCACTTCTCTTTCTTGATGCAAATTCCACTGACTTTGTGCTTTGGAACTGTGCTAAAAAAGCCCACTAGAGATGTGACCTCCTGAACAAAATGCTGTTCTTTTATAATCTCTTCTCCAATGTTCATCCTCAGATGTCAGCAAGACACAGGTCTTGGTTTCTCTTCTTCTCTTCTTGCCTTCTGTTTCATTTTTATGGACCATTTAGGCACTAGTAGTTGCATAAGAATTCTAAATTAAAAAATAGGTTTTTGTTTTTACTTACGGGGATTAAGGACAGGGAAGATCTCCTGGGGGAGGCCTCAGTGGAGTTTGTCACTGTCCTTTCTTTGATTGGAAACCTTCCCACGATCTGGGTACAGATTGAGTGTCATTACAGAGATCCAGTTGGCCCTCAGATAACCTACTGTGCCTATCAGTGTAATCAGGACCAAGTCATTGTGTGAAGTAAATCATAAACAGATGGGCAGCCGTGCCATGCTGCTCTACAGAGGGCAGAGGAGAGCAAAGGCACAAACTGGTGCCAGAATGTGACACCACGATGGCTTCACTAAATCTAAGCATGAAGAGGCTTAGGGAAATTTCTGTGTTCCCAGATGGAGAAGAGAGAGAGCAAAGGGAGAAGGGAGAGAAATCCTTGACTAGGCGTCTGCCAGGATTCATTGCAGACAGCTTTATCTGAACATCTAGAGGAGCTTATCATAGAATAGTGCCTTGGAAGCTGAGTGCCCATGCTTGCAGCCAGCTCCCCCCTTAGCTTGGGCTCATGAGTTTTGGACTGGCATTAGTTTGTGGGTTTTTTTAAAGGTCTTCTTCATGCGTTGGAGAGAAAAGTGACAAAAGCTGTTTTAAGTGCTGTCCATTTTTTTCTCGTACCAATTGTAAATTGCTTTGTTACACCCACAGCAGTCAGCACTTACCAGAAGGAACAAAAGAGGAAAAGACATCAAATAGCTTTGGTCAGAGAATAATTTTTTACCTTTTTATTGTCAAATTTTCAGCTAAAATGTGAGAAGTTTCAACAGGTACAGACTTCACCCTCGTGTCTTGTATAGAAAGGACATACTCTGAAATTTGGAGTTAGGGTTAGGCATGGCAGAAGTCACATTGCCAATCAAGAAACGAGGCAGCAGGATGGAGTACCAGAGCACAGGCACTACTTAGGAAAGAGGGTCAGTCTGTGCTAGTGCTGTCTGGATGGGGAGAAAAGGGAACTGGAGGCAAAGAGTTGCCTTGTGAACTGGGTGTAACTGCACTCCTCTGCTCAAAGGCTCTGTGTGGCTCATCAGCTTTAAACCTTGTGTTAGAAAGTAATTTCTCCCTTTGGCTCTGATACTTCATTATGGGGAGAGTAAGGCAAGAAGGGTTAAGCTGTTACCTGAAGTAGGTTGGAGGTGCAGGAGTCTGCAGTAAGGGATCGTAACCCTGACACCTGAAAAGCTTCTTTACTTTCTGCACTTTTAGTACCACCAGTTTCTCGAGAACAAGCTGAGCTCTGAATTACAATCTGGGCAGCTAAAAACAAACAAAGCTCCTTTTTGTTGAGGATGTATTTAAATGCTATGCAACGGATTTTTTCTTTTTTGGTCATTTGAAGTCCTCGCATTCAGAGCAGCATTTGCCTTCTTAATCACAGCAGTCATGTTGAGGCTGAAAAAAAAAAATCAGGCTACTTATGCAGGCTGGCTCTGGTGGGTGCTCGATTCTGAAGGCTGGGAATTGTTAGCTTCTGTCTTCAGCACTTCTGCTGGCCCCTTGTGTGCATGAAGGGAGTATTTACCAGGAGCACCTCACACATGCGTTTGGAAGATGACCAACTAATTAATGCTCGCTAAATGCTTCTCAAGCCTCGAGGGAAAAGCAACTGTGGAAAGGCAAAGTTATATTATTGTTGTGCTGCACTTAATGTACATAAACTGTTTTCAAGGCATCAAGCACTACATAAATGTTGCATGGTATTAAAACTGACCTGCCCTTGTCAGAGCAAATAATAATTACGCTGAGTGATGGGAGAATCTTGCAGTTTCTTTGTTGTGAATGTTTGCCTGTTTACTAATTCAGAAAAAGTCTCATCCAGCAACCGCTAAAACCAGTGACTTAAGCAGCCACTGGCTCAGGCCCATATTTAAGTGTCTGCAGAAGGGTGAATTACCAGAGCCATTCATTCTTCATAAAGCTCTGCTCTCCTTGTAGGTCAAGCTGTTCTCTCTAGGGCATCTTTCCCAAAACTACATACTCAGGCCTGAGTCATCTCTCAGTCCATAAGGCTGCCAAGCATACTAGGCTGTAGAGATGAACGACCAATGAGGACCTCACTGCTTAGCCCATGCGGTAGCATCTATTTGCAGCATGAAAATTCATGGTGATGTCTTTTAATATAAATATAACATGAGGAAATGAACATTTGATTAAACTAAACACACGGGCCTTTTATATGCATGGCCCTAATTTAAAGCACTGTCACCTCCATACAGAAAATACCAGTTGGAGCAGGAATGATTAAATTAAATCATCTGGCTCTTATGTGATACCATTAATGTCTGCTGAGAGGGAAAAAATTCCCTCCTCTTTATTCCTGTAGATCTGCAGCAACCACCAAGGGACACTTCTATAGCAGGCAGGATTAAGTCTTGCACGAACTTCAGTGCTTAATGTGCTTTGGACTGGTGACATGCCCTTCGGACAGACCTACCCCAGTTTTATAATTCTCTTTCTCAGCCTGTTGGGCCTCTGGCACTCCTTTCTCCTTCTTAATTTCCTCCTTGCCTCCCTCCCACTGGGATACTTCACCATTCAGAATTTCTGCCACCCAAGTAGAAATTTTGATTGTGTCAGACAAGTGTTGAAAGAGTCTTTGGAGTCTCAATGGGCTGAGGTGAGCAGAGAGAGAGAGAACCAGGGAGGGCTTCCTGGGGCTGATTGCTCTTTAAGGAAAAGGAGGAGAGAAATGGGCAGTCCCTGTGCCCCTGATGAATTTAGCCCTGTACAGTGAGCAGCCATGGATGTACCACAGCCACACGTAGCTGGAGTTGGATGCTGGCTGCATGAAAGTAGTGAAGCTCTTCTGGAGAGGAACTTTTCTTCTCCACCAAACTTAATAAAATAGAATAAAAATAAAATAAAAATAGGTCTAGCAAAGGTATTTGTGTGTTAAACATTTCCAGACTGGGCTCTGTCAGCACACAAGGTCCTGCCCATTCCTTTGGGGCTCTGCATAGCCCCAGATGCCCATTCTCACTCCCCGGTATTTACTCTTTTCGTACTAAAGGACAGTTGGCACTTGAGTCTGGGGCCAGGTGAGACTGAGAAATTCACAAAACCAGCACTAATGTACATTTGTTTTCTCCTCTCTGATTTTGTAGCTTGACTCACAAAGGATTTTCTTAACAGTTTTCTTCTTTTGCTGCTTTTATATCAGATCCCTCTACCTGATGGCACTCGTTCTTTTCTTGCTGATCACCATGTGTCAGTAGTAATGTAGGTGGCAGGGAATTTCTGCCTGTTTTGGTTACAGACTTGTGTTTATCTGTTTGCTTTTGGGGGCACTGCTCAGTTTCAGGAAATATATTTATCTCACAGAAGTTTTGTCGTGAACAGTGATGCTACGAAGGCCTTATTTTGGCACCAAAATAGCTAGTGGAGGTAGTGCAGGTCTGCCTTCTGTCAAGAGCTGAAGCCTTTGATTTGAAAAGCAAAGTAGCATTAAAGGCAGTTGACATTGGTGTAACCTTATACTTTCTGGCTCTTTCCCCAGTACTATTGGGTGCATACTTAGAACCGCATTTTCCTTTCCTTTACTCTGATACAACCCCAGGGAGACGTGTGGATTTGCACTAAAGTAACGGAGGGAATTTGGCTGCAAGGCCTGCGTGTAATGTGGTTACTGGTGTATAAGAGGTGTGCCAACCTTTCCCACCGTCTCTGAACTTGGCTTGTGAATCAGCACCTGCCTTTCCCTGTGCTCCTGTGATCTGTGTGGAGATGGACCGGGCAAGTTGGAGCAGTTGGAGCCCCAATAGGAAAATGTGAAGAGTGGAGAAAGAGGAGGTGTGAGGGTGAGTGGCAGGTTCTTTGAATAAAAGGCTGTCACACTGTATTTGTTTGGCGGGCATGGTCTTTAGGAGGAGCCTGGAGTTGTTTGCTTGATGAAATCCTGATAACACTGAGTGCTGAAGTTTGAGTGCTGGTGCAGTTTGGGAAGTGCCTTAATGAGGCAAGTTACACTCTGGCCCCAGTAAGCAGTGGTGCCCCATGTTAACTAAAGACGGGGATGAGATCATGCTGCATTTCCATTGACTGATCAGCTGAGCAGATTAGAGGTGATGGTGTCCAGGTGGGACAAAGAAATACAGGGAAAACTTGAGAGTACATGATTTTGATGGCTTTAACTCATTTCATAGAACCATAGAATGGCTTAGGTTAAAAGGGACCTCAATGATCGTCTAGTTCCAACCCCTCTGCCACAGGAAGGGTTGCTGACTGCTAGATCAAGCACTAGATCATGTCACTCAGGGCTTCATTCAGCTTTGAACACCTCCAGGGTTTCTGGAAACAGAGGTATGAAGGGCTGGAATCGAGGACTTACTTTAATGTTCATTTCAGAGAGAATGATGAGAAGGCATAATGCTGCTGGTGAGACTTTAGTGCTACCAAGATGTGCTGTAAAATTTGAGAGGAGAGGTGCTAGGCAGCTTAGGAAGTCTCTCGTTACATCTTAATCTGGAAATGAGACTTGTCCTATTTTTCCTTCCTGCACCTTGTTCTCAATCTGTAATGAGGAACTGAATATTTTGCCAGGAACAAAAACAAAAAAAAAGCCTTAATCCATGGGCCTCTGGCATTGGCCAGTGGACACTTGGTAATTTTAGATACAGTCTTCTGTATCTTAAAGCAGTGTATCTTCAAGCAACAGATGCATTGCTTCAGTCCTGGCTGTCTTCTGGGACTAGGGGGCTTGTGGGCTGCAGACCCCTTGTCCCCAGCAGCAAGGTCTGGTTCTGCCTGTTGCTGTGCTTCAGGATGGCGTCTCGTTCAGCATATAGCAGAGTGAGATTTTGCAATAGGGATCTCATGATGACTGCCTTAAGTGGCTGATTTTTTTTTTTCATTTTTCAGTATTTGATCCAAGTTCTGAGACTGAAGCCAAGAAGTTTTATTTGGGCAAATATGTCGCTATTTCACTGCCTTCGTAGGGAGGTTATTGTGAAAGTGGTACAACTTTTGCAAGCTTTCTTTAAGCAAGTTGTAGATAGGCATCTGTTGAAGCGCCCCAGCCCTTTTTCATTGATCTGTAGCTTGGGTGCTGCCCTGTCTCTAACCTTTCTTGTCTTGATGTGGTTGCTAGAATGGCTGTCACAGAGCAGCTCTATCTTGACACAGCATTCTTGCATTTCTCTCCCTTTCCCAGGCTGAGTGTGGCAAACAGGCTGTCACTCTCTTGGTGGATTAGCAGCTCCTAGCAGTGGCCAAAGAAAGGTCAAAATCCCACGCAGATTCTTTGATTTACCAGCAGCTTTTGATCTGTTCGATCAAGAAACATTGTTGGCCCATCAGTAAACACTGACTGGCTATGGGCTTAACAGCTCTTTTGGAATTTGGGCAGGAGGATGAGTGAGATTCAGCAGGATTATGCTGGTTTGTTTTTGACTCACCTTTTCCTATCCCACTGCGTTCCTAGGTCTACATTTGGGGGAGGGCTGATGTGGGCTGTGCAGCTCTATGTGTGCAGATAACTCATGGAACTGCATCTGCACTTAAGCAGATGTACGCTTCATCCCTCCGACATGGATGCTGTCACAGTCACACCTGCCTCTGAGATGTTTGATTTGGATTGCAACTTCTCCGAAACCACAGCTGGTCCAGCCCCAGCTTGTGTGTGACTCAGCAGCATCAGTTGAGAGGAATGCGGTCTCCGCAGCCTTTGCTGCTTCCAAATCAATTTCAAGTGCATGTCACACTCTGTCAGCTACATACAATCATCTCTGATTTTTTTTTTTTTTTCATTTCTGGCTGCCGAGTACCACCAGACCATGACCAATAGGGTAAGTGGAAATCTTGTATTCACTCATGAGTGCTTGGATTACCATTCCCAAAACAGGGGTGATAGGGAGGATCTGTGCCTTTCTCAACAGCTACTTTGGGGAAATTTTGATATCTTGTCTTAAAGTGTTGCTGAAGATAGGTTCATGCTGGACGTTGTATGGAAGCAGCCAAGGTGCAGGCATATGTTCCCTTCTGCTGACTTGGCTGTGGCGTCTGTAGCCACAGCCAGCAAAGAGGAGCGAGCAACTGGGAACAGTAACATCTCAAACTGCAGCAGAAAGATTGGCCAGACCTCTCATGTCAGCACTTTGATTCCCTTGGTGCTCACTGAAGAACTAAAAGTTAACTGAGGGTGGTGGCAGAAAATAGGTTTGCCTGCCTAGAAAACGCTAAAGCCAAAACTGAAAAGCAGAGGTGGATCTGAAGGCAGTTATCTCTCTTGGAACTTCTATGGGGATTAAAACATGCATCATCCTTGTAGCACATAGGGAATTTTATAATCACGGCTGGTATTTTGCTGCAGGGTCCTCTGTGGGGTTAGGAATTAATTTCCCACCTTTTTCTAGGGATCTGTGGCCTGGGATATGCCGCCAGCCATAAAAGGGAATTTGTAGGTAAAACATGTTTTCTGGACCTCCAAAGTGAGCCAATTGCCTGCGATGGGTGAGGGTGTACCACCACCCCTCTGGAAGTCAAAAAGGGGGGACGTGCACAAAGAGGAATGCGGCAAGATTTACGTGGCTGTTCCACTTCCAAGTCTGCAGGGAGAGATACTACAGGGCTTTGCAAAGCGTAAGACAAACTGCTGTGCAAGGCAGTGGCTGCAAAATTAAAACAGAATATTTCATTTCCTGCAGCGTGGTGCCTCCTTTCTCCCCCCACATCTCTACTTGTTACAGAATGAAGTCTCTTTATTAGTGAAAATACACCGCGTTCTGAGTAAAAGCCAACGTCAAAATATTTTTTGGAAGGGGTTAAAGTGGCAACTTTGCACAGCAACCCCCTTTCTCCCCAGCAAATCTGCCAGCACGTTGAAGATATAAATAGGGACATTTGGGGAGAAGAGTGTATTTAAGTTCCTTTGAAATGTGCTCGGCTAAAGGAATAATTTGAAGAGAGGGAGTGGAAAAACAAATGGAAAATATTTTCTTTGACAGGAAGAAAAAAAAGAAGTGGCAAAGTATCCTTCCCAAATAGAGATACTTGGCTGGTGTGTACTTTACGCAGCCCTGGGTCTGACCTTGCAAACAACGACTAAATTAGGTTCAGTTACTTTGATGTTAAAAGCATGGAAGTGCCAATAATTAAGCTGCATCAGATGTAGGAAATGACTGACGTGTCTGCCATGCTCATGATAGCAGATTTCACTGTGCTGCCATGTGACTGACCCCTTTTTCTGTATGTAAGCTAAAGGAATTTTCTTCCAAGGAAAATCAGTTGGTTTTGCACCTTTGTTTTGTTCTCTAAACTGGTAATCCCCTGAAGGTATAGAACCTATTTGAAAGAGCAAATCAAAGCTCACATAATTTAGTGTTATATTATTTGTTGATGTATGGTTTGATTTAGTGGCTACTTATTATATCAGGTTACCATATAATTATCTTAATTATTGACTCCAGAAGTAAGTAGAGGGATTATGAGAGAGACAAGAAGGCCCAGTGGATAGCGCATAGCTCAGGGAATTGAACACATTGTGCTGAGGTCTTGTATTCACTGCTCACTCACTCTGCCTGGATTCATTTCTCAGCCATGAGGAAGGCAGGAAGAGTCAGGATGGGGCTGAGTTGGGGATCCAGGATCTGGGGAGATGCAGGAGAGCAGGAGAAAAAGGACAGGGGAAAAAAGAAGGAATACACACCACGGCGTGCATTTGCATTAAAACCTGTGGTGCCTGTGCTGCCATGGAGGATGACAGCGTGGCCAGGAAGGCCTGAACATTGAATTTGATCATTGCTCATCTCCAGCCTCTGCTACCAATCTCCTGTGTGAGTGTAGGCATGGCAGGCAGGCTCTGAACCTTGTGTCCCTTTCTGCAAAACAAGAATGATAAAATCACCCTCCTTCCTTCGCTCTTATATAAATCACTAGAGTGCAGCTCCTAGGCCAGCCTGCAGCCATGGTTCTCATGACACTGCTGCTATTTCTGTGTTTGAGTCTCTTTGTCTGATAACCACTGACTTAAGTCGAAGGTTTGAGTTAATAGGCACTGCCGCAACGTGAAAAACAGCATTGAAAAGCTGTCAGGGTAGTCTGCACTTCCTGTATTGATAATATTTGGCATATACTGACAAAATACTTCATATATTGACAAGATGAGTAGCATCTTCTTTTCCCTTTGTGAGGAGCAGACACTCTGGTTCTGCTCAGCATGTGCAACTTTTTTTTTCTCTGTTTTTGCTTTTGCTCTCCTGAGACGAAAAAATGAGGATAATAGAATGTATCTATTTCCTTCCTAGGAAAGATCAGTTAATGTGAAATGGTGCATGGTGGCTTAGTTCTGAATAAGTGGGATACCCTAATCCAGCAAGGTATCCTCGCTCTATTGTACGCCTTTTCTGCATACCATCTGGAGTTGTTCTCTGCTTAGTATTTGCAGTATGTACCATATGTTTTTGCATGAAAATTCAATAAAATATGCATTATACATGAAAAGTGCTGTAGTAAATAAAGGAAGGATGGAATCCAGTCCCCTTTGTGAACGGCAGGGGCCCCAAATCTTCATAAAAGGTTTAGTCTAGTCTGACGTCTGTGCTTTTCTCCAATTTACTCCACATCAGTCTTAGGAGATGCTCTAATTTGAAACAAAACTCTGCCCTCCCGATAAGGTTATTAGATGTTCTTTGGCTGCCCTCTGCTGAGAACACTGAATAATGACGGGGAAAGCATCCTTTTTTCCAAGGGAGGTGGCAGGGAGGAATTACCTATGCATCTGTGTGCTGACTTGTGTCTCTGCAGCTGGTGATCATCCTTGGTTCACTCTCTCTTGCTGCCTGTCAAAGGGCAAAACCTTCAGAAATCCACTGCAGCTTGGGTTGCAGTGCTCACTGTGTTTTTTCATGGGTGGGGAAGTTCTGTTGGCTTATGAGAACGTGGGCTGTGGCATTTCCCACCGTGCAAAATTAAGCAGTGTTACACAAGGAATGGGCATGCAAAGGAATGGATTTCACACGTGCTTGGCATCCCAGTGCCATCTCCCACCCCTCCACAGACCTTTCAGGGCTCTGGCACTTTGCTTGATCACAGGGAAAGGGCAAAGGGTTGGCTCTAATATCGACAAGAAAGAACTGATGTGTTGTTTCTTAGGAAGAAAGTGCTTTGCCACACTCCCGGTCTTGGAAGGGAACGAGGGTGTAGTGCGGATCTCAGTGCATGAATAAAACAATATCACTGCTGGAGCCATTATTGCTTTCCGCAATGCCCTATTTTAAATACTTTCTAGCAAGTTGATTTATTATTATACCTTCAGCTGGGCTGCACACCAAAGTGTTTTGATGATGAAAGGAATGTTATACACACATTTAATTACTGCCCACATTTTTGTATAATTTTATCATTTACTCTTTTAGATGAGACTTTGTGTTCTACTACGGGAAAAGTGCCCAATGTAAAATAGATGATTTAAAAGCTAATCTGGGATGAGTTAGGCACGCCAACGTGAGAAAATGCAATTGTTCCTTTCTTCCTGCTTTTTCAGACGGTCACCGATTACCAAAATGTACAGGAGCTCCCTTATCTGGACATGGTGATTGCAGAGACGTTGCGCATGTTTCCACCTGCATTCAGGTACCTTTTTTCTCCCACTTCTGATTCTTCAGGGTAGATTCCTAGCTACATAAAATGGAAATCTACACTTGGAAGACCAATGTGCTCTTGGTCTCTGTGCCAACATCAATACCGCTTGTGCATTTGTAAGATATAATGTGGCCTATTGAAGGAAAACTGGCTCATCCTCATATTTCTAAAGCAGCTTTTTTTACAACAAATTGGCCAAGATTGCTCTCTTGCTGTTCTTCACATCCCATAAGATTAGAGGATGGAGCTGTTCTGCAGCCTGAGAAAGCCAAATGGTGCTTCTTTGGTGCATTTCAGGGGCAGGGAGCAACGCATGACTCCAGCCTCATTGCTGGTGGATGAGTTACCCTCTAGTCATTAAGTCTGTGGAAGGTTTGCACGTTCAGAGAACTGAACGCTGTTTTATATGCATTGACCTTGTACCCTCACTGTGTTACACTGGCACTGTGCTATAATAATATCACTAAGCAAATGGCTACATCCATTAAATTTTTGAAGTTCCTTCCCAGTCCGCCCACAAATAATTTTACTCAGTGAACTGAAAACAAAGGGGGAAATAAATTACAAAATAAATTACAAAACTGTTTGATTGTTGAATTTCCAAGTTATCGCAAGCATAGATGTTAAAAGCAGAACATTTCAAAGCATCCAGCCTGTTGTGCTGCTTATTGTTAAGCTGGGAGGAAATTTCAGATGACTGGAAAAGAGCCAAAGCTGAGCTTACTGTGACAGCCTTTGGAAAACTTGCCCCACAGTTGCAATCACCTTAAAATTAAATAAGCTTAAAATCACGTTCCTTTTATACATTCCCAAAGATTACAGTTCAGAGCTCTTCCATGGACATCTGCAGGATTGCTCAGAGAGTAAATGTCAAAGATACTTGCTCGTAGGTGAGATAACTGAGCTTTACTGTGTCATACATGGTATACAAGTGGAAATTGCTCCAACAGTTAAAGCATCAGGGATCTTTGGGTTTCAGCTGAACCATAGGGAAACAATCAATGTTTGTCCAATAGGAAACAAAATGAGAATGGAGCGAAGTTGTTCTGAAGTTTCTGCTGGTGTTGTCAGTGGTGTTTATTGATCTGGCTTTTACTCTGATGGATGAGCAGTGGACAGCACAGCCCTGTGCCTTGGAAAGATGTTAGTCGCCTATGACAAGGATAATACAGTATTCAGAAGAATACACAAATGGCAGCCAAGCACACCATAAAATAAGGTTCTTTAAAAAAAAAATTAATTTACTAGCCAGAGAACTTTCTTCCACAAAACTCACATTTCCACTGTCACCAAATTCTTGTGAGGAGGAGAGGGATGGCTTGTCAATGTGTTTCTTAATGTGTCAGTGTTTTGTTCCAGGTTTGGAATCTCTGCTATTTATTTGTCTATGAGAAGGAGAGAAACTGAGTGACAGTGAGGAAAGAATGTGTCTCTGTAATAGCACTTGACTGACAGCTCTGAAACTGAAATCTTCATTCAACTGTTTTGGCTTGGTGCGGGGAGCAGCAGTGGGAGCCCCAGTGCTCCCAGCTGGTGCTAGGCTGGAGTCTGCAACAACCCTCCAGGCTCCAAATGATCCTGATTGGGATCTGCCCCTGTACACGTGCACACCCACCCAGCATTCCTACAAGGTTTGCAGACCCAAACTTGCCTTTGCGGACAGTCCCACTCCATTGCAGGCCACTGCAGGCTGGGAAGAAGCTGGAGAGCTGTGCTGCTGACTTCTTGCCTGTCCTCCATGAGTGCTTGTGAGCTGCAGTTTCTCAAAGGCTTTTGAATCGTTTGCATTTCTATAACAGCAGTAGAGCACTTAGCCCTACCATTAAAACCAACCCTTGCTAGGATTCAGGTGCTGCCCTGAAGTGAGGGCAGCTGAATAAACTCCAGAAAACCTCTATTCGATATAACTTTTCCTGAAGGCAAACGAGTATACTCTTTCTTCCTGTTATTAGAAACGACTGACGTATTCCATCTGCAGCTTTCATAAAAAATGAGTCTGAAGCTGACTTCAGCAGCCCCATTGCAGTTCAACAGCTTAGCACTTCAGAAAATCATAAGCAAACAGAACCGTGACAAGGGCAAAAGTTAGCCAGCTGGACTGGGGCTGTGTGCTTCTAGGTAGGATGATCGTAACTTGAGAAGACACTAGCATCAGCAAAGATTGCTTTATTTATATACTGGGAAAGGGTTGCCCGCTAAATTGCAGGGTCAGTAAATGACTTTTATGGTTTCCTCCTGCGTTTTTTTGCCTTTATTAATCATCTGGGGTACATGACTCTTGCTGTTGTAGGTTCACTCGGGAAGCAGCTAAGGATTGTGTGGTGCTGGGACAGCGTATTCCTGCTGGGGCTGTCATTGAAACTGCAGTTGGACATCTCCACCACAACCCGGAGTTCTGGCCAGAGCCAGAGAAATTCATTCCTGAAAGGTATGTGTCTATGCTTCCCATTCTTAGGCTGGAGTCCTTATTAGGACAAGTTGAGACCAAAGACCTGCTTTTAATGATGTTCCATGCATTTAGGGTGGACACAGGGCTCCAGCCTGTCCAATGGGGACACCAGATACTGGTACTTCACAGCTACGGCCTCCTGTAATTCACTTGAAATGGTATTTTGTTCAGTTTAATTTAGATCCTAAAATAAATTGTTGCTACCAAATTAGACAACTGGTGATAGTGGTGCTTTCTGGAGAGGATGCCACGTCTAGTCAACAACTGAAGCAGGCTTTTAGGAGGCAACTGAAGCAGGTTTTTAGATGTTTCCAAATCAGTTGTTTCAAATACTGTCACTTCTGGGCATGGAAATTCTGCAGTAAGGCAGTATGTTCACTGTCATGGAGCTGCACAGGAGTCTTGTCCAGCTGCTGACTAATTTGGAGCAGTCTTTCCACAGGAGATCTTGTAGTGGTTTGGGAATGCTGTGGGTGGAGAACCTATCCCATCTCCCACTAGGAATATTCTGTGTGTCTGTAGGCTAGGATCCTGGCTTCTCAGCTCTGCTTAGTAAGACGTATTTTCACATGGAACATTGATTATGTTTAGCCACAAGGACCACTGACAAGTTTCTTTTTGTACCCTGCAGCTGCTGCACTGAGCTTAGGGGGAAGGCCCACAGAGCTTTAGCTTTGTGGTGCTGTGTGGAAGCACAGTTTTGTTTTGCGTGCAGCTTTATTTTAAGCTGTTTTGTGGGCAGCTATATTTTAAGCTACTGCCGTGTTGAAAAGTCTACTAAGAAAAAAAGTGTGTTCTGCAAATGACAGTGTGATGCAGGCAGCCCAGAGCCACCTTTGCTAGCCAGTCAATATATGTGGGTTGTAGGTGGATTTGCCCAATGGACTTCTTCTGGAGCAAACCTTGACATACGCTGTACCAGGCATCTGAGGTCATGAAGAAGAGCAATACTAGAATAATAGAACCTCAAAGGTCTTGTTAGGCAGGAATCTTATCAATAACTGGAAGTCTGGAGTGGGCTTTCTGTTGGTATATATATTTTTTTACATTTATCTGGGAATGTCGCTGTTCACCACCTTAACAGTGAAAAGAAAGTGCATTATGGGTTAAAATGGATAGTGAAGACTGACGTCTTAACTCATACAGTGCTATATATGGTGAATCTGAGTGAAATTCCCTCTGGAAATTTTCCTGATACTAATACTCTTCCCAGATTACATCACTTGATAATGTTAGTAAAAAAAAAAACAAATTCATTTCAGCTGTGGTTATTTTTTTCCCTTATATTTTGTTTTGAAATCTGCCATATCTAGGCGGGCTTTAAATTTACCACAATGACACATGAGACTGAGCAAGGCAAGAATCACATTAACTTGTTTGTGTAGAATGTGCAGCAGTGCTCAGTTCGTGAGGTAGGATCCTTCCTTGTCAAATGAGGAGATCTACGCACTTTCTATAATAGTATCTCAATTTTACTTAGGGTATCTAAGCATGGGGAGGGGGTTAGCAGAAATATGCAGTGTTATTCTTCTCCAAGAGATCGTTGGACTTTAGTAGTCTGAAGTTCTCACAAGCTGTATGCAAGTGTGCAAGAGATTGTCAAGGATTCCCTGATAGATGAAAACCAGAATGTCTATTGGCATGCTGTAGTGGAAATGCTAAGTCAGGGCTTGAAGCAGTGATTGAGCACCTGTGGAAGGCAGGGCCAACTCAGAGGAGCTCAGGTGCATGCAATGTAACTGAGTGACCAGAAGGGGTGGAGCCAGGATCCAGCCTGGAGGCAAAGATATCTTGCTGGAGATCCACGTGTACCTTTAGCCCTTCTGAAGGTAAACAGCTTCTTTTCTTTGTTTCTGTGGCCACAGCTGTTGCATTTGAGCAAATCTTCACTTGCTGTAGCGTAGGACCTTGCTGCTCTGCTCTTACTGCTGTCTTTTCCATCACGTTACTGGAAATGTAGTTCTCTGCTACCAGAACAGTTCTGAACACTCTTTGACCTGTGGAAACTATGTAGGTTTCTGGGGTAATTCCATCTCTGTGTCTAATATACAACCAAATTTGTAGACAATGAGAGTTTACCTTTTTGGTTTGGGCTACTGTTCATGTAGGAGTTTTGTTTCTTTCCTTATGAGAAAAACAAAGAAAAAAATCCTCTTTTCTAATGGATTGATCAAATATTTTTGAGCTAGGTAGTTGATGCAGATGTGGACAGACTTCCACATTAACATTTACTCTGGCAAATAAATTGCAGTATTTCCACTCTGAAAATAGAAGGGTCTTTGATGTTAATGTTTCCTAGCTGGGAAAGTGGTCTCTTTTGGCTAAGAGCAGAAATAAGGACTGCACTGATTTATAGCAACTATTTTCCATTGCCTGTCTGATCTCATGAGATGATTTCATCACACCTTGCAAGAAAAGTTAGGAAGGCTAAAATCAATTCCCGTTGATTTGCTTCTGTAGTGCACAGTATGGAAGCACTGTTGCTAATTCTGCTTAGTTTATACTTCAGTCTGTTTCCTCTAAGCTGTAATCTCTCCCTTGTACGTACACATGGAACATGTCATTCTTCTGAACGTGGTCACTGAATAAAGCAGTTCTGTCACCAGCTGGCAAAGGCTGATGTCTGCAAGTCAACTCACAGTTGACTTATAGGTGTAGTATGACAGCAGTCCCTTTGATCTGTCCATTAAATGGAAAAAACAACTTCTGAAATGTGAATAAAATAATATGAAACTAGGAACAAAAAACATTTATTGAACTGGTTGCTATCTCTTCACCTTGTAGGTTTACAGAGGAGGCCAAGAAGGAGCGACATCCCTTTGCATATTTGCCCTTTGGAGCAGGACCTCGTGGCTGCATTGGTAGGAAGATGGGCTTGCTGGAGACCAAAATGACTCTGCTGAGGATTTTGCAGATGTTTCGATTTAAGACCTGCCCAGAAACTGAGGTTAGTTGTACACGCAGAAGCTTAAAGGCCACGCTTGTCAACCTCAGTCAGTTGACAGTATATCCTAGACAGGATGACTGACTTGCCTTTGTGAATTTCTCTTCATTAGAGAAAACTGGTAGAACCACTTCCATAATAAGTAGGGACAAGAGACCACAACTACATGTTTTAATCAAAACGTGATTTAACCCTTAAAGGTTTTAATAATAAAACAGTTACCTTTGCCTTGATGGAAAGTGATGAAGCAACACTGCAGTCAAAATGCATTGATTTATACAGAGAGAATAGGTGTATGTCTTTCCTCTTAGGATCTCAGCACTTCACTATATGCCTGTTGCTGTATATATTGCACCTGTCACTTACTCAGCAGCTCTAGAGTTTACAGAGTTAATTTCTTTCTGTTCAGATCTACAATATAACCGGGCAATGACTGTCTCGGCCTGTGGCTATAAATTCTATTTAATATACTACCACAGCTGACTGTAAAACAAGCACTTTAGTGCTTCCACAGTAATCCTGGTGTGAATTGGTCCCCAAGCAAAAATGTCTCTCGGCATGTGGGATGGTTACATACACGTAAATGAGTGCATACAGTTGTACTTGAGTTGTGCTTTTGTCTTTCAGATTCCTTTGCAGCTTAAATCGAAAGCCACACTTGGACCGAAAAATGGAGTCTACATTATCCTAGAATCTCGCTAAAAGAATGTGCATCCTGTAACAGACCTCTTACTTAATGACTTGAATATTCATATTTTGCAAATCCCCAAAGACAGATAGGAACCTGAGTCCCACTGAAGGTCAGTTAGATGCTGTTTAACTGCCAGCCAGTGGGAGAGTTTTGAGTCACTTTTTAAAATGAGGTGTGGGCTTCACGGTCACTTGGTGGTTTTCAAATTGTTGTGAATAGTAGCTGTGAAGAAGCACATGGCTTTTGCTAGCTTTTCTATATTACATGTCCTTTCCATCATATCTAAGATGGCTTTCTCCACTCTTCCATTTATTGAATGGAGCAGGTGTTAAGTGTACACTAGATTTATGTTAGGTTTTAATTACTGTTCATTAGCTAATACATTCTGCTGATGCACTTATAAATCCCTGTTTAGAAAAAGCCCAAGAGACACCACAGCTACAGCAGAAGAATTGGAATCCCATGCACTGGATTTTATCCTGAGCTCTGCTAAAAATCAAAGCTGAGTCTCCTGCACACACATTACTTAACCTCTCCTTGTCTGCAAAGTGGAAAAGGCAGCGCCTTCTTCATGCTTTTGAAGTGTTTTGAGATGCACTTAGATTAACAGTTTGCACTTGGCCTGTTGCGTCAACATGCCTGAAGAGGAATGAAGAGGTTTCCCCAGTTGCCTATTAAATTCCAGTAACTAAGACCAAAGAAGTGAGGTGATAGCTATTTTGTTAGTTAAAAACTGCTGTTGGGAAGGTGAACAAAAATAAGATGTGAATTTTAAGGCAACAAGAGGATTGGAGAAGCTTTAAGGATAACCAGAAGATGTTGGCATAATATCTGCGTCACTGCTGTGAGGCCTATACTTTCCAAGGATTGCAGTTGACACCTTTATCTCATTGACACAAGAGTTCTGCATGCCCTAAAGCCAATGGCCAGGGAGTGGGATCCAGGATCATCAGTTCTCATGGCTCCTTACGTGACTTTGCAAGAAGTTGTGACCCAAGTGCCTGCTGATGTACTGTGCTGGAGCTTTCCTTAAGTACAGCATTTCTCTTGGTGGGATGCACAGAGAAGTGTCATGGCAGCAGTGGGGAGAGGCTGACTGCTCAGCTTCACTGCAACGATTGCTGGAAGGAGCCATCTGTTTGCTGTTCCCTACTGTAGTTTCTCTCCAGCAAGCACCTTTTACTGCCTTCCTCCCACATGCTGCCTTCACAGGGATCAAATTACTGTGTCTCATTCCTGAAAGGTTTTGTCTTTTTCTTTTATGGGATTTCTTTTTTAATCAGATCTGTAGAGGTATCAATGAAATACTGACCTGGAAATCATGGAATTGTTCCTATTTCTGTGGAGCATCTCTGGCAGGCTAACCAAGAAAGTGTCCTGTTACAGGTTATGAATTGCTGATGGAGTGACTGTTATCTGAAAAGCAGCAGAGTGTATATGCTTTAATTTCTGCAAGTTATCCATCACTTTTTCCTCTAGGAAGTAGTGCACTGGCAGCTGATTTACTGTGCAGCTTATAGGTACAAGTGACAAAAAGTTGGACAGTCCTTGCCTATCAACTTCCATCCTACCTAAAAGAGCAGAAGGCACATTTCCCAGTTTGAAGAAGTCAGCCATTAAGGACTTGCTTGGATCCTCAATATTTGCTTACTATATTTCTCCCTGATGTAAGTTAGCAGGTCCTTGTGTATTCCGGTGTGAATGAAGGCTGCATCTTGCTGCAGCATGCTTTTGTATGCTCTGTTGTCTGTACACTGCTTGTTGGAAACCTGTTTGTATCCTTGGTATTTAGCTGAGAGCTCCACTCGTGTACACCCACTCAGTGCTGCCAGAAAGTGGGACATGAGACTGCCAGCAGCCCTGTGAAACAGGTAACAGCACAGTAACCACGAGAATAAGGAAGCTGATTTAATGTAGTTTCTCTCCTCAGTAGTAGTAAGTGCATTGTCTTGTATTGCTGAGCTGTGGGTGTGCTTAAAACCAGGCACATCTGCTTTACAAGAAGCTCTCAGCCATTCTCTGAGAGGTGATGTGAAGGAAAGGCTGCTTGGTAAACAAAAGCATCTATTAAAAACATCTGGGACTTTGCAATGATTACTAAAGTTAGTCAGTATGAAATAGTATTTACAATGACTGCTGAGATGATAGAGAGCAGTTCATGGTTTTGTACTTAACAATTAAGTTTTGTACTTTAGTATCCTTGGAGTCAGGCATTTGAAATTAACACGCTGGGCTGATTGCAAACCCGAGTGCGCTGTTCTACTTGTCATTAAACAGCAGAATTTTCTATGTATGTGTTTCTTTCTTAAATGACCAACTTCTCATTTCCCTTTGTTAAAGGATGTTTCCATCTCGAATGCTGCTTTACCTAGAAGCAGATTCTCCTGTGCATTTACAATAGTAAATATGCCGAAAGCATCTGTGGCTGACTCATGAGCTGTTTTTTCACTGCTCTGTTCCCACTGGCCTGGCTCTCCAGACCACAGTCAGTTGCTGTTTGCTGCCTGCACTGCTGGGTGCTATGGCTGTGTGCAAGACAGGATGCTAGGGTTTCAGTAGTGAGTCACAGACTAGATGAGAAGTGCAAGGGTGCTAGTTAGGAGCCAGCTGGATGTGCCTGCAAAGCCTCTGCCTGACTCCAGGTGAGCTCTGTAAGCCGTGGGGTGGGTTGGCTCTGGAGGCTGTCAGACCTCTGCCCAGCCTGGTGCAGGGGCACGGCCCAAAACGCTGTGCTCCAGGTCGCCCTGCTGGCAGAGGGAGACTGCCTTCTGCTGGCTTACCATCTTGTCTTCACAGCTGATCCTTCTCCTCGCTTGGTAGGGGAGTGAGTGAGAGGTGCAGAAAGTGAAAGATGGTGGCATTTTTCATGCTCAGTTTATTTTGTCTTGAGTAGTAAAGAGAGGTCTTTATCACTCAGAAAAGAAGTTCAGTACCAGTTTCTGTCTAAAGTTTGGGTGTAGTACAAATGACTCTTTTAACCTGTTCATTTCTCAATTCAATCCTAAAAGCCGTAGAGGCTTCTGGCACTTAGCAACAGCATCTTTAAGGAAGCTTCCAAGAAATCAGATAGGTGACCAAAGGTGGTGCTCTCAGAGAGTGGGGGGAGGGGGGCATGGGGTGGGTGGAGTAAAGAAACACATGACAAAAAATTCAGCAGTCAAATACCTTTTAATTCTTGATACACAGGAACCTTTCCACTCAAGTCTGAAAAGTGGAAACCAGGGTAAGTTTTCTCTTTTGGATGTTAGTGGGGAAATAATCGATCGCAAAGTAACAAACACAGCCATGCCTGTGAATAACAGTTGTAAAAACAAAAAATAAAATATTGATTTATCTGAATTAACCGTCCAAATTTTATTAAAGATATCTGAACTTTTCACATGCCTTCCTGGCAGAAGGCTAACACAGCTTCTTGTTGCATCGAGCACGGAACAATGGCTTCAGCTATGTCAGTTTATGGCACGCCCCCAGCCTTATTTGCTATGAACATACAGATAACAGGTTTTGGCAGGAAGCCTTGCTATGTACTTCCTGCATTTAGGCATGACTGGGGCTATTTTCATTTAGGTATTGTGCTGCTTGCTTTACAGTTCATATAGAAAGAGCTTCTGCCAGCCTTGTTCTGGCTAACCATGGCTCAGCTCATAGCTCACGGTTCAGGTGATACGAAGTTGCCTGACATCCACCTGTCAATCAGGAATCAGGTGAATGGGAAAGAAGTGCTTCTAGAGCAGCGGTAGAGAGAAGGCTTTTTTTGTCATAACAAACACATCTTAAAGTTTTTGTGGTAAGCTGTAGCTAGCTCATTCAGAAGCATTAACATAGTGGGATGCCAACTATCTATGCATCAGCAGCTCTCATCATGAGAAACGCCCAACAGTTCAAGACTTTTGTTTATCTGCATGCACTAATATGCTCAGCCCTAATACCGTCTCACATCTTCTGCTGAGAGGAATTCAATGCTCAGCTTAGTCTTGAGATATGTAAAAGTTTCAGCTGTGCCTCTGAAGATTATCTGCAAGTAAAATGCTTTTCTCCAGCAAAAAGTCCAGACACCTCGATTACGTAGGTAACTAGTGTGTCCCCTGCAACTAAATACATCTAATGAAAGCAAGAGATGGTGCTCATTCTTTCATAGCAGTTATAACAGAATCATAAGGATGCTTCAAAGAAAGAGGACCGTCAAATAATCAGTGCAAGCACTGTATTTCACTCCCAGGCATAATAATCTTGAATGAGGTGAGTTGCTTTCTCATTCCCTCACTCCACGTATGCCTTTGTAGGCACAAACTTGAAGTACAGTAGTTACTGGTAAAGTCAATTGTTTAAGTACAAAACCTCAAAGCAACCCTTATTCTGATTCAGAACTTTGCTACTTGATTTTAAATGAGAAAATCAGTGAGTGACAGTAAGTACCTGTTCCTTCTCCACAAAGGTTTCATTTTTGCAGCTCTGTTGGTGTAGATTAGAAGTGGGGGCATAAAACCAGTGCTGCTAATAATTTAGGTGGTGAGTTAAGTACAAGAGACAGATTGCACAGGCTCATTAAATATCTGCTGTTGTAGAAGATTAATTAAAAAAAGCAGGTTTTATCCAACTCTGAGGCGAAAGATAAAAAGGTAGAAAGGGGAAGCCTCTCAACAGAGAACACTGGCGAAGATCTACCCTGAAGCAACTGTAATTGAATATTATCTGAAGTTGTTAGTTATAGCCAATCTTAATGTTACAGCCATCAGTGAATCTATCTAGTAAATTCACACTAGTACAGGAAAAGCTGACACCTGCTAAAACAGTAGGACAGAATTAAAATCCTTTAAAATATCCTTTCTGTCATTTTAGCCCTTAACTTCCATAGCACAGGAAGGACAGAATAATAGTCTGAATGCTCATCTACCCAACTACATGACTTCTAGAAATCACTTTTCTCATTTATGTCAAGACAAATATACTGTTTATTTGACCTACACATAATGATTACTAGTTCTGCTGCTACACCATTCTTGCAAATGCCTGGTCCAAGTATTCTATGAGATACTCTGGATAAACCTGCTGCTTCTCGAAGATGACAAAGATGGAAGGGTTTGAAGAGCTGTTCACACAGCTGTCGTAGAAGTTCTGGTTGTCCTTCAGGGGAGGGCGAACATAACTCGAACTGCCAACGGTGAACTCTCCCACCAACACCCGTGCCAGGAACATGGTCTTGGTGCACGAACCTTCCCTGCAGTAGGCATCAGAATATGATGCATCCCTTGCAAAATAACTTCCTGCAGAAAAGACATCAAGACGGAGTTGATAAGACACCAAAATTACAGAGAAGGAAAGAATACAGCGCAAAAGCAAATGTGTAACCAAAAGCCATGAAGCAGTTCATGAACTTTCCATTATGCTTTAGCTCCAAGTGATCATTGTGAAGGTCAGCAGTGCTGTTCACAACCAACCCAGATTGGCCCAGTGTCCCCTTCCTAGTTTGACACATCTGTAGTGACTACTGAGTATTTTGTAGCAAGCCTAAAATCAACGAAAGCTGAAAAACAACCTTTGCCATAGATTGTCCCATTAAGGCCACAGATCCTCCAGTCAAAGTTTTGATGACAGATGGCATCAATGTGTTTTTTACTGGTCCCATGAAATAAGAAACGTTCATCTGTCTTTCCACCATTGCTCTTCTGCATTTGCTCCTTCTGCCTGTAACAAGAAGTGGCATCTTTGTAGTTCCACAGCAGCCAGATAGATTCCAACTGTATTAGCACTCAGAGACCAACTCTGAAGATCTTTACATTAAGGCCAAAGCTTGAGTAAACAAGGTATTGTGTTCTCTAGCTGGCTACAAACATTCTTTCATTGTACACAAAAGCCTCCAGGTATTTAATGACTGAAAAGGTTTTGTTCCGTTCACTACCTGGTGGGTGTGGGGGAAGTGCCATTAATTTTTTGCTAAACATGGAAGTTCATGGCAAGGCTTTCCCTCAGTGAGCCTTGTGTTGAATTCTGAAAGTTGTTTCAGTTCTGAGCAGTTCAAACCAGTGTTTGTGGCAGACGGGGCTGACGTCCAGCCTCATGGCTTCAGTGGAAAGCAGCTGCCCTAGACTTGAGCCTGGAAGACATCAGAAACACTTGCTCCCATGGAGTTCATGTGAATGAATATTCTGAACTCCAAGTCTTGACTGATTTCTGGTTTTGCTGGTACCCCTTAATCGACACTGCTGATTCTGACTAGGTATTTCCAGGGGGGAGTGGAAATATTCTGAAATGCAGATGCTTTTCAAGACTGCCTGGCTACCCGTAGCATACAACTGATTGCAGAGACAACAAACTCCATGCATGCATGCCAGAGAGGTATTTTACACGTACCATTGATACAGTTCCCAGAGAGATGGGTTCTGAATTCTACAAATCCTTTTAATGTATGTTTTTGGCATTGTACGTTGGAACTCCCCTTTGACTTTGTTGTATTCTTCAGAAGAACTGTCAAGATCAATCAGCTGCATGGGAAGAGATTAAAACACTGCTCGCATCTTTTACTAAATCGCAACAAAGCCACTCTACCTAGTGGTAGTCCTCTCAAATCTTTAAAGTATTTTTCAAGAAAAAGAGATATGAGTGGCAAAAATACTCTTGGGAAAAAAGGCAGATTATAGATCCCTACTAAAAAGTGAACACAGGGAAGGGGAACTCCTGGGGGTTAAAATATCCAGCCTGCCTGCTCGAAGGATGTCATGTAATGGAGATGCATGCAACCCCTTTTACTATCTAGGCCAAGATACGTACATCTGCACCTGTTGAACAGTACCTAAGTACTCAGAAGTAATCAGTTCTGAGAATCACTAAATCATAAAGGTTGGAAAAGACCTCTAAGATCATCTAGTCCAACCAATCTCCTACCACCAATATTGTCTGCTAAACCATGTCCCTGGAAAATAAATAAAAAGGAACAGAGAATTTATGTTGCAGCAAATCAAAAAGTACCTCTAGAGCCACGCTCCTTCACTCTTTTTTTGTTTATGTTTCCCTACAGCCAACGAACACAAACAACTCTGCCTTACATTTTACAGATTGACTGTTTTCAAGCTTCACATCAGATCTTTTCTGTAGGTATAACATCTATCTTTGACTGAGATGGTGGTGGAAAGAGGCAGAAAGTCAGCAAAGGTAAAGCACATGGTTATTAGCTGGGTGTGTTACAGAGGTACAAAAGTTCACTGGAGTTACACTATCATCCTCATGCCAGCCTGAACTCTGCTGATTTCAGTGGTGCTCCATAGATGTACAGCTGCCTACTTACATAAACCTCAGGTCTTGACTCCCCTGAAGTTTAGAGGCATGATTTTATCTCAGATGCCTCAGGACATGTTGGACTTCTTTAAAACTAAGCACCTGGGGAATCAGTAAGTCTTGTTATTTGCCTTCAGGCAAATTAGCCAAGAGCTGGGATAAATACGTGGCTGTGAAAGCCAATGCTACCATGGTTATACTATCACTATTTGTTAGTTCAGACCTGGTTCCGGTTTCACCTCTTGGCCTGCCCAGTGTGACATCAGGCTCAAACTCTGAAATGCCTCTGCATTACTTATTCACAAAGCAGACATCTACCAAAGGCTCTGGATTTAACAAACCTGCATGCAAGAACAACAATGGAAAAATGAAACAAAAAGCTCCAGACCTTGAATCCCAGCTCAGGCAGAGCGGATTTGTCCCAGTGAGGTGGAATCCTCTTAAATTCTTCTGTATTCTTAAAGCCCCTGCATAGTACAAGACACTATGAAAAGACAATTAAAGCAAATCCTTACATTTTATGTACATACGTGTCATGGTTTGGCCAAACTTCTGTGACAAAGGGGTGAAAATACCCACAGGTCCACACCCAGGGAAAGGGAAAAGGTAGGGAGATGGGCCTGGATGAGAGAGAACAGTGGCAGCAAGCTAAAGGTCTTAGTTTCCTAAATACAGAAGTGGAATGTGAGATAATACAATATACTGCAATATGACTGAAACTGAAGCTAATAAATTGAATGCAAAAGAGAGAGTTTCCAACACCGAAGGCCTTACTCTAATGCTGTAGGCAAAGCAACCAGGGAGCAAAGAGGGGAAAGTCTTGTGACTCCCAGCCCGTTTTATCTTTCCCTCCAAACAGAAACAGAAAAATGAAATCTGGGAGCTGTAGTCCATTCTTCTCTTCTGAAACTAAAGAAGCAGAAGGATCAGCAATGCACAGAACTGCAGCATTAACTCTTTAGCTCTCAGTGCACTGCATGATGTTACGATGTGGAATACCAATACCTGGTACTAGCGTTTTTGCCAAGACAAGGGAGGAAATAGGCAACTTAACATACTCAGAAACATTTCAGAATGGTCTTTTCAGTTCAGTAGATGAAAATATTTTTCCATATTGTTAAGACTTACGGCAGGAAGCAAGATGCCAAACGAGCAAAGAATCTTGACATACAGTGAACTAAACATGAAACTAGTTTTCTTAGTTGTAAAGGGTTGAACTCGCACAAAACAGCCTCACTACCTACGAATGTATACACAGCTTTGCAATGTAAATGCATCCACTATAAGAGCAGACACAGCCCTCACATTTCAGTTAGTTAGAAAGTTTAGCTGCTGCTCCTTCTCGTGGTGTTTCCGTCAGCGTGCTGCAAGGGAACGCACTGAAAAAGCTGGTTGCTACATGGAGTGATAAAAAACTTATCCCTTTTCACACTTCCACCTTTTGATCCACTTGTGATGACTACTGCTTACCCCTCTGGTTGTTCTCACAATAATTATTTCTGAACTCGTACTGAGCTTTGAAAATACATCTCAGATGTCAGAAAAGGCACATACTCTTTACTGCTTCCATCGGCACCAGTTGCTCTAATAAAATAGCTCCCTGCTATAATAACACTGCGATATGCTGAATTGTCTTCTACACTTGCACACTTTCTGTGGGGAAGTCCAAAATTCCTTCACCCATGTTGCCTGGCCTTAGCTTGTCCGGGCTGGAAAACATCCTGGCTGAGTACTCCAACAAAGGTATGTCCACCTCTCAATTTCGTTTAAATCATTTTAACAGCTCTCTCTCACCTTATTAATACTGTTCTTCAAGACTCTGCAAACCATTCCCAACACACTATACCCATCACCTCAGAATGAGCAGTTGCAGTTTACCTTTCTCTTATATCTTTGATCTCTGATTGAGACACAAATTTGGGTCTTCTGCAAACCTTTCTCTCCGTTCTAAAGCGAAGATTTTTCTGAGTCATGGCTGGGGAAGAAAAAGAAAACAAACAGAATCTTGTGTTTTAACCTGGCAGCTAAGCACCACGCGGCCATTCATGTACTCCTGAGTGGGATGAGGGACAGAATCCCAAAATTGCAAGGCCTTGTGGGTTGAGATAAAGAGAGCTTAATAAGAAAGGGAAGAAAACAAGAATAAAAGCAGGTGATGCACAACACATGTGCTCACCACCCACCCACCCACTCTCAGCAAGTCCCCATAGCTCACAAAGGATTCCAGTTTCAATTTCACTCTTAGGTTTATTAGGAATGATAGGCTCTGACAGCTATGGAACTTTTGCCTTCATTGTTCTTTAAACTGATCTTAAGCAAAAAGAATCCCTTTAAAAAATAATAAAATCTACATTTGCTGCGTGGACTATATCTCCTCCTCCTCAATTCCTCCGTGTATTTGTAGATTTCAAACTCTGTAACTGACAGGTGTGGCAGGCCATTCATTTTAACTGACCACCACTAAAGACAAATCACAGCAAAGTGAACTCCAGAGTTATCCCAGGTCTGGGATCACCACATAGCTGTTATCATATCACCCTTGCAACTAAAAGGCAGTAGCAGCCAACAGAATCGAAGCCTCATCTTCAGGGAGAGAGTGAGAACATGCCACATCTTCCAGAAGCTTCCCAGATTTAGTGCTGGTACTAGTATCAAGGGCGATGTCAGTCTTTCACCTGCTAGTACACATTTTTAAAACTAGCACAAGAAACCCTTGAAAATGAAAGGTCTGGAGGAATAGGAAAGTCACTTTGCTGTATTAGCAGCTCTTATGAGTTATGAGAACTCTGATAGGAGCTCTGTCTCTATGTGCAACTGAGGGTCAAGGTTATGAGAGGGAAACCTGACCTCCTGTATTAACATAGTTTAAAAAAACAAATGACCTGAAAGAGAGGGAAAGAGAGAGAAATAAAATAAAAAAAACAGAATAGAACATACCTTCAAAATCCAGTTCATATTCATGCACTCCTGCTTTGAAGTTCAGCTTTGAAGAACTTCTGGCAGTGTAAGCTTTCTCCAGGTCATCACTGGTTACAGTGGCAGCTACTTGATTGTTACCCTGTCAGGCCAAAACCAGAAGAAGAAGATTCTCCTGGTCTGATAAATACCAGCAAGTTCAAAAACCAACAGGTGGCTGCAGACTGTACCAGACTTAATGCGTAGAATCATAGCATCCTTAGATATGGGAGGGGTTGCTTAAATGTCAGCTAGTTTAACTCCCCCTGCAATGAGCAGGGACATCCACAGCTAGGTCAGGACGGATGCCCAGGGCCTGATCCAGCCTTGCCATGAAAATCTCCAGGGACGGGGCATCCACTGCCTCTCTGGGCAACTTGTTCTAGTGTCTTGCTACCCTTCCTGTGAAAAGCTTTTTCCTTAAATCCAACCTAAATCCACCCTCCCTGAGATTGAAGCCATTTCCCTTGTCCCCTCGTTCCCTTGCTCTTCCCTTGACCACTGATGCAGCGACACCATCACAGAAGGCCACTAGGTTGGTCAAGCAGGATTTGCCCTTGGTGAAGCCATGCTGGTTGTATCAGCTCCCTGCCTGCCACGTGCCTTAGCATAGCTTCCACGAGGATCTGGTACATGATTTTTCCCGGCACAGAGGTGAGACTGACAGGTCGGTAGTTCCCAGGGTCATCTTTTTTCCCTTTCTAAAAATATCAGGTATGACGTTGCCTTTTTCCAGTCACCAGGAACTTCACCCAATTGCCATGACTTCAAATACCATTGAGAGTGGCTTGGCAACTACATCAGCCAGTTCCCTCAGGGCTGTGGGACACCTCTCATTGTGACCCACAGACTTGGGGATGTTCATGTTCCTCAGGTGGCCATGAACCTGATCTTCATTTACAGTGGGAGGGACATTGCTTCCTCAGTCCCCTCCTCCCAAACCAAACGTTTGAGGGCTGTGTGATGAGCAGTTATCAGAGAAGATCGAGGCAAAGAAGTTAAGTACCTCAGCCTTCTTGTCTGTTGTTACCAGCCTGCCTTCATCACTCCCTAGAGGGCGGATGCATGATAGTAGCTCAGGCAAAACCACTGTATGAAGGAGCTGAAAAGTGGGGAAACTGCCCCAGAGCAAAAGCAAGGAGTGTTACAAAGACAGAAGTTACATAGTTCAGAGCTTGCAGGGAGCACTACTACTGAGACTGCACATTCACCAGTCAGACCTTAACAAAGACATACAGAGTGCTACTGGAATCTCAGAAAGTTTTAGTTAGGAGCAGTGACAAGAACGTATTTAACGTGATCCTATCTGACATGACTCACTGAAGAACTATCTGTCAGTAGCAACCATGACTCAGCAGTGACTCATCCCATCTGAACTAGTCATAGGGAAAAACATCTCATTGTGATTTTAAAGACCACCTGTGAAGTGTATGGAGGGAGAGAGGGGGGTGACAAAAGAGAGGATATGAACACTTCCCAGTAATTCTGCACTCTTAGCACACAGCTGACATTCTCCCCATTTCTCCACACTTACTTTTTTTCCATACTCCCGCCACACACCAGATTCATCTTTCCAGTACCAGTTCCATTCTGTTGTAAGAATGAAGTGGGGTGGTTTGGTCACAGAGGAGGCTGTGGAAAGACGTCTGACTTTTCTTAACAAGGTCTGCATATCCACAAAAGAGATGTACGAGATGAAGCCATGCTCAGAAATAGGTCTAGCAGATCTGTTTAAAAAAAAACCAACAAAACAACTTTGTGAACTTTTATGTATAGATTCTGAAGCTCAACACAAATCTGCAAATGAATTCAGCATCACTCAAGAGCAGAATATGAACCTGTAGTTTCTGCAGCAATCTCCATTCTGACTTGTGCTTGTACACATTTTACATCTTCAGGTACCTGAAGTATTCTAGTTCCACAGCATGGGATAGGCAGAGGGGGAGGAAGGACAACCCTATGCTACCTCCACATCCTCCATATAAAAGAGTGAAAGAGAAGATTACTTCTAACCACAGGATCAAACTGTGTATTGGCAAACTCTAACCAAAGACAGTTTCTTGAAAGTACACGATACAATCATACATCTGGGTTTTCCACCCAGGACTAAGACTTCCTATGGTAGCAGCAGGAACTAGTTATTCAATGTTTTAGAGTGAGAAATACTTCAGTCTATGGATCAGACCCATAAAAATCACGATGGTAGGGTGACCTGCAGACATGTATCTGCAGTGCTTCTTGCTCACTCCTCCTCCCTGTCCCTGCAGGACAGAAGGAAGAAAACAGAAAGGGCAAAAACAAGAAAACTCAGAGATGAAGGTGAAGTCAGCCTATGAAGTGAAGGAAAAAGGGAGACTGAATAAATAAGCAATAATTTAAAAATGAAATCAAGGCAAAACGCTGAAGAACTCCCTCAGGCAGAGCATGCTCAGTGAGTTTCTGAACAGCAGCCACCTTACAAACCAAAAACTCAAACTCTCTTTGCTTAGCTGAGGTTCTATTGCTGAGCATGACATTATATGGCATGGAATATCCCTTCAGCCAGTTCATATCAGATTGCCCAGATTCCTGCCCACCCACAGCTACACATCTGTGGAGGCGGGGAGAATGAGACCAGGTTGGAAACAAAGAGAAAACCTTGACTCTTAGCAATCACTGTTCAGCAACAGCTACAGTACTGGCCTGTTATCAACAGTGTTTTGGTTACAAATCCAAAACACAGCCCTGTATGAGTTGCTAGAAATAAATTTTTAACTCCACCCCAGTCAGATCAAGAATGGTAACCCAATGGCCCTATAGAGATCCAAGCTCTATAAACCACAATGGGTCAGACCTCAAGCAACAGCATATGAATAAAGTGAGGTCAGCAGAATACCAAACTCAATAGGACTGCAGCAATTTATAGCCACTAAGGGCCCAGTCCATTATTGCACATCCAGAGGGTAAGCTCCCTTGGTTATTAAATCTTTTAAGTGTTTATACCTGACGTTATTGGGGTCACAATATTCTTTCTCTATTTCTTCCATATTCTCCAAGTCCTTCCAGGTACTACCATCAGAGATCTGCCATCTGTATGGCAAGTGAAAATGAGTTCTGATACAACTGTCTATAAAAGTGGGGGAAAAAAAAAAAGAGATGCATTATTTTTACAGACTGTGAAGAAGACTCCAACATTTCAGGCACACGCACCTAGCTGGTGAAAGTATCAAATGCATGGAATGTATTCAGCTATGGAATCATTGCAAGCAGTAGTACTGTTTTTTTCATCATGATCAAGCAACACAATTTTTGAGCATAGGCAAGAGCTCAGTTTCTGCATGCACTAGATGCTCATGTAAGTCTATTATATAGATTAACAGCATAGATCCGAATACGTAAGATTAACCACTTAGTCCCATGGTGGTACTGCTGAAAAAAATAGCCCACTCAGAATAGCCACTCAGAAATCATTCCAAGAGTGAGAATGCAATCATTCCTCGAGAGCAATGAATGAAGAACTAATCACCAGTACACATAAGCACAAATTACACACTAGCTTTCACTGTAGAGCAGCTGGCAGCATAATAACACAGGAAGTCAAGAAGACATTTTGTATAAGATGTGCAATACCTCATAGAGGTACCACAGGTCAAGAACACCAAGGATAAAGATGACTAAAGGACATTCCAACAAAAGTGGCATTTTTCCTGGGCAAGTCAGAAGGTTTTCAAAGGGATACAGAGCTCAGACAGATGGAATGGAAGAATGCTAGAAGAAACGAGGGAGAAAACAGATTTCAGAGTAACTTTTGCAGTTATTTGCAAACAGAAAAGACCCCTACCATACAGTCCCATACAGCAGACCCTTAGGTGAACCCAGCTGAAGCAGCCAATTTCAAACATAGGCTAATACTAGACATTCGAAAGCAAAACTAAACAACTCATATGTATGTTGAACTTTCATACCAGCATTCAATACTGCAACACGATTTAATTAAAGATAAGCATAATCTTCCCTTTCCTGTGAAAGATGTCTATCACTTTCTCCAAAAAGGAAAAGAGACTGAGCTTGCTACAGTCACAACCTACCTTTAAAGATACAATTTGTGTACAGATTATACAAACAGATTTGTTCTCCTTCATTGGTGGTAGATGTGGACTCCTGGCTGGAGCTTAGTTTTCTTCCTAGAGAGAAGAAATTATAAACATTATTAGTAATCTGGTTTCAATGTACTCTGGTTTCAACAGGTTCTCTTAGAAAGGCAGCTATGAGAAAATGCCTAGAAACAGAGGGTTTATTTACAAGAGTTGCTCTGAAAATAATGGCTTCCATTTTAGGATGTTGGCCCATGACATTAGAGGTGGATGCTGGTAATATGACAGTAGAAGTTGAACCTTCCCATCGATATCCCATTACATTTTGTTGTCATGTAACAGATGGCAGCAGAGGGGCACTCTGTACAATGGTGTCTGATATGGAAGTGTGTATGAAGCAAAGGTGTGTTACTGAATTCCTCCATGCAGAAAAAATGGCAGCCATCGACTCAACATTCATCAATGCTCGTTGAACACTTCTGGAGACCAAACAGTGAACGTGAGCTGGCTATGCAGTAGCAAAAGCAGTGTGAAAAACAACCCACTTTCTGGACAGCCATGCAGATTTTCACGAGCATGGCATGTAGGATCATCACTGGTGAAAACACACAGCTACTGGTGGTGACTGCCGAGAAACTGTCATCTGTAGCTGAGTTTGCTCTACCAAACAGTGTTATTGTGCTCTTTGTCGGTGTTTCCATCAAAATAATTAGGAAGCATTACTTTCAGAGCAATACATATATAATATGTTCAGCTTTGGAAAGACACTTCATCAATTACACACCCATAATGCCTTGAAATCCACTTTGTTTCCATTTAAGACGTCTCTGCCAACGATAGAAGTCCACTCCAAAAGAGACATCAGGACATGAAATTTGATTTTCTCCTCCTCAATGGCATCTGTGTGACTATAGTGACTTCAGCAATCCTCTGATGTTTTCAAAAGACACTACAATCTATTTACCTTTGTACTGTGAAGACTTGTTATCTTCTGTGTCATGCTTGCTTCCCTTGCCATCTTGTATAGCATACATATTTCTGTAAATGGAGGGCAGTTTCTGTATAACATCTGAGCTCATTCCCTGTCTCTCCAGTTTCTCATAACATTCTGACTTAGAGAAGTCATGGCATCGCTTGCAGGTGCTGCCAAACCGGCACTGTCCCCGCAAAAAGTACTGGCAAACGTGCAGTTTGGTGCAGGTCTTTTTAAAGGTACAAGATCCATAAGGTCCATCACCTTTGTTGTAATACAAGCAGACCTTGGGTGGGGAAAAAAAGAAAAAGAAAATTGAAAGATTCAAGTAGAATATGCTCATATAGACTGTTTGAACTCAAGCTTCATTTTTAAATTTGCATTTAGAAGATGTACAGGTTTTTTTCCTCTTCTTTTCCCTGTTATTGCCCAGAAATATCTTGCAACACACAGTAGTCACGTCAGAGACATCCTCAAGCAAATGGCATTCTGTTCTAAATCACTAACATGTAGAGCACGGGATTTTACTGCGTTGCTACCATAACTCTTTGGTTTTCTAGTTTCAGAATAGCAAACTTCCTCAATGTGAATTTGATGGCAAGAAGAAATAGGTCTGGCTGACAGGGAGTTAATTTTCTTCACAGTAACCCATACACTGCTGCGTTTTGAGTGTGAAGTCAAAATGCTGATAACATACCATGGCCAAAGCTTTATCTTTACTCCACAGGCTGGAGCAGGCGAGACTGCAGACAGGACAAAGCTGAGCTAAGCTGGCCGAAGAGACAGTCCATATCATGTAACGTTATGCCCAGCAATAAGATCTGAGGGACTGGAGGATGCCCTCTTTCAAGTTAGACACTGCTTAGAGACCAGCGGGGCATAGGTCTGCTTGTGAGTGGCGGTGTCTTTGCAATACTTAACTTCTTTCCCTCTTTCCACCACTTTTTAAACTATCTTTATCTTATTTTCTCGTTTTTCTTCTTCCATTTTCCCTCAGCCATTCTGCTGGGGCACAGGAGTGAGCAAGCAGCTGCACGCGTGCTACCAGCCAGGGTCAACCTACCCACGTGGAAGAACAAAGGTTGCAGATTTCATGCATTAGATTTGGATTATGGTAACCAAATTGATACCCAAAGCTTCCAGCTAGCACCACGCCTCTTCCACTTTGTGACGGTCACTCAAAAGGGTGCAAAGAACAGTCACATTGCGCTCACCTCTGGTAGGAGGGTAGGGTCATTTTGGAGCAGAAGCTGGCGGAGTTCATCGTTGCTAAAAGTGTCGAGCCCATGCTGACTGAGGACAGAGTGATTGTGGGGAGAGTTGAAGTCGTGAATAAACTTGCATTCCTTCCTACAAAGCCGAACGCAAAATGAAGATAACACATTAGCACAGTTCAGTACCCCGCCTATATCAGCACGCCAAGTTCGCCAGTCCCAGAAAAATCTGTAGCGCTCCTCTGTCACGTAACTACGCGATGACACGACTGCCCCGAGGATATCCGCCCCGCTACTTCTCATTCACCGCCCTCGCAGCGTTACTGCAGCCCGACGGCATATCCGCCCCGCGGCCCACACCTGTGCACGGGACAACAGCAAATAAGGAAGCAAACGCCCTCAGCCAACCAAACCGACACAGCCCAGGGCGTACTGGGGCAGGCCAGGGCCCTACGAGGAAGCGACGGCGAGGCGGAAAGGAAGCGGCGGAGGCAGAACAGATCCCTCACGACCTCTGCCGCCCCTCCGCTTCGAGGAGAGAAAAACAACGAGTGCTGAAAGTAGCTTCGCCGCGCGGAAGCAACGCAGCCTCTCCCCACCGAGGAGGGCACGGCCGAGCCCCGACGCGGGGCTCCCGTCTCGCCCCTCCGATTCCAGGCCCGAAAGCCGTCGCTCCCCCCGCAGATCACCTGGCCTGCTGGTTGCGGCAGACGCCCTTCAGGTGGTACTTGCAGAGGTGCAGCCGCCCGCAGCCCCCCCAGCAGCCCGCGCCGTGCTCCGGGCACAGCCGCAGCGCGCTGGTGGCCACCACCAGCACCGACTCCGCCGCCGCTCCCGCTCCGTCGCGCGTCCGAACCAGCGTGAAGCGCTGCGGATCCTGCAGCGCCGCAGTCAGCTGCTCCGCCGTGGGCCGGCCCGGCAGCCGCCGCAGCAGTTCGTCCAGCTCCAGGCTGCCGCCGCCGGCACACAGCGCCCGCAGCGCCTGGGTGGGCAGCGCCATGACCAGGCTGCCTTCTCCCGGTGGGCCGGCCCCGGAAGCGACTCCGGCTCCGTCGCTCCCTCGCCTCCCGGACGAGGAAACGAAAGCGAAAACGCCGCCTGGGCGGCCGAGCGAGCAGGAAGGGGCGGGCTGTGGAGCGGCCGCGGCCGTGCTGGCGGGAGGGGAACCGAGGGGTGACGTCATTGCGCCGCTGCCGCCCTAGGGGGTACTGTGCTTGCCGAGCAGCCGTCGCGGGGCTGAGGGTATCACAGCGCGGCTTTGGTCGTGTCATAGAAGTGTAAACTAGCCCCGGTTGGAGACAGAAGGATCGTGGAATCCAGCACCTGGCTCCACTTAGGACCATGTAAAAATCGGACTGCATGGTTGAGAACACTGTCCAGGCAATTCTTGAACCCCAGCAAGCTTCGGTCTAGGGAGCCTGCTTTGGCAGGGGGATTGGGCTAGATGATCTTTAGAGGTCCCTTCCAACCCCTACAATTCTGTGACTCAGTGATTCAGTGTTGTGACCGCTGCCCTGGCCAGCCTGTTCCACGCTCACCACCCTCTGGTGAAGAACCTTTCCTTAATACTCAGCCTAGCCCTCCCCTGACAGCTCCCTCAAGTCCCGTAGCTGTCGCCAGAGAGGAGATATCTAAAATGAAAAATTGTGACATTAGAAAGAAAACTGGTTCAAAGCATGCAGAACACAAGGTGTTATCAGGCATACAATTACATTCAGAACAGAGAAATATTCTTGGGTACCTATCCCAGAGGAGTCCGGAACTGCTATGAAAAAAATCTCAGCCAAGGAGGACATAGATCTACTAACTGTTCCAAAAGGACATTCATCTATGTCCCAAAGAAAGAAAGAACTCTCTAGTACTCCTGAAGGAGTGAGGAGCTACTATCCACAATGGAAAACCGTGGTATTATAGTATCATGAAGGTTGGAAAAGGTCTCTAAGATCATCTAGTCCAACCATCAGCCCATCTCCACCTTGCCCTCTGACCACATCCCTCAGTGCCACATCCATATGGTTCTGATACACTTCCAGGGTCAGTGACTCCACCACTCCCCTGGACAGTCTGTTCCAACATATCACCACCCTTCCAGAAGAAATTGTTCCTTGTATGCATCTTGAACCTCCTCAGGTGCGACTTAAGGCTATTCTCTCTCATCACAGTTACCTGGGAGAAGAGGCTGACCCCCCTCCTTGCCGCAACCTTCTTTCGTGTTGTTGAAGAATTCCTCTGACTCTCCTCCAGACTAAACAACTCCAGTTCCCTCAGCCTCTCCTCATAAGACTTGTGCTCCAAACCCTTTACAATTCTGTTGCCTTTCTCTTGATATAGGGCCTCAACGTCTTCAAAGCTCAGAAGCCATTCAATAAAGGAATAGCCAAAACTATCATTCTGTCATTTTTTCACAGGATCAAAAGTTGGACTAAAAAAAGAGCCAACGTCTGATGCAAGGGGAAGATTTGCTTTTGAATACCTTCCCATCCCCAAACATATACCCGAAGTACCATGGTTTATTCCTTCTCACACAAGTTTCTTGTAGTTCGTTCCGTGGCATGTTCCTCAGGAAGAAATAAAGTACCTCTTTGATTTGATATAACTTCCCCACCTATGAATAATATATAAGCAAAATTGTATTTTCTCCTTCAGAAGAATCTGCTAATGAAAAAGTCAGTTTTCATTTGTAAAATTAAATACTTCCAATGTGAGAATGGGTTACATGAAATCTAAGGGATCACATAAGGCATGTGTCTTCTCTTCACCTCCCAAATACCCTAATTAAAGGTAAGGCTGGAACTGTTTAGTTAAATGTGATCATTATATAATTGCTTATGGGCAGTTCTACGTACAGTTTATGACTGTTTTGTGCGTTGGCCCTGTAATAACCTCCTTTTAAGTGTTTCCTACGTCTTTGGAGCAGCTGCTGGACTTGCAAAGGGATTTTTAGTAGTTGTTGGGCTTCATACGTAACAGTTTCAGTGAGCCATCTCTCATAATATATGATGTATTGTGCTATGAAAACCTTACGATATAATTATTTCAGGTTCAATCATTAGATAGTTATCTTTATTTTTAGTAAGAGTTAATGGACAATTGTATTGTTTCAAATTTTGACATCATGTATTTGTCTTCAGTATATAGTAATTCAGTAATTTTTCACTGAAATTTGAGCATACACCTGTAAGAGATCCCTAGTTGCAACAACATGTGGTGTAACCCACTTCCCACCCCAGCTGTTTTAGCCGTTCCCCTAGCTAGCATGGTGAAGCTCCTAGCTTTATTGTCCACAGTATTGAGCCTTCCCTGCATTTCTGTGGAATTCGTGCAGACACAGGTAAGGAAAATGCACTGAAAAAAATAAATTTTGAACTTGAGAGCTTGGATGTTCTTTGTTGAAATGTTGCCTTCTGGTTAGTACGGTTGCACTGCCAACCATCAGGGGCTTAGAAGCTTGGAAGTACGGTATGTTTACTTGGCAGTGTTTTTGATCTCTTCTCAACCTACAGTCAAGCACACGTTTGGAGGCCTAATCCTTATTTACAGTGATGTTCTGACAGCATGGTTACTTTAACACTTGGTTAAACTTTCAATGAGTTTTTCAATGAGTGCAACTGGTTCATTTACATAGGCATATATTTGTTCTACATTATTTCTGTGTACTACACTAATATCTTCACTTATGACTTGTATTTCTCAAGTAAGGGTTAATCGAAAACATCTCTGTATGACAAGCTTGCAATTACAGTCCCAGGAATTTCCCAGTGGCACACTAAACTACAAATCACCCAGGCAACAGATGACACGCATACCACAACAACAAAGCAAGAGCGGCTCAGTTCCGCTGCAGTACATCGTTAACACCAGGCTGTGGGGCTATTGGCTGTCCCAGAAATCTTCAATCCTACGCATGCAGAAAGCAGGGTGAATCCATGTTTTCTATAGTTGCCTCAGGACTGAGCTTGTTTTCAGCAACTAACTGTATAGGCTGGACAGGATATAGGACACTGTTGTTTTTAACAGAACTGCCTATTTTAGAAGAATTGGTTAGTCTACTCTTTTTTTTTTTTTTTTTTTGTAATATACAGTGTTGCCTAAATACTTCACAAGTGACCTTACTTCTGGAATGAAAATTGGTTCTGGACTGAAAATTCACAGTGAAGTTAGTGATACCATTGTATGTCATTGGTACAGCTCTGGTTTTATTCTGTTGAAGCTTTACTTACTTGGTGCAGCTGTAAATGTCTGTTTATTGTGCTAGCCATAGCCTGGAAAACATATTGTTTTCACACAGACACATTATGTTCTTCACTGGTTTCCTCCAGCCTCTTCTTTCCTCTGCAGATCATGAGTTTCCTCAACTTTATTCTTCTGCAGACTGGCATGCACCCTTCTCTAGATCTGATCCCAAACTCACTAGAGTTCATAGAATCATAGGCTGACCCAGAGTTGGAAGGGACCCACCAGGACCACTGAGTCCAACTCCTGGCAGAGCTCAGCACTGCCCTCTGCTCCCTGTGAGAGCTGCAGCCTCCATCAGGGCTCCCCTCAGCTCCTCTGCTCTGTGCTGAGCAAACCCAGGGCCCTCAGCTGCTCCTCACGTGTCTTCTCCAGACCCTTAACCATCTTTGAGTCGATGTGTGCAGGAACTTATTACTTTTGAGGCCTATGGTGTCTGTTTCCCTAATCCACTGTTTCAAGAGGTTCATCTAGTGGGAGGTGTCCCTGCTTATAGCAGGGGAGTTGGAGCTAGATGTTCTTAAAGGTCCTTTCCAACACAAACTTTTCTGTGATTCCATAATCCCTTGCTGGAAGAGCAGTGCAGAGCCCTGTCAGCTCATACGAAGATGTTGTGTTTGCTAAGACTAAATCCTTGAAGCACATCTCTTTCCCAGGACTTCTTAATGTGGTCATTAACTCCTTTAATACTATAGGGATCCTCAAATGAGTTAGTGAGCAACATCTTGAGCAGCAGAATTTTTCATACAGCAGTCTGAGTGAGTGATAGTATAAGTACAGCTATACAGAATGTTTTGAGCAGGTGGCTCTGCATGGATTTGTCCATTTTACATTTGTGAAAATACCCCAGCCCACAGAGGCACTCCTTTAAAAGCCATGATCATGAATGAAGGAAACACAAATCTGTTGACTGAAGCTGAGTTGTTATGCTCCTATTTCTCTTAATTTAGAATAAAAGTTCAAGATGAATCTTGTGAAAGGTAGGGGGGGAAAATGCAGGAACCAACAAAATCTAAATGTTTACTGAAACAGATGCAAAGAAAGACAGCCAAAGCACAGAAGTATTTTCTTGTCTCAGAACAGCTTTGCCTTCATTTATCACTACATTAGAATTATTAAGGTCAGAAAAGACCTCTAGGACCATCTAGTCCAACTGTCCACATACCACCAATACTGCCCACTAAACCATGTCACTAAGTACTACACCTACCCTTTCCATAAACAACTCAAGGGTTGGTGACTCCACCACCTCTTTCTGAGAAGGAATATTTCCTTATATCCAACCTGAACCTTCCCAGACACAACTTAAGGCCATTCCCTCTTGTCTTATCACAGTTACCTGGCAGAAGAGGCTGACACTCTCCTTTCCACAACCTCCTTTCAGGTTGTTACAGAGAGCGATAAGGTCTCCCTCTGAGCCTTCTCTTCTCCAGACTGAACAATTCCAGCAATATCCTAATTTGTCTATATACTCTTTAATTCTTCCTTTAAGTCTTCCTCTGTCTGATTAGAGTGGCCACTCTGTTGGCAGCTTGTGAATACCAATTCTGTTTTCTTTAATGTATGCATTGCCACCAAACTATTTATCTATGTATCGTTAAAATTTGCTTAAAATGAATGCATTCAAATTAGCATCTCTAGCAGTTCAAACTCTTCTTTTAAAAGCTCAATAACTTTTCAGTTTCTTGTGATAAAAAATAAATTCATCAGGAACCAGAACAGTTTCTGAAGTGACTTTCATTTTGCACTGCAGTCAGCAACAATGCAGAAGTTGGCCTGGTTGTATGGTGTTTCAACATGTGTTAGACAAAGTATGAAATTCCACTGATAAGGACTTATGAAGAGATATGCTTATGGCAACATATTGTACTTACAAGTGAAAAGCGTGCACGTACTGCCTCAAAAAAAAATAAAAATAAAAAATAGAAGGTTAAGAAACACCAAAAAAAACCCCGACAACAACAACAAAAAAACCAATCAAACGACCACAGAAGTTTGCTATTTTTGATTGAGGTTATTGGCATTTATATAATAATAATCATGCTACATGTTAATCAACATGGTTTGGAGCACAGAGCAGAGGAGATCACTTGGATCAGCAAGTCTATTCCCTCATAATCACATGCAACTCATTTTTTGGATACTCGGATCAGACAAGTCCACAACACAGTCTCGGGGTTCCATGAGCCTCTGAAAGCTTTCCAACAACCTTAAGATCTGTAGCCAGGAAAAAGCAGGATCATTGTAACTATAGGAGAGGCTAATGGATTCTGGATTCTGCCCAAAAGCTTTAGAAGTCGTAAGTCAGCTATGAATGTGAAACATCACAAGCAAATCTAAAAAGAGAGAAAGAAAACAACAACAGCAACAACAACAATAAACACAAAAAGCTAAAATTACCTTTGCAAGAAATAAGAAGTATGTGGCTTTATTTTCCAGTTATTAAGCCCTGCTTCCAACTGAAGCTTCCTTGCTGCAATGAGAAATTTCTGATGCTTTCATGTGTCTTTTTCCACTGTGAGTTCATTTACGCATTTGTGTGCTCATCAGCTAAATTTGCAGTTCCTCCAGTGTTATGCCATGCATCACCTGGAATGTCACAGGGAAATCACTCAGAGATCTGAAGTGGCTCCTCACAGTGCCAGAAGGTGGACATAAAGGGCAAAGTATCTCATAAAGCAAAAAACATTGTGTTCTTTCCAAAACTTGTTGCAATAGTATACTAAGGTATGAAACTAGTACATTTATATTATCTCAAGCAGCTACCTAGAATCCCAACTAAAATACATGCCCGATAAAGGGAGACTTAAATTACACAGAATATTGAAGTGTGTATAGTTTTACTAGGACTGCCACTCTGAAGTGAGAACATATTCATAGGTACTAATCAGATACAAGACATAAAGCAGAAAAGTATTTCCACTGGGATCAAAGGCAATATTCTCTATAACACAGATTATTCCTGGTGTAAATAGAAGCACAATTTCAGAGAAATTTTCTACACTGACATAGAACAAAGCATGTTTCCCTGCTGAATTGCTGTTGCCTTGTTCTCCCTCTTGCCAAACAGCTCTATCTGTATCAGACTGTTATTGACCTATCTACCTACGTAATGCCTTATAATTTCTGTGTAAAAATACATTCCGTGTACTTTTTTGTGTAATGGTTGCATTTACTCCTTCAGATTGGTTTTATAATAAAGCCAGTATGTCTGCTGGAATGTAGGACGTGGAATCGCTGCTTTTGTTTTGTAAGAATGGTGCTACTATGCTAGCAAGTTTCAAGTTCTATTAAAAAAGAGGAACTTATTAATAAACCTTGTGCTGCTTCATGTTTGTCTCCTAAAAGTAGATTTACATGTTTTGTAGCTTTGTCTTAGAAATTCCATACTTAAAGTGGAGATGATTTCAACCAGAGGTGGGGACATTTTCAGCTTATTTTCCTTCATTTCATTTCCAAAGCTATTACTGATCAATGTAATTTTCACAAAGGATTTTTTTTTCCATCAGTCTTTGTACCCTGAAATAGTGAAGGAAGACTTCTTTAAAAGGAAGTTTGTGGTACGAATTATCACTACCACATAGTACTTAACTGTAGGCAAATAGGACTGAAAAAGAGGCAGTCTTATTCTTTTGAAATTATATGCACAGAAAAATAGAGCTATTTTTTATTTTTCTGTTTTTACTTTTGAAAAGGACCTGATGTTTCTCTTTCTTCATCAGAATGTTGATGCATTACTTTTTGCACATGTAGTGCAAAGGTGTTATAAAGATCCTCATGCCATGTTTGTGTGAGAAAACTATGGACATCTAGAAAATGAATGAAAACATGAAATAAGAGAGCAGACATGTCAAAGCTGTGGCTTATTTGCTGTGAGCAAATCTCAAACTCTAACTGCCTCTCATATAATGAGCTGGAGTGTGTATAAAGACAGCAGCCACTTAGTAACTCTAATTCCTGTGGTGTTGAGGAGAATGATTTTGCTTGGAAATTTATTTACATGCTCAGAGTGGTTACTTTCCCAAAACAAAGAGGTCATCTCCAACCTCTAAACACTCCCAGAGATTCCCCTTCTCACAACTTTCTGAAGTGTGTTGTATGTGCTCTGTGCATATAATGCATCTGAGATTTTTGTTTGTTTGTTTGGTCATTTTTAAGATAGAGGTGCACACTGAGGATCTAGGAGTTGAGAGGAAAGAATATCTGACTAGTTGCATTTTTGTGAGCATTGTTTTACATCAATATCTCTGAGTCAAAAAGCCTGGAAAAACATTTTTGAACAAAAGTTGTGACATTATAGCAAAATTTAAATTGTCTGGTGCAGCTTTAATTTTCTTTCCCTATATATATGTGTGTTATAGAGTCATAAAATCAAAAGAGCTTCAAGATGTGAAGATAATTTTATTTTCCTTGCTTTACACTTGTGAAATGAAAGCACAAACTGATTAATCTATAGAATACCCATTCCTGTTGTGTATTTGATAAAAGATACCCAAGTACTCATGTTTTAGAGAGTTCAGCATTTGTGGGCAGCTATGGGCTCAGCCTGTTCTCCATGACCACAGTTGCAGCTGATACTACTCAGCATTTCTGCAAATCTGTACTGGGGTCTTATGTCAGACATCCAGAAAATGAGGAACACACAGTAGGAGACCACCTGTGAAAGTTTGTTCAAAGGGACTTGCCTAGCATCATTTGGGAACTCTGTGGTAAGACAGGGTCAGAACCCACTTCTCCAGAGTAGCCTTCAGCTGCTTTAACTTTGAGAGCATCCTCTCTTCCTTGTTCACTAGATTAATTTATAGCTTCTGCAATAGATGCAGGAGGTTTTCTGCAGATGACAATGTCGTTTACCAAACAGTCAGCATTAGAGCAAGATTTATTCCATGCACAGAAAAAGCAGTCCTTCAGAAGGATTTGTACATGCAACCAGGGAGGAGGGAGGGGAGGTGATTATGTTCTTGATTTTGGCATTTTCTATTCTTGGGTTGCTTCTGCTGAGTCCTGCTGAAATCCTGAGAGTCTGGGAATTGGAAATGGGCATTCATACTCCCCCTCTATTCCCTAACCTTGACCCTCCTTCTCTTGTCTTTTATAGACCAGTCTTCCATTCCCCCTGTCTTTAGCTTATGGTCTTCTTGCCCTGCTCAGACAAAGGCTTCTCATCCCAAGCTGTACACTCTTGATGTGAAGCCCACAAAAATTAGCTCAGATTCTCCCCTTTAAGTCTTCCTTAAGTGCATACAGCCCACTGCCTAGGAAGAAGCTGGGAAGGAGCAAAGCATATCTCCTCTAGCTTCACATGCTGAAATGTAAATGTTTACTGAGTATAGGTGAAGTGGAGAATTTCAGGGGCTTGCAGCTTTATCAAAATTCAGATACGTTTTTGTGGAAGAGAAGAAAGACACGTCCTCAGAATAAAACACACGTGAGATTTTCTGTATCTGACAGATACAGAAAAAACAAGAGGATGTTGTTAAGGACAAAGCAGTTCTGCTTGTCTTCATGTTGAAAGTGTTTAACATGAAGCACACAGTGGCATGCAATTATTTTAAGCTAAACATTAAGCTAATTATTTTTATTATGATTTCCATTTTTGGGTCTTTCTCAACATTTATTGAAAGTCAGATTGAAAACAGGCAAGAATTAGAGGTCGTTACCTATGTTGTTGTAGCTCCCTAGCATGGATGGAGTAAAACTTGATCTCTCAGGTCTTGCATATGAAATACATAATCATTCTGCTGCGCTTAATTTAACCGAGTAAGCTCTACTTTTTTTTAATCTAAAATTTTGTCACGACTCCAGAGTATATTTTTGCAGAGATAATGTTAAGAACCTGACTTGAAATGATGAAAGTAAGGTAGACATAGGTCAAAATTGCTATTTGATTTGAAGAGTGATGTGTCACTCAATGTTTCTCATTTCCCTGTGCTGTATCATGTTAAAAATATACTTTGCAAGCTTCCTTCTCTGGAATCTTATTTACATTTATTCCTGCAATGTATGTGCGTCTTTTTGGGAAGCTAATAAAATGCAAGGCATTGCATTACTATGCAGTGGTATCTCTTACTGCCCAGTAATCAGGGTCTCAACTTGTTCGAGTACATTAAGCACATGCTTAGTATTAAGTTAAAACGTGCTTCCTATTAGGCATGAATTTAAGGCTACAGCTGAATGTTTTCTAGAACTGTGTATTTAGCTCTGAACATCGATGAAGCCATCTTAAAAGAAGCCCCTTTAAATTAAGCCTGTCATTATTCTAGGTTCTTGGACATGAGTGAATTAAGAAGTTAGCCTGCCAGCAACTTAAAAGCAATTTCACAGAAAGTAACTGGAAGCCCTACTTGTAAAACCATGATTCCATTTCTCAGTATGCTTCCTGATTTTTGATGTTTCTTTTGGGCCACCTTTATCAAATGCATCCTAGAAGTCCTGAGTGAGCTGGACTAGCTGAGATCATATTGTAGGTGTGAGTTGGAGGAATTTCATAGCAGACATTTACAGCATCTACATGAGGCTGAGGTGTGGTATGGCTGCCAAGACTCTTGCTTCTTTGTTGAATTCAGTGATAATTAAACAAACAGATATTTAGCCTTTTATTGTACGACTCTTTTAAGAAAATTAGGTTTTAAAAATATTTATTTGATTCTGTGGGCTTCTATGGCTGTTGAGAGAAGAGAGATTGGCAATGTGGGCAACAAGCTGCTCCTAAATTTTATTTTAACTGATCTCTTCCCTTATATTGTACATTTCTAACCATTTTCATGATGGAATGTAATAAAAACAAATGAGCTAACAAAAACAAAATCAACTCTTCTTAGACAAGTTATTTGTCAGATTTTACCATTTCTTTTACCCAGAAGAAATGGAAAATAATGTGGCCAAGAAGAAACCATGGCAAAAATACAGTTTAATTTGAAATTGAAAACCATAAATCATTGCTTCATAAAATTCCAATCCAGAGAAATATTCAAGGATGAGAAACAACGTTACCAGTGTGCCTCCCACCCTACCGTTAAGGTACAGGATTTCTGTAATACCGGATTCAAAAAATCCCCAGAAGCCTAAGTGCTTCTTCAACACTTCCTTGGTAATATAGGAAGCACTTGTTTGCTAGTGATAGCACTTTAAGCCCACATGAGTGTTTATATCATCAAAGCTTAAAACCCCAGTTGGAGTGGCTTTTATTTTAAGTCATCTTCAGAGCATAGGAGCAAGAGGAATTCTATTTTTAAAGAATTTTTTTTATCACTCTGCAGTTCCTTAAAATGTATTTCTCTTATCTAGAACTAAGGCTGAAACCTGACCTCATTCTAATCCTTCAGTAAAGACTGAACGTTCTGGCCTTTTTCAAATATGACAATCATAATATTAATAATGGCTTTAAATAGTTCTTGGATTTTAACTACTCTGATTCAGAGCCTTTGACATAGAATCACCAAGGTTGGAAAAGACTTACAAGATCATCCAGTCCACCTGTCCACCTAATATCAATAGTTCTCTCTAAATCATGTCCCTCAACACAATGTCTAAACATTCTTTAAATACTTCCAGTGTTGGTGACTCCACCACCTCACTGGGCAGCCCATTCCAGTGCCTGACCACTCCTGTCTTCAGCTGAGCTCTATCAATAAGTTACTTCTTATAACTATTTGTTTCAATTTTCTTCCCAGCCATACAGCTTTCTATTAGTGATAAAGCCAGAGGGAATGGACTCAAGTTGCATCATGGGATGTTCAGACTGGATATTGGGAACAACTTCTTCTCTGAAACAGTGGCCAGGTGCTTGAACAGGCTGCCCAGGGACATGGTTAAGTCACCGTCCCTGGAGGCATTCAGTGAATATTTAGATGTGATACTGAGGGACATGGTTTAATGAGGAAATAATGGTGGTGGGTGGGTGGGTGGACAGTTGGACTAGATGATCTTGGAAGCCTTTTCCAACCTTGGTGATTCTATGATTCCTACCTTTCAAATTATCTTTTTTCAAGTTTCAAATACTCTTTTTTTTTTTTTTTTCTTCTTAGCTCTGTGTAGGAAACAGCTGTTCACCTCTCTGGCAGGATTTAATCTGTACCTGAAAATGGACATTTTGTCAGAGGCTTTAGCTGCTATGCCTTTCGTAGTTACACGCTTTCACAGATCCAAAACTTTGAGGGACCCATCGTAGAGTGTGGTATTAATATGAATGAGAAAGATGTCAAAATGTGATTCCATACTGTGAATGCCTTAATATTAATACGAAACATTTCATCCTTTGGTTGAAAGCCCAAACCGATTTCCCTTCTAAGTTTTCAGGAGGTAAAGCCAACATGAAGACTTCTGATTAATTTTCTAGGAAAGACTGAGTAATACAGAAAACTCAGATTTGTGTTTAAAAAGGTTTTCATCCATTTTAAGTGAAATGCATTCCTGTTATAATATCGCCATACTCTTTCTTCCTATTTTGAAATTATAAAGGAAATACATACACTTCATAGGCTTTATACTAGCATCCTTGACAGTACTGACCTTCATTTACAATAAAAATAAGCTGGCAGTCTTCTAATGAACAAGAAAATTATATGGCACTCTTTATTTCTTTTCTCTTGGGAAACAAACTGGTCTCATGATTTACTTCTACTGCTTTCTTTATAAGTGCATTTTTTCAATGCTGGTAATTTACCAGAGGATTTAAAGATAATTTAGAGTTTACTTAGTAAAATATGTTGATTTTTTTTCTTGTTGAGTAACTACATATGTGTCATTTCAAGAGATATTTAAGAGGTCTGTATGCTTGAACCCGGTATGTGTCTTGTTTACTAAATAAGATTACATTAAATTTATATTGTTTGTATCTATATAGGTCTGCTAAATGTCTTTTCTAAGATTATTCTTCTTATTATTCTCCATTTTTGATTATAAATAATCTGTCTTGAGGTCACTGTCACTATGGTATCGAAAACTTTCATGCTGGTCCATCAACATTAACCTGCTCTGAAGCATGCATGACAGCTATCAGTGATTATCCTGATATTTCCATGTGAATGTTAGAATAAGAATTTAACCAAATACATCAGTCACAAGGAGGACTGCGTGCAGCTGATTGCTAGAAATTAGGTCCCCTTGGTTTTCCCCTTAGGATCATCCTTAGGCATCCAGTAAGAGCAACAGTCAGAGACAGGACGATAGTCAGGTGGACTTTTGGTCTGTCCCAGTGCAGCTTTTTCTCTCTTCCTAAGGCTTGCTTTTAGCAGTTGCCTAACACATTTTCATTCCCTACATACTCTGATTTTTGAACTACAAAATGAGTCCCATCAATTCAAAATTCTTGAACTGCAGCCAGAAACCATATTATTACATACTATTGTGGATTTTCTTAGAAGGCATGTATATCTTCTGAGAATTTTTCCTGTTCTGAAATCATCACCAACTCAGATTATCTCTACCTGGAAGCATTACCATTGTGAAGTAATTTTGTATTGTACCCCAGCTGAATTAAAAAGTGCTGTTTTGCAGTTGCCTAACTCTGTCAGAATTTAATTTAATCAGCACCTCTTTCCTTGCATTCCGAAGTCTGTAGATGATTAGATATCTAAATGTAACACAGAAATGCTCTAAAGGTCCCTATGTGAGACATATTGTGGTTTAAGGAATTTGGTGCTGTTTCTATATTTAATTGTCATAAGTGGATTTTACTCCAACTATAGAAGTTAAAGTTTTGGAAACAGTCCTTTTGCTGGCTTACAAAGATTCAAACTTAGTTGTCCCAGCTTAAGGTAAAGAAGTGCTGTAGCCTGGATTTATTGTGTAGGTCTACTGCTTAGGATATTCTCAGTGGTGGAGAATGTGAAATTGAACTCCTGAGGCTGAGGGGGGAACTGAACTCACATCACCACTGCCCATGGCATCCCTTCAGTCATTTAGCATACCACTGCTGTATCCCCCAGAAGGCTTTTAGAAGGAAGGAAGGGGCTGGGATTTCAAACGTTTTCTCTAGTGTTTCTTACTAGCTAGATAAAGTGCTTTTATTTCATGTGTGGTGCCTTTTGATTCTGATTAGAGGTACAAAACTGTCTCTAAAAGCTTCAGAGAGAGCCTAGGGAGAGTTACCTGTGTTCTGCATTCTGGAGACATGGCACCTAAAACATGTGCATTTTGGTTCCTGACTTGTAACATCTACATTTATTGATCTGTCCATAGCTTTACGATTGAATTTCTAAGTTACAATATGGATGATGCTGCAGCAGTTAATAAATTCTTTTTTTTTTCAGGTTTTCAAAAATAGACACAATTACATTCTTCCATTCTCTGGAGTCCCAAAGTCTCTGTTGCCCAGAAAATCTCAGCTTAATGATTTGGGGAGAATGGAGTTAAAATAGGGTATTAAATTAATCCCAAATGATCTAATGACCCCTTGAATCCGCAGGCATGTTTCTTTCACAAATAGATAAAAAAGGTTGCTAAGCTCTTGTTTGGTTTTCCAAGCTTCACCATTTAAAATTATTACAGTTAAGGTTATTAAAAGACTATGTTATTCTTCCTGTATGCTTTTCCATTTTTACCCTTTATGAAGTTCATCTCTTGATGACAGTTTTTCTATTATCCATAGGTATTTTTGAAAAATTCTCTTATATTTTCACTCTCGCCTTTCTCTGATGGTTTTCCCTGGCAGGATTATTGGCTTGTAGGTTTTCTGTCTGTTCCAGTAATACTCATAACTGTAGATTAGTCAAAGTCATTGCTTCATATATCACTTCAAAATCTTCTTTTAACTATTTTTTTCCCCAATGTGTTTGTTATTAGTTCCTTGTGCTTCTGTTGTGGTTTCTGGTCTTCTGTCTTCACGGGACTTCCCAGCAGAAACTCACTTCCTTAGGTTATGCGAAGCCCAAGAAGAAACTTCCTGAGAAGGCTTGCTGACACGGACAACTGGACCAATAACTCAGGTCTAGTTGTAAAGTGGAGGGTTTAGACGTGGGTTTTCCACAGAAGAGCTGATCTGTCCACTCATGCAGCCTCCGTGATAAACTTCTCTTTTTAGTCCCCCAAGAGAGGTAATTAAATTTTTAGACCCAACCTCTGCCATGATTTATCCAAATGCCTGGCTTTTTTTACTCTAATTATTCAATCAATCTAAACTAAACATTTTTATTTTACACACATATAATTTACCAAGTAAATTTGTCCTTTAAGATTGAATAACAAGTTCGCAAATCAGAATTAAGATTTAAACACGAGTGGTTCAGTTTCTTTTCTTTACATTAAGAAAATCATACGTAATTCTGAGATAGTCTAAAAGTTGAGAATATCTTCTTAAGAAACAGAAATAATTTTTTACCTTAGCTCTATGAAGTCCAGAAAAGTATTAACTCTGAAAGGATTAAAGCAGTATTTAAAAAAAAAATCAAAGCAAATTATTTTAGATCAATATAAAATTTAAAACATGATTCTGTCTCAATGTAATAGGCAAAGGTTTCATATTCAAAGATAAGAAAATTAGTCTGATTGAGATAATTCTCATTTTAGGTTTGAAATTCAATTTTCTTTATCTTCTTTCTCAAGAAAATACTACAAACATAAGACATAATTAGAAAGAATGATTGAATGAAATTTTTTTTAAAAAAGGATTTAAATGTGGAAATGATACTATGTCGGTCTATCGAAATGTAATGTTTTATAAGGTAGCTGAAGAAACAGTTCAAATCAGGAAGTCATGGAAGAATGTGAAGCATCAGTGCACAGCAAGTTTTACAGTACTGACCTGAAAATTAGACCAGCGTCAGTTACGAGCCAGGATCTCTGTTTATACAAACCATCAGTGATCCTTTGTCTTTGGTGGCTCTGCACCAATTTCTACCAGCTAAGGAACACGTTCTATAAATCTGCCAATAACAATAAAACAGTTTACTTTTTGCATTGCATTGATTTTCATTGCCATTGGTAGCACAATTTGTAAAAAAAATAAATAATAATTCTCATCTTCTGGTGTTTGAATAGATCATTTTGTTTGTCAAAATTCATAGACCAAAATCCCCCAACGCAAAGGTTGTCTTCAGACAGTTTTATTATTTCATTTGCTTATGTGACAAAATGCCATAATCATGTTTACCATTTTTATGTCAGCATTCAGGTTTTTTTCCATCTGTAATTCTATGCTAATTATCTGATTAAGTCACAATAAGCAGTGTTATTTAGGCTGGTAGTTAGCATGCTTATTTTTATTTTTTGATAGTTTAGTATTTGATGTTGGATTTTGTTAGCTTTGTTATGTTTTTAAGGAGTAGTTACATTGTATTTTAGGGATGGGAATTTCAAGCACTTTCTGAGGCCACTGATTAGAAATTATATTCCAGACCAATTCACTGTGAAATACTCGTGCCTGGATTATCACTGCAAAAGAAGAGATATCTCTGTCTGTTGATTCATGTTTCTGCTCTGTGAAAAAAAAAAGACTGTATCCTTGCTACAAGAAACTTTCCAGCTTCATTCAGACCTTGGATGGAGCAGACCAGAATAAGCATACTGTCAGGATTTGAAAATTTGCTGGTCAACATGGTTAGGTTAAGGATGAGAACACAGGCATGTTCTCTCTAACAGGGAGACAGCATCTGTGGTTTTGTTATTACTGTGAACCTACGACCATGGGAATTCATGACAAAGATCATTGCTCATTCAAATTGCTGTATGTCCAGAAGAGAATTTGCAAAGGGATCTGCCAAAGGCCATAACAAGTATGCAAGGATGGAAGCTCTCTGAGGCTGCCACATTTAACAACTAACTTCTGAAGACTGCTGAATTGGAGATTTGTCTATTACACAAGGGTCAAATGACTCCCCATTATAGAATCATTTCTAAAAACAGAGGGTCTTCTATTTAGTGAATTCTATTGCAAGTGGTCTGTCTGTGTTATTTGGGCAGTTACAAATAGCTGACATTCAAAATATTCTGAGAAATCTGTAAATATCTGGTGAGAGAGCTTACAGTTTCAAGTTCTGTGCTTCTTTAGCACTTTAGGAACCACTTTAGGAAGGAGTGGACTGTTTAGTATTCTACATTTAAACAATGCCTCATGCAAGAGTCTTCATGCTTTCTAGAGCCCACCAACAAGTGCTGTAATGCACTATTTAGTTCTGCTTTTTAATCAGAAAGTTGAAAATGCTTCTTCTGTACCAATATTATGAGCTGACTTTCAGTTGCAAGGAAAAATGACAGAATGTTCTGAAACTTAAACAATCACTCTGTTGTTGGAAGTTTATTTTTAAAGCATGGATGAAGGAGAAATCTTGATGATGCATTTCTGACATTCAAATTTTGCTATCAGGTGCATCAATTGTATGAGACAATGTTTCAATCGTAAGTTCTCTTTTTTAGGCTTTTATCTGGAATCTATCTTTCCATCCAATACAAAAATAAAAATGGGCTTTCTTCTGTGACAGCAATTCTTGGTAGAGGCCATCACATTGCCTATCTTGACCATACAGATGGGGCTTTGAATTACCCTGTGAGACAGCGATTACTCATGTTTACATGTGATATGGCTATTCTATGTATGGCATTTTCCCATTTCTTCTGAAAATAAACCTTTTGATGACCTTCCTTACACTGTAGCTCCTTACTTAAATGAAATGCATTGGTTGAGCAACACAATGGCTTTAATTTCTCAACTTTGATCATGGCTGCACTGGCCCCAGCCAGTAGCTGTGAGGTCAAAAGGAATGTGAATTGCTCCGCTTCAGGCAGTGATGTAGGGGTAGGTAGGTCAGATTGCCTAGTAATACCTCACATATCAAGATGATACTCAGAAAGGATCCTGAAGCTCATTCATAATTTGAAATCTGATACAGTTGTACTGCAGAAAAGAACCAGACAAAGATGTTTCTCCACATTACAGAATAAACCTAACAATTTATGGAGAGGAAATTAATCGTGTAATCGAATTTTGCCCTGAACTCCAGTGCTGAGTCATTGAGAGTGCCGTTGATGGATCATTTTTCTTCATAAAACCAAGTCACACCAGGAAAGTACTATGAAGTGGAACTTGTAGTTCAAAAAAAAACACATATGTGTACTAATAATTCCACTAAAAAATAAATTTTGAAAGTTTGTGGTGTAAATTTTGAAAAGGCAACTTGCGTCTGAAACAAGCAAATGATGGTTGATACTAACATTGGCTTCAAATTACTTCCACTCAACATTCATAGTCTGGTGCACGCTACGTTAAGACAGTTCTTGACTGAGGGAATGCAGATAAATATTGTAAAAGGTAATTATTATTTTACAGAAATGTCATGGTTTACGTTAGCAACGTTATGTAAAATGTGCCTCTGAAAGACTTTGTGCAGAGCACAGATGTAGATAGGTTAGATAGATGCACAGGATAGATTATGTCAGTAGTAAGAAGTCCTCATCCCAGAGGACAAAATATCATGAGTTGAGCTGCTCAGGAAAGGTGTGTCAAATCAGCAACTACAGCTTGGTGGGTCTTTACTAAATGCTTTACTAAATGCCGTGGATCTGGGCCCAGGCTGAGCTGTGGAGCATACCTTTGAAATTCCCCAAAACTCATATGTGGGATATGGTTTGGTCTGCTTCTTATACTGAGTTAAACATGAGGTTCATCTATAATCTGAAGATCCACTGTGGTCTGTTTGGGGCAAATTAAGGATGTAGGATTTTGCTCTAGATGTAACTTACCAATGATAGATGTGTTAGGATGTCTCACAGCCCAGTGGAATCTCTTCCTGCTTAGAAGAATCTTCATGTTAGAAGAACTGCTTGGAATCTTCATGGTTTTTTTTAAGTAGTTACAACATTTAGTTTTATTTTATTTGTTTAAATCACCCTTCTTTTCTGCTTAATTAAGGCCATGCTAGTACTGTACTACACCTTTACTATTTAAAAAAATTCCCTTCCCAAAACACTTCCCCAAAATCAGCTATTTAATGCAGCCCCTTTGCCAGCCCATTGCTATGGGAACTCAGTCTTTCAGTCTTTCATTTATTTATGAAAACGGAGAGATTCTTGTGTTGTGTTTAGAACTGAAATTCTAGGTAAGTGTTCAGATTTTTTTTTAATTTATTTATTATGTAACTTTTTCTTCCTTTTTATTTATTTTTTAATGAAATCAGTTCTGTAGTTGGTATGACCATTCAGCAGTATGTTGCTGACAGTGGTATTCTTCAGTACCCTTTCAGGTTTTGAAAAGCATCAGTTGCAGATGATCTGTCAAGTTTACCATTTGTCATTTTGAAGTTTGAGTTAGACAAATGCATTTTAAGGAAAGTGAGTTAATTAAAATTATGATAACTAGGATCTTTACCCATGAGATTCATGTCTTTAGCTTCTACAGCTCTATATTCCAAGAATCTGGCAACCATTGTAAGTAAAGAATTAATTTTGTCTGTTCTGGCTCTATATTGAAATTAGTTTGTTGAAATAATTGCTGGGCTGAAATCAAAAAGAGAAATACCATTGGCTCTGGCACGGTCAATTAACTAAATCACAAGGATTTCACTTCACATGCTGAGATCTTTCTGACATGTATAATCATCAAGACTTTAGAAAGCTTTTATGCATGTTGATAGTATTTTATGGTGTACTTTAATGTATGTATATTCTGTCCGAGGCATAATTAGCAGGTTAGAACATCCATCATGAGTCTTGGCTGAAAATATTTCTCACTTATATTTAAGCATCATTTCTCTCCTTTACATTTTAAAACAACACACACAGACCAATTTTGTTGTCTGCAGAAATCACTACCAAAATGGCCAGTTTTTTCAATAGATTATAATCAAAGCTTTAAGGAGCAAAATAAAAATAATAAAAAAAACTTTTTATTGTTAATTTTTGCCATTTTGACATATAAGTGTAAATGAGAACAAAAAAAAAAGAAGCAAGTTATAAAAAAATTCAGTTATTATAATCTGTAACAAATGTAGACAATGTCAAGAAGAGGTAATAAGAAATTATTTCTGAGTAATGTTGTATATAAAAGAATACTCTATATTAAGATATCTGAAAAGTTGTATCTTTTCACTGTTTATTAAACAGTGAAATATGGTTTGGAACTCGAACTTACCCTGGTAGTTTTTGTATATTCACATAAAGTCAGATACTAATCTACATAATGGAAAAATCCAAGCTTCTTTCTACTATATCTGAAGAACAAAAGGACTTAAATGTTTCCATTTAATTCTAGTCAGTATTTTCTTTGAGAAAGCTGTAGTTGAGCTAAGACTAAATATCAACAGTAATTAATTTTCCTAGAATAATAGAAACACCAAGGCTGGAAAAGACCTACAAGATCATCGAGTCCAACTATCCACCTATCACCAATAGTTCTCTCTAAATCTTGTTCTTCAGCACGTCTAAATGTTCCTTGAATACCTCCAAATTTGGTGACTCCACCACCTCCCTGGGCAGCCCATTCCAGCGCCTGATCACTCTTTCTGAGGAGAAGCATTTCCTAATATCCAGTCTGAATTTCCCCTGGCAGCACTTCAAACCATTCCCTCTTGTCCTATCACTAGTTACAAGAGAGGAGAGGCTGCCCCCCAGCTTACTACTACCTCCCTTCATGTAGTTATAGAGAGCAATAAGGTCTCCCTTGAGCCTCTTGCTGACTGAACAATCTCGGCTCCCTCTTAAGGCCTGTTCCTCTTAAGGCCTGTTCCCCAGAACCCTCACTAGCTTCACTGCCCTTCTCTGGACGTACTCCATGGCCTCAGTGTCTTTCTTGCAGTGATGGGCCCAAAACTGAACACAGTACTCAAGGTGTGGTCTCACCAGTGCCGAGTACAGGGGGAAAATTACCTCTCTGTTCCTGCTGGCAACTATTTATGATACAGGCCAGGATGCCATTGGCCTTCTTGGCTACCTGGGCACGCTGCTGGCTCATGTTCAGATGAGCATTGACCAATACCCCCAGGTCTGTTTCCTCTACACGGTATACCAACCGCTCAGTCCAAGCCTGTAGCATTGCCTGGGGTTGTTATGGCCAAAATGCAGGACCTGGCACTTGGTCTTATTGAACTTCATCTCATTGGATTCAGCCCAGCAATCCACCCAGTCCAGATCCCTCTGTCGGGCCTCACTACCCCCAGGCAGATCAACTCTTCCAGCCAACTTGGTGTCATCTGAAAGCTTACTGAGGGTGTGCTCAATGCCCTTGTCCAGGTCATCCATAAAGAGATTGAAGAGGACAGACCCCTGGGGAACACCACTCGTGACCGCTCTTCACATCGTATGGTCTTTAAGAATATGTTTAAGATGATACTGATGGCAATGTAAATGCTATACTACATCTGTAATGAAAGATAGTATGAATTGTAAAACAAAAAATGTTACACGCATTTAGTTGCATTAAAATAAAATACCACTTTCTAATTCTAATCTATCAGTAGTATTATTTTTATTTAATCACTAGAAGTACCATGCATTTCATTTAGTTAATTTTATTTATGCTGATATTGTTTATTTTGAAATATGCAACTTTTTTTTTTTTTAACAGGATTCAAGCTTTGATATCTAAATGATGGTAAGTTTACAACGCCTTTATTATTTCAGTACTGAAAGCTTCAAATACACTACAGAAAACTCTTAGGCCAACGCAGATTTTGGGAGGATGTTTTTTACCTTTAGTTGAAATACATGGTGTTCCAAAATGACAATAAAATTTACTGAAAATCCATGCTTTGTTTCCTATATTGGCATAATATAACATTTTCTCCACATAAGCAATTCCTGATTTGCAAGTAATACTTTTTGTCATGTTGATGATATTGAATGATAATATTGGCTTCATAAATCATGTTAAGCAAGTGATATATACCTCTGCACTAAATGCTATAAAATGCTGTAATAACGGTAACACCCTTTAAGTAAACTTCTGCTGCAAATGAAGGAAATGAACCTTGAAACATTTGCCCGAGTGAGTAATGTTACCCGTGAGAGTTTTCCCACTGACCTCAAAGAGACTTCTCATAGGAGTGAGAACTTTCTCATAATAGTAAAGATTCTGGTAATGCTTAATTTTCTGCAAAATACGTATTCCAGGAGGATGGTATGATACCTGTATATTCTATGTAATCGCTGTATTTATTTGAGATTTTCCTACTGATGATATTGAAGCACGCCTGATCTTTTCTGACTTTTGACAGAAATATGTTCTTACAGAGTTTTCCTGATCAAGACATACTGGGCCAGGCTTTTGAAGATGCACTAGAAGTACTTCAGCAGCACTCTGACAAAGAAATGCAGTACTCACAAGGTAAATGGGGGATGTTGCTTTATTTTACTTCCAGCTTTATATTCTTACGGAAAAGTGTACCTTAAAAGATGGTTCTGGGAGAGTAATTTCCAAGAGGTGGATTAATGGACAACTGAGGAGTACGATGGCTGTGGCAGGGAGTTTGGAACTGAAAGATCATTGAGGACCCTTCCAACCCAAGCCATTTTATGATGAAAATTGGGAAGAGGGGTTGGAGGGTTTTTGTACCTGACACTGGCTAGAGTGGTTTGCATCTTCCAAGCCACGTCGCAGAGAAGTTACTGGACAGCCCCTCTTCCCCCTCCATCTGGTATTAACCAAGCTGTTTTGAGCTAAATAAAACATGTAAGACCAGAGTGCAACAGGCACATTCCAGTTTTAATGTTTCAATTGAAAAATGCCTTTATGTTACATTGTAAATAAATTGATATAGGAATGAATTCCAGTGCAAAGACTAAAAGAAGCTGATGAATTCAACATGTGACTTTTGTTTCCATAATTGCTTTTTTACATTAAGGTACAAATTTTAAATATTTTTAGGCAGAGTCTATGTAGACTTAGTAGATAAGCTATTTTCTTGGCTTCTAGATTAAGATTTATTAATTACAAAACTTAAAATATAGGTAAGCTGCATATTGCTCCTGTTCAGGCAAGATATTTGCAATTAAAATGCTATAAAATTTAAAATATATCACTGGTGTTTTTATATCATGAATAGAAATGGAAGGAAAGAGGCTTTGATGCAAATCCTCTAAGTTCGGAGAAAACATATTTACTGTCTTCTGTGAGGAATGTATTTCATGCAAGAAATTTTGTATAAACATTTATCTGTGATATATTGAAATGTAAATAAGTCCAATTAACTCATATCTTCAGCCATGGTTGATACGTTTTTGCCTCCACTTCAGTGGTAATTTGTACACTGAAGTACCCACTACGTATAAATGCTCACAATGTTCTAGCCTGTATCTGTTATCAGGGCCAAGAGAGAGACATTTGAACACTTGCAATTCAGTGTTCATTTATTTCCTGTTGCTCATATTGCTCCACTTGCAGTAGTTGTACTCTCCAAATGTTCTGACCTTCCACAGCACATAAATTCTTCCAGTGTCTTAGACCAGTGTCCTTTTCTGCTTCTTTTAAACATCTTGAAGTCCTGGGTACCTTCTGAGTTTTCTTTCAGGCACTGCAGATGCTCTGAGTTCTTTTTTTCCCATAACTGATTTTAAGTAGTAATGCTTTTAGATAACTGAGACAGTAATGACCAGAATCATATTTACCAGTTTCTGTCCTTCATTTGATTCACGTTTCTATACTCTGACTTGCACTGTACTAATGACTTGCTAAAGAATCATGTGGCATTCCCTTTTCCTGTTCAAAACATGCAAAATAATCTGCTACAATTACTCCATTCCCTGCATTTGATGACAAGTTTGGCCATCCTTTTTTCTATTAAGCAAACTATCTCACAATACTATAAATTAACTGACATTTTATCTTAAAAAACATTGCTTTAAATCATGAAAGTTAGCAAAAACAGCCAATGGGCATGGTTAGCAGTACCAATATAGGTACCTGTATGTATGCAGGTTGTGTTGGGTAACTGGCATGAAATGTTCTGGCTACAGAGGGTTTATTATTTGGATGGCAAGAATAGGACAATTGCATTTTGACAGGCTCAGTGGCATGTAAGGTTGTTTGCTGCAGTTGGTTTTTTTAATTATTTTTTTATTTTTTATTTTTTTCTTCCTTCTCTCTTTTTAACTCAGTTTTTGCTCCAAATTCTCAGGTTATAAAAATTGCCTGACTGTGGTCAACCATCATCCCCACCTCCGAGCAAGTCCCAGCTACTCTGCAGTACCCTCTACAGAGGACCCAGGATATAGCTGGAGAACTGTGATAGTAAGTGAGCTAATTATTACGGATATAAAGTGAAAACTGTCTGACTGTGATTTCTAACAGAAATAATTGTGCTACCTATATCACAAACTAAGTCTGGCCCGGAATAATTCAGGTAAAACCAAATTGGGACATATCTGCAATTATATTTAATAGTCTCTCTTTAAGAGCTGTTGGTGCTATTCTGTGGTTCACTCTGTAAAGTAGAGTACAACAAACAACCAACAATTTTTAGCCTGTGGAGCCCATCTTCATTCTGGAAATGTGGCCTGCAGATGTGGTGGGAAATGGGTGGTGAAGGGAAGATCATTTAAGGTAAATTAAATCCACAAAAGCCCATTTATAATGAGCAGAATAGTGAGAATGTAACATAGGAAGGACAAAGTCTCTTCCGAGACACAGTCCAAGTGGCCCTTGACTTTTATTGACTCTGAAAGAAATGACCACAATTCCTCTTCTGCTTCCAGCAGAATGGCTGAAGATGCAGAGTGAGGCAATTACTCTGATTTCACTCTTAACTTCTCCTCTAGTGGGCCATCATTCCCATTGAACACTCTGGTGTAGCTTTTTACTGATAGAGTACACTGCATGCCTTTGTGGCTGTGAAAAATCTTCTGTGGATCAGGGGATGAGAAGTCGCCTTTTTAAGGTTACAGGTAATTAACTCTTAAGTTGCTAACTCTTCATTGTCTTAATTCTTGAAGAACAGTGCCACGGATTTTTATGCAGATGATTCTGTCTACCATACATTGCAGAATACTCCAGAAAGCCAAATGATGCATGCTGCTGCTGTCCAGCCAAAAGCAGGGAAAGGTATATAGAAAGAATATATCTTGATTGTGTGAATTTAAAATTCCCTTGATGAGTCTTGCTTTCTATGTTCTAGGTTTCTTTTAACTTTTGATAGGAAACAATATGTTAATATTTAACTGTGACTAGAACACAACTGCAGATGTTCAGTTCCTGTCTGCTAAATCTTATACTTTAAGATAAATCTCCTAATTTCTCATTCTCTCCTCTTTTTTATTACATGGAAAAGTGAACCAGGGATGCATTTTCACTTCAAATCATCTCAGTTGAGGTCTGATGCAATGAAGTACAGCAATATCTTTCATCAATCGATGAGATTTCCACAGCTTCCACCCTGAGCTATCATACCTACTTTTGACTGTGGAGTCTTTTTGAGCAGCTTCCTAATTTTCTTGGTTTTTTGAAATCCCCTTCTCATAACTGTAACCACATGCTGTCAGTTTTGAGTATCATCCCTTCCCGCTGATGGTGGGTACTATGGTTTCTGTTGCTTAATAGCTCAGCTATTACAAGTTCCTTGGGACAATGGGAAGAATAATCTCTTAAGTTCAGGATTCCTAATCCTTGAAATTCAGTGTCACAAACACAAACATGTCAATCTGGAAATGTTGCTCTTTTGAATTTTACCCAGTGTTGCACCTGAGAATTTTATTACATTAGCTGAAGTTACTTTCAGTTGTCAATGTTCTGTTAAGCTGTATTTCCTGTATCATGTTTCTTTTACACTATTATCAATTAATTTGCTCTGTATCTATACACTTTTAGTCCTCTTGAGCCCCTATTGGTGGATGAGAAGTTGTCTGTACAGTAGCGAGTAGTGTGGCCCTTTAGGAATAGATCTGTAGATGAAACAACCAGCACTGCGGATCTAAACTCCATGTTTAATGTGTTTCACAGCAGTTATTAGGGCTATCTCTAGGGTGGCCACAGGCTCTGAAATTTACAGTGACTTAAGTATGCTTCTGGAAAGCATTTTTAATCTGTTTTCATCTGAAACAAGTCTAGATCACACGCTTCAAGACCATTCCTTGATATGAACTAAAGCATGGTGAGTGGAGACAATCAAGAGAGTAATTCAGAAGACACATTCAGAGACAATTAAGCTGCTTTAGGCCAATTCAGCACAGAAACTTGGTTCAGATGCTCTGAAACATCTTCTGGAGGAGCAACTTCTCTCCAGTAGCCACATGAAAACCTGTACATAAAATTAGTCTGCTGGCTTGGGTTGGCTGTGAGACAGTTTGAGGATAGGCAGTGCTCACTCATGCAATGTGAAGATCCATGCAATAACAATCCTAGCTCAAATTGGTGTGTCTGCATGGTGTAGGGCTTCGGCAATACTAAATGAGGCATACAAACATATTTTCAGTCTCACATATGAGCCCTTATGCACTCTCAAACCAAGTTGGAGAATGTTGGAGAAAGAAGTATGTGTGTGTGTGTCTAGAAATAAAAGCTTGGGCAGAAATGGCAGCTGAAATAAGAGGATAGACAGCATGAACTCTGAGATGCTGGTACATACACAGTCACATAATTGTTTTCCTGCACAGACTCAGTCTGCAGTAGCTAGAGGCTCTGACAAGGAGAAAAAACATCTAGATGTCCCCCTTACTTCATTCATTCTAACACAGATTCATAGGATTATAGGATAACTCAGGTTGGAGGGGGTCTAAGCATGTCACTCACTATGATTCAGAAGTGCTTGATGTGGCCATGAAGTCTTCATCTGTCCGCTTTTAAGCTACTCATTTTGGTAATATTATATGTATTTGTAGTAAAAAATGTACTTCCAGCTACAGGCCAATTTTTATTTAGATCCTGAAACTTTATAGTTTTTTTGGAAAGTACCTCTGTTTTCAGGATCTTCTTCCTAATCTGGCCACTTCCCTCCTATTTCCTTATCACCAGAAGCAGAGTTACTGTCATCCCTGACAGATGTCTTGGCTCGACCTCACTGTTCCTTAGCAACTGCCACTTTTCCCCAGCCTTCAGTTTAAAATAGCCATGCAAGACAAGACTTTATGAAATTTAGGTGCAGCTGCTTGTTTCCACTTCTGTTGAAGTGGAAGCCGTTCTTCTGCATATACTCTTCTTTCTGCAAAATGTTCCTCTTTGTCTCATAATCTTCACTGCTTCCTCCTTATGGCAGCTTCTTGGTCACCCTTGGCTCTGTGAAGGGAACTAGGACCTAAGTAAATCTAAGGGACCTAAGGAGACAAGGCCTAAGTGAAACTAAATAAGCTTTCCTAGTAAACTTAAGTTTGAGAGCTGAACCTTTGGGAAGGAGAATTTACTTTACTTCCTTTATTCTGCATTGGAAGGCAAGTTGAAATTTCTATATGCTTTTAGAAATATGCCGTGTGCAAGAAGGTATAGCTCCTTATTAACTAGGTGAGGCTTACAATGCAAAACTAGCTTACTTTTCTTGCTCACTCCTCCTTATATCAGAGCCTAGCTTGCTTCCTCAAAACAGTCTCAAAACAAACCTGTCAAAATTGGTTCATCTCAAAATCTTTAATTTTTGATTAAGAAGAGAAAACATTTATTATGAAGCATTCAGATTGGATCTCCAGAACATCTTGCCAGCACTGCCTGAAGACATAATTTCCTGCAAAGTGTCTGAAGATTGCTAAAAGTGGCTTCTGGCACCTATCATACATCGAAGTCACCAAATATTTGTCATGATCCATTAAAAACCTGCTCTCAAAATTCTAATGACCAAATCCCTTTCTGTCACTGCAGATCTGTATGTTATTTCAGAGCTATCATCCCACTTGCTGTTGCTGGTCTTCGTTTTAATATATTGATCTTTTAAGTGAATATATCAATCTTTAAATTTTTTAATGAAGTTTATATCGATCTTGTAATTTTTGACAGTTTACTAGGTTTACTCACAATTTTCTTTTCATATCCTTTCCAGGAATAGGACAACTGCTTACCTTTTAAGACAAGCATGAGTTCTGGTCTGACCTTTTGTCCTTTATTTCTTGATAGGTAGGAAAAAACTTCGTCTGTTTGAGTACCTCCATGAGTCTCTGTACGATCCAGCCATGGCAAATTGCATCCAGTGGGTGGATAAGCCCAATGGTGTCTTCCAGTTTGTCTCCAAAAACAAGGAGAAACTTGCAGAGTTGTGGGGAGAAAGAAAGGGAAACCGCAAGATCATGACATATCAGAAAATGGCCAGAGCACTGAGGAATTATGGAAGAACAGGTGAAATCATTAAAATTCGAAGGAAGCTGACATACCAGTTCAGCGCTGTTGTTTTACAAAGACTTGCTCCATCCTACTTCTTGGGAAAAGAAACTGTTTATCATCCGTACATTCAGCCTAATCAAGAATATCAATGTGCAGATGACTGGATCAATTACAACAGTTACATGTATAACAATGGTTATGCATTACAGCATACTAACAGCTAGACATCACATTAACAGCTTGTAATACTTTCCAGCACAGGAACTCTTTTCTATACATAGCTTTTCTTATATTATATCATGCAAGCACATGAAGAGGGCTTAAAAATGATCTTAACCTACTTTCATTCCTTTTGAAGTTACCAATAAAGAGTCATTGAATATCGAAGAAAAACAGCAGCTGTAGGGCAGATTCTATTCTCTCTGGTATTAATCAAAGGAAGCACTTCAAACTCAAGCTAGTATATTCAAGATAGGGATCAAGACTTTTGTCTGCAGTCTGAATCAGAGATCCCATCCTGATAATGCTCACTCACTTCATTAAAAGTTCTGTGCATATCCCCAACTTTCCAATCAGAATGCAGGTGCTATTGAACCATAGCTCTCAATTGGATGCATGTGAGTTAGAAAGGGAAGAGATTTGCCAACTGTGCTAAGCTACTGTCTGCTTTTTCATCAATGCTCTTGATTAAGAGATGATTTCTGAGTGAATCCCTGGCTGAACTATAGAGTCCACATGAAGGTGCACCTGTTGATCAAGTTGTTAGTCCCTAATCACTTATATTAACATATTTTAGCACAGATCCTGACACATAGTATTATGATCACCAGGTGTGCATTTCACGGTTGGCAAGGGATTCTTTGGGAAAGAGACCATAACATGTCAGAGTTAGTAAAGGATTATGCTTTTTATAAAGTTATTTACAGTTCTCTTTCACTAATATGAGAAGCTGCTCTTTCATTCATGAGTTTTATACTTAGCTGACGAACCCAGCTTTGTTATTTATAACCATCTTTGGAGTTATAACTTTATATATAGAAATACAGTATTGCTTCTCCAGCGATTTTTCTGCATGGTACTGTTGCTGAGAGACTCAGTGATTTTACCTTCTCTTCATGGAGAAGAACAGTAAATTTAGATAAAAAAGAGAGTACTATCGTCTTATGCCAGGACAATACCAGTAAGTATATTCTGTCTGATACTTCTATTCCTTTGTCAGCTTGTATCATCATATGGTTTGGCTCTTGTGTTAAAATACTTACATTTGACTGCATTCAACTTTGTGTTCTGCATTTTGCTCCAAGTGACTACAGGTTCAGGTAGAACAAAAAACAAAACAAAACAAAACAAAAAAACAGAATTGGTTTCTGTTAAGAGGTATAAATGTTGCCTTGATAGGTTTCACAAAATTCACTGATTTTAATAGTTACCACTTGCTCTAACTCCTGCTTACACTTACAGGAAAATCAATTTGTGTAATAGACACAATGCAACATTCAAGCTTTTATGTTAATATTTCAGTTAAGATGAAAGATATGTACCCTTAGAAACCTGAGGTATATTAAACAACACTAGGACCCAGGTTTTTTGTCACTGAACATCTCTTGAAATAAGCAGGTCATAACTGTGTTGTTAGTATTTGGAGTATAGTTTTCCATATATAAACTTTCCTATAAAATAGACACAAGATGCCTCTAGTTGTATATAACTGAGTTTGGATTCTGCTGTAGCACTGAATGTAGTGGGACTTTTACAAAGAACAGTGATCTTTCAGTCAGGATGCTCTCACTGTGCGAGCACCTACTTAAATATATTTAAAATATAATCTTGTATATAAATTTGATAAGAAACTGCATATCTATTTACTAAACATCTGTCACCCATTGCACTCTGACTGTGTTATTTACAAAGCAGATAACATACACTGCAATAAGAATCTACTTTGAGTAAAATGCTTACTTTGTCAACATGATTAGATTCACTTTTCTCAGCCTCATCTACCTGTTAAGGAAATAAATACTTTTTTTGGAGTCCATTACCTTTTAAATCAAAATTAGCATATGGCCTTTAACATTTGCTTCATATAAAACTGGTAACCATTTAAGAAGATACAAAACTGGAAAAAAAGCACAGGATGAAGAACTGAGGGAAGCTCAAGCGGGAAAAAATGAGACCATTGTTATATTTGTGGGGGAAGAGAAGGAACTTGGAGTTAAGTAAAGCTAAGGAAAGAGAATGAGACAGAAGCCTAGAGGAGGAATCAAAAAAAAGGAGATGCCAGGGTCTGCTTTTCTCAGTGTGTGTGTGTGTAGATATATGTGGGAACAGGTAGAAACTAAACAGCTTGGATATGTGGACACTATAGGAAGGGAAGCTAAAAGATACTGTGCATGGAGCAGAGGGTACAGATTTCAGTCACAGGAAAACTGTGAACTGACAGTTTTAGAAAAAGATTCATTTGAGAAAAAGGTAGGTCCCTCCCCAAAATCAAGTACCTGAAGAGATTTTAGAAGATCCTACTGTGGTTCCATGGCAATATAGATGGATATTTTACTGTTCAGTACACTAATTTTGAGTTTATATACAGAAAAGATTCTTGATTTTTAGTAATTCTTTAAGCCAGAAAAAACAGGTTAAATCACAAGGAAAAACATAAGATGGCCAAATAATTGAAATGTAGCTTAGATCTACTGAAGTCTGAAGCAAGGTGCATCCATTTTTAATCAATTTTTAACCACAAAAACAACACACCAAGGGATGTGGTGGATCCTTTATTTCCTGAAAACTTTAAACCACAGCCATATCCATTTCTGAGATGTGCAGTAATGGCACTGTCTAGGAGTTAGAGTTTGATTCATAGATGTTGGTGCATAAATCTGCCAGGGGATGATGCAGCATCCCGTAAAATGAAGGGCTGAAGTGGTCAGGTGGTAATGTTATAGTCATATCACAAGATACAACACTGAATGTTGGGGGGAGGCTCAGGGAAGACCTTATCACCCTCTACAACAGCCTGAAAGGAGATTATGGCGACATGGCGATAGACCTCCCAGGTAACAGTGACAGGACAAGAGGTAGTGGCCCTAAGTTGTGTGAGGGGAAGTTCAAGTTGCATATTAGGAAAAAATTATTCCCAGAAAGAGTGGTGACGCTTTGGAACAGGCTGCCCAGGGAAGTGGTGGAGTCACCATCCCTGGGGGTGTTCATGGGCCATATAGATGTAGCACTGAGGGACGTGGTCAGTGGGCATGGTGGGGACGGGCTGTTGTTTGGACTAGATGATCTTAGTGTTTTTTTCCAACCTAAATGATACCATGAAGCTGGAAAGCTGGTAGTTTCAGTATTTGCAAGAGTCTGTCATGTAACTCCACGGAAGAAAACCAAGGTTACATGCAGAAACATAAGCAGAATTGGGATGGGTGCTTGTAGCCAGGTAAGGCACACTGACACCAGAAAAGGCAACTCCTTGTGCGTCTCTCACCCTCCATCACTGCCTTCCCGTGCTCAGCTTCTGCGTTGCATCCTCTCCGTCCTGTCTTTGCAGGCTTGGACACAAGACGTGATGTCAGGCGTGTGACGCCCTGGCTGGAAGAGCTGCAACTCTCGGGTGCAGGGCGGCTCTGGGCCCACCAGGTGGCACCAACACGCAGCTTTTCACACACCGGTCACCGTGCTTCCAGTTCTCGACCTACTCTGCTCGTCCTAGTTTTATCTTTTATTGTCTCCAAATATACTTTATTATTATCATTATTATTATTACTACCATTCATCTTCATGTTGCACAGTGCTGCTGAAGAAGCAACACCTTTCATTCTGAAGTTATTTACAGGCCTGCTCCAGAAAGTGCCATAACCAAATTAGATGAGCAGATAAGAGGATTTGTCAGCAGATCCACAGCTCTGTGCAGTCTGCTCTGGACAACAGTCAGTTTTACAGCTGCTGTTCCAAGTCTTCTCCAGAATAAGTGTGGATTTAGAATCACAGAATCATAGAGTCATTGGAGTTGGAAGGGACATCTGGTCCAACTCCCCTGCAGTGAGCTAGATCAGGTGCTGAGCCCCTCCAGCCTGACCTTGAGTGTCCCTGGGGATGGGACATCCATCACCTCCCTGAGCAACCTGTTCCAGTGCCTTACCACACTTACTGTAAAAAGCCTTTTCCTTATATCCCATCTAAATCTCCTCTTCTTTAGCTTGAAAACGTTTCCCCTTGCCCTGTCAAAACAGACCCTGCTAAAGAGTCTTTCTGACAGCTCACCTTTAGATACTGAAAGGCTGCTGTCACGTCTCCTTGGAGCCTTCTCTTCTCCAAGCTGAACACCCCAGGTCTCTCAACCTGTCCTTGTAAGAGAGATATTCCATCCCTTGGATCATTTTTGTGGTTCTCATCTGGATGTACTCCAACAGGTCCATGACTCTTCAGTGCCTTCCTAAGTTGCTGAAGGTGCTGCATGAAGAAACAAAGCTAAACCTTCTAGATTTTGACTTTTTGATTCCTGCAAGCAACAATCATGTTGAGAGCCTCACAGACTTGATGAAAGATACAGAACCAGAGTATCATTGTAAGATACTGTATTAAGCCAGTCTTGCCATTTATGCGCCATACATAAATGTATGTATCTTCTTTTCAGCAGACCAAGAACAGGAGGAATTCCTAGCTTCCATCTGACAAATAATAGAATCACAGAACAGTTTGGGTTGCAAGGGATCTTGAAGTCTACCCAGTTCCAACCCTTTGTTGTGTACAGGGCTGCCTGAGGTCCTATTTGTTTGTTTTGTTTGGATTTGGTTTAATTTCAATATGATTGCAGTGAGATGTTTCCATTTGGTAGCACTTTCAGCAAACATCAAGTCACTGTGTCCACCCTTTCAGACCTTTACCATTCCAATGGCAAATGGATCACACTTTCCCACTGCTCCATGCACAGAGGAATGCTGCCTCCAAAATGAATTTCTACTTTTTAGAGGCTGAGATCTTCTCCTGTCTGATCACAGAGCTGTATATACAGTTGTTTTGTTTTGTTTTGTTTTGTTTAATTAGTGCATTTCCTAGTGAGTTTAAACAGGATGGAAAATACCACAAACTATGATGGGACTTTTTACAAGAAACTGCCCTGCGGATTGCTTCTAACATGTCTTATGCCAGACATAAGACTATTTAATCTTCTTTTTCAGTTATTGAGAGCTAACCTTGCATTCCTGGCAGCATTTAAACAACCATAGGTAACTGCCAAACAGATGAACAACTCCAAGCACTGGTGTATCAGAATGACGTTGGAGCCCAAGCTGGATGATCACACAAACAGCTAGTTAGGTGTCAGTGATGTTGGTAATTCTTCTAATTTCCTAGTTTTCAAAAGTTCTTCAACAGACAAAGACAAAACAAACTCCTGAACTCTCTCTAAAACTCTGGAGCAGATTCCCACACTGATGTACACACTCAGGTGAATGGCCTTATATCTGCCTGCTGCTGTCTGTGTGAACAGAGTCACAGAATTGCAGGGGTTGGAAGGGACCCCAAGAGATCATTGAGTCCAACCACCTGCTAAAGCAGATACCCTAGGTCACACAGAGAGGCATTCAGAACAGATCTACCGTGGAAATGAAGCGGGGCTAAGACATAAAACAAAATTTGTATTGTCAATCTTTTTTGGTCAGTGGATTTCAGCTCTGTTTTCAGTCACATTTAAAAAGATGCTGTATTTCAGACTAAAACATTTTCTGTTAGATATTTCCTGTTAGACATCTCTGTTAGACAGTGCAGTTAGGGATTCTTATGAGCTACAGAAAAACGGAAATATGGAATAGGTGGGGGTATTATCTAGGACGAAATTACTTGATAGTGACAGCAGAGGGCGCATACTTGGCTGGCTTTTTAAGCCCAGAAGAACTGGCAGAGAACGACCAGCTTGACCTCCTGCAAGTGGCAACTTGCAAGCAGTCAGTGTCTGCCCAAGTAAGGACTTCTGTTAAAATATGACACTGCTTTGCAGCATTATTTCATTGAACTTCTTCTTGTCTTACATGCTGATACCATGTGAATTTCATGCTTTGGACCAAAACCTGCAAGTGGCGCTTACAAACTCTACGCTGCTGTATTGCAAGTTTTCAATACCCGTATAAAGTGCATTGCTAACACCACAGCAACTAACTTACATATCTGGTCATGTCTCTTTTTATATCACTTTAAACTGGAGATTACACAGTGCTCTGTAAAAATACCATTATCTCCGTTGTATCTGCAAGGACAGAAAAAGCACACACGATGTGAAAGCATCTGTGGGCTCATGACACGTGAATGACTGGGCAGGAAGAAGAATGCCAGCAGCCTGAGCCCATCTTGCAGTAATCAGCCATCATCCAGACCCAATTTGTGCTGGTCCAGCTTCCTGGTGTTCCTGAGGCAGCAGAAGGAATTGGTAAAAAAAAAAGCAGAGTCCAGCACATTTGTTAAAAGTCGCCCTAAAAGACACTCAACAGTCCCTCTATGGCACAGAGCTGCTTATAACACACATGGACACACTAGTTTTTTTCATATTACAAACACATCCCAGATTTGAGATGCTGGATGTGCTAGAGAGGAAGGGCAGCTCTGGAGCAGATTGGCATCTTTTGTCTAAACAGTATTCGTTTTGCTTTTTCTCATGAAGGAAGATACTTTCACATATCTGAGACAGAAGTGAGCTTCGAGACAGACAGCCTGGGTGCGGGAATAACTACTAAAAGTACCACTCTCCCACAGTGATATAGTGCATAAGAGGCACCAGCCACCTTGTTAGGAAGTTGCACATTGAAAAGTCAGTGTTGATACAATGGATTATAAGGTGAATTACAGTGCAACAAGGCTGTATTAGCAAGATGCCATCAAACTGCATGCAGAGTGTAAACTGATGGATGGAAAAGTAAATTCCTTATATGACATTCCAGGAACACATAACCTGAGCCAAGGGTTCAAGAACCACAATGGAGTAAAAGAAAGACAGGTGGTTGTCATGATATCTCCGTGTAGATTTGAAGGTTAAATTAAAGGTTAAATTAATTACATATGAGGAATATTGATGACAATTTTAAATGGAATTGAGCTAATCATTATGATCCAAGCAGAATGCTGGTGAATCCATGTAATATATTTCTTTCAGATGAAGTGAAAAGTCAGCAAATCTGTTTGGAGTACTATCAGTGTGTACTAGCCTAAGGGACTATGTTGACTTCTTTGCCCCATTTAGCAGGATTCAGTCACAATTAGAAGACAAGAGCTGTTTACAGATTTGGCTAGACTTGTTAGTCTAGCTGAGATCCAAAAAGCACATCAGATGGCTTAAAAAATCCTGAGACCAGCTTAAATATAATAATATTTGAGTGATTTGTTTAAGTTCCAGATGAAGCTGAATTCTTTAAAAAAAAAAAAAGATTCAGAGTCTGGGAGAGTTGAGATGGTTGGAAAAGCAGCACATTTTGAGAGATGAAGAATAGTGAGGGAAACAAATAGCAATATGCTTCACAGTGGAAACAAACCCACCTATCACAATGGATTGGCTGCTTGCAGCCAGAGACAGAAGCAAAACAATGCAGCTTTGATCTGGTCAATGGCCAGTGGATATCTGTGCAGTCTCACTTTGAGGAAACAAAGGATCATATTTGGGCAGCTTCATTTTCACTCAGCTTTTCCTGTCCTCATTTTCTCCTACTGGCACATTTTAGGCACCTGGATTACTTTGGACCCCTGTGGTCTGCAGAGCTTTTCAGTCTTTACAGTCTAAGGCAAAGAATTTCAGTGGTATTTTAGGATGCTGGGACAGGATCCAGGAAGCCTAATTGTCCATTCCACTTGCTCAACAGTTGACAATATTTAAACCAGATGGGAATCAAGCTTACACATCTCAAAGGGCCTTGGAAAGTCTGAGCATATCCCTAAAAAAGAAAACACAGCAGTTTTCCCTTAGTGTCTCTGTAAGATTGTGCCACAACCTGTGAAAAGCCCATTATAAGTGAAAAGTGCTGGGTTGCTAACGAAGTGTCAGGATGCTGACCTCTTCCACATCTTCCACATGTTTGGCTACCTGGACTTGTGGTGAACTCTGATAAATAGCTAGCCGATCTTCAGATCAGCTGTGAAAAAGCATCTGCTTGAGAAAAAGCCGAGGGAGTCCTCAGCAGTCTCCCCTCTTTGCTTGGGAACCATACTTAAGACCAGGATCATACTCCTCTGCTCTGCTTAATCTGTGCTGCAGACATGTCATGCATGGTCATGTACCTTGCTGATCCAGACACTAGCCCTGATCCATGGGCTGACTTCTCAATGTGACTTCAGGCCTTCCTTATCATTATGGACTTGCCTGGCCAGCACTGGACAATATCTGACCTGTCTTGCTTACTGCCACCAGCCCTCCTCTGCTTACCTCAATTGGATAGTGTGGGGCTGTGTCTTCGTGAGGTCTCTGCTTGATGTACCTTGTTACACTTAACATCCCACTCTCCTTCCCTTGCAGAATATTGCTGTATCAGTATTATTTTGTCCACTTGTAAAGTTTATTCCCCTTAAGAGTCTGAAAAATTCACATTTCTTCTAGAATAATTGTTACACAAGTATACTTGTGAATGGTGGAAGTAGAAGCTCTTTCAGTAGACTAAGCAAAGAGAAACTCTAAAGAAACAAATCTACAGGATTTGGACCACTGCAGACTGCAAGTAAAAGGAAACACAAATCTTTCTGTTTTGTAGAGCAATTTTGTTCAAATATAGAATGATTTATCTTCCAGTATGCATCTGTTAGTTTGATTTCCTTTCATGTTTTGGAGCTCTTGGGTGGCTGTAATTTACCCCTTGGCTTGCCCTCTGACATGGTGAGGACAGCAGTATATAATCGATGGCAGGCTTACTCCTATTAATCTTCCTGTGAAAGGCAAGAGACAGTTCACACTGACTTCAGTGTAGGAAGGATGGTGCCCCAAACATTAATGATTTCAACAGCAGGTGTCCTAGGAAAGCCATATCAATCTTCCCTTTTGTTGAGATTTTACTTCCTTGTGCTGGGTTGGAAATCAAATGTCCATGCAACCTGACTCTCCAGCATTAGGTGTGAAAGGTGTTGTCATACAAAGATCTCCACACATTATAACTGAAAGAAAAATAAACAACTGGCCCATTTGAAAAACACTTTCAATGTTATAAAAGTTGCATTAAGTTCTTCTATTTAATGATCTTCCAAAAGTGGAAATAACAAGCACCATGAGGAAGGCAATTTTCCTATTTTCTAGTGGTAAAAATGTCCCATTCTTACACTTACTAAGTGTGAAATCAGGTACATATGTGGTTTTCAGGGCAGAGAAATGTCTTGATTTCCTCACCATGAGTCTTAGATTTGGAAGTTCATGGGTCTTCATTTTAGATTCTCAATCCACCAAGGTTTTAAACTACCTGCAGTGAGTTTGGACACAGACATAAGTCTTTGTGCTATTATGTCATTGGTTTTTTTTCCTACCACAACTATTCAAAGCTATTCAGAGAGTTGGAATGCTACTATACTTGCTGAGAAGGTAGGTTAAACTCCAGTCCTACATGGATATTAGTGTCCTACATGGATATTAGTATGCAAGTCTTAATTGTGAATCCTTCCTTGTAGAGAAGACACCCATGCAATGGGCTGAATGTAGACAAGATAGTTAGGAGCTCTAGAAATATGTGAGTTATATGATCACACAACAACCTATCGTATGTCTGTAGATTTCCAAATGTTTAGGGGTACATTATATGCATATCTCAATCATTCACTATCTTGGATTTCAAGTTTTTGTATACTTGTAACATTTATATAATAATAATGTGCAATGCAGAAAATATGTATGCACATAAAAGTTTATGTGCACAAACAAGAACCTGTGATTCAAAAAGAAAAAGAGAGAGACAGGCTCTTCGAACCCTTAATATATGATTGCTGGGGTTTGATTAATTATAAGGAGAGCAACAGACAGTTATACTCTATTTCATTAAAATATTTTTCATATCATGTTGCCTTCTGAAAACAAATCTATTTAAAGTTTTGATATAATTTATGTCTAGTAGTATGATTTATGATCAGTGCTTAATTTCAAGTTAGTCAGAGGTGCAAGTGGCTATGAAGACAATAATTTGCTTACAATTGGATGTAGTGCCCACATGAGGAAAAGTTGTCAGATTTACTTTTATTCCTAATGAATATTTAAGTAATGGTCCCTTTCCTGCTCTGCTCCTGCATTACTTCAGAGAGATTCTGGTCACGCACCTCTGCAGAGACATCCCAGCTGCCCTAGGTTTGAAGATGGGAAGGTGGCTGAGAGGGATCTGGGCTGCACTGAGATGAGCTGCACCAAGGTTGAGGTGAGCTGAACCCCAAAATTCCTTCTGATAACTTTTGTTCAGACATTAGAATGCAAGTAAGAGTTTGTTCCAGTTAATTATTAGACATCAGAATGTTACTCCAGATTATGTTTTGGGAAATAGATGCAGTGGTAAGGATCCATTTATGATTAATGCATCCCCAAGATGCTGGGGTTCCCAGATGCACCATTATATCTCCCAGGGCATCCTGTCAAACTTCAGTTTAGGGGTGTGCAAGCACAAGCATTATTTTTCTTTTCTTTTTCTTATGTTAGAAACTGTGTCCTTCTCTTTACATTGCAACTAAATCTCATGGTAAGTTGTCACCCAGACTTCCAATCTGGGCTGCTTCTTGTTCTTGTTTCCAGAAATGGCCCATGCCAAGACCTTGGGGTCTGTGGTGAGGACAGCCTCTTCATCAGTGCTACTTGGTAGCAGCTGCAATGAGGGAGGGTTGAAGTTCCTTCTCAATTCTGGAGGAGTTTTGAATATTCCATCTTATTATTTCATAAAGAGACATGCAAAGGCTTCACACAGTGCTTTGATCATGATCTGAAAGCTCGCAGTTAATTAATTCTCTGGCTATGACTAGTTTGGCCTAGGTGTCAGAAAACAAGCATTTCAAATTCCAAAAGTCAATGTTATTCAGGCTATCCTGTTTAGAGATGAGCACACTCTGAAGTCTGTCTTTGGACACACCTCCTTCAAATTCCATGAGATTCTCAGGAGTATTAAAAATTGGTGTTTGTATTTAAGCCAATATTCTGCTTAATGTTGTCATGAAGTAGTCTTTTGGATGAGGGTATTTGATGCTAGTTTTTCACCCTTTTTCTCTCTTGTCCTGTAGTGACACATGTCATGCTCTTAATACCTCACAAATATACTCACTAGGTAACAGAGAAACAATGCAGGCTCCTGCCAGTTGTCAATCATATGATCAAAGAGCGCAGCAATGTATGTCCCTGAATTTACATCCAGTCTTGCCTGGTACTTTTCTAGATGTAGAAAACTGGACCAGAACTTCTTTGGCACAAACTTGTAAGCTTAAGTTGTTCACAGATTTATTACAGAGTTCATTACATTTTTATTTTCTGAGCCAGGTAGGAGAAGCAATGTCACCTTCACCACTTCATCCTGCATGTGACTTGAGTTGATCTGACCCGCAGCCAGGATTCTGGGTGCTAACTTTATGATTCAAGCTATGGCATGCTGAAGATGGGAACAAAAATGTAAGACTTCAGATTACACTTCAGTAAGGCCTGTAAAATTCAACACTAAATCCCTTTAAATCCTTTTTGTTAAAGCTACATTTTTTTTTAAAGGTTAACATTCATGTGATCATCAGAACAGGTAGCTGTTGTAACTGAGGAACATAAATCAGGTCATGGCATAGTTAATGTCTTTTTTTTTTCATGCTCTATGTATGCAATGTAGGCTTTAGTTTAAAAGACTGTTTTACTCAGCTGGACAGATGATTATCTCTGCTTTTATCTTTAGGAAGAGAGCCGAGATGCTGTTTAGTTGACAATTCCAGCTTGCAATGAGAGCTGAGAGCTCTTCGAATTAATCCATTGCCTGGTGACCTTAGCTTTAATATTCTAATATGTAGGATGGACTGGATGCAAACAGTACTTCCTTGTTTTGGTAAAACTTTAGTTCAGAGATTTATGAACAGAAATGTCTCTGGCAAAAAAAAAAAATTCCCCTTTTGGTTTGAAGTAGTTGTTGCAGTGTTACGACTGCATCTGTGAGCTCACGTCTATGGCACTTCTAGAAGGAAACCCACTCTAATATGTGCTCAGCTCACTGTACTGTTCACACTGTTCCTAACAGCTTTTCCTCCACCCATTCCCCTCCACTCTGGTCCTCTCCATGCTTTGACCTCCTCCATTCCCATGTCCCCTTCTCACAATGTTTGCTCAGGGTTGCTCTCTCTAGCACTTCCCAAAGCTCCCAGTCTTTATGACTACCATCCTTCAATGGTATCAGTTTGTGTTCAACATTGAATGGACCTACACAAAGTTTTAACATGGCATTTATCCAGGACAAATAAGTGTTCAGTGTGTTAACAATGCTAACACATGCGCTTTTTACTTTTCCAATAACTGCATCACATATCTATGTGTAAGGTACACCTCATCTGTATCCTCTTGCTAGACATGAATGTTTTATAGCTTTGTGCAGAAATTTTTCAGTAATAAAAATAGAAACATTGATGTCACTTCTTGATAAGTAACACATATCAAATCACGTCCCGCTGTAATCTGGCATAGCTCTTTCTTACAGAAGTATTATATGAATGAATACCCAAAATAACATTTGGTGTTATTAGGAGTACCAAGGTCTCATCTGTAACAACAATAACTGCTGAAAATCCTGCAAGAATAAAATAGATGATAGTACTTATATACGCAAATTTGTGAAGTTTTCTTTTTTTCATCTCATTGTTGGTGTGGCTTCTTGAGGTTATTCCAACCTCATCATTAAATCATTAAAAAAATCATTTATGAAGTTTTCAAGCTTTTTCTCCATTTATAAATACATATACTGAAGATAATTAATAAATACTGAGATGAAGTAAAAATTGCACTTCTTAAGTTCTCCCTGAAACCATTATAACTCCCACTTAAAAGTTAGAATTTACTGCAATAGTCCCAGGTACATTAGCACAGAAGATTAAATTCAGGAATTAGAAAAAATATTGGGAGTGTGAGGGCAATGAGTCAATACATTACATTTCCAGAGGGAGTAATAGATTCATTATGGTCTTTGTGGTCAGGTTAGAAAATAAAAAATAGGAATTATACTGGGATAAAGTGATCTTGCCTTAGCATACTAGATGCATGAAATAATATTTTAAGATTTCTTCCAGTCCTGTTTTCTCACACTTTTATGTTGTAGTATTTCCTAACTTAAGCATAGTATAGGAGTTAATAGGATTTTTCAGGATACAAGGTTCCAGTAATTAAATGAAACTAGTAGGTACAAGAGAAGAAGCGCTAGAAAATGTAGAAACACTGAAATGAAATACTGGTGTAGCTGTCTTAACTGAAATGAAATTGAGTCCAACCCAAGGAAACTGAAACAAAATTCTATGGAGACAGTTAGAAGATGGGAGGGGCTCTTTTAGGCTGTCACTGATATGTGTGTGTACAATTTTAGAGGGATTTTCTTTTTGATTGGATGTAATTATGTAATTATATGAGCACAGACCATAGCTCTCAGATCACTGGCTGCAGAAATGAATATCTAAGTAATGCTGATTCTTTGATGAAAATATACTTGGGGTATGCTCTACTGAGCTGTGCAATACTTATAAGAGAAAGCCTTGACTGCCTAGGTGGGATAGTTGAGAATCAGCCTGGGATGAAGGCTCAGGCATTTGGGAGGAGGTGCTAGATTAAAGCTAACAAAACAGCTTGATTCCATTTGACTTTGACAATTTAATTTCCATCACTGGGCTCTGGAACTGAGAATGGAACCCACTGCTCAGAAATTACATAGTAAACATTGCTAGAGAGGCAAAACACAATATGCCTGTGTGATTCATACACATACATATTTTTTAATTGAGCACTTCTAAGATTTCTTGGAAGAGGAGAAACTAAATGTTGGTTTTTTTTTTTTTAGTCAGCTCACTTTTGCTTTGGCTTCACTCCCAGTTTCTGCAGTAAAATTTCCATCCAGGAAGAATTAGTCAGTGTTCACCGCAGCCTTTAGCCTGAACTGTCACTTTCAATTTTGATTAAGTTGCAAGTCCTACCCTAAAACTGCTAAGCAAAGAGAGCCATTGTACATTCACACCAGAGCAGGGAGCATGAATTTTCCTTCATATGTCATTACATCTGTTACAGCTGTGACAGCCACTCATACTGTGATTCTGTGCTAAATACAAAGCAGAAGGCACTATCCTGCAAACAGGCACTATAGTCAGTACACTCATTCACGTGGAGAGGTATTAAAGCTGATTTTGCACAGGACTGTCCACAAGGAAGTGAAAGTGGTGCAGGAGGCAGTCAGGTGGAAGAGCACCCAAGAAGACTCATCCTAAGGGTTATCTGCATCTCTCTACCGTGCTCTCAGGGGCAACTGCTGTGAAAATTTACTGCATACATTTTGCTGTGTTGCAGCAGATTCAGTTCTCTGTACCAGACATAGTCATTTTTAGAACCTTTTCCTTGACTCCTTTTTTTTTTTTCTTCCTTTTTTTTTTTTTTTTAATCCTAAAGGGCAAAGAAATTGATAGGCAGAGGTTAGGCTCAGAGGTATGCCCAATCAGACAGCCTCTATGTATTGGATTTCTGTATACAAATTCATGAGCAATGATGAAAGTTCAAGGGGTTTCCTAGAATTTCAGTAACCTTTCTGCCTGGATCTGCTATGTTTGCTCATGGAGATATGAGTACGTGCACTGCAACACCAGCAGGGCTGGTCTCACCCTTCTAGCCTTTAGAGGTATCCAGACATTCTAGAAAAATATCTCAAGCTCTCATCTGGGCAAAAAAAAACTAGAGCAGATAGGTTAATTCAGAGAGGTCATGTATGTATCAGATGCTCAGTCGTCCCAGAAGTCTTGCCGAAATAGATGGCATCTTGATAGTGTGGTTGCAATTACCTTCCAAAGAGAAAGCAAAGCAAAGCACCACAGAGAGAGGGGAACCTCCCAGTGGCCTACTTCTTGCCTGGCTCTATGTAAGGCACCACACAGAGACAAGGCTTTGTAGGAGAACAGGGAGGGGAAATGAGCAGACACATGGGTGAGCTATGGTGGCAGCTGAGGCCAGAGCATTCCTTTTCAATTGAATTTTCCTGGCATGCAGCTTCTAATGCATTCTCCTCTAGAATTGCAAGAAAAAAATCAAAGTGCTCTATTGGCTTATGAAAAGAAAGAAAGAGGAATTTCTTTTGATCCCACACAAGAAGAATCATGCCTGTTTCTTTGTTTAGAATTCAAAACCCTTGCACAAGGAAAAGGAAGGCAAACTCACCTTAGCTCTGTCCAGGCACACACTTGAGGCACACAAATAGTGACTGATTTTACTAGGAAATGAAAGAACAGAAAAAACAGAAAGAGAGAAATGCTGAATGGGATATTATGCAGTCTATCCTCTGTGTTTATTTGCTGAATTATTCTGAGTGAAGGCCTTTTGTGTTATTGTGCAGAAAGGACCCAAGTGAAAGGTTACAGTTTAAGGAAGTACAAGGACTTGCTGTAAGGACATAGTGTGTATGTTAAGTGCATGCTAGTCACTTTATTGAATTCTTGTTCAGGCATTATTTAAACTGTTTCCATCCATAGGCCTTTTAAAAACAAAATAGAACAAAACAAAACAAAACACGTACTTAGATACCATATTTAAAAAGCCTATCATTTCTTTGGCACTGTCTGATTCACAAATCCCTCTTGGCTTGAAGCCAATAGGTTTGACTGCCCTATCCATCTAAAAACAGCTGCTCCTCTCAGGTTTTGATAATATTTTACCTGGAACTGAAGTCAGGGTGCCAGAACTAGAGTTACCCTGTTCTCCCTCTAGTCCTTTTAAGGAGTGAAACACCTCTGTTCTTCATCTTCTTTTCCAAGTTTTGAAATTTACAGACATTGAGCATTTGTGTGAGCATGTTTAAAAGTATCAGGGTTGCCAGAATAACGGTTTGTTACCACCTCTTTAATAAGAGCTTTGTCTTCTTTTCTTCGTTATTGTACCTTTGTGAGAATTAGTGTTTGAAGTCTGTTGCCATCTTGCAACAGTGCTGTGCTCCGCTGTCATCCTCCAGCTCTTGTACAGCGACAGTGTTTCCATCTTTTTTCCCTTTCCCTTTTATTGATGTAAGTAATTGCCATAATTGCATACAGCTCTGAGGAGCTGAGAGTGCGTAAGTAGGGCTTCACAGAGGCTCCTTCTTGCATCATCATTGCTCCCAGAGGTTACAGAGAAGAGAGAGTCATTTGTTGCTCATCATTCATCTCCTGCCAGCTTAGCCATTTTGCATGACAGATAGTGGTGAGGGGATGGAGCCAACCATTGCCTATCTGCTTCTTACTCACCAGCTCCAAGCTGGCCCTATTAATGTCTGTTGTCTGAATTCATGAACATAACTGCCCATGCTGGGTGGAAGAGATTTTTCATATCTATGTTCAGACATTTAGTGTGAATTAGATAGAAAGTAGTGTCTTGCTTGCACAAGTACTGAAGTCACTCTGCTTATTCAAACTGTACCAAAGCTTCTTGATGGGAGTTATCATGAAGCTTCTCATGCAATTGATTTTGGCTTGGTGCGTGCTTCTAGACTTCCAGTCAGCAGTGGAGAACACGGGGGAAAAGAAAATTAAGAAGACTTTTAAACCAGAATGCAGGAAAGACAGTTGATTTTTTGAATTCATTCCTATTTAATATGATTTCAGATATATCGCCTCTGATCTCCACTTCGAAGAGTGCTGTGGCTACTTTGCAAGTCTAACCCTCTCCTAGGGCTGCCCAGGCAGTGAGTGCCTCCTGTCTTGTCATTCCAGGGAAGACTTTCATCACCTTGACATCATCAGGAAAAGCAACTGCTCATTTTCCTTATGATATATTGCTCTGAAACAACATAAATGTCAACTGGGTGGCAGCACATGTTACCCTGAGGGAAAAAAGTATTGCTCTGAAACTCTAGCTCAGTTTGTGGGCAAATTGAAACGCCTGTATCTTAAAAAGAACACAGAAGCAGAATATTAAATTTGCAGTTAATATTAAATGTGTTTCTAATTTCTTGTGTCACTTGCCTTTTCACACTGCTAGGATGATTAAAACTTTCCATACTATTTCCACTCTTCTTACTTCCAGCCAGTTTTATCTTGCTTGTGCTAGTGCTGGCTATCAGCAGAAGACTGTACTCATTAGCCTCTAAGGAATATTCACTTTGGGAAACTACAGCCAACTCCATTTCAGAGAGAGTACAGTAAACAAAATCGTTCTGTCTCCAAACAGTATCCAGGCCTCGAGCCCCCAATACAAGGAGAATGTGGAGCTTTTGGAGTGGGTCCAGTGGAGGTCAACAAAGATGATCAGAGGACTGGAGCACCTCTCCTATGAAGGAAGGCTGTGAGATTTGGTCTCAGCTTGGAGAAGGCTCCAGGGAGGCCTCATTGCAGCCTTCCAGTACCTGAGTGGAACTTATAAGCAGGAAATGGAGAGGCTTTTTACTCAGTCTGATAGAGATAGAACAAGGAGGAAAGACTTCAAAGGAAGAATTTAGGGTACGTGTTAGAAAATAATTCTTTATCTAGAGGGTTTTGACACACTGGCACAGGCTGCCCAGAGAAGCTGTGGTTGTCCTATCTCTGGAGGTGCTCAAAGCCAGGTTGGATGGGGCAGCCTGAGCTGGTGGATGGCAGCCCTGGTGGATGCAGAGGTAGGGACTATGTACTCTTTAAGGTCCCTTCCAACCCAAGCTATTCTACAATTCTATGAAAACTCTGTTAAAAAAGCTCTGTTACTGCTTTCATTGCAGTGGGTGTCTCGACAACCCATTAGGTTTTAAGGAAAAAGGCTTAAGAAAAAATGCAAGAGGCAATTTCTATATTATTAAACTTCAGAAAGAAAACCAACCTAGGACTTGGCTTGAATGATGGGATTCTCCTTGTCAGGAAAATGTACTGAATCACTGAAATTAAATAGGAAACTTTGAATGCTTCAGGAAAGACTTGTTATATTGCTCTAATGCCTTTAACAATTTTTTAAAGGATGAATTCTTTGAGAAACATCCAACATCATTATGTTAGTTTGAAATTGTATAAATAATTGCATATTATAAATGCAGTTGATTTTAAAGAGTACGCCTCAGTTTGAAAGTACAACTTTTAAAAACTGGTTCTTGACAGACATCATTTGTCTTCCAGCTTTGACAGTATAGCTATTCACCTTTAAATATATATATATATCTGGAATGATAGGGAAAGATTTGAGACTATTCCCAGGAGAGTAGAGAAACAGCAGAGTAGAGCTGAAACACCATGTATGAATATATATATACTCTGCCATGCTGCAGTTTCCAAAAGCTGATTCAAGGCTGATTGTTGGTAGTCAGTAGTGTGGAGCTCTGTGCAGCCTGCAAAGCTCATCTGAATGTCTATTCAATCTCTTGCGTGGGTTTTGCAGCTTGTGTTGTGTTCCTGACTATCACAGCTAAATCTGCTTACACTGTCCATTTTAAATACTGGATAGGTATCCTGTAAATGGGTAGGCTTACATGGTAGGACCTACACTGCAGTCATCACCATAGTGCAAATTCCTGTTTTTTAGTTAGTGGGCCTATTCTTGCAAGCCAAGTTCATATGTTTATATATTTGCTAGGTGCTGATATTAAATATGAATCTCTTTTTAATAAATGAACTTTTTCAGCACTTTTTGGAGTACAAAGAATTTATGTACATATCTGTAGCATATATATGTGTGAAAACTTTTATTCACCATGCATAATAGAAAGATACTAATTCTTCCAGGAAATTATGCAGAAGACAGTAAGAACTGCTTGCTACTGTGCCCTGAGAAAGTAATGATGAAGGAAAAAAACAAAACCAACTACATTTGTGAAACACTCTAAATGCACTGCTAAAATGCAAGTAATTGCAAAATATTAAGTTGCAGATGATTACACTATGCTATACACAATACTGTGCTGTATTATATTTTGCAGTTCTAATGTTATATTTTTGCTGAGCTGTTTTTCTCTTCATCTTGCAAGTGGATGTCAGCTTTTGTTTTGCAGTTACTGATTTCTGTGCAATTACTGATTTCTGTGCAATTAAAATCAAGCAAGTGTGGGGAATTCTGACTAATACATTGCAAGGGACTTCATTTCTTTGCACCTTTCCTTCTGATAACATTGAGGCTGTATTTATCAATATATCTTAGTAAGTATAGTTTTATCATAATGCCTCAAAGTAACTGCAAACCTCTGACAGCTGCAGCTGTTTTCAGACCCTGCAGTCAAATGGAAGATGAGTCAGACTGACTCTGTGCCAAGGGATACTGCCAGTGCAACACAACCTCTGTGATACCTCCAGTGAGGAAAGCAATGTCAGTGAAGAGGAGGTGTCTATAAAGTCTGAGCCAAAATATGCCTCAGTGACAGATCTCAAGAAAGGAGTTACATCCCTTAGAAGGAAAGTTAGTACCTCTTAATCTAGGTTTGACGCTGTCAGCCTCATCAGTCAAGTGGCTTCTGCTAACAGTCAGGCTGTTCCTGTAGTGCGCAGTGGGGAATGTACTTCAAGACGTGCACCTCTGCTGGTTTCAGGAACATCGAGGGGGAAGGACCCCCTCACTTAGAGATGTGTCCTCCTGTGCCTCCTTCCAGAAAATTCACTGGGTTTAGCAGTGTGAAAGAGAAATGTGATGGGCTGGGAAAGTAAGACAAGAGAACAGCATTAAAGTGATGGTCTGGACATAGAGGATAGCAGATTCCAAGATGGAGCTTTTTTACTTAAGGAATGAAGAGGAATGAAATTGTAAAAAACAACCATTGAGAACAGTGTATGTCACATTAAACCCAGGAAAATGTAAAGCCACAACTCTGTAGTCTTTGCTAAGTAGAAAACATAAGAAAATTGCAAGTTGTTTCAAAAATTATTACTCAGCTCTCAGAATTATAAGCTTTTAACAAATGGGATGTGTCACCTGTTAAGCAACTCAGTAAGTGTTATCAGAGAAATATATTCTATTGTCCAGAGGGCATCCCAGATGGGAATTCCTGTAAATTTAGATATTAAGTTCACATTAAGGAGGAGAGAAGGTATGTTTTGTTCCCCAGTCACATCCACCAAGCACACTTTGCTCTTAGATGCATTCTCACTTTCCAAGTAAGAAGAGTAGTAACTTGGTGTGAGCCTGCAGGCTCCTGGTAGCACCGTTTACTAAGTAGCTATAAAATTAAGGTCTAGTATTATTCACAGTGAACATTTCATCAGTAGATTAGTCAGTTTTTCCATGCAGAAAGCTACAGGGAGGAAGGCTAATTTAGCGTCTAGCACAGGACTAGAAACTCCATTCACAAGAATACAGAACTCTTTGCATCACACCAAAGTCTGCAGTGCTCGGTAGCATGAGATCCTTCAGAGGGAGGGTTAAATTCATATCTATGTCTAACTATGGACAGTTGGATGTTTCATAACATCTTGAAACCCGATGGCTGATGTACCCTCGATTTTTTAGCTGGTGGAAGAGACTATTTAGACTTCTCGAGAAATGGAATCTTCAGGGACAGATTAAGCTTTTATAAAAACTTCTCTTGTGCAGCAATCAGGACTGGCCACCCCTATCCTTCTTTCCATGAGTGCCAGAGTATGACAATCTTACCTAGGGGGTAGAAGAGTTTCTTCAGAGAATAAAGGATTTTGATATGTTCCCAGAGGTTTCTGTATGCATTCCCATCAGCAACCATGTCAAGGAACACTGCTGGGTTCTGAGGGACAATTACTCGGGGAGCTCTGTGCAGGTACATCAAAGCTGTATGAAAGAGTGTATCTTTTGGCCTCATTGGGACATATACAAGTACTATTTCAGTTATTCAGCTGTTCACATCATCTCCACACTAGCTTTCCCTTTGTGCTTCAACCTCAACAACAAATGAAAGGCCGAAACACATCACTTGTGTCTTCACTGCCTTCTCCTTCACCATGGCAAATTACATTTTATGTTTTTGTCCTCCTTGCTGTGAAGATGTCATAATTCTATGTTAACATTTTTTCCTGAATTTCTTTCATTCCACCTACTATACAACATTCAAACCTTTTTTTTCCACAACTCCTTCTTTTTCTAAGGTTTCTTGGAGAAACAGATTTACTTTTGATTTTAGGTTACTTTCATCTTCTATGTTTAAATTCTTCTGTAGGTTCTTATTGTTCTGATACTGCTCATACCCTCTATGTTTGTGACACAAGCCTGTTTACAGATTATCTTATCAAACTGTCTTATCCTGAGATTTAGATAATTCTGAAAGAGAAGACATAGGGGAAATCCACACGGGGAGAAATTCAGAATATTCTTAACATTTGGTCCATCTAGCTCACTTTCTGTCTTGGCATTTGCATTGGAATGACAGATGTGGTTCCAGCAGAGCTGTAGCAAAATTGCTTTAGTAAATGCTGGGTAAATATTGACCTACATGACGTGCTGCAGCCTTGCATGGAAGCAGGAAGAAGACACATAGAATTTTAAGTTTCTAACCCTTTGTACATTTGGCTTAGCTCCTGAGGATGCCATCTCCGCTCTATTTAGTGAGGTAAACAACTTTAAGCAATAAAAAAAAAAAACAACAAACAGAGCTGAACTTCTCCCACTAAATGGTTTTCATTGTCACTTGCAAAGGAAGTGAATATCTTAATTCATTTTAATAAGTGAGATCTAAATTTGAATAAGAGAGCTAGAAATGAAAGAGACTGATTTGTTCAAACTGAACCTGGGTAGAGACTGGGATTAGAAATTCTGGTCTTTGTTTTCATTATTAAGCATTATGACCTCAGTTTATGTAGCTGTCTGGTTTTAGTTAAATAAGACTAGGATGTTAAACAGTAACAGCCTGAATTCATGTTCTTAAATATTTATAATACTGTGACAAACTTTGACAGCACTATGTAGACAGCAGCTCCCTTCAATAACATAGGGTTTCCGAGAACTGGACTTAAGCTTAAAAATTGTATTTGGCAGCCACCTTTACATTCTCCCTTTTTTATTTTTTTAAATCTGGCAAATGAATATTCAGGAAATTATTTGACATTTACTAATGTGACATTTATCTATATTCATATGCTGTAATGCCAAGGAAAAATGATAGTGCTACACACAACCTACTGACTGATCCTTTTGACATTGCAGAAATCTGATAGTTTGTTTTTTTTTTCTCTCTATTTTTATAGTTCTCTGCAGCTTGATCCTTGGCAAAAGCACATGACAAACAATAATTGCAGAACACCAACAAAAGAAACAAGAGAGGGAGAGAGATTTGAGACAGGAGAAAGAAGTGAGCATGAATATGAAGGAGAGACTTAATAGTTTCTCCTGGAATACACTGGAAGTCCCTGGACATGTAAGCTAGATGAAAGTTGGTGAAATTGGTAGATTTGTTTTAAGAATGATCATTGTAAGGTACTCCTAAATGAGAGGCTGTCATTGCAAAGGTGGGACTATACAGCATAAGAATGTGGTAGAGCTCCTGTTCCACTTAAGTGCATAGTTAGTGCTGTTAACAAAGCACTGCTGAAGCTATCTATAACTGCCAAAGAAGGGTGAGAAGAAACTTGCAGAGGTAGTAACTGCTTAAATTGCTATCCATATCTGCAAGACGGCAGAAGTAGAGAAGACGTTGAGCATCATCCAGCTGACTTGGCCAAAATGCCTGCAGGAAAGACATGGAAGAAGAGTTGTGACAGAAGGCTGGAACTGGAGCTGCTCCTTTCTGATGAAGGCAAGGACGGGCTGTCACTGCCTGTCTGACAACTTGATACAGAAAAGCCCTTACAATCATATAAATGAACACTTCATTACAGATGTATTCAGCGCAGGCCATAGAACTTTCAAAAATTTCCACTTGAAATCACAGAATTGCATGAGTGGGAAGGAATCTCAAAGCCCACCCAGTTCCAACTCCCTGACATGGGCAGGGCTGCCACCCAGCAGCTCAGGCTGCCCAGGGCCTCATCCAATCTTTAGACTGAGTACCTCCAGGGATGGGGCACCCAGAGCTTTTCTGGGCAGCCTGTGCCAGTGCCTCACCACCCTCTGAGTAGGGAATCTATTCCTAATGTCTTATCTAAATCTACTTTTTTTTAGTTTAAAGCCATCCCCCCTTGTCATACTCTCCAATAAAGAGTCCCTCCTCTGCTTTCTTTCAGGCACTTTTTAAGTACTGGAAGGCCAAAATGACATATATCTGAAGACTTCTCCAGACTCAATAACAACTCCCTCAGCCTATTCACAGAAGAGGTGCTCCAGCCCTTTGATCTTCATGAATTCTAAGGGATCTATGTCATTCTTATGCTAAGGGCACAAAAAAAAAATCTTACAAATTGCCATGCTTTTTCAGGCTCCAGTAGATGGCACACAGTTTTCCTGTTTATGCAATTAATATGCAGGAAAAAAAGCCCTGCGTAAGCAATTCCAAGAGGGTTATTGAACTGGTAATAACAAAGCAGTGATGGCATGGTGCACAAATGCTCTTCATCCCCATTTGGGCTTCTCATATGTTTGTATTGTTATGGTTCCAGACTGCTAATGCCTTAAGCCTGAGGCTCTAACTTGAGCAGGAAGGATCTATTTTTGGATGAAGAAATTTTCCCATAGATGAATGCTTGCAATACCAACATTTTTTTCCTTTTTTTTTTTTTTTTTTAATAAACCATTCTTTAAATCTTAGGCTACACTGAAAAAAAAATTAGCCCTAAACATCATTTTACTATTAATAAGTGACTAGTCAGAACCCAGACCGTAAAATCTTTGCACTGAGATGCACTGTGCTGTCAACCAACAAGAGATGCTGGGAGAAGAGAAAGATCCAAGTGGGTCATCATTACACAAATGAAAGACTTTGGACAACATATAGTTTGGTGGATGTCGAGCCACCATGAGGGTGAAAAGCCAAAGTGACCTTCTGTGGTCACTCAGTTGTACAAACACAAGGGCTTGATGCACAAAAGGCAGCAGCTGAGAGGAGCCCATTGTAGAATGGAGGAACACAAAAGAGGGCTCACTTACAGGCATCCAATATATTATTACAGTTATGAGCCTACTGCTTTTTAAGAAGCCTTTATTTCTCTGATAGATGCCTCCAACATGGCTCTCTGGATATCTACGGTGGGAGACTAACATCTAAGCTGGTCACTGTAATGGGTATAACCAGTGAAATACAAGATATGAGACATCTTATCCTAAATTGACTTTAGCTTTGACCTCCAAAACCCATTTGCTGAGGACTTATTCAGCTCCCAGTATGTACCTAGTGCTGTCAGAGATGCCTGAAGTTACTGAGACAGTTATATAGAGTAGATGGATTTGACACCAGATCTACTGATGGCCCAGACACTGTAGGGGCAAAGGGATGCTGTGAGGGGTACCAGCAGACACTCTCAGGTGCCTCTGTGTGACCACATTTATGTAACTGAACAAAGACCAATGACTAGACCTACACTGAATGCGTGACTGAGAAAGATTTGTTCAGGTACAGATGATGGCACTGTACTCATGAAAAAAAGCACAGGATCTTTCCCCAAAAGTAAAAATAAGAAGTATCTATCCTGAACGTTGTACATGCAGTCCACCACAAAAGAGAAATACATCCACTATATGATTCTTCTTCTAGCTGAGGACTAGGACTGAGATCTATATCTCTAGGATCCGTTTCTTCAATCCAATACCTCACATGGAGCTGCAGATCCCTTGTCTCTGTTTATTCCCTTATATATTGCGAATTCTTACTAGTCTGTTTTCTCCAGACTGTTCATGAAGCTTAATTTAATGCAGTAAGCCCCTGTTAATTGATTTTAACAGTCATTTTAAATGTTTAATCTTACCTCTTCACGGAACTTTCTGAGTTAAAACGTATCTTTAACATTCACGCTGGATGTTTTCCAGAAAGCCAGAATCCGCACACATGGGGTTTTTCCCAAGAAAATCTCCCCATCACTCATTTAAAAAACATCATTATTTTCCTGCCCAGTGATGATCTGAAGTGAATGGAAGTTAAAACAACTTTGAAAATAACAGGAACCAGCACTGTGTTACTGTTACAGTCAATACCTGTTCTGAAATGAAGGCAGGGTGGGGCCATGGCTGCAATTCAGCAATGTTAAGTACTTTATGTAAAAGATTATATTTGTTAGCTGAGAGAAGAAATATGCAATTCTTGTCATCATGTGCTTTACAGAGGAGGAAAGTAAACCTTCAGCACCTGGTGAGTACAAGGGTAACCATAAAGTTATGAGGCCTCACTAGACTCACAGAGCAAATGACAAAAACTTTATAACCCTAGTTTCTTAGTTAGAAGGAGAAGGCTTCCACTGAAGAAGAGATTAATGGCTGATTATTGCAAGTTTGCTCTGTGCTTGCAGCAAATGTTGCTACCTTAGCAGTTATATTTCCTGCAGCCCATGATTACTCTTCTCAGTGTTTCAGTGGACCCTTGTTGCTCACTGAAGGCTGAAAGGATTTCATTTTTTTCACTAAAAAAAAAAAAGGGGGGGGGGGGAGGAGGGAAAGAGATTGGATAAGCTAAAGAGAAAAATCTATTTCCAAACAACAGGCATTACTGGAATTAAGAAATCAATATGCAGTACTTCACACGCATCTCAATTATCTTCCAGAATAGGAAGTGGAAGTTTATAAACTGTGGATCTCTGACACAACGAGGGTATAATTTCCTGTTAAACCTAGCACTATGTGTGTGTAGGTTGTAGCTAAGAGGGACAGTCCCACTCCCCTGCCGTCAGCTGTGTGCTCCCATTGCCTCATCTCCCCATTGCCTCATCTACAATGATCATGGGGCTGCTGGAGAGTATTGTTTCAACTAGCTATATCAGCAGAAGTAAAGGACTTACTGCTCCAAAACAAATGGAATTCTCTCTGTTCAGGAAGCTGAACTCTCCCATAGTTAACAGGCTTGTTGTGAAAAAGGGAACAAAACCCTCTGGTGAAGGGAAGAGAGAAATGGCCAAAAAATGGCCATCCTACTAGCAGCAGTCTTCAGCTACATGAGATTACGTATAACAGGAAACTATACCATTATTATGTCAAAGAAATTAGTCCAGTGAATTATATGATTATAATTATACTGCAGTTACGCTAAGAACAAGGGATTTAACAGTTAGAGGGAATACCAGCCTGAGAACTTGATACCTTTTATTCCATCTATTCATGTGCAGCAGAACCATTTTAGTCAGTGTAAACAGAAATAATATATCGTAGTATCAACCAAGATTATAGAGTGCTACTGTGCAAGCAGGTAGTAATGCACACTCTAAAAGCTCTCTAAGGAAAAGAAGCATGGGCTGTTACCTTCACTTTTCAGAGGGAGAACTGAAATATGTCCCAGTTAAAGAAGCCGCACATGGTTGCATGAACTCACCAGGACAGTGATTATAAACTCCTCCTTTGCGATTGAAATAACATCAAATTCATCTCAGAAGCATTACTCGAATTGTTTTAATCCTCTATGGTGGTATTTCTCATAATACAGAATGTGCAGGAAGTGTCTGGAGAATTTTGACACTGGAACAAATTAATTGTAATCAGGAGGGAATCAGAGTTATTTTTTCTGACTTAAAAAAAAAAAAAGTCACAGCTGCTATTGTTGGGGTATCCAGTTATGGTTTTCAGGAATCTCCAGAACTAGACATCTACAGACATGATTTTGAAATTCTGCAGACTTCTCATAAGATGGACCAAATGCACTCAAACTAACTTAAAATTAATATCCCAAGTTTAATAGAGAAATTATATATTTGTATCAGAAAACGCCAAAAAATGTAATTCTGAGGTGATCCAAGTAACGGTTTATAAAGATTATCTCATTGGCCAACACTGAAGACACCAGACCAGGGCAATATATTATAAATTGCTGTGGCTAATCATATGCTCTTCATGAACTGCTGAGGTAGATTTCATATGCTTAATGAACAAATCAAATCTGGACTGAAGAAATCTCTTTGTTGTACTGCATCAGCCAGTCACATCCAGACAGTTTGCTGTACAGTTGAGCATGGATAAACCCAGCATGGGTCTTGCTTACCTAGGCATAGCTCAGGTGAGGAGCTGCTCCCAATTTCACCTGTGGAAGTAAGAACAAAAATCTGGGCTGCAATGTCTCTCTGATCTCCTGGCTGCAGATTCCTTTTTCAAGATTCCTCTTAAAAACAGAATGAAATAAGCTCTGGCTCTCTTGAAGTCAATGGCAAAATTCCCATCACTTTTCTTTCTTAGCAACCCTCATCTGAATATTTATTTTTCTCTGATTCGTTCAGCAAAGCAGTTGAAAGATAGAAGCTGATCTTCCTCCTCTTGCCGTTTTGCCTGCTGCCCTGACCTAGGGATTCACTCATGACTTTGGTGCTGAGTGCCTCAGTGCTCTGGAATTTACTGTCAGAAAGGAAACACTGTGACTGCTATAGGACACCATTGGGCATGTGTTGCTTACACAGTAATGTCACTCTTTGGGTCATTGTAAGGCAGAAGGTAAAGGTGACAAGTGGTGTTTATCTGTCAATGATATCTTGTACATGCCTTGAAGCAGCTCCAAGCTGACTGTCTTGGGAAAAAAATGCACTCTAGACTTTAATCTTTGTCTTTAATCTTTCCTAGCCTTGCTATATAGAGTAAGATTCCATTTGTGCATGCTGCATCTATACAGCAAATATTTCTTATCACCTCTAACCCAAGGTCACGTCGTATTTACATAGCAGAAAAGAACAGAGTAGGAAAATCTGTTTCCTGGCAGCCTACAGCTTAAAGCTGCAATTAAACTGAGCTGGCCAGGTGAATCCAGCTGACTTTCATCTACACTGGAAAGTCACTGGAAAGGGCACTGTCAAACCTTATTCCAGCATCCCTCTCGGAAAAAATGTTTATTGGCTCTTCCTGATGAGAAAGAAGGTTTCATCTACTTCTGCATCATAATGTTTGTCCTCGGACACAGTTAAATAGCTGTTTCCTGGATGCTCCAAAACTCCAAATGCATTTAACTGATGAAAACGTATGTAAGAAAAAGCCACTTTTCAAAACATTGATTTTTTTAATCAATACGAAATTAGATATTATTCTTTCTTTAGTGAAAATGAATAGCAACATCAGGATACTAACCTGTTCAACCACCCATCTACAAGGGATGGGAGAAATCATACTTTGCAATACAGCTGTGATAAATTTTTAATTATTTTGGTGAATTAAAGCAGTTCCAAATACAAGATAGAAAAGAAATAATCCTAGCAGTTTGGTAATAATGACATTCCCATACGAGATGGGAGGCATATTCAGGACTGTCTTGAATTTATCTAAGTAGAGAGACCAAGTGTGAGTATGCTGTATTCTAGCTGAATGTCCTGGCTACAGGCTGCATGTTACTTTGAGCTGCATATCAACATTTTGGAGGTTATTTCTAGATTTTGTTCAGTGTGGACTTTGAATACTTTCCCATTCTCCTCTAAATTGATCATTCCTGCCCAGCATCCTTGTTCTGAAGGATGAGCTTTTCTCAATATCTATAAAACATATCAGTGGAAAATTTTGAAATAACTTGGTTAAATATGTGCCTCTGAAGTCTTGCAGGAATCTGCAGAGACCCTGTGAATGGGTGACAAGGTGAAGATATTTTTCTGGTGACAAATAGTGACTCACTATAGTAGAGACTGGTCAGTGAGAGAGTTCACTTCTAGTAATAGCAGCAAATATGAAGTTATGGATGCAGATGTAGCAGCTGCAAGAGCAAAAAAGGGCTTTGGACATACAAGCAAGGGAATTTATTAAAAACAGATGGCAGAATGATTTAATTATCTGATGCCTTGGTTAGTTGCTGACTGGAAACCACTGAAGTTTTTGAACAGAGATGAAATACAACGCTCATGTTTTGGAGAGAGACAACAAGATTAATTGGGACAGCAATGAAGGTAAAGGACTCAGAGATCTTACTTCTGGACACTGAAGTGGCTGAGACAAGGGTTTGTGATGGCGCATAAAAGCCAGAGCGTGGTAGGGATAAAGTGGTCAGAAGGCATTCACTTTACAAAAGATAAAAATACAAGGCCACAAGCCAAGTTAGGGAAGGAGAATATCAAGTTATGAGAAAGGACATTTTCACCCAGAGTCAAGAAGTAGCTCATGCAAATGTGAGGGGTGCTTTTAGCAGTAGGGTAAGTTAACAAAATTCTAATTCCATCTTCTGAAGTAGAGGAGATGAGCTAAAAAGGAAGTGAGCTCAGCTTTTTTCACCTTATGATTTCTGTGAAGGGTTCTGTTCAGCCATCTGGCAAAAAGGCTAACAACTGAATCAGAAGGAGGTCTGGGCCCTTTCATTCTCTCAGGAGTTTTGTGCCAGCACCTAAGAGCTAAGTACTTCCTCATCAACAGCTTCACAAGATGAGTTGCAGTCAGATTAGCTGAGTGATTATCATATACAGTGTATATGACATGTCTTTCAGGAAACAAAAAAAATTTTAAATCCCAGGCTCATAGAATGAATCAACATATGCATTTACTAAGAAAATCTATACAGGATAAGTGGTCAGATAATTGCAAGAATGCTTAGATATCTCTGCGAATCAGGAAGCCTAAGATTAGAGAAACTAAACTAAACTAGAGCTAAAAAGGAACATAAACAAATAGGTCAAGAAGGTCAGACACTTCCTTTTTTTCAAATATTTCCTTTTTAAACCAGTCATCAGGCAATTTGAACAGTTATTGACCATAATCAATCAAATCTGATGGTATTGTTTGTTTGTTTTGTTTTTTAAAAAAGGTGCTTGGAATTCTTTGTGCTGAGGCTGTCCAAAGAGACTTCAAAAAGTAAATCAAAAGTAATCGAGAACTGTAGCTACCACTGGATGACAATAGTCTAGAAAATCTTAGGATTGTCTTCTGGCATTAGTGGAAAGCACACTAATGAAATTAATGAAATAAATTGCTTTCCCTGTTATTGCTGTTGCTAAGGTACATTACATAGCCTAAATCTAGTCCAGAGGGAGTTTAAAGTTATAGTTAGACTACAGAGAATTTGTGTCACTGGGATTTTTGGTCAAAGTAAAAGAAAATATAACATAAATCATGCAGCTTTAACCCACCTACCATGGGCAGGGAAAATGATGCTTCTGCCTGGGATTGAACCAGGGTCCTTTCACATGTCAGGCAAACGTGGTAACTGCTACACTACAGAAACCTGGCCAGTATTGAAGTAGAATGAGGTATACAGCCATAAAGTAAAAGTAGGAAAGAGTGAAATAGCAAACAAATTTTCAGGTGGTTGCTGCTCCACTTCTTCAATTTATTGGAAGTTGAAGGGCTTTTTGCTTGCACTCTCAACATAATATAACTGAAGAAGCACATGTCCTACAAAGACAATTATATACTCTTTTTTTTTCCTCACACATAACCCAACTTTTTCCTCTGTTGCCTAGTGGATCTTACAGTGCCATTTCAGTTTTTCTAGCCCTCGTTATACTAGGGCTAGAATATATACCAGGGCATGAGTTGACATGTTACCCTGTGGGGGTTGCTAGCACACTCCGTGCCAGTTTATACCAACTAGCACTATTCAATCTCTGCCTAAGCATAGCTTGAGGACACAGCAGAAACCATCCCACGTGAAAAATTCTAGTTGCACTCTGAGTTTTGTTTTTAAAAAGGGTACAGAAGAAGTTTTTGCTTCATAGATGAGAACTATACTCTTTCACTTGGCCTCAGAGCCAGTGAGTGGTCTCAGCACTGATCTGTTCAGTACTATAGAAGTTATCTCTGAACTGAATACCATCTTCTGGAATGCTTTTCTTTCTTTTCCTTCAGGGACGTAAGGGTATGCATTGGCCTTTCTCACTGTGAGACTGGGATGTCCTCTCTGTACTCCACCTGGCTCTACTCTGTGACTGTAGTTACTGTTTATATTAACTGTAATTACTGTTTATATTAACAGGAGCCTCCAAAAACAATTCACAGGACTCTGTGGCATATGACGGGTGAAATACAAAGAAAACTGCCTCTGTAAGATATAAAGAGTTGACCAATAAGTAGTATGGTAGAGAGAATTAACAGTTGCCCTTCATCTCCTGCTGGCTCCAAGCAATTGTAGAGTTCAGTGCCTGGATAGGGACAGAAAAAAAGAGGAACAGGAAAAAAAAAATCATAAAATGGGATAAACTTTAGGGTCACCAACCACTAGACCAGGCTGCCCAGAGCCACATCCAGCTTTGACTTAAATGCCTCCAGGGATGGGGCATCCACAGCCTCTCTGGGCAACCTGTTCCAGTGCATCACCACCCTCTTAGTGAAAAAAATTCCTCCTGACACCTAACCTAGATCCCCTGTCTTAGTTTAAAGCCATCCCTCCTTGTCCTATCACTGTCAACCTGTGTAAATAGTCATTCCCTTTCCTGTTCATACTATCCCTTCAAGTATTAGAAGGCTGCAATGAGGTATTCCCAGAACCTTCTCTTCTCCAGTCTAAACAAGTGTACTTCCCTCAACCCTTTTTTTCCCCACAGGAGAGGTGCTCCAACCCTCTGAACACCTTAGTGGCTCTCCTCTAGACCTATTTGAAGAGCCCTGTATATATCTTCTTTTGCTGGAGGCCTGTAAAGGCAAAGTGACCGGTGCAAAAAAGGAGATATTACAAAAGGAAGGAAAAATGAATGCTCACCTATCTCCAAGGATCTAGGCTCACAGGGAAAGAACTCCAAAGAAGGGATCTCCAACAAGAGACCCTTCCTCAGGGGCAGTCAGCCCTTAAATGAGGTCTAATTCGCCTTCACCTGTGCTTCCAGGGCTGGCCAGGTCTTTCCTGCAAGTGCTCAATCAGTGGTTCATGTTGTGACCTAGCAGTCCCCATACAGGGCCCTGGGCCTGGATGCAGGACTCCATGTGGAGCCTCACAAGAGCGGAGTAGAGGGTGACAATCACATCCCTTTCCCTGCTGGCCACCCTTTTTATTACACCCAGGATATAGTTGGCCCTTCAAGCACACACTGCTGACTCATGTCCAGCTTCTTGTCCATCAGGACCCCCAAGTCCTTCTCTGCAGGACTGCTCTCCACAAGTTCTTCCCCCAGTCTGTATAAATACTTGGGATTGCCCCAGCCCAAGTGCAACACCTTGCACTTGCCTCATTAGGTTGACATGGGCCCACTTCTTCAGCCTGTCCAGGTCCCTCCGAATGGCTTCACTTCCCTGGTGAAAAATGGTATCTGCATTGTTATTAGATCTGTGCACGCACTGATTCCCTGGTGCCACAATAATCCTACACTGACATACAAAATCCCCTGTTAACTATTTAAGGCAGCATCCTGTTTGCTTTCCAAGGACAGGGATTATTTCAATGATATAAGGAGGCTTACCTAAACAGTAATATGAAACCAAGGGGAAAATACCTTTAGTATTGCCTGATTTGGATTCTGTAGGCCCAGAATTGGATTCTGTCTTGCCCAATTTATCTCTATTTTATAGATATACTAATTAGTCAAGTAATGAGCACCACAATGAGTATGGCAGAAAAAAACCTGATACATAGAAATATGATATGATAATCTGGTCTTTTAAAGAAAGAAATGGAATGACTGCCCCTTAGAAGATGTATAATAAAAAGGCAAATAACTAATCTTCCATCTCTAATTCCTATGCAAAGATGTAAAATATGGTTTATACAACATCTGGGTGTATTTAGACAGCGTATAGGCTGTCTAGTAACCTAGTTCTTACTAACACATGATCATGATATGAACACATCCCTATATACTAATAGCATGAAACCCTTCAGAATCCCTTTATTGTTGTACTACCATTCTGTCTTGAAATTCTAGAAGTGCATAAGAAAATAAATCCTAGTACTTTCTGATGAAATTAACCTGTATTTCTATTGTCTACATATTCATAGTTAGGAGTTTAAGAGGAGTACAGCCCAGTGGATTAGTTTAGCGGATCATTACGTGTGCTAGGGTTGGATTTCCATTCCTTCTGTCCGGTTTCCTGGCATGACAAAAACAAGGAGTATTCCACCTCCTGGATGGATGGAAAGGAGAAGATCTCTCTTAGCTGTGACATCTCCAGTTAGTGAGGTAGTAGTGCTGAAAGGAATTCTGTGGGGTCTAGCTAAGCCAAAATGAGAATGTCTCCTCCTCTGCAATACTCAGACAAGGGAAGGACACAAGAAAGTGTAGAAATATAAGCAGAATGGAGGCACAGAGGGTTTTCACTGCTCCAGATGAGCACGATAATCATTTTTACTTCATAATACCACAAGATTCTCTCCTATTTACTCCTTCAATTTTGCATCCCAATTTTTCATCAAGGAAGGAAGTGAAGTTTAATTGAAAGCATTACACTTGAACTTATTTGTCCCTCTTACACTGTGGAAAAGGGAGTAAAGTATTCAAGAAATCCCTATACATTCTGCAGGCAGAATGGGCTCTTTAATAGTTTGGCAGTTGCTTTTCAGCCTCTATCTGTGTGTGTATGTATGTCTGCATGCTACACAGAGAGACACAGAGAGTGAGTGCTGCAGCTGAATTTAGAAAGTTATAGATGTTCTCATCAGCCCCATGCAATGCAGCAGAGATTCCTTCCAAAAGCCAAGGGAGCAGAGGCTGCAGACAACAGATGTGAGAGGGGTTCCCATAACTGTCAATTTTCAAAGTGTTTGCATTGAAAAGAGAGGAGGTGCTATTTTGATTGATATTTCAGTTGCAGTATATAAAGCAGAGGAATTCTTCTCACCCTCTGCTTGTCATACTGATCTGCATACTCTCTCAGCTGGACTTGGGGCTACTACTTACTGCATCTGAAAGGCTGAAACTCCCTAGGAATAAAGAAACCTTATAACAATGCCGGAACCCACCAAGAAAGATGGTAAGCATAACAACTATTACCAGAATATTTCTTACATGCAAGATGGTTTTTAGATCATCTTGCACATTTCAACATCAAATTACATCTAATAGTGATAACTGTATAACATCATTACATCATGGCAGATCGTCAATCCTTTTAAACTGAGAATACTTTCAGGTAGGGATATAAGACAAAACTGCTTTGACCTCCCACTATTTTAGATATTAAACAATGGCTTTTCAGAGATAATAAGATACTACGTGTTTGGGCACATACTGTACTAACTTTAATTTAAAGACTTTAGAATTTTTGAAATTCAGTTACTGGTATGTAGATTCTGGAAAACAGGGTTTATGTGTTCCTTATGTTTTAAAAAAGCAGCATATTGATATAGTTTTCATTACTCTTGAGAAGTAAGTTTCATAAGGCATTCAGTAGAGAAGTGTTCATGGAAGTTTTAAGTTTCTAGTGTAAATACATTCTATATGTTGAATGCATGAGTGGAGAATGTAGTAAGTTTTCTATGCAGATTGAACTAGAATAGTGTATTTTGCCACATTACAGAGATTATTATTTATCTTGTAGGTCCTTTCCAACCTAATGTACCTATGAACCTATGTGTCAGAAAGGCAGATAAAAGAAGTAACGTTGCTCTGTTTTTTTGTACTACTGAGTTGACAACAAAAAACTGATTGCATAGTCTGCTAACAAGATGCAACAATCGTGCACACCAGAGGCTGTACAAACAGATGAAAAATGTTGAAAGACTATAAATTCACAACTTTCTAAGAGCTAGCAATTCTTTTTTACTATTTTGTATAAGCTGAATAAGACTCTTATACTTGCATTACTTCTATTGCCTTTCATTAAGCTTTCATTCTAATTTAGTTGTGTTGGTAAGAAATTTTGATTATTGTTTATCACTGAAGATATCCACAGCTTGTACAAAGTCATAAATGTACAGACTGTACATGCATTAAAGTACTGGCAAATGAAGTATACGGACAGTTTTCCTAATGAATTCTCAAATGCAAAATTGAATTTAATATTAAAGATGATCTTGTGGAAAGAATTGAAGACATTAAGTAACATTTGTTTCCCAACACTTTTGAAAGATATGATAGGCTCATGTATGTAGTTCAGATGAGTACTTTGGATTTAAAACTGACCTATTGATAGAATTTGCTTTATTTCAAAAGCATTTAAAATATTTTCTATTTATGTGGGAGGCAAGAGCAGAGCAATCATCAGGAGCATTAGACAGTTGAAGCACTCAATAAGGGCTGGGACATGTGAAAACTAAACTAAACTTTTTGCACAACTGAATCTTCAGCAGGTAGTGTTGACAGACCAAAGTGATCATTTTACTTACTGGTCCTCCTTAGTGCTCGAGGACAATGATGGATGAAGTATCCCTCTGAAAATAGCTACACCAAGTGCACGTATTAATACTAAAGCTTAATCCTCTGTATCAAACCTAGAGCCAAGCCCCTTCTAGAGTGTCTTATTTGTAATTCAAATGATTTACACGTGTATTAAGTGTCCCTTTTATTTGATCTGTTATTTGACTGGATATTACACAGTGTAATCAGAAGGCATTCTATGACTGCCAACTAGAAAAAAAATAAAATATTTCTGAAGTTTTAAAAGATACACTCTTTGGAGAAGAATTGTTTAGAGGCTCATCTTTAAAAGGCTGTTATTCTTTTTCAGACTAGATAGTTTTAAACATGTCCTTACAATACAGTTAATATAAAAGCAATTCTGGTTTTGTGTTACAAAATAGATTTTGTGACTCTAAACAAAAATACATTAATACTGGAACAAATACTAGAACATAAACAATATTGAAGACTTATGCATTAACCGAGTTTGAGTTCATAGCAGGAATGAGCTCTAGAGAAATGACACATACAGGTTGTACAGTGGTTCTTCATTGCACCTAGACTATTCGCAGCCAGTAGATCACAGTGATATATATATATATTGTTGCACTTAAAAGAACAGCTTCTTCCAAAAGATTTTCTGCAGAACAAGAACTCACCTGAACAGGTGGCAGTGTGTGTACTATTTATGTTACCAGTGGCAAGTCTATCTGTAGTGATACTGGTACTATTAATAGTACAGTACCAGTGCAATTACTGGAAGTAGCTCTACAGTGAGATGTCTACTCCCCAGGTAACTTCCAATGTGTGAAGTGTTGAAGGCAATTAAGTAATGAAGATGAACCATTGGCTCCATTATGCCAGGGACCAGTGGATACCCTCTCTGAGAAACCTTTGTGGGCTGACTGCAATTCAAAATGTGTATGTGCCACAGAAGGACCTAAGCAGGTGCTTTCCAAAAAGAAGCTATTTACACAAATTATCCCATACTCATAGGACCTTTAAGTTAAAAAAAGCATACACAAGAACAAGCAGCTGTGCAATCAGAAACTGGTTAACACTTGAATATTAAGAAAATCTCAGCTTTGCAATTTTCTGTCACTGCGGTCTCTGAAATCAATAGATCTTTCTGCTGCACTGCCTCTGAAATATCTTGGGCTGATTTGTTTCAGGTCAAATGCTCTGCGATATTTTAAGATTATTAGATTACCAAAGTGAGAAATTTCCTGACTTGGTGAGAGTGGAGCCTCACAACATGCTCTTAACAAATAGGATCACCAAATTAAACACACGACTCAGCTTAGAGAAGCTTGTTGGAGCACTTCAGCCTAATGGAATTTGTCACTGTAGAAATAGACTTCCATAACTAATGATTTAAGGCCTCTATTGTACTCCCCAAGGGTTGAAGTCCTATATAGCCACATCAGCTGTAGCTTTCTTGAGGTATGTGGACATGCTGTTGTGAGATAGCTTTGTCTTGGTTTGTTTAAAATTTCACAAGGTGAAGACTACATCATGGGCGCACTGTTAACTGATCCCAGTGGATGACTGGAATAAGACTGTGATGCCAAAGACCTTTATCGGTGCATTTAACAACCTTTCGTTCTTCTGGTGACTAATGAGTAACCCTCCCTCACCTAATTACTTCCTGTAATTATAATCAGTCAGACGATCTTTCCCCTCTCTCCCTTTCCTTTTACCAATATTCATAATAAGAGCTGCCCATTAATTAGGTGTCCTCTTAAACTGTGACAGGCCACGGCATTTGGATATGCTTTTGTAGGCGTGCCAAGTCTCTCTAGAGCAACGTTTCGGACTATTTGTGGGCATCATCCCACAGGGACAGGTGCAAGTCAGTCCCCAGTAGGCCGCTCTTTAAATTTGCCTTATTTATTCTCTCCAATCTAGGAAATAAGCCATGGCCATGAGTTAAGTGATCATTCCAAATTTTAAGCCAAAGCGTTTATCAACTGTCTGCCAGATTCATTTTCTAAGAGTTTGCAAGCTCTGCCTGCAGCAGTCACATACTGGCAAGGATTCAAAATAAAAAATCAGCATGTCTGCATTATCCAGTGCTTTAGTAAAACTCTTTTGGATCTATAGACAGCATGGATTTTAAAGTTCTGAAGATAAATATGTGTAAATATTGTCTCTTTGAAGGACAGACCCTAAAACATAAAATAATTTGTGAAAGGAGGTAAACAGGCTTATCAGTAGAGACTGCTTTGAAGATGTGACAATGCTATTCTGTCTGAAGAAAACCAGATGAAACAGCTGTTACTTTCAAATATGACCAGTTTTCTTTCATTACATGTCTTTTCTGTAGTTATACTTGCATTATATTTATAATACTTAAACTATTTAAAAACACAATCAGGTGTATCAAAGTAACAGACCCTAGAAGTTTTACCTAAGCTAATCATGTAAATATATATGTAATAAATCATGTAAGTATACATGTAAAGCAATTTTCCAGCAAGAAAACAATCTCAGTATTAAAGATGGAGAAAAATGAATTAATGTGAGATTAATTTTAAAATAATATTTTCAAGGCTAGACACACTTTCAGTGGTGGTCAAAAAGTTAAATGGAAATTCTGCCTATGTGTATAGATTTGGCTTCTGTCAGAATTAACACTGCTGATGGAAAGTTTTCCTGAAAATTCAGGAACCCTGCATGTCAATATTGTATAACACTGCTTAGTGCTTTTCATGGAGGAGGCTGAAGCTGTGTAATCATTTTATTATGGCACCAGACTGGGTAATGCAGCTGCTGCTGTCCTTGCTCTATAGATACGTGCTTCAGTAAGGCACAGGGAAAGCATACAGACATTTATCTTCTGCCATTATCATTGCCTCTTTGCAGGGCTGACTGTAAAATGTATTCCTATTATTTCTACCTACCTTCAGCCTCAGAGCCCAATCACTCAAAGCCAAGCCCATATGAATCATTTACAAGCACTGTATTGAAGTTATGCGTGAATGAATTTTGATGGATGAGGGAAAGTGGAAACCCTAACCCTTTATCTTTTTTTTTTCTCTAACAGTTCTTCAGAAAATTATCAACTCTTGCTGATAAATTTAAACCCATTGCAAATGGAAAACAAACATATGCCTTTACTGTTATAATTATCTCCATTGGGGTGGGCACTGCTCCCATCCTGAGCCCTGTAGAGATGTATCCTCCTGCATAGATCTTGTTGCATGCTGAGATCTGAGTTTTTCTTAGACTGTCCTTGCCTTCTCACAGCTAATTTCCAAGTGTTGCTCCCACACTTCCTTGTGAGATACCAGACCACCTCAAATTTGCTCTTTGACATTCCACCTCCACCACTCTGAAGTTAAAGACTACTCTACCAAAAATCTCAAAACTTCGTTTGTTTCAGTTTGGTGTTTTTATTTTGTTTTATTATGATGTAAATTGTGCGAAGTTTTCTTATAGAATGCTTTGATTGTATTTTAATATTAGTGTAGGCAGATAACACAAGATTGATCTGCCTCACTGTTAATCTTTCATGAGTTAAAAATCTCATTCATCCTTTGCAAAAAACAATGCATCTGTGCATGGGAAATATACTTAACCTGATCACATTAAAGTCAAAACTCAACTGAGTTTAGGAGGAAAGCAGAGAACTGTCTTTTCAGCAGAGCAGACGGTGCTTGATCTTGGCAGAACTGAAATTAGCAAATGCTGCCTTTGTGCCTCCCTGTGCTGCACCTGTTGGGAAGATAAATAAAGGACTGCCTAGTTCTTTCTCCTCATACCTCCTAAATATATCACTTTAAGAGAGCTTTAAAAAAAAATTACAGTATGCTTCTGATCCATAAAAAACTGGATGAGTTTCTTCATTTTATACTAAACAAGATGAGAGGTTCTGCTGGGAAAACCTTGGTTATCAAAACATTAGTAGCTGCCACGAGCATGAATGGTCCTTGGGAACTAAATGTCTTACAACAAAAGAATCTGTTTCAGGAGTGGTCATCCAGGGAGTTTCTTAAACTGAAAGTACAGAACATGTTACAAAAAAAAAACAAACCTAATTTTTCTTAGAATAAGGCCAAATACTAGATCCCCCACTCAAGAAAATGCAGAGGTTTCACTGAACTAGAGATCCTAATGCAATGATTCCTTAAAAGTGTGGGCAGAAAGTTTGTTCTCCTTCAGACACTAATGTGGCTTTGCACTGAATGCAAACACTAATAAAAGAAAGAAGGCAAAAGAATAGAAACATTAACTTTAGCTGGAAGTAGGGTTTTCTCAGTCTCACTACAAACCTCTTTTTCTCCTGAGCCTGAAGAACTGTGTAGCTGCTACAGCTGTGTAGCTGTAGTCATCTGTTTCTCATCCCATCTGTCTTTCTCACCTCACTCACTATGGATGTGCCATTTCTGAAAACTCCAGAAAAAAGTTCACTTTTTCGCTGCTGATAGCAAGCAATATGACAAATGCTAAAGCCATTTATCCAACATTTACCAGGGGCTCTTGATGTACCTTTATGTCCACTGGAGGATTTTAGTAGTTTGTTTTGTATAGTTGGTGAGAGTTTAGGAGTTTGGAAGAGAAAACTGATTTGGTATGAGTGTCCAGGACAGTCCATTGAGAATTTTGATAAGCTTGCAGTCACACAAAGGTCCTGATCATCTTTACACTGGCAGAAGTCCAAGTTAGGGAACAGATGCACAAATGCAAGCAAATGAGATAGGTGTCTCCTCTCTCACCAAAGTCAGTGGAAACCAAAATAGTATTCAGCTAACCAGCCAGCAGTTGCCTGAACTTAGACGCCTACTGCCATATAAGATGCTCTTGGATAAAAGAAATATCCACTTGGGGCTGGTAGGTTAGACTCACATCCTGAGACTGCAGACCTTCAAGACCCTGGAATAGCAGCTAGAAACCAGAAGGATATACTACACCATTTGAATGTCAATGAACAATAAGGCTTAAGAGTTATTCTTTATAATTTTCCCAGTTATATAAATATTTGCAAAGTTTCAGCATAGGGCAGTTATATAAAGGAGAGAAGGCGAGTGTTCAACTACAGCATTATTTGCATATGAGACTTAGTTATACTGCCTCAGTATACAAACATTTGGGATCAGATTCCTTGGGGCAGAAGAGGGGGCACACTTCTGTAACCTGCTGGGTGCACTGATCAACAGGGTAGTTGATAAAAAATATGGTGATACTACTGTCATTTTGTGACTTGGGAGATCCAGTTGCTTTTAGTTGTTCTGCTTCTGATATGATATGAAATAGTCAATACATTTTGGTTCGTGGCTGAGTGTTTAAATCAGCTCAAAGTTGCTTAATCTTTTTTACCTCAGTGAGAAAAAAACAGTAAACTGCATTACTGTTCAAATCAATATTAATTGATTTAACTCCCCTAGCTTAGCTCAGATCCTAAAAGAACATTAAGTTTTTGAAAGAATGAGTGGTTACGTCATGGACATTTCAAGCCATGACGTACAAGCCTTTTTATGTTAAATAATAAAGCACTTCCTATTTCTGGAATAGGAATAAATTTATCAAGTTTATTTATTTATTTATTTATTTATTTATTTATTTATTTGAAGCTCACTGAACTAGCAGGTGAATCAGCAAAGACGAGGGAATCTGCTTGTGTAGGGAACCTGCTTTGGCAGGGGGGTTGGACTCAGTGATCTCTATAGGTTCCTTCCGAACCCTATGATTTTGTGATTCTGTGAGGGCTATTATAGAAGAGAAGGAATTAAAGCCAGCATTTGGTTCTGTGCTTGACAAATATATATGACTTTGGAAGATATTCTAGCAACAAAGATTTGATGACAATTCTGGTCAATCTTCACTGCTTCCTGAGATGCTGTAGGATCAGAAAGAAAGAAAGTGTGGATTCAATAAATATGACGATAGACAGATTTCTGTTCAGAGACCTCAAAAAGGACAGCATTCGTGAAATGGTTTCTCTCTGGCTGCTCTCTCCCAATGCTTATGGTATCTTCACAGAGTGATCAGTGCACTCACCAGTGTAGGCGGCTTGCATCTACACTGCTTAGAATTGCCTTCTGAAGAACACCAATCACACAATCCTGTACTTGGCCAAGTGTCCTTATGTATATTTTCAATTAAGAGAGCCAAAACAACCTGTGACCTCTGCTGCAGTTAGCCATGATGATGTTCAGTGTCACAGCACTAAGACAAAGTGGTCATGTTGGATCATGTAGGATGTTAGACTTCCAAGAGGAGAGGCAATGGAACAGTCTCAGCTGTGCTGTCAGTAGCACTGAAGGAGTAACGCATCTGAGAAACTGCTTAGTCTTGAATGAAATTTGTTTGTTCCAGGGAAGACCCTGAGGAGCAAAACAATTCATGGGCACGTTAGAGAATGTGACTGTCATGCAGTGCAGAAAGTGACAGTACCAGGATTTGGGAGTTCCGCTGGGTGACTCATTTCCTACTGAGAGGTCCCCTACATCCCGTCTCCATACACACCAGAGTGTACAGATACCACAGCATGAAGAGAATCCTCCTGTCAAGCAGCAGTGGGACATATTCAGGAGAGTAATTTCTTTCCTTTCATCAGAGATTGCAAAATATTTCTTACATAATTTGCTATCCCCTGGCCTTTTGTCTAGTTGAAAGTAGAATGTGATCTACTTCTTAGGGCAGTTGCCCTTGTATGTGGTGGCTACAGCAAGTTATTTTGATTGAGTGATTATTACAAAAAGCTCTGTTCTAATTTAATTCTCCATAAGATCAAATAGTGGTTTTAGTGAGTGTCTGAAAATGTTCAGTCACACCATGATGCTTCCTGAGAGGCATCTGTATTAAAATACACACTCATCATGTCTTACAGGCTCAGAATACCTTCCTAATTTTGGTCATAAATGCTAGTAGGTTGTGGTAACATGGAGACACAGATGAAGAAATGTTCCCTTTTCATACAGATTTATAACTCGTAGGTCTGTGTGCATTGTCATAGATTACATTTGCTCCAGTTATTGTTATAGAACCAACTGGATGCAACATTTCTGGGGCTGAGCAAAAGTAAATCACAAAGCAGATCAAATTGTTATGTTTTATTCATCAGGAACCATTCTTTGCTCAGCCATAATGCAAACCCAGTCCAATCTGAAAGCCTTTTCCAAATTTTGTCTTCTCTTGAAACCCTGAAGCCATGATGAATCTAAATTAAATGCAGCTAAACCTGAAGGAAACCCAAGATGAAAAACTTACTGGTTCAGATGGTAGGATAGATTTTATTCCTACTCCAGTGTGTCAATGGACTAGAAAGATCAGTAAGACACAGTTGCTAAGTAGTTGTCATCTTTGGTGATGTGGAGAATGTCTGTAGCTAGAGATATCTAAGGACAGTCACACAAGAAATGCCATGCAGATTGAGTAATTCACTGACTAATAGCTTCTGTGTCTCGTGCTGAGATATTCACGTAGATGCAGATATACATGCACACAACGTAGCACGCTTGGCATCATCTGTTTTTATAAGAGCATAGTATCTAGGCCAAAAACCTTATTTTAGACCCAAAGAGGAGCCGTAATACCAATGGAGGCTGTGACTGCCACTCCTCCACAGATGCAGACTTTGGTGAAGGCACAGAGGGTCAGATGCCTGATGACATTTTTTCCACGGCATTCCCTCCAGCCTTACTAATCTTTCATCTAAGCTTTCCTTAGCCCTATTTTTAAAGGGGAAATCTGACCTCTGTCCTCTCTGCCCCTTTTTCTTTGCCCTTGTTTTTCATTTCCATGTTTTGCAATGAAGGCTTTTTCCTTACCCAGATTTTTTCAGCTGGAGAGAAAGAATATTCAGTGACCTGGGACTGTTATTCACAACACTGTCTCAAAGGCATTCTGCTGTGATGCACTGTAAGAGATTTTTTTTAAACATACCGCTTAACTGATTTACTGATGCAATCTTTTGCAGTTGGTCTGCTAACATCATGCTGCGTTGCTTTCCCTAAAGACAAAGTTAAATGATTGTTTGAAGTGAAGGCTTATAATTCTCACAGTTATCAGATGTTTTACTTTCAATATTTCAGAATGATATTGAGAGGTAAAAAATGTAATTGTATTAAAATAGAGGGACATAAGTAATTTACTGAGCCTAACAACCACATAGGGATATAAGTGACTGTCGTGTACATAACTATTGGTGTGTGATTCACCAAAGATTTGCCTAGTGCCATATGTCTTTGATACCTTGTACATAAACGTCCTAAACGCTTATGTACAGAAAAAATCCTTTAGTCCTATCTGTCCACACATGCAAAATACTCGCTGGTGTTTTTCAGTTCAATGCTTAATTCCAAACATCTGAGCTGCAATAAATATTCACATTCAAACATGCTTACAAAAAACCCCTCCTAAGGTCAGTATACATCAATCCCATTAAGTAATTATGTTTCTGAATTTTAGGGTAACTTATCATTCTTCCAGTGGCTGGAATCATCCCTGAATTACCAGTCAAGCTTTTTGGAAAGGTGTTATCTAGACGTAATTATATATTAGGTGCCAAAAGCCCCTGAATTTCTCTTCAGTGGATAAGGAATTGTTTGGATGGTTGCAGCCAGCTGGAACTGGCCAATGGCTCTATGTCCAGGTGGAGCTTGGTGATAAGTGTTGTTCCTCATGGGTCCATTTTGGGGCTGGAGATCTTAAAAATCTTTATCAATGACCTAGACAGTGAGATTAAGTGCACCCTCAGCAAGTTGATAGATGACACTAAACAGAGTGGTGCAGTTGATATGACAGAAGGAAGGGATGTCATCCAAAGGGACCTGGATAAGCTTGAAAAATGGAGACATGTAAACCTCATGAGGTTCACAAGGCCAAGTGCAGCATATTGTAGTTGATCACGGATATGTGTACAGATTGCAAGAGAAACTAATTGAGGGTAGCCCTGCAGAGAAGAACCTGGGGGTTCTGATGGATTAAAAGCTGGACATGAGGCAGCAGTGTGCTGGTTGAGAGGCCAATTGCATCCTGGGCTGCATCAAAATTGTGGTGACAGCAGGGAGATAGAGGGGATTGTTCCCCTCGGCCTTTGTGAAGTCCCACAGAGTCATAGAATTACGGAGGTTGGAAAAAACCTCTAAGATAATCCAGTCCAACCATCTACCTATCACCAATATTTCCCCATCTGGGAAATACTGTAAAAAAGTACTGCATCCAGGCCTGGGGACCCCAGCACAAGAAGGTTGTGGATTTGTTGGAGCAGGTCCAAAGGAAGACCATGAGGCTGCTCAGGGGGCTGGAGCACCTCTCCTATGAAGACAGGTTGAGGGAGTTGAGCTTGTTCAGCTTGGAGAAAACAAGGCTGTGGAGACACCTTCTCGTGGCCTTCCAGTATGTAAAAGTAGCATATAAGCAGGAGGAAGATTGACTTTTTATATGGTATGATAGTGACAGTACCAGAAACAACTTTAAACTAAAATAGAGATTTAGGTTAGATGTTAGGAGGTGATTTTTCTCTCAGGGAGCAGTGATGCACTGGCACAGGCTGCCTAGAAAAGCTGTGAATGCCCCATCCTTGGAGGCTTTCAGAACCAGGCTGGTACCAGGCTCTGGGCAGCCTGATCTGGGTGGCTTTAAGGTTCATTCCACCCTAAGACCTTCTGTGATTCTGCATTTCATAACCCATGAGTTATCCTTAGTAAGAAAGCAGATGCTATTGCCCTCCTCAACAGAAGAGAAATAAATAAATTTAACTGAAATGCTACAAGTATTGGTCATGATTTTTTCCCCACAAGACTGATGTCTGAAAATTAGCAGTTAGTATAAGTTAGACATAAATAATGGATTATTTATGATGTTCTTTGAAATGATCTCTAGTCACCTACATTCCTGATAGCCCTGTGTCATGGCTACTATTCTGGAAGACATTGTCTCTTAAGATGAGGCTCAGTACTGAAGTGCAGATTTGAGGAGACTGCTCTTCTATGCAGGAAGCCTTTAAAATTTTCTTTCTTGAAAAAAATTACAGAATATCATATCATCTGCCGCCCAATGTCAGATTATCTTGAAGCAAACTTTTATTTGATAGTTGGACACACTGCTTAGGCATGTTTATAATACATACTACTTTGACAAAGAGGAGATAACAAGCAGAGAAATTGAATTCTGGGAAAGTACCAACATTATGTGTTTGTTTTTGTCCTGAACTTCAAAGAAAAATCGATATTGCAAAACCTATGGAATGGGATTACCTATTGATTTTCATTTCAAATTGTTGAAATGTTTTATTTAGAAATTTGATTAAAATGAAACCTATCAACATATTTCAAAAGTTTCACTTTTGAGAAATAGTGAAACTTTTGAGCTTGCAGAAATACGTTATGTGAATTCATATTATCACAGACTTATGCTGATGCTCTCATTTACCCTGAGAGACAAGAGAAATGGTTTCCTACTAATGGGAACATACTTGCATGACTCTCAGGACCAATTTGGAGAAGTGCACTGAAGATGTGGTCCTTTGTGGAACTCACTCTAGTTACACAGAGCATTGGGTCCGTGACACAATTGATTTCCCTGATTTTGAGTGAAATATTTCAGGATGGCTCAGCAAAACAATGTGTGATTTGGGTCTAGCAAGAGTGATTTTTCTATGCAAAATGTTTCCTGACCTGTTTGGGAAATTATCTGAATGATCTGTAAGGAAGTTCTCATAGTTATTTACGCAGTATGACCGCCCATTCAATTTTATTGCTGACTTTTATCCTATAGATAGAAGTGCAACTGTCATTGAAAATATATTGTTAAATGTGAGAGATAAATCGTGCAGTTCCCAAGCAGCAGATCTTTGTTTTCTGAAGCTTATAATCCAATAACCTTTACTCCACTTTATCATGTTTTGCAGCTTTCAGACAGGAATTCAACACTCCTCTCTGCACTGCTATCTCTGGTATCATATTGTTTTGCCTTTTGATTCCATTTTTCCCCAGGGAATCTTTTGAACAAAGTCAAAGTATTTGCTTTCATAGAAAAATTATTAACAAACTATTGCAATTAAAGAAACAAAACTGAGAAAAAAAGCCTTCTTTTTGCCATACTTTTTCACATGCGGTCAAATTTTTCTGATGAGTAACTTAACATTTTTCAATAAATAGAAAACAAAGGTTAATTAAATTTGGGGTATTTAAAGCAGAACTTCACTTGGCTGAACTTGGTATCTTATTAGTACCTGCAGCCAAAAACAAATTATTCTGTGGGAAACTTGGTACATAAAAAAAGTGTTGCATGGGCCTAAAGAAATCAGAATTGTGCTGTGTTTATGCATTTCGTGTTGGATAAAAATGTCTCCTGAACTTCAGAGATGACAAAATCTGTCTTTTACACATTTGTGTCTTTTACCAGTGCAAATACTAAGATGTGGATCATTAAATTTATATCTCTGAGCCAGATTACTGTTTTTTAACCTTAAGTCGAGAATCATACCTGCTCTGCTTCTCTGCTCTGGAAATCAACCATACGTGCGTTGGGACTCAGAATAGCAATATTGCTGGCCAGCAGCGCCACTTATGGGTCACCAGCAAATACAATAGAAACCATCAGGTTTAGGAGCAGATGTGGATCAGCTTACAGACCTTAGTCTTTTTGTGGATTCATTTCTGGAATAAAGAGTAAGGAAAGAAAGATATAATGGAAATAGTATGGAAACACAAATGAAATTTATTTCCTGCATGTTGGTGTCTTGTGGATTAAGTAGGTTAAAAATGAACTTGGGAAAGCATGATAACTTGATAACTAATTTACAGCCACCTATTTTAACTTCTTTTTTTTTTTTCTATTTTAAATGCTGTCAACTCTTGGCAGCATCCTAGTTCCTCATTACAGTATGTACACAACTTCAAGCTTGCCAAGGAGGTCACCTGAATAGGGTGCTAACTGAATCTTAACAGAGATGATATATGATTAAGGTTATTTTTTAAGCATGGATGATGCAGACCTTTACTCAACAGTCTATTTGCACAAATTTAGGATAATTCAGTTATGTAAGCATAGATTTTCTTAAGGAAATGATATCTGTTGAAGATCATGGTTACAGTGTTCTTTATCGATTAATGAAAGTGAAGTTTTCATAAGAATTGAGAAAATTGTGGTTGCTCACATGTTTGATTTACTAACATTATCATAGGAGAATGGGAACTGCAAGGAGCACAAACATTATCCAAATTATGGCTGGTTTTTTTTTTTTTTGCACCGCCATACTTACAGATTCAAAGGAATGCAGAATCTCTTGCTTTGGTTTCTACTCCACAGAATTCACTATTTCCAGGCTTTTCCAACTGTTTACTCAGTTTTTTAATCCTTCTTAATCAGGGATTTTTCTGCTTTCATCATATGATGGTTTGATCTGATCATGAGACTCCTGAAATCCTATATAACTGGAAGCATACGGTCAATGCAGTCAATTTCCGAATCAGTATTGTAGATGAGATTGTATGATGGGACCAATTATTTTTCTTGGTTGTTTTTTTCTTTTCCCCCACACAAGCTGTAACTCGTTAGGAATGGTTTAGAATTTAATCATATATAAACTAAATCTCAAATCAAATTTTTTATTAATTTCTTCTCTGTTCTCTGCCTGAATGTGCATCACTGGATTATGAAGCTTTAATTGCTGAAATACACAAATAATTGAAGACAGTATTTAACCTAAGGTTATCACCTTCATGTCTAATCAGAAACAAAGAAAGACAAAGTAAACAGTGCCATCTGCCTATATCATCATTACAACCAGAAGCAGAAAATAGAAATAATATTAATAATTTTATCAGTCTGATTCTATCACATTGTTGACTACAATAACAGTAAAGTAGGCAAGACATGGGAGTACCATTGTTTTTTCATTTCAGCCTTTCATTCTAAAGTCTAAAGTTTGAACTACCTGAGGACCTAGGATTGAGGTGTTCTTCAAATGCCTTTGATAGCTTTATTTTAAAGGTAACACAGAAAATATCTATGGATATTAAAAATAAATAAATAAATAGTATTTTCAGTGGGAAGATCAGTCTCATGAGGCAGATGGAAAATCTTGTCTGTATGATTGTGCTCACCTTTTGCTTTCCCTGCTGATCATCTGAACATGAGATATGTCTCGCAACAATTCCACATCCCTGGTCCTTCCCTACCCATCTATTACAGTAGACCACCTTCTATCCCCAGAGAGGGCAATGTACCAGAAGTGCAGTTCTTGTGTTTTCTAGTGGCTGCACTCAGAGTAGGACTCCTTACACACAACTGCACAAGGGTTAGGGTAAGCCATGCTCTCTCCTCAAACTAGTATTTTGTCTATTTTCGTTTGACAAGCAGAGTCAGCACTTTGGAAATGTCTATGTAATAGTTATATTTGTCTGATCCCTTGAAGCTGTATCCACGAGCTTAATCCGCCTACTTAAATATGACACAAGTTGACAGGCCTTTGTGACAAAAAGCATTAGGTGATCATCCTCATGCTCTTTGACATATGAAAGTCACTTTAAGTCACTGCTGTTGCACAGACAGATATCATACCTGTACCCATGGTGATGCAGCAACAGTCCCGGTTTTATTTTCAGGTAAATGGGAATAAGCCCTCTAGTCATACTGGGTAAGATCCTGAATCCTTCGGTTGTTCAGACCAGAGTCTTTTCTGAGTTGTAATCAATCTACATTTAACTGCTGGAGGAAATAAGTGCAGGAGACTTTCCTCCTCCCTCTTGTGAATATTCCAGCCCAGGGGTTGTGAAATGCTATCTTTAGAATTTGTGCAAGCCCTTATTTAGTGCTCAAGGTCATTTTCTTCTCATAAGGTGGGAAAAAAAATAAAAATTACTCATTTTCCAGTATAATTGAGCATTCTTCATAAGCCAACCCAAAATGAACCTGCAAGATTACAAGGGTCATACACCTAGACCTCTTTCTCAGTTTGCTGGAGGTTACCTGCCACTCTCCAGCACAGTAGTTAAGTAGGACCTGGGGACTCTTTTAGAACTGTCAGCATGCCTCATTATGTTTACACCTCAGTGTGAAAAGTAATAGATACAATGTCAGGGAGTTTCTATGCTCGTTGCTGTCATACAAGACAGTGGAAGAGGGAATTTAGAACCTTTGGAAACTGTCCATTACACATAAGTATCCTGTCAATTTCCTGCCAAAGCTTCTTGTGGTTATGGCAGGTTGGATGTCAGTGTAGCCAGACCTAAAATGGAATTGAAGTTTTAAATAATGAGAGCCCCAGTTGAACATAGCTCTTAAGCATTTCCATAACTTTAGCTCGTAGGAATGCCATGGAACTTTTTAAAGCTTATTCATCTATATCCATACCAAAAGACTCTAAGTCTTATTTTATATGAAAAATTGAACATAGTAGATATGGAACGGTAATGGAAAATTGTTGTTAATGGGTCAAGTTGCATCTCCTGCTGGTTTTCAATGGTGTATGTGTGCATGTATAATTATAAATCACAAATCTTGGCTCTAAGTGCTCATATCCTATATCAAACTGGATCCTGAATGCATCTCATGACATGGCTGAGACATGAAAGCATTTCTGGAGATGTTATACCAAGTTACACTTGTGCTTTCACTTTATTTGCTAAACACACTTTTTAATATGTTATTCTTTCTTTGTAGTCATGTAGAAAACACTGCTAAGTTAATTCATTTTCTTTTTGTGAACATAGTCAACTACTTTAGAAGTTTCAAATCCAAAGAATAAACCAAGGTCTGTTTTTAAGCAATACACTGAAATGTGACATTCTGGACTTCTTCAATAAAGAGCTGAATAGAGGAGACCATTACCTTTTGTCTTAGAAACCATGAGACAGAAATTCGATTTTGCTGCTTAGTAGAAGACAAAACCGACATAGTATTAATTCGTTTGTTCATTGGATTCAATAAATCTTCAATGGCCTCCTTCCCCAGTAACTCAAGAGGCTTGTCCTAATTCATTGAAGAATGTTTCTCCCAAGGGTTTTAGGAGCACCTGATGGAAACACTTTCTTCATCATCAGCCTCCTGACAATGCCTTGACAGAGCACCATATTAGGCAATGGGATTGTTGAGAATGGCATTTGGGACCCCCAGTGAGTGTGTCTCCTAGGGAAGGACTACAACAGCAAGCTGCTTATTGAGTGCACAGAGCCCTTTCCTGGCTGACAAGTCTGTTGCAGAGGTCATCCAGAGAGGGCTATCATTCTTTAGGGAGGTGGAAACTACTCAGTGCTATTAATGGTTTTTTCCTGGCTGTCCTCAGGAATAGAACTGTAAGCACAGCATGACCATGAAAGGGGTTGCACATGATCTAAAGATTATGATGAAGTATCTCCCATGTCTTTACTGCCTCCAGTGCCTGGAACTCTCCACTTCTCCTTTTTTTGATGTTGTTGTTTTTTTTGCCTCCCACTCCATGCTTCATGTCTCTCTTCTCAGCTCAGTTTTTGCCTGTTTTCCTAGCAATAACTTGAACAGCCTTGAACTGCGATTCAAGAAAGAAACCACTGATTTCCATGTCTGGCTTCAGCCATCTTCCTGTCTGAATTCTCGGGACTGAATTGTGTGTAGGGCAAGAAGTTGGGAGGGAACAGAGACAGTACAGCTAATTTAAACTGGCCAAAGGGATATTCCATACCATAAGACATAATGCAAAAGGGGAATTTTGAAGAGGGTGGCAGTTCATCTCCCTCTCTTCTACTCACTGGATGGCTACCTGGCATTGATTGGGGGTGGGGGGGGGGTGAGCAATTGCTTGTGCATCACTTGTTACATATACATTCATATATACACATATATAATTTGTCATAACTATTGTACTTTTCCTTATCTATTAGTAAATAGTTTTATCTCAACTCATGAGTGCTACTTTTTATTCTTCTCCCCGTGCCACTGGGAATGGGGAGAAGTGTGTGAATGACTGTATGGTGCTTAATCACTTGCAGGGTTAAACTACAACACCATCACAGATCTGTAGAACAGTTGAGGTTGGAAAAGATCTCTGGAGAATGTCTAGTCTAACTTCTTTGCTTAGAACAGAGTCAGTAGAACATGATGGCCATGACAGTGCTCAGGTTTTGAGTACCTCCTTGTTTATATGCACATGTAAAATTACTTTTATATTATAAAAATAGTGTTTAGGTTTGGTCTGCACTGCAGATTTTTTATAACACTTGTGTGTACTGATAGTTAAGCCAGTGCTGTAAAGGTGTGTGATTTCTGACCAAATTGTGTGATAGGAGACCGTGAATATCTGTAAAAATGAACAGGATATTGAGTTTTGGATATGATGGGTGACTATATACTAACACTGCAAAGTACAGATTTCTGGAACAGCTGCATCTAGACCTCGAGTGTATTGCACACCTACAGTTTTAGGCTGGCGAAGTAGAGATGTCATTTTATTCTCAGTGTGAGATTTCAAAGTAGTAAAGGAGTGATGTTCCAAGACTTTCTTTTCCTATTTTCTAAGACCACAAGCAGCGTTTCCTATATTAATAGTAATAGATTAAAATAGTAAATATTAATATCGTTATTAATATATAATTATCTATAGTTTATATATATAGTTATATATAGTTATTAATAATTTGTAAATATCAATAGTAATAGAGTAGAAAAACAAATAACTATAAATGTAATTAAAGTTATTGTATTCTAAGGAGATTCTGTGTCTGTCTGTCTTTAATATACATTTTTCTTTTTATTTTATGATATGAGTTGTGATCAGGATTGTAGCACAGTGCCTCTTCCCCCTAGTGAGGATTCTGTTTGGACTCTCTACAATGATTTTTGTGTATGTTTACGTATGTGACTGCAAGTTCCTAAACCATATCGTATTCTGACACTCAGCCTAAAATTGTCTTTGCACTAAAATATTCTTCCTTTCATATAATGCATGAATTTGTTAAGAACGAAAAGTATGTTTTAGCTATATTTAGACCTGGGTGCAAAGGAATAGTCTTACTAGCATTTTTGTGTGGTAGAAATTTAAGCTTTGTTTCCTGAATATGACCTGAAGATAGGGTCCCGAAGGTTAATACTCATAACATGGCAGAGGTTACTATCAGTCGTCTACTGTTACTGTTAAGGGTTTCAACCTTTTAAATCGTTGCTTGTTGCAAGTAGTTGAACTGTAAGTCATTGCACTATCTCCTATAAATATTCTTATTTTCAACCTGTCTAGAATCCTAATACTTACAGTTTGACAATGAACATCCTAAATTCCTTTGACTATTTTAAAAATAAGCTTTATCTAGTTAATTTACTCTTGTATTTTCATATTGAAGCACATGACACTGCTAAGGATAACAATCAAATAGGACAGAAAGACCAGTTTCTCTATCACACAATTAAAGAGGGTAGTGATTTAAATTTAAAAAAATGGAGGGAGGGAGGGAGGTAGGGAGGAAGGGAGGAAGGGAGGAAGAAGGGAGGAAGGGAGGAAGAAGGGAGGAAGGGAGGAAGGGAGGAAGAAGGGAGGAAGGGAGGAAGGGAGGAAGGGAGGAAGAAGGGAGGAAGGGAGGAAGGGAGGAAGGGAGGAAGGGAGGAAGAAGGGAGGAAGGGAGGAAGGGAGGAAAGGAGGAAGAAGGGAGGAAGGGAGGAAGGGAAGGGAGGAAGGGAAGGGGGGGAGGGAGGAAGGGAAGGGAGGGAGGGAGGGAGGGAGGGAGGGAGGAAATAAAGATTAAGAAAGACTCAAGCGTCATAATTAAGGTACTATATTATTCCAGTTGATAAAAAATTTGCTCAAACATAAGCTATCTTTTGACATAAGAATATCAGTTATGATGTTGCCTTAGTAAGTTAAACACTGTAAGTACCAGTTGACAAATCCAACACACATTTGAAATTCAGATTAGATTCCTTAGCATTCCAGAACTGTCTTTAGAAACTGGTTTTGACAAGATTTCCAGAAAAGTTCTAGGGTCCACCTATATAAATTAATATGAGATACGCAGGTGGACAAATATGGTATCTCTCCAGGTTGAACAAGTTCCATTCCTTCTTTTCAAAGAGCATAAACTTTAGGGTTCTGACCATGCCATTATAAAGATGTTTGATATTGCCTGTGTGAAAGCCAACAAAATTTGAGAACTGCTTTGAAACATTAAATTAACCCAAACTCCAAATTCAGCAATAGTATACCATTAGTGTGAAAACTATATGCTTTTGATTTTTGATTTTTGTATTCTTTTCTCTTTTTTTCAGAGACTGAAACTGAAAATGCTCTACCACCTCCAGGTTAGTGTGAAAAAAAAAAAAATAAAGCTAATGAGTGCTCTAATACTAACAAGAGAATTGCATGAGGCTAGATACTACATAGCGATAATATGTTCTATGTTCGTTGCCTTTCTGAAAGTAAGAAGACAATTAGAATGGTAAGAAAGCCTGCCCAAATAAGATATTCTCGCTTTATGTTTCTTCCATGTTCATATCTTTTCATTCAATTTTTGTTTAAGATACCTGATATTTGTATAATGATGTAAATACACATTTTTGTATACATTTCCCATCAGTATATGAGAAAATGATGACTACTTAAATTCTGTGGCTAAATTATTCTGTCTTTCTTGATGTGAACAACATTTAACTACCAAAATAATCCATTTCACTTCCTATTGAAGGAAGGTGAACTGTGAACAAAGAAAACAGAATCAAGCATGAGATTCATCTTACTTAAGATTCATCTTACAAAACTGATGAGAGGTCTGGAGCATAAATCTTATGAGGAGCAGCTGAGGGAGCTGGGATTGTTTAGTCTGGAGAAAAGGAGGCTCAGAGGAGACCTTATTGCACTCTACCACTCCCTGAAGGGGGGTTGTGGTGAGGAGGGGGTGGGCCTCTTCTCCCAGATAAATAATGACAGGACAAGAGGGAATGGCCACAAGCTGTGCTGAGGAAGATTTAGATTAGATTTGAGAAAAAAAAATTTCTCTGAAAGAGTGGTCAGGCACTGGAATGGCCTGCCTAGGGAGGTGGTTGAGGCACCATCCCTAGTGCTGTTCAAGAAGCGTTTAGATGAGGTGCTAAGGGATTTGATTTAGTAGTTCAGTGGGTAGGGATGGTGATAGGAGGATGGTTGGACTAGATGATCTTGTAGGTCCTTTCCAACCTAATGTATCTATGAATTTATGAATCTACTTAATTCTAACCATCTGAAAATCTGTTCTTGTGTAAGCTGGTCAACAATGCTTCATCTACAACCAGTGGAGAAGATCCTGGGTAATATTTGCTCATCTAATGGACATTTCCTGGAAAATGTAGATGCCATTGACTGTCTATGTTTAGGTAATTTCCTCACCAATGTCTAGGAGTGGGTGAATACATCTGAGGAAGTCAAAATTAGGTAAGATGAAACTCATGCAAAAGGACTGGAGATTCAGGTGAAGCTGATGCTCTGTGCAAAGCTGCTACCTTTTTTTCAGTGGGAGGTGGAAGGGTAGGAAAACCTCATGGATCTGAGTTGCACTGAGAAACTTATATTCTCATATGCTAATTCATACGTATATATGATATGCTTGTGTAATTTAATCATTTGGTGAATTTATTCACTCTGTAGTACCTGATCAACAGTACCAAATAAAATAATACTTCCAGTTCATAATTAACTTCCACTTACTAACTGCCTTGCAAATTGGTATTTTACACAGCAAATTCAAGACATTTTTGTTTAAATTATATACTTTTCATACAAAAAAAAAAAAAAAAGACAAAGTATGAAGACAAGGGATAGGAATATTTCACAAAAATCCAATAAAGAATTTTATGTTATTAAATATTCAGTCCAAGTTTGCTCACTCATAGGATGCTAGAGATACTTCACATAATCATCTTTGTAGTACAGGGCATGTCAGCAACACTTCTGGTAAAAAAATGCAAATTAAATAAAATATGATGATGTTAATGTAAAAGATATTGAGAAATAATCAAGAACACTCTCAATGCACTGTCCCTGTGTACTGTTTTAAGGATAAACCAGTTAGGGAATGGAGTATTACAATTAATAGCTGTCAGTGTCTCATGTCTGATCCAAGTCCATTCGTATTAGCAGTGTTATTTAATCATTTTCAAAGTCTTTCATATACAACGCCAAGAGCAAGAGACTAACACTTGATACTTACAAAACAAAAACAATATTTTGCTTCCACAGTGTACAGGAACATCAATTTCTTGTGACTCATTCAAAATATAGAAAACATTGATATGCATGCATCTGTAAAATGCTTTAAAGGATTACAGTTTTAAATTGTGCATATATGTATATTTATAAATCATTAATCAAGGTTTTTCAATAATAACAGAACCTATAATATTGATATATATTTTCTAATTCTGTGTAAGTTTTTCTTTTTTACTTTAAGATCCTCTCAAAAATATACTTGTACTTCCTACACAGAACAAAAAATACCACAGGATGGTGGAACTGAAAAGGGTAAAGGTGAGTTTGATATCATATTTCAAAAATGGACAGCATAGGAAATTTCCTAAATGCTGTTCTGATACTATGTTGCTTGAGTTATAACTCAGGAATTTAATGCCAAATTTTAAGAGTGTGATGTGAAGCTTCCTAGATCCTTTTTCTGCATGACTTATCCAGCACAAAGAAACTAGGATGCTTATAAGTATCTTCAAAAACTCTGTGAACAAGACTGACACTGTTTAGCAACAGTAGTTATATGGAATGTTCTCTTAATAGATCAAATTTCAAGTGTATTGCATGAGCAGAAAGACATCTTTCTACTAAAGCGAATATTGGCTCTGACCAGCTTTGCTTAAACTCAGTTACTGTGCACATTAATTGCCTTTAATTGGTGGGGAAAATTCCCTATCATTCTAAGCTGTTTCTATTCTACGAGATACTTGATATTTCATGTTCCATCTTTCAGTGAAGTACATTGGAGTTCACATGTTCAACTGAAAAAAATAGAAAGAAAAAAAAGAAAATTTCATATTGTCTTTCAATCTAAAAGAAGAAATTCCTCTATTCCTCTTCTTCATTGGAAGTCCAGTGGCTAAGGTCATTACAAGTTCTGAAAAATATCTCTGAGGACAGTCTACTGTTAGCAAACCCAAAATTGTTCCACTACCAATGCATGTAAAAATGTGCTCCATTTTCAATACAAATTTTGCACTGCTGTAATTAGACTCCAGCTCTGTTGGCAGCTCTACTAGTTAAGAAGATACATTTTGAGGAAACTGAGTCAAATTCTACTTCTTTTTTCACTCCCTGCTAAAGTAGAATTCAAACAGCTCAGCAGCCTATTTTGAAATGGATAATCTTTTTGGTTTTTATTCTCACAGGAGGTTAAACCAGAACAAAATATACTTACAAATGATGTAACACTTGTTTTTTTTTATTTGGCACAGTTACGCTCTCCATGGCAGATCAAGAGGTGTCTTGGTTGGAAAAACATTCTGCCTTTTGATCTCTTAGACAAAATGTTGCCTTTTAGAGACGCTAGATTCACCCCTGAAACTTGGAAATTTATTTGGCAAAGTCATGCATGGCCATTTTTCTCAGCAAAATAAAAATGCACTGAGAGTGTGTGATTCAGGTATTGCTTAGAATATAAAAATGACGATCCAAGCTTCAGTGCATGTTATTTTGCTAGCTATTTTTGCTAGCTATTTTTGCGTTGAGCAATTATTTTGACAAACAACATTTTGTGTGAGTAATCAAATCTGTCATCTTGGTAATGCAAATATAATTCAGGAATAATTTGCATGCCTAATGATAAGAAAAAGATGAAGGTCTTGCCTCAGGCTATTCTAGTAATTAGTTCTGCTTGGTTTAATTTTGTTGTGAGAAATGTTCATTCCTGAACTGAACATGCATAGTGTTCTCTTCACTGCTTACAAGTCTACATTTCACAGAATTAGAAAGAAAACACGGTAGGTATCACATCAAATACTTCAGTTGTCTTTTTATACATTATTTTATCATTTTTTACTTGAATTCAGTGAAAAAAGGGAATTTCCTAAAAAAAATAATGCTTTATTAATACTCATCCTGTTTCAGAGGATTTTGCTGCTTTGTTTCAGTTTCAGTTCGCAGAAGCAGTAGCCACCTCAATGGTAATTCCACTGAAAATCTGAATACCTGTAGATAGAAAGAATGACTTTCTGTTGAACTATCAACTTTGCAAATTAATGTCAATGCCAGACACTCAGCATTCTCAGCAGTATTATTTGTCTTTTTTTCTTTTTAGTGACACATATATGAATATATATTTGTTACATGGCATTATGCAATTTCTCCTATCAGCTCCTGCTTTGTAGCAGGGCATTGCCAAGCAAGGGAGAGTACATTTTCTGAGAGTGATTCCTTCATGTTTGTTTGCCAGAAGAAAATCTTTCTAATTGTTACTATAACACACAAAAGAGGAAAAGATTCTTTTTTTTTCTCCTTTGCCCCAAATCAATATGAATTCTAGACAGAAATACCTGGAGGTTGGATTTTGTTTAAGCTACCTTTAAAATTGTTTCTGTAGTTTCATAAATAATAGATTTGGATACTTCCTTGAATGGCTTTAAGATAGAAAACATTTCATATCTGAATTCCACAGTGATTTTATGATAGTGTACATTAGCAGTTGTGACTCCTTTGTTGCTAAATTATAAGAAACAGCACACTGGTATCAGGGGCAGCTCTCTGCAGCACAGTCAGACAGTGCCTGAATCTGGTGTCTAGGAAAGAAATGTTGGTCCATAGTTATGGAGTATGTGTTCTATATTTTTCCCCTAATTTCTCAAATTAGTTGCAGAAGTTAGCAAATAAAGTATATCTTCCTGTGTGTCTGTCTTATTGTTCTATTTCTTTGTAGGAGTTATTGTCTATGTGAAAGAAAATATGTCCCTTTATGTCCACTGTAAAGATAAAAAATGGAGGATGAGTCATAAAGTCTTTGTTATGTTGTCATTACTTTGCAGTAAGTCAGCAGGTCACAGCAGTAACTATGTGTGTGCAGATTTTTTTTATGGTATTCATAGTTTGAAAACATTTACTGAAAGATTCAGGATACAGAAGAGCATACATTTCATCTTCAGATCAAAATGTGATTCACCAAATTTACTACGTTATCCCATACTCATTCATTTTACATACTTCTGCATTTGTTTTTAATTTTAGCATCTTCAACATTGATTACTGTTACAATTGTGTTTCCAGTTAAATAATAAATGAATTTTGATATCAATTTGCTCATTCCTTTTTAGGTCCAATCCAGCTGTTCAGAGAACTACTCAGATTTCTGCATGTTTTACTGATATCTTTTCTCTAGGTTCCATCCAATCATCTACTAAAATATTTGCATGCTTCATTCTTGTTATTTCTCCAGGTTTCACTTATTCGTTCATCTCTGTACTAAAACTTCCATTGCTGATGTACGTACTTCAGTCACAGGGCCAAGTCCCCTTGATAGGAGTGCTGAACAGTCTTTGAAAATCAGATAGGTAACGGAAGGCAGCTAAATTTCTAAACTCTTAAAGAATTAAAATGTGCTCAGTAATTTCAGCAAAATCTAAAATGACTGAACCAGTTGATTGAGTTACTAGAGATCTATTTTTGTAGAATGAATACAGTGGTTCACTGTTTGTCATGTTTATCTGTCTCCTGCCTTAGCCCTCCTCAATACTTAATCTGGTGTGCAGTAATACAAAAAATGTTAAGGCATTCTGAACACTATTGCAGCTGCAAAGAAGTGTCTCTGTCCTGTTCACCACTCCTGCTTGGTCATCAGTGAGCGACAGCAAGGGATCAGCAAAGAACAATTAATAACTTTACAAGCTCTGCTCACCATTTAAATCAAATTTGAGGTGCTGCTTCAAAAGGATTCATTTAATTGCTACAACAATATGTTAAAAAATCTGGCATCATTTATCATTACTGCTCTTTCATAGAAAATCAACATTCAATGTCTGCTAAGTCCAGTGGAAGGTGAAGGTGGTGAGAATGTGCCCACATAAGCTATGGGGTTTTTTGTTGCTTTTTTTTTGTTGTTTGTTTGTTTAATGAATAAAAAATTATGATTGTAATTTAATATATTAATCCTTCATCTGTAGGCTTACAATTAAAACTCATATCTTCTTACCAAGGGATTTTTTTTAAAAAAAATTTGATCAATTGTTAAAAAGGAATGAGTAAAATGTCACAGCTAAGTAGTTAAATTCTATCAGACCTTCAACTAGCCTTCAGTGATCAATCAAGCATAAAATTTAATAATTTTTTTAAATGTAATTAAATGTTATGTGTTTTATGCCATTGCTATTGCATTTGTCCTTGAAAAAATAAAGACAAATTATACTTTAAGTAAGTCAAAATCAAAGGATAGCTAAGTAAGTCATTGATTCTTGAAACCCAAATCTGAAAAAAGTTAATACTTTTCATAAAATTAATCTATTTCAGATATCTTTCCTCCACTTTGAAATGTTCTCCAGATTATTTTTCATTACATTATAATATACTTATCATTATATTTATGTGCAAATTAAATCCTAAATATGTCTAGTTTGTTCTAGTTTTCAACTGTTTCACAGGTAATTATTTTATTTTATTTTATTTTATTTTATTTTATTTTATTTTATTTTATTTTATGACACTAAAACCTTCTATATATTTTAATCAGATTTAGGAGATTATTGTAAAAATAGCCTTTACCTTATTCTGTATTTCTGATAAGCATGATTACAATATTTTAGTTTTAATGTCAGTTTCATGTTTTTCAGGCTGTTGGCTTATACAAATATGCATACATAACCATACTTTATTAGATAAAGCATTTTAAAATACCTGAATAACAATTGTTTCTAGTGATTTGATACCTGATGATTGCCAACATTTAGAGTGATTAAAAGGAAAATCCAATGGGATGATAATAATTCTACCTATATGTTAAGTCATTATCCTATAATATGTATAAAATGTGGGGGGAAAAAAGCTATTTATTTGTTGCATTTTAGCTTAATATTCAAATATGTAAATAATAAAGTATAATTATTGGAGACTCTTTCTAACTGTTGCATGTCTTGATCTAATGATGCTGAATGTATATGTGGTACACATTTTAATTGCAGACATGGACATCAGAGAAATGGCATCATCCTCAGGTCAGATATGTGATTGACCTTGATTTTATTGTGGCTTTTTTATGTATTCACTGTGGATGACATCTCTAACAAGCAGAACCACTCAGCAGCTTTCATATAAACTCATGATTTAATAATAGATCACAGTTCACATCTCATTTTTTCTTTTACTTGCTTGAAAGATTAAGGTTTACCATTTCAGCTTCTGAATTATGCAAAGCTTTCTTCATCAGTTTGAAGCTTCCATTGTGAATGCTCCTGACTATTATGAATTTTCCCTTTCTGTTGCAGGTTTTACATTTTCACAAATTTGTTTTAAAGCAGATGATCATCTGTGCTTTGAGTTTCTTTATGTATTTTCTTATTTGTATTTCTTTTCACAGACGAAGATGACACTTCAGTTAGTACACCACCAGCAGGTTAGGACCATGATAGTTCTTTTGTGTGTATGTATGTATGGATTTTTCTCTTGACTATTAATGAACAAAGACTACAAATTTTGGGACTGAATTCAAAACATACTCATTAGAGAATAAGATTTCTGAGGTGTCCTAAAATAATTTAATCCATATTCAGGAGCACAAGACCTTAACACCATATAGGTTTCTTTCTGGTCCTGTCTTGAATTTTTTATTAGAACTTCTGCCATTGGAAAGTAGAATATTAGTTAGCAGTTTTGAAGACAACCCTCTTAACTGATACTACTAAAAAAAATAAGGCATTTTTAGGTTTTGTTCTGAGAGAAAATTCCAGAATTACAAATAAAATAGATGCCTTATGATTTTGAATTACATTTATCCATAGAATTGCCTGTCACCTCTCTTTAGACCATAAGGCTTACAAGTTGCCTAGAAGACAGGTAGTTTTAATTTACTGTTTCAAGATGGCATATAAAAAACATTTGGTTGTTGGCAGAAGAAGAAAAGCAACAGTACAGCGGTCATTCATGTTTATTGTGATGTTGGCAAGACTTCAACATTGTTTGCTTAATTTGTCTTTTTAAACCAATGTATGAAACAGAGATTTTGAACATTAAAATGTATTGTAATGTGTCAAATGAAAAGCTTTTATTCTTTGTTTAAAAAATAATGATAAACTTTTAACTAAAAACAGTTTTAGTCATCTTCACTCTGTTAAATTTTCTTGATTAAAAAAAAATTGACATTATTAGCCATGGGCTGCATGCTATCTGAAAAATCATTAGCAGTGCATTGATCAAAAATGGTAGGGATTCTCACTGATAAAAGCCAAAAACATAAATAAAGCTTTAGATAAAAAAACTCTGTTTTAATTTCAACTATTAATAATATTTTTTCAGCTTAAATAATTAGACTAATTTAACAATTCAAAATACTACCCCCTCAGATAAATATTGAAAAACATAAAAAATGTGTTATTTGAAGTACCCCAAAGGATGAGTGAAGTACCCCAAAGGATGAGTGAAGCTTTAACAAACCCTTCTAAATATAAACTACTACAAAGGAAGTCTCAAGTAGAAATTGAACTAAACTGAGGCTTTCCAGAGAAACTGGGGAAAGATTTCTGACTATTTTTTCTCGTCTGTTCACTTCCTTTTTCTGTTATTCGAATAGTTCCTCATGGGCACAGCCCTAGATATTTATTCTAATCTTCTTGCATGAAGAATCATTGTTCTTAAAATCCTCAAGTCCTGAGGCCAGTTAAATTGTGATCTCTGAGCTGGTGTTATCTAAATTGCTCTTCCCTTTCAGATGGGATGTCTAAGCCAGCGGAAAGAAAAGATTCAGGTGAGACCTCCTGAACAACACATTGCAACAGTCCAAACTTTATATGATACAATGATTATTAATGAATTATTTCTTAAAGATAGGAGTTATTGTTAATTCCACTATTTACACAGTATCAACCGTTAACTTTTCAAAATTAGAAACTTAAATAATTTTCTCACAGCTAAACTGGAGGAGAGAGAGAAGACTCTGATGTACCAGACAGGATACATACCAGACACATACATACATACCTATCTATCTGCATGTATTTCCATACAGATAGATATGCAACTATTCCCTTCCTCCTCAGCCTACAGGGTGGCAGTGGCTTACCTGAATCTCATATACAGGCCTCAGGAGACTGTAGGAGAATGGTTTCTGCTCACAGCGCAAAGGATGGTGGGGAGAACTTAGCAAAGTCATAACCTCTTTCTTCCTACTCTGCCAGGTAACGCATACTGAGTCCAATTTTGTGGTTTCAGGATTTGCAGCCTCTGGAACAAAATGAGCAGCAAGTACTTCAACCATGGTTACTGATGGTGTAACAGCCTATGCCAGTCCTGTGATCCAATGTCAAACCCACCTTCTGTTTTGATTGTTTAATAGACAGGAAAAGCTAATACCCAGAGATGATGATAATATTTCTGCGTTACATGGCACCAAATTAATGAGTCAATGTATACCTCCTTCATCTATTAATATCCTTTTTCCATTTCACACTGTGGTCTCTCAGGTTCACTACTGCACCTCACCAATTCCTATTTCAAGCACTGTCAGATCCTTCTGTTCATACCTGTAACTCTCACTTGTTCTTGTGTTATGTGTTTCCATGTACTAATATACCATACCAGCATAATGTACATAGTTTGTACAGAGAGTATATATAGATATGTATCTATATATTTCTTTGTGCATGTGTGTCTGTATATGTTTTTATATATGTGTATATACATGTGTATATACATGTATGTTTTATACAAGCAGAAATATACAGAAGTATTACTTACATCAGCCGTAATTCATTGAAAGAGCTAAAGACAAAGATGTTATAGCAAAGCTATCCAACATTTCTATGTCCCTCTGAAATTTCTTACCGGCTTTAGGTCAATAAAAACGATTTAGTTGTCTTTTTCTATGGTTGTCATGAGTTGTGTTTCATTTGTCAACAGAGGTAATTTTCATGAGTTGAAAGGGTTCCTGTAGCAGCCAACTCTATGCAGTAGGCAATTTTGTCTTATGGCAAATGAATTTCTATGGAAAATATTGAACAGGGAAAATAACTTAAATTTCAAGGACAGAATTGAGTAGCTGCATGTTGCTTAATTAGTTCATGATTTGTACAAGTTATTAAACAAAAACAAAAGAGTATCGGATAAATAATAAAAATTTACCTTTGATTCAAAAAACAACTAGAGATCCAATGGGAACAAGGAAGACAGCTCTGGTTTGAAAGTTATAGCCTACTTTGTTTGATATAGTCATACGTATACACATTTGATCTACTATTCTGTGGTATGAGGTTAACACTGGCTTTACTCAGTGTATCCTACATGCTAACCAGAACTCATCAAAAAAGGAAAGAAATCTTGATGTTTGGACTCCGCAAGTTATTTCTCAGAACATGAGATTTACTTTGCCTTTTGGAATGGAGGGATTCTTTTTTGGAATGGACAGATTGTCACTATCATACTTTCTCTGTCTTTTTGTTAGGAATCAGCTCTGAGCACAGTTTTGCATGCATTTACCAAAGATGCAACTGCACAGCACAAAGCTCTGGATGTTCATATATCAGAAACACCAGAAATACACATTTGTACTAGCACTGTTTTCTGCCTTGAAAAAATTGCTCACCTGCCTCTTTTTTCACTATAATTACTCTTCGTTCTCTTCAATTTCCAAAATCTCAGTTTCCAGAATAGAACATGTTCTGCCTGAATATGTGACAGAATTATTTCCATCTGACAAACTATTTCTCTTTACTGATTGATTCCCAAACTCTCTGCTTCTATCATAGAGAACAAAGATGAGAAGTCAGCTTCAACACTGGTCTACTAAATGAGCAAAAAAGAAGAGCCAACTTGTACAGTCAACTGAGTTTGAGATTTGCAGGGACCCACAGAAACTATCATCATCTTTATTTTGCATGTGCTTATAGCTGTTTGTGTTTTCAGAACTTCCACCTCTGTTTTCCATTCTGAAAAACAAAGAGCTGACGTTTGTCTGTTGCCTCCATAAAGCACTCATGGTTGAATGCTGGTGCCATTCAAAATGTTCATTACTCACCTTGGCTGATCAGATTTCCCTGTTTTCCTCTCTGAGAGTTTCGTTTTTTGTTATCACAGAGGTAGCATTCTTTCAGAAGCTGTACACAATGTGACAGCCAAGCAGTGGATGTCATTGTGAACAAACATGTCTTTCAGGACATCTAAAGAGAGAGGTAATAGGGTTAGAGAGTTTAGTGAGCTCAGGTAAGTGTATTTTGGAGGGAGTAAAACATCGGCATATAATTGATATTTTCCTCTTTCTCTGTATCTCAGTATGGTCTATTGGAGAAGGTGCTCCAGAAGAGACAGAAAAACGTGACGACTCCCAGAGATCCACTTTATTCGTTGAAAAACCTCAGAGTGGTACAGTGAGTGTTGGTAAGTGCTTCGAAACAAAATCAAACGCCACTTCTGGAGAGAGAAACACAGAGACTGGAAAAATGTATGCAATTCAGGTAGCAATCAGCTTCTGTCCTCTGAAAGGCCAGAGTGACCATGAAATGGTGGAGTTTGCTATTCTTGGTGATGTCAAGAGGGTGACTAGCAAAACTGCTACCTTGGACTTCTGGAGGGCAGACTTTGACCTGTTCAGGATGCTTGTTGCAAGGGTCCCTTGGGACTCGCTCCTGAGGGGTAAAGAGGTCCAGGAAGCCTGGATGCTCCTCAAGATGGAAATCTTAAAGGCACAGGAGCAGGCTGTCCCGGAGTCCCGTAAGTCGAGCCGGAGGGGAAGAAGACCAGTGTGGATGAACCAGGATCTTTTGTTGAGACTCCGAGAGAAAAAGAGAGTCTATGTCCTCTGGAAGATGGGACAGGCTACTTGGGGAGATTACAGAGAGCTTGCCAAGATTTGCAGGCAGGAAGTTAGAAATGCAAAAGCCCAGCTCGAACTTAGACTGGCTACTGTAGTAAAGGAGAACAGAAAATCCTTTTACAAATATATTAACAGTAAGAGAAGAACTAAGGAGAATTTCTCTCCTTTACTTGATGCGGCAGGGAATGTAACCACAGAGGATAAGGAAAAGGCTGAGGTTCTTAATGCCTTCTTCACATCTGTCTTTAATAGACAGAGCAGTTATCCTCAGGGTACTTTTTGCCCTGACCTAGAAGTCTGGGATGGAGCACATAATACGCCCCCTGTGATCCAAGCAGAGACAGTCAGAGACAGGCTGGCAGAGGTGATTGCCAAGCCACTTTCTACATCTATCAGAATTCCTGGTTATCTAGAGAGGTCCCACAAGATTGGAGGCTTTCCGATGTGACTCCCATCTACAAGAAGGAAGACATCTACATAAGGAAGACCCAGGGAACTACAGGCCTGTCAGCCTGACCTCGGTATCAGGGAAAGTTATGGAGCAGATGATCTTGAGGGAGATCACACGGCACGTGCACAGCAACCAGGGGATCAGACCCAGCCAGCACGGGTTCACAAAGGGCAGGTCGTGCTTGTCCAACCTCATCTCTTTCTATGACTGGGTGACCAGACTGGTAGATGAGGGAAAGGCTGTTGATGTAGTCTACCTGAATTTCAGCAAGGCCTTTGACACAGTCTCCCACAGTATTCTCGTGGGAAAACTGGTAGCCCGTGGCGTGGACAGGTTCACTCTTCTCTGGGTGAAGAACTGGCTAGAGGGCCGTGCCCAGAGGGTAGTGGTTAATGTAGTTAAGTCCAGCTGGCGTCCTGTTACGAGTGGTGTCCCCCAAGGGTCAGTTTTGGGGCCCATCTTGTTTAATATCTTTATTGATGACCTAGAAGAGGGGATTAAGTGTACCCTCAATAAGTTTGCAGATGATACCAAGTTGGGAGGATGTCTCGATCTTCTGGAGGGTAGGGAGGCCCTTCAGAGGGATCAGGATAGACTGAACAGCTGGGCTGAGCTCAATGGGATGAGGTTCAATAAGGCCAAGTGCCGGGTCCTGCACTTTGGCCACAATAACCCCATGCAATGCTATAGGCTTGGGGCAGAATGGCTTGAAGAATGTATAGAGGAAAAGGACCTGGGGGTGTTGGTTGATGCTCGGCTCAACATGAGTCGGCAGTGTGCCCAGGTGGCCAAGAAGGCCAACGGCATCCTGGCCTGTATTAGAAATAGTGTAGCCAGCAGGAGCAGGGAGGTGATCATCCCCCTGTACTCAGCTCTGGTACGGCCGCACCTCGAGTACTGTGTTCAGTTTTGGGCCCCTCACTACAAGAAGGACATTGAGGCCCTGGAGCGTGTTCAGAGAAGGGCAACAAAACTGGTGAGGGGTCTGGAGCACAAGTCTTATGAGGAGCAGCTGAGGGAGCTGGGATTGTTTAGTCTGGAGAAAAGGAAGCTCAGAGGAGACCTTATTGCACTCTACCACCCCCTGAAGGGGGGTTGTGGTGAGGAGGGGGTGGGCCTCTTCTCCCTGATAAATAATGACAGGACGAGAGAGAATGGCCACAAGTTGTGCTGGGGAAGATTTAGATTAGATTTGAGGAAAAAATTTTTCTCAGAAAGAGTGGTCAGGCACTGGAATGGCCTGCCTAGGAAGGTGGTTGAGGCACCATCCCTAGCGCTGTTCAAGAAGCGTTTAGATGAGGTGCTAAGGGATTTGATTTAGTAGTTCAGTGGGTAGGGATGGTGTTAGGAGGATGGTTGGACTAGATGATCTTGTAGGTCCTTTCCAACCTAATGTATCTATGAATCTCTGCTTACAAATGATTTTAGTTGGATGAGAACTCCTCTCTTTGAAAGCAAAGCTGAATGTTCAAAAAAGAACAACAATAAAATCTTACATTCAAAACAAAATAAAAATGTTATAGCTTACTCAGCACAATGGCCAAAAGTTTTCTGAGAGCTGATTATTGTAATGCTGTTAGCTGTAATGTCATTGATATGTCAGGAATATCTACATGATGGCCTTCAGAGCAGCTTAGATATTCCCAGTTCAACATTTATACGCTACAGCTGCAGATAAATCAATTACACTAACAGGAAGAGAGAAGGCTGATAGGAAGCAACCATCACCACTACTATAATTCTGGGGGATTTGCTCTGGACAGTTTCTAGTCCTTGGCCTATATATCTTCTAGCAATTGGAGCACAGGAGGTAAACTGCCTGAGCACACCTTCAGTTTTAATTTAAACGTGGAGGAATCCAGTCCAAGCATGTCAAGATTTTTCTATGATGGAAACCAGAGTGCAATAAATGAGGATGGTGAGATTTGCTTCCTAACAGCACTCCCGTGACATACTTACATATTAACATCTCAGTGCAAGAAGGATAGCAGCACTGTAGCTGTGGTGCCAAGTTCAGTACAGGCTGCTTAGTATGTCTGCTATGTATTGGGATAAGTGCCCGTTGATAAGTGGGCAGATGTGCTTTTCATACACTGCTATTATTTTTCTGAGTTTCTAAGAAGGAAAAAGAATAATTTGGGAAGGATTTATTTGGAAAATAAACACAATGAATTAGCTTTTCTGGAATGTTAGGATAGAAACTCCCAAAATATTGTTTACAAGAGACTAATTTCCTTCTCTTTTCAGCTTCAGGTATTAGTGATAGTAATGCATGAAGAGCTCCAGGCATTCCTTTAAAGACTGCAGTTTCTTTATCTTACAGCCTAGGAAAGTGTGTGCTTACTTAAAGCAAGGAAATTCAACTACTGTAAACATTTTGCCCATGACAACATGGAGTTTTGCATCAGCTTTTTTTTTTTTTTCTGCTTCTTAGTTTGTCTCAAGCTTGACATTGTCATGGTCAGAAGGTTTCCAGACTCAAAATAATTAATTTCTGTAACACTCTGCAGTATTTTCATATTCTTTGTGATTTCATCTGATTCTTCCTGTCGTGGTAGAGCTAACATATGGAGACTGGAAGGAGTCACAGTAAAAGAAACGTGGACAAATGTGACCAAGCAACCACCAGTTCCAACACAGTAAATGTGTTGTTTTTTCTTTTCTCACAAGGTGGGAATATTACATTTATAGCCAAAGTAGAAGCCAAAGATCTTCTCCGAAAGCCAAATGTTAAGTGGTTTAAAGGAAAATGGATGGACCTGGCCAGCAAAGCAGGGAAGCACTTGCAACTGAAGGAGTCATTTGAACGTCACACAAAGGTTTGTCTTTGGTTTTCCTTCTTACAGGGGCAAAGCTCCAAAGAGCTTAAAGGATCATCCTGAGGCAATAGGCAGAATTTCAAGAGAAGCAGATTCTAAACCTGGCTTCAACATACAGTTTTCTGTGATGATCTTCAGTTCAAAGCCTTTTCTGCTCTCCCAGCACAGGACACGTAGTGATGTGGAAATCAAAGTTTTCAGTTGCTCTTTTGAGTTTCTGTTTCTTACCATAACCCTTCATTTGAGTTATACTTTACTCCTGGTTTAGGTCTGGAAGACAAAACTTTTAATTTGTTTTATGCAAATATATGTCCCACATTAATAAACAATTACATTTGATTTTTAGATTCACACATTTGAGATGCACATCATTCAAGCTAAGGAGAATTATGCAGGGAACTATCGATGTGAGGTATCTTATAAGGACAAGTTTGACAGTTGCTCTTTTGACCTTGAAGTCACCGGTAAGATTCCAATTGTACTTGCAAAGCTTTAAAATTATATTTTAACCTGAAATTGCACATAATTTTGTTTAGAAACTTCAAATGAAGCAGTGTTTAATCATAGCAAGGAAGCAATTTTTTGCAGAGGCTGCAGAGAATTAAGCATCTGTGATTTCTTGTTTGAACTGATGTTGGGATAGATGGTATGTTTGATCCAAAAATTAGAAAAGCTGGTAGATAAGCCCATTGAATTCAGAGCAGGTTCTGGCACACGAGAAAGGAGCAGGTCTCGGGTTATTCAGACAGGGAGAATTCATCTGGCAGGATCTGAAGGGAGAGCGAGGTGGCTCAAGCATGGCTGTCCACAGTTTGCACCCTGCTCATGTGCGGTGCAGTCATACTTCAGAAAGCCACAGTTCTTCCACAACACCCTAAAAAAAAGAATAGTCTAATGTGGAGAGTGCTGGAGATTAATGCCTTTGCCTTTTTCTGCATTGTAATAGGTCTGACTCTGGCAAACATTAACCCACAATCTTACCTTCAAGAACACAAGAGTGCATACAGACCTGCACAATCAACCTGAGAAAGATAGGCAAGAAAAAAAGAAGAAAAAAGCCAGAGCCAGTGTACAAGCAAAAGGAAGGATGTGAGAAAAACATTACTAGGACAGATCTCCTTTGTAGAACTGCAGGAACTAGGCCAGAGAAATGCACTGAGTAAACCTGGCTTAGTGTCAAGCAGCTTTGAATTTACCAGAACTGAATGCCAAAGGAGCACTAACCAGGATTGCTTAGCAAGAAACTGAACAAATTTCACAAGCCAAATTACATTAATTATGTCAACCAAATCAATTTCAAATTATGTCAGATTATGTTTTTAACTTCTGTCCTACTGCTGTTTCACAGAATCTTCTCAAGCTGCTCCATCCATTGACATCAGATCTGCTTTCAAGAGAAGGTATCTTCAAACAGTGATCCTGTGAAACCCCTCAGTAATGGATGTGGTAGCGTATGGAACTTGCCTCAATTTCAGCAGGCTGTTGTATCAAGTACCTTCAGAACAATTTTGGAAATAAAGATTAAAGAATTGGGGCTTAAGGTAGTGGGTAAAATTAACTAGTTAGAACACACTGACAGAAACTACTGTGTCATTGCCTTAAGCAAAGGTGCAGTATTCAAAGATATTAACTGTTTCTTCAGAGGTTTTAAAAATCATATTTTCATTTTCTATAAATTTTCCACCACGTTTCCTGAAAATTGATAGCTAGGATATGAAAGATTCTGGTCCCAAAATATAAAATATACATAAATGTATATGAAACTTACATAAAATATATTGAAATTTTGCAGGGACTGTAATGTAAAACAATGTGTATGAAGTCTTCCATTGTAAGTTCCCTTAGTTATAAAACAGTAACTAATACCAGTATAAAGATGTCATCCTTACATATTATAGAAGCAGAATTATTCAGACTGAAAATGATTTATAAACAGAAAATGAATGCAGCTGATTAATTTACACATACAAGCAAAATTTTGACTAAAAATTAACTACATTTGTTTATAGATATTTGATTTAAAGAGTGAAAGGATATTATATTAAAGGTGCACACCTTTCTTCTGTACAACTTTTAAAAACTGAAGTAACTATTCTGCCCCATAGGATGAGGATATCTCTGAATATTTTCTGTTTTTGTAAGGGATATGTTGCATACAAAATCTAGGATAAAATACTGATACCATTTGCAGGATTTTGACTGTACTGTTTACAAACATTAAGGGCGTTATTTTGTTTATATGCATTTTAACAATACAATTTTATTGCTTAAAGTCACATTATAGAAGTATACGAGCCCTCATAGCTCAATAATTCATCTGTAAAAATGTAAAATGCACTGTTTTTAACTCATTTTTCCCTTCTTTTAAAGAGAAACATTAAGTCTTAAGTATAATGCTTCGCAATCTGGTGTTTGACAGAGACATATGCTGTTAAAAGCACCAAACAGCAATGCAAATCTTTGTTTTACATTCATGGCAAAAGATCAGCACAAGCCCTTTGTTTTTATATGCATACGATACGGAAATGAAAAACAAAGCTCATTGTGTTGACTAGCTCACATTTATTTGTGTTACTGAATTCTAACACAAATCTTGGCAAATTTATGTATTCGGTTACAAAAATTTGCCATCAAAATATAATGACAAGCAATACAAACCTTTGTGTTACTTTTCACAAGTGCCTAAGGTAAGATAACTTGTGTGAAAAAGAATACAAGTTTGTGTTGATTTTATACCATTAGTCGTGTGTCTGGACAGTGTTGAGTATGAGAGATATGAAGAGAGTTTGCAATGTGTGTCTTTTAAGTTTTTCTGTATTAAACAAAGATTTGATCTTTTTCTATTAATAACAGCGGTGATGGACAAGACGATGCAGGAGAACTTGACTTTAGTGGTCTCCTGAAACGTAGGTGAGAACCAAGTGATGCAGTGAGCAGGTGTGGATTGCAAACCATTAGGTTCGCACACAGAAAGAGTCAGGTGTAGCATTAATAACTTCTTAAGACTTTTCTGACATTTTTTTTCAGTGTTTCTAACTATCATTCTCATGCTATAGTATGCAAATATTCATTTAATTGTACCTTTGTGCTGAAAATAAAATTCAGACTTAAGTCTACCAGAAAAAAAGCAAGCCACAATATAAAGAAATCAATAACATTTAATCTACTTGCTATTTCTTTTGTGTCTGCATGGAGTCTCAAGGGGGAGAGTTTCCTACAGAGGGATGAGCAGTTGAGAAAATGAGTTCGGGTGCAAGAGCAAAAAGATGCAAGGGTTAGATTAACCTCTTTGCATACTTCTTAATTTGGTGTTATTAGCACTGTGATACAAAAAATTATAAATCATTTCAAACTGTAGAGATTTATATTCATTCTTTGTAACTTTCTGTTACAATATATGCATACAAATATTCGGTGATGATTCATTCAACTACTAACTTCCAAATGCTTTGACAGGGAAAAACATGGACATGTTTCTCTTGTTCATCATGCAAATTTGATTATATGATAGCCATGCAGTTAGCTATTTCAGACTTTAAACCCAGTTTAGATTCTTAATAGATTAAGACAATTCTTGGAAAGGAAAAAAATGACCCTACGCAACTTTCATCTACATTAATTAGTTAAATCCTCATTTTTCAAAATTTATCATTGAAAATATCTGCAATGAAAAGCAATGATTCTGAGAGAGAAAAACCCAATGTAAAATATCATTTACATTTTCAATTTCACAATAGGCTCATGGGATATAACGGGAAGGAGAATTTGTAGGCAACTGAAGAAAGACTGAAATGAAAACAAGGCTGAAAGGCTGAAGGAATAGAAAACATTACTTGAACCAATTCAAATCCACTCAGCCTTTGTTTTTTAAATTTTTTCATCCCTAATTAGGATCTTCAGTTTGATTTTTTATCCTGCTAACACAACTTAACCTAACAGTTCTCATAACTGCCAGTGGTGTGTTTTATTAGCAACATGAGTTGCATGTAAGAGATCTTGGAGTTTTTGTGGAAAGATAAGTGTGAAAAAGAATCATTGTAACCTCACTAACAACTAACATGTTTTATAAGATAAATACTATATAGTTATATAAGTGTAACATAAGAATATTTGGTCAATGGGCAAAGCAAACTTCTAATTTATAAACACTGTTACTTAACAGTGGTGAAACTGGTACATCACATTCTTGCTTCAAGCACTGAAATGCAGCTGCTTAGTTAGGAGCTTAATTAAATGGTAAGAGGTCTGCTTAGACCCTAGAGTGGACATTAGTTTCCATTTCAATTATGAAAATACATGTTTGAAATTGAATTTTTGAAAATACTTTGTGCAGGTGTACACCCTCTCTTTTTGTACTACTAAGAGGAGAATTTTTTCAAGTGCATAACACTTAAAAAAATGCTGCTTTTATTGAAAACAAAACAAAACAAACAAAAAGAAAAACAAAAAACAAAAACAACTACTACAAACTAGCTGCTCAGAATCTATATTTTGCCTTTGTGCTGGGCTTGCAGGAAGACCAGTTTTTATACAAGTAGGCCACCCTGTGACATTCTGTTTCATCAATTCAGAGCATCAGTAAGAGCATGAAAATCCAAAAAGTACAAAATCTCAAAAACACTCACACAGTCAGGTTTTTTTTTTTAAAAAAACTACACCTTTCAGCAAAATGCACATTTTCAGGGAAAAGATCTGAAAGTACTTTTGTGGGTAGATCAATCCACTTAGAAAATATGCAGCATTGTTTGCCTACTACCCACAGCAGAAACTATCATGGTCTCAGAACAAGGTTGGTTTGCTCTGTGTCAAAATTTCTTCTCCTGTTATGCAAGAGGAAAAAAATAATCTGGAATAAATTATTTCAAACTGCTTGAAAATCTAGATACTCTAATTGATCCTCATTCTCAGCTACTGCTTGATTTAAAGGGGTACACTATCTCAATTCTCATGGAGTCTAGCTTCCCTGAGAACAGACAGGAGTTGCGTGGCAAGCGGCCAGTCCTGGGAGAGGAGAATGACACTCCAGAAGGTGTGTCACCTTTCACACAGGTTTGCAAGCTGATCTTGTTTTGCTGTCAAGCAGAAGGAATCTCACCAAGACTCCAGCATTCATGGTACATAGTCACTCTCTAGAAATCATGAGCACAGAAAAGAAAAAGTAAAAAAATAACCCCAAATATAAAATTACATACCATAGATTTTCTAAAAGCTATTTTAAGCTAACAGTGTAAGTATTTCAAAGGTGATCCAATCAGAATTATTTTTCCTTATAAAATAGTACTGGCTTATTAGGAAAATTAATAAATCTCACACATTAATCAGCAAAATATTATTCCATAATTACTCATACAACCACAGAGGGATCCCCAGTGTTGTTTCTGTACTACTGTTAAATAAAATTATGTGATTTGATAGTGCTCAACTCTAACAGTTTATCACTATCACTGCAAAGCTCAGTCTCTTTCTTATTTTTTTATTTCTCAAATATTTAATTTCTTATTCTATAATAAAAAAACTCCAAAAGAACAAAAAACATTTCATCAGATTGATATGATCAAATCAGACTTATCCTGTTCTAAGCTTAACGATCTTGCAGAAAAAAAATGTCTGTATTTCAGCTCCATTTTCTAGATTGTTTGAGCAGTTCAATTTGTGCTAAGCTGTCATTCTCAAAAACTGACATTTTGATTAGAGTGCTTCCATTTTTCCCTCATCTAATGGCTGCCAGTGTGAAAATAATTGAACATCTTTCTGTTGATTGTCTCAGCCTAGAGTCTGAAATATTAAATAGGATATTGTAAGATAACTGATGATATTCATACAGGCCTCTAAAACATTTCCCATTCTTAAGACTGAGACAAACACAGAAGCCATCAGACCCATCTTGCAAGTCCAAGCTGGTTGAGAATCTCCAATTCCTATTCACAATCCATGTTTAAGTGACTCTTAGAACTGGTGTAACTACAAACAGACACAGATTCCCTTGGATTTCAATATGTCCTCTCATAGGTCACCACTTACAACAGTTACAGGGTCTCCAAATTGAAAAGCATTTTTGTGTAACTATGTAATGTATGAATTAGACTCAGATCTTAATACCTTCATAAATTTTCCCTGATTCTAGTAAAGCTACAGCAGGTAAAACCAATTTAAGCAGGTATGCAATTATAGAATTACGTTTTTAGTTTCTAGACTATAATGAAGAAATATAACATTTCTCATAGCTGATTACGTTAGAAAAGGACAAAATAAAACTTAGATCCAAATTCTGCCCTGGAGGAGTGTAAATTAGGGTGTGAACATCATTCTCAACTATTCCACTTGCACTGAGTTGAACTGGGGCTTTGATTCATTTATTTATCGACGTTTGGAAAGCTTGATGTCAAAGTGGAATAAAAAATATGATGGTGGCCTTCAACTGCTGAGGAAAAACTTCTAACATCACAGTGGACTCAATTCCAACCTCTTTTCTGGTCTCACTAACTCTTCTCCCACAATTTTATTTTGCCACTGTTAGGGAGGTTAAACAGCAAGAAGAAGAACCTGAGGTAGATGTGTGGGAGCTCCTGAAGAATGCCAATCCCAGTGAATATGAGAAGATTGCTTTTCAGTATGGTATCACTGACCTGAGAGGCATGTTAAAGCGTCTGAAGCGCATGCGCAGGGAGGTTAAGAAGAGTGCAGGTATGGATAAAGCAGAATATTACTATGTTCAGTACACAAACATAACTATGTACCTGATAAGTCCAAACTTACTGTATTATCCTTACCCTTGCCCTTACATCTACCCCTACATGTCTGGTGCAAGGAAAGGGAAGCTCGTATATGAATTGTTCATCTTGAAGAAAGAGCTATTCTCTACCCAGGTTAATCACAGGGAGGTACTGGAAAGTTGTAATAGAAAAAAAGCATCAGCACCGGGGACCAGTCTGTCTGGTCCCTCTCAGCAGTTCCAAGATGAGGAGGATGGGGCTGCCAGCCATATAAGGATTTTTCAGTAGACATGGTTTTGCCTATAAAAAGGTCTTTATGTGGTGTGCAAAACATCTGTATGACATGCTAACAGTTGGATGTTTCTCACCTCATACTACTTTTACTATAAATTGAAATCTCTTAAACAGTAATAAGACGCATTGAATAAAATATCCTGTTCAAATTTTGCAGTTCTGCTACTGCTGTGTCGACACATTTAGTCTTCTGTGATTAGATATTTGCATGATATAAATCTTATCAGAAGTTGATTACTTAGCTGTTGGTAATGTTTTTTAGGCACCATTTATTTTTGAGCCACAGATTATCTGCTCCCCAAGGTGTAACATTTGTAGCTGTCAGTAGCTAAATGTTGATGCTAAAATGTTTTGAAATGTTTGAGTTCTGACCTTACCTTGCCCAGAACAACTTGATCTATATATGCACATCTCAACTGTTTTGAAAAGCTCCACTAAGATTCACAGAGTGATATCTTTTGCCTGGTTTCGTGTATTTTTGCAAATGTTTACAGCCAGAATATATATCACGAGTTGCAATTCTTTTGCAACCTACAGAGAGAATTGAGAAAATTAGTTTGGCTTAAAACTTCATAACTCTGCAGTTTTATTGATACCATTTCTAGAAAAAAAAAAAAACCAACAAAAAAACCCTCATTTATCTGAACTAGCCCAAGAACATAGAGTGGTGCATAAGATAGTGTGTATATATTCTGAAAACTTCCATGAGATTTATGCAATGTCCTTTCAGCATTCATATTACTTACTTTCTGAACTTCATTTGCAATAACATCTCTCTTCCACAACAGCATTTGCCAAAGGACTTGACCCTGCATATCAGGTGGATAAAGGAGGCAAAGTTAGGTTCATGGTGGAGCTAGCAGATCCAACAGTGGAACTCAAATGGTATAAAAATGGCCAAGAAATACGACCAAGTGCAAAGTAAGTGGTTTTATTGCATGTAACCAATAAAATAGGTACACATTTCCTAGACAAGTGTCTCTCATAGATCTCTTTGATCAGGTTTGCACCAATTTTATTTCCAACATTTCATTATACAGAAAAAGTAGGTAAAATATGTTATATTGCTCATGACCCCAAAACGTTCACTGTTTATTAAGTGTATGTTCCTCAAAGGTTGTTTGAAAGCACAAAAACCCATCAATTTTATCTTTCTGGCTCAGTGAAAAATTGTAATTAACCGAAAACCCTACTACAGGGAATGGCAGATCCCTTTAATTCTATCACTGCTTTAGTCAAGGAAGAATTTGGATTAATATATGTGACTAACAACAACAACAACAAAAGAGAAGTGTTATATTTTCTTTAACTGCCATGAACAGTTCAGAACTGCCTTGCAGACATGCATTCTTCTCCAGAAGAAGGACCTGGACTGAATGCTCCAGTGCATTTCTCCCAGGCTGCTGAAGCAGCTGTCAGATGCTAATGAGCTTTGGTCACTGCAAACCTGGAGCAGATCTAAACTGGTGACATAAAGGTGAAAGGCTGCATATCCCATTACCAAAACCCCATATCCCATTACTGATCTCTTGTGCCATCTGGCCTACCAATAATATTAACTTCTTAACCTTGGCTATTATTATACTTCATAAAAATGTTAAGAGTGTTGGAATGAAGATGGTCTCCTGTTACTGGTTATTTTCATCTTTACTCATCTAGAGTTTCAGTCTCCATTTTATTCTGCCTGCTTTTTTATTATTATATTTTTGTATCATGTAAGCCTGAAATGTTGGAACAAGCCAGAAACTGTTCATTATCACTCTAACCATAGCTCTTTTTGCAACAAAGTCTATGATTGTTCTTATATTTTCTGTTGAAACATGGAAATTGCATCCCAGGACTCATTTTCCAGGTCTATGTAAGAACCAGTGTTTACACCTCTAATAATCCCTAAAAGATTATACACACACACACACACACACAAAAAAAAAAAAAAAAAAAAAAGAGATTCAACAATTTTTGATAATGTATCTTTGCTGTATTCTGTTCAAACAGATATATTTTTGAGCACAAAGGTAACCAGCGAATTTTATTCATCAATAACTGTACAATGACAGATGACGCTCGCTATTATGTAACTGCTGGTGATGAGAAATGCTCCACAGAACTGTTTGTAAGAGGTAACTACACCAGTCTGCTCCCATTTCAGCTGGCAAAAATTGATATGGCTTCTTTAACTGTAGGAAGAAACAAAATAACAGGAAGGATCTGGCTCAGCATATGTTTGGATTTCTAATAGCGTGATTTATCTCTATTGTTATGATTCCTGAACATTTTTCTTCATCCTGTACTAAGTAATTTAGTAAAAACTCAGAAATGGATATACTATTGGTTTCATGTTTGATACTGTCCATTGGGATCCAGTGGGACTGTGGTCCTCTTCATAGTTTCAAAGCCATTTTGGAGACTCATTTGTCTCTATATTGGCTTTCCCTTATACACTTAGGTAATTGGCAACTCTGATAATGGTCCGACTGATCCGTGCCAAGTACTCTCAAATCAGTACTGATTTTAGTTTCAAATGCCAACATTTAAGGGAAGGCTCTACCAAAAGCTAAAAAAAAGTGGCCTTTCACTTAACTTTTTTGATCCCATGGTGTTGATAGTCTTATCTCCTATAGCATGATTTTAAAAACCTCCTTCACTTAGTTTTCCCTCTCAGATTGTAAATCTGTAATTTTATCTTGTCAAAGATCCTCCAATTCTGGTGACCAAAGGCCTGGAGGATACCAGTACTTACGTTGGTGAACGCGTAGAACTGAGCTGTGAAGTATCTGAAGATGATGCAAATGTTAAATGGTAAGCCACTCTTTGAAAAGATACTGTTCTCCTTGAGACAGAGACAGGAAAAAAAATAATAATTTAGTTGTAGACTTAAATGTGGAGAGTATTTTCTGTACCAGTTAAAAACTCCCAGGAGAACATTATTCAGTGAATTAGTAACTGTAAAAACATTCTTACACATTCATGGGCGAGTTTGTTTAACACGTTTTTGTGTCTTAAGTCTTACAGTCTTCTTGAGAAGTTTCAGTCTACGAGAGTCTTACTCACACAGGACTTTTATTGGGAAAATAATCACTCTTTCTTCTCTGTTAGGTTTAGGAACGGTGTAGAACTTACCAATGATCCGAAATCTCGATATCGAATCAAGGTTGAGGGTAAAAAACACACTTTGATTATAGAGGAGGCTGCAAAAAATGACAATGCAACTTACTCAGTAATGACAACAGGAGGCCAATCAGAAGCTAAGCTTTCTGTTGATTGTAAGTATGATATATCTTGCTCTTGATATTGATGGTCACAGTTTGCTAAATAACAGAAATAGATAATTTGCTTGCCTTTTCCTGATGGTTTAAAGAAAGCTTTATCTTCCCTAGAAATTTCTTAGCTGCCAATCTCCAGTTTGCAGTAACAGGCAATGAATTATTCCTGCTTGGAAATTCCTGTCAGCTCATTAAGATGGAAAACAAAGCTATCCATGGAAAGATATAATAGGTCAACTAACTGAAAGATTCAGGGGAAGTACTTGCTTTTCTTGAATCCTTTCAGGTTTTCTCAGGAGAGACAAAACCAAGACTTTTTAGATAAAAAGATGGAAAAAAGTGCATCGGAAAAAAAAAAACCAAAAAATTCTACAAGTAGGTGTACTGTTATGAGGCATCTGGACCATCTGAACTAAACTAAAAGGCACTAAGATGAGGCTACGTAGCTCCCTCAGTACTGTTTGAATATATCTTTAAAACACTAGTGGTTTCTAGCAAAATGTGTATGTTCTTACAATCTGCTACTTTGGTTTTAGGCAAATGGTCATTTTGCAAGAAGATGTAGATTTGGTCTTGCTGGCATAGGTGACAAGACAGATTCTTAGTTCACGTTTGGGATAAATTTGTTACATGCTGTAACCTTACATCGTACATACACATGTTATGCTTTTAACTATTTTATACAAAATGACATCCTAAGCACAAACAATTCACACTGTTTTCTTACCAAGCTATAAAATATCTACTATGGCTATTGGACTCCATCATCTTACCTGCCACAGTGATAAGTTCATGCTTCTTCTGTTGAGAATTTTCCAGCTATCTTTCTATAACATGCAGCTTTTCCCATCATTCTTTGTTTCATATGTCAGATTACAGCCAGGCATATTTAATGCATACACACAGTACTGTGTGTTCAGCCTGGACTCTGGTCTACAGCATCTAATCTTCCAGGAAGTTGAAGTTCTCAGGCTCAAGTTTTACAAATGCTAGTACAATCTTTCTGTTTTCACAGGGTGAGTTAAGGCAGCTAAGCAAACACAAGAAGAAGTAGTGAATGAAATAACTTTACACTGTCCCCATGCCCTTTGAAAAGGGCCTGATACAAGAGGCTTGTCATTACTTGTAATTAATTATTTTGTTAAGTCTCCATATTATCTTGTGTCATCTGGGAGATCTATGTAAGCTGTTAGATTGCAGGAAAGGTATGTTGTAATCTCTTCAAGTGCATAGCTCTGGGAACACAGGTCTTCCACATCTTCAGAGTTTCTTACTGGATTCTAGGGGATATAAGCAACAAAACACCAGAGAAGGGACAGAATTCAGATACATTCCTAGTGAATATAGATTAGGTTTTCCTACTCAGGGCATGGATATTTTGGATCAACCTTTCTTACAAGCTATCACTTGATATTAACAGTATCTCTGCCTCTCTTTTCCTAAGTGAGACCACTGAAGATATCACTTGCACTAGAAGACCAGACTGTGAGGCTTGGACAGGAAATCCACCTAAAATGTGAGATATCTGAGAATGTGGAAGGGAAATGGTACAAAAATGGACAACTGATTGAAGCCAGTGACCGTGTAAAGCTTTATCACAAAGGAAGGTAAGAACATTGAGTATTGATTTGATTTTTTATGAAGTGACTGTGTAAAGATGTGCCAATATGAAGGTTATTTCTCTGAAAACAATATATTAATCTATGTGTTAAGCCTAAACTTTGTCCATTAAACATGGACATGGTTTTTTGAATGTGGAAGACAATATAATCCTTGAATCATCTAATTCTAAGTAATTCTTTTTTTCTGGTCTTCAAAAACAATTTATATGGATTTCTTTTTCAATTTTTACAGAATTCACAGATTTATTATAGCAAGTGCTGCTGTTGACGATGAGGGTGAATACATGTTTGTACCAGATGCTTATAATATTAATATTCCATGCAAAGTACATGTTGTGGGTAAGTACTTGGCACAAGTTTTATTTTTACAAAAGAAATAAAATACGGTATTGATTCTCCACAACAGTACCCCAGTGACTTTTAACTTCATCCAGTGAATTTGAAGTCTAAATGACATCAGTGTAAATGATCAAAGTTTAAGAAAATATGTTTTGGCTTGTAATTGATACTGAAAGAAGTGAGGTACTTATGTTAAATATAAGATTGGCAAGAATTAGGGATAATGACAAGAGGAGGGGTATGCTCACAGATAAAAAAAGTGTATGTTAATCAGCTGTTCTCAGTATCCATGGAGTACAACAAAAGTAAACATTTCATTTTCAGAAAAAGTACTTAGATTAAGAACATGTTTAAGATATAAGAATAATGACAACTGGAGCATGACAATTCCAAAGGTGGGAAGTCTACAATGGAAATTTTCAATTTTCACTTAGAAGTCTCTCTCACTTGTTATCTAAATATAAACAATCCTGCTTAGGGATGATGGTTTATTTTTCTTTTATGGACCCGTTATTCCAAAATCTCTACCGTGCTATGATTCATTCTTCATCAATTATTTTCTTCCAAAAATATCTTCACTATTATTTTCCCAAACAAATAATACTTGAGTAAAAATATCAGGAAAATACAAACAGTAGAGCAGGTTTCTCTATATCTTAAACTTGTTCTCAGGTTCTTAAATGTTCAAAGTGGAAGTCCTATGAAAATTTGGACAATTTCTTCTTTTTCAGATCCTCCTAAACTTCATCTTGATGGTCTTGGGGAAAATAACACTGTGACAGTAGTGGCAGGAAGCAAACTACGACTTGAGATTCCTATCACTGGCGAGCCAACACCAAAAGTCATGTGGAGTAAAGGGGATAAGGTACATTAGCATAATAAATGTATTTAAAGATCAATGAGGAGTTTTGGGTTTTTTTGTCCTCAAAAAATAACCTTTAAAGTGGCAAAGACATGGCACGAAATAAGAAGGGGATAAATTACCATGTTGCACTTAAATACTCTTCTCCCTCAAATGCTAAGGGTAAAATTTATAAATAGTGTTTAGTATCTTATGAATCTTTTTCAGGAAACACTTGACATTATTAAGGAAAAAAATGTGTTTTTTCAACAACTAGATTTTAAAGGAGAAGGATATATCAAGGAAGAAATCTAATGAAAATCTACCAGGCAGCTGCTTATTGTGTATTTTATGTCCAGATAAGCAGTTTTAACAGGGAGCCATAGTAAGGTCTGGTTTTGAAATAAATAAATTCTGATGAAGCGCCAAGACTAGAATGAAATATTAGCCTGGGCAATTAGTGCTTTGCACACGGTGTATTCATGGTAAACTTTGCTCAGATGCACTTCTGACTGTATAATACCAAAAAGCCAGACTTTCCTTATATAAATATTCATTCTGGTACGTGCAACACGTTATTTCTGCTGGATTTGTCACACCTATCTGGTCAAACCTTTAACCAGTATTTTTCAAATACTACTGGTATTATTAATACCACAGACTTGTTCAAGTGAGAAGCAACTCTAGAAGATCATCTTATTGAAAAATGTGTCAGCATTTTAAAAACAGTGAAGACAAGCTACTGACCCATGCAGTTCATTTCATCATTAAACTGTATGAATCACATTTCAATCCTTAAGATTCTTTTTTTAAGAATCTTTTAAAAATCTTTTACATTTAATAGTTTTTTAAGATTCTGCTACTCTCCATCAAGTAGTGTGGATTAAAGCATGTTCTTTCTCACAGGGTAAGTGATCCTACTGAACCTTCCTTTGAGATGTAACAGCTGATCTGAGTACTAAACAGTTACAGTATTTTAAAGCTATTTAATTATTTATCACCTGGTTAGTTTATCTATTTTGTGATATTCAGATGATTGAAACACTGAGCTTTAATGTGAACTTTTGTTCAGAAACTTCTTGTTGAAGTGTTCTGTAATGCACTTGAACTTTGATTTTTTTGAATATTTTGATTATTAAGGCAGAAAACATGATTTTTCCCTCTGCTTACTTTGATTCCTAGTGGATCACAGACAGTGGAAGAATACGAGCAGAAACATACTCAGACAGCAGCTGCTTGGTCATTGACACAGCTGAGAGAGAAGATTCAGGTCCTTTCAGAATAACATTAAAGAATGAAGCTGGAGAGGACTCAGCCCTTATCAACATTAAAGTGGTTGGTAAGTCATGTGGAAAAGTGCACATGAACGAAGTAATATACCATGGATCTTTTCAGTAAATGACCCCTGAGAACACTGCTTTTATGCACCCCAACAACAGCCAAATTCTTCTTCCTATATTTCTCCTGTATATGCTGTCATCCCCAGCTACCAAACTGTTTAAGATTCTCCAAAATCTTCCACTTTCGTTTTACCTCATTTCCAGGTGTGAAATTGAGATGCAAGGAAACTAAGGCACAAAGTTATTGCAGGTCACAGTAGCTAAGCATGGGAATTAAGCAGGAGTTAATTACCACTCCTGCTGCCCCCTCACCTTGCTGAGGCTAAGCTTCTGAAGTTGCCTCAGGCTGCTTGTAGCATTCTGTATTTTCCTGGCAGCTGTGACTCCTTGCCACGTGCCCTCAAGTGCACCTCCAGTGTCTTGACAGTGCTGAAGAACTTGGCATTTATCCCCTCCTATCCCACCTGTCACAATGCACAAAGACCTCCTTTCTCTTTCTTCTCACTAGGAACTCCTAGATCACATCTCCCAAATCAATATCCATATAAAGTGATGCAAAAATTACTTAAAATTATTTGAGGACTTCACTGATGTTATCACTGTGCTGTAGCTTGTTGGTCAGAAGATTTATTCCAAATGGGCAAATTTAATTTCAATTTCTTTCTCAGACTGAGTAGTTACTGAGTTGTGTTTCCTACAAAAGTAGCTTAAATGGTGGCTCTGGATCAAAAAACTGTGGAAAGAAGAGCTTGAGATGCTCTGAGCCAAATGTGCAAGGTGATGGAAGCATCTATGGTCAAAGTTCTCTGCCACAGAGATCTAGGTACAAATGAGGGCTACAAATATATTTTATGCACACAGAGGACTTCCCTGCATTACAGTGCTTATTTCAGAAAAAAGTGATTTAGAACATTAAAGATGAGTTTATGATATTTTCCCTTGTCATTTTTCTATTGGCAACCTCATGTAGCTCCCTGCCCAGCCTTTGTGTAGCCCTTTCTAAGACTTGTAATTTCTCTCATGCATTATCCCCAAGTACCTCAAAGTCATAGATGTATTTTATTAATATATTTATCAGTAAAATGTAATTTAAGATGATAGAAAACTTTTAAGTGCCCATGGGTCTTTTGTGAGACTATACTTGAATTACTTACAGAAGATCACAGAAGAACTAGCATAGCAGGTGCTCTCAAATCCCAGGACACTAAATGGATGCTAGAATATCTTTCCTATCAAGAATTCAGTCCAGAAAGGCCAAATTTATTCACAGTAGCTATGTCTCCTATTTACTGTTCCTAATATTCTCACTCACATTTTAGTGATGAGTTATTGTCTCCCTCTGCTGATCCAATTTTACCAGTGTACTTTGTACTCCACTCATTCTCAACATTTCTTGTCAACATAAGATTATTTTTGTGGTTGGCTCCATATTTTCTGTTCTAACTTATCTGTTGGACTTCAAAAACTATTCAGATTTGTTTCTTTCTCAACATATTTTATCACAGGCTAGTCATAAAGAGGAAATGTCTTTGTTTTTTCTTTTTATTATATTCACTTTTTTTTTTTTTTTAACAGATGTGCCTGATCCTCCTCAGGCACCAAATGTGACTGAGGTGGGTGAAGACTGGTGTGTTATGACATGGGAACCTCCAGCAAATGATGGTGGATCACCCATCTTAGGTGAATACTTTTCCTTTTATTTGGTGATAATCTAATATAGATAAAAGAAACTGTAGGGTGAGTAACCCAAAAGAATAGTACCCACACAAAATAATGAAGGTGGATGGTACATTTTTGTATGGCTTGTCCAGAGAGTATAAAGACAACTGGTAAATAAGGAAAGGCTCATCTGTCACTGACAGTCAAGGCTCACCTAGAACCCCACAGGGGAGAGATCTCCAACGAGAGATCATTCTTCAGTGGTGGTCAGCCCTTAAATGGGGTCTGGGAGAGGTGGAGCCAGACTGCACTCCTTCCGGTCACACAGTGCATTGCCTTCACCTGTGCTCCTGCGGCTGACTCAGTGCTCACCTCAGTGATCAATCAGTGGTTCAGGCCCTGATTCAACAGTACCCATGCAGAAACTCACTCCAAGTAATGGGTGTCATAGTATCAGTGTTCAGCTCTGGCACTGGAGAGAGGCACTTTGAGTAGTCTATCGAAAGAATATTACACTTATTCTTTGACTTTATCATAAGTTTTATCTGTTATCAATCTCCCTACTTGGAAGACAACTTTTTATAAGGACAAAACTTGAACAGTTTGAATGTTAGCGACGATTTCAGAAACAACTGTAATATCTTCTAACACACTGAACCAGAAGAAGGGGCAACCAAAAGCTAGCAGAATCTGACCCTTTTCATTCTAAACTAAATAAATTAGAAGTAATAAATAAAAATATTAAATGAAGTTTGAAAAAAGCCTGTACATGGCTATAGAGGCCAAAGAGGTGACTATCAGCTAATCTGCAAGGAGAAAAACTAACAATAACTCTCAAAAGAACTCTGAAGCAAGAATGGGTTATTGAGCTGTATTGAGAACTACTGGTCAGTCCAAACATGAATACCTCATTTTTTAAGTTTAAGCTATTACTTACTATAATACCATTTTGTTTGGCCTATAGGATATTTCATTGAAAGGAAAAAGAAACAAAGCTCACGGTGGATGAGGCTGAATTTTGAACTGTGTAAAGAAACGACTTTTGAGCCGAAGAAGATGATTGAAGGTGTTGCTTATGAGGTCCGTGTATTTGCTGTTAATGCAATAGGCACTTCCAAACCAAGTATGCCTTCAAAGTCTTTTGTTCCTTTAGGTAAGTAAACAAGATTAGAGAAATGGCTACACATTATACAATTATCCTTGATACATTAGTGCAGTCACTTAATTATATAACTGTAGTTCTTCCTACACTTCTGTTGCTCACAGTCTGTCTATAGTAGGTGCTGTGTGAATTATGTATCCATATATCTATATCTTTCATAAACAAGAAACAAAATAGGTATAGGCAGAAAAATGTTCCACTGCAATAAAATAGTGATGTACTATGGGTGAGTTCTTATTATTTGTACTTTATATTACTGTAACAGCTATGACTGACTAATTTGGTGGCCTTTTAATGTAAAGTTTTTTAATGTAAAATTTTCTCAAACTATTGTTACAATCACAAGTCTTTGTAAAATAAGTGTCATGTTCTACAAGCCAGCAAAGATTTCCACCTTACTCAGCAGAGGGGAAGTAGGTAGCAGCTGTTATTGCTACGTCATGCTCCCTTCTTTAGTGAAGGTACACAGTGGCATGGAACACACTACTCAAAACTTCTCTACCACACCCTTTACTTCCCTTTGCCCTTCTCATTCCTCAGAGGGAGGAATCTGACTCTTTGGGTTAGGCTGTGAGCAGGTACAGGATGAGGTTTCTGTTCTGTTTTGGTCCTAAATGGGAAAGAAGTTTCAGGATGACTGGAAATACCTAGATTTAGCCTTTCGCCTGACAGCTTAATGATGCTAGATTAGAGAAAAACACCAGAAATTGAAGCTTTTATGGTAACAGGGTTTTCAGCCTTCTCCCTGCTGTCTTCTTGTTTCAGCTGTTACCAGTCCACCAACTCTCCTGGCAGTGGATTCAGTAACTGATACCTCAGTTACAATGAAATGGAGGCCACCAGACCACATTGGAGCAGCAGGTTTAGATGGCTATGTTGTAGAGTACTGCTTTGAAGGAAGTAAGTGACAACTGCTGTGGTATGTTATTCAAAGTGAAAATACGTGACACTTCCATTATATCTCTAGAGGTGTCTGCTGCACTCAGTTTAAGGTGATTAATCAGTTAGAAACCCCCAGCACCAGGCCTGTGTTCAAGTTTGTAGTTCAAATTACGCTCATTCCTGTAGTTTAACCCACCTTATATATGATGTGAATACCAAATCAAAAACTATATAATCTGTTGCAGTTAAGGTAAAGGCATGTTAATGCCTTTCCTCTTCTTTGAGCTAAATGAAAATTGGAAGCAACTAAGTGAATGTGAATGGATTGATGGATGGATGAATAGGAAATAATAATTTGATATAAATCTGATCCAGACTGTGTGTAGGTTGGCTGGGTTTTAGGGACAGGAGATCTTCAGTGTGATCATCTCTATCTTAGCATATTACTAATTGGCTACTTCAAGTTTCACTTCACAGTACAGGTGGACAGCCTTCCCAGCAGCTAGCTATAGAAATTATCTAGGCATGTAAACTTCATGCTCAATATTGAATTTCCCCAACATTTCAAGCTGGTTTGATAAAGGATCTTTAACTATTCCTATCTATCATAAAACTACACAGAACTGAAGGAGAATGATAAAGATGTAGGAGACAGAATAAAGTCATGAAAGTAAAATAGCAAGGAATAGGGAACCAACCTATGTTTTACAACCAGGGGCTTTGCCAATCAAGCTGAGCAATTTAGTATTTTTCATCAGATTTTATTCTGAGTTGACATCAAATGAAGTCTGTTTTCATAAAGTAGCTCCTGAATGTAAAAAAAAAAAAAAAGATCAAAAAGTGTAAAAAAGTGACAATGTGTGTACCAAACAGGCAAGGCTGGTGTGTGCAATATCCAACCTGTGTGGGCAAATGTCAAACAGTGTTCGGATGAATTAGATTTTTCTTACGTTAAACTCTGTTAGCTGCTGCTCTTCACTGTGTTGTAAAACAAGTGATGAGTTCATGGCTTTTTTTCATAAAGACATCTATTTCAATAGAAGAGTTTCATGAATACAGTCCACAGCTTGAATACAAGAGGTAGAAGAGAGAATATGTCCTTCACAATGTCACATATTTCAGATTCAGTAAATCCAGGAAAATAGTAGTCCACAAAAGTGTTCAGATATCACAGGAACAGAGTACCCTCTGCTCTCACTTGAGCAAAAGGGAGAGGGAGTGAAGAAGAGCACTGGCTTTTCTCAGGAGCATTCTACATCTGGTAGCATTGAGATGAATATCTCTAAGGAACAGGAAAAGTCTGCAAGAAGCTCAGAGGTCTGGAGAAGATTACCTGAAGGAAGACACAGTGGTTACAATAGGAAGGCTTTTCCTTCTATATTGGGAGGGACCCATGCAAACTTCTCAGAAAGAGTAATCATACAGTGTCAAATCAAGGTGCAGCATTACCATAATCATAGAATCACAGAATTACCAATGTTGATAAAGACCTCTGAGATCATTTAATCTGACTGTCCACCTACCACCATATATTTCATTTGCACAGTCAACAGGTACAAAGGGAACTGAAAATGCGTATGTTGTATATGATGCTCTGTTTAGCATTTGTAGGATGACAGGAGAAAATTAGAAGTGCTTGTAATATGTCACAGTCATAAGATCCTTGACATTACAGTATGTGATTGGTAGGTTAGGCAAAATGAGAGGATGAGAAATGTATATATGTACAATAATCCAAACTAAGGTGTTTAAAGGAATCTTCAAAATTTACCTTTTAAGGGCTGTTAGACAGATGATCACTGCATACCTGTTGAATGGAACATTTGTTTCTTGTTGTTTTTCCAGATACATTTAAAATATTAAACATATGTTTGTCATATGTTTACAATGTCAGTGAATGTCATTTTATTGTTATTTAACTCAGTTACAGTACAGTGGGTTCCATGTGTTTTGTATAAGTTTGAGTGTTCATGTAAACCTATATGTGCCTTCTATATATGTATATACAGCTCTATATGCCCAATTGACATTATTTATGTATACCTGTAATGAAAATGGCTAGGAAGAAGCAAGCTTAGCAGAAAATGGTAAGAAGAGTTATGTTACTGAAATATACACTATTTTTGCTACATGTAAACCTTTTTTTCTTTCTTGCAATATCTCAGTGCCTCCCTCTCTCAGTCCTTTCAGTGCCTTTTCTGTTTTGGACTAATTTATTCTATAACTTTTTAACTTCAAGATACTTTTTATGACTGTCTATTCATTCTGCTGTACTTATCTTTTAGTTCTCTGTTTGTAAACTCATTTGTCTTCATTCCTTCACTGTCATCACTGATGTAGCTTTAAAGAGGGTTTTTTGGAGCTTGCTTATCTCACCATTTGTTACGAGAAAACACAAGCTGAAAATAAGAAGACAAAATATATATGTGTAATCCGTATGCGTAATTAGAAGCATTGTGTATGATGGACATCAGCATGTCTTTGTGAAAATTGGTATTTCCCTTTAGTCTGAATCTCATAAGCTGATCAATGTGGTGGACTCTTGGACTTCGTTAACTATGGTAGCACCTTTGACAGCTCTTTGCATATAACTCAACAGGAGTTTCATAATGTGCATATGCATCTGGCATTGCATAGGAATGAATAACACATTACGTACTGATAAGGAACTCCCTTCCCCAGGGCTAGCTTACAACATTCAACTTGTACCTCTTGTAGAATAGACAAAGTCTTGTTGACATTGAATAAGTCAGTTTGTAGCAATGTACTCTGCTGGCTGATTCTTCTCCAATATTTCAAGGCTAGCTTAGTATCTGCCTTTAAAGGGCCGTTGTACCTGCAAATAATCTGTTTTCTTAGCTAGTAAATAGGCATTTCAGACAGTCCCTGTTGGCTGAGATCCTTGTGAGTGTTCCCATCCAGGTACATGCAGATACTAAAATAGTATTTTTATTATCCTGAAAATAACCAAGTCCAGGCTTCCAGGAAATCCAGGGCAGTGATAGCTTTGATTAGGGAATAAAGCCTTAGTGATTACATTATATCTGTCATCATCTGTGATTTTCTTTCTATGTTGCCTTTAGTTAAATGTATTCTTTTCCTCTGTCTCCCTAAGTTTATTTCTCAAGATTTCTTTTTTTCTGTCTCTCTTGCTCAAAATTCTTCCCTGAGTTCCTTTTCTCTTCTATGATGTGTGTTTGATTTTTCCTCCCATCATCATTTTGCTTCATTTCTCTCTTTTCCAAGTGTTCTTTCAACTCTTTCTTTTCATCTTTCGAGGGCTGTGATCAGCCCAAAGAAAGAAACAACTTCATCTCCTCTTCCTTTATCCTTCAGCTTTCCCGTGAGCATAACTGTTCTTGATCTAGATGCCTCCTTCCCACCTCTTCCCACCTCTTTTCTACCTGCAGACTCCTAAAGTATAGGTCCTCTAAGTCTTTAAAGTCCAGCATCTATCTTTGCATACTTACTAACAGGAATTTGTAACCACTGACAAAATGCTCCATCTGTGTGAAAGTGAGTGTCTCTGATTAATTTTAAAGCTGGATTCTCACAAGGTATATCGACAGATCAGTCTGAGGAATTGATGGAGCCACCTTTCAACCTGGAAGGTATAGTATACAACAAGGGATTTAAAACTTCTCTAGTGAAAGAAAACTCTCTTTATAAAAGTAAAGAAATCTCTGAGAGTGCATGCACTCTCAGAATTTGCAGCAGTGCATGTATAAGGGAGGGGGAGGTGTTCAGGAAACATTCATTGACTACAATCCTCTTCTACTAGAACCTGAAAGGAGCAGCTTGAAGGAGAACTTAATTCCTGAAAGTAAGAGACACACTTATGCAAACGTACCGCGACGCCGTGGCTAAGTCTGTAGGGCACTATATCTTACAGTAGTTCTCTTGTCTTTTATGCCAGTACTATAATCCTATCCTTATATGATGTGGAAAGTATCTGCAATGGCTTGCTACTTTATAAATCTGATTCCAAAGGTCAAGGCACCAGCAGTGTTGAAGTAATCTATGTTTTCAGGATAAGGTGAAAAGCAAGTATTGTTTGAATCAAAACTTATCTGAAAGACTGTAATGTTACAATCACTCCCTGGATTACATACGGCCACTTAGGAATAGGATAAAAATTCGAGAATGCCATCATTAAATGAACAACTTTGATAAAGACTTCCTTTTCTAAAGGCACTAGCAGAGATGGCATTTCACTGCAATGTGTAAATGATCTGCATTTTTCTCATCCCAGCACGCTCAGTGGTATTGTCTAGGATAACAAGTACTTGTTTTAAATGTCAAATTATTTAAATGACCTCTCAAACCCTTTTCCCTCCAAAAAAGTTGTAAAAGCAATGATGAGTGTTTTTGGAGATATACTCTACATCCTTTGTGTTTTCTATCAGCTGAATTAAAATGCTAATCCCTATGGTACAATTAAATGATAGACACATTATTAAAATTTACTTATTGAAATACATATGCATACATATATATGTATACCTGACATAAATCCCTTAAGGGTTGAAACTTTTTTTTCTGTGTATAATTAAAGGGAACCTATATCACATTATTGAAGAAGAAGGAAAAAAACAAGATGGATGCACCAGTGTATAATGAATCAGTTACCACTATGTAATTTTCCTTTTTGGTGCAGTGCTATATTTATAATTCCCTGTTCTTTTGATTCGTCCTCCTCTTTTCCTGAACTAGCTGATGAGTGGATCGTTGCTAACCCAGAACTGACAGACAAAACAAAGTTTACAATCAATGGTCTCCCGACTGGCTCAAAAATCCTTGTGAGAGTAAAAGCGGTGAATGCTGCAGGTGAAAGTGAACCTAGGTACCACCCACAGCCTATCTTAGTCAAGGAAGTGATAGGTAAGATCCTTCTGCTTATGTTCTCCTATAAATACGCTCTGTTTCCATATTTAGATCTGTGGGGTTTTTTTTCATGGCTGGTACTTACAATTAGAAGCTGATGATATGGCCTTACAAAACCATTTTGTAGTGACTAGAAGTCATGCAACTGTCACTAAAAAAACAACCTTAATTCTTGTTCAATTATTTCATTTCTGAGCCGTTATTGCACAGGACTTCAAGTCTATTACTGAAAAACTCGATGTTTCTTTTTTAAGTAGCACTAAATAACCCACCTATTCTTACCACCACAGTGTATCATGTTACAAACACCAAAGGCGTAGTGAATATGGGACCAACAAATTTAAAATACCACTCATTGGCCACTTCTGGGAATTGCAGACCATACAGACTTCTGTTTATACTGATGTTCACTAGTACTGCCTCAGTTAGTAAAGAAAATAAATTTCAAACACAAGCTTTTGGCTTTTTACAGAACCTCCAAAGATTCGCTTACCAAGACACTTAAAACAAACCTATACTAGAAGAGTTGGAGAAACTGTTAATCTTGTTATTCCTTTCCAGGTAAGAACTAAAAACACTAACAGGAAAATACTCGATACTCATTTTTATTATGTTTCTGCTTTATATCTTCTTTTTTTTCTATGTAATTTTGGGAGTCAAGTGATTTTATCTAAATAGATGTGAGAGCACACAGGTGCTTGAGAGTTTTTGTTTTGATGTCTCAAAGAAAGGGTGATAAGCCAAATACTGAACTGTATAACTAGCTTAGAGTGATCAGTCATCTGCCATCCACAGAACAATTATAAATTCTACTACTAGACACTGTGTGTAAGATAATCACTAGCACAATGCAAAATGGTTACACTGGCAGTAATTAGACATGGTAATAGTTGATCACTGTCTTGAGCGGGAGGTGAAGAGTGAGCAGGATGTCACTATCTATCTCCTGTAGGAAATGCAACTTTAAAATCCTTGAGATCACAGCTACAGCTATAGCATGAACATTTCCAAGGATATAGCACCTTGCACAGAGTGCCTCTCTACCTATAGGGCCCTTACTCTTCTGAATTAAAGAACTGTAATTTGATGTTTTCTCTGCATGCACAAAGATGTTTATTTCTACAAAGCTGCTAGACATTTAATTAAAGCTTGGTCAGCAATACACTACAAAACACATTGTTTCAGAGAAACTAGAGAAATGTTCTCTAAAATAAGACGTTTAAGAAGAGGTGAGAGTATTGGACAGCATTTGTAAATGTTTTGCCTCCAGAAGGCAAATCTCATGGTAAAGCAAGTGGGATTCATTCCTATTTTGGTAAAATAGGGCGCTACCATGCCACAGCTGAATGCAGTTCTCCCCAAAAGATGTCAAGACAGTCTAACAACTTTTTATAGAATCATAGAATCACCGAGGTTGGAAAAGACCTACAAGATCATCCAGTCCAACCATATTCCAACTGCTTTTGCAATGAAAGAAGAGAATTCAGAGCTTTAACACACTACTTAGGTGCCCAGCAGTGTAGAAAACGTAGGGAGTTCCCGAAGGTGAATAGATTTGTTGTTTATTTATTTATTGATTGATTTTCTTCAAAAAAGAAAGTAAGAGATAGAGAGAGAGAGAAAGAGAGAGAGAGAGAAAGAAAGTTGTCCAACTTATCCAGAAAATAAAGAACATACAAATACTTTTGTCTCTTGGAGGAATAAAAACATTGTAATTTAGGTAAATTAATGGGATTGCATCTGAAATTCTGCATGATTTTAAAAAGAATTTACTGCTCCTTTCAGGACAATTTTGCCCTTGTAACTAACATCCTTTTCTCTCCAAAAGCGAATATAACTTATTTCCTGGCTTCTTACAGGGAAGACCAAGGGCAAAAGTTTCATGGCAGAAAAATGGTTCTCCAATAGACAAGAACCAAATTAACATCCGGAACACTGAGAATGACACCATCATTTTTATCCGAAAGGCAGAAAGGAGCCACTCTGGAGAATATGACATGAAAGTGGAAGTAGATAATTTGGTGGACAAAGCTACGATAGATATTCAGATTGTTGGTATGTTTGGAGAAACAGAAGGATGTGCATGCCAGTGAAGCAGACTCTAGCCATTTCAAGGTTCTAACTATGAAAACAGAAATCCCAAGAGAACACCTTTTCTCTACATCCAATTACTTGCCTATGGATTTGTAGTCTCTTAAGTAAAACTTCCTACACAATGGCATGTGCTTGTTTGAACATGCCAGTCTCTGTTTTTCACAGTTTTCTTCTTCATGTCCTTGTTTATTTAGGATGCAAGCCTTTTCCTTTTGACTGGTATCCACAAATGGAAATGGTTTCATAGTAAGTTTGTCACAAGTGTAACATGGAAGAAATCCCAAATGTTGGAAGTACATGAAAACAGGAAAGAAAGATGAGAAAAAACATTTACTTACAATTTTTGCCAACATATTTTTATTTACATAATAGGCACAATAATGGTTGACACTTCCTGTTTTAAGAAGAGATTTTCATCCACTTATCAGGTTTTCAAAATGTCATGCTTATATGCAACTAAAGAGCATATGTACCTTGTAAACCATATTCTCAAAGTGGCCCAGTTTGGTTTTTCATGATTATGGTGTGGGTGAATTGTTGTAAGTTCTATTTTGCAGCCTTACCATTCTTTGGACAAAGGGCTCAACATGTGCATGCATAAGAAAGAGACAAAGCAAATGAAGTGGAATATATATATATACATATTTATATATATAGGAAAGAGACAAAGTGGAAGATGTGTGTAGGAGGAGTGATATAATATTCTATATTTTGGAAAACGATGATTGTCATATTTTCATTACAGATCGCCCGGGCCCACCAGAGGTTGTAACTATTGAGGATGTCTGGGGAGAGAACGTAAATTTATCATGGAAGCCACCAAAAGATGATGGCAATGCCGCCATTACTGGGTACACTATTCAAAAAGCAGATAAGAAGAGTATGGTAAGTAATAAGATGTTTAAAAGGTTGATGTATTCATGAAGCTCTACTTTTTAAAAATAAAAAATTTATAGGTTTAATTAATGAAAGAATCCTTTTGCCCACTTTCCAGAAAACCCAGTATGTTGACCTGCTTTGTGCTCTGATCAATTCTTTCCTTCTGCAGACCTGTTTCCCTTCCCATTCTTCAGTTTTAATCTGTCTTCAGAGGAGAGGAGATTTTCCTCCAGAAGAAAAAAAAACTTTCCTTGTCTTTGAGTTAGTGTATGAAGGAGAAAGCAGCAACAGCAGTGTCTAGGGCCCAGAATGTCATGGATCATTTGGGTCATAGTTCCTCCATATTCTCTGTGGTGATGAATTTGGCAATTCTGGCAGAGTTGGCATTCTACAGGAAACCATTTTGCCAAAAGACGAGTCCTTAGAGGAGTACAAAAAACTCCACAGGTTACGTGGGATGGAAATTCATCAATTTTTTAGAAATGTAAAATAAACTGACTCTTAGAGACAAATATCAATCAAATATCAATGCAAACTGTGGCACAGGAAACTCAGCATGAGTGCGTCTTTAAAAAAAGAAAAAACTCTGCAAGTCAGAGGCAGGAAAAGCAAAAACATTGTTATACTTCATTTAATGTTAATTTTATTTTTAGCATTAAATTTTTTTATCTGTTTTCTATGTAGGTGTTACATCCTAGGATAGAATTTACATGTCCTGTTACAGCTACAAAACCAAAGCACTAAAATCTTCCTTTCCACCTGAGTCTTAAAATATTTCTTTTGCTCCAGAGGAATCACCTGGCTGAAAGTACACTCATCACAAAAATTCAGCATGTGGAGGAGGGGGCACATTAGTGCACTGGTCCCCTGAGAGTACGTGTCACAGTTGAGGGCTTTGTTTTTTAACCCGTCTGCAGTTTTCTTATCTGCAGCAGTACTTGTTCAGACAGCAGTGTGGAAGAGAAATGCCTCACCTCACACAGAATAATTTTTGTAATGTTGCATTTCCTAGACAGAAACCATTGGATTAACCGAGTGTAATCATTCAGTAGGATCCACTTTCCATTCAGCCTTCAATACTCAGTACTGAACTATGGGTATGCTCATTATCACTCACGTCAGATGGAATACTTAATTACTGTTTTCTTCACCACATTACTCTTCATTAACATTTCTTTAAAAGAAAATTGTACTATCACAAGGTCAGTGATACTCCCAAGCAGTGGATGTGTGAGAGGTGAAGTACACAGCGGGGAAGCTAAGCCTCTATGTTTGTATGTTTCAGGAATGGTTCACAGTAATCGAGCACTACCACCGCACCAGTGCCACCATTAATGAACTCGTCATAGGAAACGAGTACTACTTCCGAGTCTTCGCTGAAAACATGTGCGGCCTCAGCGAGGATGCAACAATGACCAAAGAGAGTGCTTTGATTGCAAAAGATGGTTAGCTAATCAGCTTTTCCTTATTGAAAGGGAGGGGGTGTGTGCAGAGTCTGGAAAGTGATGAGACATAAAAGCCATAGATGAGGCACAATGGACAGCTAGGACATTTCATATTAAGACTTTGTCATTTGTCCACGTAGCTTATAAATTTTTTTATGGAGTGGGACATTTTTTCCATATTCTGTCACTTACTGTGGTCTTGGATTCATACTCATATGTCACCGCTGGCAAATCTGAGTCAACATGAGCTGGAAGAGGAGCAAAGCAGATGCTCTCTGTTAAGAGCAGTGAGTCATGGCCTCTGTGGAGACTCAGCTCCATCTATGCAAGTGCTGCAGTCCATTTCAAGTCTGATCCAACAAATAAGCTCAGCCTCTTGTGTCACCTTTCTTATGGGTGAAGCTGGACAAACCAAATCTCTGCCATCAAAAGTCCTGATATTTCAGAAATTGTCAGCTTGGAAGAGCAATGTAAACCTAAAAAAAAAGAAAAAGTCTCTTTATGGAAGGAAAATTCCACAAATTGATAGTTCAGTTGAAGATAATCAAAGTTGGTTGGTCATGTTTTTCTGAAAGGAAGGAATACGTGACTGCCATGATATAGAGCACAGACAATCCATACAACCCACATGGACAGTCTGAAACAATGGAAGTCAGCGGTTGTGGGAATACATTTCCACTATTAAAAAGACTTTCTATTGGAAATGGAATCACAAATGAAAACAGAGCTATAGGAATTGCTTTTCATCACTGCTTACTCAACTCTGTCATGAAAGTAAATGTCAGGCCTAGGCTGAACTGTAGCCAGTAAGGGAGCATGGAGAAGGTTTCAATGACACAAAGGTATCTGTTGAAGCCTGTGCACAGGAAAAAATGTCAGTCTGTCCGGCTGTCTTAGAAGAGCAAACGTGGATTGTCAAGATGGGCATCCTGTGGGATATCAGGCAATATCCATCTTGTTTTGTAATATCTAGGGCAGGTAGAAAAACACATAGAATGAATGCACTTTATTTAGTACACCATCTACTCACAAAAAAAAGAGAAGCTCTCAGACTTTTATATCAAAATCAAGGGTAAAAAAATTCCCAAGTCCCCTTCCAGCCTCCTTGACAAGTGAAATTCCTACACCAGGCTGATTCCTAAACCAGTGCAGATCAGAACAGATGCAGACTCTCTGTAACTTTTTAAGATGTTTGGGTATTTAGTTATACTACAACACCTGTCTTTATTAATGCATTGTTTTCATCTTATAGGTAAAGTGTACAAATACCCAGTTTACGATGACTTTGACTTCACTGAACGACCACTGTTTACTCAGCCTCTTATTAACACGTTTGCTGTCGCTGGTTACAATGCTACTTTGAACTGCAGCGTTCGGGGCAACCCCAAGGTACAGCACAGCAGTGTCAGTTAACACATGAGAAAGTTTAACCCAGGAACAAAAACTGTAATACAACTGTAATTATACAAAGCAGGCCGAATTAAAATGAGGCTGCAGGCTTTAAAGCATAGAAAAAGGACCCATGACTACTTACTAATCTGTGTTATAGGAGTTATAACAGTTATGAAACCCCCAGATGACACAGGGAAAGGGCAAAACCTCAGGAAAAGGTGAGGTTGTACAGAGACCTACACTGAGATTAAAGGTTGTTATTGAAGTGAAGCCATGAGTATTCTACAAAAAGGTAATTAAGCTTTAAGTACATCTCAGGAATACCCTGAGAATGCATAAATTCTCAGTTCCTTTGTGTCTCCCAGTTTGAGTTACGTCTTATTGATATTTATTTTCTGCCATGAAAATTTGATCTAGTAAAATTGGAACTCCCATTGTTGAAGAACGTGATCACTTTTCAACAGCATGTGGCTGTTCTTTCTGAAAATTACTGTTAAAAACATGCTTTATGTTCCAAATCAGAGAAAATGCATGTCAAAAGATACAGCTGAGGTGCCTGCTGTTATTAGAAAGCACCTCTTATATCAATATATTTAGGACGTGATGGGAGCTGCACTGAAAAACTCAGAAACAGAAGCATCATGTAGTCTGTGTTTATGTTTGGTTTAATTGTTAGCTTCCCTTCTATCCCTATTTTATTTATTTTTACCACAGCCCAAAATAACCTGGCTGAAAAACAAAGTTGCTATAATAAATGACCCAAGGTACCGAATGTTCGGCAACCAAGGTGTTTGTACCTTGGAGATCCGCAAACCCAGTCCGTACGATGGAGGCACTTACACTTGCAGAGCAGTCAATGAACTTGGAGAGGCAGAAGTTGATTGCAAACTGGAAGTAAAAGGTAAGGGTTTCAATTCATTGTTTGTCTGAACGCCATTTACAAAGGAGAGAGACAAAAGTATGCAAGGCAAAAGCAAAGGGGATATTAAAAAACACCTTTTTTTTTTGTTTTCCCATATGAAAGTAAATTGGCGTTAGTACAAAATAAACTACATTGGCAGCTTTGGTTTCTCTTTGAGGGCTGTGTTGTACTTATGCTGTATCTTTTCCTTCTCCTTAGCCACAATTTGCACATTCAGTGACTGCAAGGACTCTTTTACAAGAGACACAATGGTACAATATAATTCTCAAAGCTCTGCAGCTTATCCAGTAAACTCTAATGAGACTCAACCACGGAACTTTTGGAGCAAATGTTAAAAAAAAAACAAACCATCCTGAATAGGACACAGGTCTCTGAAGGAAGTGGAAAGGACAGAAGAGAAGGAAGAAACATTAATTCATGGCAGATATAGTCTGCTTTAAAATGGCATATGAAACAACTGTTTCCAAGGAAAACTTCTTAATGTAGTTCGTTAGCAAAATCATGTAGCAACACAAGTACTGTTCCCAAGAGCACAAGCTAGTTTATACAAATGATGACTTTTCTTTAGGAGCAAAGTATTTTAAATCTGATTTTGCAAAAACAGGGAAAGAGGAGAAGCATTTTAGCATTGATTCGGATATCAAGAATGATAAGAGGATTTGGACTGGAGTGCTAGTTACTTTTTCTGAAAACTGTATTTTCAGAAAATGACTCCCTGGCAACAGATGCAGTCATAGTCAACTGGATTAGCTTTCACCAAAGGCTTTTGCTTCAACCATGGAATAAGCATTTCTGAAAAAATAAATGTCAAGTTGTTAGTAAGGAAAGCTGCCTAAACAGAGCCAGTAGGAACTGTCTAAGTCAGGAGTTCAGAGGGAACTTAGGCTATGTGAATATGGTCCTAGTTTTATTACTGCTATCACGCTTGTCTATAAAGAAAACTATACTATTTAATATCCTCAAGCACTGTTTTGATTTTAGACTTCACTTTCCGTTTTCTGTGTTTTCTGATGCATCTTGTCCCACAGCTCAAACCTGCTAGCATGAAGCCACTGCAATAAATATTTGGTCTATGAAGCTGAACATTTAACTAATATAATGAAAGTGTAGGTAATATAATGTTTCTTAACTGTCATGATTTATTTTTAAGTTGTTGTGTAAAAGGTAATGTCCTTGAACTGGATGTATGAATCTTTTCCATAACCACAAGAAAATTTTCTATTTCACAGCAGAGCAGAAGTCCTCATCACCTGGGAAGGTTGCTTCTATTTTTTATACTCATATATATTAATCTATTTTTTTATACAAAATGCAAAAGCCAAGTTAATTTGCTGTTCCATCAAACTTTCTAAGTCCCCAAGCCTTAGAGCCCTTAAAAGATCACCTTTGACCAATACTGACAGAATTCTTTCTACTATTATTTCAACCTTCTGCTGACTTATGAGTTGAACTCACATTCTCTTAATTTTCTCAGCTTGTCTGTTGATTTAATAGGGTTCTTTGGATGACTGCGCTTCAAAATGACACACAGAAATATGGATTTGGAATCACTAGAAATGGATTTCAGTGTGATTAAATGTGTGTGTGTGCATGTATGCATTTATATGTGTAGCTTTAAACTGGTGTGACTTTAGTCCAGAAAGTAATGATCGAGGTTTGAATCTGTAATGTTGAGGTGCAGTTGAATATTGCTTGACCAAGATCAACAGGCTGTAGGTAATGCTACGTATCTGGTGAATGTATGAGCCACAGTGGTATTATTGGAGGCATTAGCATAGTAAATCATGCTAATGAGCGCTTTGTGCAACAGTATATATTACAGTAATTGTATTTTCTTCATTATGGAGAAAAGAAACTCCAGACATCTACTTTAGACATGCTGGAAATCTGAAGATTACCATGCATATATATATATGCTCCATGTGAGGAATGCCATGGAAGAATTACAGACAGAACAGTTTAGGATTCAGTTTTGCATAGTGTTTCAACAACAGAACAGCCATGAATGCTATGGTTGGACTAGATAACCTTAGTGGTCTTTTCCAACCTCAATGATTCCATGACTCCACGATTCTATGAATATCCCTACTATGAATGTTACTGGTATGCTACAATTTTCTATTTTCTAGCCATTTACAGTCTTTGAGGTGACAAATCAAAACTCCTATCCACTACAAAATTTAACGCTCACTTCCTGAAAAAGTGTTAATGATAACTATGATAATTATGAGCACCAATAATAATAATAAATAAAAATAATAAATCCTCATTTATCCTTAAAAGAAGATCCCATGTTTACTGATGTTATTTCAGAGAGGCATTGCTTCACTCTTCTGTTTTCAGTTTTGCTGAGTGAACTTAAAGAAGGCTGCTTAGTGAGCTGCTCCAGATGACTGCATACACAATCTTTTTTATAGATAACTGTGCTGAGAAAGATCATGTAGTACTACTAAAAGACAAGAATTCCTCCAACTTGAAAGATGATCCGTGCACAGCATCTCGTGATATATTTTTCATACCCATTTTAATAAGGAAAATTTTAAAAAACTCAACAAAGTTGAATTCTAAATATTTTGAGGTAGATCCTTAAATATGGCTTTAAATCTTTACTTATGTAAGGGAATGATTTTGTATCAGCTCCATTGAGGTCAAGGAGAAAAATCAGATAGAGTACTGTGTTTCTTTTCATCATTAAACATGTTTCTAGACTACATCTGTCTTAAGAGTGAAATCAAGATCGGTGGTCATTCTGGTCGGTTGATGGTAACAAAGGTGCTGTGTGAAAAAAAAATAAAAAATAAATGGTGTTAAAATCAACTTGGAAGAATTTCAAATGCGAATAAATACCACTATAAATATTCTAATTCTGCAGTGATATATCAAGGAGTAATTAATCCAGGAGAACCAATCTTCATGGCGGGGAATAAGCAGGTTTATAATGAGTATAATCCTCTGGCCATTCCATTTCATTCCCTTCCTCTCTTTTCACATTGAAACGCATTTTCTGCATGCAAAGTGTGTTTTTTTTGCTTTTTTAGATTAAACTAGCTGGTGTCTCATGGCATACTAAGTCTATGCTACATGAGCAAAGAAGGCCAAATTAATCAAGAATATAGGAATTTAACAGCAGAGTTACAAAAGTTTTAGCTATGCTTCTCCTACTGAGAATAAAGTTACCTGGACGTATGAAGAATGAATTTAGTAACCATGACTACCATTGACCAGAACATTTAGACCTTTCCAGGAGACACAATTTCATATCTCAGCAACCGGCTCTCGGTCAGTTTGTAGAACTACTGAAATAACAGAAGTATCATGAAGTCATTTGCTGTGCCTAAAAGACATTCTTTATTATTGATTAGCTTTTGATTACAGATTATCTCTGAATGATAATCTGTGCCTGAATTTACACAATAGGATCTGGGGATGAAATCCCAATCCAACTGAAATCAGTTGAAATTTTATACTTTCAATAATGTGAAATTTCATTACCTTTAAAGCTTACTTTAATGTGGATTCATTGGAGTTACAATGGCGAACAATGTGGCCCTTTCCGTAGAAATGTGTTTCTTTGCAACCGTGCCCAAATCCAGAACATCAGCAGAGCAGTTTTCAGATGCCCAGAAAGCAGTTTCCAGTATTTTATACATCCAAATTTATTATTTCAAAACTAAAACAAGTTAAGAAATCAGGCTATATGATGTTCCTGTAGCATTTGAAGTATTAAGGTATTTTTCTAAAATGGCTGCAAAAGGTACAAATTTGAGTGCTTTTATAGATACATATATATGGACATTTCATATAGTCAGAATGTGTCACTGAAGGTAAGGGCTCCTGCAAAGCCAATGGCATGCTGTAAGTAGTGTAAATGTGGATATGTGACAAAGCACACGCTTTAGTTCACAGGTATGTAATTAGTCTGTACTTGATTATTTTGCCTTATAGAGTTTCGACATATATATATATGTTTCAGTGTTAACGTGTGTGCTTCTTTTCCCTGGTGGAAAATACAATATATATATATGTGCTAGCTTCTTTGAAGCTACGTTTGGAAACTTTGACAATACATATCAGTTGCATAATTTGGTTCCTATCTACACTGTAGACTAATTACAGAATTTATAGTTAATTGTACTTATTAATATAGCTTTTACATATTAATGATAATTTTGAAGTGGAACTGGATCCCCACCTTTTACTCTCCATGTGTTTCTATTCCCATATATTTTACAAGACTAAGGATTAAAACATCATCTTGAAATAATTGTAAGCATAATTTCACTCAACATTTTCTCTCTACTTTCGTGTTTGCCTTAAACTGTTACTTCTCTTTCTCTCTCTCTCTTAGTTACAGAATAAGGATTTTTGAATGTATATTGTCACCTAAGGTAAGCTTTCATATGGTACGTGCATATGAAGCTTATGACTGTTTACACGTCATACAACGTCTGCCTAGTATGGCATGATTTTCATTATGTTTGTTAATGAAAATGGTTTTTGAAATGAATAGCATGACAGTCTCAATGCCTATAAAACTCCATGTTTAAAATAATCGCATGTGACAGTAATCCCTCATAGTACTACCTCTCACTGTTTTCTAATAGTGCATGTTTCAGTGGAATTTACCACAAGCATGACGTAGCAGAAATAGCCAGCATGAATAAAACACATTTTGCACTTACAGTCAGTTATTTTCACATAGGAATATGCCTCTACGTAATTGAAATTTTTACTCAGTGCTTAATTTCCTTTAAAAACGAATGACTCATCACATTTTGCATTACATGAGTTGAAAAGAATGCTAAAAAGCATGCATCTTTTTGTCTGCATTGTGCATCCACCTAAGGTCGGGGACAAAGATTTCTGCAACAATGCAAGTGTTAAACAAGACAGTTCAGTCCATAATCACTAGAAACTAATAGCACCTTGACTGGATAATTCTTGTGTCAATAAAGGATATCAGTTCTTAAACTGTGCACTCAGGATACGTAAGTATCAGCTTGGTTGCATTTAGCCGAAGCATTCAGAGACAGTGATATCTTCATCCTGACAGTGTACTTTTGCTTTAAAACTTTTGGTGTGTTCCAGGAAAAGCAGAGAAGGTAAGTGCTGCTATCGGCGGGTGATTGGGCAGCTCACAGTGCAGAGCACCTACGCAGAACTACACGAGGAAGATCACATCGGCGTTACGTAGTCCTTTACCACAAATGCCAAGCTTTCTCTTGAGTAAGGACAGCCTCCCATGTTTTTAGCAAAATATTTATCTTTTATCCGCTCTAAATGCTATTTAATTTCGATGAAATTAACAGAAGTACCCATGGATTTAGTTTCATCTATGGATTTCCATGGCTTTTTCTTTTTCCCCCAACAGAATGAGATTTCAGTTCTAATTGGGGTAGCCTGTATTCAACCACTGCTACACTAGTGGGATCTGGGAAGCCTGGGCTGGTGTGTTAAACACTGCACGCACCTTTTTTCTGGGCACTGAAAGAAATATTTTGACTTGGATTCCTAAATTACTTGATCTACTCCCAAAATCTTTTGCCTGTGCCCCTTGGTGCAACTTCTGAAGAGCGGAGCAGCCCCAGCTGTAAGCGGTGCTTTCAGGGAGCAGGCAGCTGAAGGCAGGGCAATTTTTCTTCACTCAGAATTGAATCCAAAGTAATTCTTCATACTTCCCCAGGAGATGAAGCCTTTGACTGCAGTCAGATATATCTGGAGTCTGTATTTCAGTTAGCCCCTTCTCTCTAAAATCTTGGATTTTTTTCTGTATATATTTATTCACACAAATATATATCACACAGGCCATACCAGCTGTTACTTTCAAGCAATGAGGTAAATATTTTGCTAAATACTTACAAACCATAACAAGACCCCACTCTGGAATAATATGGATGTCTCTGCATGTTTTCCACAACTCTTTGGTGCCAGCTGTTTTCTCTGTTCTTCCTTCTGCGCTGACTTCCATCTCCAAGTGCTCTGCACACAGCCTGATGGAAATCCAGGAGGGTTACTTGCTAATCATAGAATATTGCATGGGGTGAGATAAATGACCGTATATATGACTTACTGGCAAATAGAAATGCAATTCATCCTGAGCAAGGGAACAGGAAATTCCTGTGCAGTACAGAGATTAAATAATGGTTAATTCTTGTGCTGATCTTTTGAACAGGGATGAATTTTATCCAATCTCAAAATCAAAGACATGATAGGGACTGACTAAATCTTTGCCACTCGAGGCACAAACTAACGGCACAAACCTATTCATTGCTCCACAGACTCTGAACCTGAAAACTGTCTTGTCCCTTGTTTGTAGGTGGGCTTTCGTTCTTCAAACTATTAATGGATGGAGTGCCTCCGCATATCATTGATTCATATATGCGCGAAGTACAGGCAGACAAAACTGAGGGGAAGTGAGAGTCCGACCACAGTGCTTCCTGCCACCGCGCTGGAAATGGGTAGCCAGAGTTTCAGCATTTTAGTCCTTGCAACAACAGAACAAACGTGTGGCTGGAGATTTTTTTCTTTTCCTTTCTTTCTTTTTTTTTTTCCCTTTCCCATTTGTCGCTCTATTTTCCCTGCCTGCTCTTACTGAAAAGAAAGAATACGCATGGATTGCTTTGGGATTGAAATGACATGAACTGAAGACAACGCACTCTTTGTAATGTTCAGCTTTATTTTGTTTGATATTGTGTTTTGATTTTTTTTTAATGAGGAAAGAGGAGAAGCAGTGTATGAGGAGGCAGTCAGTTTGTACTCGGTGGTACAACATAAACCTTTTGCAGACTGAAGGTACAAAGATTTGTCAGTAGATGTGCAATAAGACCTTTGGAATACATACCTCTTTGATAATGTATCTTATCCACCTGAGAATTGTTTAACAGAATATGGTTTTACTATAACATAATTAATTCATGTGTACTTGATGATCACTTAATCTGAACTTATCTTCCTTTAGAAGTTTTGATTTCTTAAATCTGACTCATCAGTCTCTCAACTGAACTGAAATTGTTTTATTTAATGTACAATAAATATGAAGTGTTTAAGATCTAACAAGTTGTTGCTAGCTGTTTGATTTTTTTTCTCATTTCATCATATTTCTTATTAATTTATGCATACTGCAGAGCACACAGCACCAAGCAGGTCAGACTCCTGAGCCAGTGAGCTCACTCTTCAAACTACCTTTAAAATACACTTTAAGATATCCTTTAAAATACCAAAATGCCGTAGCTAAGCTAAAAGTGCTCCGTTAATTCTCCAGCTCTGTGGTCACTACCCTCCAAGAGAACGAGGTAGCAGCAGTGTTTCAGAAATAGGTCTGATAGTCTGCAAGGCTCTGGTGAATTCTGACAGATATGAGGTCTGTGAGATATGAGGTCACATGCAGTTCGACCAGCTTGCCAATTCCCTATCACCCTCTCATTTATTTACCTGGCTGTTCTCACTCCAGCTGCAGAGATAAGATAGGTTGTGTGCTTACTGACTACTGATCGATCCTCAACTACAGTTTGTGAAGACAAGAGTCTACTAAAACTAGTAGTACCATTGTATACCGTTTTATATATATATATATACATGCACACATACATATAACACTATATCTATACATACATTATTGTATACATTGTATACATCACATGAGCACATTTCCAAACACCTAGCAGTTAGTAATTAGGCGTGAATAAATGAATTTGTTACTATGAATCAACACTGCTGAACTGGCGGTTTTGTGTTTGAATTACCACTTCTTCCACTTGGGGATCTGAATGCCTTTGCTCACATTTCTTTTTCCTGTAAAAGTTATTCACTCTGAGGGCTGTTTTCTTCCTTTTCTCCTTTCTATTGCTTTCCTCTATCCTCTATCTGTGCAAGGAAGCAGTTCTCCATTCCCAATCATACTGGACATCCCCCAGCCTGCATTTCTACCTGCTCCTCTCAAAACCATACCCCTCTTTTCTATTCACACCTAAACATGAAAGAAGGTAACATAATTATTAGGAAGAAAATTCCAGAAAACATTATTTCTTTCTCTTCATTCTCAACAGTCAATTGGCTTTTCCTTCATCTGTTTTGGTGCCTAAAAGGCTCTGGGAGAGGGTCAGTTTGAATATATGCCATGCAGCTTTAATCTCATCCCTCATTTGAACTATTAGACTAATTAGACTATGAGTCTAATTGGATGTATTATGTCAGCACCAAAGCTGTTACTGTGTTAACATAGCTACTGTGAGGTTGTGCTTTTCATAAACAAAGGAATATGTTCACAGCCAGTTTCAAGTTTATTCATCTGCCTCCTCTGCCTTAATATACCACACACAATAACCTGTCGGCCAGCATAAACCTCAGCTTCCACTGGGACTCCACTGATGGAATTAGCTTCTCTAATTAGTACCAGATGGCAGCAGCACTGGCAGACAAGCTGAATTAAGCTACTTTTCACTGTGTGAACACTAAGTGTGACATTCACATGCCCTTAACTCCTTCTGAGTTGCATAGTATGGTATTTACCATTGAGTGAGATACATCAGGCCAGTAAGAAATAATGGGTATTTGGCCATAGTTATAATTTAGATGAGTGAGTATTAGTGTGCCATATGTTCATACTTTCATTTGTGAAGCTGACCAGTCAAGCCTCTGGATTATGGATTACTTTAAGGGGAATTATAGTATTGAGTGGGACAGAAAAGGAAATCCTAGTAAATATAACACAAGTTGCAGAACCTTCAATAGAGAATGAATTTTTGATTTATGATGAGTCGCCTGATGGAATTATCCAAGAACAGTGATCAATAGACAAAGTGAACTGATAAAAAAAGAATAATTTTGAAATCTGCAGTTCATACCAGCTTAACAGAAGGGAATATAGCAAACCTACAGGCAAAACGACCAAGAGAACAGAAGCAGCAGGAGAATATCATGCTGTAGAAGACACAGCCCAGTGCTCCCAAGAGGAAATATCTCCCAGGTAGGCTCACGTGGGATTTACAGGAAAACAGTGACCAGGAATGAGACCTATGAGTAAAGGGCAGCAAATGAAGCCTGGTCAGTAACAGCATAATACAAGAGCTCTAGGATAAGTGAAACTGGCAGTGATTTTATAGCTTATGGCTGTGTTCCCTGAAGTTTAATAATATGTTAAACTAGTTTCAACTTCAGCTACTCACCTGTTTGCTATGCGCACTCACTGTCAACTAATTGATGTTGAGGTTACAGTTCAGATCTCTTTCAGTAGCACATTTTATAAGGATTCTCTTTTCCACTCACCTTCACAAACTTGGTAGAAATTTCCTACTTTTGAAAACTGTTCCTTGGTGTTGAGCTTGACTGAAAAAGGACAAGGAAAGTTAATATTCAGAATAAGAAGGTTGACCTATATGTGTACATACATATACACACATCGGAAGAGGAATCAAAGTTAATAAAACAGATGGTATTTATTTTTAAAGAAGCCAGAAGAAAGCATTGGCCTGCTGGTTTCTTTTGGCTTGTTCTCCTTGAAAGGGCACTTGATGTGTAAGTGTTCCTGTCATATAAATAAGTATCTTCTCTTAAACAGTTGTCTGAAGAGCTTGATATATGCATTGTAGACTCTCATTTTCGTGGAAAGCTCACAGCCAGTTTTCCTCACTGAAAACAATGCCACAAATAAAGAAAGTGGGAGAAAAACAGAGATTGAATCAAGGTATAATGGAACTACAGAATTGTAAGGGTTGGAAAGGAACTCCCAGACATCATTAAGTTCAACCCTCTGCTAAAGCACATTCCCTAGAGAAGGACCTACAGGGAATAGTTCAGGTGGATTTTGAGTAACTTCAGAGAAGGAGACTCCACCAAGCCTCTGGGCAGCTTGTTCAGTGCTCTGCCACCCTCACAGTAAAGAAATTCTTACTTGTGTTTGCATAGAACATCCTGTGTTCCAGTTTGTACCTGTTGCCTCTTGTACTATTGCTGTACGTCACCAAGAAGAGTCTGCCCCCACTGACTTGACTTCCATGCTTTAAATGTTTATAAACATTGATGAGATCTCTCATCAGCCTTCTCTTCCCCAGGCTGAACAGTCACAGTGCTCTCAGCCGTTCCTCCTAACGGAGATGCTCCAGGTCCCTCATCATCTGTGACACTCTCTAGAAGTTCCCTGTCCTTCTTAAACTGAGGAGCTCAGTATTTCATATGTGGCCTCAGCAGGGCAGAGTTCATATGGAGGTCCAGACTGAGAGTCAGATTTTATTTTAAATATTCTTTAAAAAAATACACATCTATAAGTTTCCTGTTACTTTGTTTATAGGGGAAAATGCAGCATAGCTAACTTTTACAGAGCACTGAAAAGGACACTTATCTGGTGATAAGCCTTTTGTCGTATTTTGAGATTCTGGAGCAAAAGGCATTCTATTTTAAGCACAGAATACTTACGGTCACTGGGTTCACAGCTTGCTCTCCTGACTGACAAGTAAAGCTGCTGCTTTGTTGAAGCAGACAGCAGAAAGTAAAAGCATATCCTGAATATTGAGGAAGTTCTGGAAACCTGAACACACCCAGCTTTGATTTCTATCTTCTCTTGTTCCATGTTTTGTTGCTGAATATTTTTCAAAATGTATTTAAATAAACAAGTACACCAAAAACAAGTAAAAAAAAAAACAACAAAACATGCAAAGCCCTTTTTCAGGTTCAATAATAAATTACTTGGTCCCTATCTTTTTAATGATAAATAAGTAATAATTAAAAAAATAAATATGGATGCAGTGGTGGTTCACTAACTTCTACAAAAAGTGTGTTTTTCTCCTTTTCTTCTTGGCATTGCAAAGAGCTTGAGCAATCTCCCTGTAAATACCAATACCCTTAAGCTCCTTGACAACAGTAATGCTCAGGGAATTCAAAGCAGCAGTTTCACCTTTTTTCAAGCAAAGTGATTCCAATGTCCTGTGGATCTGGCTGGCATTGAATATAATTCTTGTGTATGCTTTTGCCTTTCTCTGCTTGGCTGCCACTGAATCTTTATTTTGTTATATATTATCCCTCCATTTGCTTGTGGTTTTTCTCTTCTATGTTTCTAATCCCTAATCACTGTCTCTTACTGTGTTTACTGGACATGGACATAGGGCACACTCAGCCGTTCTCTTCACTGCAGGGTAGCTAAGGTAGGTAACCTTTAAAAGTCCTTTCCAACTCAAATGATTCTATGATTCTGTGATTCTTTTGTGCATTGCAAGCACTCCTGACACTTGACGTAGAAAAACCTGCTCAAAAACTTACTCTCTTCATCAAAGAAAGGGAATTGGCTTACACTGAGTAACAGGAAACTGGTCTGTCCGGGGGACTGTTGTGCTTGGCCAAAAGGCTACAGCCAGAGCCCATAAAGGAGCAATTTGCACTTGGACTAGGGCAATCCCAGATACGTGTACAGGCTGGGAGAAAAACACTGAGAGTAGCCCTGCAGAGAAGAACACAGGGGATCTGATGGATGAAAAGCTGGACATGAGCCAGCAGTGTGCTCTTGCAGGTTGAAAGGCCAACTGCATCGTGGGCTGCATCAGCAGAGGGGAGGCATTAGGGTGATGGAGTGGATTAGCTCCTTCTGCTCTGCCCTCGTGTCCACTTCGAGTACTGCGTTCAGGTGTGGGCCCCCAGTACAGGAAGGATGTGGAGCTGTTGGACTGGGTCCAGAGGAGGGCCATGAGGATGCTCGGAGGGCTGGAGCACCTCTGCTATGAAGACACGCTGAGAGAGCTGGGCTTGCTCAGTCTGGAGAGAGCTGCGTAAGTGCTGAAAGGGCCGCAAAAGGCAGCTTATAAACAGGAGGGAAACTGACTTTCTACGCAGGACAGTTTTAAACTAAAATAGGCGAGATTCAGGTTAGGGGAGGAAATAGTTGTCTCCAGGGGCGGTGAGGCTCTGGCACAGCTGCCCAGAAAAGCTGCGGGTGCCCCACCCCTGTAGGCGCTCAAGGCCAGGTTGGACGGGGCCCTAGGCAGCCAGATCTAGATCAAGGAGGCCGAAGAAGCTCCGGGCACGCAGCGTTTGTCTGTCCCACAGCCACGGGTGCTCGCCTCCGCAGCCCACGGGCTCGGGAAATGGCGCCGGGCTGGCAGCGCCGCGATCCCCCGCCTGAGGAGACTGCCGCGCCCTGAGCTGAGACGGCGGCGTCTGCCCTGAGCAGAGGCGGCCTCGGGCCGTCTGCCTCTTCCGCCGTCGCCTCAGCCCCGCCCCGACCGGCGGTGGCGGCAGCTTGCGGCCGGCGCGTCGCGGTCCGTCCGGAATGGCCGCTCCGTGGGCTCTTCCCGCGCCCCTCAGCCCGGCGCAGCTGAAGCGCCTGGAGCAGCACCGCTACAGCGCGGCCGGGCGCTCGCTGCTGGAGCCCTGGCTGCAGCCCTACTGGGGCTGGCTGGTGGAGCGGCTCCCGCTGTGGCTGGCTCCCAACGCTATCACCCTGGGCGGCCTCCTGCTGAACTGCCTCACGGCGCTGCCGCTCATCGCCTCCTGCCCCACCGCCACCGAGCAGGTACCGCCCGGCGGGACGCGGCCTCCCCCGGCCCCCGCCGGCACGGAGTGCCCTGAGGCCTGGGCCTGCGTCCGCGGAGGGCACGGTGGGTTTGCCCTGACTTCGGGGAAGGCAGTAAGGAGGAAGGGAGAGTAAATGGCTGCAAACTGCAGGCTGACATCTTCTAGGCTTGGGGCCTCTGGGAGAGGAGGATATGGAGCTGCTGGAGCTGGTCTAGGGGAGGGCCACTACGATGAGCAAAGGGCTGGAGCACCTCTCCTGCGAAGACAGGCTGGTGGTTCAGCCTGGAGAACAGAAGGCAGTGGGGAGACCTCACAGCAGCCTTCCAGTACTTGAGGGGAGCTTATAAGCAGGAGGAGAAACAACTTTTTACATGGCCTAGTAGGGATAGGACAAGGGGGAATGGCTTTCAACTAAACAAGGGGAGATTAAGGTTATACATCAGGGGAAACTTTTCAGTCAGAAAGTGGTGAGGTGCTGGCGCAGCTGCCCAGAGAAGCTGTGGTGCCTCATTCCTGGAGGTGCTCAGGACCAGGCGGGATGGGGCCCTGGGCAGCCTGAGATGGTGGGGGGCAGCCTTGCATGCGTCGGGGGTGGAACTGGTAGGCTTTAAGGTCCCTTCCAACCCAGGCCTGTGTTCTAATGGCTGTGGAGCTGCTGCCTTCAGCTTACTGTTGTGAGGTATCAGTCCTGTGCCAGCTTCACGTTACGATGTTTTATCTAGCTTTTCTCTCTTTGCCATAGACGTAATGAAAAAGTAAGTATATTTTAAGTTACTTTTTGCTTTGAGGACTCATACAAAAAGGTTCTGTTGCAGACATCCAGGCAAATACTTCTTCCAGGAAAGCTCAGGTAGAGTTTTAGGAACATTTATGACTGTTGTAATCGCAAAGCTTGAATTCTGTAAGAACAGACAGTCTGGACCAAACTTCCCAACCAGACATCAGTGTATCAATGATAAGCATGTAGCACAAAAGCACACTCTTTCTCCTGTTCGACTGTTCTTTGTGAGCAGAGACAAAACTTCTGTCGTCTGTGCTCTGTGAGCGTGCCCTGGCTTCTGCTGCTCACCTCACCATCATTATGCTCTTCTTCAGCCTTTCTCCTTGAAGATGTCAGATATCTGGATGGTGTTTTGGAAAAAAAAGCTAAACCTGCTGCAACACTACTAAAGTGTTTCATGCACTGTTATATCATCTGCGTTGTGCTTTAACTTGAATGTGTAGGCTGGAAGGGTTGGGGGAAGGTGGAACTGAAAGTTGTGTTAAATACGGCCAAAGCAGAAGCAGAACTAATAGTATGGTGCATCATCTTGCTGGGCTAGGGAGCCTCTTCCTCCATCCATGAAGAAGCCATTTTTAATAGTCCTGTGTTGAGAACACTGAAGCCATCCACAGCACATAAGCAGGTGTTCAGTGGCAGAACCAAAGCCCCATGGGTGGCAGCCCCGTACACAGGTCCGTGTGGCTCAGAGCTCCCAGAGAGACCCTTGTGGCAGAGCACTCTGCCCTGGTGTGTGCATCCCAGAGGCTGAAGCATGGAGTTCTCAGTAGGGATTCCACTGAGATACTTGTTAGAACAACTGATGGATCACTTTTCCCTTGATTTTTGCCTTTTAAATTCTTTGTTTTGAATGCTTCAAGCTTCCATTATGTGCTATTGCAGTGAATTCCACTATTTAATAATGCTTTCCCTACCCCACACAATGCAGTTGATGACTGAAACTGTACTATGCTCCCTTGTCCTCTTGCTGTGTAGCAACTATTTCCTTATATACTGTGCTTGCTGTCTTCATCATCACCAATAGCTGCTAAAAGCCAATTTGTTGCTGACCAGTACAGCATGTTTTGGCTTTATAAATGCTGCCTGCTTGAGCAGTGCCTTCCTGTGTAGAAGGAACATGGCTTGTATGGCTGTCTTCTATAAATTCACCCTTCAGCATAAGCCTCCTTATCTCCGTCTGAGTCACAGCAGACCACTCCTCACTTTAGCACTGCAGTAGCTAAAGTCCATATGAGTGGATTTTCAGTGTCTGTCCCATTTCCTTCTCTGTCCATATAACCGAGGACAGGAGAGCCAACCTACAGTAATAACACACGTTACACCAGCTGGGGGCTGGGGACACTGCCTGCAAATTTTGTGCCCTGTACAGAGTTGACACGTCTTCTTTAGTACGATTGAAAACTGTGTTCTCTTTCTTCCTTTATATTAGAGCCATAGAATTGTTTGAGTTGGAAGGGTCCTATAAAGGGCATGTAGTCCAACTCCCCTGCAGTGAACAGGGACACCACAGCTAGACCAGGTTTCCTCAGAGCCCCTCCAGCTTGACCTTGAGTGTCTCCAGGGATGGGGCATCCGCCATTTCCCTGGCAACTTGTTCTAGTGCCTCGCTACCCTTACTGTAAAAAGCTTTTTCCTTATGTCCAGTTTAAATCTCCCCTCATTTAGCTTGAAGTCATTTCCCCTTGTCCTATCGCAACAGACTTTGCTAAGGAGTCTGTCCCCTTCTTTCATACAGCCCCCTTTAGGTGCTGAAAGGCCGCTCTCAGGTCTCCATGGAGCACTCTCCAGGCTGAACAGCCCCAGCTCTCTCAGCCTGTCCCCACAGGGAGGTGTTCCATCCCTTGGGTCATTTTTGTGGCCCTCCTCTGGATGCGCTCCAGCAGGTCCATGTCTCTCCTGTACTGAGGACACGGTCCCCCAGGGGAGGTCTCACCAATGCAGAGTAGAGAGGCAGGATCACCTCCCTTACCTGCTGGCTGCACTTCTTTGATGCAGCCCTTGGATACAGTTGGCTTTCTGGGCTGCAAGGACATGTTGCTGGCTCATGTCCAGCTTGTCACCCACCAGTACTGTAAAGTCCTTTTCAGCAGGGCTGTGCTCCATCCTTACATCTCCCTATTTGTACTGATACTAAGAGTTGCCACAACCTTGCACTTGGATTTGTTGAATCTCATGAGGTTCCGTGGGGCCCACTGCTCGACCCTGTCTATGTCTCTCTGGATAGCATCTCATCCCTGTGTGTGTTGACCAATCACAGCTGCTACAGTGTAAATCTGGAGGTAATGCTTTCTGGCAGAGGCAAGCTCGTGCTTTAACTCACTGTTTGCCTCCTTAGCCGATTTATTTTGCTATGTTCTCCTGAAAGGAAGGACTAAGGGTGACCATCTGCATTTCAGTGTATCATAGCACAGCTGGGTTTCTTAGATTTGACAAAAAGTGACTGTGGTATCAAAGTGTGAGATCAATAATGCAGCTATTGGCATTATATGACAGTAATCATAGAATATTTACTAACTGAAAGTTCTGCTGACCTACAGTATGAAGAGTGTGCTGGTCCTGCATTAGAGTGTAGGAGTACACCTTAGATGAGGACTGCCATTTATCCTCATCATGTGGTAATGAGCAGTTTGTCTTGCTAAGAACACTCCATGCAAGCTTACTTCCCTGAAGCAGCTGCAGTTACTCCATTAGCACAGGGTTTCCATACTAACAGCAACTCTTACTTTGTATTGAACTTATGTCTATTAAAAAATCCCATAGCAGGATCTAAGCAAAGAGTGGTCAGAGTGGATCCAGTGGTAAAGATTTGCCCTGCATGCTCTTGGCTTCTTCTGTTCCTTCATTTCTTATTTGTTTGTGGTTTTTTTGTTTTGAAAGCATTTCTTCCCGCTGTCCATAATTTCCTGGAGAACACTGGAAACAGAGAAAGGTTGGAAGGGGAAGGTTATGGATTTGTGGTTTGTGGGAGAGAGAATAAAGCAGAAGATAACGAGGGTGGAATAGAGCACTTGGTGTGAGTTGAGAGCTTCGGGGCTGTGAAGGAAGGAGCAGCCCTGGCCCAGCAGGTTGGAGGTGTTGAGCAGAGCGTGCAGCACCCATGAAGTGAGGAACAGCCCCACCGTGCCCACTGAGCACATCACTCTGCCACACCCACATGGTCCTGGACCACCTCCAGGGACAGTGACTCCACCACCTCCCTGGGCGGCCTGTACCAGCGCAGCACTGCTCTCTCTGAGAAGAAATGTTTCCTAATATCAAACCTGAAGGAGTTCGGTGGGGAGAGGAGGATGCTGGAGGAATGCAGCGAGTCCTTGCTGTGCAGAAAGTGCACTGGGAGTGTATTATAGTTATTTCTTTTTCTGCCCCATTGTAATGCAGATTTAAACAGCCCCCTTCTTTCTGCTGCTGTTAATACTATTGTATGGAAGGCTCCATGCTGAGCACAAGTGAGGGAAATTATCCAGTTCTGGGGGAAAAGGGAGGAGGTTCAGTGTACATGGCTTCTATGGTGTGTCTCTGCCAGAAAGGGGCATGACAGGCTAGAGCAGAATTAGTGCTGCGTGGACCAAGGGAATGAAGTTATGGATAAAAGTGGTGAATAATGAGGAGGTGTGTGTGAATATTTAAATGTCACAGTACTTGGGCTGTTGAACTCTGTGAGTTCAGACTTTGCTTGAAATAAGTGGCAAAGGGTCTTCTCAGATATCTGCTCTTCTGCAGCTGTCCACGCTCCTTACGTGGTGTGCTGTCACAGGGGTACAAATCAAGGGCTGCTCTTGGGCTTGCTCTGCTTCCTGAAGTTGAGGGTGTGCCAGGCAGTCCTGCCCAATGCTACATCTGCATTCTCTTGGCGTCAGACCCTGGGTTCAACAGGTGACCTGACCTTCACCAAACCTGCAGCTGGCAAGACTGTGTAATTTTTGACTTCTTTTTAATTCAAGCAGAGAGACCTTTTTTTTTTCCTCTTTACTCACTGAGGTTTGTGTTGCATTCTAGCTCTGTTAGAATAACGTGTCCCATGGGCAAATAATGCATTTGCTTGGACAGGATATAACTTCAGGCTGAGATAATAAACACCTCATCAGTGAAAAGCTGGTGATTATTGGGAGCCTCCTGACCTTTCAGCTGAGTCCCTCAGCCGTGTCAGCATTCTCAAATGCTCCCACTTCTCTAATTTGTAAACTGCTTGGGTGCAACGTGGGAAGTGGCTGGGGACATCCCTGGGCAGGAGAGCCAGGCATGTGGGGAGTCCGGGGAGATGGCAGCTGTAGATATAAGGGACACATCCCTTACGGTCTCAATGGACACAGGTGATCCTCACTGGAAGAACAAAAATACTTCCCCTCTCTTTACAGCTGGGTAAGAAGCTGTTGCTAACTGTTTTTGTTTCTGTGTTTTTAGAATGAAAATAGAAGGACCTCTGTTTGCCTGGTATACATGAAGTAGTTCATTGCAGCACTTACTACAAGCTGTTCAGAGCCTAGTGTGCAGAATCTGGTTTGTCCATTAACTAAGCAGCAAACAGCAGGATTTAGCAGTTTTGTGCTGCAAAGTAATTAAATAGAATATTGGCTGAGAAGCAGAACCGCCTAGTGACCTTTCATGTGAATCTCTTTCAGGCACCTCTCTGGGCGTACATCCTGGGTGCATTAGGACTTTTTATCTACCAGTCTCTGGATGCCATTGATGGGAAGCAAGCCAGAAGAACAAACAGTAGCTCTCCTCTAGGAGAGCTCTTTGATCATGGCTGCGACTCAATTTCCACAGGTAGCCTTAACCTACTGTTATGTGTGCTAGTTGTAAAAATAAATTAGCTGTTTTCAAGAGGAGCTGATTAAACACACATCTGTTGAAATTGGGAGGAGCATCTAGAGTTTGTGTGGTTCAGGCCCATACTCAGGGCAGGATCAGCTTGTTCCCTTCTCCACCATTTCCTGGTCACTGCAGCCAGGGCTGCCCCCAGCATTTGCGTCCCTGATCAGCATCAGGGGAGGGTATTTCAGAAGCACTTTTAGCAGGCGTTGGGTAATACACAGTCTGCGCATACTTTTACATCTTCATGCACTTTGAGCTCTACAGTGAGCAAAATATTCAGTAAGAGCATTGCTAGAGATTATATTAGTGTAGCTCGTGTTTTCCAGTTAGGTACAAGCGATAAATAGGATTCAAGTGCCTATAAAGCTGATGCTGGAACACAAAGCTAAGGGTTCTGCTTTATAAGATGTGCCAAAACACCCTTTGTGGGCATCCAGCCCGGTAGCTGGGTGGTAGAGGGTGGTTTATTAAATGTTCCTTAGGAGAACGAGCTTGAAAAATAGTTGTTTGGGAGTCTCTAAAAAGTAAGTGTTGCTCAGTTCTGCTTTCTATAACCTAGCTGTTGGTGGTAACACCTGCACTTCTGTGACAGCTTAAATGGCCAAAACATTTGCCTTGGGAGCTGGGATGTTCTTTACAACTCAGTTCCCAGCAAAGCACTATCAGTCTTTGAGCACAGCTCTTCTGTTGGAGCTAATGTCTGTGCCATAAAGGAGAGGAAATTAGAAAGCCCAGACTTTTCCTTCCAGACTCCCCTGGAAGGAAAGGAGTCTTGTGTTTTGGTCTCTCCCACCAGGGCTCTCCCTGATGTTAGCTGCTTAAGTATGGGTTGTATTCTTACTTTGTTATAGTGACCTGAAATGCCTTGTGATTTTATTTCTCTTAACTGCAAGCGTAGAGGGTATACAACTAACTTGTTCATTTCTGCTTTTCAGTTTTTGTTGTCCTTGGATCCTGCATAGCAATCCGATTAGGAACAAACCCTGACTGGTTGTTTTTCTGTTGTTTTGTGGGACTGTTCATGTTCTATTCTGCTCACTGGCAGACATATGTATCAGGCATATTAAGGTTTGGAAAGTAAGTAGGTATCTTTCAGAACTGCATATGACAATGTCTAGTAACTACTTGATTTCCATTTCTTCTTGTTCTTTTTTCCCCCACTAATGATTTAATGATTTCTGAAGGAGAAGTGACCTCCTTAGCAGCAGTATCTGAAACACGTGAGAGGTGAAGGCTGTCCTTCTGACAGTCCTTGCTATGCATTGACATGCATTACCTGCTTAGAGTACTAGTGAGCTTTGTTCTGCAAAAGCACCTTAGCAAATCAGAGCACCACTGAGCACACAAGCTAATGATCAGCTATGTGCATGGTTTGGTGTCCATCTGAAAGGCAGGCTTGTCTCTGCGGTAATGCTAAGAGCTCTTTTTATTTGCTGGCCACACAAACTGTAACTCTTGCACCTGCTTACCCACCCTGCTTTTCTCCAAAGGACAGCCTGTGCTGTAGGCAAAAAGAGCTGTTTTAGAGCGATGGGTGAAAAGGTAATCTTTCTAAGTAAGAGTGGACTGCAGTAGAAATGAATTATGCCATAAGCTCAGAGCTTTTGTACTAAGGATTGCTTTTCTGTTTGCCTTGTTGCGTAAAATGTGAGAATGATTTCCCCATACCAAGAAGGCACTGAAGCTCTAATACCACATAAAACTTCACTAAAAATGTAGTGGTTCTGCATAAATACAGTGATAATGCATAGTATGAGCAGTTCGGAATGCCCCGGTGTTTTGTGCTTATTGCTTGAAGCTGAGCAGGCACAACACCTCTCCAGAAGAACTCATTTTTGTGTACTGAAAGCAAATCAGGATTTTTCCAAGGCTTGCAGTTGCTCTTAAGAATAGTTAATGAGTCTAAATACAGCTAGTAGTATACTGTACTGCTCTAACTATGGGAATACGTAATATGGATGGAAGCTTTCACTGATGCTGTTCCTGAATTGATGACATTTGACTGATGAGTCTCAGCACTGATGGCCAGGAAGAATCAGCACATCTGGGTACTATACCACTGCCAGGCCGTACGGATACAGTGCTCCAGGGCTCAATAATTTGGCCTTCAATTTTGAGCTGCGTTGCAACCAACTGTCTGAGCCTCAGTAAAATTAAGTACAAAATTAAGGCACATGTAATGGTTCAGCTTGGAGTCCTGTCACTTCACTAAACAGGCAGAAAATACAAACTCGCACAAGACCAGCAAGCTGAATTGACTGCCCTGTCTGAGAGCAAAAACGTTGGAATTCAGTGTTGACCGTAGAAGGGATACAGGACCACCTGTTTTACAAAATGTTTTATGGAAAAAAGCAACACGTTGGTGATCAGTGTCTTTTGCAAACCATGACTCAGTCATCAAAGTACTGCCCTTATGATTTTTAGGCTGTATCTGTCAAGTTTTCATGATACAGTGGCTTAAAGAAATCCCATCTGCCTCATTCTGCTCTTCGTAGACTCTACTTCTGTATACTTTCAATGTGTTTACTGTAAGCTTCACTTAACGTTTAATGTTATTGCTTGCATATGAGCTCTGTAGATGTATTCAGAATTATAAAATAGTTAACAGTGTATTTATTAAATGCTTTACCACTGTGAAAATTGCATTCAACTTGCTCTAGATTAAGTATATACATTCAGTTTTAGTTAACTAGAGACATGTGCCTCCAAATAGAGTATCTTTCTTAGATAATCAAATCCTGTATTTTGTGGCTTGACGGATAATCTGAAATAACTAAGTTTTGCTCTGTTCTTCCTGCCCCCCACCTCCCTACACGTGAAGCAAATATGACCTTTAACTGAACCGCTAATATATATTTTTTCTCCTAGAGTTGATGTAACTGAAGTTCAGATAGCCATAACAGTGTTGCTTTTGGTATCTGCATTTGGTGGAACAGCACTATGGGACTATAAGGTAAGTGTATGAAGTATTCAGTGTTCCTGTGAAGAGTTCCCAGTTCCTGTGGCTGTTTGAAGCTTTGCTGGATAACTGGGATCAGCCCCTGCCAGCAGTGTGATGTTCTGTGTGAGCTTCCTGTACAGCTGTGGGTTATATTCACACTGTGGCTAGCTTAGATACAATGCTGTGACTCACTGTGCACAAACTTAGAGCTGTGTAGAGGAAAAAAGACTCCATCTGCCGTGGATGCAAACTGATGATCTGCCATGAATACTCTGCTCATAGTGAAGCTTTAACACATTTTTTGTTAATTCTGTGTGTTCTGTAAGACCAGCATGCCTGTTCAGTTCAATGGTTTATAGAATGCTTGATTTTAAAATCGAAAGATAGCTACTTTAAGGGAACAAATCGATATTACTGCAAAAAATCCTGGTTTATATGTCAGTGGAGATGTCTCTAATGGTTATTTCAGAGCAGACTTTAAACATACATTGCTATATTGCTAGAATTGTTTTCTGTCCAAAAGTTTTTGTTTGCCTATATCTGGCTTTCATTCCATCTTTAAACGTTCACTCTAGTGTGCAGCAAAAGTGCATTTGGACTAAGGTCTTCCTCCTCTTGTATCTTAGAAATGTAGTTCTGTTGGTCATAAGATATGGAAGACCTGAGACAATTCCATAGTACTGATAACCTAGACAAATCGATCCAAATATCAAGCACTCATTCGAGTGCAAAGTCATTCCAATTAGTTTACCAATTTACTCAGCAGTTAGGAAATGTTTAGCTCAGCTTTGTTTCCTGCAAGGTGCTTTTACTTTATTTTCACACAGAGTTACTTTCGTGTTGGGAAACAACTTTAAATACTAATGAACTATGATTGCTTTTTCTTCAGCATTAAAATCTGTGATAGTTATGCTGTATCTCAAGACAATCTATATTAAAAAATATATAGTCAATGGTTTCAATTTATTGCTCCTTTTTTTTTTTTTTTTTAATCCTGTGCTGCCTTTGGAAGTTTCCTTGAAACTGCAATTGATTCTGAAAGGTAACTGTTTAACAAAAACGTTCATCCAGAGACTGTTCTGAGTGCAAGATACAGCATACAAATGTGTATTAAAACACAAAGCAGGCAGATGGTGTTTGTGTTTCCTGCGTGTGGATCAGTGTTGCGTTACCCGCTGAAAGGGAAGGAACTGTCCTTCCTGCCCCTCCCATGTCCTGGTAGAGCAAGTCTGTGGCGAGTTTTTGCTTATGCAGTGAAAAAAAAACCAACATTATAAGTACACACAGTAAAATGTAGGTCATTGTCATGACCAGAACTTGCTTGAATTCAGGTTTTGAGTAATTATTCCTAAAGAAATCTGACACCTTCTTAATAGGGAAATAAACTCCAAGCCTTGTCTTCCTGTGCTTATTCTCAGCCAGACAGTAGTCCAAGTAACACAATTCCTTAGTAGGGGTCAGTAGCACTGTTGTTTTTTTTTTTAATCACTTCTTGTTAGGGGGCAGGGGGAAAATAAAGCTGGTATCTGTGACCTTTAATGTTTTCTCTTGCTTCTCCTGCTAAGGTGCATTTGATAGGCCTAGAACTGAAGTTCTTTGCAGTTGTTGGCATACTGTGTGGAACAGCGGTTTCGTGTTTCAATTACTTCCGTGTCATCTTTGGTGGAGGGGTTGGAAAGAATGGATCTACAATAGCTGTAAGTTGCTTTAACTTTCTGAATGGAGTTTGAATAATTTATAACTTGGTAGTCAAAAGAGTTTTGCCTCGTTAAGCATTCAAGCAGACAAGCACGTGAATTTCACACTTTAACAATACTCATTTGTTATTGTGATTTTTGTATGGCTAAAGCAAAGACTTCTTTACCTGTCTTCTGTCTGCCAGTTACTGCATTCCTTCTGCTGCAGGAACCAGCAGTGAATTTCCATACAAAACTGATGAGAGGTCATCATAAAGGATACTGTAGCATTACCATAATGTGAACGGACTTTCCCTGAGATCTGACAGCTTTAATTGCTTTCATTCAGTGGGTGTTGTAATATATATAGAATATTGTTCTTGCTGTGTGATTGAAGCCAAAGATGAGTTTTCTGTCCCTCTGTATTTCAGGGAACAAGTGTTCTTTCGCCAGGTGTCCACATTGGGCTACTTGTCACGCTGGCCACCGTGATCTACAAAAAATCTACAATTCAGCTGTTTGAAAAACATCCGTGCCTGTATGTGTTGACATTTGGATTTGTGAATGCTAAAATCTCACAGAAGTTAGTGGTAAGGAATCTTCTTTCAGCCCTAAACGTGAACCAGCTACTGGCTTAAAAGATGCATTTCAGAGCACTGAGCTCTATGCAGGTTTTCCAGCTGTGCTCTGCTACCAGGTTATCAGTTATATTACAACCAACACACTAATGTAGACTCAGGCTCCTACAGAGATTAAATGGGAAAAACAACACAAAAAAAACCCATTCAATTTATTGGTTAGAACCTTCAGTTTTGCTGTGCTTATTCCTAGAACTAAGCCTTAGTTTACACACTGACTGGAACTTCAGAAATGCAGTCCCTTGAGCTGTGCTAATTGCTAAAGCACAGCAGGATTGATGTAACTGTAAGGAACACAGGACACGTGTTATGTTTCCTATGTAACAGTCAAAAAAACCACAGCTTGACAATTCAAATAGCCAGTGTCACTGATCGAAGTGCTACATGTTGACTGAGCAGCCTGCAGCGAGGTTACTTAGTCCTTAAGAAAGAAACTGGGGGGGATCAGCAGACTCTTGACCTGCCTGCTGACTGCTTTCCAAAGGGCCCTTCAGAGAGGCTGGTGATGGGTAAGGACGCTGCTTTCTCCTAAATAAGGTGGAGGCTTAGTAATAGTGGAGGTGTGGTAGTTAAGTTACAGTGAGCTTGCTATTATTTTTTTTTTTTTTTTTAAATAGGTGGCTCACATGACAAAAAGTGAAATCAGTCTTCAAGACACAGCATTCATTGGGCCAGGACTTCTCTTTTTGGACCAGTACTTCAATAGTTTCATTGATGAATATGTTGTTCTATGGATAGCATTGGTAAGCATTCTGCTTTATTCTTTTGATGTGGTCTACATAAAGGAATGGATTGAGAACTCTCTGTGATTCTCTGCCATTTCAGATTTGCTCACTTTGACCTGTCATGGTGGAAAGAGTGCCAGGATACTGCATAAACATACATTTTGGGAGCTAACTGGCTTTCTTTCCATAAAACAGAGATCCGAAAGTAAAATTACAGATCTCTTTTTGTAATTCTGCTTTAATCCAGGTGGTTTGTTGAAAGTTACTGTAACTACAAACTACACTCTGTATATCAAACTTCACAAAACTTGATATAGTCTGATTAAAGCTGAATTTATACTAGGGGCAATTTTGAGAAATATGTTTTTAACCTGTTCTGTTTTGTTCTTTTTAAGTTCATATCCTTGTTTGATATGCTGAGATATGCCACTGGTGTATGCCTACAGATTGCTGCTCATCTTCATATTCATGTCTTCCGAATTTCATCTCATCAAGCTCCTGAACAGGTTCAGAACCATAATGACTGATTAAGTAGGTCAAGGAGAACATATACAGTTAGCGGAATGCTGAATGAAGCAGCCTCTCTGGGAAGACAGATTAAGCTTTTCAGTAAACTGGTTTCATGAGAAAACAGCTCAAGCTATTCCAGAAATCACCAGATGCTAGAGTTACTAAATACAGTCATGCAGATTCTATTGTGATTAACAATTCTGAAACAGGATCTATTTCTGCGTTCTAGACATTGTAGCTATAATTCATACCCCAATTATCACATTTGAAACTTCTGTTATCTTCTGTTAAGTACCCTTAATTATGTGCTCCTGGTCTGGAACTGTAAAGTGCAAACCAGGGTACTATGAACCAGAACTGTACGAGAGGTTTTATTTTTTCCTAAACCAAGTGACTGGTTTTCTAACATCGGTTTTGGAAGTATTCTGCTGTGCAGTCATAGTCAGACATCACAATGGATACAGTACTGCATTGTCAGGACTGGTAAGAATGAGGGATCCATGAGGTAAAAGTAGTAATTTTCTTTGATACTTCTAAAGAGCAAGATACTGCACCAATAAGATGAAGGAAATAGAGGAAAATTTTCTCGTTCTCTGTTTCAAAATACTGTTGTGCCTTTAGGATTCATGCATTCTCTAGTATCTAACTTACTGTTACTAAACAGAGTGGTAGGCTTAGAGGTTGTTGGCTTTTTAAGGGCTGTTTCTGGTTTTGTGATCATAATAATGTTTGTCTTGTACCCATTATCTTGGCTGTAGGCAGCTGGGTACCAGAGGACACTAGCTTCACCTACCCAAATTTTTATCTGTGAACTGTGCAAGTTAAATTACTTAAGTTCCTTGAACTTCAGTGTTTGACTGTTAGACTGTGACAATACAACACACCCAAGTATGACAGTGCATTGTACCTGCATGTAACTAATTCCCTCTGGAGTATGTTTGCTATTGCTGTATTAATTTCCGTTGTAATCTTATTTATTGTGTTACTGTCACTGTACTTTATCCAAACAAAACTGTAAGGTAAAACTTAATGTATAGTAAAAGTCTACAAAATGGAAGGTCAGGCCTAGTATCAGGCTTTTTTCTTTTCATTAGTGAAAAGATGTATTAAAGTAGCTTATTGTCTGTACTAGGAAAACACAACTTGCACACAAAACCTTAATGCTCAAGCTTCTTTGAAGAGGTAATACATTAATATTTTTGTGAGAAGCTGCTGAATGTACATGTTCATTTCACTTTTACTTGCTGCCATGTAGCTGAGCTTTAAGTTCATGAAGATGTTACTGAAATGTACAATAAAGAATGCTATTGTTTGTTTCAAAATTACTGTGCTGCAGCTTCCTAGCTGCTGAATTCAGAAAGCCTGCCTGAGATGTTCAAGGACCTTAACAAGTGGGGGGCAGAAAATACTGTGCAACATATTACCCTGAGACCTCAAAAATGTAGTATAGTACTAGCTATAGTTATAGATAGGGTAGAGGTGAGGAAATGGTAGGAAACGAGTGCAGAAGTCAGTCAGAAAGCCAGAAGGAAAAAGTAATGGCAACAAATAGCCCAGTACAAAAGACTGGAAGCAAAAACTGTTAAGTGTATTGCACAGCATCATCTAAATATCCTTTAAGGGCAGAAACTGAATGCCACGGCTAAAATGAGCATTGCTAGTTATCTGGTACTCATCATGGACCCATCCATACTACCTCATGCATCATTGTAACTATTTCTGTGTTTGCTCTGTCCTTGAATCCCATCTGACACAAAACAACAGAGGCTACTTGCTCAATTTCAGTTGCAACCTACAAGCTGAATTCTCTGTAAATTAGCTATCACTAATCTGGCTCCTGGAACTGACAAGCTGTCGTGAGATAACTTGTTTCTGAACTAAAAATCCTAATAAGTTGCAGATAAGAAGTTGTACAGTCTGGTTTTAAAATACACTGTTTTAAAGTAATCAGATTTGCTTGTGTGGGTGGTTTTTGTGTTACCTATAATTATCTGAAACCTAACCAGTTTTTTAGTAACTACCTAATTTATAGAAGTGAATAATGGCTTTCTGTAAAAACAAACTACATGCAAACTAGGCTGGCCATTTTTATTTATACTGATTGACTGTAACGAGATGCATAAATGAACAATGCTTTATTCTTAAAGCAGTCCCTCCTGAACTGCTGGTCATTTGAAGCTGCAGAGATTATTATTTCCTTTCAAGTAAGTGAGCGAGCTAGATAACCTCATCAGAGGTCTACAAAAATATATACTCCAAAAAGCATGAAGTAATGTTCAGTTATGCTTACCTGAGCAGACATTGTGTAAAGCTGTGGTACTGAGCTCACTGTTCAATTAAAGAAACCTGCTTTTTGGACAAGTTACAGCAGCTGATACATCTCTTACTGGTACAAAGAACTATACAATGGCTAGCCCAACAGAAGGCCTTGTTTTTCATTTACCATAACAGATCATTAAACAACCTTTCATAACCTGTGAACTTTAACTGATGACAGGGTCTGGGGGCTGTGTGTTGAAACTATGAAGTCTTGAAGCTGTGGCTTTTGTAAAAGGCTTCTATCTGCAGTGTACCTTAATTTGTAAAGTTACTATGCAAAACTTTGTTTTCTTCATCAATTCTACCTAAGGTTTCAACTGAGAGTTATAAAAAGTGAAACAAACATTCCAATGCTAGTGAAAGTGAATGTTAATTGGACAGACAATAATTGGTTTGGGGCTTGTTCCTCTTAGTAATGAATTTGCTAATATATCTTTTTACAACATTATCAGACACAAGATTAGAACAATCCATTAAAGCATTTAACGGGAACTTTAAAACACTTGAATCTTAACTTCCTTATGGCTAACGCCTATACTTGTATCGTGTTACTTAGGTACAAGTTGTTTCTCCATTGAGCCATCAGAATAACATGGACTGAAGAGACTTGCGAACAGTTGCCATCTCCTGCTGTTGCTGTTACAAGAAAAGGAGATAATTTTCAACAGAAGCCATACTAAATATGATTCCTTAATCTAATTAAATGACTATCTAATGACTAATTCAAAGAATGTTCTATTTTTGTATTTAACGAAGTTCTTTATAACTACTGATACTTACAGTGTCCATCATAATTTTCTTCTGTAGCATAGCCATTTCTTTGCGAAGCTCGTTCTGTGCACCAACTAGAAGGTTTTCATTGTTTTTCTCCAGCTCTTCCATGCTCTGAAGTGAAGGATAATCTTAATTCAGAACTGCTCAATATCAAAAGTTTAAATTAAAAACAGACAATCCATTATTCAGATTACAGCTCAATTTTTATAGCAGTAGCAGTCACTGATAATTTACAGGTGAATTTTGTCAAGAACTTGAAATTGTACAGGACTGCAATCCACATTGCTGCATACCCTGTGACAAGAGCAGTCCTTTCTGCTCAGCATCTCTCAGGTCTAAGCTACTATCCTGCATTTCAGTAGATAAGAATCCTGCAAGTCTAGACGTGTCTGTCAGGAATTATAGGGGTGGTACAGTTTAATATGACAACCTTGGAGGCCTGAAGCAACAACTACAGAAAATGTTACCTTTCCTCCTCTTTGCACACTTCACTCTCAATAAACTAAGGTAAAGCTCACTGGTTATCTTCTCTTTTGCTTATATAGTTATGCGTAACCACACGTGCATAGCTGCATTTTCCTAGACACACACTTAAAGTTAAGCTTTTCTGAGATTTCAATTGTACCTTTAGATCTTCTCTGAGGAGGAAAACTACAGCTTATCTTTGATGAAGATGTTTTGACTTTTTATTACTTATTTTTTTATTATTTATTAAGATTTCTGTAATGTCCCATAATGTAAACTTCAACTAACTTAAATTAAGTGTTGCTCTATTTATTTTTCAAAGCTGCCTGATGCGAAAAAAAAACCTCAAACCAAAACATACCACAACGAGACAATTTCCAAACAGGACAGAGTTAGGAGAGGGCTCAAAGGGAGAGAACTGGGACTGTTCAGCCTGAAGAAAAGGAGGCTTTAGGGGCTCTGATCCGACTCTCTAAGTAACTGAGTGGAAGAGTGGAGAACACAGCTGCAGACTTTTTTCACTGGCAAGCAGAGACAGGAGAAGAGGCTGTGGGCTGGCACACAAGAGGTTCCCTCTCAACATCGGGAAACACTTCTTCGCTGCCTGGGTGACTGAGCAATGGAACAGGTTGTCCAGAGGGGCTCTGGAGTCACCACCATAGGAGTCTTTTGATTATCTCCAAAGTAGTTTTGTTAGATCAGCTGATGGTTAGACCAGATGACTTTCAGCAATCTTTTCCAACTTCAACCAGTCCGATTCTAAGATGCCTTGCTTCTGTACCCACCAATCATGTAGGGTATTTTTATTTTCCCCTTACAACTTACTAATTTCTAGTAACTTACCTAGAAATACTGCTTGGAGGGAATTGTGGGAATAAAGTGTTTTGTTCTTAGTAAAAAATAATAGGGAAAAAATGGTCTTTTTTATAGAAGTCAAACTTTGAGTAATAGTACTCATTTTTTGTTTGCTGTCTAGCATGTCAGCCACTTTTTAACAAAAGGTTGATCATTATTTCTTGTGTTTAAAACACTGCATGCTATGTAAGCCGTGTCTGAAAATTAGTATTTATAGGGACTGCCAGCAAATACAAAAGCTACTCATAAATCAACAGGAAAGTTAGGACTAAACACAGACCATCCTGTGGGACCTATTTTCATCATTAGCCATTACTTGTCAGATTCATCAACTTCTTAGTAAATACTTACCTTTTCTACCAGCTTATAGGAAGGAAAACCCTTTCTAATCAGTGCTCGTTAGGAGGCAAAGAGGAAAAGGAAGCAACAAGAAAAAAAAAGAGCAAAGGAAGCAATAATTACATAATTTAAAAGGAATTACAACTCATTAACAGGCAGTGTCCTTGTAAGCAGCAGCTAGAAAGGTTAATGACCACCAAAACAAAACAAACAAAAAAAAACCCCATCAAACTCTCATTGGGAACGCATTTCCCAGCAATAATAGAAAAGGTAAATTACAGCATAAAATGTTAATAGATTGCTGACCTCTTTTCAACACATACAAAAAACCCAAGGGACTACTGAGACGAGTCCTGTTGATTTGACTAATCTAAACGTTTAAACTGGCAGAAAACTGAGTTTGGTTTCGAAAGCATGCTAAATATTTGAAACAGGAAAGCCAATCAGACCCCTGCAAGAACACACTTAACTAAAGCATTTATATACCGGCACAGTGTGCATGTGTGTTTAGAAAGAAAAAGACATTTTTAAACAAATAAGGGAACTGTACTAATATGAATGATCACGCTAAGCTGTCGTTCTCCTTAAGCGAACCTTAAACGTCTGTATTTCACAAAGGCTGGATGACTTCGGTTTTCCTAAGCGATGTGATAAGGATCAGCTGCCTTCTAAAATGAAAATGTACTGTACCTTTAAGAATTGCTCATATAGTTGTTTAATAGTTTTCAGTCTCTGACTTTGAACTATTCTTGCCTGCTGAAAAACTTTTTGTTGCTGACGAAACATATTCTGAAGCAAAAGCAAAAAGAAAAAAACAGTAATGCTATTAGTTGACCAAAACTACTTTCTCAGCAACATTGGTTATCGTTTATCAAAAGATTCTGCCTTCACTGACAATCTGGGCCATAGAACTGAGATGCCTGCCTGGAGAGTTATCCTTGGACACTGGATTAAGCTTTTCCAACCTGAAGTCTGTGGCATCCTATGAGAACAGCTTGCCAATACTGTATTTGAGGGTACTGCAGGCAGCTATGCTGAACTTGCAAACATAATGGGAGCACAAATTCACCGATATCATGTGATTACATCTTCACTTTGAATTATACCCCAAAACTTAATTTTTTATTAAGAGCCACCGAAGCTGAGTGAAATTCTGAAGAGTTACGTGTTTGTCTGAGCTGTATTTTTGCCTTTCTACATGTTTGGGTGTCCTCGTTATGTCAGTATTCAATATCATGACATCACGTGACAGGCTGCTGGGTGTAGAGACACAGTGCACTGTGGAGATGTGTTTCCTATTCTCATATTCTTGAGCAGCCTCACATGGGTTCTGATTCTCCAAAAGGAAGATGTACTACATTTCCCAAGGGCCTCCACACAATCTACAATTCTGGGTGATGGAGGTAAGGTGGCTTCCAGGTTCTGGCAGCACAGCGAGGAGCCACCCTGTCACAGCCTTCCTCTCTCTCCCATTTGAGAGATTTAACTGTAACTCTCCTTCTTATCTTACATTCTTTTACCATTTGTAGTGAATTTGTTCTCTCTCCTTATCTTAATTGAATCATTTTTCTTTCCCTCTCACCAAAAGGGGAGAAAGGGGTCCCCCTGTCCTGTCACGCTTGAAACCATGATATTGTCTCCTTGTGAATAACACACTGTGCAACACATCCCATGCTGGAAACGCACCGTTAGTTTTTCTTCCTGTTCCTCTGCTTTCTGCACATCTACATCCCACTGCTGAAATACAGTCAGGAACTGCTGGGAGAACTCATGATTGAGCTTCTGCCTATCAACAGACACCGGCTGTTAAGCATTACAAGTGCTTTGAAGAATTACAAGGAAAGATAAGGTTTTACATGCATGGAATAGAAGAAAATAGCACAGAGTTTAAAAAAGAAAGCTATTTTGAATCTATTCCTGACTGAATGCTGTATTTTTTCAGAACAACAACAACAAAAAAAAACCACCAAAAAACACATAAGCACTTGTATGCATATAGGGAGGCAGCACTGATAGACGAAACTCAAAACAAACAAAACAATTTCTTCTTAGCAGAATGTCAGCATTTCAGAGATTTACTGTTTTAATCAAATTACAGATCTAGGCTTTAACAAATTTACAGTGGAAAAAAATCATCAGCTCATTGTTTACTTCACTGTTTAGTCTTTCTGCTTAAACAACATTTGGCTAAGGTAAGTTTCAAACATACAAAAACAAAAAGCCAGCTGCAAGTGTTGCAGTTTGTCTCTTTTTTTCCATTTGCTCTGTTTCTAATATCAGACATCACAGGTTTCAAAACCAAGGGTAAATGTTACCTCTGCTCCTGCTGTGTTTTCCAAACATGTTCAATCTTCTGGTTGCTGGTTTTGAGCGAGGCTTTTGTATACATTTCCAATCTTTTCCTCTTGGCTAAGAGAGCTTTGTTAATGTCAGCTGGAATCAAAGAACAGTTACAAGTTAAGCGTACCCGGACACACAGCACATTTTATTAAAGATGCTGATGACCTTATGCTTTGGAAAAGCAAATGAGGTGTGCTCTAACCAAAAGAAGCTCACATGATCTGGGCTCATGTCTGCTGCATTAGAAATCTTCTGCACCTGCTGTTGGCACTGGCATGAGAGCTGCTTCCCTATTCCCCTCATAGACCCTACCTTACACCAAGCCTCTGGAGTAGCAACTGGACACTGCCCTCTTTGCTCATTTATTTTACTACACATTTAGCTTAGCACTTCCAGGCCTTCAACTAATTGAGCTAGGCTAATGCTGTTTAAATTTGTTTACCTCTAGAAAGAAAAACAATAGCTCAAATGTTTTAAGAGTAATATCCAAGCAAATTGCCTAAGAAATAAGAGTAGTGTGGGATTATCACCACTATCAACATATTGAATGAATGACAAATTACTACATCAGTCAGACTCCTTGAGTACATTTTAAGATTTACTGAGGTTAATGTAAGTTTCTATGTCCATTTCATTTTAATTTACATTTCAAGATCTAAGTCACAGGTAGCTTAAGGTTAATATTTAAAGCAATTGCTTTTCCTTCCTACTGTAACCTTCAGAAAACATCTCTCTGTAATTTGCTGAGGCATCTGTCCCTGCTACTGCCAACCCTATTACTTGTGATCAGAAAACCTCCTCTCTGATCCATTTATTTTCCTTCCATTTTGAAGTCCTGAGTAACAAGCAATCCTAGCTTTTTAATATTAAACACTGAATCCCCCTCTTGTCTAGTGCTAGATTCAAAATAGGATATTAATATGTACATTAACTGCAAAAAAAAAATCTTAATTCCTGAATTAAAGAATTCTTTAAACTCTATCCCCTTAAGATTTGCATAGGCTGACTATGTACATTACTTTTTAACACATACATGTAAGTATCAACTGGATACTGAGTAATGCTGGCATTACAGTGTTTCCCTTCCTGATGCTTTCTTAGATTATTGGTGATGTGTATGAATAAATACACTGCAAGTGAAATGTGCTTTTTCTCAAAGCTGTCGGTTGTCTGGAATTCGGCTCATCATTCTGAATGTTAAGTAAAGCCATCTGAGGATTTAACTTGATTATGACTTAATTAAATCCACATAGGCAATATATACAAATACTTCGTCACTTCATAACCAGCATTACTTACCCTCATTCTCTAGCTGTCCTAGAAACTTGTTACTCTTCTTCCTGACTGCTAAAATTCTTTCTACAGATTACCAGGTCTTTAGATTTCTGCAGGTGCAGCATACAGTCTACTCTCTAGCTCCATGTTATCACAGCTACCATCTACAGGTGTTACCTTGAATTACTTTTTCTATATGCTTGCCTCATATTTAGATGCCCTTAATTTCCTCACTCCTGTCTTGCAACGGCCTGTTTATTGTAACAAAAAACTGAGTAAGGGCAATAGATATTTAATTCACGTGGTACATTCTCTGTGATATAATCACTGCCTCATCCACCCCTTAAAGTGAGAATAGATCATCAAAAGTACTCATGCAGCTTTGCCCTTTTTGTTCATAGTGGAGTCTACACCAATACTTTTCTTTCTCTTTATATGCACTTGTGTCCTTCTCTTCCTTTTCTATCCATCTGCTCTAGATGTATTACGTATTAGTTTTCATCTGAAAACCGGCTGTAGTTAATGCTACAAACACCAGCCATTTTATCCCAATCTCTGAAGTTACTTTACAGTCATGAACTATTGCCAATTCTGTAACTTAAGCATGAATTACTTTTCAATTTGTTAGGACGTAAGAGTACTTACCTCCAAATCTTTCCAGCATATTCTGTACTTCACCCCTACAAAATAGTTTATGATTTTTGAGTATTTTCTGACTTTTGAATATGACCTGATGTAAATGCCTAAAACTAGTTTTACTGCATGCCTGTTACTTGTAAGCAGCGATAGAGTTGCTACTGGTCCAAAAGACAAAAAAATATGACTTACTCCTCTTTCCCCTCCTGCAAAAGATCTTTTAGACTAGACTTAGTCTTAGACTTGATGAAAAAATTACTACCATCAACTTCCCAATAAAAAGGCATTAGGCATTTAAAGGGTCCTGAATGAGAGAGGGTGGTAAATAACATTAATTCCACAAAGAAAAAGGTAAGCAGAGTATCAAATTAGAACAGTTTCATTCGAGTTAACATAACTAAAATTAAAAAAATAATAACACTGCATATCCATCAAATATAAATGATTTCAGGGTTGGGGTTTTTTAGCAATGAAGATGCTATCACCAGTGTTTAAAGCAGTGACACGACAGCTGACAAGAAAACATTTACTGTGTTTTTATGCTTTTTTATCTCTCTATTTTTCCACAGGATAGCATTCTGCTTTGGGGAGGTTGATTTTTTTTTTCTCCATAAAAGCTTTTGGAACACATACTTTTGCATTATATTTGTTTGGCCAATACGTTCTGAATTCCACTCCATTTATCAAAAATATTTTCATGCCTTATTCAGATCAGTTTTCAATACTGTTAATATCCTCAAGCAACTGAGATCAGAGGAGAAAAACATAATAATGACTTACAAAAAAAAATCACTTGTAGTTTAGGAAAAAAAAAAGATTTTAAGGACTTACAAGTATTTAAGCAATATATATTCTAAACCTTACCCAACATCATCTGGAACCATATGAGTAGCCACCAAAGGTCTTTTCTTGCCACCATGCTTGTCCATTACTGGTGTCTTGCCTTGATGCAAATTTCAAAAAGATTTACAAAAATGTTTTATATTTTGTGGGGCCACAATGTCACTTCTTTGAACATGCATCCCATCATTACACGTGCAGCTCCTAAAACTTGGACTGTGAAGAGCTGGCAGATGGCAATGGATCCCACATGTTGATTTGAGCTGGCACTACCTTGAGCTCCTCAGTGCTGGTCTCTACTAACTGGAGTTTTTCAGTCCACTACTACACAATTACTTTATACCCAATTCATGACAAAAGCAGAGTATGCAGAATTATGAAAGAATACCTAAAAATATGGATTGTTTTGAAACAGTAAGCATTATTCCATACAGCCATACAAGCTATCCTGAAAACAAGACACCTGTATGCGTTGTGAGGCTGCTCAGTTGTTCCTACACAAATTAGGTTGGCAGACTAAACAAATAAAAACTCAAAAAGATGCTCCCCAATTCCAAGTTTTGCAAACCCACTCATACAAGAGGTTGGAGAAATGTGCATTCTGATCCACATGCTGGCTAATACAAACCTGATGGCCACTGCTATTTGAAGCTTAGAACATACTGGTCAGACTTGTCAGATATTTCAGAGAAAGCAGCACAGCAAACCTCACAGGGAACACCCATGATGCAAGTTTCGTTATTTGCACAGCCAATTTACAGTGTTATAGAAATGATGAAAAGGATTTAGTTTAGACAGATAAAAGGGGTGGAGGGGGGAGAGAAAGAAAACCCAGAGATGACTGCTGAAAGACAAAATCCAGAAGTCACATCAAACTTTGCCAAAAAATAGCACTGCAAGAATGAAAATGGAAGAATGAAACTTGTATTTTAAAACCACTCTTAGTTACAACCCCTCAAAATTAAATGACAATCCTTTGGCTGGCTTTTATTCATTTTCGTTGGGATTCTTCAAAAAGTACTCTTACACCTGCCAACATGAGACCCCAGCCCTGTCCTATATCCAACTCTGCTCTCTGTACAAGCGAGCAGAGCTTTTCTGTTTTGTCCTGACCCCACAGCATTATATACAGTTCAGCAATAGAATCGAGCTTTATTAAAGACATTACCAGTAAGTTTAAGACACAACAGGGCACTATGCTCAGCCACTCTATTGTGTTCTCTTCTCTTACTAATCAAACCACGCACTGATAAGAAAGCTCTCATAAGCACAAGGAAGCATGCTTTTTCAGCCATTCAATGACCCATAATATCCCATAATCTGCTCAGGCTTGAAAATATTATAAACTTTAAGAAAAAAAGAATAGTTATCAGCAGATAAGCACCTTCTCTAATATCATCCTCTGATCCACTCAGGTCTTTTCTCTTCTCCTGAAAATCATAGGCAGATCTAGCTTGCTCTTCCTGTGCTGCTTTACCAGCTTTTCCTGAATGCTTTCTTCCTGATGGTGCCATAATGAGATTTTCTTCCTATTGAGGCACAGTATCAAAACATAACTTTTCCCACAGTATTTTGAAGACAAATGTGTTTTCATGTTTACCTTGACTTGTTATATACTCCCCTTTATCTCTACCTGTAACGATATCCATGCGTACTTTTATTTTTGAGGTAACCCACAGGATTAACCTCGACAGTGTTTTCAAAAATAGGGTTAGAAAAAAAAATAGCATATAGTGGGATCATACTTCTTATGCTGAAAGGCAAGGAAGTAAATTATGCTCTGTAACAGAGTGCTCGTGTCCCTGCCTGTTAAGTTCTCATAATTTTATCAGATTTGATATCCCTTTCCCAAAGAGATGTGCTGATATTCTATCCTAGAGATAATAAATGCCCAAGAACAATTTGACTCTACAGCCCATTCCACACTGTGCAGAAAAATAAACACGTGCAATTCTTCATGACCCTGGTCAACTTTTGCTGTCTGATTTGTTTCTAGTCATTAAGTCTCTTTGAGCATTTCTGATGTAGCTCCCATATTTGGGTTTTACAAATACTCTTTCTTTAGTGGCTCTCACTTTTATATATACGCTATGTTTATTTCTGAAAGAATTTATGAGGTAAGTACCTACTTAGAAAGAAGAGCACAGCTGTTACCATTAAATGCTAGAAGGACAAAATAAAATGTTTTTCCCTAGCACTTCAGTAACTTAAATGATATACAAATGCAGCAGAAAATAGCCGCATATCTATAATATACTTATTTACTTTTAATTAACTGCTCATACCTATGAAAATTTTACTTTTATATCCCACAGATACAGAAAACAATGACACTAAGCTGTTAAGTAAAAAAAACACTCTTTGATGACACAGCCTCTTCAGTGGCTGATGCTTCTCTACACATTGTGAACCCAAGACGTTCAGAACTTAAAAGTTTTCTTGGAAGATATTAAGATTTCCGTTTTGGTTGCTAACTGCAAGACCGAAACCTCCTGTGTTATAATTATCCTCATGTAAGAGAAAATTTAGGGCCACTGCACAGTTGCCAAACCTCACTGTGACTTCAGCAGCAGCTGAAAACATGATTTGAACAAGGCAGCAGGGCAGTAGCTTATATACATTTCACCCAGCATGCAGGCACTATTTTTCATACTGAAATACCAGTGTACAGAGCACTAGACGCTATAAAACAACACTGCATCCCCATATATCCATGACAAAGCTCCTTGCTTTATCAGATTCCAACATTCCCAAGCCACAGATGTGCATTTAACAACTATTTTCCAGAGGCACTCACCTCCTTTCTTTCTTCCTGCAAAGATATGAGAAAATCTGAAATAAAGCGGTATCTCCTTCCCGCTCACCACCCCAAGACCGACTGGGTGCTCGACCCCACCCTGCCACCCTTCAGCCCCGTCCCTCCGCCCGCTGACTGCCCGCCCTCAGCGCCCACCGCCGCCTCATTCCGTCCCGCAGGCGGGAAGGAACGTACCCCTCCTCCCCACAGCCCTCCCTTTCCCCGCCCGCCTACTACAGAGCGCGGCCCTCGCCGCACCGCGATCGCCAGAAGGCGGGAACGGCGGCAGGCAGGGCAAGAGCGCATGCGCAGAGCCGTGCAGCCGGGCAGCGGCGCGCTCGCGTTTGTACTTCAGCAGCCCACGAAGTTTGATTGTACTCTGAGTACCATCAGATAATAGTAACATTATTACTGTTGGAAAGTTTAAGAAAATAAATACCACAAGGATTTGTAAGCGTCAATGGCTATTTTTATCAAAATGAGCGAGTTTTTGTTGTACCTCAAAACAGAAGCAGACAAGCTTTTCATCACATTTTAGTTGATTTCAAAGCAAACCAAGTATTTTACATTACATATGCACATACATTTTGTACACCCGATTACAAAAAAAAAAAAGCATTCTTTGAATACTGCTAGTACAATGAAGATACACCATCAGAAATTTCTGCCTTAAAACGTACAGTATCCTTGCCCCCTCACACACAAAATCATACTTGTCTGATGTCTCAGACAATACAGGGCCAAGTCCTGTGAAATTTAGGGGAAAAAAAGCTTCATTTGTCAGTATAAATATTGTTTTATGAAGTGAAACATTGCTCCCACACATTGCTACATTAAAGCAGTTCGTTACCCATTCAGATAGAGGCACTTTTGTTGTTATATTTACAGTGCTTTTAAAATCATATAACTTAATCACTCTCGTTTGATTACAATCCTTTCTTTGTAATCAAGAGATAACATCCACTGTATTCTTTGGAATATAATACATCAGATAAAATAAAAAAAACTTTAAAATAATAATTACCTGTTCTGTTACTGTGTATTTTTATTAGCATGCATTTCTTTGAAATTCCAATTAATACTACAAATAGGGGGAAGTGAATTGTCACTGTGCTTTAAGAAATGCCAACATCCTTAAATGCAGACCAATGGTAAATGACAAATTACATAATTCCCATAGGGCTGGAGAAAAAATAATAATAATAAAGCAGTGACAGAAGTCTGCGGAAATCTTTTGGAATGCAAGATCAAGGACCTGATAAGTTAATCCCAAACAACTCCGCCTTCCAACATTAAATGTAGTTGGCAACATCCACTGCAATAAATGCAGTTACATTTCTTTAGGTAACCCTTTTTATAAAAAAGGATAGCGTGGCCACGAACCAACATTTGTAAGGTAAGATCAGTTGAAACCTGTCTATATACAGGTTTCCTGCCATTTTTGTTTAGCTTTCTGTCACAGTTTCAGCAGTTTGTATATCATAGAGTACTGCAGACATTATAAATGTAGATGCATGATTTTTTTCTTCATATAAATTCAGTTAAATATCAAACCATAAGAGACAATTATGAGAGAGAGATTTTAAATGCTTATCACATCTTGAGGTAGCCTGATCTCCAAAATAATTCTCTTCTACACTTTGATTCGTTCATGACCATCTTCCTTTTGGATCCTTCTTCTTGGAAAAATCTTTCGTTTAAGTGTGATCAGCTGAGAAGAGGAAAAGAAAATACAGTATTTAGTTCCCATCTAGGATAGTGGTACAGAGCTGGTTAGTCTTTCATCCTAGAAACCACAGAATCTTTACCATCCACAGTAAGTAATTCAGTGAATAGTGCCTTTTTTTTTTCCCACTGCACTGGAAGAAAGAGTTATTTACTCAAACACATCCATTATGCATACACATATCAATAATCAGAATACAAGCAGAAAGTGAAAAAACACAGTATACCTATACTCTGATTATTAGTTAATTTACATAATTAAATATAAAACACGCTACACTCAGTTTCTAGAAGATGAACATAAAGCTGACGGTATTTACATACCTAGCTGTTCTACTGAGTTGAATACTCCCTTCCAAAATAGTTACTAATTCAGGGTGAGTTTTCAATGTATACAGAAGGCTGAAAATTAAGGGAAAGATTCATGCAAAAGTTACAGATAGAGGGAAATAAAAATTTCAAAAGCCAACCTTTCAAGAATTACACCCTCTTCATCAGACCACGGAAAGGGTTACTTAAGGCCCCAACCTGCAAAGAATTACCCATATGATTTGTTCCATTGACTCCCTCTTTGTATAGCAGGGTTAATGATGTTCAAGAAAACCATTTTATGCTTGCAGAACGGGAGGTTTTTTTTTACCTTGTCTGATTCGAAAGATGAGATTTGGATTAGGCCCCTAAAATCCCTTAAGATCTCCCCAGGACTAAAGTATTTCTATTACTCAAGTTTTCTTCTTAGTAACTTTGCACTTTAAAAAATACTTTTTAATGGACTAAAACTCTCAGAAACAACTACTGATTTTGAATTTTCAAATTTAGCACATTCTGATGTACTTGACCATCATAAGACACCTGAAAAGAAGACACAATTCTCCTTCCCCCCAAGTGCAGTCATATTTCTTCTAAGAATCTCAACACAACAGCTTAAACACTGAAGCAACCTAACTGCTGTTTGCACATAATTTAGTAATAAAAATCCTACCTATTCTATTAAAAAAAAATCTTAGAGTACCCTGAAGGTATAGAAATGTATTAAGCATTATAGATTTGATAAGATATAATTTTTACCTGTTCAGCAAAAAATGAGATGACTGTAAATACAATAAGTGTTACTAGAACACAGTGGGTCCAGAATTTGAGCTTGTCTCTATATGCCCTCCTGCAGAAAGATGGAAACAGTTTCACGTATTATAGATCAGATATAAACTTTAAAGGGTTTCTATGACACAGGCAAAGAATATAAAATGTTTTTGTAATTTACCCATTAACTTGTATCATAAAAAGCAAATGCTTATTTACTGGATATAGCTCAAGTTCTGCATATTTCTTTACTTTCTTTGGTTTCAACTTAATATTGAAACTACTGTTAGCCTTCTTTAGTTACATTGGTTCCTAAACCAAAAATTATTACCATGTAAAATAATCTGAAGCTGAAAACAGGATTTCTACCAGCACTTCAGCATGCTTTACACCATTCCAGTAGAAATTTGTTTTGACCACAAAAAACATAAAAAGTCTTCTTCTGAAGATAACAGTGCTGGTGGTGGTTGTCCTCAAGAACAGTGCCAAGAATATTTATATTGCTCCAGCCCCAGTTTGTACAGCTAACTGCTGAATTCAGTTTGACTCCCACTCCTTCTGCAACTGCTACAATAGGGCTTGTAGCACTACAATCTTGTCACATGCACTACTTCTCTAATACCTTATCCTTCCTCATAGGAGATACTGCTCCTTACTTGCTAATCAGCAAGGAAACTATTTTACTACTCTTCTTGTCTCATCTTTTTTTTTAATCACCAAACCTGCTGACCTTTTGTTTACATTCTCAAATCAACTTTCTCAATTTCTAAATTAAATATCATTTGTAACATGGCAAGTGGAAAAGCACATTAAAATTTCACACGTTCTCTGAAAATATGAAAGATACACATATATCTTCTCTGATGGTAATTAATCATCTTTAAACTACTTCTAACATTTTTTAAGTCACTTGGTGAGAAATGATAGAGGAATTTATATTACCTCTGTGCAATGCACATTCAAAACAGTTCTATTTTTTTTACATTTAAAGAATCCACAATTATTGATTTTTTTTTAAATAAAAAAGCTGTTCATTTGAAATAACTTGTGGACAGTCAGTGACACATTAATGACTCCAAACAGTCACAGAATTGTAGGGGTTGGAAGGGACCTCTAGAGATGATCGAGTCCAACCCCCTGCCAAAGCAGCTCCCTAGCCCAGGTTGCACAGGTAGGCATCCAGGCAGGTCTGGAACGTCTCCAGAAAAGGAGACTCCACCACCTCTCTGTGCAGCTGTGCCACTGCTCCGTCACTGCACTGGGAAGAAGTTCCCACACACATTGGTGTGGAACTTCCTATGCTTCAGTTTGTGGCCATTTCCCCTTGTCCTATCACCACACACTGCTGAGAAGAGTCCAGCCAAAATCCAAATCCTGCACATCTCAAGTTTTAATTCAGTTAAATCTTTCAATTTCATCTTCACTGTTAACTTCATCACAGCAACACAGGGAAAAAAAATGGGCTTGTACCGATACATTCTGTAATCATATGCTAGTACAATGCACTGACTCGAAGACAATCTGTGTAACATACCATTCCTGGAGTTCATGCATGTGAAGGAAACGATTCCGATATTCTCTTGGCAGTTCAAATTGAGAAGGTATAGGAAACATTGATTCATAAAAATCCCTAAGCACTGCTTTCACTGTCTGAGCATCCTTATGATTGTGATCAATATTGTCATTTAAGCAAACAAATTTCCTAGAAAAGAAAAATGCATTGTTAGAATATTTCTTTTCATAACTTGGCAAAGCCAAAGAACATAAACCTTTTAAACCAAATTGGTACAGTATCCTTTTAAAACTAAACTGTTCTATTTGATGCTGATAACTATCTTCCTTATTGCTGCATTATTTTAAATTATATTGATTGTAGTTCAGAGTGCATCAAGGCTGACACTGAGTCAAAACCTCTGAGGAATCCATCAATGAGCTAAACCCTCCCTCTTCTACTTATATTAATGTTGCCATCTAATGGGCACTAACATGCATCACCTCAAAGCCTAACACTGGATGTAGACAGCAGATCAGAAGGATTATGATCTTGATCATTGTTTTATAGTTTTAGGATAGCTTACTCATGGTAACTGTATCTTAAATAATATATTTACATTCTATAATAGATATAAAATCTACTCTAAGTTATTAATATTTTACTATATACACTACATTCTTTAGGGAAGGTCTACAAAAAAATATTAGAAGACTGTACAGGAAAAGGGAAAATGTTGGTCCTCAGGCTTTCAGTTATTGAGGAAACTACGAAAATAACGTGACCTGAATCACAGAATCCAAACTAATCTCATACAATCAGCCAAAATACAAACTGCAGGAATAGTATTCTTGTGGAAATCACCATGACCAAATAAGCATGCTCCCAATAATGTGTTCTGCAGAGTTACTTCTCATACAAGAAATACCCAAGCACAAATTACTGAAAATTACAAGCTAAAGCAGCAGCTAGTTTGCTAGGCTGCTATGTACCCTTGGCTATTCTGATCTGGTGCATGATGACAAAAACTCCCTTTCCCACATATGGGCAAGGTCATGTGCTTTATTTATATTCTGAGATGTAAGACCTTACATTTTCCCCAGAGAGTAAAATTAAATCTGATGACTCTGCAATTGCTAACCGTTGTGAAGAAGTGGCTCTGGTCAGCAGCATTTTCTATAGCACAGTGTGACCTCCCAAAGAGGGGAGTAAAGTTCATGCTTGCTACATGAAGCTGGATTTGAGAACTCTAGAGCATACCAATTTGCCTACAGAGGGCATTAGTGCTTTTCATTACAGTCTGAGGAATACAGCATAATCAGTAACCCTGCTCTAGGCAACTCCATGCAAGGAACTGAGTTACCACATCTGAGAAAAACAAAATATGCCTCTCCCTTCAAAGCATAGCTGGCTATAGTGATCCTATGCAAAGTATCAAGTTATCACAATCAGAAATCTACACTGTGTCTGCCCCAGGCAGGCTCCCTCAGACTGGCAGCTCATTAGCCCCAGGCATGCAGAAGCTGCACTGCGAAATCTGCTCTCAGATTGGGCATCTAAATCACTACAGCGATCTACATCACCACAGTGTAGAGAAGCAAAGGACTAACCTCCTGTTCTGGACCACTTCTCACCAAATGTCAAGAAAATGCTTAATACCTCTTGCTATGTCGTAACAGAGCATGAAAACATAGCAGATATGCAAAACAGATTTTGCAATAAGACACCTATATTATATTTTAAAAATTGCTACATAAAGCAGATCAAAATGTTCTTTCCCTTAACATAAAAATTTCAGCAATATACCCTGCACAAACTCTAGAATTGCAAAAATGAAAGCCTAAAACATTGTTGAAGTACTTCTATCTGACTTCAAATGTTTTAGATATATAGTAACAGAAATGACCCCCTACTGTATAAATTAAGGAAGAGGATATACCTGGGATTTTTCCGTATGTCATCCAGTTGACCAACTACATGAGACACATTTGTACGAATCATTTTGAAGGCAATTTCCTCTTCTCCCATGATTTCAAACCTTATTGTTAAAATATGTATGCATTATTTAAAACACCTTAAAAATCAGGTTCAGTAAGTACTCATAGTTCTACAACTCATTTCTAATCAAACTGACCAGTCTTCATTAAAATGTGACATTGAATTTCTGTCCACTTATGTATAGAGCACACAACACAGCTTGAGGTACTATGAATGAGTGCGTAACAATTACAGAATTATGTGACTTTGCCACCACTCCTGGGGCAACTTCATGCTTCAAGAAGAGTCCCAGCACTGCTGGAAAGGCAATGGACACGAGTGGTCTACAAGCTCCATGCCAGCAAATGTTCTTATGATCCCATCATTGGTTTTCAGGTTTCAAAGAGCAAAGATCTTACAGGCCCTAAATTTCAGGCAGGTCTGCTCAAGTACAGTTATTCAAACAAACCCTAATTCAGGGTTTGGCCAGCTTTTTCCGAAAGGGGACAGAAATTAGTTTTTGTTCTGCTTTGTTTTTCTTCCCTTACCTGTCACTCCCATTCCTTGCAGGGGAAGGGCAAGATGGTTACAGATATTGATTTATTTATTTTAAAGCTTCAGTAGAAAATAAAGCAGATTTACAACACAATTTCTAAGCACAGGAAAGTCTCTTTCGACCTTTCTCTGCTGCTCTAATTACCCACACTGATTGTATATTGTCAATTTATGTAGCTGTCTATAGATGCTCCAGCTTCTAACTGAAGTACTGCAAGCTGGGATCTGGGTCAAGATGTATAATGAAAATCTTTTGTCTACTAAAACTATGGAAAAACAAACATCATTCAGCAAAATAATTCATTATAAGCAGTTATTACTATGTTTCTTCTATGCCACTTAACAAGTGTTGGCTCGCTTTATTTGAATACACAATCTTTGGACTTTATGCATTTATTCCTCTTATTATTATTCTGCAAAAGCTAGTATTGACTTTTACAGACCATAACATACCTATATTTGTTTTTGTCTTTGTATGCCTTACGAATTCTGTCAGTCACAGGTTTGCAATTAGTCACTAGGTTTTTAGTCACCGGAGGCTGGAAGAAAATACGGTTTAGTTTACAGGTTACTGAAATATTTATAAAGTCTATTACTAGGGATGCATTCCAGAAAGTTGCATTATACTTCACAGAATTCTGCAAATTGCACATGTTGGGGATGAACAAGAATCTTCCTCTACCCAGCAGCGCTTGACCTATACTCAACATCATTTTAGCTTTGAGACAAAATTGGTTTTAACTTATAAAACACCAGGTCATGAATTTAGCAAACTTCATGCATACACGTTTTTCAAAAGCATGGATCGAGGCAGAAATTGAATTCTCACTGCAAAAGAAATGTAGATATAAATGCCAGATCTAAATACTCTAGAAAATACTCTAGATTCCTAAATTCCCATACATTTCAAAGAGAATTGTATAACCAAAATAGAAACTAAGGGCATAAAACCTTACTGAATATACTGTATTTAAAGCCTTCAATCTTTAAAGGTTAAAAGGAGTTACTCAGAAGCCTTTGAATTAGGAAGGATGGCTCTGAAGATAATTAATCTGATTTCTAAATACACAGAAGATCATCCAAGCAGACTTATCAGAAAGTTCTAGTGAGGAAAGTATCACACATACTGTCTTTGTGGTTCAGAATATTGAATTTTCTTTACAAGGATGACTTTTTAAATCCCATATTTAATAAAATTCTAAAGCACAGCTTTTCTGTTTTTGAAGGAAACTTTAATAGCTTTAAAATCTAGGAAGTAGATTGTAGAATTTTCATATTTAAATATTTAATACACACAATTAGAAATTTTTGTGAACACTTTTTTTCTAGAAATCACATCAACGTTTCAAACACAGTAACCACATGTTCAGGAGAGAAACCAACCAACTTTTAGGACCAACATTCCTTACCAGATTGGGATCATAATATGCTTCCTGAGTCGGTGGAATGACATGGATCTGAGTGATGTTGGCAGGAAGAGATTTCGAACAATTGATTAACATTTGTTCTAGACCTGTCAAGTCCTATCAGAAATGAAAGAGGAAAAGAGATAATATTGCTTTCTCATTGTGACAGTCCTAAAATCTTTAAATTTACACAGTCCTAAAATGTTTATATATGAAAAATGTTTCCATACTACTATGGAAAAAAACCAAACAGCTTAGCACACTGAACCCCAGTTCAATAGCTAAAGTCAACGGGACTCCCCATGTGCTTTAAGCGAAACAAATGCTTGGTTGAACTGAGACCACAACACACCTTTAGTAACGATGTAAAGGTGAGCAGAGAATTCCCAAAACAATGGTGGCATTTTAAATCCCAGATAGAGCAAACAAACAAACAAAAGTACTGAAAGGAAGATTTTCTGACTAAGGTACAGGACTGGAATACATTGAGGCAGAGATGCGGTACAGCTATGCCAATAATTTTGCATGCCATTTCAAGAACATTATTTTACTGGTTATGTGCTATGACTCCTGTCAGTAAAGCAGAAGGGGTTCACCACTCTATCAACTGAATCTAAGAACACGAGAAGATGACTATATGTCTCTTTTCTAACCAGTTTGGTCGTAGTATTTACTATTAATACCATTTCTTTGCTGCCCTTTTCCTCACATTTTTCTTTGGGGTACAAGTTTTACAGTCAAGAATCTTTATTTATTTATTGAAACTATGTGCAAGAACAAGAATAAGCACAACAGAACCCCACACCTCACACCATGTTTTACCAGCAAACATTTTCCTTACAAATCCATACTACCCACTTCCTTGTGCTCAGGATACAGCGGTCAGTTTTTCTGAAGCTGCTAGAACTCAACTTAATTGTTGAGTCTACAGAAGAATGGTCCATAAAGAAATAGAAAATTTTATATTCTCTAGCTAAAATTTAAGAATTGCCAGATATTACAGATGTTAAAAGAGAGGATTAGTAAAGATTTTATTCATAAACAGTTTTGGATATCGGAAATTAAGTTACTCTAAAAGTTATTACTGAGGAAATTACCTGCAAACTTAACGGTAGTTCGTGGATTCTTGTGGCCAACGTGCGAATCTCTCGGTCAGACAGAATGCCTGACTGGTCTGTATCAACCTCATCGAAGATCTGAGAAACATTCAGTGGCTGAACTGCACTCATAAGATAGTAGAAATACGAAAAAGCAAACTGCATATCTTCTGAGTGCCGCACTTTGTGAAATGAGGTCTTGTCAAACTCCTCAGGGAACCTACATAGAAGTGTAAGTTAATACTCTGGTTTCTAGTAAAACATTGTTTACCTGAAAACAAATTTTCATCTAAAATATTTAAAAGTCTCCTTATTTTAGCAGAACTAGCATGTTGTAACAAGTTCCCTACTTCCCTTTTCAAAAGATGATTTTAGTGAATAGCTATCAACACATTAGAAATAGTTATAGGAAAGCATTAACTGAAATACAGAATTGTCTAGTTACATGCAACTCCAGTGAAAGACATACTCACATATCCTGTAGCTCTTGCATAACAGTGCGGTCAATCATGTGAGGCATATGAGCAGGGACTTTCCGAGATGTAAATCCAAATTTACTGTTTAAAAGCTTATTTACATATCGAAGGGAATCAGCAAATGTATCTTTCAGCTGCCTCCTAAGATGTCTGCCATCAGTAAAGTATGACATTTCTTTGAGTAAAGACTCTTCCTCCTAAAAAGCAAGATAAGCATACATTAAAGTTACATTATCAATAAACATCAAACGCATAGGAAAGCTGACATTTCGGGCAGGTGCTGGTTCTTTTTTTAAGTGGTGAGAATGAAAAGAGAAGCTTTGAATGTGTTTCTTCATGTTATTTTGACGCCTCTTTAAAAAAAAAAAAGAAGATAACTTCTTTCTTAAGATTGCTATGCTCTGAAGAAAAGTGGTTAATATTTAAGAATGGTTATTATGCATTATCTCTTCTGACAACTCTCCTGACATACACACTGCAGTCCCTTCTTGCTATCAGAAATTTGTAATATTGCCCTTTTATTTTTTTCCACTTTTGATAGTTGAGATCTCACAAATATACAGATTTCTCATGCAAAATCCAATCCTAGGTGAACAGAAAGAGGTAGACTTTTAGCAACATATGACCTTGCTATTTGGACTAGTGCACAGCAGTTACTGCAAAGCACAGTGTCTATCTTTTCTTGTAGAAGTTTTAAGAACTGCAAAACGCCTTGGCTGGAAGTTTCCTACATGTTTTCTTGATGTGGTCTGGATATTCATTGTTGTTGGTAGACTTTCAATTTAACTTTTAGAACTCAACTTCTTACCATTATATATATGAATACTTTTACAGACTGGATCCACATTTGTATAACAAAACAAAAAAATCTAACATTCCTTTGGAGTTCTGTGTGTCTAAATAATATCACTGCATCAACATACACTGTAAAAAAAAAAGTTAACCTGATTTAAAATCCCACAGTAGAAACAGAACAGAAATGGCTATTCAACTTCTACCACCTAAGAGAAGTCCAAATTATAAACAAATTAAATTTTACAGGAAGGCTCAGAGCTTTCAAAAAATCTTGGTATGTCCTTCAAAAGCAAAGTCACATTCTAAATTTACAAATCGTATTAACAGAATGCAGAACAATGCAACTATTCCAATATGTCGTTGTTGTGGTTTAGCCCACTGCCTTAACTAAGACCACAGTGATGTTAAGATACTCACATCAAGAAGGTCCTGGAAATACTTCTTCTTCTCCCATGGCAAAAAGCCTTGGTAATTTCCTGCATAAGACTGCAATTTTCTTCCCACTAGGTCTTCTCCTATATTTGTATCCAATTGTACATGCCCTTTTCTTCCTTCCATCCCCTCTGTATCTTCTCCAGCTTCTAAATTTGCAGTATTCTTTGATTTCTGGGTTCCCCTTAATATAAGTGAATTCAATACTTTATCTTTAGAGACATTTTCATTTCCCATGCTCTGGGCTGGATGTGTAGATTTAGGCTTTATTCTAGAAATTGGTTTATTTGTGATCAACATCACATCAGTCTCTTTTGTTCCTGTAAGCCTTGATAGAAATTCTTCATTTACTTCTGTTTTTTCTGCTTTGCCATTGTTTGTATCTTCATCAGGCTTCTGCCAACTGGTTAGATTCTTCTGATCTTGTGAACTATAATGCACACCATTCTTTTCCAGAGCCTTGATCTTCTTTACTGTAGTTAATAACTGAAAAGGTCTCAGGAGAGCAGCCTTGGATAGGTTAAATCCCTTCTGAGTGATATCACCATTTGCTAGTTTAAAGTCCAGGTTCTGCAGTGCTACTTTAACATTTTCAGGAAGGAGAGACAGATTTACTGAAGGTATTATTATCTCTTCATGGGGAATATTTTCTGTGCCATTTCGATGTCTCTTAACTCTTGGAAAGCGTTTTTCTTCAGGAATATCTTCAAATATCATCTCAGCTTCTGGCATTGTTGTAGTTTTAATATCAGAGTCAGATTTTTGCGTTGAAGTTGTGTTCAGTTTTGGTTCCTCTCTAGTATCGACTTCAACAGCTACCTGCATTTTAAACTCTTCATCGTTTTTATTTAGAAATGTAAGATTAAAATAGATCACAGTTGTATTCATGCCACTGTGCATTATGAGGTGGATGGTCTTCCATTTATTAGCAACTGAAGCGTGTCGGATAATTGGATTATCGCTATATGAACCCTCAATTCCTTTCTTGGCTATTTCACTGAAGCTGAAATAAGGCAGGCATTCGCCTTTTGGAACAATGTAGTAGGTCTGATTTAGCTGAAGTGTCACCTTGTACATTTCTTCAAAGTGATCTGGAAGAAAAAAAAAACTGCCAATTTGTAGTGAGACATTTTTTCCCACCAATCTTTTTTAGGTGCAATATACCCAGCAGCGAGACCACTTTGTGAAAGAACACTTACTGCAGCTTCTGATTTCTTACTAATCTTTAATAATCGTTTACTAGAACAGAATTATAAACCTGACATTAATTCCAGCAGTAATCCTAAAAAGAAAGAAAAAATCACTATAATTCTAAAAATCACTTATACATAAATAGCTTAGTTGGCTTATTACCGCAACTTGCTAAAAAATAAGTAACATACTCATATTACATTTTTGTCACATTTCAGTAGACTCACATTACACAAATTGCGTTTCACTACTACACTGGATCTTGATTTGGAACTTAGAAGGTGAGTCAGGTTGAAATGAACTTCTCTCTCCCACAGAGAAGCCACAGCAATCTCATGCATCTGTTACCGATACGGCCTGCCCCATGCTCCGCAGCATGACACATGGCTTGAATACAATAGGACTCAAAAGTCCATCTTGAATCCAGTTGCTCACTCCATTTGAACAACACAATTAAATGATAAAAGCCTCTGTAGCCAGCAGCGCACAAGGAAAAGACAACACACAGGAAACTCACTCCTCAGCAGAACCCACAGGTGACTGAAAGTAGCCTCTGGAAAGAGTGCAATCAGGCTTGTCAGGCTTTAGCTAGCACCTTCAGCATCATAGAGGTCCTTTAATTTCCTTTTTTAACCACTACGAGCATAATCAAATTAGCAGTCTCATTTGAGTAAAGATGGTTTGCATAGCTGAAATGTAATTTCTGCACTTTAAATGTAAACCTCTTGGGTAATGGCTTTGATGCCTGCTGTTCCGTAAGATATCAAGCGCCTTATCAATGTTTGGTAAATACTGATTTCATTAATGAAAATAGCATTAAAAAACCAAGTTTGGATTAGTGGAATACAGGAAGTACCTGATTTTTTCCTTCAGCTGCTCACAGCTTTTCCATGACACTGCTGAGCACATAAAACTATTGGACTGTAAGGAACCAAAAAAGCTAATGCAAATCAGGAGAAATTAAACAGAAAATTTATCGAGTATGTATTTTGTGTACCTTGTCCACAGTCACCAGCATCAAATCCACAGGAGAGGACATTGCAGGCCTGATCACAGAATTTATCTGCTAGCCAGGAATTTGCACAGCCTTGGTTACAGTATGAAACACCATTTATTCCTGCACCAAACTGCCATGGTGGTCCATTCCCTATACCTCCCACTGCACCACCACCAGCAACATAGCGACTGCCCCCACTGTTACCTAAAGAGAAAAAAGAAAAATTACAAAGAATAATCATTTGAAATCCTCATTTCTGAGGAAAGGCACAATTTAACATGTAGTGTTAATGCTGGATTGAAAAGTCAGCAGAATCTTATTTATCGACAGAAAATTTAAACAAGGCAATTAACTAGCTCTCTATGCACTAGTGTAAAATAGTAAAATATTGTATAATTCTAAAATGGTGTATAAAAAAATCTAACTGTAGAATTTCACAAACCAACTTAAAACTGCTACAAAACCAGCAACGTATTTTATATTAGCTACAAAAACGTAGGCAGAAAACTGATTCACTTCTGCTTTCATTCTTGACTTTGCAGTTCCCCACAGCAGTGCATGGCTTCCTCAACACAGAAGCTTCATAAAGTGCTGAAAATTGAATTTAGGTGCAGCTTCACAATGAACTTAAGACTTCTCTGATTGCTTTCATGTCAAATGATTCACTCACTTTTCCAGCATGCCACAATCCTGGTGTTTTTTGTGTGTTTTTTTTTTTTTTTTTTAGGGGGGGGGTGGGGAGGGAAGAGAGAGAGGCTCATCCTCTAGCTTCATAAGGGATGAAAATAAATCTATATATAAGCGTTTGATAGGAAAAGAGGTAGAAAAGAACCTTGTAATCAAAGTGACCCCTCACTTACAGATAGTGAGTGTTAAGGAGTTTCAAATCATGGAAATGGATCAAAAAATGGAAAAGCAGTGGAACAGATCAGAATCAGAGAAGCTACAAAATCTACTCGGAATATATGTCCATCTTTTAGCGTACAGGATTTATTTTTAATATTTATGATGACTTTTTTCCCCTGTTATTGAAGGCTTTTTTTTTTTTTTTTTAGTTACAGGAGAAACAAATGACAGAATTAAAAGAAAAACAATTTATATATTTTTTTTTCTAAATTAACATTGTTATCTTACCAATGCAATCACCTCCATCCCAGTCACAAGCCGAGTTATTACAGGCTTTATCGCAGTAACCATCTTTGATCCATGAACCAGGACATCCTTCTGCACAGTTTGGCACAGGCCAAGTCAAGTAAACCTGGAATAACATTACAGTCTGTCAAATAAAAGTCAGCTGAGGTTGATACCTAAAGAGACTTAAAATAACTGCTCTCTGCATATTGTGTCTTCAGTGTTTGCAAAGCTTTACAAACAGCGTTTCAATTTCATTAGGTGAAGTAAATTTTATCCCTTTCAAACACAAGGAGCTCAAGTCTTATACGTTAAGTGAAATCCCTTGGCTGAAAATAGAAAGTAGGACATCCCAAATTCACTTTTGCAAAACATCTCAAATGAAAATTAGTATTTTTATGCTTGAGGGTTTTTTTTTTTAAATCAGGTAAAGGAGACTTCAAATCTGAAATAGCTATGCTATTCACTTGTTTCCATGACTAAAAATGTTTCTTTATCACTAACCAAACATGAGATAAGAAGCACATGTTGAATATCTGATTCTCTTCGATCAAATAATTCTTAGAATTAACAAGATAAAAATACAGCACGTTGGTGTGTGCATTTTCAACCAGGATGACATCGAAAACCACATTCATTTTCCTTTAGACATTATTGTTTCAAGATTTTTGCATTGCATTTGCTGCTGAAATACTGGTTGGGTTATCACAGATATTTTACCCAAGCTTACTACATTCTTATAACTGAGAGCAATAACTGAAGAACAACAGAAATGCCATTAAAAACAGGAGTCCGTAATTACACTACTTCAAAGACTTAAAAAAACCGAAGCGTGCTAATGTCCTCAAGTAATAGAAATTATTAGTTTTTCGGTAGTAACTTAATTTTGTACAACTCAGTGTAGGTGTGTGCACATCTGTCTATATGAAGCACTTACACAGTGGTCTCTAGCATTATCTATATCCCATTTTATCTGTTATTTGTATTAAAAAAGCTTGCAAATATTCAAGTTTTTCTCCATGTTACTCCTGTAGATCAAGTTGATGGCTGAAAACTTTGCAGACACCCTACAGTCTTTATGTACAACTATTAGTAATGTTTCCACACCTGCTTTCTTTATTTAACCCCAGTTATGATAAGTTTGTTGTTGAAAGACTAAGAGCACTATCTTTCAGTAAACAATTATGTGACATTCCACAAAAATTTGACAAAGGCATCGTAGGTCTCTAGAACTGCGATTGTTAAGGGCAAATTTAAATACTAGACCAATCTGAACATCATCAGATTTCAGAATTTTCATGAAAGAACCTATTTGGAATAGAACACGTCCCATGAAACAAAACAATTCACAAGAGAGGAAAGACTGACAACTTTGAAATACTAAACTGGCCTTCCCAGTGCTCAGATGGAAAGTGGGAGAATCAGGGAACAAAAATGATATAGTAAAGCATGAAGCCAAAAAGAAGATCGTCATAAATACAAAACAAAAAAAAACAGGGAGAAAATATCAATAAAAGGTAATTCTGCAATCCAAACATCAACACAGCAGAAACACGTGACACCTTAGCTAGCAATTGTCTAGCTAAAAATAACAACCCATTGGAGGTATAAGAAGAGGGGAGGGATTGTACCTTTCTCTCAAAGGAGCATTTCTTCAGTTTTTGCTGTATTAGCACAGAGAAGTTTCAAATCTAAAAGATTCTTTCATAAGAGCTTACCTTTTGACCTTTAGAGTGACTGTAAAAATCATCAGGCCAAACATCCTTCCCAAACATAACATCATCATTGAGATAGATAAACTTCTGAGAGAGACCACTGATTCGATGAATGTGGCTTTCAATAGCTGGTGAACTGAAGGTTGGCAAATGACTCACGTTCTGAAATATTTCCTGAAAGAGAAAGGCGTTAGAAAGAAAAAAGTGAAAATATATTAGCAAAAACTTAAAACTTCACTATTTCCTTTTCCCCAAGTTAAACTATTTTTAAGTCTGCTGCTTAACCAAAAAAACTTCACCTCATTCAAGGCAAAGAAACTCTCTTTCACTGGCTACTGGATCAGGTCCAGTGTTCGTATTTATACTACTTGTGAAGTGCAGGATGAACAAAATTTCAAGTTGAATCTGTTCCAACATTCAAACAGCATTCTTCCATCTCTTTCAGATAACTTAGCAAGCAACAGAAGTTGGATTACTATCTTTTTACCACTTTAGTTGCTCAGGGCTCATATGTCATACCCAGATAACAAAATTACTCTTGATTTTCTAGTATTTTTTTTTCACTTACTTGGGAAACTTGCAGGATTCCCTTCCTCTTTAAATAAGCTTTACAGAATGCATAGCTACTTTATTTTTGGAGTAGTCATCTTCATTTTAACAACTGTCCACCCTGTCTCAGCAAATTCATTAGTTTAGCAGTTAATAGTCAATTAGTCAATAGTTCTGAGACAGCATTCATAGATTCAAATTCTTTTCTTGCCATATGATTTCTGTTTTTTTTTTTTATAAATATACTTTTATAAGGAAGTTAGTACACATTGTCTGAAGTCAGTATTTGGAGGACTGAACTCAGTGAAGGCTTGATATATCTTCAGTTATCTGCTTAACCTGAGATGTCTGTATCCGACGTACAAAAACATAATGAGGTTTAACAAAACAGGGGATGGGAAGGGGGAGAAGTGGTCACTTCATTCCTAACAAAAGCAGCTCAGAACAGAATCTTTGTTAATGGTACTTTTGTACTTTTTTGTTGTTGTTGCTGTTGGGTGTGCATGTTATTTTTGTTGTTTTTATGACTTTTCTGTTGCTTTGTTTTTATTCCCCAAAGGTTGGAGGCATCTCATTGATTATCTCAGGGGTTTTGATAGTTTGTTTTTGTTTGTTTGTTGCTTTTACCTGGTGGGTCACTATGGTTATCCGGGGATTATCCAGGTTAAGCCAGGAAGGAATTTGCCCGTTAGTAACAATGAAAATATTTCGCACCCAAGGGGCATGTCTCTCTATTGATCGTAAAGAATATCTCAGCTCTTCATTGTCTTCAAAACGGCTGGCAGAAATATCTTCATCCTGTTTAGACTATAAAAATAAGAATCTTTTAGATTTTAAGCAAACCATTTGAATTCCAATCCAACCAGATAACAATACAATCCTTTACCATACAGGTCATAAGTTTTTAAGACTTAGACGTTAAAAAAAAAAACAATGATCAAGTAGTGATATTCTTCTAGGGGATTACACTCCACTAAACTGTCAAGGCAAACAGTATATCAGTGGCTTGCTGCTTGGTATCATTAGGTCATCTGCTGAACACACTGCAAGATGACAGTGCCTTGCGTGATCCAGCTCTTGGAGAACGACCTCAGTAAAAAACAAAATAAGAAACAAAACCAAACAAAAACAACAAAAAAATCCTACCCTTTTCTTTCTGTGAATTATTACTCTCAATTATTTGCTGATCTTGATCAAAAGCCAAGTTGCATTTCACATCAGTAACATCATCTTTCAGAATTGCTGTTGTAAGAGACTGGGGCCTTCCAAGTACATCACATCATAAACCATATATAACTGTGTCACCTAATATAGAGATACTGCAAGAGTGATGATGTAGCAGCTCTTCAATCCTCTGCTGGTCTTTCATTAAAAAAAAAAAATGACAGGAGGCAATCATCTAAATTAATCCTAATATTCACTATCAAATTGCTGAACTAAAGATTTTCACGTTTTCTGGTTAAAAAGGAATATTGTAAATTTCAAATTCCTCTGGTAAGTAACAAACTTAAGTTTTCTTTACCATATTTTTTTTCTGTTTATAAGAACTTTCTGTCCTTTTCCTAAACTGACAATTAAAGCTGATATAAAAAGTACTTCTAAAAGAACTATGCCCAATTAGAACAGCACACTTAAGGAAAAAAACTGAATGTTTAACAATTAATTTTCACTACAAATTCTATGCACTGTAGATAAGTCTCCTTTTCCAGTGTATACAATAACAATGTATGGATTCTCCAAAACTTAACTTAAAACATTTCAAGCAACAACAACATACATCAGCTAAGTGCCCATTTACAAAACAATGAATAATTTAAAAATGGCAAAATATACAGTTTGAGTTTGTGGTTTGTACTGATAAGCAAAAGTTCCCCAAAGCCAAGTTCACAGACTACAAAAAGAGACAAGCATTGTTAGAAAGGGCACATGTAATTCAGCCACGCTACCTGACATCATCAGGGGAAAAAACAAGATTTTAGAAGACCTCATCTTGAAAGAGGTATCTTAAGTGATTTTGTTTGTTTTCCTTTTGATAAACTTAACATTCTCACATTTATCACTTATTCAAATTAAAACTCCTTTCCTTACAGATAGCTGTATTTAATTTCTTTGATTTTTTTCATTAGAGAATTAGTGTTTGCTCAGCAAACGTTAATGCTGCAAAGCAAAAAAAAATCAACCAATCAAACAACCCGAAACTATACTAAACGAACAAACAAAAAAACCACAACAAAGCCCTGAGAAACACATTGGGAAAGAGGTCTCTCTCCCACACACAAGCAACCTGTTTATCTATCAGTTAGTACCAATTAAGCCTTTTGGGACTTGACTGCTCACAACTTTATGAGAACACGTGCAGAGGGCAACATTTTTAATTGAAATTTCCTTTTTCTCTAATAAAAGAAATGCCACTCACTCTTCATGACGCTTCCTCCTTTTTGATTTTAGAACTTGGCGGCGTTCTTATGACATTTAATTACAATGTAATAAATATCAGATCCTTAATGCATCTGATTTTTTTTTTTTTTTAAGAAATCCTATGCTCCTTGTCATTAGTTAACTGTAAGCCACAGCACACTGCAACCTTCACATTCTGTAACAGGGTTTACCTACCTGACTGACGGAGCTCAGGTCCCACAGTAAGTAAGCAGGATTAAGCGTTAATTCTTTTCCATCTATAGTCATGTTCTTCTTCGCTTGTTTACTCAGTTCATGGAAACCCTTGGGGTTATTCAGTTGCAAAAGTGCCACACTGGCTTCTGAATAGAGCTGCAACTACAAGTGGAGAAAATATTTTTTGGCATGTATCTACAGCAGCACCATTCCTTGCAGTAAGAATGACTGGTAAATACTGTTTAGAAAGTAGTATGATTTTGTGAGAACACAAACAAGAGTAGCAAAACAGGAAATAAAAAGCATTTAAAAATACAGAACACTTCTAGATGCAATACCTTCACTTTCCAAAACAGATATTTCATTTAAACCAATAATCCAGCAACAGTAAGCCTGTGTTAAAAATGTTTAAGTGAGTAAGTTCTCTCCATTACCTCCTACCCCCACCAACCAAATTTGATTATTACCACAACTTTGTTATATGACTGAAAGAATGATACTTCACCCCTTTTAATAGACCACTACTTTTCTGAGGAAATTAAGGGCACCAATTCATCTTTGCTGTCAGAAGCGTGAAATATTCAGAATGGTTTAGAGATCAACATACAGTTCAGAAATCTGAGATACAAAGGGCTCCAGGACTAATCCATGCAGGTCTCCAAGTCCTTAATGATGGTTGCCAATATGCTGTTAAGGTCATTTCTTAGTTGGAGACTGTTTGATCTGTTTGCTGTTTTTATCTCTTGCCACCAGTTATTCTGCATATCAGATTTCATAATGCACAGGATAAGAAGCAGCTTGCAGTAGATGTCCTCTCTAATAGTATTATAACTTAGAAATTGCAAGGCAGTGAAGCATTTCAGTAAAAATATAGCATAACCCATGAAACACTGTGTTTACCATATACAGGAAAGTGAGAATACACTGTGCTCAAAGTACAGCTGCACTTGGATTCTGCAAACGTTTGCATTCAACAACAGTCAGATTGAGAATACTTGCATTTAACCACTAACAATGTGTATTAGATGCAGTGTTTAATTTTTGTACTATCACACAGAATAAGACAAATAAGCACATCCATGAGATTTGACGTTTTGGATGATATCTGTAATAACATTTTAATCACTGACAGGTCAGAAGACAGACAAAAATAAAATCTTTTTCCCCCCTCATAATTCCCTTAAGGAATTTTTTTTCTTTTCTTCATTAAATCTTTTGACTTTTTCTGCCCTTTTTAAAACACCTCTTGTCCCAGAGTCAACACCCCTTCCCTTAGCAAGACCAGCTGTCCCACTTGTGACATTTTAAAGCTGTTGATGCTTTGAGTCATATGCTATTTGAGATCTTTCAATCTGACTTATGAGGCCTGCCATTAGAAAAATCTGATAAATCTCAGACCTTCCAGGGAATCATCTGAACCTGTGGAAAGGATGGCTTCAGTAGTTAAACGGCTGAGGTACAGTTACAGACTGCAACTAGCAACCCCCTAAAATATCTAAATACTACAGATTGCCAAGCTACCATTAGTAGTTATGTGCTTTATTTAGGAATACAACAGTGTCACATGGTCCCTCAGAATCTGTCACCTAAAATATACATAAAACAAACAAAAAATATTGCTACTCTAGAATTAGTACTTAAGATTAATTAGTTTCTCTTTAACTTGTTTCCACAATGCTCAACAAAAATATGTACACTGTAGTACAGATCGCTAACTAGATTTATTGCATATATAGTGTTTAAGCTCTAGGCTTTTAAATTTAACAGTCCAAGCACAAGCAAGTAGAAGTATGCACTACTGATTAGCTTAGGAGCTTGTTTTAGTTTTTACACCAATAACTTTGTCAGAAAAAAAAAAGTATGTTCATGAGCAGAACTATCAATGAAGTTAGATTTTAATTAAGTCTCCTGATGACATAACCACGCCTCTAAAACTCTACAAGCTTTGATCAGATCTTTCTGTTGTTGCTATATTCAAAACAGCATTCCCCCTTGCAGATTTTCCAAAGTTTCATGCCTATTAGCCTCCTCTCAGTGAAGAGGCATGCAGTTACACATTTTCTTGAAATATTATATTCTAGACTGGTCAGAGAAACCAATGGCACTGTGAAAGCAGAACAGGAACAAGCAAGCAGGTAGATGCCAAAAGTCACAGTGATCCGGCAAGCTTTGGCTTCCAGCAGCATGAGTTGAGAAGACACCCAGCGTGCATCAACCACCACCCATTGAAAACTGCATTTTCCACATCACGTAACCTCAAAGGCAAGTTCTCCTTCAGAACCAACACCTTCATCAATGCTAAGTTTAGACTAGGAAGCAAGCTGGATAGGAAGTAAGACGATCTTTTTTTTTCACACTCCAATATGGATACTAGGAAAAGCCATTTGCCCACATAGCAAGGAGAGGTGGGGCTGGGGTGGGGAAGAGTTGTGTTGTGTCAGAGTTAGAAAAGGTCTTACAAGGATGAAATAATGAGGTCACTGTAAACTTAACAGGTTTCCTTTATAGAGTAACATATTAGGAAAATCTCTGAGAGTCAAAACCAACACAATGCCTTAGGGCTCCCCTCCCAAAACTGGCTCTGAGAACACTCAGCAACAGCTCCTGATGCCAACTGTCTGCCCCTTTAATAGTAACATGCAGCAGGAATCCCAAATCCCCATTCTCAGAGCAGTGAGGACTGGAAACATCCAGTTTCGCAGTGCCTGCTGGCTCCTATGTAGGCTTTCTTCCATCAATAAGGTAATGGCAGTAAGTGAAAACTATGCACCTTGGTTTCTAACACAATTTGATCACATATGTGTTTGTGTGTGTGCACATAAAAGAGGATAAGAATTTCACAAAGGAAGGAAATATGTAACCCTTCAGCTTTACCTGAAGCAGACAGGATACTGAATCTTCAGAGAAAGTCACTTTCACACAATAATAAATAAAATACACTACATATCTTAGTGGGAAAACATGCAATAACCTCAAAAACAAAACCAAACAAGCCCTTCAATCCTTCCTTTGTCAAACTTCACATCATTTCCCCAGTTTTTCAGTCATGAGGTTCTGTTCTAGGCTGAACAATAGCACTTTTGTTTAGAAATGTAGTTAAGGGGCAGGGGAAAGAAAAGTAAAGAATATTTTTCACTAGCTCCTCTTCAGCATGCATAAGTTTAATTAACATCTCTCCAGCCTCAAAGCAAATACAGCTTAGCAGCAAACAAATGCATAACCAGAGTAACATCACCACCTAGTGGCTTACAAATGCACTATTATGAAAGCATGGTAAATAGAAAGCAGCCAAACATTTCCAACTCCACCTCTTAAAATACAGGTAATACAAAGCAAGAAATGTGACCAGCACGTATGCTGTTGTTTACTGTTCAAAACAAATGAAGTTTCCATATTGTTACACTGCAATGCATGCAACAAGTACAAAAATTCAACTGTAACACACATAATCCACCTTTGAAACCTCCTCTTGATGAACTCAGCTGCTTCTCTCAAGAGAATTGCTGAAGCTTTTTAGAACAAAAAAAAAAGTGCGGTCCATGGGTCACAGCAATTTTTAGTGACTTTTGGATTCAGAAGCGATTTAAATCAAATGAAAATGATCTGATTAAAGCAGCATTATCAATATTCAGCACAAATGTATCAACAGGTACATTCCTCCATGTCTCCACTTCTTACCTTTCTTCCCTTCTAAAAACAGCACAGATGGAATTTTAAGTTATTTTTTTCTTTTCTTTTAGCACAGAAGTAAGAAACTGCCATTTTGAGGTATCATTTTGGGCACCTCAATACAGAAAGGACATTGAGGTGCTACAGCAGGTCCAAAGAAGAGCAAAAAAACTTGTGAAGGGCCCGGAGAATATGCCCTATTAAGGAGCAAATGAAGGAAATGGGGCTGTTTAGTCTGGAGAAGAGGTGGCTGAGAGGAGAGTTTACTGCTCTCTTCAATATCAAATACCTGAAAGGTGATTGCAGCGACAGCAGGGTTGGCCTCTTCTCACTGGTGACAGTTAACAGGACAAGGGGAAATGGCCTCAAGTTGTGCCAGGGGAGGTTTAGGTCAGATATAAGGAAAAACTTCTGAACAGAAAGGGTTGTTCAGCACTCGAATAGGCTCCCCAGGGAGGTGGTTGAGTCACCATCCCTGAATATGCTCAAAATCCATTTGGATAAGGTGCTCAGGGACATGATTTAGCAGTGGGTTGTTAGTGTTAGGGTAGTATGGTTTGGTTGTGGTTGGACTCAATGATCTAGGTCTTTTCCAACTTGAGCAATTCTATGATTCTATGACTAGAGGGAATGGCCTCAAGTTGCACCAGGGGAGATTCAGGTTGGGTACTAGAAAATACTTCTCTAGGAGACAATGGTCAGGCACTGGAATGGGCTGCCCAAGGAAGTGCTGGAGTTACCATCCCTGGAGGTGTTCAAGAAATGTTATGATGCTGTACTGAGGGATATGGTTTAATGGGAAATATTAGTGAGAGGTGGACAGTTGGGTTAAACGGTTTTGAAGGTCTTTTCCAACCTTGGTGATTCAGTGATTCAGTGATTCTATGGAGACTGAACAACTAACCCTTCTACTCAGCAGTAGCATTAACCTAGTATCTCTAGCTGGTAAAAAGGGAACCACACCTGGTTATACTTATCACAACTGCCTACCTACAATTTACACTAGAAGGAGAACTGAATCTTAGTACAAGATTCTGTAAAAACAAGTTATATACACATTTCACATGCAAAGCTTTAGAGCCTGTAAATAAGCATTTCTTATGTTTATATCCACACATTCCAGTATGGATTTAACATGAATACAATTGCTGATTACTCAACTGTTTGGGGAAGAAAATGCTAACTCCCTCACTATAACCACACAGAGTAGGTTAACTTCAAGTTAATTGTTCTAAGCCTCTATTATTGGGTGGAACACAGACAAAAATGACACAACGACAACCATGTGGAGAATCTGCAGAATGCAATGGATTCCTGAGGAAAAAACTGTTTACACAGAGAAGCGTCTAACCAAATTACAGAGAAGGAACTCTCAGGAATAGATAATGAGCTGGTCACAATGATAACATTTACAGAAAGGTAAGACAAAGGATGACAACCGTCAAGAAATACTGAACAATCAAGACAAGGTAAAGAAAAATCAAGCAGAAAGATAAGATGTCACTCCCATGAAGAGACAAGAAGATGGGAGATAGGCTGCATCCCTGGCATCTTAATGTTCATCCGAAGAAGAATCTAAGACCCTAGAGAAACTACAGCATTCTTCAAATTTATTAAGGCAGATTAGCCAGTCACTTGGACAGAAGCAGCAGAACTGAAATACAAAAATAATCCATCCATGCTTTTCACTGGAGTAAGAAATACTGCGAGGAGATACTGCTGGAATGAAAAAAAAGGTGATTAACCGTAGCTGCAAATGGCAGTAAAAAATATTAAGGTCTAGGCAGAATCATTCCACTCTAACAAGTCTTGAAACAAGAGAACAAAAAACAGTATGTCACTCAAATGTAATGAGGAGTAATCTAGGTATTTCACTCTTCCAAGTCATCCACTAAAGAAAGCACCATTTGATGGAAAATCTTCATCGTAACCCAAGAAACACAGGCTAGTCTGAAAATAAGGTTTGTGCTTTACAGATATGACAGAAAACCTGGAGAGAACTATTAATTTCTCCATCCTGGAAGCAAAATTCCACACAGTAGTATAAAGGAGGGAAAAAAAGAGTAAGCATTTACATCAACTGATTAATAGTTTGAAAACGTATTAGAGAAATAACTAAAACTAACAAAATTAGAAAGTGTCTTGAGGAGAGATGGATTCAAACAACAACAGGTATTCCAATAGTAAAAAAAAATAATGTTTCTGCAGCACAAAAATATTCATATGAGCTAAATACTACAGGTAAGATGGGAAGGTGGCAGAATATATCAAGGACAGAAGGATACTTAACAATCCAAGAAAGACAAGGAGTAGTTATTCTGATAAAAGAACGCAGAGGGTACTATGGATAAACAGTCAAAATTATTTTGGAAAGCAGCTTTTGCTAGGGAGATAGAATATAATTCCAAATGCTGCTGGAGAAGGGCAAGTGTTCCTCAGAACAAACATTGTCTAGGATCATGCTCCAGTATAAACTCAGATGTGGAAGCAGACATTTAATTTCCACCAAATTACCGCTGAACTGAGGCAGTAATATTTTAATAACAGTTTAGCAATTAATGAAGATGTTACAGAAGACCTGCTCCTAGAAAATAACTGATGTTTTCTTCACACAGGGTTAACACACTTGAAATTAAAACAGAAGGAAAAATAAAGGAGCATCTTATTACTAAATTTCTTGACTACAAAGAGGCAAGTTGAATAAACGAAAAGAGCTGGTAGTTTATGTCAAGGGTATTCTGAGCAGTTCAGCTTCATTAAATCAAATGAGTTAAAACTACCAGAAACTTGTATCCTGTGTTGTGTTGAGGAAATAGAAAAGACTCCATGCCCAAACTTGCATTCAAAGATCTTCTGACAACTGTTAAATCCAAACAGATTTTCAGATTTTCAGTCTTTGACTGCAGGTGAGACGTGCCAACATGGATAGGTCTACATTATTCCAGTTTGCAAACTGCTGTTATTGATTTATTGTTCCTGTTATCTACAGATACAGGCTGGGACAGAACCTCTTAAGAAATGAGAATCTGGTGGTAACAGTTTTCAAAGAATAATTGTTTTATGAGCCAAAAGATGCTTCAACTTGCTTTTAAATGCAGAATAGCATTCTGATTCATGGATTTCCAGTTACCATGACTGTTTTTCATTGTTTCCCTTGAAAATGTAGACAGCAGTTAGAAAAAGGTATTTTCAGCATATTGGAACACATCTACACATATTTTTATACTTAAACAGTATCCTGGAAGTAAAACATATTTTGTTTCCAAAGCAATTTGAGCTGTGAACATTTTTCAATATAGCTCTATTAACAGAAGCATCACAGAAAAGGGTTGTCAGAAGGATGAGAGGAATGGAGAGCCAGTATTGTGGGAAGAACACTGCCCAATTAATCCAGCAAAACAAAAAATGCTAGGAGAAAGTCATATCTTAACTCTACAAATACACAGAAGATGTAAGCAAAATCAAAAGAGAAGAGCTATTTAAGATTTAAGAGCTATTTAAGATTTAAGAGCTATTTAAGATTTAAAAGCTATTTATATTAAGCTACTTAAGAGCAGTAGGAAGAGAGGTACAAATACGTTTACTTAGTGTTGTTCCTACCCATTGTTAAGATTCTGAACCAATCTTCTAACAGGAGCCAAGACAAGAAATTAAGCTTGCATTCATCTGGAGTGTGACCAGCCTATGAAACCAGTTACGCAATATTCAGCTGTTAGCACAATACATGGTTTGATAACTTAACCTGCTGAAGAGATACAAGGAAAGCAAGTCATGCTCTTTCAAACACCAAGTCACAAAGTGAATTATCACATCCTATAAGTAGACAGAAGGCAAATGAAGACAGCTTTTTGTATAGATTGACATCCCAGTTCTATACACAGCCTTTCAATTCCCTTCACATCACTCTCTCGGCCCATTTCACTCTACCATCATCCCTGAGCTCCCTTTACAGAATACTTGACTTGGTTAACTGGAAGCAGACCAGCTAATCTTCACTTTATTGACCTCTTACTTAAGAAAGAGAGCTCAGTCTCTTATCTCCAATGCCTAAGTCAATGTTTTTCACAGAGCAGTTTATCCCTGTGTTAAACCAGGTCTTAAATGGAAAATGTGCGCAAATGTCAGGAGCGAGTGGAAGGCACAAAATGTCAGTGAGTGACAGTCATACAAGTTGTGATCTTTTGTTGGCTTGAAGATGAGTAAGCTGATGTATAACTGGCTTAGGACCATCCATAGTACTTGGCAGAGATAAATATAGCATTCAGCTGTGAAAAAATTAATTGCTTTCGCTATTAAGATAACTCTTCCAAATGCAAATAAGGAAAAGAAAAAACCTGAGAAATCACACAAACAAAATTTTGTCACATTAAACAATCCTGATTCAGTAAGGCAATAGAATACATCAAATGGCTAAGAGAAACTCAAAGAGATTACTATCAGAAATAGGACTATGTCACCTGCAACAGTTCACTTGCTAGATAAACAGATCCTGCCTAAGAAGCATTCAAAATAACAATACAAACATGTTACTTTCTACCCCAAATCCTTACCAGTTTTACTTTAGATGCCAGGCTCTCTGGTAGTTTGGTTCGCAGCTGATTTGTTTCTTTGAACGTAGCTGGAAACCCACTCAGGAATGCCAAGTCTTGCATTAACACCAGACCTGGAACTTCTTTGTCTGTAGTCTAAAAAAAGGAATATGAGGTGCAATGGCAGTCCTTTTCTAAAAGCATTTGCAGTAATTTACACCATTTGTTAACCCTTCAGCAGCTGACAGATTTAACAGCATATAATCTGTCATTGAACTTAAACTGAAAAATTGAAATAAGGGTGATTTTAAAACATTTTTCACTTCTTACTGTATGTGAGTTATGGAGAGAGCATAGCACAGAAATACTTTCTAAAAACACTTAAGATGCACAAAAGCCAAAAGAATTAAAAAATTTTCGAAGTACATACCAAGTAGCCCCTCCACACTATTTGTTTGCTGTTGTCTTTTAGCATTCCAGAATGGGCAGCTTCAGCTAGAATAAATGAAATGCATTGCAAATCAAAAACTGAAAGTCACTTCTTTTCTATCCTGCAGTATCTAAGATATATTTTTGCAAATTAAAAACTGTTGAGTGCTTAAGTAGTGAAGATTAGTCTTTATAACTGACAAATAATTGTTGGTCATAAAACAAGCACCAGTGAAGTTTGAGGAAGTGGGTGGTAGTGGGTTGGGAACTACATTTTTAACTAAATAAGAAGCCTGTACCTGTTATAAGAATACTTTTACATGTTGAAAATACAGATAACTTAAAGTGTGCAATCATTTGAGGAAGGGCAGAACTTTTACACAATATTCAGCCTACATACCACTGCAATTAGAAAAACATTTCTAAATCTAATCCTCAGTCTTGTCAGATTACCAGTTCAACACAGATCTACAGATACCAGGTTTGTTTTTGCAATAGCACTTTCAAGCATGGAACTGCTTAATCTTTTATAATCAGTTGTCTGGTAGGTAAGAACCACTATCTCTGATGTCATCATTAGAGGAACAGACTGAGGGGAGAGACTGGATGACTTGCTTAAGTCAAAAAGAAAATTAGTGGCAGAGTCAGCAATAGAAGAAAATCAACTCAATTCAGAGCGATTTAGTAAAAATTCTGGAAAACTATCTTTAGGATTCTGACAAACAGATTCTTACCATCCTTAGGGTTATCAAAAACAATTACAGTCACATTGGTAGAAGGATTTTTTGGTTTTGCTACAAAGAACATATTGTTAGCAGCTTGTAAAGTGGGATGAATGGACAGGAGGTCTTTCAGCGTGATATTGGTCAGCAGCGCGGGATCCAGGACAAGCATTGGCACTTTAATGCAGTGTGTCAACAAACATTCCAGTTGCTTCTCACTACAGAAAAACACCAAAGGTATATTAAACATCGATAGAAAAGTCACAACAAATCAACATCAGGTGCAATATGAGATGGTTTCGTAAAATCTGATCTATTTTTAACATCTGTTGGAGGAAGGAGTATGTTTATTTTACATACATCCTACGGCTACAGTTTAATGCATTCCCATAACTCATTCTCCCATCCCTTGCCCCTCCCCCAAATACCTCCTCTCTCTCCCATGTATTTTCATTTTTAATTTATTTTATTTCCTTAAGAAGATTTCCAAGTTCTCTGCACCAAATGTCAGTAAAGACCTTATAAAGACCTCTAATTAGCAGAGCTACCTAAAGAAATGAAGAATGAGACAGAGCAGGCCCTGCTGCTTCCTGGGAGCACACAGACTCAAGAGCCTTGGCCCTCCACAAACAATTACTTGCAGTGCTACATGCACAAATGGCAGGTGAAGACAGTTGAAAAACAAAAAACAATGTTTTTGAATTGTAAAAACCAAGCATATACACATTAAAAAATCCACCTCTCTGAATATGAAATATGCTTATCCAGTGACAAGAATATGATTTTTGACCTTTAGAAATTGTCCTACTAAGGAGGTCATCTTTGTCACAATCATGTTATTTAGCATACATATTATCATGCTGTCTACTTCTCTTGGAAATGTATAGAAGGAAAGCATGCTCAGGCTGTAGAAAGAAAAAATGAAACACACCAGCATTTTTATTTCAGCTGAAAGTGAATACAATGTAGTTTACTTCAATTTACACCCAATACAAAAATAAAATTAAAATAAAAAAAAAAAAAGCAAACCAGAACATCTTACCTCTTCTTTGTTGGTTCTGTTGCATTCTTTCCAAGGATTTCCCTATTACAGATTAAAACAACGACATTAAATAACACCAAGTTGACTGTAAAGAATTTAATCTAATTTCAGAGTTCTAATTGAGTCAAGGACATGTTGTGAAAGCACAGATAACCCAGCCATAACAGCACCAAGGCCTGGCCTATAGTCCTACTTTAGGAGAACACAGGCTGACACGTGCTTCCTCACTGCTCACCCTTGTGTGGCAGAACTCAAAAATTCTTGGTTGTGCTGGGAGCTGCAGCAGAGGGACTCTGCCAACAAGATTTTCAGTAATTATTATTAGACTGTTTAATCAAACTGCTGTCATTAGGAAAAACAACAATCATAAACCTGTCTGAAGTGACCTGAAACAGGACTGAATTTGCTGTTTTGCTGAACATGTGTGTTCTGATAAGGTCTACTATGCACTGGCCACATACATGTAGAAGCTGAAAAAAATAACAATAATACGATCATGAGCAGATCCTACATACACCAACAAAAAGTGAAAAAGTGAAGTCAAGCTACTCTCTGCTGAAGAAGGAAGCATCTGGGCAGTGAATAGTTTGATTCAGATGGAACAAAAAAGTTGCAATTTACTAAGTTTAATGAGTTTATATCTCATTAGCAGAGATCTATAGGCTTTATCTTCTGCAGTTAACTATATTTAAAGGAACAACTCATAACTGTGCTAACCTACTCCAAAATGCACTGGGGAAAAAAAAATACAATATTACATAAAAGGAAAATCAGCTGTCCATTTAGATGCTGAAGATAATACAGACTTGAACCTTATTCCTGAATTTGATATGAACTCTCCAAATCAGTGTTACAGAAGAACACAATGTGTTTTTCTCCTAGTAAAACAGGAATGACAGCGTCTCTTTGCCCATTGGTATAACGGAGCTGAAAATACAAATGATTGCAAGGTAAATGCAACAGCTCTTCAGAGCAGAGACTGTGTCTACCTTTAAGATGTTTAAACAATGTATTTCACAGTGTAAGTAGCAAAACACATTGTCAAGGATACCTAATTGCAAGTCACTACATGCCAAAAGTCAGGTCAATCTTTAAACTCACCAGTGAATTACAGATTATTCTGAACTAAAATACTCTGTTCAACATTTAAAATATGTTCTTGTTCTTTCATTTAATATTTTTCTGGCCCAAACAGAACACATTTCCATAGAGTTGCTTATAGAGAACTAAATCAAGGGTAACAAGGAAATGGAAGATACCTATAGCTGCCTGTCTGGTTAAGCCCAAAGCCATGTACCGTTTGAAGCCCTTAATCAGTAACTTCATAGGCCAGAGTAGCATAATCTCAAATACGCCAAATGCAGCATTACATCTTCCTCCTTACTGCTTTAGTTATAAGGTTGAAAGTATGTTTATAATCTGAATGAATGATTTTCCTCAGTTTCTATGTTCGAGAGACTACAGGTTGAATTTTAAGATCCTTTAGAAAAATATGCTCAAATATGTTTTATTAAGCAGAAATAAGTTTTATGAGCAAAAAAAAGATAAAGCTTAGGTGGTTTTATTATTTGCAGAATTACAGAAATCAACACAAAATGACTAACACAAAGCTCAGTTTTCTGAATAGCATTCTACAAATTCAAGACACAACAGCCTTAATTACTTCAAATTATGCTCTGTATTTTAAGCAGCTTTTTCATTAGGCAGAGTTTCGCATCTAAACATAGAACTGAAACAAGGTTTTAAGAATAATCAAACCAAAGAAAAACTCGCTTCAAAATTTCATGCTGAGCAACGTAGGAGAGAAGAAAGAGGGCTAGTACCACATCAGAATGCTGTTTTCAGTAGGAGCAGAAAAAATACATAAGATCATTACCTCATTATTTTCTGTTCTTCCTCCATCTGTTCTCTGACCTGTTGCAGCTCTTTGATCAGTTCAACATCTGTGCCGTTCACCCAGGTGTATACCACATCAATTGGCATGGGTAAACAAAGCCTACATAATTCAAATGAAAGCTACATGAGCTGTTTAATATTACATTACAAGCATCTGTGGCCTCCTACAATAGCAATTTCTGTCAAACAACAAAATTGCTTGGCGTCTGAGCTGCAAACAAGACAAAAAAAAGTTTCCCTTTAGCTATATATATATATATATATATATATGTCACCTCTTAGTTGTAAACAAGCCTTTAGCAGAACAGTCCAGACAAAACCTAAAAAGGATATAGAGCAGCCATAGCAATTCAGTAACTAAAGAAATCTGAAATTTATGCTCTAGATTTCAATGACATGTTAACCTATAACCCAACTCCCAAGAACCCATTAAATATTTCTCAAGCCAGTACCAGTGTTATTAAAGCACATCCCTAATTCACCAACTCCTAAAATTAGACAGGACAGCATGAAGTATAGTCTTCCATCATTTGTAGTACCAGGTGATTTCCCAGAGACACTACAATCTCAGAAGAACCAGGTCTTTATCTTAGACTTTAAGATCTCCTACTTGGGATTTCACAAACTAACAACCTAAGCAGACTATATGACTTCAGACACCAGAAACAATCAAATTGATGCCTGACGCTATTTAATACTGTGGAATTGTAGCTGACTGTTCACAGTTCTCTCAGAATACTTCATGCAGAAGCAGCAAAGAAAGGTTTGTGAGTACCTTTCTTCTATTTGCTGATGGTTATCTCCTCTCTGGGGCCCACGCCTTTGTTTCTGCAGGTCCTCCAGGCTGCTGCCAGAGACAAATCCTTCAGTCCCACACATCAGGTGGCAGCCCTAGCTTTAAGTTCAGAATCTCCAGTGTCAAGCTATTCACTAATATCTCCCTAAACTGTAGATAGTCTTCACAAACTTCAGCAAAATGCAACAATTCAGTCTCTTGCCAAGCATATTAAGTTGTACTTAATAAATTTAGTTTCTCAGAAGTTAATCTCTCTCTCTGACGTCTCTGTTTCCATGCAATAGGCAAGATAAGTGAAAACATGCCTTAATCCTTGCAAGCATTCCAATGCTAAGATCCCCAGCACCAAGCAGAGAAGTACCCAAGGAAAGGTGTTCCTTCACCACTCTAATGCACCCTTCAGACAGAATGCAAAGAGAGACACGGTGAGCATCTCTTCCAACTTCCCTTGCACAACAGGGTTTTTCTGCCCAGCTTCATTTTCTGCTGGCTGAGATTCAATAACTGAAGCGCAATATTTATAAATGGGCAGCCAGTAGCTAGTCACTACAGAAGGGACAGGAGCAGTCTGTACTCAATTTATGGCTGTTCCTAACAAGTGAACTCTGATATTCAAGCTCGAAGAGGGAAGCTTTATGTTAGATATAAGGGAAAAAAATCATACACAGAGAGGGTGGTGAGGTGCTGAACAGGTCACCCAGAGATGTGGTGGACGCCCTGTCCCTGGAGACTTAAAGCTGGATCAGGCCTTGGGCAACCTGATGCAGCTGTGGTGTCCCTGCTCACGGCAAGGGAGTTGGACTAGTTGGAAGGGACCTCTGAAGGCCATCTCTAAGGACTACATTGGAGGGTGGTTCTAAGCATTACTGAACATCCAGGAAAAGGAGATTGAGCAGCCTCTGGTTCATTAACAGGTGCAACTCAGCACATTTTCTCACAGAAGCAGAAATTCAATGGCAGGAGCTCCTCCAGCTTTTCTGCATATATTGTGAACAGTTAAACTATTGGCTTGGCAGTCCCCTGACATCTACAGCTAGGAAGAGCATTTCAGATGGAAGCACCTGACTTAAGTCAGCTGATTTCAGAAGTGCACAACCCTCAGTCTTTTAGGCAAAGTGCAGAGTATATTTACGCAGGCTTCATGTAAGAGCATAAAATGTGGAAAAAGCCTGAATTCCAACTCATTCTATGGTATGAGGCAATTTTAGTACTATTTACACACCTGTGAAGCCCTTCCCAACTTATCATATGCTAATAGTATGCTTTGGTACAATAGCAAATATAACTATGTAATTTGCTACACTCAATATGTAGCACTGAAATAACAGTTCTGAATTAACCCTCGTGTGGCAAGCTCATTATCATGAGAAATGGTTGTAGAGAGAATTTTTAAAAAGCCCTACCAAAGCAAGTGATTTGCTAGTAGATCCATTGGTTTATTTGTCTGAACACTTAGAAAATGTTTCTTACTGCATTTTAAAATGAAATTAGCATATACTATTTGGAAAAGTAGTGGTTATCAAACATAATAATAAAAAAATATACACAATTAATTTGTTGCTCCTAATTAACACTGCTCTCAGTTAGGGTCAGTAACAGTGCAATTAATGCATCTTAGTCAGAGCTTTCTGATTTATTTCAGTGCCTCTAAAAAAAGCATGGAGACTTGGATTTCTATCTTTTCCAGATACTCCTTCACACTTTCCTTTTCCAAAAATGTCCTTATGTCTACAGGCAAATCAAAAAGCATGACTAGGATCTGAAGATGAACCTGGAGCTGCCATCTCTTGCAGTACAAACAGCAGACTTGCTGTGTGCTGTCTGCAGGTTTGTGCACCTGCCAGGAGGCATTTTCCATGCCAGTGATGTTTGCATATGTAGGAGAGCCATGCTTGCAGCAGTGATTAGAGCCAGAAGACAAAGCCTCATTGTCTCAGTGTCCACAGTTGCTGAAGGAGTACAGCAGCCTCTGGATCTCTCCCAGGCTACCATGCAATGATTTCAAACCTTGCTGAACCCCTCTTGAGAACAAGTACAGCCCAACTACACCCTTAAGCTCTCCACTATAAGCTTTCACCAGAAGTTAACGCTAACTAAGGAACGCTTTACACAACCAGAATGAAATATGACAATACACCCTAGAGATGGAAGTTAACTATTTCTACACCGTGACAGTACAATCTTATAAAAACACTGTAATTAACTAGCACAAAGGCAGCATTTTAGTACAGACAGGAACAATCACACTTTCACTTCAACTCTGCAGAAAGATGTATACACAGAGCTAATGATCTGTATGAGATGTATCACTCTGTTTTCATCTGTCTTTGGAAATTAGGAGAGGGAAATGAGATGAGGTTATAAAAGTGAAAATCATGCAACATACATTTAAGGAATTATCTTGCACCCACCCGCTCAAGCATGACAAACTCATCTGATCATTTCTGCTGTCCCGTGATTCAACAAACCTCAAAACAGATTAAACATCTGCTTTCAAGGCTTTTTCCAGTCAAGTGCATCAATGCTTCAAGATTCAGATGGTATCTGCTTAGCAGCTTCTTCCACCTACCAATTCACAGTCCACTGACTTCCTGAGCAACAGATCCCATGACTATTCAGACACAAACTCAGAAACCACAAGAACTCGCATAGCAGTTAGCACAACTAAAGCAAATGACCCACCTGACTTGTTTTCCACTTGCTGTGGGTGACTTCTTCAATGTGTTCAGCTTTAAAATGCTGCTGCTTGTCATGTCAGCTTTGTGACCTTTCTACTAAATATCCCTTTTATGAGATGTCACGGAATAATCAAGAAAAATTCTTATCTCACTATGGAAAATAATTCATATTTCCCCTTCACTTTAACATTACTGTCATTTTTCTGCCTCCTTACAGACAGGATGAATTAAATGCATTTAAAAACTGTATATCTATTATAAGAAATTCCAGATTTCCATGATGGTATATTAAGCACTAACTCATAATTTCAGAATCTCTATGTTAGTAATTCATTATAGATACAATTGCCCATACAAGAAAGTCATACTCAACAGCTACTTAACTCATTTAGAACATTAGATTTAAATATTTGAGAATTCATTCAACAGTAAAACATGCAATATTCCAACTGCAAATAAAGCTCACCGATTCTGAAATGACTTGCCCGCAACGTTGTCTCTGTATGAATCAAACATAACATGATACTGATCTCTGCTCCATTCCAACACAACCTGTAAAGAAAAAAAAAGAGAAAAAACGTCTTGATGTCACCACCTTCTAAAATCAGGCACTTATTTCTGAAATGTTCAAGCATGACCAAGTTCATTCGAGCCAACGTCTTCGTTAATGCACATGTTGCCAAAAATTAATCCAAACTGAGTTATTACACTGAGGCAGGAATCAGGCACAGAACATACAGCACGTGTGACTTAAACAAGCTTAGTTTTTATTCCTGCAAGGAAGGACTTCATGTTTTTCAGACACAGTTTCCAAGTTAATATTCATTTTGATTACCTCCCCCTTACCTCTTTCCATTTCAAAGCACAGCAACGTCTCAAAACTGCGATCTTAAAACAAATATGATTCAAAGCAAGCAAGAACCACCTCCTCGCCTTGCACAAATTTCATCATCTCCCATTCTATTCTCATATCTCTGAGATCTGACCTTTGAAAACAAATAGCCAGACTAGGGCATACCAATATGCAGATTAAGCCAGGTACAAACATAATGCCAGTCACTGTTTCCCAGCACAGGTGACAGCTTACACAGCAGCCGAGTTCACCCAGCAGCTTGGTGTTTCTGTGAGCTGCCATCTTCCCCCCCCTGTGTTTCCGCCCCCCTTTAACTTGACACTGGGGATTTCACTCAGCCCTGCAGCAAGCCAAGTCACAGAGATGGACCAGTTCTTTGAGATTAAAAATAAATAAATTAAAAAAAAAAAAAAGATAAATTTTACCCTGAAACAAACCTGCTGCAAAAGATATCATAGTAAAAGATTAATTTAAAAAACTACAATATCATCTCACAATGTTTTAGGGAGATAAAAGGGTAGTGGTTTATCTGAAGATGTACATGCAGATATGAACTGGGGGGGAAGGGGGGGAATACCATCAGACAACAATAGTATTACTTTACACTACTTGTCCTAGATTTAAGTAGCACTATTGCTTATTTCTTGTGGCAACTATGAAACCCATTGTTTCTCTAAAATAGCACTCAAACCCATAATTTCTTAGGCTACATTTCTCCATTTCAATAGGGCAAGTCTCTAATTTACGCTAGCAGGCATAAGGGTATAAAGAGTTCTAAAGCATACTTAGGACAGGGAAGTCTCATCACATGTCAGTGACAAGTACAGACAAAATTATTTCCAAAGCTGCACACAGTCTCACTGCAATCACAATCACATCTGTGCAAGCTCATTCCTCTCAGACAAAGGACATGTGATTTGCAAGGTGAGCAAAAAAAATCTACTTCCTTAAATACCAAAAACATTATTACACGTCTTCACACTCAAGTCATGATATCCTTTTGCCAAATACATTAGTTTAAAACCATACATACTGAAAGCTATCTAGACATAAACATTTGTAATTATGGATAATTATGAACTGATGCACAGTGACTTGCCTCTAGAGGAAATACAGAAGTATTTGAGTAAAATACTGTTTTGTCCTATATAGCTCTGCAGTCGAGTAACATTAACCATTCCAACATCTCTTTTATTTCTGCAACCAGATTAAAAAAGAACAACAGTAGCTCCTTACAGACAGATGTCTGTTAAGATGTTACATATTTCCCACCCGATACATTCTTTTTCTCCCTCTCGTTGCTTCCATTGTGATTGCACCTGAAGGCCTCTTTGCTTCAACTTTACATACAGATATACAAAACCACTAAGGAATAGCAACACACACACAAAAAGAAAATAAAAATGAAGAGCCCCCAATTAGGAGATACTGTATCAGCTGTGTGATAACAATTCTTGTTACAACCGAAAAACATTTTTCAAAGCTGAGCTATCAATGGAAGGTCAGCTAGCAGTGGTTTGTAGGCAAACTCACAAAACTCCAAAGTTTACCTTAAGACCAGGCTGCAGCACTGGCTGAGGCCTGGATATATCCTGCATGTTGTAGCTCCCAAACCATGCCTGATGAACACATTTATTTTCCTGAGCTAACCTTCTTCTTGAAATGATGTTCTTTTTCATTTGGGGCTGCCCGGATATTATTCCAAATCCCAATGTTTTTGCAGTAATCATCTCTACTTTTATGTCACACTCACACAAATATCAGTATGACTCCAAACAAGCAGATCTAGTTTTGCTTACTGGAACAAGAAATCTGATTCTGGGAGTGGAAGGGGAAAAAAAGGAACTGCATACTCTGCTCAGACAACAGTGTCTGAAACACTTTACTGCATGCAGCTTAAGATGTCCCACAGAACATTAAAAACGGTTCATCTGATAATTACTAGAAAGATGTTTTGGTTTCATGTTTAAAATTGTTACATATATTGTAGTAGCTGCTGTCTAGCAGATTGTACTAAAGAACAGAAATGTTTTCTATTCTTAGTATGGTTACCAGAATGGGTCTAATAGTGTTTTATTTACAGAAGCTCAGTCTACCAAATCCTTTAACTACCACTCTTTGCCAAAACAGGGACATTTAAAACACAAAGTTAAAAAGCAGAATGTTTGAAAAACATCTCTTACTGATTCTTTTGTTGTCATTTTTAATAAAAGAGGTTGTAAGTTTGTTGGGTTGTTTATTTCGGTTTTGTTTGTTTGTTTGTATTTGTGCAGACATTTGGTTTGGTTTGTTATATTTAGGGGGGAGGGAGTAGGGGTGCATTTGCTGACTCCCACTAGCACAACTTTGGTCGCTCTACTTCTTTTCTTGATGTATGGTTTTGAAAATTTACTCTCACATGTATTTTCCAGTTTTGTTTATTGCCTAAATAGTACCTAAACTTTCTGAAGTGTTCTGATAGTAACAGGGCTGAAAGTAGAAAGCTAAGATTTGATAGGAAAAGATATCTAATTAGTGGCTTTGGTACTCAGCAAAATCAGCTGTAACTTGGACAAGGACTGAGCTGGTTCTCAGAAACACTAGTTTGTCTGAAGTCCTCGTCCTGAAGAAAACCAAAGGTTTATTCGAAGTTCAATAGCACCAAGAGATATACCTCAACCACTTTCACGATCAGTTTGACAATTACAAACAAACGCCATTAACTCACCCCTGGTTTTGAAGCGTTTCAGGAATTTCTGAAGGCTGCAAAACGGCAGGCAGGGAGCACAGCCAGACAAAACCGCAAGTTCTGACTGAAACTGAAGTTCTGACTGCATTGCACTATAGACTTTATAGCAAGTAGCAAGCGGTGTAACACAGCCCTACAGCAGGCTACGTTTAACTCCTTATTCTCTCGAAGGGAGAAAGGACCCCGTTTGCTCCGAAGGCTGCGCCAATCGCCGGCTCTGGAAGAGTCCCATTAGCCTGTTCAAAACCAGAACAACATAGCACGGACAAAACCCCAACCCCCCCAGGGCATTGCAAACGGTCGTACAGTGCACAAGAGCACAGCTCCTGGGGCGCACAGCTTTTTCTCAGCTCCTCTCTGCCGAGGTGAGCCGAGGCAGCAAGAAACAATCTAAGAACCCCGTTGGGGCCATTCCAAAGCCGTATCGCAGCTGGAAGCGGCCGGGGAGCGGGACGGCTCCTTGAAGGTGCATTTCGCACCCAGCACAGCACTTGTGCGAGCAGCTTGCACAGGGGCGGGGGGAGAGCCCCCAGCAGTAGCAGCAGCCTCCTTTCCCTTCAACTGCTGCCACTCGGAACCGCTGCGGAGCAGCAGGGCACAGCGATAACACCAGCAAACCCCACACACGCTCCCGATGGAGCTCCCGCTCTCCCAGAGGCGGCAGCGGGAAAAACGGAACGCGGGAACGGGCTGCCACGCCGTACTGACCTCGCCGAACTGCAGGGCGGAGACGATCATGAGGACGAGGCCCCCGAGGCAGAGGCAGGGCCCATAGCGGTGCGACAGGCAGGTGTAGGTCTGGCGCTGCAGGAGCTTTAGCAGCATGGCCCGCCGGCCGCCGCCGCCGCCGCCGCCGCAGCCACCCGGCCCGGCGCGGCCCTGCGCGGTGCGGCCCGGCGCGGCCCGCCTCAGCGCGCTTCCATGCGCCGGGCCGGGCGGGCGGGTCCCGCCGCCGCCGCCGCCGGTCCCGCACCGCTTCCGGCAGCGCTACGGCGCCACCTGGCGGCGGGATCGGGCGGGAGGAGTCGGGGTCACCGTTGTCGAACGTCCCTTCAGCGCTCCCGCTCAGCAGAGCCGAGGGAGCGGCTGCCATAGGCACTCACGGGACTCTTATTTAGCCCTGCCCATTTCCAGAAGTTTGTACTGGAATGTTTACGCGGCTGTGCTATGGGCAGGGCTGCATGCAGCTGTAATTCTTCAGGATTCTGTCACAGAGACATAGAATCATTGCAGTTGGAGAAGACCACTAAGAACACCTATTCGTACCATCAACCCCATTCCCACTAACCACGTCCCTCAGTGCCACATCCACGCTGTTCTTAAACACCCTCAGGGCTGGTGACTCCGCCACCTCCCTGGGCAGCCTGCGCCAGTGCAGCACCTCTCTTTTTTTCCAAAAATATTTGGATAATATTTCCAAAAATATCCAATCTGCACCTCCTATTGCTCAAATTAATGTTATTACCTCTGTCCTATCACTGTTACCTGTGAGAAGAGGCTGACTCTCACCTCACTACCACCTCCTTTCAGGTCACTGTAGAGAGTGATTTGTCCCTGAGCCTTCTCTTCTCCAGACTGCAATCCCAGTTCTCTCAGCCACTCCCCATCACACTTGTGCTCCATTACCCTTCTCCAGTCAGTCCCAGGCCTCAGTGTTTTATTGGAAAGGCGGAAAATTTGTTTGCAGTTTCCTTCAGTGCTTCATAGGTCACCACATAGTGCTGTGCTGGGCATCCTTGCTGCGTATTATCAAGGTTTTTCTCTTTATTGTGCCCTCCATGGCAATCTGCTCTTTCAGCATCAGTATGAAGAAGCTTCTAACCAAGATTTCATCACCTGCTGTGCACTGCCAACATTTTCTCCTCATATGTGTGGTCTTCCATCAGTGCTGCTACTGGTACCCAATTGTTTTGGTACTGCCCTGGGGAATTATCTTTAGTGACTTGCTGGTACTTCCCTCACCCCCACCTCCTGTTCAAGCATGGAGATGTTATTACTGGATGGGAACACCTCACTGATACTGCCTGCCTCATTATAGCAGCAGTAGGAGTGATGACCTGGGATTCTGGGTGAGCAGTCTGAGGTTTTCCTTGAGAGCTCAGCTACGTGTGCAGATTATGAAAACAAAAACATTCATTATGGTCAATAATAAAAACATAAATACAGAAATTGATGAAAATGTGCTTAAGATATCAGGCCAGGAGACAGAACATCAAAGTCATATTGAATATAGTTCAGGAAAAACTGGATGACTTCAAGGACTGAAACAGTAATTAGTGCAGTGTGAGATGGTGCATTTACACAGGCTACTATATATTTCCATATAATACTAATGTGATGAAACCATTGAGAGCCAAATAATCGTCATAGAAGTTTGTAAGGTATCAGTTCCTCTAGATACATGGATGTAAATCATACATGCCACGTACAAGTGAGGATGGGATTGTGTCTATTTTTGTAAAATACTCATGTTCAAGTAATATACATTTAAACTGAAACATGCACAAAAAGGAACTATCAGATCCTGGCTTCTGATGAGACACTGAAAGGGTTTGATATGTTCAGGTTACATGAATGAAGATCCAAATATAACTTAAGCTGAGTTTTGTGCTGTCTCCATATGAAAAGGAAAGAAAAAGATAAATAAATAAATAAATAGATAGATAAATAAAGAGATAATAGTAATAATAAAAAGAAATTAGGAAATCTGTCCACATTCAAAAATCAGACATTAGGTCAAGGACCTTGCAACTTTACATCCAGCTTTATTAGCGTGTCTCTAAAGGGGCAGGGCTTGAGTCAAATTCTTTTTCACATTTTATTTAATTTATTGCTTAGGCAATTGTTCAGGTGACCATCTTATTATTTTTGATCAAGAATGGGTTACACAGCTGTCTTAATTTTCCCCAGTTGCTCTGCAAGATCAACCTATATATTCTGCTTGGAGCAATAAATTCCACTAGATGTCAGGATAACTAAAAATGACATGCTGCAATTATAATTAAGCATATACTTAAGGGCCTTGCCAGATCACTACCTATGTAAACCCACGGACTCTTTAAATAACATACTTAACCGCGCTTGTATTCATACTGACATTAAGATACACGTAGCAGCACTTAAGGCAAAGTCACACCTTTCATTGAATACGAAGTAATATAACTAAAAGTCAAATAATTATAAGACATATTTCATCTTGTTTCTACTTTTTCTGCAAGTTGCCTTCACCATCTTCTACTTCTTACATCTCAGCATTCTCTCTGAAATCTATAGTTAGGCTTTCTTTTAAAGAGAAAGAACTTTCAAAAGAAAGTATTTACTGGTTCTCTTAACAGAGACTGGAGATCTTGTGAGCCTTGAGTTGTTGCTACTTCTCTTCATTCCTACCCTGGGAAAAGAGCAATCTACTCCTCACACTTTTCCTCTCTTGAAAAAGCTAAAGTATTGTGGAGGTTTTTTTTCCCCAAATCTTTACATTTTTATTTACTGGGAAGGGAGAAGAGTAAGAGCTTAACATGTAAGGCAGTGATGTAATTATCTGTTGTTGAGACAGAAGACCAAGACCAAACCAGTTAAAATCTTAAGCATCTCTGTTAGCCAATAATAATATTCACTGTGCACTCCTCAAATCTTGTTCTAAAGAAAAGAGAATTAACATCCTCAAAGGCTTTCAGTATTCATCACTGTATGGTCTGTTCCACAAACATGAATATATCTTATAGCATCTTTGTGAAGTAAATGTTATCGAGCACAAAGGCAGAGAGAAAATTCGGCAAGCTTCATGCCTTCTACTTTAGGACTAATTTTCCACCTTATTGTAATGAGGCATCCATCACCTCTATTCCTGGCCCATTCACCACAGGCCTCTTGTAAGAAAAATAAATTATGGAAGTTCTGCACAGTTGTGAACAGGTTCACCCTCTCCAACAGAATGACGGAGGGGAGAAAAAATGGCCAGATATTTCACCACTAATTCTGTCGTAATGTGCATGCTCAGGATTACAGAAACCTTTAACTTCTGAGTTGTTGCATTCTTAACAATGTGTTTCAATATGCATACTTTGTACAAATATTTTATTTTCTACATAAAACTACATTGTTAAAATACAGAATAGCAGTTGACCACACAAAACATTGAACAGATGTCATTCCACCTGCAGCCCTCCTCTACAGCTCACTCTTTCCCCACCAAGGCCTATCAAGTTGCAGTTGCATGTTCATTTAGTATGTTAACATACTCACGGACATGCTCCTCTAAGAAGTCATATTTTTTCCTTTGCTTCTGTGGACCAACAAAGGATACTTTAGAGGGATAGGGCCTTAACAGCAGTCAAATCATACTGGTAGATTCGTCAGTACTTTGAAGAGCTGAATTATTACTCACTTTGGAAAGGAGAAGAGAGACAGCAGTCGGTGTACTAAGACTTCTATCTGTCCTTCCCCCAAAATACGTGTTAATATGTTAATATACTAAATTTATTTATCTATGTTCCCGAGGCCCTCTTTAAAGTAGGAACCTTAGGCGTATTGGAAGAAGAAGTTGAGTACAGCACAGTGAATTTGCTAGTATTACTGTCTCTCAAATACAGTGATTAGATCAACATCAGAGTAAAATAGCAGTCACCAGTCTGTACTCTCTCATTCAGAAAAATCTCATTTTGACTCACTGTTTACATATACAGAGATCTTTGATAAGATTCATTCCCACTGAGTTCACCCCTAGAACAGAGGTCAGCATCAGTTTCTGAGAGATGATTTTAGGCTCTGATGTCATACTTTTTTGGTGGATTATGTCTAAATTAGTCTGTAGCTCCATGAGTGTATGCACTCTGATTAACTGCACCTAGAGAGTTTTCACTCAGTAATTCAAAAAAAGTTTTAAATTTGAAAATCTTGTGAGGAGAGACTGCATGGCTCTCTACAGCTACCTGAAAGGACACTGCAGCAAGGAGGGTGTTGATCTATTTTCTCAGCTGACAAGTAATACTAATGCCATTGCACTTTTACTGAACAAGAGCAATTATCCTATTTTTATTTTGTATTCTTTGTATTATTTTGTATTCATTGCTAGGGAAGGAAAGAGTCTCGCATTATGCCAGAGAAGTTTTAGGCTGCACATTAGGAAGAATTTTTTCATGAAGAAAGGTGGTTAGACATTGGAGTAGGCAGCACTGGGATAAAAATAAAAAAAAGTTGTCATCCCTGGAGGTATTTAAGAAATGCATAGATGCGATTCTTGGGGACATAGTTTATGGATGGGACTCAGAAGGTCAGGTTGCTGACTGGAATTAATGATCTTGAAGGTCTTTTCCAACCTAGATAATTCTGAGATTCTACAATCTTTTCTCCAATGGGACATCAAGAATTGAGTGAGTTTTTCCTCAATCCACATTTTTTCACTCAAATAAGAAAAAGTGCTGCTCTGCTCCTTGAAGCTACCACAGTGTCACAGGCCTAGGTACAAAGCTGAGCATTCACTGATGTCACATTATACTGATGCCATTATATTTACTGGACAGGAGCAATCCTCCTATCTTTATTTCATATTCTCTCTAGTCTCATCAGAGTTTCTATGGAGCACAGATCTTTATTATTGAGGAACCGTGGAGGACATTCACAGAGGCCAAATAAGTATGAAGAACACAGTTTGTTACAACTGAATATAAACATTCTCAAAAGAGATCAGACAAAATATTTAGGTTTTGCAAAATTATGTTTTACTAAATAATTCTGTTTGTTAGATTTGTATCAGCTTGAAACACACAGTTCAGTCATAAAGAGGTTTCACAATGTTACCCTGAAGCATTTGTAACTAATCTCTGTGGCTATTTTAGACCTTGGTGTTAACATACACAAAAGAAGTTTATGAAAGGAGCAAATGCTAAGGCCAACAATGTGCTAAGTAAGCATGGTATAAACGGGAAGAAACAGTCAAAAATCCAAGATTTAGCAATATGCTGCGGTAGAGACAGGCCAGTCAACATCCTAAAACTGAACAGAGATTTCAGTTCTGGCAAATCTAGTTTAATGTATGAAAATTAGATCTGATTTTTGAGAAAAAAAAAAAAATTGATAGCCTTTTCTAGCATTGATCAAATCCACTCCATTTAGTACCAGATTTATTTCACCCCATTGCATCCTGACTGAACTCAAGGTGATGAATTCCTTGACTTCCCTTCCTCTTCGGCAAACAACTATGTTCTACTAAGTCATAGTCAGTTTCTGTGTTCTACTAAGAAACCTTCAAAGGTACTTCTCTCAGGTGGCAAAGCTGTGTAAAAAGCTACCATTTTATTTTGAATGATTACACTTTCCCTGAAAATAGGTTTGCTTGTTTGTTTGTTTTCTTTCTAAAAATGCAGTGTTAAATTAAAATGCTATCTACAAATTCACATGCTACCTGCTTCAGGATGTTGACTACTTCATTCAGAGCACAAAGCCACTGCCAAATGACTCATCTGTAGCTGAATCATCTCTCTTTCTTGCCACTGGTGGCCCCCAGCAGTCTGCAGCTTGTGCTTTCTGGAAGCAAAGATTTACCCCCAATAAAGCCTTTGTTTTGAAAGCTATCACTTTAAAAGCTACATGCAAAAATAGGGAGTAAATGAATTAAAAACATACCTTTTGAGATTTAGTCTTCTCCAGAAATTCTGTACTAAAATTTACTCGATCTCAGTATTGCTGGGAGATACACAACTGCAACTCAAGAGTTCTCTCTCCTAGTTCTTAATGGACTTGGCAATTGTTCGGCTCTTTTTTGAGAGTGGAGAAGTCTCTATCTGTTTTGTGGTTAGATATTAGGTTAGATATAGCAGTCTAGCTAACCATATAGGAAACCCAAATAAACTCAGCAATATAAAGTATATTTTCTCATCATCAGTAATGCCTGACAACTATGTTAACACATACTGCTTGTCAGAAATATTAATGCAACATCTTAAATGCCTCACTGCATGTTTGCAGATTCTGTTTTCATTGCAGATTGCTGAATTTATATCAGGAGATACAAGATTTTGAATATTAACCAAAGTACTTAGTACTTAGCTTCTCCTTCATTAGAGTTGCAGGCTTCCATTGCTGTCACATTCTCATTTCACTTGCTCTTCCCTTTTCCAGCAAATTCTTTATCAAATTAGGGAAGAAGAAGCTATTATAACAGTTCTCCACAGAATGTCTCAAAACTAACCAAAGGTAATGGGAGATCAACTTATCCAGAGAGGGAGTGCCTCTGAAGAAGGTCTTTTGTATTCCATATCACTTTACAATGAATGATCTTGAAATTAAAAATTGCAGACAGCATTTTCTCATTTTACTTAGATCTCCTTCAAAATCTGTCTAAATTAAGCTATGCTTTGCTTGTACCCTTATTTTTAAATAACTTTCTTGTATGAGCAACTTACACGATTTATTTAGGTTGCTGTTTATAAGCAATGTAAAAACAGGTAACAGGGCATATTCTGTACTCTCGCCTGCTTTCTTTGACTTATTTAACTACCATAACCTAAATCTTTTGAGCTAGAGATCACTCTGATGTCTACTACTTGCCTGAACACTCTACTTTCCCATGTGCTGCCCTTTATAGAGCACAGCAGCTGTGCTTGAAGACTTCTCAGGCAGCAAAAAGTTTAAGATCACAAAGTGGAAGGACTGAAAGAAAGCAGTACCAGGACCATATTGATGGAGAGACCTTTTCAGCTCTCCTCAGAGGAAATCAGGACCATTCATAAGCCAGCCTAAATCCCTTTCAGACACATTATTTAAATACTAGAATGGATTCACAAGAGAAAAATGGTCTGCATTTGACGGATAGAAATACCAGGGAAGTCAAATACACGAGTAATCTATCTAGATGTAGGAGGAACTAATCAATAATCTTTTTATCAGTAGTCCAAGTGAGCTACTTATGTAGCTAGAAATTGTGACTGTCCAGCAGCTGCATCAGTAGCTGGGCCTTCAAACCAGCCCTTCCATCCAAGTTAGTTCTAGCTATGCATGTTTCTGCTAGAAAGTGGATGCCTGCCAGCAACAAATAGTTTTTTCATTAACAGTTCAAGAAAGTCCATGGAGTACAAACCCACAAGGCAGTAGGTGTACATTCAAGTAATGAGTACACTTGGGGGATCAAAATACAGTTATGGATTTTAAGAGGAGCAGAATGAGAAGACTGGTTCAAAAATCAATATATAAACGGACTCAATTTTGAGATGCCAAGGTAAAATTTATTCTAGGACAAAATCTTTTAAAAAGCAAAGACTGCTGCTTAGGTGATAGAACAAAGCCATGAGCTTCTTACAGGATGCTTTGCACTGACTATGCCTTATGCAACTTAACTATTAGGAATAACTTTATTTAGAAGGTAATGTGATAAAGAAAATATCCTTATATTTTTTATTTATACTCATTGTTTATGTAAATATACAGTGAATATAAAACCAATGTAAAGAAGATTGCAAGCGAAACAGAAGTGGGAATACAACTATCATCAGCACAATCTATTTTTGGTTTCTTGCATGCTTTCAGACATATATGTTATTATTTGCACATCCTGGTTTTATTTTTCTAGTAACTCTAATGCAATATTACTCTGACAAATGTGAATTTATACCAATGTTTTAAATTTATTTAGGAAGTAATTCAATCATTTTGTTGAATGTAGAGCAGTAACATTAAAGACCATGTTTTCATGCTGGTGGTGCTTTAATATCATTTGTCCCAAGCACAATAAATCAAAATACATCCTCTGAAATACCATGTTAATTTTCTCAAACACAGTAAATAAAATGACTCTTTCCCAGCTTTGTAAGTAACCTGTTGTTATTACTGCTTGCTAATGATCTTGTGAAAAGCAATGTAAAAATGCTGCTGACAAAAACAATTTGTAGATCATCACTTACAAATTGAGCTCTTACTACTTCCTGCAATAAATGTATCACATGGGCTATAATAAATGTTTACATAGCAACAAAGTGATCGTCAAACAGCAAGTTGCCACCTGCTTTCAGACCAAATCATGTCCAAGCATTGCAAAAAGTCATGTGAAGAATTTAAGTACTCAGCTCTCACTTGGGAGTGGGTTATTTGCTACTTACAGAAATATAGCCAGTATAGTTTTGTAGAAGAGACGATGAAATGTTTGACACTTTTCCAACAATGTCACCTACAATGTTCAGTGACATTTCACAGAATCACAGAACTGTAGGGGTTGGAAGGGACCTCCAGAGATCCTTGAGTCCAACCCCCTGCCACAGCAGCTCCCCAGCCCAGGTTGCAGAGGTAGGCGTCCAGGCGGGTCTGGAACGTCTCCAGAGAAGGAGACTCCACCACCTCTCTGTGCAGCTGTGCCACTGCTCCGTCACTGCACTGGGAAGGAGTTCCCACACACATTTGTGCAGAACTTCCTATGCTTCAGTTTGTGGCCATTTCTCCTTGTCCTATCATCACACACTGCTGAGAGGAGTCCATCCTCATCCCTTTGCCTCCCGCTCCTTAGGTATTTAAAGACATGGATCAGATCCCCCTGAGTCTTTTTTCAAGGCTGAACAGCCCAGGTCTCTCAGCCTTTCCTCATAAGGGAGGTGTTCCACGCCCTTTATTATCTTTGTGGCTCACCACTGAACTCTTTCAAGGAGATCCCTGTCTTTTTGGTACCTAAAACATTTCTCCTGCAAAGAAGTACAGAACTAGCCACCATGAAATGGGATGGGCTTTATTTTCTGTGTGTGTGAAAGTGCTCCAGTGTAATCATGAAGTGTGAGTGAATTATTAGACTCAAGTTACACATTAAGAATATGAGCAGCATGCTACTGCCAAAAGGCAGTATATATGCCATCAGCACATTGGCAGTCTTAACTGTAGAACAGCTCATGCCATTACTCCTCTGTACTTACACCCAGGTATGCTTTCCTAAGTGTCTTGGCTCCTCGTGCCTCTGAAGGCTGGAGGAGTACTGGCCTTCTGCCTTACGATGCTTTCAGTATAGGGAACTTCTTCTGAAAGTGGAACTCATGTGAGGTTTTTAAGGAGATGGAAGAGATGGGTTACAGAAGCACACGAACCACAGCACACCTCACACTCATCTTTGGGAACGGTGACCGTGCGTTTGGGTGTTAGTCTGGAATGCAGACAAACGCGTACAGTCAAAACAAACAGAAATAAACTGGAGTGCTTGGTTCCCAGCTTCGGCTACAGCCAGAGCGAGCACATGGAGCAGCGTGAGTTGAAATTAAACCCCGTTCCTCTCTCAGGGCGTGAAGAAGTGAAACCCCAGAGGTCTGCGCTGTGTGTCAGGGGCGTTTTGAACGTGTGGGGGCTGCAAACCCGCGGCTAGCACCTCCCGCCGGGCGCCGCTGCCCACCGCTCGTTGGCGGCCGTTAGCCGGGCGGGGCGGCACCGTCGGCGGGGAGCGCCGAGGAAAACGAAAGCGATAAGGGCAGGCTGCGAGCGGCGGGGCGGGGGATCCCCGCGGGAGCTGAAGGTGGAAAACACGCGTGGGGCAAGGGGTGGGCCCGGCCCCAGGTGGCCTCTGTGACTCCCCGCGGCTGTGGGCGCCGATGCCCGGGGCAAGGCAGCAGCGGGAGATGCTGTGCTTTATGCCCGGGGTGGCTGTCGTGCCCGCGCTGCTCGTCGGCTGGTCCTCGGCCGCCTTCATCATCTCCTATGTGATCGCCGTGCTGGCGGGACACGTCGAGCCGCTCGTCCCCTACATCAGGTGAGGAGGGTCGGGGGTGCCGGGGTGCGGGGAGAACCGCTTTTCACCCGCGCCGCTCCCTCACATCCTGCCCCCTCGGAGCCACGGGATCTACGTGCTGGAAAATGTGACAAAAAGGCCCTGCATGGATGGAGCCAAGGTGTGCTGCTGGCCTGATCCTAGGAAAACTGAATGTTGTGTAGTAAGTAGTGTAAGTGCTGGGCTTTTTTGTTTGCTTGTTTGTTTGTGTAACTCCAGAACTGGGCCAAAGTGCAACAGATGGTGATGGGAGTTGGAGACCCACAACTGGCTTTTTTAGGAAACAAAAAGTGGGCATTTTAAAAACTGCACCATAGGAGCGATGGATGTAAAAAGACTAGCCAGGAAATGAGTGGGTGTCCAGAGAAGGGCAACAAAGCTGTGAGGGGTCTGGAGCACAAGTCTGATGGGGAGAGGCTGAGGGAAGTGGCGTTGGTCAGTGTGGAGAAGAGGAGCTCATGGAAGACTTCATTGCTCTTCTAGAACGACCTGAAAGGAGGTTGTGGCGAGGGGTTGGCCTCTTCTGCCATGTAACACTGGTAGGACAGAGGTAATGATCATGAGCTGAACCAGAGGAGGTTCAGGTTGGGTGTTAAGGAAAAATTTCTTCTAAGGAAGAGCAGTGCTGCAGTGGCACAGGCTGCCCAGGGAGGAGGTGGAGTCACCAGCTCTGGAGGTGGTCCAGAACCATGTGGATGTGGCACTGAGGGACACGATCAGTGGGCATGGTAGGGATGGGCTGCTGATGATCTTAATGGTCTTTTCCAGCCTTAATGATTCTATGATTCTACGAGTCTATTCTACGACTAGTATGTCTTTTCTAATATCTAGTCTTCTGAAACCCAGTCAGACTAGATATTAAAGAAAAATCTTTACCATCAGACTGGAACAGGCATTGTAGCAAGGTGGCTGATGCCCCATGCCTGTGTCTATTCAAGAGGTATTTGGATACTGAAAGCTTGGTTAGTCCTGAAGTTATCAGACTTTAGGACTCAATGATCTTTGTTGATCCCTTCAATTGTACTATTCCATTCCATTCCATTCCATTCCATTCTGGATTTAGAATAGATGTCATGGGGAAATTTTTCACTGATAGGGTGGTGAGGCATTGGCAAAGGCTGCCCAGAAAAGCTGTGGATGCCCTGTCCCTGGAGGCACCCAAGGCCAGGTTGGATGCGGCCTTGGGCAACCTGATTTAATGGTTTGCAACCTTGCCCATGGTAGTGAGTTGGAACTAGATGATCTCTGAAGTCCCTTCCAACCCAAGCCATTCTATGATTCCGATTCATTCAGTTCCTTTCCATTCTGTTCAGTTCTATTCCATCCCATTGCCTTGGTCACTGAAGCACAGTCGTTTATAAATAATTGCTTATCTACAGTTAACATTTAAATTCAAATAGTGAAACAGCTAGCATTTGTCTCTGAACAGATTAAAGGTGAGACAGAAATCTGAGAATGGTTTTTGATATCTTAAGAAGCTTTTCAATGACATGTTTTAAATAAATCTATGTCAAATTCCTTGACAGAATATATGAATACCTGTGATTTTATAAGATTGCTAACCTGAGTTGTACATACACTTAAATTTGCTTGAAAGTTAAGGTCTGCAAACATAAGCAAGTGAGATACTGCAACACACTGCAACCCACAAGAAAGCTGAGCTTCATTCAAACTGAGCCAAAGAAAATCAGGCTTCATGCTTATGTTATCCTTCTGACGATCATCAGCTCAAATATAGCTCTTAGAAAGCCTTGTTCTTGTACATGCAAATGTCATCTACAGCTTCAACAGTCATAGTCACAATTTCATCCTCCTCTGATTATATACAGTTTCAATGGCAGAAAAGTGCAATTTATCCCATTGTTATCTAAGAAAAATAAACCATTTGATGTAACCATGTCCATACTCAGTATGTGGTTTGTGCTGAGACAGACTTTGAGGCGTAATGATAACAAATTTGACAAATGACGTTTCCTATCATTGTAGCATATGCCAAAGTCCTTGAGTAAAACATAAGTAGGGCATTTTTTATCCATAACTGCATTTTCAGTCAATTTTTTACAGCATAGATATGTTGCTCGTGTGATTCTTTTTAAAGTTGGAAATCAAAAATTTTAATAACTTTTAATACAACATTTGACTCGGGATTTACATTGACCATTGGTGAATTTTTAATAGTTCTAAAAATGTATAATTTAGGCATATGATCTTTGTAGAAAGTGCACTTGGGTGTACTATTACTGCTCCCATGTACTCAGGCCAATATTCATAGCTCAAATGCTTATTTTGCACATCATTGCTTTGGACTGATAATCTGAATCATGGGATAAAGAATGTGATTTAGTGAAACTTAGAGTGATATAAAGAAAGAGGAAGAATGTTGCAATATTTCAGTTGTGTAATATCTTAAATGAAGTAGAATTTGCATGGGGAAATTCCTGTTGGACAAAGGAGAAAAGTATAGACAATTTTCAGTTCAACATTTCTCAAATTCTTTAGATTCTCAAGTAGCCTATGAATGCCTTCAGGTAACTTGTTCATTGTATTTGTTTACCATGTGACAGCTGTCTCAGTGAGAGGAAGATCAGATTTACATTTGTCCTTGAAACCATGCTAATGTCAGAATATAGTCTTCCTACCTTGAAATTTAAGTCTTCAGTTTGGAGTGAAATAGTTTATGATGTCTATGCAAAAAATATGACGACGATGATGAGTCTTTTAGCCCTAAAATGTTTCTTCTCCATCTGTTCTACTTTCTCTTCCTTCAATTCTTTAGAAGAATGTTGGACTTGGAAGAACTCTGCTACAAGAGATGGTGACTCAGATGCTGTCATTTTCATACTACAGTTCTCATTTGTCCTCACCTGTGCATGACTGCAAATAAATGAGCACAAGTTTTTGTTTCACATGTGCTTTTTTTTCTTCCTTTTCTTTAAAAGACAGTTACTGTCACTGAATACTTTTTTATTTTTTTCCAAAGTGACAAACCAGAACTAAAAAAAATATATAGGTATTCATGTAGCCTTAGGGATATTTATAGTGGAAAATATGGCATTAGTAAGATTGTGTATTTTTTAAATATATTGCAGATATGATAAAATATTCTTGGTATGAAGAACCTTGAAAGCATACATCTAAGATTATTGAGTTTAAAAGTCTACAATAGCAAAATTCACCTATAAAGCTTTCGCTTAAGAAAAGCTTTAATTGAAAAAATGATTGGAGATCTGTGCAGTTTCAGCTTATTTGGATTGCTCTTATGATGTGAAGTGTTCCAAGAACTTCAAATGGCTGCTTTCTTCACCTGTGCCAATTCCATTCTCTCCTCACCTACACCCTTCAAAAGCTTTGAAGTGATCACAATCCTGTGCTTAGCATAGAGCAGCATCTGATTTGCAAAAGTCCTTCAAGGTTGTAACAAGTGGCCCACTGTTTAAATGCAGTCCTCAGTTGTATTTATGAAAACACTTCAGAGAGATGAGGAAAAGATGTGAAGTTCAAGGTTAAAAAACGGCCAAACAAAGCAAGGATTAAGACGGTTTTCAGAAGTGTCAAAGAAAAAAGTATTGTTTTAATCAGTTCCATACCTAAGAGAAGCAACTAGTACAGGATACAAGCTGCAACAAGTCTTCAGAAAGCATTACACCAAGAAAATACATATGAGTAAGGATTCTTAGTGCTTGAGAAGTTGTAGAAACTTGCCTAAAAGCTGGAGTGTCCCAAGTCTTTGTTGTCTGAACATTTGGAAGCTGTCACATCAAAAGCAATTAAAAGATTGTTCTGTTTTGCATCACCTTGCAATAGAAAAGGGTTCTCCCTGCATTCTAAGTTTCCTCCCATTCTTCATAAACTGTATTAGCAGCTGATTACTCAAATGCTTCTGTAATGTGTAAGGGGATTATTATAATGTAGTTTCATAGTAAAAATAAATATTTTGGTGTGGTTATAGTTTTCTGTCTTGAAGTTAACAAAATTGTCAACATCATTCTTTAAAAGCAGTTGTGTGTGTGGAGACAGCTTTCTTTTTTGGCTGCTAGAGCGCAGGCACTCATGATGAGCACCTGTCATTTTGTCTGCACTCAGCAGTAGGTTTTGATGTTTGGCATGAAAACTAATCCAACCCCACTGTTGGAATAAAGAAGATTTAGCCTCTAGAAACATACTGAAAATCTCTAGCTAGTACCTAGTTGCCTCATCATATACCGAAGAGGAACTTTCATTCTCAGAGTCTATGTTCAGTTTCCATTGAACTTTGGCATTAGCTAAAATCCTTACTTGTGTTTATGAGAGTAGAGTTTCTTGTGTGCCTTTGTTACAATGCACAGACATATTAGTACTCATGAGTAAATTACACCACAACCTCTCAGTAGTGGTGAGTGACTGAAAACTCAGACCACACCCAAGTTATGTAAGTTTATGAGCTACCTATTTTCTATTGGCTTGACCAATAGAGTCTGGTCTAGTAGATATTCTCTGCTGATTGTGTGACAAGGAAAAAATTATGCAAAGAGATGATGGCATTGCTGTATTCTTATTTACATAGAGCACTCACATAATGTAAAAGTATCCTACTTGAGGAGATTTGAACCCTCATCCTCCCAGGAGCATGCTTGTACTGCTAGGCAAAGGCATTCTCTGGTATGGGTGTTAGCTCCTATGTATGGAAAAGAGGGATTTTGTGACGAAGGCATGCCATTTTCCAGGCAACATATTCTTAAGCTCTATCTACATTAGAGAATTAAACAATGCCTAGGAACATCCCCAAGTGTTGGAGCACAACTGTTCTTCTGGGGTGCAGTCCTCTGAAACAAGTTAGGAAATTCAGCTTAATTCTCTAACATTTTAGGATACTGAATGCCATTAGATAAGTTTATCACTGAGTTTAGTGAATAAAATATCATTTATATAATAATCATTCATGTCATTTATGATCAAAATTTGCTAAGGGGTTTGATTTAGTAGTTCAGTGGGTAGGGATGGTGATAGGAGGATGGTTGGACTAGATGATCTTGTAGGTCCTTTCCAACCTAATGTATCTATAAATCTATAAAATATTGCCATCTGCCACATTATGCATACTGCATGCAGAAGAGGAAGGAATAGTGTTCAGATATTATGCTCAAAATGTGTGATTTCTTTCTAAAAGCAAAGATTCAGTAGTACAAATAGAGCTGCAGGTGATGTCCCAGTTTTTATGTTTAAATGTCTTACATACATAGCAGTAGATCACACAAGCAACATTCCTCTTGGCGTTTCATTTGTGTATCTTGTTTATGTTTTAAAGATCTCAATTTTTATTTCTCTCTCTTCTTCCTTTAGTGATACTGGAACTAAACCTCCAGAGAGTGGCATCTTTGGTTTTATGATTAATATTTCAGCACTTTTAGGTATGTATAAGCTACTCCATCTGAACACAGTAAAGAAATGTAAACTCGTGAATGTTCTTTCCTTGTATTGGAGTCCATACCATGTTCAGCAGAAGAAGTACTCTACAATTAAATGGTTGCGTATCAGTGATAAGGAATCCCCATGCAGAGGGCCAGGGGGGTGCCAGTAATGTCACCTTAGTGGCCCTTCTGTCTCTTAAGAGCTTTTCATCAGTGCAAAGTAGTCGGTGTAACTGGAAATAAGAAGAAGGCATAATTAGCATACTCTAACTGAATGCTTTTAGGAAAAAATTAGATTGCAGAATTCTGCAGCAAGATAAAATGGTGCTGAGGCAACACTTGGCTTCTGTGAAGATACCCACTCCTCCACTATTTCTGCTTACCTTCTAGGGGATGGAGGATCGATTGCTGATAACTTTGTGTACAGTCTGTGATGGCCCTCATGCAGAGCAAAATCCCACATTTTACCTTTTCCAAGAGCCTCAGTCATACTGTCTAGTTGAATTTCATTAATATCTCAGTACCTGAATAACACTAGGTGATTTATTTTTGTAGCCGTAGACAGAATGTTCTGTGTTATCAAAAAATGCTATCACATTGTTGCTTTTTTTCATGGAAACTGGCTTGCAGCTTATTATATGTTAAGGAACCATGATCTAATTCAGTAGAGGTTTTTATCAGGAGTGAACTGCATATAGGAGTCATTTAGGCTGCAGTAAAATCCGTGTGTGGTGGAGCTTCTGTTGTATGAAGGAGTAGCCAGAGATGCCTTAAGATGTTGTGAATATTTTCTGAGCACAGCTAGTTACGTTTTTCTGTTCACACACTATGAAAACGTATTAATTCTTCAGGGTGTCCATTATAAAAAGATATCATTCTAGAAAAAAACTATATCAGAGCAGAAAGAATCCTCCCACATTCATCTTACGGTTCTTCTCCCTCTAACAGTGGTTCCAAATGTGGAAAGCCAGTGCCTGCAGTCTTTTCTAGATAACATCAGTATGCAATGTTGAGTTAAAGATGTTACAATAGTTGCAAAATTAAAGGCAGTATTATTTTTGCTTATAACATTATGCTTATAATTTAATTCTCTATGTAATGTGAGAGATATTGAAAGGTATTGAAATCGAACAGATACATGAACATTGAAAAACGTTTTTGTTTTTCAGGTGCAATTACAATGTATATCAGATATTTAATAGTAGAGAAGCAAAATGAATCGCTGCACTTTGTTAGGTCTTCATGCAACAAGTTTTCATTGTGTATTGGATTGATGGGTTGTACTGGAATGGGCATAGTTGCAACTTTTCAGGTATGATCATACTTTCATATCATAAATAAAATTGAAGTTTTTTTCGCAGTTAAAAATGAAATGGATCTGAATAGTTAACATTATCCCAGTATGGATATTTGGCAAGTGGAGCAAGAAAGACATTGTTGCTCCTGGCTTTTTTCAACAGCTTTAAAATTATGGATTTGGTTTACCCTTTATAAAGACTTGAACTAACTCGATGTTTTTCTTGCACAGCTGTGTCAGAGGTTCAGTGTGTGCTTGTCTTGTAATAAGAGTATACTAGAAAACAATTATATATGCATATATTATACATTCTTCATCTCAGAGTCAAAGCAGGTTTAACTGGCAGGTAGTTTGAGATATAGTCTTTAAATCTGTGGGAATGGCCAAAATATTTCTTTTAGAAGATGGTCTACTTTGAGAAACGTTTTGGTAAATACTGTTATCCTCATACATAAAAGTGGTAGAAAATCCTAGCAGTGAATTCTCTAAAAGCAAAAGACCTTCTGGGGAAATAAGTAATGGTCAAGAACAAGGTGTCTGTTCACTATTTTAAATAGTACAATGCCTGACATGTGGAAATGAAAGACAAAGAAGGGATAGCTTTAAGAATAAGGCAAAGCAAAAAGTCAGGTTTCAGTAGGTTTGCTTTTGCCTTTTGGACATTAAACATGATTAAAGAGAGATCTACCTGTCCTGGGCTAGAAGATTTAGGAGGCTTACTACATCAGATGTAGCAAGATCTCCTACAGTTCTGTAGGTGTAATGTGTAATGTGTTTCTTAGGGAAGCTATGAAAGTTTGAAAGGAGCAAGACTAAGAGCTGTACTAGAAAAACTCCGCGTTTTGTACATAGGGCTGAATGTAAAAGTCAGCAATTACACTTTATGCTTTTTATAAAAAAGTGTAATTTCTGCATGGAAGACAAAAAGTAGGATAGAGGAGAAGAAAGTCCAGGTATAGATGAGAGACTGCTGCAGCATCTCCGTGAGAAACACACTTTAAACTGCCACAACTTCACAGAGAAAGACAGAAGAGAGATAAGCAGAAAAAAAAAAGACACAGAGAAAGAAAATTCAAGCTGAGCCTGTGCACATAATCCCCTTTAAAAGAAAAAGAAAACAACGGCCTTCGGACAGAAAAGATTTTAATATATAACTTTTAAGCTAAGTGTGGGGTAAATAACTCCCAATGATGGTACTCCACAAAGAGATAGTATAGAGGATGGTATATTTTAAGTAGTTCTACATAAACAGTATACAGAAAATACAAAAGAGAAGATGGCTCACCTTTATGATGACAAGGCTCACCTTTATGATGACAAGGCTCACCTTTATGATGACAAGGCTCACCTTTATGATGACAAGGCTCACAGGGGACCCCACGTGGGAGGGCTCTCCAACAAGAGATCCTTCCCTGGTGGTGGTCAGCCCTTAAATGGGGTTTGGGAGAGGTGGAGCCAGGCTCCACCCCTTCCAATCACACAGATATATCACCTTCACCTGCGGCCCCATGGCTGACTTGGTGCTCACCTCAGGTGACCAATCAGTGGTTCAGGCCGTGATTCAGCAGTTCCCATACACTAACTTATCTGTCTGATGCTAGATTCCAGGGTAGCATAACTTAATATTCCTATTTATTTTTTAACATTTAGAATATAGTAATTTCTTTGGAAACTTAATCTATTTTGTTACCAGATATTTTACTTGTTTGTATTTTAAGCGAGAGAACATTCTACGGTTAGATTTCTACAAAAATGTCACATGTAGTGATATTTTCACTTATGGAAATTGAATAAAAGTTACTGATGTTGTGGTAAAAAGAGTAAGAGGAGTGAATAATTCAAGAGATTGACAGTGGAAGATCTTCATCTCAAGAACTTAGTTAACACTTTTTTCTTGTTTTTATTTAAATTTATAACCAGTTTTCTGCTGATTCATTTCCTGAAACCTCGTGACTGGACACTGAAGTGAAGGGGACAAAGCCATAGCAGTCATGGTTCAGATCAGCTGCCATGAAACCTCACCATTAGTCAAGAGTACGGCCACTCAAATGCAGATTCAACTCTCAATGCAAAAGAATGAAATCTTTAGCAAAGTAAAGGGGAAAAGGAGGTATAAGAACCTCTTAAGAAAACTCCAGGCCAGTTCCTGGTTGTGAAAACAGGAACAGTCAAAAACCAACTGCTGAATAGCACTAAAAATTATCTATGCTTTTTCAGTGTTTGACTTCGAGCTAGTGGCTTTGCACAAGGTTAGCCTGCCTCTCTGAGCTACTCCTTCTCCTTTTTCCTTCATCTTCTCTGTGTAGACTACTGGGAGAAGAGAGTTTCCTGCTGCTTCTTTGTGCTCAGCATAATGTAACTATCATCTTCTCAAGGCTCACTGGCTCCTACCATTGTAGATATAAACAGCTAACCACTGTGTTGATTCTCTTTCCAGGAGTTGTCTGTCCCCAGCGTCCATGACATAGGAGCTTTGGTGGCATTTGGCTGTGGTGTTGTATATATAACACTTCAATCTATAATCTCTTACAAGTCCTGTCCACAATGGAACAATTATTTTGTGTGTCACATACGGATGCTCATATCTGTAATATCATGCATTTCTTTTGTTCCCAGTATCCTTTTTAGTGTATCACCCTAATTTCCCTTTATGCCTCCATGATCTTTCTTTGAAGATACATCATTGCTGATAAAGGATTAAAATGAGGTTACAGTCTTCGCTTAGGACTCTCTAATACTTCCATTATAATAATGCAGCTAGCTTGTAAAAACACAATTAATAGCATAAAGATGAGCTTCAGAGTCATTTCAAAAAATTGTATCGATGCTATGGTGCTCTTCATGGGATTACACAATAATTCAGATAGGAAGGAAAATCAGGAAGTCAGCTAGACCAGCTTTCCAACCTCCTTCATTTTAGAGAGGGTTGTAGAAAGCCTGTAAAAAAGTAGGGCACCATGTCTAAAGAAAATCTAATTCACAGACATTCAAAATACTATTGGCACACGTAAGATTTCCTTCAAGCCTAAGCAGATGCTTTAGTTCATGTTTGCTGCTATTTGGCTTAACTACATGTCTCCCTAAAGACACATTCAGCACACTGGATTTTGTCAGAGCTTGCTGAAATTAGAGTCATTCCATTGATTTTACTGGATTTTAGATGATTGGAGTGTTAAAACTGGTTGCAGCAGATTATCATGCCATCCAGCTGCGTTCTGCTTTTGTTTTCAGCAACTGCAAAGCATTTTTAAAGAGGGCATTGATCTTGAGAGAAAAATATGTAAATGTATCATGGTCCTTATTGTGGATCTATGGAAAATGAGCTTACTTCCTTTCCAACAGTGCCAGGCCCTGTTGCCACAGTTCTCAGTCATCAATTTGATCAAAGTTTTGGAATGTCTCCCCTTACTCTCTTTACTTTGGAAGAACCCCTCAAGACCTTCATTTATTCAGAAATATGTTTAGATTGCTAGTAGTAGTTTCCTTTCAATAATATACCTCATTTACTGTCTTCTTAAAATTTTGATGTTCAGGATCTATTGTATTAGAGAAGGGGGAAATAAAAGTGGGAAATGGAATCCATTTTTATAAGCAGACATTTTTTTGCTATCATTCATTAGCTTCTTTAGTTTCCTTTACGCTGTTTTTTACCCAGTGATTGTGTTTGCTTCAAGAATTTCCATGACGAAAATCGATTGGACTCCAAGTGAAAAGGTAAAATTCCATTAGGAAGCCAACTAATCTGTTTCATATTATCTGCAGAATTCTGTTATGTTTGTCAAAAAGTACATAGGGTTACAAACCCTTTGGAGACTTTTTAAATAGTACATTCTTACGAACAGGAGGTCACTGATTTTTGATTTTTGTTAGTTTACTGTTATTTCTTCATTATCAAATTGTGGCTAGTTAAAATCAAGGATGGGTAACACTGAACACAGTTAGACTTTGATTTTAACTAGGTGCTGGCAACTTACCAGCAAAATAAAGTGTAAAAAACCAAACTTTCTGGTAATGACTTATTCTACTTCCTTCTATGGTCACAGTTCTTGAAAATGAATTTCACACATGGAACAAAGGTGAACCAATTTGATTCTAAAGCTTTCAAGTTTTTCTGCTGCATTTCTCTTCTCAGTTTTTACTACTGTTCCTTATTAGTTAATCTTTACTACCATGGTAAACATTGTGGTGCTGAACTAAAACATACTCAAGTCAGTATCAGGTGTTTGAATGGTTTTCAGTGTTCTCAGAATGATTATCATGAAGGGCAAGTTTTATTTTGGACAAACTTTCCCACGTGGAGATATTCAAAAATCAAGTTAACTAATAAACAGAGTTTATCCAGCTTAAAGTGTTTAATAAAAGCGAAGTTGGTAAATGTATTTTGATAGTGACAAGTTATATAATCTTAATAACAACCTCTGAAGTTTTGTTGTTTTTATTTTTTTAATTGAGATGAAAAAATGTTTTTATTGAAAAAGATGGCATATTGGTTGGCAGCACATAAAGAAACACTTTTCATTCTGATTGTGTCATATTGCGTAGGTCTTTTTGTGATAAAGAACAGTCATAAAATGGTAGCCATCCATTTTAAAACGTGAGACTTTCTGAACTCAGTGACTCTGAGTAGAAGTTTTGAATATGGGTACTTCGATATTTCTTACATAAGAACATATATTTTTCAGGTGAAAATTATATGTTTTGATCTTGTGCTGACTAATTTTCTTATACATTATATTCTTTTTCATAGCAGTGCACAAAACATATTGCTTAATGGGATGTATAAAGTCTTGATAAATATACTTACTAGTCTCTGCAAATGAAATCTGTATTAACTTTTATACAGTAAATCATTAGAACGATGAGTCGTAAGTCTTAGAATATTTGTTGAATTTATGAAATGTTTCTCATTCAAAAATATCTATCTTTATAAAGACTTGAACTAACTATATGTGATTCTATGAAATCCAATTGTATTTCCCTTTGAAATAAAATAGCACAAAATTCGGTGTCAGCTATTCATTTTGTGAAACAAGCACAGTGAATTCTTGAAGGGAAAAGAAACAAATTTACTGAGTGCAAGTTGCTTATAAGATTGTTAGGTTTGTTCTTGCTTTTATTTTTCCTTTTGTTATACTGATAGAGGCTTGATCTATTTGAATGTATCTTTATGTATTTGAATAGTCCTGCTTTGTTTAATTACTGTAAAGGTAGGCCTACTAAACCAGGATCCTATTACATAAGTTTGGAACACATCTCTCCAAGTCATATATCATTTGAAGCATATGGATTCTTTTCTCAATTCATGCACTGTTTTTTGGGGATTACTTTTTTCTAAGCCTCAGTGCACTAAGCTTCTGACAGACTTGTGAACTACCAACACCATACTACCTGTTCAACATTCATCATTAGAATTTATAGATTTAGAAGATATTGTAAAAAAAATGAAAAAAAAGAGAAAAAATTAATAAGAACTGTTTTCATGCCACAGACTAAAAATAGGAATAGGAAGGTGTTTGTAACTGATCAGGATTTGTTAAGCATACACATAAAGTTTTACATAATTGTGAATCTCCTCTTCTTACACAAAGTAGTAAGAAAAGTTTAATGGCGAAATTTAAGCAGTCCCCCTTATTTCAAAATATTCTATATTTCTGCCATGTACATCAGTAAACATTTATATTCTTAAGCTTATTTTTATTTCAAAGCTGTTTATTTTTGGCTGTATTTTTTTTTTCCTGAAAATTAATTTTGTGTCTCATTCCACCAGGATTATACTTACCATTTCATGAGTGCGATCTGTGAATGGACAGTGGCCTTTGGTTTTGTCTTCTTCTTCTTAACATTCATTAGAGACTTTCAGGTTGGTATCTGAATCTTTTAGCAGAGATTGAAAACTATGAATTGAGTAACAAATGCAATAGAAAAATGCTACTCTTTTTCTGAGCTAGAAATGCCAAAGTTATACACAAATTTTCTCAGTCAGAGAACCGATTTCTGCCTACCTAGTGAATGTATTTTCCTCTGAGTTTTAAAACAAAAATAAGTGTTATAAATCAGTTTAATAGGCGTTTGGTCTTCAAAATGTCTCAATACATGAATATCTGTATTTAATAATGGTTTTGTAGAAAGAAACCTTTAAAAGAGGATATAATACCAAAATAAATGCTGCAACTAAAACTGCATTTCTTTCTACCTGAGGTATCTTCTATAATAATACACTTTATTTCAAATGTGGTTTCTTTGCTTTCAATAAGTTACAAATTTTGATACATGCTCCCTCAAAATGTGAAGAATATCACGTACGCTTTGAAAAGTACTAACGTGAAAAAAATGTTGCTTTGGGTAGCTGGAGTGACTTCAGTTTCTGGTGATTCATCAAACCTGACTTTTAGGATGAGAAAATATTACATGAGTTAAAAAGAAAACACTTTCATGAGACTTGAGCTTAGTTTCTTCAGGTTACTCTTTCCTAATTTTGTTGTTTGCCCACTATGTTTTAGCTGCAGTTTCATGGGTTTTTGTTTCAGTGCAAGGATAAAAAGTGCTAAAAATATGAACACGTGAGGCTTAAATTCAGCAATGTTTGTAAAACAAATCAGAAAACGTTGCTTGTGATAAGTGCCTATTAATGATGTCACTGTATGTGTTAGGAAGATCATGGTTTCCTCACCTGTCTCAGAGCTCAGGACATTTGATTTCCCCATAACCTAGCTGCATCATCCAAAGGCTGAAAAGACAGAGAAATGATGTTTTGCATCATAACTACAAAGAAGAATGAATCCTTTGTAATCACTGTGGACACTGTATCTCATATGTAGGTCTCTCGCAAATACCATTTTCTCACACAATTCCCAGGAAGTCAAAAACCATAGATCCAAGCACTTGCAAAATGGTAGAACTACTTGGGATCACATATGTGAGCCAACCAGTGCTTTTATAAATTGCAGGAAACCAGAAGCAGAACTTTTGGAGATGAGGGGTTTAGGAAAATAGTGAGAGCACTCTAAGTCATAAAACTGAAACGTGAGATCACATTTCATGAGATCACGTAAAACTTTGTAATTAACATAACTTGCCTCTTCACTTACATGCTTGCCAGGCATGGAAATAGTTAATATGTATGCAGTTTATACATATATGTTCAATATATAACTTCCATGAGAATTTGTGGAAATCAGTTTTCAACTAAGGATTCAGAGTTCACATATGTCTTGCTAACTGATATTAAACATGTTTGCATGCATTTAGTTTTGAACAATAATACTGAATAGATGATGGCTGTAGGGTTTTCTCGTATTAAAATGAAGGGTCGATTGTGCTGAAATAAATGTATTGGAAAAAAAATGTCACTGTTCAAAACTGGAGCATGAATTCTCTTAAAGGCCTGTAATTGCCTTCCAAAACTGACAAAAGTATTCAAGTGCCATTCCGAAATGCATGCATCAACAAATTCGCCACTTGTCTTCTCTTGTATTTACTGCCAGCCCATCACAGTTTGGTGATCACATTTCTGACAGCACTGATTTTACCACTAACGTTTTACCTTGAAGAGATACATCTGCACTCAGTACTGTAGTGCTCAGAGAATAACTTAATTTGTCGACGGCTCTCCTTCAAATCACAGAACTCAAATCATGGAACGTTTAACTACATATAACATTATGATCACAATAAATAAAAGACAACAACAGAATTAAACTAAATAGAAACTGTACGTATTTTAATTTACAAGCTATAAAATAGCATGACGTCCAATGTCAATGTTTGACAATGAATAAGATATTATTACGTTCTCTTTTTTGTAATAATCCTTCTTCATTTTTAAACGTTTCTCACAGTATACATTGCATTAACTTATGCTTTTATTTTTCTTATAATTCCTTGTATGCCTTGTATATCACAGAAATGTGAAATTAACTTATCTTAAGCTGATCTTGTTTTATTCTTCTTTTAGAGAGTTTCTTTAAGTATATCAACAGAAATACATGAAGACTCCTGATAGAAGAGAAAGCTATATTTTAAGTTGAAGAATATTCTGTTTCTTCTTACATACAGAAAGCATTGCAGAGGAGCAGGGATTTTAAGTTCTACGAAGAACCTATGTCATTTATTCTGCAGCACCTTTAAAAGCATCCACGAAAACATTTTAAATGCTAGCAGCAATATTCTTGCTCTCTTTTTACATTGTTTTGTAATTTTTATACTGTTAATCTATAAAAACATTTAAAAGATGTGGACCTCCTCAGCTCTTCCTTTCTGGGCAGAGCTGTTTTTTTCATTTGTCATAGTCTGATCAGTTGGTTCTGAACTTGAGAAAATACAACCTTGAAATAGTTTGGAAAGGTTAGAGACACTGGACAACACTAAATCTGAACGTCTACTCTCAAGTTGCAAGGACTGTGGAGGAAGCAAAATTTGGCATCTTTCTTTCAAGATTTGATATTTGCAGTTATTTGATTGGAACACTATACTGTAAGTTTCTGATGGTGGACACAAATCATAGAAGTTTATTCTCTATTGCTTGAAAAATGTTTTCTAATTGTCTCTACACAATATACATTGTAAATATCTACACTCTTTTTCCTCCTTTTATGCATTGCTGGCCACAGGAAGCTTAAAACTAAAGAGGAATGGGAAGGAAATTAACATTTATGTAGATGTACTAAAAAAAAATCGTACTGCTGTTCGGTTAATACAGAGCAGAAGTTTTCCAGTCTTTGTTTTGATCTACAACGATGGTCTCCAAAAAGTCATTGAGAATGAATGGAAAACAAGAAGAGGCACCAGTAGTTTCCACATATTCAATTATGATATATGTAAAGAAATGAAAAAGTAATCCTGGAAAGCTTTGGTGGTTAAGATACAGCATATTTACTGCTATTAATGCATTTCGGTAATGAGATACTTGGAAAGGACCTAACTGAGAAGACATACATTACCAGTATCTGAAGACAAAATGTTCTTTCGTGTGCTGATCCACTACCTCTGTTTAACTCATAACCACTTGGCTATCCATCAAATTCTGTGAAAATTGTATCAGGTGTGGTATATCACCCTTTAAGTGCCAGCAGGAGCGGGGAGGTGATCATCCCCCTGTACTCAGCTCTGGTACGGCTGCACCTCGAGTTCTGTGTTCAGTTTTGGGCCCCTCACTACAAGAAGGACATTGAGGCCCTGGAGCGTGTTCAGAGAAGGGCAACAAAACTGGTGAGGGGCCTGGAGCACAAGTCTTATGAGGAGCGGCTGAGGGAGCTGGGATTGTTTAGTCTGGAGAAGAGGAGGCTCAGAGGAGACTTTATTGCACTCTACAACTTCCTGAAGGGGGGTTGTGGTGAGGAAGGGGTGGGCCTCTTCTCCCTGATAAATAACGACAGGACGAGAGGGAATGGCCACAGGTTGCGCCGGGGAAGATTTAGATTAGACCTGAGGAAACATTTTTTCTCTGAAAGAGTGGCCAGGCACTGGAATGGCCTGCCTAGGGAGGTGGTTGAGGCACCATCCCTAGTGCTGTTCAAGAAGCGTTTAGATGAGGTGCTAAGGGATTTGATTTAGTAGGTGGGTAGGGATAGTGAAAGGAGGATGGTTGGACTAGATGATCTTGTAGGTCCTTTCCAACCTTATGAACCTATGAACCTATAAGTAGAAATATTGATGATTTTCAGCTGCTGATTTTCCATGAGATAAAAAAAAATGTGCATTTTGGAGAGTGATCTCTTAAGACTGGTCTTCTGCTGTATTTCCTTTAATGGGTATTTTGAACTGTATTAAATTCATCTTTTTCAAAACTTAAAAGTGCACAAGTTTTCTTAATAAGTTCTTTTTCATAAAAATATAACAAATAAGTTTACCTGGCAGAGGTTTATAGTTACAATTGTGTTGAAGGTAAAATCTAGTACAGACCAGATGCAAGATTTATGTTTTGCTGATCAAGTGTCCTGCAAAGGGCACATATTCCTTACTCTGAAGATCAGAAAGATCTCATAAGAAACTGTATACCAGTCATGAAATGCCATCCTGTTGTTTTTGAAGGCCAAGTTAAGACTGTATTTCATACTGTATTGATTGTTCTTTGGCTTTTTGTTCCTTGTTCTCTCCAACTGTAGTATAAGAAGCTTGAAATAGTTATTTCAAGTGATATCAGATGTAAGCTTGTCAATTTACAAAACTCTTCAAGTGGACCAAAAAAATCATGCTAACTTATATTCAGCCTTAAAGTTTAGTGCCCTTTTACAGTGAATCTGCTTACACAAGAAAAAAATTCTTTGACTCTTTTGATGCAAGCAAGAATCACTACAACATTACACAAGTTTTAAAGCACACGGGGTGCAAACACTGAAGAAAACGTTCATTCCCAACAAAAGGCTCCTGAAATGAGCTCACGCTTACTTAATCTCTTAGACCCTGTCCTCCCCAAAATAACGTTACCCAATCTGTCAACTTTTACAGTGCTTACAGTCTCCTAAAGAGAAAACAAAACAAAACAATACAAAAACCACATTCTTTCTGGAGTCAGTGGATGAGTACAGATAATCTTTTTACTAAAACCAAAATTAATCCAATTACTAATATAGTTTAATAAAATTCTTCCAGTTCTTGTGAGCTTTGTCATGCTGGCTTATATGAGTTACAGTCATGCCCAAACTAATGCATCAACAAGAATTTGCTCTTCATTTACTTCATTAGGCCAGAAGTGTCAACATGCAAAGGCAGACAATAGATAATTAGCTTTTCATCCGTGCAGCGAACAACTACTGGAAACGCTGATTATTCTCTGAGTCCAGGAATCTTTTCATTCAAGATCCCAAGTGCTTTTTCAGTTGCAGAGTGAGTTCACACGTTACAAGCAATTCAAAGAATTTTCTTCTACCAAGTTGTATCATGACTCTTGTTGAGTAATGCTGTTTAATTTGCTACAAATGATCTCTAGAGGTTCATAAAGATAATGTCATAGCACACGTCTGTTAATTTGTTTCTGTTGCTCCTTTTTCTATTGCTTTCACATTTCCTAGCAACAAAAACAGTGATTTTTTTTTTCTTTGGAACTATGCTAGAAATATATAAATGTATAAACTAAATCATATGACAGTTGTTCTTTTTAGTGGTTATGCTAAATCCTGACTCCACCCCTTCCAAAAGTGCACAGCCTCATTTTTCTAAGCTGTGCAGCTGGCTTTACTGATGAAAAGCTATTGCTCTCTATCACAGTCAAAAATCATTAAGAAATGGAACCCAATCGACTCAAACTACTTCAGTAACACTTCATCATAGGACACCTCTACTCTCTTCTCATCTCCCATGTGTGCTGAGCCAGAGATCACAGTATGTCGCACTACTTTGAGGAATGTGGGAGCAAAAGGACTAAAGAAAAGCAACCTCCAGTATGGACTTTAGAGAGTGGCTCTTGGTTGAAAACCATAGGAAATGATCTAGCACCCAAGAGCTCAGCAGGGAAGAACAAAATATTCATTTAGAAGATTGAATCACTGTGCTGGGATCCGGCCAACAGGAATCTGTGAGGCAAACTCCAGAGTCCCGCGACAGGCAAAAAGAGAGATTTTGAATGTGAGAAGGCATATGGAGGAAGAAGAAACAGAATATTCCAAGTTGGAAAGGACTCACACGGATCACTGAGTCCAACTCTCAGCTCCACACAGGACCACCTAAAACTATAAGGTATATGGCTGAACGTATTGCCAAAACTCTCCTCGAACTACCGGAAGCCTGAAACTGTGACCACTGCCCTGGGGAGCCTCTTCCATGTCCATTGTCCACTGGTGAAGAATCTCTCCTAACACCTAACACGAAGCTCACTTGAAAAAATATTAAATTAACCTGAAAGTGCTGATGAGGAGAACTTACGCCACTATATATGAGTTTTTATTTCAGAATGGATTACCTGAGCTCTCCCAGAATACACAGAAAAGCAGAGAGTGAACAGAATGACACTGTCACATCCAGAGCTCAGATAGGGAAAATTGAGCCATACAGGCAGATAGTAAAGTTGGTGGAAGGAAAACAGCTTTGTTCTTTTACAGAATGATCAGAAAGATTAAGCCTTTGCTCTCCTGAATGTTCCATGTTATACAGCAGGTGTTACCTGGGGGGAAAAACTGAAGAGCGAATACTTAAGAAGCAGGAGGAATGAGTAGTCAAAGCACTGCAAGATGAGTTAAGTGCAATCTAGATAAGATGCCTTTCCCCACAAAAGAAAGGTGAAATCTAGATCTGAGGAAAAGGAAGGTGGGGACTTTCGCTGAGTAGTGCTTTCTCACCTGGCTTACCATGCTCACTATCACTAGCATCAGAATTTACTGACCTATGCCTTGCAGATACATCGTGCTGACAAGTGATAGGCTTCAGAAAATGGTCTCAAAGTCGACCACAGAAAGATTAGATTGGACATTAGGGAGAATCTCTTCATGAAGAGGGACACTGGACTAGGCTGCCCAGGGAAGTGGTAGAGTTTCTGGAGGTATCTAAGAGTTGAGAGGATCTGGCACTAAGGAATATAGTTTAGTACTGGGACTGGGTAAGTCAGATTGATTGATTGTTGGACTTGTTGGTCCTGAAGGTCTTTTCAAGCCTGGAGGATTCTGTGATTCTACAGTCACGCTGAGGGAGGGAAACACTCAGCAGGGCAGCATTGCTCCTTGGACACAGAGTAAGCCATCAGTAATGGGTTTTCATTTATAAGGTTTCCACAGCTGTAACTAAGACTAACACAGCTGGGCCTGTCTTTCACTGTGCGTGTGCCCATGCAGTGCACAAGTGTGCACTCAGAGAGCACTGGCCTGATGAAGCCTGGCAGTCATTAGAGTCCTATAAATTGCTACAGCGTGCATAAATCACAGAAATTTCTATATTCTGTAAAAATAATAAAAAAATACACAGTTTTCCAACAAGTTCTGTGATGCGGAGAGGGCATGTCATGTTAGAAGGGAAAATAGTAACTTTCACCATAGGCACGTGTATAGTTCCTTGTACACAGTAGATGGCAGTAGGAGACCACATGATCGAGGTTTATTTTCTACGTTCAGGGAGAAATTATTACTGCTGCTAACAAGCACAATAGTTTTATGGGTAGCTCTAGGTGGTTTTAATAGTCAATGGAGAAACGCTTAATTGATTTTTTATTATCCCTTTGTAAAAGAAAAAAGAAGTCAGATGTAAGTTTCGTTCCATCTTTTTCTACCATAATCTAAGTAAATATATTTAGTAACTGAAACATTTAGTTACATAGCAATTTCAATAATTAAATTAATTTACCTGAATCGAAAGAGTCACTTGCTGTAGTTAGCACGAGTTACAATTCAGCTGTTGTTTTTAAGCCACCTGCCACGGGAATCTTCTCCTACCTCACTGAAAGTAGGTACATTTTACACAACAGTTTTACCTACCAGTTTCTAACAGAGCATTGGAACATAAGATAGACTTTATGTGTCAGCAATATAGAAAAGCTCTCAGCATTTCAAAATTATAATTACCTGTACCCAGAAGCAGTGACATACCAGGTTGGTTGTAAATCAATCAAACAAAGAAACAAACAAAAAGCAAATGGAAGACAGTTGCTGTATTTATTTAAAATCTACTTTTGTTTACGCATCCTAAGTCTGTTTTCAGTTATTTCATTGCCTGCCTAATCAGCTGAATGGCATTTTTTGCATGTTTTCTGTGGGGTGCATCAGTAATCGAGGGCTCTGAGCATCTGTCGTTTTACACGGGATTACACAAGTTCAGCATTTTCAGTCTGAAGTATTGAGCATAGAGATACTTCTAAAGTATCATCAGCAGCATTGCATGGTGTTGTTTTTTTTTAATAAAGAAAATGCTTTAACAGAGTATGAGTTCTTCATTGTTATTAGACATCTTTAACGCAGTGGGACCTTCTTACTTCACATGTCCTCTCCCAAGACACACTCATAAAATTCACTGCTAAGTGGATGCTACATTTAACAAGGCTTCTCTGATGAACATCTGGGTTTCCATCACGAGTTCTAGTTAGGGGAGTAGTATCTCTGTTGACCTCCTTTAAGTAGAGATATTAGGTTGGAAGACCTCCATGTGAAGAGATCTCTTTCCCTCCTCTTATACTACAACAAATAGTTTACATAAATCAGATAATTTTCAAGTTTTTTATGGAAATGGGAAGGATGACAGTAGTGGCATAGACTGACAAAGTGGCCAAGGTCACTCCAGTGTACAGTGGGTAGGGTTTTGGTTTGTGTTGTTTCATTTGGTAAAGGCAGAAACCACATCAATGTCTATAGAGACAACTTCAAAGGTCTTGTAGAGGGCAAAGGAAATTCTAACCAGGAAAAAAGGAAATAGTACTGGTGAAGAGATATAACATGCCTTAGCTTTCATCTTTGTGCATAGAAGCTCTTTTAGATATTTGTTCATGTTAGATAGAATCTGGAATCCAGAAACATTTCTTTTCTACGGTTTATTTGCCTACGGGTAACTGCATAATGCAATTTTTGAGTAAAGCAATTCAGAGGAATCGCTTCTGTTCAAACCAAATTGATTTTCCCCAAAACTTCAGAAGTATAGATGTTTCAAAAACCTTGTCAATGCTCCAATCAAATGATCTGAAATGAGGTTTTATACCACCGGAATTTGCCATCCCAACATTTCCAGGCTGGCTGTGTTCTTTGTTGTTTTTTTTTCTAGTAATCTGTGCTAGGCTTAATTTAAGTAAGCTACCTGAGAAAGTCTGCTTCAAACATTTGTTATTCTTTTATCCAGGATAGTTCTTCATAGTATACATTGTAAGTAGAATATTATACGCATTTGGACTTGCATTATGTTTGTGAAATCTTGTAGTCTTCCCTGCTTAGAATAGACTGTTACCATAGCTCTTGATCTTAGGGTGGAAATATGTTCAAGTATTCCTTCTGATGAAATATCACCTTCTTCTACAGAGAGACAGACAATCTTTGGAGATTAAAATTCCATAAAAGAAAAGAGGCTTCACATCAAGGAAAAGCGATCTTGCTTTTGATTTGCCAAAATCAAGTGTTTTACTGGTTTTAATGGTTAGCATATCTACTGCTCTACAAGTGCATACATTGTTCATAGGACCTGGGGACTATTTCTGGATAGCTTCTCGAGTCAGTAGAAGAATCTCTGGAATGGATCTGGAAAATAATTATTTCTCTGTATGGAATTTGAAGGATATGTCAAACTCTAAGATTCTCCACTTGCTCTGCTCTTGTTCCTTAAGCCTGACCAGTTTTCCTATATAAAAAATGGAAGTGGAGTGTTCAAAGTCAAGTGTTTAAATGTCAAGTATACCAATCCCAAAGATTGCAAAAGGCTGTTGTTTTGACTAATCTCTAATAAAATTTAATTCAAAATGCAATGCAAAAGCTATTGTGTGTAGACATCTTCACAGTGTGGCAAGGTCTGAGAAGTCCCCAAGTAGCTGTAACAGCCTTTGAAGCAACTGAGGAAATGGGAGCCAAGGTTCAGAAAGCATTCATTTTCTCAGGAGTGTGGAAGCTTTCCACTGGCACAGATTCTTGTTGGTTTTGGGGGCACAGGGATGGCGCCATTTCTTATTTCTCCTTTTGTCCTCTGTCATTCTGTGTTACATAATACTCAATTCACACAAATTGTACTGGCAAACAGCTCTCTGGGTATGTTAGTATTAGGATGTGGTTTCTATGATTCTGATCCAGAACTCATCTTTCTTCATGACAGTCAACAAATTAGCCTTACTTTCCTCCATTTTGTGGTCTCCATGTGATGCCTGAGTATTTGAACCTATGCAGGTAGTAAGTCATGGGTGCTCTCTGACCTGTCTCTCTACCAAAATCAACTCCGAACCAAGATATTACCTAGAGCTGGCATAGCTGCTTAGCTTAGAAGTGTTTAAACCAAATATTTGGGGCAATTATAGTATTACAGCAGAGTTTAGAGGGTGATTGCCAGTGCTGTCAAAGGGTGAAGCTGACATTTTTTCAGTATCTCTCCTTGCCAAAGAGCTTTAAAATGCGAACGTTATTATTGTATTAGTGTAGCTTTTTATTCTTGAACTGAATTTTAAACATGCTTACCATTTAGGGTAGGCAATACAAAATCCCCATTGCTACTTTCCTGGAATTTCAACCAAAAGGAATGGTATAACATTATATAATCTTTTTTTTTTTTTAAATCAGCTTGTAGTTTTACATGGCATCTTGTGTTTGCTCATAGCAGCCAGAACTGAGCGTTGCCATTGAAAACAGAGAGTCATTGCAGTATATTCTCTCCAAAAATACCTTCTGGTTGCAAAAATATTTAACAATGTTAGGCCAAAAGAGGAGTGAGAGGAAAGGAAACAAAGGCAGGATTGGAAACCGTTCATTGCAGCGTCAGATAAAATTCAACATGGAGAACAATTGTGGAATAAAAATGCAGCCCTGTAGAGTGCTGAGTCTTCCTGAGTATGAGGAGAAGATGAAAAAGGAGTGAATCTTAAACCACCACCCCGTCGAACTTGGTGAGCAGAAAGCGCTGTGCATCATTCAGCTCAGGACTGGTGACAGATAGGTCTCTCCCTGCTTTCTAGAAAGAACAGACACAGTCTCTAAGCATGTCTTTGGGTTCTGGAAGAACAGAAGTCTCAGAAACCAAAATTTTAGCAATAGCAGGGATGGGTTATTGAATTGAAATACGCCATAAATCACTTTACAGTTAAATGGTCCGGCAAAATGAGAATTAGTGATCTTTTGATTTTCTTCAAGAGGAGCTGGGGATGGGTCATTATCTCTCATAAAAAGTGATGTAACTTGATGACAAAATCAGCAGTTCTCTTGTATTTTCGTCACTTGCTCTTAGAAAATGCAGATCCATTGTTAAGAAGCTGAGAGAACAGGTAAGATAGAGGAGTGTCCCTGCCTAAGGAATTGAGGGAAGAAAAAGGACTACACGAGTTTGACTCAGCTGCTAGAAAAAAGAGCATCGCTTGTCTCTGACCTCAGTAGAAATAAAGAGAAAAATAGAGAACTCTGTATTATCCCATAAAGAATATACTATAAATGGTATTAAACAGCAGCAAATTACGCAGAGGAAGCAGGAAGCACTTGTTCTCCAGTTTGCCTAGATCAACAGCTTAGTAGGTTCATAGGAATTAAGTCATCCTGTAACTGCAGTCAAAGGACCTTGAGAAGAGGTACTTGCTCACAGTGTGACAGGTCAGAGGCTGGAAGATTTTGTCTGCCTGTGGGTTTCAGTAAAGAATTTGGGATGATGGGAGATTGTGCTTACTTGTAAAGGTCCCCAAGTAGTTTATGGTGGGAAGATACCAACTAGTCTGGCAGTTCCCTAGGGAAAATGAAATATTTTTTTTTGGCCAGTAAAATGGCAAAATCAGAAGAGGAGGAGCCTCTGAAATGAAAAACAGAAAAATCAGTTACACAGAGGTGTCTGTGATGACCTGATCCAATCCCTGGTCCCACGTAGGGGAACTTAAAAAGGGTGCCAATGCACAAATGTCCTTCACATCACAAGATGGTAAAACAGAAACCTCAGTCACGATGATGACGATGATGATAATAATAATAAACAGGAAGAAAATGAAACTGAACATCAAGCAGATACAAAACTAATTTACTTGTTTAATGAACCAGTACTAATTTGGAGAGAGGGGAAGAGGACTGTGCTGATGCAACTTGAAGAGCCACAGGGTAAATGACCACTGATGACAGAGTGTGTAACCCAGAATGAAAATATATGTTCACAGTGAGGAGGAGGATGGGAGCTCCAGCAGAAAAGGGAGGAGATGGCTTTTCTTATCTGTGTTTATACTGGGGTGCTTCTCCTGGACACTCTGCATGGGGAGGAGCTCTCTCAGTCTGCTGCTACTCCACTATTTAACGTAAAATACTGCTAATCTGAGCTCACTCCTTAGTTTGTATTTGTTGGTATCTCAGTTGTTTATTTTTGGGACACTGCGAATTGTTGGTATTGTTTTCTTTAAACAAGGGGACACATTATTCAGAACGCACCAGACAACATCTTCACAACTATCATGAAGTCTCCTATAGAGTTTCCTGTTAACTTTCAGTGTTTTGAAGAAAATTCTTTTGAAGGCTTTTGTAGGCTCCTGTCCAACATATCTGGGGAGTCTGTATTTCAGCATCTAGTTTTACTTTTCTTTAGCTTTTATTTATTGACACTTTAGTGCCCTAAGTGCCTATTTTCACATATTTTTTAACCAGCTTATCTCAGATTTGCACAGATTTGAACAGTGGCCAGCAGATTCACTGGTAATTAAAGCATAATCATACAGCCTGTTCTGAAACCCACTTCATTTGCAGCTTGTGATCTTCCTTCCAGTGCTGTGCATAAACATGCACACAGAGCTTGCTTTGTTCAGCTCTGTACAGCTACACCAGAACCGTGCAGAATGTGGACAGGAAGATATAGAGGCTGAAGTTTACAGCAGATACTGTAAACAGGACATGAATTCCAGTGAAACTTCCTTTTAGGAAGCCTAGCCATCTTTTCACTCCCCCCCCCCAGTATTTTTTTCCAATTTTGTCCCTAAATCACCTCCTTTTTAAGGGAAACAAATTAGTCTTATCTTCCTCCAACTGACTTTCCTTTCACTCCTTATCAGAACAGCAATGTTAGAACATATTGAGATGAAATAAAATTACATTATTTCCTGGCTGCTTATAAAGTTTGTAAGAGCTGGCTATTGCTTGCACCTACAGTTACAAAGAGGGGAGCAGACATTTCTGTAGTTAAGTCCTCTAACTGAGATACAGATCCAATCATGTTTTGAAACATCTATTCCCTTGCTATCATTTCATGCTTGCTGCTGCTTTCTGTTCTCCATATTGTTCATAGCAACTCTTCTGCAGATGCAGCGCAAACTGCAGTTTTCCTCTGCCATTCAACCTTGCTCAGCTCATAATGCATTACTTCCTAACATCTACTCCTAAACAGGGACAGCGCTGTTTCAAATAGTGCAGAAATGACAAATCCCACCATACTACTGCCCAGGCAGCCTTTAGATAGCTTCTCTCTCTGCAGATTGTGCTGCAGCTGACATCTGGCATCCCACACAGATGGACAGGCTCCTCTGCCTAATGGCTGAAGTGTTCTCAATCAGTAAATACTTCAGTGTATCTGGAAACTGGCAGAATACGAGGGGTCTCCTGTAAAGTAGGACATCTGCCTGCATAATATTCCAAAAGAAGGCCCCAGGAAGAAAAATTATGAAGTGAGAAATTGTTTGTGTTAAGGCTAAATTGTTCAAAAAACAACTATTGTTATTAGATCTGAATTAGCTCCTCTGATGTTACATCAAAACTTATTAGCCCTCTTTTAGCAAAAAGCTGAGGTTGTTGCTTAACTTGCTGGAACAAGCCACAAATTCCATTGTTTTTCAGAGGCTGTGGTTTGATTCCCAGAACCAAAATGAATCTGATTCTTGAGCTGGCATATACCCTTAAAGCATTCCTAGATCAGGGCTCTGAAAAGGGAGACTTTGGTTTCAAAACCTTGTCCACATTAATGAGTTCCTTATGGGTGATAACGGTGCAATTACGATGGAGAATCACACTGAGTTACCCTGTTCAGATTCATTAAGAGAAGGAGCAGAGACTGAGGGTCAGGCGTCAGGAGGACAAGGAGATCTCATAACCACTGACTGGTAACAACAGTGTTAAGAAGGATGTTTACTTGAGGACTTACTCAAAAACACTGAAATCCTGTGGAATCTTTCCACTCCACTCGGATTTAAATCACATTCTGTTCCTGTCACGCTTATCTGCTCAATGTTAATTACCTTGAAAAGACCTCTGAGAGCCATTTGCAGGAAAAAAAAAAACCCTGCTTATTATTTCTGGTTGATAGTTACTTATGAGGCAGGTAAACAGCAGTGATTGCAGACAACCCTTTTCAAAGAATCGTAGAACCATAAAATCATTAAGGTTGGAAAAGACCACTAAGATCCAACTGTCCACTTACCACCAATATTGCCCATTGACCACATCTCTCAGTGCCACATCCACGTTTCTTGAACACCTCCATGCATGGTAACTCCACCACCTCCCTGGGCAGCCTGTGCCAATGCATCATCACCCTTTTCATGAAGAAATTCTTCCAGATGTAAATTCTAAACCTTCACTGGTACAATCTGAGGCTGTTTCTTCATGTCCTATGGCTTGTCACCTGAGAAAAGAGACCGATTCCAGGGAGCAGTAAAGAGCGATGAGATCTCCTCTCAGTCTCCTCCTCTACAGACCAAGCAGCCCCAGATCCCTCAGCCACTCCTCATAATTCTTGCCTAGTCCCTTCACCAGTTTTGTTGTCCTTCTCTGCACGTATTCGAGCAACTTAATGCCTTTCTTGCAGCAAGGAGCTCCAAACTGAGCACATACTCAAGGTGTCATCACACCACTGCTGTGTGAAAAGGGGCAATCACTCCCTTGGTCCTACCAGCCACCCTATTTCTGATGCAGGCCAGGATACCATTGGCTTTGTTGTGCACCTGAACTCTGCTGGCCTACGTTCAGCTGGCTGCCAGCACATCCAGGTCCTTTTCTGACAGGCATTTTCCAGCCAGTCTTCCCCAGGCCCAAATGGCTGCACTAGATTGCTATGACACAAGTATAGCCCAGTCACTAATTAGCCCAGCCATGCCCCCGCAGAGCCTCCTCCATCATACACATAATGCTCCTGCCCCACTTGGTGTTACTTGCCAACCTCCTGAGGTTCATTCAATTCGTTCATCCAGATTGTTGATAAAAGCATTAAACAAAACCAGCCCCACCAATGGAGCTCTGGGAAATGTCACTTATGACTGGCTACCTATCAGATTTAGCTCAGCTCACACCGGCACTTTGGGCACAGCTACCCAGACAGTTTTCACCCAGCAAACAGCACATCCACCTGAACCACGAGCAGCCAGTTTATCCAGTAGGCTGCGGGAAGCAGCATCAGCTCTGATGGAGTTCCAGTAAACAACATGCACCCTCTCTCCCTTACCCATGCAGTGTAATCTTATAATAGAAAAGGATGCATTTAGTCAGGCAAAACCCGCCAGGTTACACCTCAGCAGACGAAAAAATGCTGGCTCTTCCAGGAATTAGTTTAGTCCAGGAACAAATGGCAACACTATGGGCAGCAAAGCCCATTCGTTCTGAAAGAATACACCTAACATCACAAACTTTAAAGAAAGTATTTAGTCCTGTTCTGGAGGCAAGCCAAACAAATGAAAATCAAACTGTAAACTCCATGAACTTTATATGATGCTAAGATTTGTTTATTTATAACAAAATGGAAACAAAAAAAGAAAGAAAGAAAGAAAAAGAAAGGCAGGAGCACCTATCTTGAAACATGAACTTCTAAGTGTAAAATAAATACATATCTAAGAAGCAGTCAGGCCTAGCAATCCAAAACAAAGTTTATACAAAACGTGAGCAGAGGCACAGCTGTCACAACGCTGACTCTGCGTTCTTCAGGTTTCAAAGGAAAGTCCCATCAGTGTTTTCATGTCCATGTAAACTGACCAGGTACCAGCTGTACCTGCAGATGATGCACTCATTCAAAGCTGTTCATGGAGGAAGTCACCAGAATGGTAGCTGCCCTTGTGCCAAAAAATTACATGAGAGCAGCTCCACGGTGATATCATAGAATCACAGAATCATTACATTTGGAAAAGACCACTGAAATCTTCTTGTCCAACTGCTAAACCATCACTAACCACGTCTCTCAGTGCCACATCCACGTGGTTGTGGATCACCTCCAGGGATGGTGACTGCACCACCTCCCTGGGCAGCCTGTGCCACTGCAGCACTGCCCTTTCTGAGAAGAAAGTTTTCCTAATATCGTATTTTTGCCTTTCATATAGACACCAAAATGGAGTTATAAGTTGCTAAAATTTCAGTTACAGTTTGGGAAAGTGATTCCCAAGCATTATTTGTGGATCAGTAGTCATCTGCAATCATCTTCAAAAGGACACATACTCCAAGCTCTTGGCAGGCAAGAACAGAATTGGGAACTTGACAGCAGTTTAGTGCTTTAACTTTTTAAATTAATACTGATTTGGATTTTTTTTCCCTTCAATTATTTTTCAGAAAAGCTAAGCTCTTACTGCAGTGCTTTCAGGATCACACTCTGGTTTGCAGCATGTAGTTCAGGAAGTGTATTTTTCTTCCTACTATGTAATTGGCTGCAGGAAATGTGTTCTATAAGAGAAAATGCTCTTTACTGGAAGAATTACAGGCTTTATTTTTCACTGTCTGTATAATTTCTTAAAAAATAGTAGGTGAAAATTTACATTGTGTATTTCCAAAGCATCACTATGCTGAAAATAGAAATTGAGTAATTCTCTTCAATTTACTAGAAAAAGAATTGACACTGAATATTCACTTTTCTAGCTCAGAGGCTGGTGAGGCTGTTTTTTCAAAGTTTTGAGGCACATGAAGGAGGAGGGGTGTTCCCACAATCTGCCCAGTGTAAGTAGCAGGAAGGATGGAACCACGCTACATTTAGCTCATCTTAATTCTTCCAAACATGGCTTGGGCTATGGTTCTGAAGAAAGAACAGAGCCCAGAGCCAGCAGTGCCTGGAGAGGGCAACCCGGTACGAGGACTGGAAGCTGCATGTGTCTGTCTGCTCTGTGCTCCCATCTGGTGCTGCCAGGGCACCTGCCTGGCAGAAGGACTGTGCCGTTGATAAACCTACAATCCTGTGATCCTGTCACAACATACAGTGTGCCTGAGCTGCACAGCTCCTGGATGAATTGCAGCTGCAGGCCTGTGCTTGCACACATGGGAGCAGATGGCAGCTAAAGCTCTGGCAGCCCCGAGGCCTTTGCTCCATGAGGAGTCCTTCTGACCCTGGTGGACCTACACCAGAGGAAGGCAATCATTGCTGTTTTTAGCAGAAACCTGAGTGCAGGAGCCATAAACTGGCTGGAAAGATCTGAGATGTGGAAAATCAGAAGTTCTATAAAAGTGTCTTTAGTCCTCATTTATTGCCACAATGGAACAAAAAATGATTCTGTTCCCATCAGTTTTTTCCCACTGACTGGTCTGACATACAGCCTGGCACCTTTTAACCACAGGAGTCCTTGACCTGAAGTCTGTGTCAGTGATTCAAACAAAGGAACACAAAAATTTTAAAAACTGAATTAGTTCTGATTGAATTTGATTTTTGAGCACTTTTGGGCTGATTGCCATTAAAAGAGGCAGTAAAGAAGCAAAAAGGAACTTTAGATTTCTGCAGTAAAGGCAAGCAGCTCTTTTCTGTCCTATCCCCAACCACCCTGTGCTTTTACTCCAGTGTTTGTATTACCATTTTGAGAATAAGTTCCTTATGATTTTGCTTTGTGGAAAACTATGTGCCAGCTCTTAAGCTTCTACAGTAAGATTTTATTTATGAGTCATTTGTACCAAAACCAGGCACTTTTGGAACCAAACACCGCCAAGTCAGGACATCTAATAAAAACACAACTGAAAATGTAACATTAAATCTTTTTAGAGCTCCTTACAGCAATCTGACAGCAGAAAAGCTCCTGTCTCTCTAGATACCTGGAATGTCACATTTTGTCATTTGTTCATCTCACTGCATTAAAGCAGTTAGACGTGACCGTTTCCATTTAGGTAGAATGTTTGTGCTTTTACAGTGCCCCTCGCTTTAAAACAAGTGATGCCAAGAACACTTCTGGAAGAGTCACCCTCTAGCCACATGTACACACGTGCTGATGTGGGACAAAGGTTTTCCCAATGGAGTTCCACATTTCCCTACAGAACATTTATCATGCTGGCCTACATCTCTCTCTCTTTCTCTTTCTGGCCATGGTGAGTGTAAGAGCAGAGCAAGTGACGTCAAAAAAGCAAAGAACTCATACTTGCACCACACCGTTATACAGTCACACTTTTCCCTTGAATCCTTCAGAGATGTGCAAATCATCCTCTGTGAGAAAAGAATGAGATGAACCTACAGAACTAGGTACGTCAGAAATAGTTTCTCTGGTGCAAATCAATCCATCCTTTAGCAAGTAGTGGTTCTTTTACTGCACGGGTGCTAGGGAAGTTAATGAGCAGATGTTACAAACGTTATGTTGATGATAACAAAGACTAGAAAGACTTAAGAGCTTTTTGAATAGACAAAATTATGAAGCATGATACTTTCTATTTGCATGTTTTAAATGAAGTGTAGGCTCTCTTCACCATTCATTCTGCTTCAGTAATAAACTGCTTCTGGATTAAGTATGTAATTAATTATGTAAATGCAACATACGTAAAACAAATACAGGTCTCTGGACTCCTATTTTTAAGACCGGTGGGATAAAGAAGAAAGCCAAAAGATCTCACAGTGTAATATAAAAAGAACAAAATAATCATATCTTCATTAAGACAATCTTTACACAACTACTTCTGACTGACCACAAAAATTCATAATATTCCAAAGGAAATATGACAATAATTACTGTTTTTAATGTTTCACACGAATCAATTACACTTCCTCCCAAGTACTTCAAAGCCTTTCAAGACTAGAAAATTGGTTAAAAAAATATTATTTCCAGATATATTACCATTAAATCTTTCAAACATCCACTTTGTCAGATAAACTGAACTTGCTTGATGAACTCAAAACTTCTACACAAAGGCTAACAGTTTCTTATTTGTGGAACTCAAGCCACTACCCCCATCAAGCTCAATGAATGACACAGAGTGGTGCTGGCTGCTGTTTTACTATATTGATTGTTCGTTTGCTTTTATGTTGTGCTTTTAGGGATAAACTAACTTTAATATATCTGTGGTTCCACCTAAGTAATTACAGAAAATCTGCTACCGTACGGGGCAGACGTCACCACTTCTGTCTTCTATTACTTGCTAATATCTTTTTTTCTCATTAGGAATGCAAGCCACTAACCGTGCTAGATGGAAAAATACAAGTTTACTGAAGACTACAACTGAGTTTCGATGATGAGGAAGTGCAGCTCTAACTCATTTCCTCAAGTGCCTGCCTATATATTTGGGGGTGGCCAAGATACACAATTTATACCGTTCAGGCATCCTCCAGACATGCAAAGTGGGATGCAATTTTCTTTCATCCTAGATTTGCCTTTTTTTCCACTTCATCAGCCAAAACATGTATTTAGAGGATGCATTATAGGTGCCTGTGGCAACTAGGTATGTTTATCAGGGCATCTGTTGTTGCACCTTTTTATGGCTCTGTCAGAAAACTATTTCCTTTTATTTCAATTGACGTTTTCAGTTTTCTTTCAAGAAACCCCTCCAGTACTCAGACAGGCTTTCGATGTGAGCTATTGGTGCCAAAAAATAAAGCTTTACCAGCCCTCTTCCCAACATCTAATTTATATGCACCGCTGCCTATTTTTTATTAGGTGCTATTTGGTATCTTTTCCACACTATCCTTCCCCACACAAGAAGAATGAGTCAATCCTTTTCTCTTGGTCTCCGCTGCTTATACGTATTAAAATTTCAAGCCAAAACAGGGCTTTGCAACCATCACGCATTTTTTCCCATAAACGTCAAGTTGCAATTTGCCAGTTTGAAAGCTACCTGTGTGAGAATACAGTCTGAAACTCCTCTGCAAAGATGCTGAGATCTGGGCCTTAATTTTATACTTACACCCTGTATTTCCATCGGGAGCCTATACTCCATACAAACTCATTCTCCATCCTGGACAGCAGCACGGGCAGACATTTCTTTGTGGCTTTTGTACCTGGCACTATGATGCTTTTAAGCTGAGGCAAGGTGGTCTGGATTTGCAGACTCAGTTTGGCTTCAGGCCTGTCTCTTCTGCATGGACATGTTGGGCGTTTTGGATCCGTTTTGGATCCGTCAACATTAGCTGTTAGCACTGTGGGATCAGCTCCATGATCTGCTCCTGCTTTGCCACCCACCTCTGCTCTCCCTCATCCTACACTGGGAAGGAAACATGCTTCTGCTGCTCCCTGGTGTAGGTTTCTTCCCTGATCTAAATCTCAATCTTTTCAAAACCATGTATTTTTAAAAAATACAGTCTAAATCAGTTGAGTTTTTCTCTCTAACTTTCCAAAGAATTCATTTTGAACAAAACACATCAGAAAGAAGTGATCCCAAGAATATTTCATTCTGGCAGCTGAAATGTGGCAGCTCTAAAACTCTGTTTTAATCATAGAATCATAGAATGGTTTGGGTTAGACAGGACCTAAAAGATCACCTAGTTGCAACCTCCTGCATTGGTCAAGGTTGCCTCTCCCTAGATCACAGAATCATCCATGCTGGAAAAGACCTGTTCTAAATCACCTAGTCCAACTACCAGCCCATATCCAGCAGGCTCACTAAGCACGTCCCTCAGTGCCACATCCACATCATTCTTCAGCACCTCCAGGGACAGTGACTCCACCACCTCCCTGTGCAGCCTGTGCCAATACCTCACCATCAGGCACTAGATTAGGTTGAGTGGCTCTGAAATTTTTATGAACACTTTAGTGCCATTTAGCAGGAAATGAAACCATAGAGCAAGGAGAAGAACGAAAGAGGCAACTGGGAAAGGCAATGAGGCATGGTGAGGGAGTCAGAGGAAGCAAAGGGAGTCCCCTGTCTGGTTTTCCTTCCCTGGGAACACCAGCCACTCCTGTCAAGAGAAACATGATCTGAAAATTGACTCAAGTTGGTGCAACAAACAGAGGTTTGCCATCGCAGTGTAACAGAACAGGCAGGAGCTTCAAGTGGCATGTGGTTCATCACAGCGAGAGCTGATGTACTTCTGGGAAACTGAGCTGTACGCCTCAGCTGAGAGAGCCCAGCGTCCTTACTACAATCACCACAGGACTGTTTATGTAAATGAATCACATTCAGAACAAGCTTAGAAGTAAGGAAGACTGTGACAGCCTGTGAGTCAAGACAATAAACTGGGTAGCTGGAATAAAAGGGACTCCTATGATGGGCCTCTAAAGCTTAGCCCTTGTCTAAGCTGAGTGAGAGATTTAAAGACGGGGAAAATAAGGCTTTTCTCAGTGATATAATCCTTTGCCTTTCATTGAAAATCCCTGTTCACACAACACAGAAAAATCACAGCGTGACTTCATTTCCAGCTCATGTTTATGTCATCCTGGTAAGGAAAAATGAAGCTGACAGGTCTCAAAGCAGCAGCAGCAACACCAGAGAACCAAAATCTGGAGACCTCCCTGAAAAATTAAACACTTAAAAATACTTATCTTCTGTGCTCTGTTCTGCAGTTATTGGGTCATTTTCTGTGTTTCTGTGTTTTGTTTCGGGTTTTTTTGCTTTCTTCTTCCTTCTTCTGCATGCAGCACACATCATTTACAGGAGGGAATTACAGGTGGCTTCCTGAGTGCCATGATCCCGGAGGAGAGAAAAGGGGCAGAAGCCTCAGGATGTTTTCTATTTACAAATCCAAACCAAGAGGTTTCTGTTCTGTCTCATGCAACTTTATGGAACAGTCTTGAAAACAACCACCAAGCCACGAATCTATTCAGCTACAATCTTCCAAAGTGACTATGAAATAATTTGGGTATTACATGCCCCACTGTTTCGCTTTGAGATTTATTTATTTATTTATTTTCACATTTGTTTTGTAAATGAAGTATTTTTGCCAGGGTGACCTAATGTATTTGTGAATTCCCTCCAGGACCCTTGAATGGAAGTGGTAAGGAAGAGAAAAACGCTTGTGGCTTTTCCCTTCCCTGTTTCTTCTTTTCTGATTCAGTCCCATCTGATCTCGGCTTGTGGCTAAAGACCAATAGAGCAGCACTTTAACTATCGTGTAATGGTTTCAGAGGTTTTGCAGAAGAAGGGTTCACCACAACATTCCCCCTCCTTCCCAAATCTTGAGAAACAAACAAAAAAAAAAAAAAAAGAAAGAAAGGAAAAAAATCCAACACACTTCAGACTGAGGTGCACTGAAGCCAGGAAGTGGTCTGAGATGGTGGGAAGTAGGGGCGCTTACTTGACATTAGGAATGGTAATGTGTAATGCTATCAGCTTGTGACTTAATGAACTTCAACAAGCTTGGTTATTTTTAAAGGTCACTGAGACAGCAGAAAAGAGAATTTATGATCTCTGAAAACACCGAGGAAATCTTTTAAGTTCTTTTTTTCCCGTCAACTTACCAGCTGCTATGGCTAAAAACAAGCCCTGCCATAATCTATTTCACTAATTCTATTGTTTTTCAGAAAGAGAGTATAAGTTGTAGACCAAAACCTTATGTAGGTCACTAGGGTTGCATAAAATACTGTGTAAACGCTGTCATAAAACCAAACAAATCAAACTTATTCTGCTGTAAATAACATGTGGTTACCATTTGTTTACAATCTAGTCCAGCTATCAAAACAAGCTAAACATTTTGATAAACGTTTCACAGTCATTTTGTACAGAATGCAGATTAGGGGAAGTATATCCCACATCTGCCCTCTCAGCGTCAGCAGCAGGGCTGAGCCTCAGCCCCCTCTGCCCGGGCAGCATGCAACCACCAGAGCCCTCTGGGGTGAACCCAACTGGGCCGACTGCTCACTGATGCGCTGAAGAGCTGATTCCACCAAAGCCATCCTCATATTTTAAAAGAAAAGGGAGAAATGCAACAAATTCTTTCTTCGTTTCTTTTAATTCTTTATGAAAGAAGGAATTTATAGAGAGTAGTGGGATTTGGGATTGACAACACATCATTTTCTCTGTACGCAACTGACTTAAGATCAACAATTATAATTTGTCTGGAGGATAAACATGGAAATATGCTGCACTAAAGAGCTGTTGGAAGTGATGTGCGGAGGGGATATGTCGGGCTGCCTGTGGAGGCCGAAGGGAGGACTGCTTCAAAGCCAAGTTTCAAATATCATCTGTTTTCACTATAACAAGATGTAACAAAACAAGCCTCAGTAAAATTCTCATTTAAGTGGGAGATAATTTAATTGTTTGGCCTTTTTTTTTTTTTTAAACTGTCATCTCTCCACTAATTCAGAAAGATGTTTGAAGGACTTTTGTTTGCTTGGATCTTGGACATAAAAAAAGAACGCACACTGCTCAGGAACAGATGAAGTGTTGCAAACAGGAATTAAAAATTTGAACAGTGTATGTGAGAAGTGTGTACACGGAGACGCATTTTTGTGAAGTGAAAGAATTCATGTAATAAATAACTATCAAAACCTAAGGAAAAAGGTCCATAATCAAATAAATTATCCATGAGTGCTCTTTTCTCTCCACTGTGTTTTTGTATGCAGGCTAGAGAAAAAGAGCTCGGGCCAAGCAATTAAATGAAGGTTGGCACCGAAGTGAATCTGCTATGTAGACTTAAAGTGAGAAATCCTTTCTGTATCTTAGCTGTAAAAAGTGCATGTTTTATTGGGAAAAGGACATGGACTACACGGGGAAGCAACGGCTTGCAACTGACAGATGTGGAACCTGACAGAGATGAGTAAAGTACTGGCCAATATCAAGTCAAATCTATTACGGCAACATGATAATCCTGGCAGGTGACTCCTCTGTGATAAGGAGTCTTACACAATGATGATGCATATATTGAAAGATGAAATGTGGCATTCAAAACAGCACAGCTGACTGTGTGATATTGATTATGTACTCAGTGTGCGAATAAAATGGTAGTTAGGATGCCCAACAGAGACATACTAAAAGATTATAGCCAAAAATGTGTCAGAACATATTTAAAGAAAGGAAAAAGGAAGCCCTCTGGGGGAAGGTGGGGCTTGAGGATCCTGGAGTTAGGTTATTGGGTCAGCAGAACCCCATTGTATATAACATGGGAAATCTCCCCAGACCAGCAGTGCCTCCATTACTTATCGCACTGCCCTTGTGAAGGCATCTGATGAAAGAATCCAGAGACAAACATTTGGGCAAGATTGAGCAATTCAGTCCCTGGGAGAGGTGAGATTAGAAACACAGCGTGCAGTTGCCAGCTGGGGCCTGACAATGGGTAGCTGTACTTTGTGCTGTTGGTGCTGAGGCTCCTTGTAATGCCTGGAAATCCTGTGGAGGGCAACAGCACATCATGGAGCAAAGAGACAGATGCCCAGGAGGGCAGGTCCTGGAAAAAATAGCTAGAGCAGTGTGTGCTGGTATGTATGATGATATAGACACAGTATTCAGATGGAAAAAAACGTCCAGAAGAGGAGAAAGACAAGTTGTGTTATGCAACCCACTGTTTATACGGCAAAATAAGTTTTTACTCCCACCTGATTTACTGAGGACTGCCTTACACAATACTAGCACACTGTGGTCCGCAGTATAAATAATTCCCAAAGAGAACCGTCCTATTGTTTCTGACCTCTCTGCCAAAGCTTCAGTCTCCACAAAACCATGGCAATCTCTCTTCATCCAAACTGGTCACATTTTGAAATGTTTTCTGGTAACTGAATACTAACAGCAACCATTAAGGGAAATGAACACAGTCTGATTTCCTAGGGAGCTCTAATACGTGCCCAATTGGCTTTGATTTCTAAGATGCAAACTCTTTAAGTGTACATTTCTTACAGCAGGGTAGCAAACCATGGCCCTACACTCACAAAAACCTGTTGGATACAATGGAAACCCAGCTTAGAAAACCTCAGATTCTAGCAGCTAGACAGACTGGCTGCCACTGGTCATAATCTCCTTTGAGATAGTTCAGTGCTCTCTGCTGTTCTTCTGATTGACATAGACAGAATAAAGAAAACACATGAGGCAACCCTAGAATTGAGTCAGGGCTGTAGCTAGAGAGACCCAAAGATTTCTGGCTGATAGGAGCGTCTGGCCTTAGAGGAAGAGAATATATGGTACACTGTAACATGTCTTTCTGACATTGACTGAACTTTTAAGATGGAGCAATGCCTTCTACAATGGAGTAATGGCATCAGCGACCAAGGAAGGGCAAGTGATGGCATCTACCTGGATTTGTGCAAGGCTTTTGACATGGTCCCACACCACAGCCTTACCTCTAAACTGGAGAAATACGGATTTGAAAGCTGGATTGTTCAGTGGGTAAAGAGCTGACTGGATGGTCGAGGCCATGGGGTTTTTGGCAATAGCTCTACATACAGGTGGAGGTTGGTCATGAGTGGTGCTCCCTAGGGGTCTGTTTTGGGACCAGCGCTCTTCAACATCTTCACCAACAATTTAGACTGTGGGATTCAGTGTACCCTCAGCAAGTTTGCTGATGACATGAAGCTGAGTGGTGCAGTCAGTACAATAGAAAGAAAAATAGAAAGACCGGCTGAGGGAGTTGGGATTGTTCAGCCTGGGGAAGGGAAGACTCAGAAAAGACCTCACTGCGATCTTACAGTACTTGAAAGGAGCTTACAGGCAGGATGGGGATTGAATTTTTATGCATGCAGCTTGTGACCAGACAAGCGGGAAAGAATTTAAAGTGAAAGAGGGGAAGTTTAGGTGAGATTCCTTGCTCAGGGGGTAGTGAGGCACTGGAACAGACTGCCCAGAGAGGCTGTGTACACTCCATCCCTGGAGGCATTCAATGCCAGGCTTGATGGGTTCCTGGGCAGCCTGATGTAGTGGATGGCAGCCCTGCTCAGAGCAGGGGGGATGGAACTAGATGATCTTTGAGGTCCCTTCCAACCCAAGCCATTCTATGTTTCATCCTCTGATTGCACGGAGTTAAAGAACACATGAGGATGTAGGCTTTCCTCAACTCAAAACTCCAATACACTTTCTCTTTTTTCTACACAGTTACTTACTTTCATCAAGTCCTCAGGCACCTCAATTTTGAGAATTCTTGCTTTCTCCCCTACCACAATAGGCCAAATTCATTTGAAGAGCAAGGATGGCAGGATGCTGAAAGAACAGTAACAAACCTTAACATTTACAACAGAAAAGGAAGTTGATGTGAAAGCCAATTCAGAGGCCAAGAGAAGTCACTGTAAGAAAAATGCTAATAATCAGCCCCCAAGAAAGATACTTTAACTGTATTCAGTTGCTATGAACTTGTCTTTGTGATATACCAGATGCTTTTGTGCAGATAGACAAGCTTTTGACATCAATTCTCTAAAATTCACCAAACACATCATAAAGCACTATGAACCATTTTTCACTTAATCAACTATTACAAAAATATTGGCCACCATGTATTCCACTTTTTGTATTGGATGGTGCCAGGCACCATGCTGGGTGAACAATACAATGTTGTTCAAGGTTTCTCGGAAAGAAATCTCCATTGTTACTGTTTGGCAGTCACTAATAACACTGAGCTGAGGAAATAGCAAATGATAATACTGAGACAAACAGACACTCATCTTCTCTGTCCATCCCCCTTCCTACTTTCACTCTGCGCCAAGACCGGTCCAGAAAATCAAAGGATCATCTCAGCATGCACAACTATTCCTTTTCAGAGGGCTGCTGGAAATCAATATGGAGAAATCAACACTTCAACACATAAATTCTGAACAGCTTACCCCTCACTAGGGAAAGACTCTCTATGCCCCTGAAAAATGATGTAAACTGTGCTACAAGAAATCATGCACAGATTACGAACTGCACTAAGAGAGTATAGTCAACTGAAGAGCAAAAATGATAATCCTGTTTGGATATTTATCAATTATAACAGGCCTTGAAAGTTTTTCTTGCTATGCAACTCTTAACAGCAGGGTAATTCAAGTAAATCTCACATCTACAAGTAACATAAAGGGTAAGGTTTGTTAAGCAGTTGATGGCACACAAAGTACTGTTCGTATACATGTAAAAACTACTCGCAGATCCCCTTCTTCTAATAAATTCTTTTCAACATCCAGATATGTGTTCTTTCCAGTAAACTTCTGTCCCAAGCCTAATGTCCACTGTACTACAGCTTCTGATTCCACAGACTGGGACAGAAAACAAGTATAGAAAGGAATTTCTAGTTTACAGGGAACAACATATCCTCAAGGCAGAGTAGACAGCATTCAAGTACAATCTCATACAATGTAACATTCAAGAGCTTGATTAGCAAAAATTCTATTTCCTAAATCAGAGAATACTCTTACTGACCACTTTATTCTGTGAGGGAGAGGGTACCAGTTATGAAATCTGATTATCAACAATGTAAAATAAATGACTGTTGAGAATTTTCCCTTTGGCCTGTTTACCTGAAAATGGGAAACATGCTGAAAAGAATCTGTTTGAGGTCAAGACGTTGACTTAAATAAGCATCCAGAAACCACAGATAAGCGTGCCGTGCTGAATCTGTCCTCAGCAGTTAGCTACATTTTAATTTACGGTCCTTTAAACTCAAGTTACTCCTGAATAAGAAGAAATGTGTGGAGACACATCCTATGCTGAGCTTGTTTCTGTCACTCATTTTCAGGATGGAATGGCGTACGCAGTCCTAACTTTCTGCTTCGCTTCCTTCATAATGAACCAGTCCTTGGAACTGCCTTAAAACATTAGCAAAGCTAGACAGTCCAACACAAGGCAGGAATATCAAGAGCTTCCAGCACTAATGCAAATGTTTTTGGAAGCACTAACGAACTTGTAATCTAGCACTGAGCATCAATCTCTGCTCACAGTTGGTGGCAGACAACAGGACTACAGGAGCACTGCGGTACTTCTCACATCTTCTGTTAAAGCACTCAGTATTGACTTTTACAAGAGATGAAACTGCAAGGCAAAGTGAGTCACAGGCCTGAACCGTGCAGTAGCTCCTATCTCGCCTTTAAAAGCGTCCAAATGGAGACAACATCACATGAACTATCAGGAGAATTAACATTTTGGGCAGTAGTTTCAGCATTTGATTTGCAGTTGTCAGACAACAAGTTGCCAAATTTTATGGGGAGCATAAAAATACATGTTCTGTTTTGCAGGCAAATGCACCATAACACCGCGCTCAGTGATCCTTATGAGTCCCTTCCAACACGGGATATTCTACGATTCTTCAATCCTTGTATCAGTTATTTGGGGGCAAAGCTGTATTTCCTCCAAAATTGAGGGAATTTTGGGACTGTGATGAGCTTCAGCTTCTTGGTAAATATCATCATGAATTGCACGTGCTTTCCAAAACTTCATCCTGGTATTCTATTTTTCCAAGTACAGCCTATAACTTCTTATGACATTTTTTTTCACAAAATATCAAACTCTACACTTTACCACTGATGTAAACAAGATGCACTAAAAAGATAAACAAGTGAAAAGATGAGACCTCCTTTTAAAAAGATGATCTATTTTCTTTCCAAATGCAGCAGGACGATTGAGATGAAATAGATCAACAATTAAAAGTGCTAAATTTGGAATTCAGGATAAGATTGTCATGTTCAAATGTTTTTTTTTACTTCGACATTGGTTTGAGGTTTAACTGACACAAATACAGCTATGTATCTAGCCTTCAAGCACTTATATAATGTAAAATGCCTGTGGTGTCCTTAAAAACCAACCTTTACGTATTCTGCATTCCAGTTCACCTGCAAAATGAGAAAGATAGCAATGCAACAATTTGCTTAAAAACAACCTACAAAATTTACTACCAGTTTTTTTCTCTGAAAGAGTGGTCAGGCACTGGAATGGCCTGCCTAGGGAGGTGGTCGAGGCACCATCCCTAGTGCTGTTCAAGAAGCATTTAGATGAGGTGCTAAGGGATTGATTTAGTAGTTCAATGGGTAGGGATGGTGATAGGAGGATGGTTGGACTAGATGATCTTGTGGGTCCTTTCCAACCTAATGAACCTATTAACCTATTTTAGTACATGGCTTATACTAACAGGTACACTCAATAGTTATTTCAGCAACAAGGTGAAGCACTTCTCACGCCTACAACTTGCAGTACTACCCCTGATCATGATTTTAATTCCATGTAAATTTTGGGTACATGAGATGCACATGACTAGTATGTTTTATTGTACACAGTATTTTAAACAGATCATTGCTGTTGAAATCTTTCTGAAAATAGAAGTCACTTAAAACCAGACTTCTTCACTTCAATAGACTATATCTGATCATCACACAGCCAAGTTGAAACACTCCATCCACCTCTTATTCCAAAGTAGACGGCAAATAACAAGCAAATTGGAATATTCCCTGCTTATAGTATTTAGCTTGTGGTTAAGGATTTTCCAGCTTTCTGGGTTAGCACCAGCTCACTAGAAAACTGCTGTAGATCGAGGGGGACTAGCACAGCTGACATAATACAGTCCCATACTAACCTTCCCATACTGAACAGATTCTTGTGTCAGCATGTGTCCTATGCTGAAATATCCCAGATTGAACTTGGCCTCAGAGCTAAGAGCACAGGGACGAGTTTAGCAGATGAGGCTAATGGAAAGAGAGTTTAATGTGTTCAGAGGGACAAAGGCAGTGGAAGAAACATGGCTGCTGATGCACTGAAGGTAACAGAGAAGGTTTTATCTTTTTTTCTTCCCTTCCCCGCAGTTCTATCATGACATCACCTATGCAGGAGAGAAAACAAAGTGGCAACGTTTTTCTTTAGGGTTTCAAAAGCCTCTCAGGATCAGCCTGCCAAAGAATACAGCTACCCTGCAAAAACCATCTTAAGCAATTAAATTCAGCATGCTTACATGAACAAAATTACTCTTTAGTGGCAAGTATACACATATGTAACAACTGATGAATTCACTCTCTTTATAAAAATGGAACTCAAGAGAATCCAGAAGAATGTTCACAGTTTTGTTTAAAACATGGAGGAATAAAATAGCACTACAGCACTAGTTTACAAAACATTGCTTTTATTAAACAGATCACTTAAATGAGCTTTCAAATGTAGGATTTCAGTAAGTTTTAATACGCTTCTGACATAACGTTATCACATTTACTTCTGAAATATTTATTGCTAATATGTTAATATATTTTGTTAAGTTTTGCCAAACGTTAGTTATTGAATCATTCTGTGTTCAGTAATTAACTCGTAAATGAAATGCCACCTCCAGACCTTATCTAGTGCCTATATGCTTTCCTCCTACAGATTCAAATTAGATTCTGATTTACTGGTAATGAAGAGCTTGAATACATTTGCTTGACTCAAATGGGGGCCATGCTTAAGTTACAGGAAAAATAAATAAATCAGCCATCCTACTGAAGTGGCATAAATAACTAAGAGAGGAGATAGTGACTCAGCCATAAAGGCTAACAGATTTACACACTTAGAGATTCAGTTTTACTATTTCTTGGTCTTGGGAAGGATGTGAAATACCAGAAAGTGATTGATTGCCTGGCCCACACTATTCTGGTATAATCACAATAGTCTGGGGAATTCAAATAGATTTTGAAGAATTTAATGTGGAACAAATTATATCGAAGAAGATTCTTTAATGAAATGTCATTTTTGACTCATGCAGCAGATTAAGAACTTTGGAGGGAAGTCTTCAGAGCCAGTCTGGCTCCAAGCTGATTTCTTCATATCATAACCCAATGGATCCTCAAAAGGTAGCAAAGTAGTTTTATCACAATACAAACTGAATTTTGACTTCTTTGCTGAAAATATCAGCCAGGGTACCAGTGTGGAGGTGATTTTCTATCTTACGTGAACTGCACAGCAACAACTCCTTTCCAACAAGCCAACAGTTCTCATAAAACAGTTTTAACTGACTCAGGTGGCAGTGAATAAGGAGTATTCTGTTAATAATGTTCCAGTCACCTATTTCTCTCTGTCATTTAATTAAAAAACACCTTGCAGCATCTGTAGTTTCATTCACCACTGTCATCTGAATTTGATAAATAATTACACTATAGAGCAGGAATTTATTTAACAGCTTTGTATAATCTCTAGCACGAAATCAAGTAGCAGTATATACTTTAAAAATAGGTATATTAAATGTGTAACCTCAGTTCTTTCAAAACAGAGTATCACTGAGGTGCAAACAATATAAGATAGGTGGCCGCTGTGTAATCCTTGTTGTACCACTTCAAAAATATAGCATATTTGGGGAAAAAAAAAACAACCGAAGGCAGTTTATAAATTCACAAATAAATTTTGCTAAGTTACTTTACCTGAATGCTCTGGGACAGAAGGCAACTTAGGTTAGAAGTCTTACACAGAAACCCAAGAATGAATAGAATGCAGTCTTACAGACCTGGAAGTTTAAAGGAGTGGAATTTTTGAGGGTTTTTTTGTTAGGTAACTTCAGAAGAATCAGAACGAATCTGAAATAATGAAGGATAAACATCACAAGAATATCATAATCAATTTTCATGATAGAAAAGTTCAGGTCAAACACGTTGCCTGTCCAAACTTCTTGGGAGAGAACACAGAAGATCTCAGTGCTAAGAAAAGCTATCAGATAAGCCATGTCACCCACATGACGCATGCAAAACCATTATTTGCAAATGCTCCAAACACAACAGGACTTAATGGAGGTTTCCAAAGGCTGAAATCAGTCTCTTTAGTCACTAAAGGAAGATTCACTATCAGAACTGTCTTCTGCATTCCCATCATCTCCCCAAGCAGGCACAGGGGCATCTGGAGTCCTGCAGGCAAGAAGAAGCATTTATGTTGTGAATCCTAGAAGGTGGCTGAGTCCTAAGAAGGTGATCCTAGAAGGTGGCCATGCCTTTTACTATATTCACATGCAATTCATGTCCACAGCACTGAACACATTAGTTGCTATGCTTTACAAACGCACACCTTATCGGTGTTGCTACACCTAGAACTGAAAGATACTAGAAACTGAAACTGGACATCAAAACTCTGCAGACATCAGTTTGAATGCACACCTTCAAGGCTATTGGAAATTATGATAGATCACTAAGAAGCAACGAACACTTGAAGAGAGTTGAAAGCAGGCAATACTGATTAATTCATTTTTTTTTTAATCAGAGGTTGTAGGGCTGAAAGGAACATGCTGTACACCATTAAGCAGTGTAAATAGTACATGAAAAAAATAAGACAGGAAATGAACAATATTGTATCCAACTAAAACTGCAGGGATAATTTAGAAAAGCAAAGAAGAATTACTCAGAGTGGAATTTGGCTAGAACACTGGGTTAAATTTGACATGCAAGAGCAGCCATGGGATTTTTATTGACTATAAATGATCAGACTTCTAGTATTTAGTTTTGAGAATATTTAATATGGATCACAACATCGTGTCTAAACATTTGCTTGGGGAAATCTACTGGGAATGAGGGAGAGAGAAGCAAGTCATCTACAGAACAACCAGCACTACAGACCACAGACACTGGTTCTCCCTGGAGACTCCCTTCTATGTGATGAGTTTGACAACACAAGCAAGATTGACCCTGGTAAATTCTGAAACCAGTGTACAAAGCATACACGCAACTATACTTGGGAAAGGGGAAGGAATGATCTTCACAGAAAAGTAGCTTCTTATAGCTAAATACTCTTTTCAGTAAAACATTACATTTCAAAGTAAGGTAATAATTGCACTGTTTTTCCCATTTTTATTTATCTTTGGGTTACCACTCTCTGTCAAGCCAGAGAATTTCTTATCCAACTTCAATTGTTTATTATAATGTCTCTGTTGGAACTCCCTCAGGTACATTTAAAGTGTTTATAAGCATTCTGGGACAAAAGTAAGAAGCGCATTAAAGAATTGTAAGACAGCCTTCTCCCACCCCCCTGCACACCTCCAAAATAAATTAAGAAAGGGTTTTCTTTCTCATGCAAATACCACTTCACAATATTATTCCTTGTTGCCACGGTAATGACAAAACAGAAGAGCTGTGCAAAGACATGTGATCTGGAGAGAGCAGTGCAAAAACTCTCCTCCAGTAAGGAGAGGAAGATGGCAATGAATCCCTTTACTTCAGGAGAGCAGGACAAAATCTCCTGGAATCGTAGACAGGCAAGAGAAAAAGGATAAGAAACAGAAGTTAAAAATTAGATAAACTAGCTTAATAAAATAGGCAGTTTTCTAAAAAAGCTTGTAGAAAGCTGAGAAAGGAGTGATAACAGAACTAGAGGTTAAACAGCCAAAGGAAGAGACCATAAACATCTCATTATTAGTCAGCCTCTGCAGACACAGAAAAAACACAGTCACTAGGAGGCAGATGGGACAGCCAGTAGTAAGTGACTCAGCACACAGCAATAGGCAAACATTCCTAAATTTCATTATGACTGAGCAAACAGGCCTGAGCCACCTGAAGACTCAAGAAGCGTTGTGTAAATGGCAAGACATATATAAAAAAGCTGTATGATAATGGGACAAGAAAGCAAGATAAAAAAAAGTATGCCTATGGTTCCTTAAGATATACTAAAAAAGTAAAAAAATGGAGTAATACTGGTTATAAATGTATATATACATACAACAGGAAGCATTAGTCACCTTGCTAAAAATAATTAGCTTTCTTCAACTAGGTAGATAGGCAGTGAAATTTCCAAATCGGCAACAATTTAAAGACAATCTGCCTGAACTTTAGTGTTTCAAAGAATCCTTGAAGATGGACTGAGACCAAACCCCACAAGCCTCAAGTCACAGTAATAACATTTCTGTCTTAACTCCATCTTAACCCAAACCAGAAAATTCAAAAGCAGATACTTAAAAAAAAAAAGCTGATTCTTTTTCTTTTTAAATCTGCTATCAAAATCCATCAAAATCTGAACAAATAGCATTTATATAAAAGGATGCACAAGAAATAGAATAAGAAACCGAACAAGATTTAACAAACCCATGTTTGATAATTCTCAGACCTGCATAGATTCTTACTTGCATTCTCATTTCTTGTTTGAACAGTAAACATATCAAATGAGGAATAACTACTTTAGGCTCATTCAGATACCAGAAAGCAGCTGGGAGATAAAATGACTCAACATAAGACAGTAACTCAGTTCCCCATTATTTTCATTTTAGTAAACAAACTGTAAAAAGGCTTCACCAAGAGGAAAAGAGGACTTTATAATACACTGACAGTTTCTGCAGAGAATGCAAGTATTTCAAATGGTTTGGTGGCTACAGCATTAAAATGAAACATACTGTTTACTATTTCATCATACTCAGTGTAATACACTTTGTGAAACAGTGCAATAAAACTAAACTCCATCTCAAAAATCAAGATTTTAAAATCCATGCTTTAGACAAATTAGCACTAAAAATGATTGTTTTTAGTAGTCCTTACGTTAGTTTGGCTCAGTCAACAGTTACAATGTTGAAACGTTGACTTTAGCCTACTCTTCTATGTTGAGGTTGTATATTCTATCAGTACACTCTACTGAGGGAATCTGGAAATAAACACATTACTCCTCTTACACAAAGCAAAGTAAAGCAGAGCTTATTTTTACTGCTCTACAGTGATGACATCTAGCTACCAAAGCGCTGGAAGAAAAATTCTGGGATACACCTCAAACTGAAAGCAGTAGAGTCAAAATGGCAACTATTAATTGATTCCCTATTGGCAGATGCACTCTGTCAGATGTTAGCTTGTCACTGCTATACCCTTTTCATTGAACCTGTGCTTTGCTTGGAAGAAGTGATTCCACTTCCTCTGAAGTTTGATGGATAATGTTCTGCAACTTTCTGTCTGGGAGAGTGTGATATCTGTCCATTTACATGCCAAGCTCTGCATCTCTTGGGCCATACCTTGGACTAGACAACACTGAAAAGAGAGCTCATACTTGAGATCGCATCCTTCATCCCATGGTGCTGATGCCCGTTCTCAGACCCTCTCTGTTCAACAAATGGTTGCACTCCAGCACTACTGAAAGTTACAGTTTGGAAAGGAAACATTACTTACTCAAGAAGATCTGGATTTAGCCCCTCAGAAATCATTTTGTTTCGTATGGCCATAACAGGAACACCCTGTGTAGGAGAAGTATAATATAAAACTACTGGACACAAGTAGGTGAACTCCACAGGTTTTTTTGGTCTCATTTTCAGACAAATTTACACATAATCACACAACGAACAAGAACATGGACTGATAATCTCACTTGCCATCAGTATGAACCTAGAAGCGAGTAATGACTGAGATCAGTGCCCCTTTTAATTCTTATCTTTATGGCAAAATGTCTCAAAAAAAGTCAAGGGAAGGGAATCAGCAATGAACAGATTTATTTGCAATTCATGTAGATAAACCCAGATAGATGATGTTAAATTTCTGGATAAGAATGTGAAGAAAGCACAAAGTAGCACTAAGAGCAGAGAACAGCTGTGCTGGAAAGATGAAAGAACTCAAGATGCTGAAGATACAGCTTCAATGGAAAATGCATCTGCTATTGTTCAGAAAAGGTATCTTATGGCACTGCTTAACATTAGAAGAAATCTTTGTAAAGTATGCAGGAAAAAACTGGACTTGAGAACAGAAGCACAATTTAAAAGCAAATCCTCTGAATACAAGTGCTTGTAAAGTCAGGGTTGAATCTTCCATGATGTGCAGACAGATTTCAGCCAGCTAACAAAGAAAAAATATTTTCACTCTTAAGTCCTTCCACAAATTCTATGGTTTTACTCAGCCCCTCATCTTAGATAATATGCTGAAGAACACTTTGACCCACGCAGTGTAACAAGATGCATTCCAACAAACCCTTCCTATGCTTCCACTGGAGTCGCTCAAAGAAAATTTGTTGCTCTGCCATCCTCTGTTGCAAATGATCAGAAACACTACCTGAAGCACTACATGTCAACCCAGGGGGGCAGTGTGGAAGAGAACTGAATCGGATCCCAAGGGACAAAGCTACTAGCAGTCTAGAAAAGGCAGGAGAGGCCTTGAAACCTAAATGAAGAGTACTGCAGGATTCTTCTGGCAGAGGACAAACGACTTCTGTCCAAAGTAAGTAAAACAGTGATATAATAATGAACAGTGATGACAAATGCTCCAGAGAAGCACACAGTACTAGTGACAGCTGCAGTAGCTAACCTGGCAAAGTGAGAGCTAAGCTACTTGCATACCATTAGCAGACTACTAGGAATATAGGCAAAAATCTGACTTAAACAGTTGTGAGGTATTAGGTTATGATACAGAATTTCTCAGTAAATAACATCTCATGCACACCACAAAAGGCAAATCAGTTGAGTATGTTATGATTTTTAATGTGTTCACTTATTCTTGGACACTACACGCAATACTGTATTAGTAAATGTTTTTTTCCCCTAGAGTAGACACTCATAGGGTCCTTCACCACCACTGAATTGTTTACGTAACAGTTCAAGCCAACTGAAAACAAGATACTCTTACTTGCTCCCAATGAAAGGGAGCTTAGTATATGAAGTTCTAACAGTGGAGTGGAGACTGTTATGTCTTTATGTTCTCTTTCCGAGAAGTGTTTTACACCAAAACTGTATGCACCAACATATGCAAGAATCATTTTTAAACACACAATATAGTTATAATCTGAAAAAGGGGTTTTTTTTGGTTTTTTTTTTTTTTAACATCAGTATGTCAACTACTAGATTTATAAACTAAGTTAGCTTTGCAGCTACTGTGGAAGACAAAGTCACAGCTACTGGAGAACCCTCTTAAATACTTGCAGACTCAGAGAAATTCTCTTAAACAGTTGTAACAGAAATAGATTTCATACTAATTAATAAATAGAGAAAATCATGCAATAGTAACTAGCTTTCTCACTGGTGTAGTGTCAGAAAGGCTGCCATCATTCATAACACTACTCACATAAGTAAACTCGTTACTTTTAAGACTATTCTTGTGTGAATTCATAGCCATTTAAACTTCCTAAACACCTTTTAATCATCTGCTTATGAAAAGAAACTCTACGTTCCTCAAATAACATTTTTCCCAGTAGGAACTCTGCCCTATTAAGTTATTTTAACATTTGTAGTGCCAGAATAGTCCAAATAAAAACTAATTTAATCTGAAAGACAATACATTTGAAGACTGGAGAAAAATGATTCAGTACGTTCATGTATCAGATTTACCAAATTTATTGTGCTTAATCAAAATTCCCTGACTGCTGTACATCTGAACCATCAAGGGAGAACAAACATGTATTATAAACAGATACAGATACAATTAGGGTACTACAATCACTTTATCCTTCATACTTTCTTAAGTTTAAACTGGAAAATTGGAGTCTAATACTGCTGCATACTAAAATAAAAGAGTTTATAGCTAATGTTTAGATTTAAAATATTAACTGTAATTACACTGAGCACGAAGGTCAGCTTAGATGGCACACGTACTTTTCTAACATGAGCCAACAATGAAGTCTCATTCCAGTCTGTTCAATTAGGGTCTGACATAGTCTAAATTCAACACATTGCACCCAGCCCTACACCCAGGCTGGTCCCATGGCCTGAGAAATGTGCAGCTCCTGGAGAAGCGATTGCACAAGTAGCAATCTCATTGCAAAAGAGGTTTTTAATTCTCCTCAGTGCAGAAAGAGGTTAAATATCATCTACTTAGGATCAGCGTAGCATTCAAATTTAGCTTTTATTACAGCTCTTTAACGTAAGTATCTATCTATGTTAGGCCAATCAGTATCTTGGCCTCTACACAGTCACGTCTGGTATTCAGAATCCAATATAAGTACATTTACTTTAAACACCCCATTTATCTGAAGTCCTAGATTGCTCTTCTCACTCTGTCAGTACAAGAATTCTGAATATTTACTGCAGCAAACATGATACTGCTTTTGTAATGTTTGCTTGGATATTACTGCTGTGTATTTAAGGAAAAAAAAGAATTTATGCTCAACTGCACTCCATCAAAATGAGTTTGTTACAGTTCCACAAAACAGCTATCCTCAGCATAAAAGGAATACCACTTCTAGCACTAATTCTCCAATACAACAAATATTGTGAGCCATAAATAAGTGATCAGTTCAAATAAATCTTCAACTAGAAACTTAATTTGAGCAAATAAATGGCACTAACTGAAATACTCAACTGGGTGAGAAGACTAGGTTGGCAAATATGAAAACACACATTAATATGTAGCACGTTAGCTCGACTTTCCTACCACACTGTTTACAACTGGCAGAAGAGTCACCAGGAACTGCCAGTACAAAGGATAAATGTGGAAAGTGAGATCTTACTCCTCCAGCAGCCACCAAAAAAAAAGTCAAAGTAATTAAACCATCCAGCTCTTTCACATCCACTCTGAAATCTGGCATTAAATCAATACACTAATAAAGTATTCCACCCTTTGCCACTATCCCACTGCTTGGCTTTCCAAATGATTTGTAATAAGCCAATTTGTGATTCAAATGAAAACTAAGCTCTGGAACATCATCCAAAGTACTAAGCTCACCAACTGTAATAATTACGCTGAAGAGGGAACAAAACCATGCAGTTAGTTTTCACATAAGCAACATTTTACTATACTATGAGTTAGTAATGTTTTCCGGGATTATCATATATATTTTAGATGAAAATTTCCAGTGATTGCTGGAAAACAGAGAGATCTTTTTTGTTTCCAATGCTGTTTTGTGGATGTGGAAAAATAAAAGAGAGCCCCTCCTCCAAAAAAAAATAGTCACAAAGAATCTCCTACCAACCTTTTCACTCTTTCATTTTCACAAATGTAAATATTGAGATTATACTAATTTTCTATTTATCCATAGAAAAGCAGAAAGATGAAGAGGGAAACTAATTGTGCACCATGAATAGCAGGGAACCAAAGTGGAAGTAATTAGTTAAACGACTCTTCTACCTCTATTTTGAGCCCTATGGGAATAACAAACACTTTGGCTCTGTAGCACACTGGCAAAGTTTTGTTTGGTACCTACCCTATAGCAAAAAGAAGCTGCAAGCATGTCTGCGTGTAGGGAATGACACCGACTCTGCCTGAGTAACTACACTTCCAGTGGAATCTTCTGTAACTCCAGCTAATAACACTTTTCATTTAACACAGCTTCACACCCTCAGTTCACAACTATATTGGCAGAATTTTGTAGAAAGAACTTGCCTGAGGCTGTCTGCAGGAATATATTCCATCAAATCATTGCTTAGGGAAGACATGCTAGAAATATGCAGTTGGCTCCAAAAGTAATGCCTTTTATCTATTTCCATGGAATCGATAAATACAAAAGACAAATAACAGTATTTGACTGAGCATATTCTCAGCTACAAAACACCATTTTTCAACACAGTCACCACCATTAACTGTGCATTTTTTACAAGCAGTGAACAAGAGCCTGTATGCTGTGCTCATAAGAATCCACATGGCTGTCCAGAACATGACTTGTTCTTCACATCACCATTACCACTGCTGAAGCACACCACTGACTGCTTCACATCCACTGTTTGGTCTCCATAGACATTCAGCTAGCGTTGATAAATGGCAACGGGTGTCATTTTTCCATGCAGAGGAATTTGATTACGTAACTTTGCTTCATGGACACTTTTGTGTCAGACACCATTTTGTCAAACAGCACCTCTGTTGCCACCTGTTGCAAGGCAACAGTACTGATGGGAAGGTTCAAACTCTACTGCCACACCACCAACATCTGCCCATGACACTGTGGGACAGCACTATAAAATAGGAGGCATTACTTTCGGAGCAGTCACTGCACATTAATGTTATTCTAGCCTAAAGATTATTGACACAATATATGCCTTCTACGTTCACTTAGAGTTGTGTATGAAGTTTCACCTAAAAATAACTGACTGCCCAAAGAAAGATATGACAAGTGACTTACCACTTGTACCATTTTGAGATATCTGGCATATCTTGGGTCTTTGGCCACAGTTCTCATATTTTCTGTTACTATCTCCGTTTTCTGTAGTGCTTCTTCATGTTTATTGTTCTGCTGAACACAAAGAAGACTTCAATGGTTAGGTACACAGACCAGGAGCACTGAGACTTCAATCCACAAAGTTTGAACCTGAAGACTAAAGCGTAACTCTTCTTACATCACGACTATTCTGTTCTATGCTCAAAAGCATCACAGAATTGGAAGGTTTGGCAAGGAGTTCAAGAGATCACTGAATGCACCCCCCAAATATTTTCAACAGTTTAAAGTTATCGTACAACACATGGGAAAAAAAATTCAATAGTCAATATCATAAGATATTCACAAAGCCTAGAACAGCCATCAACAGCATTTAATAAATTAAATGGAACCAATTTAAATGCTTACTTTATAAGAAATATTTAGTTAAGATCATATCTATTATATTTGTCTCCCCAACTGGCCCAATGCATTTCGTACTAAAAAAGTATGCTGGAAACTTCATGTTGACCTGAAAGCTCATATTCTAAAAGACAAGAAAAGAACTGGAATTACACAAGTTGAGTTGCTCCTTTCATTCATGAACCTTCCAATCTCTGATGTAATTCATATTTATATTCTAGCGCGACTGACTAAAGAGGATGAAATCATCTACTACTGATTTCAGTTAGTTCTAGTTATTTAAGCCACATATTTAAGAAAGAGTATGCCCTTGTTTTAGAAGTCACTTGTTTAGTTCCATTAATGAAAAATGTAACTTTTTGGCTTAACTGCCTTCTTTAAGTAAACTTGCCTCTTCCATTTGCTTTAAATGAGATTAGAAACTTGATATGGAGAAGTATTCCTCCAGTACACTATTTATCTTTGTTACTTACTCCACACTGAGGTGATACAGCTGCTTGTTGATCTGTAGTAGCTGGTGCCATCGGACTATTTGTAACACTATTCAGATTTGCACTGGAAACTTCAAATTTGACATCTTCTAAGCCAGGAATAGAGGATAACTGATTGGACAAAACATTATTAAAATGAGCAATGAGCGTATTGTATCTCTACACACAGAAGAAAGCCTGCAGCATGTTGCTTAACACATATTCCACAGGTGAGTTTCACATTAACAAAATTCTAACATTTTATCACCAGTTTTGGTATTTTAGTAGCCTCCCCTCCCAACCCTCCCCAAAAAAGAAAGAAAAAAGGGAGCTCCCTGTTCAGATGGCTTCTTTAAGAAAATCCCCAAATGCTCAACTGAAGCCTTTACTGGTTTCACAGAGCTGCAAGGCAGGAAAGGTTTTAGCATCTTCCCAGCATTTTGCTACTGCATGCATCAACTATGTAAAAGCTGTACCACCTTCCATACTACTTCTTCCACAAGACAAGAACAGCACCACTGTCTAATAACAGATGGACCAACTAGAGAAAATTACAAAATCTGTAACTGCGCCTTTTTTATTAAGGAAATGCTGAAAGCAAGTATTCAATATGCCAGATACCCATCTGAAGAAAATGCTATTTAACATGATTATGAAGAATTCAGCAAAAAAGTTATCAGTAACTATCACTCCTCAGTATTTTGAAACAAAACTTAGCAATAAGACTAATAAGAAATTGCAGTATCTCTTCACCAAGATCTTAACAAATGGTTTGAAAATGGCTTTCCTGAGGGAAGGAACAGAGCAAGAGAAATAGCTTCCAACATGAATGAAAGAACTGTTTACAGTTTTGCTTATTTTTTTTCTTGTACCTAATTACATAATAATTCATGACTACAGGTTATATCCTCACATCATCTTATCTAAAGAACGTAGATCAGAACTAGTTTAAAGCAATCTGAGGCCACTGAAAGAAACAAACTTTGCAATAAAAACAACAAAAGTAACTGCCATGTAGTTCAGTTCTCTTCCCATGATCCAAACTTTCCTTCCCAGTTCTGTATCCTAAAGACAGACAAAACCAACATTTCCATTGTGTGCTGCCTGTTCTCCTCTTCCATATCTACAGCACATTCAAATGTTCTAAGTGGTAGGCCACGCAAAAAGGAGAATCTGCCATGTAAGCATTTGGTATTAGCTTCCTCCAAGCATTATGAAAACTCACTTGCTCAGTTCAAACTAGCTTCCCTTTCTTAGCCATGTAACCCTGGAAACTGTCACTGTTTAAAGTTAGCCTCCATACACATACAAACCTTTGCATCCAATATATTGAGTGTTGTTTCGATTTGCTGGATACGGAGAGAGAGCGCTGACAATTTCTACAACAGAAAACATTTAAGATGTGAAAACACTTCCCTAGGCTACTTGCATACATAGAAGCATTCACATCTAGTTAAATAAAATCACTTTTGGTTTCAATCCACAGAAGACAGTAGAGTATAAATGAGGTCACGTACCATGAAATAAATGAAGCAACACCATCATCCCTTTTCAGTACAGTAGCTAGAGTTGTTCAAATTGTAGCTAATTTTACTACACATTATTTGACAGACAGAAATGAGGATAGATTATGTACAAATGGCAGCCAAATTAAACAGGGTATTACTTTAGGCAAGCAGAGACTAATGGCAGGCACACTGTACTCTCACAGTTGACCAAAATAACTTTCTTCAAAGCTTTTTCCAAATGTGAAAGAAGAAAAGATGTGACGTGTACGTGTGTAACTGAGCACATGCAAATAGAAATATCTGATAAAGAATAGAGCAGGTGAATGAAAGCGTTAGGTAGTCACAGTGCATCTGAACTAACCCGAAGGTTTATATTCTCCAGGTGTACCTCAATAAAGTTTTGATATATTTTTCTTACAAACAACTTAAGTTTTTCTAAATTACTCTCTAAGCACTGTCACTCTTTTAACTAATCATTACCATACTCCACCAGACCTGTCCAAGTGAAGTTGGCTCAGCATGCAGGCTGGCAGATATGTACCACTCTGACAGCTCTCTGGCACATGGGCAAGATTCTGCCTGGCTCCTAAGCAGAGCTTTAACACCCTAAGAAAATGGCAGTTCTGCCAATATGCTGGAAAAGTAAAAAGAGAGTGACAAGAGTTAGTCTTTTCAGATAGTACATTGACTTGTTTACAGATGGCTCTTTGTTTGGAAAGAGAAGTCAGCTCCCTTGAAAGGAACTATACGCTCAGCAAGCAATGGAGGAAAGGGGAGAAAAGATGCACAAAAGACAGCTATAAAACTTGACAGATCAGCTTGACTAGACATGAATTTAGATGTAGGATGGTGGCAGCCTTAATTCCGAATTTCCTGGCTTCTGCTGGTTTACACTGGGACCATTTAAGTTAAAAACACTTCTGTACTTCATAAACCCCAAATCTTTTTAAGTATTTACAATAACCACTTAATCTCTTCAGCAACAACACATTTAGGTTAATTAGTAACTGTTTTATTAACCAAACTTCATAGTGTTCCTCTATGCTCAAGACAGCTTTATGTACATACACTTTGATTTCTGTAGTGCCTACATAATAAGTAATATTGAGATCACATGGCAATTCAGTTCTGGTCAACTGATAACATCACCAGGTGATGTTCAAGTCAAGAAAATCCAGAATTTGTATATATATATTTTTTTGTTCTGAAACTCCGTATGTTGATTTGGTAGTCAAAATTTATTCTTGTCAAGAGTCTGGCTTTTATCCTCACAATCTTTACTAACAAAAGAATTTCTCAGGTTACATTGCTTACTATAACTGGATCTGACAATCGCTGTGAGCGAGGGCTCTAGAGTGGCTTTTGTTGAGTAACCTAGTATACAGTCACAAAAAAACCCCACTAATGACAGAAAGGAAAAGCTTAGAGCCACATCAGAAAACATCATTTCTACATGTGAAGAAGCATTTTTCTCCTGTCCTGTGGAGGATTCTAGCCCTAGTAAATTTCCATTGACATTAAATTCAAGACAAAAACTTACTACTGATTGATAAGATTTTATTTATTTATTTACTAAACACAAACATCAACTGCATCATATTCCAGAGTAATCACTTGCCAAAAACATCCCTTTTATTTTACATAAAAATTTCACAACAAAAAAACATCAAGATCAGGAAAAGAATCAATGTATCAAAGTTCAAAGGCTATGCCAAATGTAAAAGGTCAAGGAAACAAAGCTAAAGATAGCATAATCAGCAGTGGACACCCTGGGGGAAAAAAAGTTTGTCTTAATAAAGCACTCAAGATGAGCAGAAAGCAGACTAAATTCTAAAGCTACTGATATGAACGCAGCAAAAATAGGGAATGGTTCTCATTTCTTTCTAGGAATCTTTCTCATTGAATAAAGTGAGGGATGGAAAATAGCAAACATACCTCTTCGCAAACAGTAGAAAAGCGGTTCAGGAACTGCACTGTGTGAACCACAAATTGGTTTAGAAATGCTACAGTTCTTTTCTGCTGAATTGCAGGAACCTGCAATAAACAGTACAAGAAAAAGAGACAAGGCCTCACGTTAGGACTGAAATGCATTAAAAAATCCAAAAACTTAGGAAAAAAATATTGAGAGATCAACCTTCGGTGTGCTTACTATGGATGCATAAAAACAGAACCTGTGTAACATGCATGAGGACTGCTCCAAAAGTAATGCCTCCCATGTTATAACGTTGGCCCATTACATCAGAGGCGAATGCTGGCGGTAGGGCAGTAGAGGCTGAACCTTCCAACCAATACTCTGTTACATTTTGTTGCTGTGCCTTTTTCCACGTGGAAAAAAAAGGCAACTGTTGACACTTGTGGACACTTGCTGAACCTTTCTGGACAAAACAGTGGATGTGGGCACAGTGAGGCAGTGGGTGGTGGGTTTCTGCATGGCGACAGCAGCAGCGGGTCACTTATGCTGGTGCAGATTGTTACCAGCACAGCACGCAGGCTGTTGCTCACTGCTGGTGAAAAGGCACAGCTAACAGAGGTGACTGCTAAAAAATCGTGTTTTGCACCTGAGAATTTATCAAACTGGGTTACTGCATTCTTTGCACATGTTGTAGTTTCCACTGAAATAAGTACGAGGCACTACTTTCACGTAAAAACCCATTTCCACTAACAACATACTGAGAACGCACTCGAAAAGCGGCAGGACGCCCAGAGAAAAAGAATAACGTCCAAGCAAAGGAGCGACACCTTGCTTAAGAAACGCTTGTAGGCGGAACGGCGAACTGCCCTGTAAGAAGCTGAAGACGGAAAACAAACCCCCCCACGTCACAGCTGACACGCGCGTACTTCCCCAAACGAGAAGGCTGAATGGTTTGCTTGTGAAGAGAACCTTTGCAACCAAAAGCGCTGCACGTGACAGTGGTGAGGGATGGTGCGCCGGGCGCTGCGCGGCCGTACCTTAGTGAGGTCAATGCCGGAGCCCACGATGGGCAGCCCGTCCTCATCCATGCCCGCGGGACGACGAACAGCCCGCCCCCCGGAACCCCCCCACCCCCACCCCGCGCTCCTCAGCGTCCTCGACCCGGAAACAAAACCCGCCCGCCCCCCGGAACCCCCCCACCCCCACCCCGCGCTCCTCAGCGTCCTCGACCCGGAAACAAAACCCGCCCGCCCCGCAGGCCGGGGCTGGTTGGTCTGCGCATGTGCGCCGCGCCGCGCGGTGCAGCGTGGGATGTGTAGTTCGGGAGGGCCTCACCCGCTCGGACTTCCAGATCAGGAGTCTGTAGCAGAGTCCCGCTATGACGTCTCCTTCCCCTGCCGTCCCCTTGACCCTAATACATGAGCTCTGTCAGCTCATCTATCCCCAGGTGGACCAGTATGGACTCCAGCTGTTTGTTGCTGTAGAAGGCGACACCCCCTCCCCTTCCCTCCTGCCTTTCCTTCCTGAAGAGTTTTTACCCATACACTCCTATGTTCCAGTCGTGAGAGCCAGCCCACCACATCTCAGTGATGCCAATGACATCATAACATGTAGCACATGCCTGCAACACTTCTTGCTTGTTCTCCACGCTCCATCTGTTAGTGTACAGGCATTTTGAGTTGGGCTCCCATTGAGGCTGATTTACCAATTGGAGTTCTCTTATCCTGCACCTGAGATGCTGTCTTACTGGCCTGTGATCCATCTCCATACCTAGAGCATCCATTACCATCATCAGACTGTAAGCAGGATGGTTTGAGGATCCCCACCCCTGACAACTCTCTAAAGTCCTCCTGATTAAGAACATGTTGCCAAAGAAGCTCTTCCTCTTCTCTGAGAGATGAATCCCATTCACCCCCAGAGGACCAGATTTCTCAAAACTAGTTCCATGACATAAGTAGCTACTCCCTTAACCATTTATTTCTATCACATCTTTCTCTCCCTGTTCCCCTAGCCTGGAGGATTAATGAGAAGACAACCTTGTAGTCTTACTCCCAGCTCCTTGTAGACTATCTTGACACACTTCAGGTCTGTGTCACTGGTGCCCACGTGAAACAGCAGCAGCAGGTTGTAGTCTGTGGGACGTACAAGGTCTGGCAGCCTCTCGGTCACATCCTTGATGCAGGCCCCTGGCAATACATCAGACCTCTCTAGACAGTGTGTCAGGATGACAAATAGGTACCTCTGTACCCCTCAGAAAAGAATCACCCACCACATTCACCTGTCAGTTTTTCTTAGTTGCAGTAGTTGTTACGGAACAGGGATCAAGCCTGGCAATTTGCCATTTCTCATCCAAGTGGATGTGTCAGTGGAGGAGTTTGGGGCTGCCTGGCCCCAGACTGTAGATTCGATACAGTCTGCATGTGAATCTGTTTGAGTCTATTTCTGCCTCCCTAGTAGTACACCGCCCTTTGACTATCTCCCACAGGTCAGACAGCTGCCACGGCTGACATATATTATGAACTGTGAACAGACATGGAAATTGCTACTTTGCAGCACGTTGTTCTTGATTCAAACTGATGCTCCCCGTAAAAGCTTCAAGAGAACCGATCTCCTGGCACTGCCACCTATGTCTGCTATTCATGCTAGCAACATTTTGAATATGCTACCTACAGTTACAGAGTTATAAATGGAAGATTTTGAGCGGAACAGAAAAGATATCTGACTCCATCTTGTTCAGTATTAAATATTTTCTGCATCTTAACAGGTCTTCTCTGGTTTAAGCCATCTGTTCTCTGGACTCATCTGCCAGACAACTGATTGAGACCAACATCATAAAAGAATAAGTCATGAAACATGAGAACATGTTGTCTCTATTAAAAGTCAGCAATTGCCAATACATCGTGCATCTAATCCCCAGGCTGATTAACTATGAACGACAGATGAGAAATTACTTTTAAATCCCCAGAGACATGACTCCAGACGGAGCTTTAGGCACACTTGAATTTGTAAGTAAACCTCAGCTTGAACACTATATGCAAACTGGATCCATTGGCAAATTATATGAAAACTCTATGAGACTCAGAACGTATTATGTTCGCCAGGAATTATCAATTCAGAAAAGAATCTATCCTTTGGAAAAGAGATGGGGACACTGAATTTTTAGTCTTCATATCTGGGGTAAGTTTTGGAGAATCTAGGCTAAGCAACTAACAGTATGTGCTATGATGGTAATCTTTCTTCCAGTGGTACAACAAGCAGCTCAACTCGCTAAGTAAAGCTTCATTTCAATCCTAAGATTGTGTACTACTGGAAGGCAAGAAAAATCAGGGTGATATGGAGCCCTTGTTTACAGCAGTGAATCCAACTAGTGTGTAGCAGAGGAAATTCTTGGTGAAAGTTCTTCCTGGCGACATCTGAATACTGCTAAATCTAATAAAAACCCATCTAAATTTAGAGCAGTTAAGAATGCACCATAGTTGGAAGCAGTCAGTAGGAAGCTTCTCATGTGACGAAGTAACAAAAAAGACACTATTTACTTTAATATTTTTGAAGACTATAACCCAAAACTGCCCTGCTAATTTTAAAATGTTAAAAAAGAAAAATCAGTTTACTTCCAAACAGTTTCATTTTGGCAAGCATTTTACAAACCCCACATTCAGGATCCATGTGACAGCTGGAGAGCTGCAGACAGAGTACCTGGATCTGTTACTCCAAGCATACATAAAACCCTAATTTATGTAGGAAGCAGCTTTTATTTTGTGTTTACCACTTTCTTTAACTAACCTGCTGCCACACTCACATAACAAGGTCTGTTTGCCCACGCTGTTTGAATTATTGAACAAGCTGTATTTCGTTTGATGTTGTGGGGCAATAACGTGTAGTTTGCAACTTCTTAATCTCCCAAAGGCAGGTCAGGGGGTTAGCCTATAAAATTCAATAGGTTTAATCTATTTATAGGAATTGTGCAAATTATTTTGGGGGAAAGGAACTGCTAAATGATCCGAATGAATGCTTCTACTTTAATTACCTCAAAAAAATCCCTTAGTTATATGCAGGAAGCATTAATTTCACTTACCATAAAATGTCTGTAATGTTTTCCAGGCAATGCTAGCACAATTTAATATTGTAAATGCTTAGTTAAATCTTATCTGAATCTGTTCGTCTGTAAAGTTGGACAAAAAAAAATCTCACAAGAATATGATCTTCTGTGAACTTTCTGGTACTTCCTGCTTTTAATTTGGCAAAAAATAAAAAATAAAATAAAATAATAATAATACTGCATAGAAAACTGCAACACAGCACTTTTTTTTCCCAGCTGGAATTAGGAAGTGTAGGATATGAAAAGTGAAAAACAGAATACAGGAAAATTATACTTTTTTCTTTTTTTTCATAACCTCCTGAAAATGTTTTAATTGATCTGGTCTGTTAAACTGAAACTATTAATACTTGAACTATCGGTGGGAATATTTATAGAAAAAGAATCCTTAGTGTTGGAAGGGACCTTTAAAGGGCATCTAGTCCAACTCCCTTTGAAAGAACAGGGACTCCCACAGCTAGATTGGGTTGCCCAGGACCTGATCCAGCCTCACCTTGAAAGTCTCTAGGGATGAGGCATCAACCACATATACATAACTGAGCAATAATATCCTAATTTATTACTCAAACATGTATTTTGCATCAGCACCTACACTGGATGACAAATACCACATTAAGGAATAAATACTGCACAGTATGCAACTTCTGGCAGTTCATGCATACGTATACAGATGTGCACATGTTTAAAAGTGGAGTCATGAATGAAAGATTAAAACTAATCCAGTTTACCACTAGCATTGTGAAGATGCTAAACCTAGAGATGCTGGGGATAACTTACACTGCAAGCTGGAGTGCAAGTTAGCAGAGGATAACTTGGGAGAGTAAGCAAAAGCTGTGTGTACAGATCAATACTTTGTCCTCAGTAATAAAAATATTTTGTCATATGATTAGCGTGCACTAAAAAGTAAGGAGAATAGCACAAGCTTCAAAGCACTGAAAGCGATCTGCTATGTATATTTTTATATTGCACAAAATCAGATCCTCTGCTCAATTGCAAAACAGAAGGGCACAGGCTGAAGAAACTGGCAAGTGCTACTGTAACTTATAATGTTCACATGCATTTTATATCCTAGTATACTGTTACAGGTTCCAGGACATAAAATTCTCCTAGAATCAGCATAGAACTTTAATAGCTATACAATGGAGAGGTAAGTTAAACGCATACAAAAGGTTGATCCAAAAAAATTTCCAGACATGGTGTCACCTGATCCTCCATAGGGGCAATTGTTTTTACTGAGGTAGTCCAACGAGCAGCTCAAAAGGTCAAAGTGTGGATCGACATTTTTTTTTATTTCCCATGGAGTCTTCTAAATCCATGCTTACAGATGGAGTTCTGGCAAAGCTTTCCTTACAAACCTTGTATAGCCTCAGTGATTTTCCCCCAGCTGAATAAAATTAAAAAAAAAAACAACTCAATAATTTAGGTATGTCAGAATATGTACACAGCCAGCCAACAGAAGGGTCAGAGAATTACCAACCCCATGACTGTTAGGCAGACTGAGTAATGCGAATCTCAGGTGTTAAGCAGGCTCAGATTAAAAAGCAGAATGAAAGTTAAATGATATATGGGTTGCAGTTCTCTGAAAACAGCTCTTTGATTTTCAGTCTTCCTGGTACAACGCTAAGGCAACATCAGAGACGTAACTAATTTATTTGTTCTGCAGGGAAGAACTTGGGGAGCATGCTAAAAACATTAACTGCTTGTTTTCTTTTCTTTTTCTTTTTTGAATACTCTTTTATACAGGAAAGTAATGATAAGAAAAGCCCTGAGCTTGGCAGTATCATTTCAGTTCCTGGTAAATAGTTTTAAGCAGGCCTTAAAATCAAGAGTACTGAAAAACAAGGATCTTGGCATCCTCATTACACAACGAAAGAACTTCTGCCTTGTCTCCTTGCAGTTTGAGCAGCTCCAAATAAACAAACAAAACACCTGTCTCAAAGCATATCTGCCTATATCGAATGCAAACTGCCTTTGTCGATACGTACCGAGTATACCGTGCATTTGGCACACCAAGGAGCTATAAAGTTTTGCACTGAAGGACAGGGAAAAAAAAGCTGTTTCACTTTCATTATAGTGGAGGTACGACCAAATTCCAAACTTTTCTTTCAGACCCTCAAAGATTTTAGCTGTCTATGAGCCAATTAAATTTTCTGTTATACCTGTTACTCCCTGGTCAAAAGCTGGGGCTGATAGGTGAGGAAGCGTTGTACCTTGAAACATCCTCTGCTTACTTAAGCACCAGTCAAGACTGGACAGTCTTCTAAAATGAGGCTAATGTTAACAAATGGTGAAAAATCTAGCCCAGCATCTTCTGGTTCCTTGCACATGGGGATTTCATTTGGTTATTTGGTTCATTTTGGAATTTTTTTCAGCCAGTTGCTCTTAATTCTCTACTGCCCAAGACAAAAAAGAAACTTTTTATGGCTGTTAGTCAGTGGAGTGCAGATGGAAAACATGCATTTGTCTGTAGCAAAATGAGTACAAAAGAGTCCTACATTCTATGGACTCCAGGGACTCGAGTCTTATAGTAGCATCAATTACTTGCACCTAGAAAAGGTCATCTGGATGGTGACAAAGGAGGGGATGAATCATACTGCTGCTCACTGCAGGAAAGATATTCGATGCAGAACACCCATTTGCTACATTACAAGGGAAAATGGTGAAGTTCCCTTCACCTTTGAAAATTCCATTCTGCTGCATCATCAGTGTCGGAAAGAAACCAGATGAACTGCAATGTGGTATTTTGGCTTGAAATTAAAAGAATAACTAGATAAAGACAGAAGGAAAACCAGAAGGCAAGGAAGGAGAGGAGCTGGAGAGATGCTGTATGTTGGAGTATGGTCAAAGGTGAATTGAGAAGGTAATACCAAAGACATGATGATGCTACTCAGGAACAAGCAGCTCTTAGCTCTAGTTCCATTGCCACAGCTCATCTCTCACAAACTACCATAACCCAAAGCCAAACAGCTCTGGCCAGCGCCAACTTTAAGACAAGCAATGAGATGCTCAGTAAAATGGAATAAACTAACACTAACCATTCAGTCTGATCCTGTATGACCAAAGGCTGTCCAAAGAATACAGGTCATCAAAGAGAGAACACTGCTGTAAGATTTTCTTGATTGCATACTAAATAGCTACATGCTTCTCAGATCCACTTGCACTTTTATCCACTTCTCAGTGCTATCTTGCTTGTTCTGAATACTTGGTGCATTCTTATAATGAGCTAGAATACCCAAAATGGTTTAATAACTTTATCTGAATACTTTCTTATTTTAATAAATCTGTTTTGGTTGTATTGTATGTGGTTGGGTGAATGACTTGGGGGGGGGGGGGGAAGGGGCCAAAAGGTTACACACGACTGATTCTGACTGGAAGCCACAGTAACACCAAAATATTTCCCTGAATTTAAGTCTGTCAGATGCCCTCACACCAATTCTAATAGCCCTTCATTTATGGCATCCAGCTGCTGGATTTTAAAATTTTCTTGCTTTCTGTTTAAGGATCTAAGGATCAGAGATACTGTTTTAATAATTATCTCTTTCACAGCCTAGAAAAGTGAACAGTCTTTCAGATTTCACTATTTTTGACTCCTCTAATTTCTGTCTATCCACAGGAGCTGCTTAAATTTGAGATTTGGAATAACATTCCTCCGAAATCAGCAGAAGCAAGTCTCCTATAATTGCAGGTTTTGCTTCATTAGTAAGGATTAAAAAAAACCAAACTAAAACACGGGGTCTTCCACATCATTTGGAATCATTCAATTGTATTGCAATTTCTGGAGACAGAGGTATTACCAACTACACAAATGAAGTTTTTAATGTATGCTAATTATTGGTTTTTTGCTAGTTTTATAGCAGTATTTTACAGAATATCAAGAAAGTTAACACAGAAGAAGATGGTAATAACACATCTATCTTATTTAGAAGAGGGCAAACAGATTGAATTTTGAGTACATAAGGCAACCCTGAAAAGTTAAAGAGGCCTTACAGGTTATAAAAGTATCAATTCAGTTAGTGAACATTTTTTCTAATGAATAATTTACACTGATTAATATAAATCGATAATTCGGGTATCTTGGAATAGATAATAAATGGCTTTTAGTTTGCTGGCGACCCACATAAATCCACAAATAAACATATTTTTTGTAGAGTTCAATATGATTTTTTTTTTAATCTAGAGGTATTAAAATCATTGTGATTGCACCAACAGGTTCTTTGCTATTTGTGATAATTACTTTACTCAGCAAACACTATCACAGACAATGTTTTATGACAGTACACTATTGTATTTTTTCTTAAAAGATAGCGATGAATCGGGAAAGATAAGACAAGGACAGGTGTTCATGCTGAAGGCACTATGTGAAAGTATTTGGGCTGTATTAACTGAGACTGCTAGATAGAAAATCTCATCAAACAAACAAATAACAAATAAATAAATAAACAAATGCCCCACCAAATACCATGTTGAAAAATGTGCTTATTTTAAGGGAGGTAGCACAGGGTCAGATTTATGGTAGCTGACTGTATCATAGCTGTTGCGTTTGCAAGCTGAAAATGAAACACAAAAGGTTTCTTATTTTACTTTTTCTTATGTTCTGCAAATGAATAAATACCAACCCAAAGAGCAAATTCATGGTTTTATTATGAAAAAGATATCATACTGTAAAGTTCAATATTGAAGGCAAATGGTTATTTTTACATTTCTGTTACCCAAAAGAAAATTTTATGATCTCCTCCAACTGCACATAATGGAAGAGTTCTGTGCCATGTCAATCCAGATCCTACAGCTGCAGTACCAGTAAGAATGGGCTTAAAGAGAAGAAGAAAAAAGAAGAAGTTTCAATACAGCTTATCACATAACACCACATATATGGGACCTTGTTCATGCAACTTTGTATATGTAATACTACTTAAAAAAATACAGTTAAAATACATCAGAATTGAAAGTGAAAAAACTGATTGTCTTTTCTTGTGATGTAGTAACTGCTTACTATATTTAAGTAAGATGTAGGAATATACTTCATCAGGTGTTTTTCAACTATTTTCATTACTTTTAAGAACACTATTACTTTATAGGCAAGCTTTCAAACCTAGAAATCTTTTTAATGAAATTATTTCCTGCTATTTAAGCATAGTCACAACTAACTACGTTAAGAGATGTATTTCACTGTAAGCTCTGTAAATGTATACTAACGTCAACAAAATCAGAAATACTCTTTGTGCTTCACGTGCCTTGCCTTGATATATTTTTGTTAATAATATAGTTAATTCAAAGCTGAAAAATACATAACTATTTGATTTCTGCATCTTTAGAATTAAAAATATTGAAAAAATTAATAACAGGCTAAATGTGTGGGATTTTTTTCCCCTTTTGAATAAACGAGTCCAAGAAAAAGGGTAAGTGAAGCAGCCTTTTAATTAATAGGCTAAATATGGAGTGCGATTTTTCTATAGCATGGATGAGATAATAAATAAAACAAATAGGCCAAGCAGTGTATCTGGATGGCTTTGGCTATTTTCCAGTTCTATCTTTTAGCTATTTATGTGTTTGGTTTGAAAGGAATAGATGCAATCCCACCCAAAAGCTGAATTCAACTGTTTACCTGGGGATGTCCTAAATGATGAATGAGCAGTTGAGTAGTTGCCTTTCCTGGATATCCAATGGTTGCAAACAGATGCTCATTCACTCGAGACCACCTATGAATAAAATGCATGTACCTTTCAAATTTCCTTATCAGACTATCAGAAATGCACACGAACTGGTGATTTCTCACTTTGGATTGTGTGAAGCCATCAGATATTCCACTGATGACAAAGAAATTCAGAGGAATGGCCCGTAAATGATTTACTACCAAAACTCCTGCGTGCATGTTATTGTGTAACAGAAAAAAAAATAAATCAGTCATTCACAACTTTTGGAAAGCTTATACACCAGGTCCCCCTAAAAAATTATTTAGGAGACACAACTGCCCCCAAACTCACAACTACTTGATTACACACAGATTTATATGAAAAAGAAAAATCACACAATTGAGACAACACTTATACCTGAATAATCTGGCTTGATCAACGTGGACGGGTCTCTTATCCTGTGGATAACTTTAAAAGAGACATTCCATTGAAAAAAACATTCTGCAAACAACTACAAATCATACTGTAAATATCAAAACAATCATTTTAAACACTGAAAGGGAAATACTGTCTACTCTTTGTGAAGCTGACGGAAAACTTGAGTTTTCCTGTAGTTTACATCTCAACTTGTGAGTAGGAAAAATGAAGTCATTAGTGACTTTATTATGTTTCAACAACTACGAATTTATGACTTAGAACTAAATGTTAATAAACAAACTTTGCAAACAGGAGAGATGCTGTCTCAAATGGACAAAAAGAAACACCATGTTATTTAAGAGATAGAAGTAAGCATGAAAAAGAATGGCAGGAAATGACCTGTACTGATTTTATAATTTCTGATGAATATTTATTAACCGAATAGGTGATGTAACACATACTGCAATTAAATGCTACCTTAGCAAAGTAGTTGCATCTCTTCATGTGACACTTAAGGAGTGAATAAAGAAATCAATCCCCTACACGTAAAAAAATACCTGGAACAACTGATATTCCAGATTAGCCAATCACTTCCAGCAACTGCTCCAATTTTGAGAGTGTTCTTTAAACACCAGTCTGCTGACATCAGTGGTGTCTGTTCACAGTCTAGGGAGAGAATGGCCTGGTGTGTAATTAGATCATAGAATTGTATTGTTCCATTTTTCTCTGCTACCATCAGCTGTAAGAGGAAATAATAGAGTCTTGTAAACTTAACATGTAGAGAATTTTTTTAATCTTTTCTAGTCTAGAGCAAACCCAAAGTACTTTCAAGGACATAGTAATATTTGGACTTAAAATGGGTTTTTGATATTATTATAAATTATACTTTTAATTAAACTCCTATCGCGCTGTGCATAGGGATTACATGATTCTATCTATATTTACATACATATACGTATATATGTTTTGGTGCTTAGCAGCACCAGTTCTCAGCCACTTCTGTTCTGAGTAAAGGAACTGACTAAAAGAGAGAGTGCTGTTCAATGAAATGATGCCCATCAATGTAACTGTAATACCTGGATTCACACTTAACTGATTTTGTTTATCAACACTGGCCAGTAGTAAACAACAGCAAGCATTCAATTTTGATGCTACCTGAATCAACAGTTCTAGTTTTCTTAGTAAGGACCATATATTGGTGGCAAGCATAAGGAGAATATAGATCCTTTGTTGTTATTAAACTATTCTGGTACCTGATGCGACTGCTTTTTTTTCTGTTAGAAGTGTGTGTTTTCATGGTAATCTGAAAAACTATGTGCAGCGCCTTAAGGCAGTTATTGACACAAAAGAAAGTAATAAATCCTAGATTGCAAGGGCTAGACCATTAATGAAGCCATATAACTTGGTATACATCAACAGACCAATTCTTCCTGGTGCAATAAACAGATAAGTACAGAATCATAATTTTATATGATTTTTCAGCATGTTTCACATACTCCAAGCAAGATAAACAATACAAAAAGTCTCTTGGTAATTTCAAACAGATATTTGGCTTGCCTTACAGGAGCCTGTTATGGTAAGTCTTGTTACCATGACTAATGGAAACTTTTCTCTGATAACTGTAAGTTAACATGCAATCAGCAGAATAGTAATGAACAATAACTGATGCACGTAATCAAGAAAGAGCATTTCTGATGGAAGGGGTGAGAGACTCAGGGTAAAAAGAGAAGAATAAGCATGGGAGGTTATTTACAGGGACTTCATGCTAGCGGATTCTACCAATACCCAATTATAATGTGCACAAGCTCCCCAGACTTAAGCCACTTAAGTTTTAGTATAGCATCAAAATTCATACTTTAGAGAAGTAAAATTTCCTGCTATTATTAAGGTGGTAGTGATGAAGAGCTGCAAAGCACAACCTTAAATTCATCTTCAGGATGCCAGCAAACACTCATTCCAGGAGAACGTAAACCAAAACAGGCCTTCTCATTTCCTTCCAAATCCCAGACCCTAAAGAAAAAAAAGTGAAGTATTAAATTATGTATTAGAATGCTAATGCATTAAAATTTGTGCCTCAAAAGATTCACGGAAGTTAGTGACCAAAACAAACACTGCTTGTGCTTTTTATCACCTCAAGAAGAAAGTAATCTGATAGAACATGTAGAATGAAATGTGCAGATGTTTAATACTCTTGCCTAAAAGTCTTCAAAAGCAAGCAGTGCTGAAGACAACATCTTTTAAAAAATACGAACTGGACACACACCTTCTATATGGTAAGGCAACATTCAAATAATTTGACAATCTTAGTTGTCTAGGCATGAAATCTAGATGTACTTTCTCTCTTTATTCACAGGTCAATATTGCAGCCTTTGTACAATGGCACAATTAACAGACAGCACCATAAAGTGGGAAGATCACCTTTGGTCTAGCTGATACAAACAACCCAGAATTAAGTACCAAGCAATTTAAATCATCTGCATTATCATGAAAAAGATAAGATAATGCACTAACGTATTTTGCTTATATACTACATACATTTTCATTTCTTTCCTGGTAGGACAAAACTGAATAGTGGAAATACAAGAAATTGAAAATGAAGCTAAGGCAAGCAAAAGGATCTGTGGCAGAGGTACACTTGCCTACAATGGTTCTTGGCAAGCTTTCAACAAATAAATCATGCAAGTCAGTTTAGTCTTTTCCTTTAGAAGCACCTACAGTATGCATCAGGCAGAAATATATAATACTAAGAAAAATAAAAATGGACAACAGTAACATGGATTGACAGGGAAGCATATGTTGAAACAGCAAACCTGGCTTAGATGATGACTGGATTTTCTTTGGATACTTTCCAAATAAGCATCACTGAGGCATGAAGCTACTGGGTTTATAAAATGTAACAAAACCCAAACAGAGACTATTTACCCCCACAGCTACTGCTCAACTGCCTCTATTCCTACAAAATCAGCATAAAGCTGTGTACATCAACTTAAAGTACAGGGCTCTACACCATTAAATGCATTTTCACATGGAAATATATACAACTATCCATCCTCACTGACACATAAAACCTTAGAAACAGTCACATTTTTAAGCACAGTGCTCTGCTCACTCATCAGAGTTAGATGAGTGGCCACGCACTATTATTGTTGATTCTAGAGGATTTTTGCTGACTTCCTCCAGACTTTTTCAGTTTATATCTCACCAGGGTGCTTAGAGCACTATATTTTAGAGATTACAAAAAACTCTTAAATAATACATCATAAGTCTAGACAAAATATATGGGAACAAAGTAAGTATGTTCAATGAATGATGTTATTTTCTTATGCCAAACCACAACAGATCAAATATTTGTTTTCTCTGTAGAAAATACAGTCTCTAATCTTGAAGGATCAGTGTCCTTACTGAAAAAAAAGTCAAAACAAAAACCTGACAACTGTTTAAAAAATGAAATATCTACTTGATTAGGTAATTTAGAAACATACAATACTTTCTTCTATTGCCAGAAATTTTGCCTTGTAGATTTGTCCAAGTCAAATCAACACTTCGCATGTGTATTTACTGTGCAGGGAGAAAATTATGATATAACAGAAGATGGTGAATCATTTTGGCCAAAGAAGAATGCCATCATGTTTCCTTCCCTGAAGTGATTGAGGTTATTAGGTGCTAAGACAGAAATTTATGCTTTCTACCTCCCTAACTTTGTTGTTTATAAAATGCTGAACAAGTATCTCTTTTTGTCAGAATGTTGAGATAGCTAGTAACAAACACAAGATGAAGAAAGGAAAGAAAGGATAAATGCCCCCCCACATGTATTTCCTTCTTTATTTATCAAAGAAAAAAAACATGATATCATTTAGTTTTGGAAAGAAACAGACAGCGCACGTCAAAATAGATCCTTGACTGAAGGCATCACATCCATGTCATTACAGAACATTAAAATGCAATTCTTAAAATACATATAATTAACACTTCAAAATATTTCTTAGTTACTAACACAAGTTACAAATCTGCAAAGACCAATGTGTTAGCTAAACTGAGTTCTGGTTACTCGGTAATAACCAAATCAGCTACAGATGCTACAAAAACACTTCAGTTTTCTCCAAACTATTGCATAAATCAATCTGTAAAGACTGAACCTCTTGGCTTACATTCAAACCCCATGAAACCTCACTAACATTACCATGTTTTATACCAAAACAAACTACTGTCTGTTTTTCCCCCAAATTTTTTATTTTTTGTTCCTCTACATTACATCATCCTTGCATTGATCCTTCTCCCTCCATCAAGTATTACTGAACAGTCTCAGTATTGGGTTTGTGGGTGTTTTTGTTGTTGTTGTTTTTTCTAATTTTTTTAATAATTTCAAAGAAGAAAAGCTCGAATAACCAAAGCTGAAATAAAGGCCAAAGCTGGAATAATGGAAAGCCTCAAAAATTATCTGTACATATGCTCAGTAAATTCATTTAGTTTTAAACAACTACAAATTGAGAAATCATATTCTGCAGTATATTTAAGCTAATACAAAACCAGACATGGAAGAATAGAAGGCTCAAGAGGAACCATAAAAATTGCCACTCGCTGTTTGTAAGACAAAGGTGTAATGGATAGCTTCAAGTAATTCATTTTGCTTCACTGATAAAGAATTTGAGTTTTTATAAAAAATGAAGGAACTCACTGCCCAACTAAGTGAATCTGTAGTAGAATTCGGTAGCAGAACAACCTACTGAGTAAACTGCACCAAATGTACCACAGAAATGGTTGCACTTGGAGAAGTGGAAATTCATCTGTGTTGCTTAACAGTAGTCCTCTGTGCAGAACTGTCCTAACCATCTGACTCAGCATGCAAATTCCTTAGTTTGTGCTGGAAGGGCATTTCCTTCAATTACTTTTGATTTAAGAAATAAACACATAAATGGTTTATCAGAAAGCTGACCCAGGTTCATCACTTTTTTTGGTGGTAAAAAAAACAACAACACTGATGTTATTAAAGAAGTAGATAATTTAATCTTTTAGACGTAAATTCAGCATTACAATCCATGGTTTCTCTAGCTTCTTCTAATATTTACTTGGCTATGCAAGCATTGATCAGTTTTTCCACTGCTAACTGTGGGATGGAGTCCTGATCATGTCCTGCAGCACTGGGAGAAGTGTGAGAGGTATGGGAACTGCATGTGCACCATCTCAGCCATCTTGGCTGACTGTTCTTCACTAATACTCAGACTAAGGGAGACTAACACACGCTAGTATTACTTCTGCAATACTCTTAAAATTGCAAAGGCAGAGACTGAGCACTATTTTTTGCAATAATATAAAGCTCCAGTTGTATTTTTTCAACAACAACAAAAAGAATTAGCTGTTCTGAGGTATCAACATAGACCACTAAATGCTTCTGAGGGCTGATCGTTACTGGAAATTCAACTATTATTTTGTCAGTGAGTTTCTAGAACATAAGGTAACTGCCAAACAAATCAAATGCAATGATTTATATTTAAAACATTTTACATGCTAGACTGCATTCTAGGACTGTGTGACCCTTAAGGTAGGTCATAACATGTCACACAGGAAATTGGTACCATTTCATAAATTTCTCTGAACATTTTTAAAATTTAGTAACTCAAGGCTTATTCATCCATACCTAAGTTCAGACTGAAACAATATTGCAAACATTACATTTGGATAGTGGTATCTTTTCTTTTTATATGCTGACTGGATACTATCGTAAGAGACTGGTTCATATTTGCATAGTGATTGTAAAGTACAACCAAAATTGTTGGTTAATAGTTGGGTCACGACTGTAAGATATAACAGAAATCATGGATGACTTCATACGGGGAACAGACAGGGATACGTACAAAAAAGCATGCAAAGCAAAAGACTAAAGTGCTAAAAATAATCCAAGACCTTCATTTATTCTCATCAATTATAATGCATAAGTAGCTTGATAAATGTGACCAGCATACCTCTAAAAAGATGAGCATTTTGGTACAACATTTATAATTTGAAGGGACATGGGGAATTCTGCCACAACAAACACATTAAGATAGAATAACATGGATTACTTGTTTTGCTTATTTTTTTTTTGCAATCCATAACTGAGTGCACTAACATTACAGATACAGAAGAAACAAATAATAATTTGGAAGAAGAATTAAAGTGAGAATGGCAACTTTTCAATATGACCAAAAACTGAAACAAGGTAAGACAGGTGCAACAAGCGCTGACAACAAATTAAAAAAAACCCACATGACTAAAAACAAAGCAGCAAATAAGAATTATCACTGTCTTTCCTGACTACTGTCTAGTGAAAGACCTATGCAATATACGTAAAACATAAAAAGAACACAGCAAAAACAGCACAGTAAGTTTTGTGATTCTAGCTAATGGCATTTCCAGTGGTTATCAAACCTTCCCCCACGAATGTCTAAATAGGAACTAAATCTAATTTTCTAATCACAGAATATCCTGTTAGAAGGGACCCATATGGACCATCAAGTTTAACTCCAGGCTCCATACAGGATGACCCAAAATTCAAGCCATAGTTCTGAGAGCTCTATCAAAACACTTCTCAAACTGTAGCAGGCGTGGGACTATGACCACTTCCATGAAAAGTGACCATAAAAAATTGCCATGCTGCCATTATTTATGTCCTGATACTGACAGTAAATCTTCTATTTCAGTGAGGAAGTAGTATGAGGTAATCATCAATTAGATTCAAAATCCAACTCTGCAGTCTCACTTAGTGGCTTAAATGTAACGTTCATTTTTATGATGCATATCAGACTAATAATTTTTAACAGGATGATATTTCTTTTGTGGTAATTCAAGAAAGATAGTGTCAAGAACTACCAACCAACAGCTAAGCAGCGTCAAGCTCGTTGTGTTTTCTAAACATATCCTGAACACTTCTTACAAGAGCTTTAAGTATCAGAAAAAAAAAAAACATTTTTATATATGAATCCCCGCAGAAGCATATTGCAAAAATATTCAGACATGTACATATCTATTTTTAAAGAATGGCGCACAAAGGGCTCCACTCACCAAGTCCTTACTAGCAGAGTGGGATGCAGGCATTTCTACACCTAACACAAATGTTCAGTGCATAACAGAAACACAGAATGCTCTCAAAATGTAAGGCTTAATTGAAATTAAGGAATGTAATATTCCTTAAAGCTACCACGTTTTTTCTTATTAATCGAAGAAGCTCTTATGACACCAAGAAATCAACAAGATTTAAAGGAAAAGAATGAGATGATAATTACCAGGTTTGTGACTTTCAAAAGAAATATATTACCATTTTTTTAAAATACAAGATATTTATTAACACACATTTACATTTATTTATTTTTATGTTAATTGTGCTCCATGGTACCACATTTGACTTATCAATAAACAGAATTCCCATTCTTGTTTAATACTGATTTACAATAGAGAAAATACCTAAAATAACTACCAGTAGTATTCAAGTAAGAACTTCTCTGAGCAGGCAGCAGATCGCTTCAGACATAAGATCTTTCCCCTTTGTTTTTTTGTCTTTTGTTTTAATTTAAAAAAAGTTCAACTAGCAAGTTCTACTTTGCAGCTGCTCTTGTGTTACAAGACCAAGAAAAGGACATAAAAACAACATGGTATCAACACATAGGTAAAAACAATGAATGTAATACCACACCCTCTTTTCAATAGGCATCTGATTTATGCTGTCCAACAACTTGTAGAAAAAAAATCCCAGCTACAAGACATCACTGTTGCAGTACCTTGTGGCAAGATAGTTTAACACATGAAAACTCATATCCACTACAAGTTGCTACACTTACTGCTGACTGAAAACAAGGGAAGATCTAAACATGTCCCTGTACATAATGTACATACTGAGATGCAGTATTAATTATTTCAAGACACAGAAGTGGAACTCTGACAGAATAATACTGAAATACTTGAAACTCCATGTTCTTGTGCTAATTGTTCTAGTACTTCATTCCAAAGGTATTAACAAATGATGTACCCTGAGAAAAATTTCAGGGTAGAAACTAAACACAGACAGAAAAACTATTTGTCTTCTTACATTACTGCTGAAGCAGATTACACAGTAAGTAAGGAATGATTTTGGTAAGTCTGAGGGAATGCATTTTCCATTAGTTTTGAGAGTGTAACCTTTAAATTCAATAAAAAATGTCTTCATGCTCTGCATGCATGAATGGAAAAAAAAAGAACTCAAGTAGACAAAAAAAAAAGTTACTTCCTTCCCATGGCTTTTAACCATAGTCTTTATGGTTTACTGCATAACTGTATTTCAAGGTTTCCAAGCTCAACTCCTGACAGTATATATTAATTAGTTGTATTTCCTTTTAATTAAGTAACAATTAGCCTACTGATTTTAAAACAGTTCTTTTTCATATCAGGAACACTGATCACTTCATAAAACTAAACATGCCACGCTTTCTCTAATAGCTCTTTGCTGTATAAACCCAACACTAGTTGAGGTTCAATGAAGATATCAAGAATGGAGAATAAATCAAACCAAGCTAAGAATATAAAGTCATACACATTTCTACTACTCACTGCTAATGACTTTGTTGGAAATACGGACAAAGCAGCTCTTAAAAATCTGCCCACTGGTCAGAATACTATTTCTGAATTCCCTAGGGGCACTTACAAATCTCAGGCCTTTTAGATTTTAAATTTGAGAACAGAGTAACTCAGCTAAAGCTAATAGACCGTGGTTTATACCAGCTGATGATCTGCCCTTTGCAAAATCTTGCACACAAAATAATTCTAGCAGCTATTGCCTTTTCTGTAAGCAGGTAGCAGATTGCTGCAGACACAAGATCTTTCCCCTTTGTTTTCTATTTTAACTTAAAAAAAAAGTTCAACTAATAAATGGCCCTCCCCCTCTTCCCTCCCCCACAAGTCTTATCTGGTCATTTCTGTGGCAATCAATATGGCGATAACTTCACATAATCAGAGAATGCCTAAAATAGTTCCTAAATTGAAACAACTTTTTGTTTTCTCATAGCTATATCAAGAAAAGTCAAAGATGATGGTGCTTAAGGTTCTTCCACTATTGCAATGACTTGTTAAGCCTGTACAGCACAGCTGCCAACCTATGAGCTGCATTTTATGGATGTAGAGCAGCAGTGGTATAGATTCACGTGCACGACGAGAACTGGAGGATGCGGGATGTTTTAACAAGGAAAAACTTGAACTACAAAACCTTAATCAATGTTTTTCAGAGTATTTAACCATGCTTCCCTTGTATTTAATTATTTGCAATTAGAGAAAACGTGGGTTTGGAATAACTGTAATGATTGTATTATAAGCTGGCTGTACCATTGTATTGGTAGGACACTGCCCTTAGGTGACATATTTGCAACTCCCCGTAAGGCTAATAGGTTTGCATAAATGGACAAGTTCACAGGGGTAAATACTAGTTTTAAACTTGATTTAGCTGATAACAGAATGGATGGATAGAGAATGCATGGTTCAGTGCTGAGCTGTGCATGCCTTCTATCTCCTATTCAAGACTTTTTTATTCCTGTCCCCATAGGGGAAACTGACAGTGTACATAACCACAGAATAACCCAAGATGGAAGGTACTCATGTGGACCATCAAGCTCAACTCCTGGCTCCACACAGGACCACCTAAAAATTAAATGGTACACCTGAGAGTGTTGTCCACATATTTCTTGAAATTTGTCAGCTTGGTGCTGTGACCACCACCCTGGGCAGCCTGTTCCCTGATCACTACCCTCTGGTGAAGAACCTTTTCCTAACCCCCAACCTGACTGCCCCCTGATGAAGCTCCATGCTGTTCCCTCAGGTTGTTGCTGCCACCAGAGAGCAGAGCTCAGTGCTCCCTGTGAGGAGCTGCAGCTGCTATGAGGTCTCTTCTCAGCCTCCTCTTCTCCAGGCTAAGCAATCCAACAGACCTCAGCCTCTCCTCATTTATCTTGCCCTCTAGACTTCTCTCCATCTACGGAGCTCTTCTCTTGATGATCTCTAAAATGTCGTTCTTATATTGTGGCACTCAAAACTTCACCCAGTGCTCGAGGTGAGGCTGCACTGCACAGCAGAGCAGAACAATCCCGTCCCTCACTCAGCTGGCAGTGCTGGGCCTGATGCACCCCAGGGAATGCTTAGGCCTTCTGACTGCCAGGGCACACTGCTGACTGATGTTCAACTTGTCATCAATCAGAAAAACCAGAATCATTTTAATAGGGCTGCTCTCAAGCCTCCCATCCCCATCTATACACATAGCTAGGATTTCCCTATACCAGCTACTTAATTCAGCACTTGCTCTTGTTAAACTGCCTGTGGTTGGTGATTGCCCATCCCTCCAATTCATCAACATTTCTCTGCAAGGCCTCTCTGCTGCCGAGGGAGTCAACAGCACCTTCCAATTTAGCATTATCTGCAAACATCAAGTACATTCAAGTCTTGCAATTGGATCGCTTATGAAAACATTAAAGACAATAAGTCCTAAAATGGAGCCCTGCAGAACTTCTGTAGTAACTAACTACTTCTTGTAACGCATGAAATATAACCCCATTTGCCATAACTCTTTGAGTCTAATCCCTCAACCACTTGTTCATCCATTTCATTACATTTTTGTATAGCTCCATGCCAGACATTTTTTCCAAAGGGATACTGTGAGAAACAGTAGCCGAAGCGTTGCAGGAATCCAAAAAGATTAGGGCAACTGAGTTCCCCTGGTCAGTTAGGTGGATAACCTTGGCATATAAAGGAAATTTAGTTAGTTAAACAGGACTTTTCCCTCATGAACCCATGTTGGCTGTGACCAATGAGTGCATTATCTTTTAGGTGTTTTTCAGTACCCCCCAGATTAACTTTCTCACTAATTCAAAGACAGAACAGTTGTCTTCTCATTCATCTATTAAGTTTAAAATATTGCTTTGGAAAATAAACCAAATAGAAACCAAAACATAGCAACCAAATGAAAACCCCCATAACCCAGTTAACAAGACTGATTTTCCCTTCCAAAATGAAGTTTTAATAAAAATTGTGTGTAAAAAGCATGTAATAAAAAAGAAATAAGCAAGTATGTAAATAAACACAGGAAAAAAGCCAATGCTAATACTTCAATGATGTTTTGAACAAAATACATACCTGCAGGTGTGATCATCACTTACACTTGCAATTTCTTGACCCTCTTTAGGAGCAAACACCAGGTCATTAACATAATCTGAGTGCCCATCAAATGTCTGTCAATCAGACAAAAAGAAATACTTTTACTTTAGAGCTGATTGTCCTACCAATCAACAATGTGTTAAACAGGCCCACACAATTCCAACAGGAAAATGTGTGACTCTAAAATAAAGATATCGCAGTATATGGAAGGGGAAAAAAAATATTTGTCATTGAACTGGAGATCTTTAAAATATGTTAACTCATATATATTCACACTGTAGGTGGACAGACCTCTACTACTTAATCCTTTAAGTTATCATAAAGGTTAGCTTGTTGCTCTTGTTTGACAGAGGAAAGATTGCCTCAGAACTGTTATATCCATTTTTAACCACTGAATTTTGAAGGCAGAAGATAATCTCAGACAAAGAGAGGAAGATAGGCAAGAACTAAACGTACAGAAGCTATATATCTTGAAGAACTCTGTAGATAGATACTTGTAGATAACTCTCATCTCTGAATAAGAATTTTTAATACAAAGTCCTGCAAGTAATAAGAGGGTTCTTCTTCCTGAGCAAGCAACAAACCAATCATTTGTCCAGTACATTTACTTTCCCAAGCAATTAGCAAAAAATTAGCTCAAAAGCAGATGGCAAAGGATCAAAAGATAAAGGGCAAAAGAATAAAAAGGTGAAAAAGTCTCAATTGAAGAACATGTAACAGCAGATAAAGCATGCTGAAGGCTTTAAGAAAACCAAAAGTGAGGAAGAACACATAAAGAAGCCACACAACATCATAGTAGTTAATCACAATTTCTGTTAAACATTTGAGAAGGACATAGCACCCTGTGCTCTTTGCTTTATACTCTTGTGATGAAGAATAAGATAAACTGGTTATAGTGCAGACTTACTGTAAAATTAATAGATCAGCCATTCTCAAATGATAGGATATGAGCGCCCATGGTGTGAACATACAGGTAAACTGTTACTCACAACCAAATATTTATAGTTGTATCAAAAAGCCATTTCAAAGGGAACTATTACTGTGCAATTGTTCTCAGATGAAATTATTAATCATGACATACTTATTTCAAAGTACCAAGAATAGTTTACCTATAATGAGAACCAACACAGCAATATAACTTGTGTTCTGGATGAAAAGCAGAATGCCAGTTTCTAGTGAAAGTTGGTAATTTTTTTTTCCTGCTTCAAAAGCTTTTCAGCTTTCCAGTGTTTGCCCATAATACCAAACCAAGACATCTTTTCCTTTTCCATTCTTTTAATCATTTTGTAAATTTCTATGGACATCACAAATCTCTAAAGCTTTACAGTACCTTTAAAACCTACATTAAAGAACAGATATACAGCATTAAGCGAGTATGCAAAACTCATCACACCTAAGGTCAAGTCAAAATTTGAAGTACTTTCAAATTCATTTGCATGGTTTGCTAGATATGAATAATTCATCTCTGGTCTCAATAAGAAAATCTGTAGCTAATAAAGATCAGTTTGGTTAGCTTGAGGACTTATATGTGCTTTCTCTCATTATGGTCTCACTTAAATTAGAGGTCAGCCTGTTTCATCCTTTTCACTAGGCATGGCTGCTTCTGTTCTGCCCAGCAAATGATCATAAAAAATAAAAAGAAGACAAAAATATCCACTACATAATGGCATACATGGCATGACACGAAGAGGTTACAAAGGAAAACAATGTCAAATGAAAACAATCACCTCCACAGCTTTCTAAAGGGAAAAAAAATAGTCTCTTATATGTTTGTTACTCAGAATGAGCTACATAACTGATCAATAAAAAATGAAAAATAACAAATCTGTAAACCATGCACAATAACTAAGCTCCCCCTCTAAATAATTGTGAATGCCTCATCAATTTAACACAAAGCCATTTTCAGCAGTCAACTTTGTTTCTTCCAATTGGCCATAATTTTAATAAAACCCTGTGGATTTTAAGAATACATCCCTTAGATGATGCTAAACTACTTAGACAGAAATGCAAGTCTTCTAAAAATTCCAGCATTCCGAATTCAAACATTCTACCTCATTTTACATCCACAGTTCTGATGAAATATGCTTTTTATTAAACAAAATTTGAAGCAGAAGGAAGCCACAATTCATTTCCAAATGAAAACCTCAGAACAAGAAAAGATTTCACAAAGATCCATCAGTCGTATTTTACCTTTTGTTTGTTGTTCTGGGGTTGATCCAACCCATAAATTTTGGATTAGTAGTGTTGACAAAGTAATGGAAAACTCAGTATGCTTGAAGTTCTTTGTTGATAATTACATCAAGACAGTTTTTCCACTGGGCAAAAAAAGTAAGATTACTCTGCCTATCCCTCCAGAAGCAACACATACTAATTGTTTACTATAGAAGACAAAATGTTCAGAGATTGTAGTCAAATTGTAATCACTTAATTCCTTCAGCTTTCTTGCACATTTTGTACCTGTATGTAAAGCGTGCACCATACAATGGATCAAAGTCTTGCATGCGTTCATAAAATATTCAACCTTAGGCTCATAAATGGCTTTTCTGAGGTTTCAGTTGACTAATACTAAGAAAAAATTGTATCAAACTACTTAAAATTAACTCAGCACAGCTCACAGAATACTTGTGAACACCTGAGATTTGAAAATACTGTACACAGGGGTCAGGTGTTACTTTTTTCTTAATGAGAATTGTATAGTTCAGCGGTCATCCATTACCCAGAGAAAGTATTTTCCCCACTTTTTAATAAAAAATAAAAATAAAAATTCAGAACATGCTTTCATTTTAATCAATATAAACACACTACAATGATTTTTTTCTTTTTTCACTAATAGGATCCTAACTGTTTAGGTAACAATCTACACTATTCGCTGTTTGATGATTACTTTAAACATTAGATCAAGCCTGATCCAGTAACAGTATAAATTTTACTACTTCTTTAGACTTAGACTAAGAGCTTCACTAAGGAAGTATTAAGTTCAAGTGATAAAATTGGCATAAACAGAACTAATAACTTTATTGCTAAATTCTTGTCAACAGTATTTATTTGTATTGCATAATACTCAAGACTTTTTGGGGCTTATGTTGTGTCAAAAATAAAGAAGCTCCCATGATATCTGAAAAAAATAAACAAACTTTTATGATCCTTCTGTCTGCATTGGACACTGGTTATCTTATTTAAATAATTTAACTGAAGTCCAGTTGATAATGACCGTTTCCTTTTTGGTAAAAATAACCCTTGTAATTTATAGGTGGGGTCTTTCAGTCTAAATACTATATTCTCACATCAAACTCCTGCTATATTAATACATTCTCTGTGTTCTCAACACTCACTATCTGCCATAAAAAACATCCTGATGTATTAGGCAATGGATATACTTTTGCAGTTGAAGCTTACAACTGCAAGTTCATGTAGTTTGCATTAGAAAGAAATCATAAAGATGAAAGATTCTGCAAAGAATCTTTTTGTATAAAAAAAATAATTGTTGTAGTAACAGAAACCTAAGTGTGGCACTTTGATTTATTTGTAGGCACTCAGTCAAAGCTACTGTGTAACAAATTCCCCTAAATCAGAAGTGCATGTTTTAAAAGTTTCATTTGTTTTGGTCAGACACCAGAAAAAGTCTTGTCAAAACTAGGAAAACAGTAACCCATCACAGAAATTCTATTCTGAAAAAAAACCCAGCATTCAGACTGCTACTGAGTTGTACCCTTTGCTTCTCTGGTTTTAATATTGACAGCAAGCTAGAAAATAATTGCATCAAGCATATTCAAAATAATTATTTTAGAAGTGTCTGTTTTTAATCTCGTTGTAATCAGTAATGAATAGCTTAAAAGAATTCCTCTATAGAATAAACTTGTTTATTTGAACTTGTAGTTTAGAAGCTTAAGCTAACGAATTACCAAAGGTGTGTTTACGTGACATTATATTACAGATTATTTCTCTGGAAGCTGTGTGTTCCTACTCAGCAAAACAGGATATCCCTCTGAGAAGTTCTAGTGTTGGCCTGGGTTAGACTGTTGCAAACTGAAAGCAAAAGGACCTTCCAGACATCTCGTACGTAACTGGTTTAAGAACACTACGCTGAAAGAGCAGGAAGTAAAAATGTATCAGAAATAGGTATTTCCTTTATTTATAGATTTCCTATATTTATATAGTCAAAATAAATGATGGTCCATGGACATGTTCTGTGAGCTGTCTGCAGTTATGTACTTAACTCAGTACTCTTTACATTTTCTACTGTATTAAATCGTATCATTACAACTTTCTGCTCCCAGTAAAAGAGTTCAGAAATCCCACTTTCAACAATAGAAGAATCCAATAACCAATACAACGTAAAAATTTACAGGTCTCTATGTAAAGGAACCTTTTCTAAGACTGTATTTAAAATTTACCTGTACAATATTCTCATCAAGAGTATATCTTCAGATTATGCATAAGACTGCTAAAGATGGATCTGCCACAGTTCAGCTCTACCTCACACAGGATATTAAAGTGAGACTCCACTACAGAATAAAGAAATATTTGAAATGAATTGCGTTGCTCTTACCTTATATTCATTCTTGTCATGCAGGTCTGAAGTAAATAGCCTTAACTTCTTATCAGAAGCAGCCGTACAAAACCTGCACTCAACAGACAAAGAAAAGCCCAGACACATAAGGACAAACTACATTTTAGATCCAGTAAGTTGATGAATAAGGAAAAAACGATACTATTTACTGCCAATTCACTGCATGGAGAGAAGGGCAAGGAGCGCAGGCAAGGAGCTCCAGAAACAGAACAAACCAAAGATAAGAATGAAATTGGTGTTCTAATGATGTTCAGAGATTTTACTAGCAGTTTCTTTAGATCCCACTCATACACTTTATACTTAGTTCAATATTAAGAACTTAGTGAAAACAGATAAATGACAAAGATTTGTTGTACTCAATTATTCCACATACCTTATCTGGGGAGGTAAAGCATCAAGTCTACTTTCTGGACTCCATGCTATAGCATCAACTCTGATTCCATGATGAAATGTTCTTAGTGTCTTATACTGAATGCCTTCCACTTCTACATCCTCTTCCTACAGAAACAGGACAGTTAGCTAATCCAGAATAACATCTTCATGACTTCTAACAATTTGGATTGATATGAAATGGAAAGGCTTTCAAAGTTCAATGTACCTGTTACAATAATTTACTGAAAATACATGAGAAATCCATGAAATGATTGCAGTCTGAAGTCAGAGTCCAATACTGAGCTCAAAAATCAGAGATTTGTGCTATAAATATGAAGTTACTGTTTCCAAAGCTATCTGCTTAAGTTCCCAGATAGTATCTCTTGCAAATGTTGGTGACTGCTAAAACTAGGTTATCTTCCATAAAAACAGGCCTGCTTTCACTGCAGTCAACTCTAAGGCATACCAGCAAGACAGAATTTTATACTACTTCGTATAAATTTCTTAGGAAATATCCCAAATTCATCAATATGGTAATTAATTAATCTAGTAAACAAGTACAGTGCTCCTTGGTAAAACAGGTAGAAGAGAAGACAGGAAAGCAACTTTAGTCAGCTTTGGACTTCACCAGCAAAAGTGCTGTCAGAGTTTCAGGGTGAAAGTAATAAAATCAACAAACACAAACTAACCTGAAATCTGCATGTCCCAACAACTACGTAATTATTGCCACCATATGCAATGAGGGAGCATGCATCTCCACTATCAAATGGATTGAATTTTATAACATGCACATAATCTTCGCAGTCCACAGTGTAAGCAGCATTTCTAAGAGAATCTTGCTTCATTTTCAGGGAACTATATCAAGGTATCACAGAAGTGGTGTATTTCCCAGGATGAAGGTCTACATTCCTATATGGAAAGTATTAAAAAAACATGCATTATACATTCACATACAGAAAAAAGGTATTTGTGGCACACACACACACACAATTCCTATAATGCTCTATTTAAGGACACAAACTGTCAAATTAAACTCACTATTTATATATTTAGTACACAATTCCAGCAGTTGAGGAACTAACTAAACTAATTAACCTAAATACCATACATTCAAAACTACTTCTGGAGACTTCATCAGAAACTGCAGATTTTGTGCTACTGCCAGCAACCTAAGACCACAATGAGATTAACCTTACACAGCAGAAAAGTCACATTCAGAATGCTTAAGTTTTCAATCAAATGAAAAAAAAAATAAAAAATGCATTGTTACCTTCAGATTCCCTTCTCTGTTACAACCTTTTAAAAGACAGTGGGCATCTAATTAGAAGTAGAATTAAGGCTGCAAAATTGCAAATGAGAACACTGTCCTGCAGAATATTTCAGCATGGTTTCATGACTTAAGGCAACCCATCTGCATACAGAGCAGAGCCACTATGCTTCTGTACTTGAACAAAAGTAGTTTGTTTTCATCTGAAGCTAAAGTATACCTTCAGAATTAGTGCATTACTCTATTCAAGCAGTTTCCAAGACAGTCAAAGCAGATTAGATTCTTAACTGATTCTGGAATCATCCCCCTTAACCCCATTGCAGATTTTTATATTAGCTTATACCTTTTGAAAAATCACTTACTTTTTTCTGCATGTAACATGGAGAAATAGCTTTAAATTTCTCAATGTATTTTGCTGTCTTAATGACCTGAAGGTCTCAGTGTACAAGCCAGAGCATGGTTTGATGGGGACATCACAGAGACACAAAGAAGCTCCCCATATCTGCAATGTTTGTTTATTAATTAGCATGATATGCTATCCCATTAATGTATACACTTTAGACACAGATTCACAGAATGTCAGGGATTGGAAGGGACCTCAAAAGATCATCTAGTTCAATCCCCCTGCTGGAGCAGGAGCTCTCTGATTAGGTCATAACTCACAGAGATATGCTCCTAAGGCCAAATAAACTTTTAATCCAATCTGTAATAGTCCTCCTTAAAGCCTTCCCAGAAATCATGGAATGATTTGAGTTGGAAGAGACTTCTAAAGACCACCTAGATGAACTTTGCTGCCATGAGCAGGGACAGCCACAGCTAAAACAGGTGCTCAGAGCCCCACCAGCCTGACCTTGGATTTTTGCAGGAACACAGCACCCACTGCCTCTCTGGGCAACTTGTTCCTGCGCCTCATCACTCCAATTGTAAACAAAACTTATTCCCTCACATCGAATGTCCTCTCTTTCAGTCTAAGATGACTTCCCTTTGTCCTATCACAACAGATCCTGATAAGACCCTGATAAACAGCCCACCCCTGCTCCTTTCGGCCCCCTCCAGATACAGAGACTGCTGTCAAGTTACAGCCCACCTCCAGACACAGTCTCCCCAGAGCCTAGCATTCTCCAGGCTGCACAGCCCCAGCTCCCTCAGCCTCTGAAATCCAACTTCAGATCAACTTTAACTAAAAATAATAATCATAATAAAAACAGTGATGCTAAGGAATCAAACACCACTAGGCCAACTGCGCCGCGCAGGTGCTCGTTAACCACCCCTCCCCCCCACACACACACAGACACGTACACAACTCCCTGCTTTTTCTTTCAGGAAAGGGAATCTCAGCAAGACTCGCTGCTACAGTCTCTCAGAAGATGGCCCCACCCCCTCCCCACGACCCAGCCATTGCCACTCCTGGGCCGGCCCGAGCAAAGCACCGCGCTCCCTCCCCCCCATCCCGAAGCGGGCGGGCCGCCCCACACGCACCTCCGCAGCCCCCGCCGGCCACCACACACGCTACTCCCGCCAAGCGGCACCTCCCGCCCACGGGCCGCCATGCGCTTCCGGGTCAGGGCTCGCGCTCCCCATTGGGTGGCTGCTGAGGGTTTGAATGAAAACCGCCGATAAGGGCAGCCGGGCGTAGCGAGCCGCTTTGGTTTCGTCCTGCTGGTTGTGCGGGTGGTGGCTATAGGTGAGCAGGAGGGACACAGTCGGCTGAGAGGGGCTTGGGTGCGGAGCGGTTTAGATGACTTAAAAGGGGGACTTTGTATACAGGTAACGAAAACACTCTGGCATATCTTCATCTGCTAAGTTTTGGAAACGATAGTGCACCATTCTCATAGGTGCTAGTCTGAGTGTGTGATATATGCTCTTTAGGGGCATTCAAGGCTGCCCTTTTGTAGGGATGAAATCCTGCCAACTGATATTCTTACAGGTTGGTAAATATGCAAGGAGAACAAGAGATCTTTATGAACAGGTCACTCATGAGCACTTTCTACCCGTTCTCCTTGTGGTTACTCCATCGTTAGTGAGGTGAGGCTTGCTAAGCTGTGGGCTTGTGTGAATAACTTATTTTGTGGACTTAATATGGAAGAAGAAATAGCATATGCACAACTTAACACAAGACAATGGCATGCATAGGCCTCACATGTTAGCATTTACAATTATTTCTCTTAATTCTGTGTTTTACTCTAGGCGATGATTTCTTTCCAGCAAAAGCTCTTAAACTTAATCAAATATTTCAGAAGGCATTGGCGCTTATTTTCTAACTCTGAAAGGACCACTGTATGCGGAGCAGATTGCATGCTGACAGCGTTACAACTGTCAATGGCTGAAGTCAACAAACAGGTTAGCATTCTTTCTTTATGTTCTTGGGGCTTAGTGCATCCTAAACTTGTTTTGCTTACTGAACTTTCAGTTAGATATCTATTTAAAACAATTGTTTCTGTCTTTTTAGTGTTGTTATTGATCTAAAGGTTAGATGTATCAAGATGCTGTAAAATAATGATTAAGTAGTTTGTCAAGTCAGAGCTTAAGGAAAGAGCACCAAGTTGGGAGAATAGAAGTGTTTTAAGTTTTTATGTAAATCCTGAACTTTAATAGTAAACACCCATGTATTTTGTCGGATTACATTACTTCAATTCTGCAGCAAAGCTGCAGACTGAAATGTGTGGGGTAAGGGCTTGTCCTCCAGCCAAGAAGTCCCCAGGATGAGAAGAAAGCTGCCAGGAGCCCCCAGCCCTTGTGAGAGCAGTGGATGAAACATGGGTGGGCCGGGAGCTACAGCAGCCGTCTGTTTATGTTCAAAGGCAACCACAAGGAGCCTCTCCAAACAGGAGAGGTGGTCTAAGGCTGGAGGGTGCCTGCTCTCTCTATTAAAAGAAACTTGGTGACTGCATGCTGCAATGGCTGGGCTGAGATTGTAACCTAGACAGGGTGACCACAACCTTCATGTGCAGATGTATACACCTAAACAGGCTTCCTGAGGAGTGAAATTGCTGCCCTGACCTTTTCTTGTGGGGATTTCCAGAATCTGAAAGTCCCCCTGGGGCCTGAAGGCAGAAGTTGATGTCGTAGCAACTGTGCCCCTCTCAATAAACTTTTCAAGTAAGTGGCTGGGTGGAAAGAAGAAATTGCCAGGCATCTTAAAATTCAGGAATCAGAGAGGCTGATGAATGGTATCAATCATATAACACAAAGTGAATGACTGCCCTGACTTAAATCTGCAAGGGGAAGAAGTTAAGCTAGCTCCCACCCCTGATGAGACAGGTTGCAGGAACACACAAGACAAGGGAAGCCGGACCTTTCTTCTCTGCTAAGAGAAGGAGCAGTATCTCCCGTGTCCCTGTGCCCTGTGCAACAGATTCAGGCTCTGGGTCTGGAAAAAGGAGAGAGTGTGTGTCACAGTTCATACCCAGAAAGGGACAACCCCATAAAGATGGTCTAATTAGCCACCTGTGAAACATCTACATGTAAGTATAGTAATAAGCAAGTTCTTGCAATATAAGTCAGTTAAAAATATATAGTAAAGTGTTATGCGAATTAAATATTATTTTAGTCCTCTCTTTGGATGTTTTCAGCTCCTTTGGTCAACAGGGAAGTCTATTCTCATAAGTGGGAAAGGACTACTGTGAAACCAGACTCTTAAGTTATTTTCTTGTAGTTTTAGTTTTACTCTCTGCCTAGAGGAGGAAAAGGTTCTTCTGTTGCTGATAAAATGCTGTTATTGTTCTACACATTTTGCCATTTTTTGCCCACTTTATGTGCACTTTCAGTTTAACTGTGTTAATTGCTATTAAATCTCCTAATTGACCATTAAGCTGTAATTTTTTTTCATTTTGTGAGTCAAAGAGAGGGGTGCATGGGAATGCAACTTAATTGCTCTGTCAGTGCCAGAAGATGGGTGTAAGATTATTTTAATCTATATTGTTAATGTTAATTATGATACTGGATCACTCCAAAAGTAATGCCTACATGTCAATTTTGATAAATACAAAGAGTACAACAATACTACTTGATAAATAGCTACAAAACATGTTTTGTAGCCACTGTTTGCTCTGCTTTTTTATGAGTGATGAACACAGGCCTGCATGCTGTGCTGGTAAAAGATGAATAAATCAAAAACTTCGTCAGTTTTGGTGACCCACTGTTGCCACCACTGAAATGCATCTCCTACTGTGTCACTGTGCTCGTGTTCACTGAATGTCAGAGGCTGCAATTTTTTCCACATGGAGTAATTCAATTACAGACCTTTGCTTCATCTGCACTTCCATGTCAGATGCAGATTTGTCAGACTGCCCCTCTGCTGCCATGTCACACAGCAACAAAGTGTAATGAGATACTGGTGGGAAGGTTCAGCCTCTACTGCCATACCACTAACATCTGTCTATGATGTCATGAGCCCACGAAATAAAATAGGAGGCATTACTTTTGGACCTGCCCATGTACTTAGTTTTGCCTTAACACATTTGTTAGATCTGTGTCAACGCTATCAACATTGTGTGAGAGTAGAAGTCTATTATCATTGGGGGGGAAATAAAAAGCTCATTTTTATTTGGACGTGGGCTATGTTTTCTCTGTTTTCTCAGATCAGTAATTGAAGCAAGTTAGTAGGGATGTATTTATTACTTCCTGAATACAAATATCTGCCATGGTGAAAACTCTTCCCGCGAATAATTGACTTTATGAATGTAAAAGTCCTGTGAAAGTCGGTGTCTGTTCCTGTCAGTGAAGTTCAAAATATATTCCTGGTATTTCAAAAATCAGGATCAAAGACTGCAAATTCCAAAAAGTCAACTGGAAAGCACTGGAAGAACTTCAGATATAATAGGTTCATAAGGTTGGAAAGGACCTACAAGATCACCTAGTCCAACCATCCTCCTAACACCATCCCTACCCAACTACTAAATCAAATCCCTTAGCACCTCACCTAAACGCTTCTTGAACAGCGCTAGGGATGGTGCCTCAACCACCTCCCTAGGCAGGCCATTCCAGTGCCTGACCACTCTTTCAGAAAAGAAATGCTTCCTCAGGTCTAATCTAAATCTTCCCTGGTGCAACTTGTGGCCATTCCCTCTCGTCCTGTCGTTATTTATCAGGGAGAAGAGGCCCACCCCCTCCTCACCACAACCCCCCTTCAGGAAGTGGTAGAGTGCAATAAGGTCTCCTCTGAGCCTCCTCTTCTCCAGACTAAACAATCCCAGCTCCCTCAGCCGCTCCTCATAAGATTGTGCTCCAGACCCCTCACCAGTTTTGTTGCCCTTCTCTGAACACGCTCCAGGGCCTCAATGTCTTTCTTGTAGTGAGAGGCCCAAAACTGAACACAGTACTCGAAGTGCAGCTGTACCAGAGCTGAGTACAGGGGGATGAATGACTACTTCGTTCGTTACAAATGCAAATACATAGATTATAATAGTTTTTCTTTGAAGATATATATGCAACTTGTTTTAAAGTAATTTTTAAAACTACTAAGTACAAAACTTTTTTTTTATTGTTCTATTAGCACTATGGAGATTTTGCAGTATCACTCAGTGATGTGATGGAAACTTGGAAGTACTTGCTACATGACAAACTGGGATTATCATATGAGAATATGGAAGAACCTGAAAATTATGCTGACTTTAAAAAGGTCTATCATACCTTCTTAGTGAGCAGCAATATGTTAGATATAATAGACATATTTCAAAAGTGCTGTGCTCTTGCACTTGTACCTGAAGATGAAAGCATAGCTCCTGTAAGTATTTTGTTTGATTAGTCTCTCATTGTTCTGACATTTCTGATAAAGTTTATGAACTTACAATGTTTCTAAAATATGTGCATAAGTCCTGAATTGTTACTTGCTTTTTCTGTGGGGGGAACAGATGTGTTAAATTATTAAATCTGTTGAAGAATCATAAAACTATTCAAAAACAATTTCTTTGTCATCCTGCTGGATGTGTAGATCTCTTCTCCAGAAGTTTTTCTACCAGAAAAAGAAAAGCTGAACTGTAGAGTTTTGATAGGACTGGATCAGCTCTTAGTGATTAATGTGTTACGGAATTTTGGATATATGTTTCTATACAGTCTAAATGCTATAAAAATAACACTTTTAAACACAAAAAGCCCTCCATATACAACACATAGCTTCATTTGATTGCTTTTGAGGAATCAGAAGAGATTCCACTTCAGCTACTCAGTCAAGCATCTGTTGCATTTTATTGCAATTCATTTATTGTAACTCTGCACATACGGCTGTGCTCTAGGCTAGAGAAGATGTAGTGTGTAGTTCATTCTCACTATGAAAATAACACAAATTTGATTAATCTTTATCAGATCAAAATATATTGAATGGCATAGTAGCTGTTGGAAGGTACCTATAAAAATTGAATCCAACTGTTAGACTACTCTGGGGTTGATCCAAAACTAAAACAAGTCATTTAGAACATTATCTAAATGCTTCTTAAACACGGACAGGCACAGAATGTCAGCCACCTCTTCTGGATTCCTGTTCTACTGTTTAACTAATCTTTCAGTAGTGAAATTTTTCATAATGTCTAGTCTGCACCTACCCTAATGCAGCTTTGAATCATTTGCATGTGTCCTGTCACTAGATATAAGGTAAAAAAGATTAGCAACTCCCTCTCCACTTCCCCAGCTCAGGAAACTGTAGGGCCGACCAGGTCGTTCCTCAACCTCTTTTTCACCAGTTTTAAAAACCCAGTGTTCACAGTCGTTCCTCATAGGATGTGCCTTCTAGCTCTTTTAACCCATTTTGTTGACCTTCTCTGCACACAATACACAAGTATTTTAATGTCATTTTCAGGACATGGAGCCTGGATCAGAATATTTGAGATGAGGTGGCATCCATGCTAAATATAACTGGAGAATGATCTCTTTTGATTGGCTGGATATACTTTGTTTAATATACCCCAAAGTGCTGCTTGTCCTCTTGGCAGCCAGGGTAGGTTGCTGGCTTGTGCTGAGCTAGCTGTCAACTAGAACCCCCACGTCCCTTTCTGCAGGACTCTTCTCCAGGCTCTTGTCTCCCAGTCTGTACATGTCTGACATTACTCTATACTATTCAAAAGCAGAGTCCAATATTCGCTCTTGTTAAATTTCATACTGTTGCTAATGGCCCAGTGTTCTGATCAATGCAGATACCTTTTTAAAGCCTCTTGTCTCTATGGAGAGTCAACAGCAACTCCCAGCAGAGTATCATCAGTAAATTTCAGAAAGATGCATTCAACTCCATACATATCATTGGTGAAGATGTTGAATAGAATTGATGTTGAGATTGAGTCTTGAGCAATGCTGCTAGTGACTGGCCACCAAACAGATGTAGTCCTGTCTTTACTATAACACTTTGAGCCCTACTGTTCAGCCAGTTTTTCACCCAGCATACTATGTGCCTGTTTGACTCAAAACTGTACAGTTTATCCAGAAAGACTGTGAGGATCAATATCAAAAGCCTTGCTGAAATCCAGAAAACCTACATCTGTCTTCCTTTTATCCACCAGAGGATCTTACTGTAAGAAGATATCAAATTAGTGAGATGAGACTTCCTCATCTTGAACCCATGTTGACTGGACTAATGTTTGGGTTGTGTTAGTAGCAACTAAAAGACTTTGAAATACAAGCCTGCCACGTGAGTTTGATTTTTGTGCTGTCTAGAGCACGGAAAGGTCAAAGATGAAGGATGTTGGTAATTAAAAAAAAAAAAAGAAAAAACTTTGGATTTAAATTCAACTATTTCTGGCTCATATGAAAAATTACAAAGAGCTATCTGTCTGCTTGCAGGAAGGTGAATTGAATTGTTAGAGAAAAATTAGAAAATAAAGGATAAAATATTTCAGTTGCTTTGAGGAACTCTTCCTACTGAGACAGGAATAAGGCTGTGTCCGTGAAAAAGGAGTTGAATACCAGAACAGATTTCTGAGATAAGATGTGGGTTCTCATTTTTAGAAATATTAAAAATTTGGCTCAAAGTTGTCACTGAGCAAACTGGTCTAACTGGTCCTCCTTACACCATGGATTGTACTAAATGGTCTCAGAAGGTCTTTTTAAACCTATATTGTTACAAGATTCAATGACAGGTATCTTGTAAGAATTACCTGATTCCTTAAACTCAGAGCCTCCACTCAACATTCCAATTACTGGATACAAATGAAGTTACAAGGAGGGCTGAATGAAGTTCAGAAAGCTCTACTTTTCTCTTTTCAGTGTAAAGAACATGAGATGGTTAGCGGGCTTTTCATATCTATGGTGTAATGCTATCTTTTCTGTGAAGGATAAGCAGCTGCTTTTAGTACAGGTATCTTACAAATACATACAAGATCTCTTAGTTAATATGAATCTTACACTTCATTTCTCTCAAAACAGTTGTTCTAAAGACTAAAAAAAAAGTAAGTTTTGGCACTCAGCACACTAGCAAACTGTAAGGAATCATAGTTACACTTGCTTTTAATACTACTGCTTTTTAGTCAGCTTGATATTTAAATTGATTTGATTCTTTTTATTGAAGGTTCAGCTGCTAGAATTTATTTCTGGTGTGATGAATGTATCAGAAAGTAAAGGTTCTGTTCTTCCTTCTACACCAGTCAACAGACAGGATCAGAGCAATGTGAAGGTAAAAATGATTTCTTTCTTTCTTGTAATGTTCTGTAAATAAAAGAAAGTGCTAAGCGATGCAGACTTATTAGGTTTTATCACCTTATTTTCATTAAGTCATATTTTCTTCCTTACAGAAGAAATCTGAATAGCAGCTGTAGTGGTAGCTGTAGCAAAGCAAGCAAGTCTTGTTTATCCCAGTAGATGACTGGAGGCTTTTCTGGGAATACTTGATTCAACCCCCCAAACAAGCATCTGAGAATACCATATAGAAGTACTTGAAATGATAGAGCTTTTTGTCATTTCCAGGCTTACTTTCCTTATCCTGAGTAGCAATTTCAATAGAATGTGTAGGTGCAACTCAACATGCGAGCAAACATTGTTCCAGCAATATGATATCAGGCTGAAATAATGCTTCAGTGAAATACAGTTTGGTGCTTTTCTGATTTTTCACTGCTGTTCTTCTGTCAGTAGCACTTCTACCACTAAGCTAATGGCTTGGTTGACTTTGACGTGTGTAGTAAAGATATTCCTAGCCCTTTCTTCTTTCTCTTGAATCTGTCCTACTACACCTACATATTTTTGAATTCCTATTGAATAAGAAAAAAATCCCTAGCAAATAAAGGTTTTCTTATTAGCTTTATTTTCATCAATGGTCTTTTTCTTTTTTTTTTTTTGCTTATGATAAAGCTAAATTTTTCAGTTCTGGAACTGTTGTTCTTGCAGGATCCTGAACAGTGCTGCAATATAAGTAATTACGTTGATATAATTTGGTTATGTGGGTGGAGATGGATATACAATTTTAATTCTTCAATCAGTGAGACTTCTATGATTGATATCTTTGAGAGTCAAGGGAAAAATAAGTGAATCTGATGTACAGCTGGTGAGATGATGAAGATTCTAGGCTATTTGAAATTAATCTAAATCCTTGATGTGGTTTCACAGTATTAGAATTTTACTTTGTGTTATAAAAGGAATATCTGTGAGAAGATTTCTAAGCAGAAATAGATACTCAATTTTAATACCTTGAGATCAGTTTGGCTTAATTTGGAGAGAACATTAGAGATCATCTAGTTCCAATGCCTTCCATAGGCAGGACTGCTACCCACCACATCAGACTGCCTGGGGTCCCATCCAATGTGGCCATGAATGCCTTCAGTGATGGGGAATACACAGCTTCTCTGGGCAACCTGTTTCAGTGTGAATATTCAAATATATTATATATAACTTTAATGTGTATTAATCATACTTTCTGTTGTCAATACTTCCAGAGTTCCCATATATGAAGTAATAATACGAAATTATCCAAAGTGAGACACTTTTATAAAAGTCTTATCATTAGCACACATATAATTTAGCAGCAGGGTGACCAATTAATGTTGATGCTTTCTTATGCAGGTGACACTCTTGGCAAAGAAATGTTTTTATTCATATCTAAGCCTGTTGGTGAATTCTAAGGATGATCTGTCATTGGCTCATATTCTAAATGTTCCTGACAGAGGACTTGGTAGAGAAGCCTTCACTAAACTAAAACATGCCTCGCAGGAGAGAAAAATGTCAATTTTCCTGGTATGTGAATCCAATGAAACTTGGTGTAGATCAGAATCAGAGATAATGAAATAGACTTATAAATATGAAATGTTGCTTTAGTCTCATCTGCAAGACTAGCATTTGCAAGCCAAGTTAAATACTATCATGAAAAGAGTTTCAAGGCTCAAATAAATAAATAAAACACAGTAGATTTCATCTGATGAAATGAATGGTTGCTTGGTCATGAGATCTAAAGATGCACAGAAAATAATTCCTGCATGTGTACCCCTACAATACTAAAATGTGATCTAGTAAAAACAAAAATCTTTTAGCAAAATGAATCCATTAATTTAGAGTGCAGCAAGTACATAGTTTGGTTAAATGGAAAAATATTATTTTTCTGTGCATTTGTTAAACTGTAACCTAACATTTCCTTGCACAAAATGCCTTTTGTAGAGGAATCTGAAGAAAAAAAATCCTGTGTTTGATGTGTAGATAGAAAAGAGACCAAAATTTGGTGGAGCAGTATTACAGTTTTTTCTGCTTTGACTCAGGATTTTTGGAGTGTATTTCTTGCCAATAATTTACAGCTTGATCAGTTTTGAAACATTCTTCAAGATGTGATTTATATGGGATATTCTTGCTGGTGTTATTCCTAAAGGTACAGAGCTGAAGAGAAAAAAACAAGAATGGTATTCTCCCTTATGTAGAAACACAAAAAAATACAGCATCAATATGCAGTACTCAGAGAGGCTTGGAGCTAAAGAATTTTTGTATGTGAGGTGAGTTTTTATTTAGAGCAGTTAAAGCTAGCATAGAACCATCTCAAAAATAGATGAGTAAGATTTCTTTCTCTGAAGAATCACTGTGGTCCCTCATATTCAAATAATCAAATTTTGCATACACAGTGGGATCTGTGCAGTTAACAGTAGACCAAGGAAAAATAGTATGGGTACGTAAAAGTCAATGAAGCAGCTGCAGTGCTGCTTCAGATTTTATGGTTGAAAAATATGGAAAATTTGTGAAATCTCAGTTCCAGGATTAATTATTTGAGTTCCTAACGCTCTGTTAAAATTGTATATAAGAAAAAAATTGTGTTTGGACTGGATTTATTACTTCTTCCTCACAGCTGCCAGAGGAGAAACTTCTCTACTGTGTAAAGAAGTTGTCTTTTCTGGCATCTGTGTCTTGTAGAAGTCCTGCAAAGCCAGAATACTTTCCATTGGAAGGCAAGGTCCTATGAGCCATACTTTATCCAGAAGAAATCTTTAGTGCAAAAGCAGGAATACTGGCAGGTTTATTCTCTTCGCTAGAGTAATTCCAGTTATATTCTTTACTGTCCTAAGTACTTTATAATTTAACTGTGTAGTCTGAAATTAAAATGTATAAGTAGAATTAATATCATGGTATCTGTCGAGTGTTTTAGGTTCTTATATTTAACTTTTATGGAAAAATTTATTTTTAAAATTTGAGAGGTTACACTCTAAAGTATACTGCTGTTGTGGTTTAACCTGGCAGACAACTCAGCACCACATGGCTGTTTGCTCACTCCCTTTGCATCCCAGTAGGATGGAGAAGAGGATCAAAAAAAAAAAAACGTACATCTCATAGGTTGAGGTAATAACTATTACTAAGACAGAAAAGGATGAGAGAATAATAGTAAATAATGAACATTTATATGTGCAAGTGATGCACAACATGATTACTCACTACCCACTGACTGATTCGCAGCCAGACCCTGAGCAGGAGCAGCTCCCTCACCTCAACTTCCCCTTTTTTTATATTTGCATGATGTCATATGGTACAGACTATCCCTTTGGCCAGTTAGGTCAGCTGTCGTGGTTCTGTCCCCTCCCAGCTTCTTCTGCAACCCCAGCCTCTCACTGGCAGGATGGCATGAGAAGCTGAAACATCCTTTGCTCTGTGCACCACTGCTCAGCAGCAACTTGAACATCAGTGTGTTATCAACGTTGTTTTTCCACTAAAGCTAGAACACAGCATCGTTGCAGACAAAATGAAGAAAATCTATTGTGTCCCTGCTGAAACCAGGTCAACATCCACTCCTTATTCTATATCATTTACCTGATACTTAGGTCCCACACTTTCCAGTTCATCCTAATTAATTACCATCACCATTCCCGCCTTTTGATATAAACACACAGATACCATTCTCATAGTCTTTAGGTCATTCCTTTACATTGTCCGTGAAGTTCATTGTGATTTTGGGCTCCATCTGTTGGATGGAGCCTCCATCCTTCAGGATGGAAGGGTTGTTGGATGTTGCATGCATCTACCAGACACTAAAAAATCAGCTTCATCCCAGCTGAAACCAGGACAACTGCTGTTGGAACATGTCTTATTTTCATTGTCTTTACTATATGTAAAATACATGCAAACTTTCAGAACTGAATGTCTATGATGCTAGAGTCTAACTAGCATATTTTTTTAGAAGCTTTGAGTATTCATGGCATTTATTTGTAGCTCTGAAAATAAATATAATTCTCAGATCAATTTTTATGTTCTTATATTAAATGTTCCTAGGCCATTAGCAACCTTCTCAATGTAAGATTTATGTCAGCACAAATGTTTAAAGAGCAGCAACATCAAAGCTATGCTATTTTAATTAGGTTTTTTCCAAGTTGTCAGTGTAAATATCAAATCAGTTGGGTCATTTTCATTTAACTTGTGACACCATTTAACTACTGGTCTTGCAAATGTGTATGGTGAGATGTAAAAAGCTTGCAATTAAGATATTCTGCTGATTTCAATTAGTCTGCTATTATTCGTCTGTTATGCAGTTTGTGAATCTGTAGGAAATCACTTTAAAATAAGTACATTTTCCAAATATTTCTCCTAATAGATGGCAACATCTTTTATCCGAACAGTAGAACATGGAGGAAAAGGCTGTGCAGCTTCCTTATTTGATCCACTAAGAGTCCATGTTAAGGGACTTTCTAACTTTGTTAATTTTATTGATAAGCTGGGAGAAATTGTTGGTGAGATCTCAGATCCAAGGTAATAGAATTTTTGTTATTTCTGCCTTTTTGAGCAACTTTTTCTTGTTTGTCTGTCTTGAAGAGGGGGGAACAAAAGAAGATCTAATCACTTATTTCATTGTAAATGTTTAAATCTGGATTTTTTCACTGGAAAAATACAAATATTTGAAAAACAGCTAGGATAAGTTTTTAGTTTTTGAGGCAGTTACTTGCATTAAATTTTTACTAGATCTGTGTGTGTATGTCTATTTGCTTAGTTCCCTAAGTGTAAATGAATTTCCAAAAGGTTTAAATCTTGTGCATCTGATGAAGTCGTACTGATCTTTTTCTTTCTCATTTATTACTCCTATTTTGTTATCTTGCTGCATTTACTTTTCTATAAAGGAGTCCATTTTTTCTCATTTATTTGATACTGAGAACTGATAGATAATGACATTGGTTATTTAGTCTTTCTGTTCTCCTATTTTTAAGTACTGAAGCAGAAAGAGAAAAGACCACTTTCTGAGTATGTATGATTCAGCAAATTGAAACATAAAGTGCTATCTCTTGTTAATTACCCTTCTTTTTAAAACATGAGAAAAATTGGTAGTTTCTTGGGAAAATTGGAATTTCTGATTGGGAAAATTATGTAGAACTTGGAAAATATTTTATCATTCTTCTGTTTATTCTATTGCTTTCTCTTTTATTCCTGTTGCTGTACCTACTGTCCTTTTCAGCATTCTAGTTTCTATTATAATTCTGTATAGATGGTATGAGAATCTATATCATTTTAGGACATAAATCTTGTTAATATCAGATTCTGGTATGTTCAGTAGATTTTATGTATATATGTAGTTGTCATTGTACCATTTGCCAAGAGCAAAAGCTAGCTGTACTATATTTTTATCATCTCTTCTTAAACTCTAAATGGATTTTATAACTGCAAGATGTAAAATACTGCTGTTGTGTTTATATGTTTCTATACCTAGTAGGTAAATGTTTGTAGAATAATTTATACAATTATATACCAATTTGTTGTCTGTCTTCAGAAGAATATTCATTAGAATGTTGAAATTCTCAAACTTAAGGGTCACAACATTTGTGAACAAAAGGAAACTACTCAATTTTCCTTTTGCAAGTGTTTAGTAAGCCACGTGAGTGGGGACAGTCTGCATGTCCTTCCTGCCTGTAATTTTACAGTTATTATGAATTAAAAAAGAAGCAGTTTTACAAAAAGAAATTACTTTGATTCTGTTATTACTGCAGAATGAAGAACAGTTAAAAAAGAAAAAGAAAAAAAAAAAGCAGCAGCACAGCTAAAGCTGTCAGTTGCTTAGTTTTTGGGAGCCTGTTCAAAAATTGGGAGGAAACTGAGCAATATATCTGTGGCATTGCTATTTCTTTGCTTTAAAGGTCTCAGTATTTTCTGTGCTACAAGACGCATAAATTGTTTTTCTCATCCTCAAGTCATTCAGTTAAGAAAGAAAGTGAGCAGTTGATGAGATGAGTGAAAGCTATAGAGCAGTGAATATTTAATGAAACTATTATGGTTCGATTCAGGTGAGACACAAAGTTTAAGGTGATATGATTGCAGAAGATACTAAAAAACAACAAACACAGTATTTACAAGGAGTATTCACTGAGCAAAATAAATATTCTCACAAATCTCCAAAATTTAATTCTCATTCTCTAGTTGTATAACGTTAGGAGACATGGATAAACTTTCAAGAATCAGTAGTAGCATGAACATTCCTTTAAGTTTTGGGATCTTTTCAAGCTTGTAACCCTAAAACTACTTACAGATTCTGTACATCTTGGGCAATGTGTGGAGAAATTGCATGATCTACTTGTTTCTCTCTCTTGACAAGAGACACATAAATGTTGCATTTGCCAGTGAAGTGAATGCTTATCGTATACCTGGTGAACTGGAGGCATTTTTACAATGATCTAACTTAAAATCTGCAATACTCATCTATTATTTAAGTCCTTCTCATTTTGAGCAAACAATAAAATGCTTCTTTCATCCTGATAGAGCTTCTATTTCTGAAATGACGTTTTTCAACTTCGTAAAAGCTTTGTATGACTCAAAACTTAGTGATGGAAAAGCATTTGTATTACTGGTTGCTGCATATGTTTGCATATGTATGTATATATAAAGGTTAAAAATTGCTACTGATTTGATAGAGTAGCATAGTTGGTAGATATTTTTCTTGAACTGGGCATTGACTTTGTTGTAAGTACTGTCCACTAGGTGACACTATTGCACAGCTCACAGTAGTAGCAATTTAAAGCAAACAATTCTAGTAAGTGTTCCATCCATCAACTTTGGGCAAGTGTGATGCTTTTGACTGGATCTTCGTATCAAGTCCATGAGCAGCCTTCTACAGTTGATTTACAGTTTGATTTGGTCATGCGTGTGTATTAGTGCACTGAGCTTTCTCTTGGTAGGGAAAATACTGTTTCTTATGTAGCCTTTGTAAGGCTGAGATTGCATCCTAAAATACAGTAGTGTTTAGGAGAGAATACATATGAAACTTCATCTGATCTTGTCCTGAATGTTTTGGTTAATTGAATAGCTTTCACACAGCTCTGGAGTTTTGCATTTTAAACTTGTGGGAAAGTTGTGCAAGCATGTGCAAATGACTGGAGTTGTAGAATCATTCACGTTGGGAAAGACCTCTAAGATCAACTAGCCCAACCATCAACCCCTACCCCACAATCTCCACTAACCATGTCCCTCAGTGCTACATCCAGACAGTTCTTGAGCACCTTCAGGGACAGTGACTCCACCGCCTCCCTGGGCAGCTTTTTCTAGTGCTTCACCACTATTTCTGAGAATAAATGCTTCCTAATGTCCAACCTGAACTTCCCCTGGTGTGTCTTAAAGCCATTACCTCATGTCATCCCAGTAGTTACCTGGGAGAAGAGGCTGATATCCACCTCACTGTAATCTCCTTTCAAGTAATTGTGGAGAATGCTAAGGTCTCCCCTGAGCCTCCTCTCCTCCACACTGCACCATCCCATTTCCCTCAGTCACTCCTCATGCGACTTGTTCTCCAGACCCTTTATCAGCTCAGTTGCTCTTTTTTGGACACCTTGAACTTAAGCTAATGAAATAAGTCTTGTGGAAGGAGCTTCAGAAAGCTTTCGGTTCAACATCCTCTTCAAAGCAGGTCAATTATGAGATCAGCCTAGGATAGTTAGGGCTTTATCCAGTTAAGTTTTGAAAACCTTCAAGGATGGAGACTGCAGCACCTTTCTTGGCAACTTGTTCTGATTGCTTGAGTGTCCTCATGACTATTAGCTTTTTTCTTATATCCAGTTGGGACCTCTCATTTTGATTTATGCGTGTTGCCTGTTTTCTGTCCACTAACTGCTAATAGCCTGTCTTTGTCTTCTTGATCACTTCCTTGAAGGTATCAGAAGGCTGCTAGTGGATCTCCCAGAAGCCTTCTCATCTTCAGTCTGAACAATCTGTTCCCTTAACTTCTCAGATGACATGTATCCCTGACCATCTTGGCAGCCCTTTACTAAACTTGCTCCAGTTTATCAGTGTCTATCCTGGACTGAGGGGCCAAAAACTGGATACAGCATTCTATATTCAGTCCAACAAGTACTGATTAGAGAAGGATAATCACATTCCTCAGACTACTGGCTACGCTACTGTAGATGCAGCCAAAGATACTGTTGGCCTTCTTTGCTGCCAAGGCACACTCCTGGCTTGTTTAGCTTGCTGAACATGCACCAAGTCTCCCAAGTCTTTTTCCACAGTTTCTGCCCAGCCAGTATCATTGCAAGGGCCTATCTCTTTCCAAGATTTTGCATTTCCTGTTGAATTTTTTATGGTTCCTGTCAGCCCTTTTCACCAGTCTGTCTAGGTATCACTCTGTATGGCAGTACTGACCTCCCGCGTATTCACTGTTCCATCCATTTTTTTGTCATCTGCAAATGTCATAAGCATATATTTTGTCATCACCTCTAATTCACCAACAAAAATATACATACATACATAGATATGTATACACATATATATGCTTAATTATAATAAAAAAACAGGTTCTGGGATGCACCTTTATGATTTTCCAACTACGTTTTTGTCAGTAAGTTCTTGAGATGATTCCAGATGTTTTAGATGGTGGCATCTCCAGAGAGAGGGTCATTTTTACCTTAGTGGAAAAAAACAGAGGTAGATGTTTTAGGGTGTGGGTAGCGAAATGGAAAAATACTTAGCAATGGGATTATTTTTTTTTTCTGTGCTTTTATTGTGGATCTAATAAAGTACAAAACTCCAAAGGGTTTAAAATAATGTCTTCACCAATAAGGGAAAAGTGCATAAGTTCATTGTTTGGGGTGAAGTTTTTGAGTACAGGGTTTTGATATAGTTAATTCTTTCCTTCACGGATATTTTAAAAACATGGATAAGTCCACTGATAAAATTTAATGGTTGAAATTTTATTGAAGTTAAGATGGACTGCTATTTTTTTCATTTTTATGCAAATAACATAACTACCAAAAATGGATTTACTTTAAAGGCATAGTTACTACTCTGATAAGAGCAATTATGCTTTGTATTGTTTCTTATTTCTGTTTTCTCCAACTCTTCTTCTCTGGTGGGGTGAAACTAGTTGAAATCCTGTTGTTGATTTTTTGTTTTGGTTTATTTGTTTGTTTTTTCTGCATTTGAGAATAGAACTAAATGGCTACTGTCTAATTTCAATTTTAAAAAATGGATATCGATTGAATTCCTAAATTCTGAAATATTTTCCTAAACATATAATAAATAAAAAAGGCTGTGGTTTCTAACCACAGACAATATCTTTGTAACCTATTTCAATTTGCTTTGTCTGACTACATAAGTTACGTTTGTCATCTATTTTTTTCTCAGAGAGACATTCTTATCTTAATATAGACATCTGTTTTTTCTTTTTTTCATGGTTACAGGGAAGGTGAGAGGAATCCTACATGAACTGTGTACGCTTTTAGTTCTGATTCATACTGACAGTAGTAAGCCATTCCTTCTGTCAATTCTTATCAAGTCTTAAATGTCCTTGGTTATTTGTGTTAAACATCACTGAAAAGCAGGATACTGAAAAAAGATCGCACAGAATCACAGAATTGTAGGGGTTGGGAGGGACCTCAAGGGATCACTGAGTCCAACCTCCTTGCTAAAGCAGGTTCCCTACAACAGATCGCTCAGGAAGGCATCCAGGCAAGTCTTTGATATAACCAAAAAAGGAGACTCCTCAACCTCTCTGGGCTGCTTGTTCCAGTGCTCCATCACTCTGAGTGAAGAATTTATTTCTTGTTTTAGTATGGAATATATTTGTTCTGGTTTCTGCTTGTTGCCCCTTGTTCTACTGTTGCTCACCGCCAAGAAGAGTCCACTAGTTGTTTATAAACAGTGATGAGATCCCCTCTCAGCCTTCTCTTCTCCCGTCTGAAAAGTCCTAACCTGAAATCTTCTAGAAGGTAGAATTTAGAAAGTATGAAGTCTTATTTTAGAGCCTTGTTCACTTCTTGGATAGTTATTTTCCTAAGCAAACTTACCAAACAAGTCATCTTGGCATAATGAAATTGTAATGGGAAGGTGGTCTCAGAGTCTGAGGAAGCACATAGAGAATCACTATAAGAAGGAAGATGGAAGAATTTTATAAGGGAATAAGGAAATAGACTAGATTTTTGTTGTATGTTTTACTCACTGCTGTCAGAAACTACTGAAGTGTGTTAATTTATTATTATTTCTGAAATCATGATCTGGAGCTGTTCATGATAACAAATTTATTATTTATTATTATTGCTTTCATATGTCTTTCTTGTTAAACATTTGATGGTAAGGATAAAAAAAGGTGAAAAGTGGCCAATAGTTGACAGTGGTCAGCTGATCTAAAGTATCTGGTTGACTTGTTCATTTCAAAAAATGCTAACAAGACATTAATTCTAAAATTAAACACAGAGCCTGCCTGTAAAGTGTTAGCTTTCTTGTATTAAGGGTCTCAAAACTGAACACAGCAATTAAAGTGGGACGTTACCAGTGCTGAATACAGAGGGACAATCGCTTCCCTGCTCCTGCTGGCAGCACTGTTTCTGATACAGGTCAGGATGCCATTGACCTTCTTGGCCACCTGGGCATTCTGCTGGCTCATGTTCAATCAAGCATCGACCAGTACACCCAGGTCCATTTCCTGTACATTGAAGAAAGAAATCTTGTTGCATGTGACTCTGATAAGAAAAACATATTATTAGGGTCCTTAAAAAAATTACTGTCTTAAAATATGTATCTTAGTGGTAACTGATAGAGATTTGCTGTTAACTAAATTTGAAAGGAGTCCTCACATTATATGACTTAAAAGACCAAGGATGTGAGACTGAAGCACCTTATTTTAGGGTATTTCATGTCAGCAGCCTGAGATCTGAGAACTGTTAGCAGGCACCCTGACTGGAAAGGACAAGGTTTCCCAACTTCTGTATTCTCTTAGAGAAATGGCATTACTTGGTTTAATATTTAGTTTTGAATTCAATTGGGTTTTGCCTGCCTCTTTCAGCATTAAGAAGAATTAAAATACTTAACATCTGCTGATGCAAAAAATGATTTTAAGACAGATAATTTGGTTGATAAAATTTCATATTGGAAACAAACTTTTACTGGCATTCTAGCTGTTACAAATTGCAAGGTGGGTAACAGTTTTCCACATCATTTAATTCGTATAAACATTTCCTATGTAGTACTATGCCAGATATTTTACAGTCCATTTACATTCAACTGGTTTTCTAGGAAATGCGTATGAAAGTAATCTGGCATTCAGATTCCTTTTTCAGTAAACAAAACAAAAACCACCACTACAACCCCCAAAAGTTGCATTTTTACTATGTTTTCCTTTTATTTTCATGCTTACAGGTAAGCCTTCCTTGAATGTCAGTAGCAGTGAAACATTCCTAGTGGATCTAGAGATTCTCAGGTCACTTATTTTATTATTTTAATTAGAAGTATTTAATTTGTTGCTTAATTTATAAATCCACTTCAATATTATTGCTTTTTGAAACATTTTTGATCCAGTGAGTTGTCTTTTCTGATGGACAGTTGATAATCTACCATAGATTAGGCTGCTTAAATTTGAATAATGGCCTGACCATATCAGTCTATCTGATATATAACATAAATAACTGTTAAGAGAATGCCTTACTTACTTTTCTGACTCAGAATAGCCTGATCATACATTATGAAACTGTAATACCTTGTCAATTATGGCTTTCTGTAGCAAGTTTATGAAATAGCGCCAATGAGGTGTATACAGCATTTTATAAATTTATTCAATACTTTAATAAAGCAAAATTCACAGCATAACTTTTTATTCAGTATCATTTCCTGTTGTAAAATGCATATGCTGTTGCACAGTGTTTCAGTAACTAATCGACATACATTAGAAGAACATTTTATGTCTTGACTTATTTATATCAATTCTTATTAAAATATGAATAAACTTTTCCTTTTCTTTGCTCCAATTAGTACTACATATATCAGATGGGGAACTGGAACTCTTTTGTATAATATAAAGGAGAATATGGGGAGAAAAAGAGATTAACTTTACTTTTAACACAATTATCTTTTTTATTGGGTGTCCAGTTGTTATATATGGAATAATCCTTTTTCTTCCAGCATATACACACATTATATATATATATATATTTACATGTGTGTGTGTATACACAAATATATATATATATACATATATATATGTGTGTATGTAAAATATTTTGAAACTATAATGTATGGTTAAAACATCCCTAGGCAGAAAGATCTGTACTTCCAAACACAGCTTCAGCCTATCACTTCACCTGCTTGTTTGTTCTGGAATTCTAGATTTCATAAAGTATTTATGGATACTACTCAGTTAATACTTAATGCTTTTCTCATCTGAGTGTATTGTTTTGGAAAACACAGTTTAGTCCTGAGGAAATAAAACAGTTTGGCAAGAGGTATCAGGAGACTTGGCTAGAGTCCCTATATGTATCTCTGAGAGAATTTTCTTCAACAGTGTTCTTACCTCTTGACAACTTGCACTGAATGATTTTTATTTTTTCCTTCCCTTGAATTTTTCATTCTCCTGTGGTTAGATTGAACTGTGTTTTTTGGAGCGAGGTATACAAGCATCGCAAGCATCATTTTTTTCCTCTTAAAAAAAATCTCTTTAAGATCTGGTATGGTTTTTGACTTCATGCTGAGGGACTTCACCTGGTGACTTTCCTTTTGGCTGAGTTCATATATTATGCTTAACTTCTGGAAAGCTAACATTTATCTGTTTAAACGAGCCTGCAAATTCTAATGTGAATTGAATAATCTTTAATCTGTGAAAGTTAAAACTGCGAACTATGTGGGAATATTTGTTTCTGACCTGGAAACAAGCCAAAAATGTTTTACATTAATTTCAGGGCTTCTAAGTTATTTACCAGGAGTTTTGTTCAGCCAGAATAATCCAAAACAGCAAGATGCCTGGCCCTATTCCTTCTATGTATTTTAACAGAAAACAATATAAACAAACTTGTTTTCCTCTGGCTCAGTCCTTGTTCTTCCTTAGCTCCACGTTTATTTTATATTTTGGATTATGAACCCAGACAGGTAGAGTGTCACTTGATGGAGAAGTTCCTAGCAGAAATTCTGAAATTTCTTTCTAGGATTTAATGTGCACAAAATGTCTGTCTTTGTGTTTGCAAGGTGTCTTTTTAGGAGAATTAGGTAGGAGCTATTAAGCGTGAAAAAAGTTGAAAATTTGGCCATCACCTTGCTCTTGGCTATGGTAAAACATATTTTGGCATTCAATTATTGATATTTTTAATGTAAAATTTGATGGGTATTTCTGGACTTCACATAATAATACAAGAAGATTTGTACTGTGTGCCCAAATGTAAAAAAGTAACATTCATCTAGTCTAATTACTAACTACTTAAACAAAATTGAAAGCGGATTGGTATTCTGAAGAACTTTCATGAGGCACATAATGCTGAAAATCCTAATCGGATGTTAAATTAGAGTGCTTGTTCCAACATAACATTTTGTTCACTTATGAGTGAAACAGTAACTACAGGTTAAAGAAAGTGCTTTTCTTTGAACTTCGTGGAAAAGTTAGTTTTCTGTTGCAGGTCAGGGTAGCACTAAATGCTGAATTCATTACCTTTTCTTATAATCTCTGTTTTTCTTAAGCAGGCTATTATGTTGGACAATGCTTCCACACTGCTCTTTGATTTGAAAGATCAAAGCTGTTCTCTGAAGAGTTTTGATTAACTGTGAAGACTAGCTATGTTCAACACTAATAGGTATACTAAAGTGCTGCCAAGATTAATGTGGAGATGACCCTGTGCCTATTTTCAGAGTCGCAGGGGGGAAAATTCTGTCAACAGTGAAGATGCATTTGATGAAAGGCCGAAGCAATGGGGATCCTTTCTATCAGGCAGTAGAGGAAGTTGTACAAGATTTGGATTTGAAGATTAAAAATATTATCGATTCACAACATGAAGTCTTGACTGCCAGCACCACTGGAGTCAGTCCAATGCGGGTAATGGGACTTCTTTTGTTCTTTTTACTATTTAACTTTACAAGAAAGCAAATGTCCTTCTCCTGATTTTGTTGTTCTCTTTCTTTTTCTTTCATTCTTTTTTTTTTAAGATTTTTATATAGAGTGTTATCTTTTCCTAATAATAGAACAGTGTCAGTTCCTCTACATTGTGATTTTAAACTTCTTGAAGGACTGATATTTTAGGATTATAGTGTGGATTTCAAAAAGCTGCTTTATTTTAATTTCTTTCATTGAAAGAATAAACTAAATGCTCTTCTAAATTTATTTTCTTCTTGCAGCAGTTCTGAATGTAAATATATGTATCTGTTAGTTTTGCCAGTAATTTCAAGGCAGAAGAACTACATTTCCAAGCAGAAGCAAAGCCCTCATGAAAGTGGAGTTAATATTTGAGAACGTCTGCATTGTGATTAAAGAACACAGATTTTAAGTAGCTCTTAATAAAATATTATTAAGGGTAAGAAGCTCAAAATAAGGTTAAATATGAAAGAAATGTAGAATATGGTGAAACCTTGGCAGAGGTGAGGAATAAAAGCCCAAATATTCTTTGTAAGTTTTTCTCTTTTAGCGTTTCAAGGCACTAACAAAGTTACTAATGTGTTTTTTTTTTTCTTGGAGGGAATCAAAACATTTAAAGTTTTTAAAGGTAGATGTGGAGAGTACACCTGAATACATTTTTATTTGTGATTTCTGTACTTTGAATCTAGCCAGGTTTCTATCATGACATTTTTCTAACAAAATCATCAGATTATTTTATTTTGTTGATTCATAAAACAATGTCTTATGTCATGTGTTTCTGTCTAGGAAACTTTTAAGAACTGCTGAACACTTTTTGTGTCTATTTGTATAGTGCTAGGTATTGTCACGTCACTGGAATTACCCCATGGTAACAAGATTTCAAAGAGATTTTTATAAAACTTCCAATATCCTTCTGCTTTTCAATAAGAAATAAAAGCGGTCAGATCCTAGTGAGCAGTAAACTGATTTGAATGTGTGTTTCCATGGGGTAACATCCTCATTTTACTGCATCTTCTGAAGTTCTGTTACTCTGTGTTTCCCTGTTTCCCTTTCTTGTCTTTGTCTTTTTCTTTCTCTGCTCCATCTGAAAAGTTATTAGCCCTATCATTTCTGTCTTTATCTGGCTACCTGGATTCCTTGTAAATAATTTTAAAAAGTCTTAGATTCTTTAATCAGCCTGGTAAGACTCTTCTGATAAGATTTGCCAACCAATGCTTTTGTAAACTAGCTTGTGTCTTTTATTGTTCTCCATAGGTCAAGACTGTAGTCTGAAAGTCTGTAGAAATGTTTACTAGAATCCTTTTTGAGGCAGAAGATAGCAAGGTGGTTGTCAGGAAATGCAGAAATAGTTAATTCCATTAAGAACAGCATGAAGTTTTCTTAAAATGGGCATCTGTGGGCAGCTTATCGACTTAATTATATTACCGTGAGTCAATGGTTGTATGTTGAAGTTTTTCCCAATTATGTTTCTGAATGTAAGCTCTCTGTTGGAACATCCAATTTGCTTTTGATTGGGAAGATTCTATTATAGTTCTTCTGTGCAAGAAAACTTGAGTGTGTGTCAGAGAATGATGGGTTTTAAGCTAATCCTTTTCACTGCATATACCACAGTTCATCTGTATGCATAATGTGTATGTGCAGATATAGCTAACAGCCATGAGAGATGACTGTGATCTCAATGTGGCTCATATACTGGTTGGCTTGAGAAATCTGGTACTTGCTAAGAAAGCATAGGCAAATGTTAAGCAGTGGTATCAAACTGCAGGCTTCAATGAAGTATTCAGTAATAAACACAGAGATAGGCAGGTTGTGATTATGGATTTTGAAAATAAAAAATATCCATAAATTTTGCAAAAGAATTTGAACTGTAAAATAAAATTGGAGCATTTATATTGCTCCATTAAGATCTCAGGACAGCAAAGGTTAATGCTCTATGCTGAGTTTCATAAGTATCTCATTTTGTTTTGTTTTCTTTAAAAAGAATGCTGTATACCTTTTTAAATAATGCTGTAATTTTTCAGCAAAAAGAAATCTGTATTCAGAGTAAGTTCTGCTTTTGATGGGATGTTATGTTTTTTCATGCAAAAGTAACTGACTTGCTACTTTGAGCACAAATTGTAAAACTGAACTTAACTGTAGAGCTGAAAATGATGTCTCCAGCAGCTCTTTGAAAGACTGGTAATACATAATATATACCTGAAAAGGGTCATTTTGTTGGAAAAATATTTGCTTTTCTCCTTGCAGTTTTCTTACATTGTTGCTCAGTTTTCCTGTGAATATCCATTTTATAAGAATCTAAAGCTGTAGAAAAAGACAATATTTTATGCAGAAGAAAGCATTACTTTTTGTTGAAGACTTCATGAGTGACTAATAGCAATTGTGATTAATTTCTTCCTTAGAAACTTACTGCTGTAAATCGAATCCAGTTGGCATTTCTGGAACTAGCTAGAATAGTCTGGAGTAGTTAATGGTTACTGCCCTTGAAAGATTAATAAATAATTCACTTGAAAAAATATTTAGAGTCATTATTTTAATAATGAACTAGATTTTTGTGGCAGGGATTTTTGTCTTGCCTAAGGTTCCTATTGTTTTTTGGACAGTAGTATTTTTCTCCCCTGATAGTACACCAAGCTACTGTTGTATGTGAGATTTCTGAAGGTCATCTTTTGTCAGTTAGGAAGTTATGCTATATTGTACACATTATTATTTGTATGTAATCTGTTGAGCTGTTTCCAAACTTATATTTTTTTCATTACGATAAATTTACCGTGACACACGTGGCATTTTATAAAAATCAGTGATGTGGTGATGTAATGACTGAAGAGGTTCAGAATAAATTTTGAGGAAATTAAATGTTACCGAAATAGACCAATTTTGTAAAATCAAGTATAACAACCATTTCTGTAATTGCTATTTCTAGCTATTGATTATAACTTGCAGTAGCTGACTGACATGTGTTGCTATAGTTTCTTGAAAGCTACATACACTAATTGATGTAATCAGATGGGGAGAGAAATAGAATTTGATCTTTTCAAGGCTGTGTTGAAAACAGTTAACTGATTAGAGAAATGCAGTTTGTTGCCTGTCATGTCTTAAACAAAGTTAGACTACTCTATGTTTCTCTGTATTGGTAAATAAGAAAGACTGTGGTTTTTAAACCCTAATACTGTATATTTAGCAATACATTTGTTTAGAAAACCCCTAGAACTTTACAGAGAAATGCTAAAAACTTGCAACTCTAGTAATCCTATGAAGTTCTGCATCTGCTGGCTATAGCATTGAACTCTTCCAGATGTAAAGTGTTATTTTCTTTAAGTAGTTTTTAATTATTGTGGAAAACCGAGGAATTCATCCTGTTCCTAACAAGAGGGGATTGTACCTCTTGTCAAATCTTAGTGGAAATCTCTTTTAACTGACTGCTTTTGCAGATTCAGTTACAGGAGTTGGACTTCACTAGAATGTCTGTGTGGCAGTCAAGTTGTGTGTAAGGAAATAATGTGTTTCTGCAGCATGGTTTCAACACAGATTTGAATATTTGTGTGACTTGGTTTTCAGTGTATGCCTCTTATTGGCAATGATCTAAACTGTACTACTCACTTGGGATGAAAAAGAATCTTCCATATCGTCATGTTACCTGATGCTTACTAGGAAAGGGACGAAGGAGATTCTTGCATCTTCTGCTGTTATTAGTTGCTTTTGGAGGTGAGCTACTGATCTCACTTTTTGACCTTTCCTACAGTATGTTCTCTTTAATTTTATTTGCTTTCAGCCAAAATTGCATTCCATAAACCACGGCACTGTGTATTGTGGCAGAGATACTGTAAAGGTCTTACTAGTTCTTCTGGATGAAGAAGCAGTCAGTGCTCCTACCCAGAACAAAGCGGAATTATTATATGATGATATAAACTTAAGTATGTTTGGAATCACCTCTGTTTTGACACTCTTCAGGTGAGTACTAGAAGACTTTTTGATTGTTTTTATAGACTTTATACTAATTGATTTAAAGCATTGGCATTATATACACAAAATTTGCAGTCTCTTGGGAGCATAGGTGTAAAAGGAAAGCACTCCTAGGACAGCATCAAGTTCTCAAAAGTATTCTACCTCCTCATCTTTGTTTACTGTTATTTTCAACACACTTTTTTAAGACAGACTTTCTGGGCTAGTATGTTTCTGGGCTGTACAAGACCCATGAAGGGAGTATCCTTTGCAGTAAGTCTTCCAAATACTCATCTGTATTCTTAAGTTCAAAAATGTGTTCTGTAGATGACTGTATTTATATTCAGTTTGAAAATTCCTCCTTCATCTAGCTACAAGATATTTTGGGATGACAATCTGTTTTCTTTCTACATAGTAATTATTTTGTAGAGACTTTTTAAAACGGTTAAATAGATTTTCATATTGTGGTACACCAATCAGTATTATACAAAAGATGCTGAAACAAATTCATGTGCATGAATATTTATTGCTAGTGTCTGTAGCTCATGGCATACATTGACTCTGATGGTGAAACTGAGAGGAAGAAGGAGAGGAAGTAGAAAAATTTCTCAGTGATCAGCTGGGAAGTAAAGCAGCCTGGGTTCCCAGACAAGCATCCTCTGCAGTACAGCAGTTGGTTCCATGATAATACTTTCTCCATATAACTATACTGTTTTCATAAGGACAACTCAAATCCACTGTTAATTGTCCCTGCTTTTTTATGCCATTAGAGGTGATATGAATATCTGTTCATTAGGGCCAGAGATGCATAGCCAGTTTTTTCTTCAGCTTTTTGCCTGCACACAGGATTTCCTAACATAAAAGAAGAGCTACAATGAATGACTGTGAAAAGTGGTGAATTAGAGTATTTCTTATGCTGGTGGCAGGTGCTTTACATGAGAACCTTTATACTGTCACAGTGCAATACTGTCAGATTGCTCTGTTGCAAGACTGAGAATAAGAGAATAGGAAAAGGTAAAGTCACGGGCCAAAGGATGCAGAGCTGTGAGTCAAAAGCAAGCAGCAGAGTTCCATATATATGTTCCTTAGCAATACAGGAGTCAAAGGCACCTAAGACACCCTGCAGCTGTTGGTTGCTAATTTTATTTATTGATTTTTAACATAAGGACTTTCTCACCTTTGTCTTTGAGTCCTAAGTTGGAAGACAGAGGATCCTAAAATAAGGAGAGTTTAGTGGTTCCACCAGATTTATAGTTCAACCTCTTTTGTGAAGCCAGACAAACTATCACATTTTAATAAAGTTCAGGAAAATTGTTTTTCCATTTTTTTTATTCAGGAAAATTAATTCATGTTACTTCTAAAATGGTTTTGTTAAATTAATAAACCTCAACTAGTATGTATTTTTACAAAAATGGAGCTTAATCAGATTTAGATTATTGCCCAATGTGAATGTAATTAAACCTCAATTGATTTTTTTTTCTGAATTAAGCATTGCTATTATTCAGAGCTAGACACTTTTTTTTTTTATATACAACTCTAATTTAAAATGGAATTAAAACTGCTTATTTCTGGAAAAGAGCATTCTCTGAGTAAAGTTGTAAAGCATTCATTTGATTTGAAATCTTTTCCTTGAAGGTGCAAGAAGGTGCTGCTATTTAAAAATTTATATGGTAGTCTACACAAAATTCTTGTGTTTTCTTTAATATTTTCTGGTGATCAGCTTGTTTTATATTTTATTTTCCAGTGTATGGAATTTTAAATACTATGTGATTGCATAACATCTAAACAGAAATAATTGTGGAAGCACACAAAATATTGAATTAATCTTAAATAATTTTCAGGAGTTCAAAACTTTTTAATGCCTAAAGAAGAAATACGGGAACTTACAAACAGCATCTGTTCTCATTTTTTATTTAAATCTTTGTGTTCTTCCTTTCTGTAACAGCTATACTGTAAACCTCCAATTGCTTTGCAAATGCTGAATGTCTTAATATCACCCAGGATAGTAACTAAGATATCTGGTTTTCATCAATTTACAGGCACCTATACAGTACAACCCTTTTTTAACACTTCTCAGGCATGTGATCAACAGTCTTTACAATCTTTTGCTGGTCCATATGGTTAATAGTAAGCCTGAAATAGTTTACAGGATAAATGGCAGTAGATTTGACAGTAAACATCACTGTAGTGAAAATTATCTTTGCTAATCTGATTCTATATATCAGATTATTAATATATTAATATAAATCCATGAACTACCATATGATTTGATAATCTGATATATAGAATCAGATTATCAAATCATATGGTAGTTCATGGATTTATTGGATTACCATCAGGTGGTAGTTTTTATTTTGAAGATTTCTAATTATCATTATTATTATTAATAATGATAATAATAAATCTAGCTATTTCACAACTGAAGAATCCCAAAATATGTTTAAAACTTTTGGGTGTATTTATCCAGGATCTAATAATTTTAAGAGGGCACTGTTAATTTTCAATAGAATGCTGAAGATAAATGAAAGCATCTCCTTTTCATAACTTCAGCATTCCTGGAATTTTACTTTATTTGATTTAATCTTGTTTTAATAAACTCCGATATTAAATTAATTAGATTTATTTATCTGTCACCTTTGAAATCCTGTAAGACAGCTACTGCTGAAAAGCAGCTATAGTTTGTTGTTTTCATTAGGTTTCTTTAATAGAAAATGGTACTTTTTAAACTTGTAAAATGTATAGATATTTTGGAATGGAAAATGTAAGCGATGATGATGTAACCTCCTTATTTTGTAACATCCAAAACTGAAGTTCGTCTTTGTTCATGGGTCCTTCATTACATACCTCAAGTATTTTCCTTCTTTAAGAAACCTCATTTTAGTCTTCTTGAGAATAATCTTTTTGAATATACATTAAGGAAGTGTGAATAAAGTTCTTTTACTTTTTTTTTTCATTTTTAAATTTTATTTGGTACCGTTATACAAGGCAAATATGCTGATTTTCCCTCAGTATTACTGAAATCTGTAAGTAAACAAAAATGTAGTGATCATATTGAAGTCAAAGCAATGTGATTCTGTTGCAATTACACTGTTTACATATTTAATTACATTTTGCATGAATATGAATTAAGTATTTTCATAACTCTTTTTTTCTGATTCTGCTGATTGACCAAGTCTATAGAGTTAAGGGCAATTTTATATTTGCTGTTGTTTTTCATATAATGCCTGTCATCTTCCTATCACATTACAGCTAAAGCAAGACTTTCTTTACATTATGTATGATACCAGTGTCACAGGCTGCCCAGGGAGGTTGTGGAGTCTCCTTCTATGAGGAGATTCAAGACCTGTCAGGACGCCTATCTGTGCAACCTAATGTAGGATACCTGCTTTAAAAGCAGGGGGTTTGGACTCGATGATCTCTTGAGGTCTCTTCCAATCCTTGCAATTCTGTGATTTACTCCTCTCTAATTTAATACTTTTTTTTTTTTAATTAAAATGTTAAATGTGTTAAGAATGCAAGTTGGTGTGATCCACAGAGCAACAAATCTCTTGCAAACCAATTTTTGATGGAAAAAAAAGCTAAAATATCTATACAGTGGAGATGTGGTAGTGATTTAAGTGATTGCTTATCCTGAGGAAGGATCAGGTGTTGGAAAAGTGGGACACTGAGGATTTTGTCGCTATGGGTTACAAGGAGACCACATGAGCCATAAAAATGGAGTAGATGGGAGCATGGTAAAACTACATATTTTGGCAATTTAAATACATTGCAAAGTCAGGGAGAGATTTAGTGCCACAAAATGGATCTAAAAGAATGAGCAAAACAAAATGAATTTATTTATGGAATAATTAAATAACAGTGAATTTTAATAGAATGAGCAAAATAAATTAAATAAAGAATGAGTTCTTTTGGGAATAAACAATTATCTCTACATGCACAGGCCTACTATGTACATAAACTGAGAAATATTATTTACACATGTACAGATTGTTATTTTATAATCAAGAGCAAGAATAATGCTCTTATACAGATGTTTTGATGTTTAAAATGCATAATTAAATAAATGTTGTTATTCATTTACGTAACTATTCATATAGTGGAAGCATTTTGATTGAGTTTTCTAATGAAGAGTACATAAGGAAGAGGAACATTTTTCTGGATATCAACCATATATTCAAGGAGGTGGAAGTAGAATGATAACTTAGTAACTCACCAGCAGCATTAGCAGTAATGCTGTTCTTACAGAACTACAATACTGTAAATACACTGCAAAAGGAGAGTAGAAATTCGAACTTTAAGTCTGATTTCATCATGATGTCTTCAGTAGTCACAGTATATCTAAATACTTAGGGAAAAAACAAAGTATGATTTGGAAAGAGAAAGTGCTTGGCTTCTTTCTGAGGAAAAGCATATGATAATTATTTTTCTTAACTGATTATATTTATGCTCTGAACACTTCATATCTCTTTTTAACATAGATCTCCAGCACAGTCCAAAGAATCTTCTCCGAAACCTCTTAGACAGCGTATTCAGAAATCTATGGATGAAAAAATAATTAAGGTACTGTACAGGAAGTGTTATATGCACATGGATGCATTGAAATAGTAATGCTAAAATGAAAATAATAGTGTTAAAATTTTCAAATTCTTGTCTGAAAGGTATTGCATATCTAAATAATTGGTTACCTTGTGGTTAATGGCCTAACTGAAACCTTATTGAATGAGAACATGCAACACTGCTGAAAAGTCCTTAAATTTACTAAAAATATTTCACACTGAAGGTCACATAATGACAATGTATTGGATTAATCTCCTCATTTAGCTATCTGTGCATCTCAGGACTCTAGAATTAAAACTGAAGTTATGTGAAAGCAAAAATAGTACTGAACAGTGGGAACAGATTTCAGTACTGAAGTAATAATAATGATTTTTTTTTCCAATCCTTTTTATTTGTAACATTTCATGGATGTTTCCCTTATTGTATACACTGAAGTGCATACAATAAAGTGTAATAATGCTTGCTTATTTTGTAGATGAAATCAAACATTACAATACTAGTATTGCAATTAATAGAACAACTTCAGTGTGTCTGAAAATTGCAGCCTTTGTAAAATTGAATTTTACATAGTCTGTTTTTCTCAAAATTGACCAATTTTAATGTTGGGACTGTGGAAAGAGAGAGACTGTGTATCTTCCACAGCATTTCAACAGGGAGCTAAATGAAATTACTGACTTAGCATTTTTTACAAACTTAGTTGTGACAACAGATGAAAACATAAATATAATTAGTATGTAAAGAAGGGAACAGAAATATTATAGGCCATCAGAATTAGTTTTGGAAGAGCACAATGGAAAAGATATCTCTGCCAATAAAGATGAAGGGAACTTTAACATATTACGTGTATCAGAAATAGAAGGTCACTGAAAGGAATTAGAATGAAAATTACTGTCAGTATTGCAAGCAAGTGCTTTAAGTATACTAAGATTTCACACAGAATGTTTTTATAGAGGTGGAGGAGTGAGTTGTTTAGGATGCATGCACTAATTAGGGTGAAATCTACCTTGAAACTAATTGGAAAACATTTGAAAAGATCAGAGATGATAACTGATCTTAATGATAATTTTAGTATGAGTAACATATTTAAATTGCAGTTTTATTCATCAAGTAGCAAAAATGCAATATACCGTTTACATAATACATTGAAATATACAGTTTTTATTGTCTAAACCAAGGTTTTGTAATTGAATTCATGAAGTTATGTTCATTGTTAAAGTAAAAAAAAATCTAAAATTAATTGCCTGTCAAATTTGGGATCTTTACCAGGAACATAGAAAGTTTCTCACACAAACTATCAAAAATAAGGAACTTGAGACTGATTCCTTATATGAAATCATTCTTTTTTTTTTTTTGCTGGTCAAAAACATGAGATAAGCTACTACAGAAAATTTCTATGAAAATTGTAGTTCTCATCAAAGCTATCTGATCATGACAATCACCTGTGCTGATTCCATATTGTCTAACAAGGATATTGTGATTCCTATATCCCTTGTCAATGCAGTACAAAGAGTGACTTCTTCTCTGTGACTTTTTTCATTGCCTTGTTTTCCCTGTTACTGCTGACACAGAATGTGTCTGTAGCAAAATAGAACAAAATATCTATCATTTTTACCCAGATAGCTTTTAGTGTTTTGAAGATTAAACCTGTTGACTCACTGAAGTTGACTTCAGCAAAATGGATGATAAGGTGTATGTGATTTTAAACTAAAAAGCCACTTGGAACTACACAACTCATGTCTTAAAGGAACACTGGGGCAGCTGAGCTGTCTCTTGTAATCATAAGCAGTCTTTATGGCTTTCTTCCAGTGTATCCTATTGTCTCAGCAAGAAAAAGCACTGCATGGAACTGAGGCCAACTATCTCAAGATGTTTCTTCATATTGAAAAAGCATAAATAAAAAATAATAGTGCTCAAAATGTAAATGGGCTGCAAATATGTATCAGTACGGAGTCTTCTTTTTCAGACTGTTTCACATTGCCTGAATGTTTCACATTACTTGCAATTCTGTTTTCTGTGTATTACCCAAACATTTATCATCCAGACTATACTATATGCTTGCAAAATCTGAAATTGTTCTTTTGCTCACTTTAGTCTTGCTTCTCCTTTCAGTCAACGGAAATTGCTGTTGCCAAAACAGCTAATGACTTTTCCAGCTGAAACTCAGAGATAATTTTCTGACCTTCATCTCTGATCTCCATTCTCTCACAGAAATTCTTCATTCTTCTTTTGTCTTTTCCTGGTAGCCTTTCTACAACTCTTAACAATTTCTTGCAGGGTTTCTTTTGCGTATTTCTCTTCCTTTCTTTTCTTACTTAGAAGACTTTTGGGATCATGTCTTTCCTTCTCTTTCTGTAACATTTTTGTGGAGGAATACATATGCAAACAAATTCAGCTATCAGCCATATATGAACACAAATCTGTAAGTATCTCTGTTGTCAAACCAGCATTTTTTGTAATAAAAAGTTTCTATACAATTCTCTAAGTAACCACCTGTTGATGCTAAGTGTATATCTGTCTGCCTTGGTATATTTAACTTTGAGGACAGTAGCCTATCTGCTACATTTTCTTTTGCATTGTAGTAACTGTAGAATATATTCCTCTATATCCATACATCCACTCAACTATAATTCATTAAAGATTGTGTTTTGATCACTGTATATTTTTCTTGGACTTGATAAACAATATATGCAGCTTGAGCCTAACTTCACTGAGACTGACAGTTATTGAACAGTACAGTGTTTAGAAGCTAAATGCCATTCTTCTGTTTGCATATAAATCTATTCCTCTAAGTTGTAGTAGATAGAAGCAACTTGTTTTAACCTATCCTACTGCACCTATCTGAGTTGTGTGTTCTTACTTATATTCAGCCTGCAATACCAACCTTCATTGTTGGCTTGTTAATTGTCAGTCTGGCTCATTCAGTTTTTTTGCTTTATAGTACTTCTTATGGCTGAAGAGATTTCCTATGTGTATCTGCAGAACTCATTATCCTCTTTTAAAAGCTTTTTCAGTACCTTTAAATCAACCTCTCCTCAAAATATAGCAGTTTTATGTATTGAGGGGGATGCCCGTTACAATGAATAATTTGGGTTCCTTTCTCTATGAATCCATATTTTTCTTGTCTTAGATTGTAATGTCCCTAGATATAAATATTTTTTGTTCTGTCCTAACTGTGCAGCACATAGTACAATGAATTCCTTGTCCATGACCATAGATTTCAAGTGCTGTATTAGTATTTATCACCTTCTTATACTGCATATCAGTTTCACATTCCAAGATGATTGTATGATATAATAATTTACAGGTTGCCTGTAAAATTCACACTTGTAAATTTCGCTATACATAATGCATAGATTTCAGAATTGACTCAGAAGAGATAATGTACATGTATTTTGAATAAGTCAGTAGAAGTATGATACCCCTTTTCAATGTCAGTGATTCTTCTGAGAAATTTCATATGTGATGGTAACATTAGTTCCATAAAATTATTCTTAGGACTCTTTTTCCATGCTGCCTCTTTTGACGTGGTTAGATTATTAGTCTACAATACTAACTCACCATCAGTCCTTTGGATTTCTAATAATCTGTGATAAAAGTTTACTCTTTACTGTGATATTTGATTGGGAAACTGGTGATTAGCTTAGCTATATGCTGACCCCCATCATGAATTGTATGTCAAATCAGGAATTTTGGGAAAATCCAGTAAGTGAAGGAAAAAAGGGACACTTCACTAAATAAATAGTACTAATAATAGAAATAAAAATGTTATCCTCTCCTTCCATAACAGGAAGTGATTTTTCACATCTGCAGAATTGTGGAGAAATGTGGATCAATATTTAAACCTGGGGCACAATATAGTTGACATGTTTTGTATCTAAGAATATAGAAGTTGGAAAAGTAAGCAGGTAGCTATGAACTGTGATATGTTTAAAAACAAGATAACTCTGTATTTCCATTTTGCCAAAACCAGTTCTTGCTGACAGTGAAAAAGAAATATTTCCTCTTGCAGTCCTCATTAAATACTGGAATAGATGCAAAAATATTGCCTAACTCTAAAGGCATTTGTTAGAAGGCAATGCTAGTGCTACATTCATTGCAGAGGAAAAAGTCTGGAGAACTAGTATGTTGCACCTTTTCATTTCCTCCAGCAGAGTAATAATTTACTCCAGTAAAAGTAATAATGAGAAACTCAACTTCGTCTTCCAATGAGAGATGATTAAGAGGTGGTGTTTCAAATTTGCTATCCATTGTTAAAAGAAAGTATCTTAATGGCGAGTGGCATTTTATGGAAAAAATCCTTACTTCAGAAAGGTCCACTGAATATCTATTCACTTATGTCTCTTGTAGCCAGTTTTTCTTGCACTCATTTTCTGCTTCATAAAAGAAATTAGACCATTTAACTAGACGAGAGAGCTCCTTTATCTAAAAAGAGTTAATCCAACCCTATGTCTGGTATTTTGAATTATACTTACATTAATTTTAGACCCCACTATTCAATTTATTTTGTTGAATGCAATGGGGTTATTTAAGTAGTACTTAATTGTGTGTGAGAGGAATGGAATGATTGTAATAATTACCTCCTTTGATAAGATTATAGATCAACTTAAGACAATAAACAGATTGCATAAGAAAGATTTAATCTTTTCTCTGCACCTCAAAGGATAAACTGGAGTTTCAAGTTATAGGTAAAACACTGTACTGGAACTAATGACTTTGGGTGTGAACAATAGCAATTATGAAGGAGGGAACAAAAGCACTCATTGTGTGCCATAAGCATACAGTATGTGAAAGAATAACAAACATTTAAATTAGTTTGGAAACTCAAGATTGTTTTAGCCTTTAATGCACTGTGTTAAAAATCCTGCTGCATTCTTAACACATTTATCCCATGACAGCAGCAAGAACTTTCAATAGTTTGGCATGTTGGTTTTTTTTCTTAATGTAACTGGAGACAACCTTTCCTATCTGAGACGCTGTTTTCATCCTATTGGGAACATAACTGTAGTTTTAGTTTTAAAACAATCTGCGGCTGAAGAAAACAAATGTTGTCTTGTTTGAAATTCATTTTAAAGTTTACTGTGTGCAGAAATCCTTCCAAGGAAAAAGCTCCAGAAAGCAAACAATTCCAGTCTGCCTTTCTCATGTGATTTGTTCATGCCTATACAAAATGACTAAATGTCTAGATTCATGCACTGATGTTTTTCTTCATTGCTTAGTTCCCTAAATACTGTTACTTGAGACAATTGTTTTGCCTATTTGTGATTCCAGTACAAATAAACTGTAACTTGGAAAACTGTCAACAGGAAGTTATCAAGAGTTTTCTGCATGCCCACTCTAACTATGGGGAGAAAAGGCATAGCAATAGAGAAAATAATCCACCTCAGGTAGATCTCTTACCTATTGTAAAAATTAAATTTCTGACTGGAATATAATTATGGAATGTAAATCGATTAGTAGTTGCCATGGTTATGAAGTGTGGTAAAAAAACAAGTACCTGAAGGAGAAAGGGGGAGGGGAGATATATGTTATGTTCAATACAAGAGCTAAAAAGTCTTTTTTTTTTTTTTTCTTAGTCAGGTACTCAGTAAACTATTCTTTTGGGGGAAGTACTATTATTATTTCCACAAGTCCCCCTAAACAACTTTCTAAGGATCCCTAAGTGTGAATTCTGAGCACTCTTGAAACTGTTATGTGATAATTTGTGACTGTATATTTTCAAAACAATAGTAAGTTAGTTTGGGAAAACAGAAGATATAATATAATGGTATAATGTCATGCTAAAAAGAAAAGGTCAGATTTGGTAAAATAAGAGCTTGCTCTTACCTGAGCTATTACATAGTATGACTTTTTGTGGTTGAATAACATGATGCCTTATTTTGATGATGATGTTTACTGTTTTTCTTAATATTTTCTTTCTCTTTCCTTTGCACTCCCTTTTCTTCTTTCAACTTATCTTTACTACATTTTCTGAAAGAAAACAAGTAAAGATGCAGAGAATACATTTTTCTCTACTTTTTATCTCTCTCTTCCTATTCCAAATAGTATTCTAATTGTTTGGCTGGAAAATAAAAACATGTGTTTGTTGTTACTGATGTAGGTTTTCAAATTCTATTATGCTATTCCAGCGTATAAAACCCAAATCTCAACATTCTTACTGACTAACTATTGGCAGTACTGACTGTATGCAGATGGTGGAAGGAGATCTGGAATAGATTATCAACTAACTTCTTGAAATAAATAGACCATGCACCATTAATTTTTTTTGTATAACTGTGAATGTTTTATATTGTCATCTCAATGAACTGAAAAACTTTAGGTATGGAAGTTAAGGTGGGAGAATAATCTACGTATTCTGTTTGTTAGGACTAATATCTGACCTATGTGTGCTAAACACAGGATGTCTTGCATTCTGTTGTAGTTTCTTCCAGCTAAACAATGATAGCAGTAACCCCCTACATCTGAAATTCGGCAGAATTTCTTTATATGTATAGGTATAACAGCAACATCTCTCTTGTGAAGTGGAACAGGGACAGCAGGTCTGAGTTCATTTCACACTGCTTATGTGCCACTCCTTGCTTAGGAAGTTGAATTCCCAACATCTTTTCACTCTCCTAGAGCTGTGATTTATTCAGTTGGTGATCTGGGTTCCCTCAAAACAGCGTAGTTCAGGAAACTTTTTGTACAAAACCTCTCATTTCTAAGACTATTCCAAGGTTTTGCAAGGGTTCATTATATGTACCTCAATCAAATTTGAAGTTAGTCTTTTTTTTTTTTTTTTTTTTTTTTTAAGGAAGCATTACAGAAGAGCTTTACTTTTTGATTCAGCTGTAGACTCTCGCTGTTTTGTTCTGCCTTCAGGCTATTAAAATATGCTTATTCCTAACTCAGTGTAGTACAGTTGTTGTACTGGCAAAATTATATTCCTAGAGCAGCTGGTAATATTAACTGCTTCAGCAAATCTAGTTCTGTAATCTTGATTCATATATACCTTCTAGCTTAGTACTAGCATCAAATGAAACAGTTTTATTTGATAGAGTTTTATGTACTGCTTGTAGATGACTAAATAGCATGTGGTGTCACACAAGATTTGAGGCATATTTCATGTTTCAATGCAGTTGAAATACAGACAGATGAATTTATGATTTTTTTTCAGTATTTGGTCCCTTGATTCCACATATTTTAATCCCTGAAAACTAAATTTGTTAAGTGTCTGGTAGGAGTGGCAAAAATAAACCCTGATGTTCCAAAAAATAATTCATTGTTTATAGAATGGCAACTATCAGGCTTTCTTGACTGTTGGGGTTTTTTTTGGTGCTCTATGTATTACATCTTCATCAGTTCATCACAAAATACATCTTATTTGCCTCTTGCAATGTGAGTATGATAGCATTGTGTGTGCAAGTTGCTGTGTAATATGTGTCATTTACTGAAAAACTGAGGATCGAGTGGATTTTAAAGGATTACGATGAATTATTGAAGAATCACAGAATTGTAGGGGTTGAAATGGACCTCTAGAGATCATGGAGTCCAACACCCCTGTCAAAGCAGCTCCCTAGATCAAGTTGCACAGGTAGGTGCCCAGATGGGTCTTGAACATCTTCCAGAGAAGGAGAAGCAGCAAAACCAGGAAACAATAATACAGTAATATTAAACAAACAAAAACAACAACAAAAAACCCATATGTATTCTGAACATTATATAGGTAGATTGTTCCATTTATTTAACAAGACATGCATTTTTTTGCAGTTTCAAATTATTTTTCTGAGTCTTTGGGTATAGCTGCTTTGTCCTTTATGCCACCTATCCTTTGTGGCAAGGTTTGGGTAGGAATGGAGCTACAGGTGACCTGTATAAGAAATCAGGAGCTGCCTGCATGCTGAACAGAGTCAGTTCCAAAAGAGACCCACCACTGGCCAATGCTGAACTCATCAGTGATGCTGAAGGTAGCTTTGTTGATAACTTATTTCAGAAAGGGTAAGCATGGTAGCTTTAAGAAATGAGTGAGAAAACTGAGAGAAACATCTCTACAAACATCAAAGTTATTGAAAAGGTGGTAGGAGGTGCTCCAGATGCTGGGGCAGGAATTCCTCTGTAGCACCTGGAGAAGATTTCAAATAAGACTATATGGACATGGGCACATTAAGTAAGAAAGATCTATGTTTATGTAAATAAATCTTGTATTTTTTTCAGAAAGTCAGGAGGTATATTCACCTGACCCACTGCAATATTATGCAGAGATACTTAGGATGCATCTGAACAATGGAAAAAGCTAGTCTATTAGTTTGTATGGAGGAAAGCAGTATGTGATGAAAGTGGCATAAACTGTGACTGAATTTTGCAGCCCTTGTGAAAGAAGGTTTCCAGCTATGTACTCTTTTCTGTTTTTATGTTTGAATTTGAAAGTTTGAATTGAAACAAAATAATCTACAGGAGTGAAACCAGAAACATTCTTGTAACCAAGAAGGCGAGTAGACTTGTAAAAAGCAAACTTTCAAATCCTACAAGGGTCTGTAAACCCTCCTCAGCAAAACCAATTTAAAAGAAGACAACTATTTATTTTGTGACAATGTTTATTGAATTTTCTTTGTCCTGATATTTGCACAGCGTTGCTCATTCAGCTCATATTTATTTATTTATTATTACCTGTGACATTTTAACAGACTTATTAGCTAGAAATCCTAATCCCTGTTATACCTTTCAATGTATTTTAATGTAATGTAATTTAATAGACTTTCAAAAGGAAGTGAGGGGACAAATTATCTTGCAGGCTCCATCACGTTTCTAATTAATTGGCCAGCAAGTACGAAGTTTGGCCCTGAAACTAGAAGTGATAGAGAAACTGTAGCCTAAGTGTAAACTAAGGAAGCTTGACCTGGAATCACTGATTCCATTGAATATAATTATATTGACTACAGTAGATTTTAAAAAGAATTTTGTAGTTGAACTATATATTCTGATTTGCCTCCACTATAAGACAAGATTACCTGCTTCCAGAATTAGGAGAAGGAGATGAACATAGAAAACCAGATTCAGTAGCGTTATTCACCACTGTACTTTTTTTGCAGCATAGCCTATGAATGTTTTGACAAACGTGGCATTTAATATTGGCATTCAATGTGCCTGTATTTTGAGATTAAATGTAAAATCTGAACTTTTAAAATCTGAAGTTTTAGACATAGGTATGTTGAAGCCTAATTTATATTCCTTTTTCAGTGTTTCAGTGTTGTTGTAGTAAGTATTCTTGAAAGCTTGTAATTTGCAATCGAGTACTTCATATAAATTTTTTTTTATGTGAGTATACTCATTTTTTAGTAAAATTTTTGAGACAACAGAATGGAAACCTGGTATTTTACTAGTCTTGCTGGTATTTCATTTTACTTCCATAAATAAAGCTAATACAAATTTTTATTAGTAGATGAAGCAATCTTCAATCAAATCTCAGTTTGCATGTACCTACAAAAATGAGTTGAGTAAAATAGAGGGTGAGCATTTCCTCAGCAATAGCCAAATGCCAGCCTGCATATGTCCTGCACCAAAGCAACAGTTACAAGGTAAATGTTTCACAGGTAAGCCATAGTCGAATTGAATATGTGAATGCAATAGCTAATATTTCAAGTGTTATCAAAAGAAGCTTCAGTAAAATTAATATATAAATATGTTTAAAAAAATAACAACAACAAAAGATGTCTCATTGCTTTGCATACACTGTACTCAGTTAAATGCTTTTGCATTAAATTTTAATGTTAGTATTTTAAAAATTCAGATTTGTTTGAAACACATGTATTGATGCTATCTTAAGGTAAAAAATATTCTTTTTTTTTTGTAACGTTACTTCGTTGGTATAAGCAAGCTAAGTGAAATTTATATCTTTGCCATTAAGAAAATAATTGTTTGAGTTATTCCTCTATAAGCCTTATCATATTCTAAAAAATATGCTTAAAGGCATATTTTCTAATGTTTTCAAATTTTAAATTCATTTCCTTAATTTTGTTGCCTTAGCTTATTTTTGAGCAATGTAATTTTAAAATATTGGTGTACTTAGTATGTAGTATTGGTGTAGTTAGTATGTAATAATAATAGTAGTATTGGTGTACTTAGTATGTAAGTGCAATGACCTGAATGGTTTTGTTCTGTTTTATAAAGCAATTGTTTTGATTAAAAATAATGTGATAGCCCTGATAGAAAACAGATGAGTAAACCCAGGTAACTTCTATTTCTTCACATATGTTTTTGATATTCTCACATGACAGAAGGTATGAATTCTTGTCTTGATATAACACCGCTTGGAACTATTTCTGAAAATGTTCATCAGAATAGAAATTATAGAGAAATGGGGAAATTGAGTTGTCAGCCAAGAAACAAGAACTCCAAGAATGAACAGATGGATTTGAATAATGACAAAGTTATCTATGATGAGGAAAGTGAAACATCTTTGCCAAAAAATGCTAAGAAACGTAGGACTTCAAACAACCCTCAGAAGGAATTGGACTGCAAAATTGATGGAAGAAGAAAAAACAACAGAACTGCAAGCAAGAATAAATTGATTGTTGGTCAGGCAAAATTAACTCAATTTTTTAAACTATAAGCTTTTATTTTGATCTGCTTCTTCTGTTGTCCACTTCAAAAGTTGGAAAATGTTGCGAGAAGAAGGTGAAATTCATGAATTACTTTTCTTCATACTCAAATAAATGAAAATAGTGTGTGTGTAGTATTAAACAAATTCATACAAGTCTGATTATGCAGGAATCTTTTAATTTTGATAATAATACATCGGTAATTACAACTATGTTGTATTTTAGTAATGAATTATGCAACATTGCGATGTGAAAATAATGTTAGATGCATATGTTTAGCAATACTAAGATACATTAGCTTCAAATCGTGTTACATTTGTAATAGAATGTTTAATCTTTCTCAAAGAAGGTGCTGTAAGTCAGTAGTTTTCAGACTTGCCAACAAGGTCGATAGACTCTTCCCAGCATACATCTGAGCACTAAACGAATATAAATTGAAAGTTTAAAATATCAAAGAATTAGAATTCTTTATGGCTTACAAATGCCTACAACCCCACCCCCAAGACTATTTACAGTAGAGGTAAATTGGAAATGTGGGATTTAAATAGCACTAAGAAATTCCAAATATTAATTGGAGTTTCTAACTGAACTTTTAACAAATGGTTTCAAAGACACTGCAGTATACCTTACCACAATTAATCTTACAAAAAAAAAAAAAAAAAAAAGCAAACAAAAAAAACAACCCAACCAACCAACCAAAAATACTTACCGTCAAAATCTCTCCTTCCTACAGGGAACTTAGCTGAATTTTCATCATCCTCAGTCTCTCTTTCCTGTACTGATTCAATATTCTCAATTTCAGTGTTAGCTGGAAAAGCAATGGCTCCCTTCAGTGTAAGATAAGGTAGATACTTTCTCCCCGCACTCATTGGTATACCACGATTTAAGAAGTCGTGTCTGGTACCAGTGTCCTATTTTAAGAAAAAAAAAAAAAGCAGAGTTTCAGTTTTTCTTAAAAAAAAAAGAAAGAAAGAAAGAAAGAAATGCTGGAACGTAGGCTTTTTCCCCCAAATTTATGACTCTATTTTAATTATTATTATTATTATTATTTAAATTCAGCTGCCTAGGTTAAGCATTAGAAAACTGTAAATTAGAAAATTTAAAGAGGAAACTGCAGTGGAAAATTTCGTCCTTGAGAGTATTATGCTAATCTGATCTTTTTTCCTGTATCCATCAAGTTATTACTTTAAATTATTGTACCATTTACACAGGACCATAAAGAATTTCATTTTATACTTAAGGAATAAAAAAATGCAAAACTGGAAACTCACAAAAAACTTTAATTTTCTGTCATCATCTTCATCCAATAAGCTTTCCTCAATGTTATAACGTTTCAGCAAAGGCACAGCTCCTCTCTTTTCAGTTCTATCTCCATTTTGAAGGGTTTTTCCTAGATTGAGTGCAGTTAGCAACCTATCTTCATCTTCTACTTTTTGCAGAGATTTTGAAACTGAGATCAGAAAACCTTGAGAAAAAAGAGAGAGTATTAACATATACGATGAGATGCACATTCTTAGTTACTTAATGCTTTCATATAAGGTAAGCAGTTTTCAAGCTCAGAGCCTTTCAGGTGTAAATTAACATGTTCTCCATCTGTGCCCACTTTATATATTTTACAGTCTGAATGGAAACTACTTCAGTGAGCAATGAGTTCAGGCTTTTAAATGAGTCACACTAAGGAGTAACCTTTTGTATAAACCTTCTAATCCCATCTATTGTTTAGAACTACTTAAACATTTCTTTAGCATGGATAGTTTGTTTCTTTCGATCTTTTTAAAACAGCAAGATACCTCCTTTGATGGATCATTACAGCAGAGCTCAAATAAAACAGTGAGGTCCATTTGAGCTTAATAAGCTTTCATTCATTTGAGGCAATTTGAAAAAAGGAAAAATTTACATAAGTAAGCAATCAGGTGTGATTTATCATAGTTTTTGAACAAAACTGATTTACTAAAGAGTTGAAAAATTTGGAATTTAGCAATATCTGCTGAATATAGACTGCTACTATGTTTGAGTTGTCCATTATCTCTAGTCAGTAAAAGAGCTCATGTAAGAAATATTTTTTAATTTTCTGTATTTTCTGATTTTCCGTATTTTCTTTTTGAAAATGAACATTTCCCAAAGTAATGCAAAATAATCAGATATTCTTGATAGGAAAATATATATTTGGGGTCTGTACTCTTCTGCGGGGAAAAAAAGGGCAGGAGTTTGTATATAATATTTTTTATTTCATCTGGAAAGTAAGTGTGGATTTGGGTTATCTCTTAATGTCAGTGACAGAAACCATCTATTAGTGACTGTGTGCCATCCAATAAATTCATGCTTATTTTAATCTATAGGGTAGGGCTTAGAACCAAATATCATTCTAGATAAAGCAAACCAATAAGAAATTGATGAAGAAACTGAGAAGGTTACGTTTAGGGGTCGTGCGAATTCTCCATGTAGGAGGCAGGTCATGACTGGGGTACCCAAGTATCAATACTTTGCTAAGGGATTTGATTTAGTAGTTGGGTAGGGATAGTGATAGGAGGATGGTTGGACTAGATGATCTTGTAGGTCCTTTCCAACCTTATGAACCTATGAACCTACTGTGCTCAGTCCTGTTTAAGGTAAGGCTGAACCTGGAGTTCTGTGCCCAGTTCTGCCCCATACTTCCCACAGGTACCAAAGAGACATAGACAGTCTTTTCAGTAGTGTTTGGAGACAGGACAAGGGGAAATGGCCAGGAACTGCAGCATAGGAGGTTCCTCACGAATGTGCGCAAGAACTTCTTTACGGTGAGGGTGACAGAGCACTGGCACAGGATGCCCAGGCATGTGTAGTCTCCTTCTCTGGAGATATTCAAGACCCGCCTGGACGCCTACCTGTCCAACCTGGTGTAGGGAACCTGCTTTGGCAGGGGGGCTGGACTCGATGATCTCTTGAGGTCCCTTCCAACCCCTATGATTCTGTGATTCTGTGACATACTGGAGAAGGTCCAAGATGACGAGGGTACTGACACACCTCTCCTGTAAGGAGAGGCTGAGAGAGCTGAGACTGTTCAGCCTGGAGTAGATTGAGGGGTGTGTGTGAATATTTGAAGTGAGAATGCGAAGATGACAGCCAGGACAAGAGGCAGTGGGCACAAACTAGAACACAGAGTGTTCCATCTGAACATTGGGAAGCACTTACTGTCGAAACTGCCTGGACAAGGCCCAGGACAAGCTACTGTAGCTATCCTTGCTTGAGAAAAGGGGGTTGGGTTGGATAAATGACCTCCAGAGGTTCCAACCAACCTTAAATTTTTGTGATTACTTTTAAGTAATCATACCTCTGAATGCCTTAGAACTAAAGTCTGCATGAAGCTTTTTCCCACTGTTATGAGTAAAAGAAATAATAAGGGAGTATAGAATAGAAGAACTATGTGAATAGATACCAAATTAAAAAAAAAAAGTGAATTAAGTGATATTACCTTTTTAATACAAAGGTAATTAAATGAATACCTAAGATCTGAAGACTGGCTGACAATTTTTGCAAGATTTTTTTATGAAGAGGCATCAGAGGTCTGGAACTTGTCCCATGCTCATAAATGAATAATTCTCTTGTGTTAATATATATATTAGACATTTGTACTGCAGATTCTACACTTACAATGAGTTAAACCTCATCTGGTTCCTTTCTGCCCAACTCTCCAGCCTGTGAGGTTTTGCTGAATGGCAGCACAGCCTTCTGGCATGTCAGCTATTCCTCCCAGCTTTGTATCAGCAGCAAACTTGCTGATGGTGGACTCTATCCTCTCATCAAGGTCATTGATGAAGATGTGTAACAGGACTGGACCCAGCATGGACCCCTGAGGAACACTGCTAAGTACAGGCCTCCAACTGGACTCTGCACCATCGATCACAACCCAGAGTATAGATTACAATTTTATATCATTCTCTTAGTTTTCTTAACTCCAATCTGCCTTTAGAATACTTTACTGTATTGGGATGCCTAGCTTTGTGTATGTCTTTTAGACTATTTGGTTTCTCTTCAGTCTGTACGTCGTAAAGTAAACTGCATTTTATATATCCATCTTTGCACTTACATTCTTATTTTGTTAACAAGTTTGAAGTGTTGTTTTTGATAGTTGTATCCATATTTCTGATAGAAGTCCCTGGTGCACAAAAGTTATTGTGGATGAGCCACAGTTAATCTGTCTGAAACCTACCAACAGAGGGAACTTCCTTGTAAGCATAATAAAAAGTCTAAAGAAGACAGGGCCCCTTTTCTTTTCAGAGAGGTGAATTGAATTTAGCTAAGGAAAAGCACAAAAAAGCAGGAGATGCAACTGAGATTCTGAACTACCTATGAATACATGATGTTTGAGAGATGCCACGAGGCTGGCAATCCTGTGCAAGTCTGCTAGAATTCCTGCAGTTTCTACTCTTCACCATTACCATTGACACAGTATTGATGGTACTGAGGTGAGTAATTTATTTTGTATAACTGAGGCAGGAGAATTTCTTTGGAAGTTTTTCCACTTGAAAATGATGAACCAGACCATTAGTGGATGAAGTCCTATGAAGGGTAGTGAGATATACAGTGATCCTAAGACTGACCATAGCTTGGATTTGAGAGCAGCAGCAATTCCTCTATTTCCAACTTTGTAGGAAAGAAATCCAGTTAAGGTAAAATAATTTTATTACCAATATTGTCACAGGTCTTTTACTTATCCATAAATTCTTCTAAAGGTGTATTTATGTTCCATGCATGTGAGTACAAATACTTTCAGTGAGCTGAATCCTCTGAGTCTATTTGCATGATGAGAGATGACATACTGCTCACATGGGTGCTATAAGATGAATGAGCCCAGTTCTGCCACAAACCCTTTTCACAGACCAGGCATATAGTAAATCAGCTCTTCGTTTGAAAAAAAAAAAAACAAATCCAAACACTTGGCTATTTGTTACCTGGAAATATTATCAGTTGTCTTAATTATTGATAAAGTATATATTTTTTGTAAATTTATTAATTTTATTCCAATTTTTAAAAAGATATGCCTTTTTGCCTGAATTTTCTTTTTCAAATAATACTTTTTTTTTCTTACAGAAGAGGTTTTAAGAATCTAGGTGCTTGTGAAGCAACATCATTACGGGTTCACAAAGTATATTTACAGTGCTTTGGGTGCGAGGTACATTCTTGAGATGTACTATTTTATAAGTAATTCCTGACAAAGGTTGAAGGTGTTTACAAGAAGCTGTGATGCCTAAAAAGATCACAGAAATGCTCTCAAAATTTTCACGTGTTAGGCTGAGTCACATACTTAAGGTATGCCTCTGGAAGTCTCCTCATAGATCCTGATATTAGAAATCAGATATCTTTTCATGTTGTTATTGTGAAGTGAAATTCAAAGTCTACAAAGGTCTCACTTGATATTTTGTCTGCTGTTTTCCATTCCAGTCCTCTATACTAATGTTTCTAATGTTTATTCCTTATTCATTCATGTGTTACTAGCTCTACTGTGACCAGAACCTAACAATACTTGTTATCTCTTCATTACTGCGGTAGGTTATTATTCAAGTGTTAATGATTGCTATCCAAGATCTGGGATTCACATTATGATTTAGGAATTACTCCATCCTTGCAACCCTTTCTTTTGAATAGTCACTCTACCAGCAGTCTAGTCAAATTGTACCGATTTCTGTTATGTCAATTAGAATCAGGCCCTTCTCATCCCAAACATGTGAATGTTGACTGAAGCATGTCTCACAGTCTCTCAGTCACGTAGTTTCTACACGGTATTACCTTTGTCTGCGGATGAGACTATACTAACACTGATACTCAGAAGTAGAGCCAGATACAAGTTTCCAAGGATTACTGCACAGAACAGCAGTCACACTGAGGATTCCAATGGAAACAGTCCAGGAGAAATCACGTAAGTTTCTGAACATATAAGGTGCCTCCATGCCAGCATGCCTTGTAATTTCCATAAATGTGGACGTATTGGAGTCAGCTAAATTACTCTGGCAAATGCCTGCTTTTTAATTATTGACAATACATGTGGGTGGATTGATGTTATCCAGTGCTATCAGCAAGATTTTAACAAGTCTGTAAACACTAGTGCTGGATTGTTAACTGCAGCATCATCCATTGATGGGACGTGTGAATATCAAGGTCTACAAAGATCCATGCCACGAGATAAGCAATTACACAAAGCTTTAGTTAAACAGAAGTGAAACCAACCTACTTTTAAATCATTTTCTTTTACTTATGAACTGCTGTTCTTTTAATCGAGGATTTTTTCATGGAATTTATAATTGTTGCCAGTGAAATATAAAAAAATACTGATAAAAACTGTGAAAGATTTGCCTCAGCTAGATTATATTTTGTAAGACTTGGTTAATTTTCCTGCAAGAAATAAATGTCATTATCTTAATACATCCCTGTGTTAAGTGTTTGTTTGAACTCTAAGGGTCATTTTGTCCAAAGGCAAGCAACATCAATTTTGTGATCAACACAAAGGTTTGCAACATTTTGTGATCTATCATTCCCAATTTGTTTTCTCATCTGAGTGTAATCTTATGGTTGCTAAATTTACATTTTCCTAAGCATTAATTAATTTCTCCAGTGCCAGCAGATGTATAATTAACTTGAATTGTCTATCTGATTTGGTAGTTCATCTATCAAAAAAATCTGGAATATTCAGTAAAAATGCTTTTCCAGAATATAAAAATGAGTAAAAACAAGTTTAATAGTGTGACCTTTAAGTAATAGTAGTGTAAGGGAACTGCTATGTCACAGCTTGAACTGATGATTGAGCACCTGGTGGAGGGGATGGCTAGCCCAGGAAGCACAAGTGCAAGCAATTTACCTGTGTTTCCCAAGTGACCCAGGGTTCACCCCCCTCCACTCCCTGGACTTACATAAAGACTAGCCTCTAAAGGGAGAGCTTTTCCTGGATGAAGGTTGCCTTCTGAGAAGGAGGGCTCTATAGCTAGAGAATCTTTTATCATCTGGGTGAGTCAACTTTTTGTCTGTATTTGATTGTTGCTATTTGTAATAATGCTTTGTTGTTTTTTTAATACTTACTAGATGCAATTTCCCTGTTTCCAAGTGCCGGTAGTAGCAAGTTGGTTTTCTTTTTCTTGTTTTTTCTTTTTTCCCGGTGTGTTTATTTTCTTGTCCATTTGCTTACTGAATAAATGTCTGAATTTAACAGCATGAATATTTTTAACCTGAAGTGATGAACTCTTTCTTTCTATCTTGCAAGTCAAAAGTATCTCTGCAGTATCGCTTTCTTTTGTAAGAACAACTATAACAGTTAGCAACTTTTTTATTTGTGTTGTCTACTTCATGCGTATTTATCATGACAATTTTAAAATGGAATTATATGGATGCATTTTACGTTATATAAGTCTGTAGGCAGTTCTAGGGAACATGTTACTAGGAGTTTAAACATGGCCATTTACTTTGTTTACTGGTGGAGCATAATACTTGTGTGATGGAGAGTGATTTTCTTGTTTAATGGGTGAACAATATCTGTGCATTCAATCAGTGAACAGAGAGAGAAATGGAAGTGAGAGAAAGCATAGGCAAGTCAACCAATGTGGTGTATTTCCCCATTTTTTCCTCAGTTTGGTGTGAGGAATCAGACTTCTGAATCTGACTTAATTTCTGATTGATGCATAGTATGTAACACTGGCTCCAGATTATGTATGTATACTATAGGAATCATAGTTTTAATATGTGAAGAACTGTGTGGTAAGTTACAAAGGTACCTAGGGTGTGTGTCTGTTTGCCCCTTACGTATTTTTATAGAAAGCTAGTGCTTAAGAGCTCTGGTTATCTGGCCCCATTTAGAGCACTTTTTACAGCTTTGTTTCTGACTACATAATCTCTTGAATATTTTTGTAGATGAAGTCATAGATAATCTTGAAATCCAGCAGTGTTTTGGTGTTAGAAAAATGCATCAATTGCTATCATCTAAATTTTTTCTTGTTGTTGAATTTCCTTTTCATAAACAGGCAAACAGTTCTAGAATGGTAAGGAAATTGTTTATCATCAGCGTACTGAAACAGCAATGAAAGCTAAATAGCTACATACTACATTGGTTATATTGAATAAGACTGTCTTTGCAGTATTTGCCACAAATGCACATTGCATAATGATTGTGCAAAATCTGCTTCTGATGACATTTTAATTGGGAAAAGGCAAGCTGTGTTAGGTATTGTCATTAGCTTTACGTATCTCTATGAGAGCTGTAGTGCTTAATGAAAAATTGTTTTTAATTATCTAGAGATGCCTACATAATGCTTCCTTCTCACTTTAAACACTGGCTGGCTATATCATAGAGAGAAGTTATTATTAAACATTTGATCAACCAAAAGATATCTCTGAAGTAAAAATTGTAGTTGGTCTTAGACTTGCACCTTTTTTTAGGAAACAGTGGAATTTATCCATCAGATAATGAACTAGAACAGTGAAACTAAAATGGAAAGCTGTTGTTCTTTTATTGAAAGTAGTTTCTAAGTCTAGTTTTAAATACAAGCCAAACAGTTTATACTGATAGTGTATTTCCTTATTTAAGTGTTAGATGCTTTGGATTTAACTCGCAAATGAAAATGGTGCGTTTGGTTGCCTCTGTGTGTGACTAAATATGCGACATAATGCACCTCTTGCACAGAAATTACATCGGTTTGCCAAATAATTGGCATTCTTAAGTGGTGGTGCTGAATATGCTGTGGATATGCTACCTCCTAGAGTACAGTTCTAAGGATTAAAAAGTCTGAATGCAAATTTCTGCATTTCATGGCTTCTCTCTTACACCTGAACTTCTAGCTGCTGTTAGTCTACAGTTCTTCATCAGCAGAGCAAAATACTTCTGCTATTGACTAGCAAAAAGCTTTCCATTAAAGCAAAACGTATGTAAGAGTACATATAAACAAAAGCATAGTTTTCTTCTGAAGTTTGTTATCTTCGAGTATTTTGGGATTATGAAATAGATTTCATAGGGATCATTATTCTGGCTGAATATTTCTAGCTTGGACAGACAATAGAGTATCTGAACTTACATGTTAAAATATCATAAGTTCAAAAAAGAAATTTTTGGCATCAGACTGAAGAAAGCTCAGTCTTTATGCCTGAGTATTTGGTATTTGGAGGGGGGAAAAATCACATGAAATAATGTAAAGGTGTCTATGTCAAGCTATTTATAATACTAATAACAATAAGAAAGAAAGGCAGCCTGCTGAAATCCAGAAATCCTAGGAACGTTGGTTGTGGCAAGAGTGTGACAAAAGGCAGGTAATACAATGAAAAGTTAGTGATAAGTATTGTTATGAGAACACTTCTAAGTGTCTAGTGATATTTTATCTGGGAGACAATCACTTTTACGGAAGAAAAAAGGTAGAGAGTCAGGTATGCATGTGAATTTTCAAGCTAGCTGTAAGCATTTTGGCTTGGAATAGAGCACAGGGATATGCAAGTTACCCTGCGTAATAGAGCATAGGTTCTTGAAGGCTTTCAAAGGAAAAGCCTAGGAGATCACTACAGCCAGCTGGCAAAGATGGGATGTGTCAAGTCAACAGATTGACTGGTTTGCAATTTAGAGATGTTTGTAGGTCTTGCTGATGGGGGGGAGTTTTATGCAGTGGGCAAAGGTAGCTTTTCCCTTTCAAGCTTATCATATGATATCTCATTGGGAGAAGAGTGCTTATATATTTTGCTTGTATGATTAAGTATGATTCCTTTCATTGCTAATAAATTATGTTCCATTGTGGTTAATAGTCCTTTCTTGATGTGATGCCTGCGGGCTAGACAATGGGAACCTCTCTCTACTTACATAGTTAGAAGATACTTTTGGTATCCTAACATTGTCCTTGCAGTTTTCCTGTAATCTCTTCCTATAAATGTATTTGTTTTTTAAATGGTGTCCCTTCCTAAAGATGCATGTTCAGCCTGGAAATTAAAATCAAGCGTATTTGGTGTGGTTCTCCAGCTAGTTAACTGGGGGATGCAAGTTACTGTAATCTTTTTAGATTTCAGCAAAGGTTTTGATGCTGTTTCTCACAGCATCCCTAAGGACAAAATGTCCTGTGAAAAAGCTTGGTGAATCCTTATTGTAATGGGTGAACAATTGGCTGAGGCACTGGGCTCAAAGAGTTACAGTAAATGGGATTACATCAGGCTGGTGGTCAGTTATTAGTGGGGTTCTGTAGGACTCCATTTTAGGGCCTGTTGTTAATGTTTTCATAACTGACTTGTATGTGGAACTTAATACCTTCAAGTTTGCAGATAACACTAAACTGGGAGGAGCAACTGAGGGCCCTCGGTTTGCTCAGCTGGGAGCAGAGGAGCTGATGGGAGGCCTCATGACGGCTGCAGCTCCTCACAAGGAGTGGAGGGGCAGTGCTGAGCTCTGCTCTGTGTGACAGCGACAGGGCCCGAGGGAACGGCATGGAGCTGTGTTGGGGGAGGTCAGGCAAATTATAAACTATGATATATGATCATATCCAGTATGGTATGTTTTTTTGTGTGTGTGCTGCCTTGGCAATCACAAAAACGCAATGAAAGATCAATCCTTCCTGAGGCTTTTATGACCCAACTAAACTTCAGCCAAGGTTTGAGCAGAATCCTATAACCTTGTCCTTTCAAGCATCGTTTATCTGATGTGTAATGGTAACTTGGTATCTGGGTGAGGTAAACTACCTGACCAGAACGTGTAATTTATTTGTGGGTTTAATTCATCACTTTCAAACTTGTGGGTTAAACACATGAGCATTGGAATAAAGCCTGTATACAGTTACGTTTTAAACAGGACAGTTGTTAAAGTGCTCTTGTGGAAGCACATACAGTTATAAAAAAATACTTTGTAATGAATTTATTGTGGAAGTCTATTTTTAAGTGCTTCTGAAAGTGAAAGACTACTGGTAACAGGAGTACTGTTAATGGAAGGTGTGACAAAGCCCAGCTGCAGATGAGACTTGGTAAGTCATTACATTTATCTTCTAGAAAATGAAGAATAGACTCATATTAACATAGCACTTGGTCTCATTTCTAATTTAAACAGTGAGAGTGGTGAGGCGTTAGAACAGGCTGCCCAGAGATGTGAAGGATGCCCCATACCTCTATACTTTCAAGGTGAGGCTGCATCAGGCTCTGGATAACCTGATCTAGTTGTGTTCCTGCTCATTGCAGAGAGTTGGACTAGATGACCTCTAGAGGTCCCTTCCAACTCTACTGATTTTTATGCTGACTTTATAGGATGTGATTAACTCAGGACTCTTGCATTCCGCAACATTGTCCCTGTGTTATAGTTACACTTCTATTGTCCTCAATGTTCCTTCAGTGCTTTTATGTACTACCTATCTGTTCACCGACTGCTGTTGCACAACTGGGCAGGTAGTACAGAGCAGAGGGAATTATTTACCAGCATTCTGGGTGATAAGTACTTCTCTCTGACATGCATAATACCATTCCATTTTATATCTGACAGGAACCGGGAACTGATGGAAGTAAAATTGTTGGAGCTGTGTAACTTGCATGCGCTCCTCAAGACTTAAGTAATCTTTCCTCTTGCAGATTATTCACTGAGAAATATACTTGTGTATCTGAATAGAAGCTGAATTTATTGCTGAACTCTGTCTGATCAAGAAATAGTGTTTCTGAGAGTGAATTCACAAACTAATCATGATGCTTGTCTTCTATTCTGCAGCCAATTATCTGATCAGTTGTACACAATTTGTTATTGATGGTATAGCATTTAGTTTTCACGAAGTGTAATGAACTTGAGGGTGATTGAGTGTAAAAAGGATGCTCCACAAGTAATTCACTGTCTACCAACTCAGAAATGGAATGTTAAGATTTCTGATGAGCACCTGACTATTTAAGATGCTTTGTAAAATTTTGTGAAAGTATGTTGTCAGTTTCTGCTTCCCTGCTTATTTCAATGGCTCTTATTCAGTGGGTAGAGGAGAGAGGTAGGGATGTTACAGATAAATAACTTCCATCAGTTTCATTAAAGTAAGTTGCTAGAGTAAGTGACCTATTAAGTTTCCCATCCGTGTGACAGGCTGTTGCATGAGATCAGATTTATTCAGAGGTAGAGGTTTAATCCTGTCATGGAAATGGAAATTTACAAACTGTGTTCGCATCTTGGGTTCAGGGCTGCCCAGCCCCTAGGTTTTTTCTCCACTAAAGCATATGTTTTCTTTCCTGTAGAGCTTCTTGAATGTACTAAGATCCACCAAAACTAAGGACTCTATTATAGTTATTTAATGAGAGCAGAGATCATGCAGGAGGACAAGCATTACTTGGCCCTTAGCGAACACAGAAGGCTTGGGAAGATGCTTCTAACCTGGAGTTGGAACAGTTAATAGCCATTACTCTTGGAAAGAAACTGCTTTTTATTTGGATTTGGGAAAGGAAGGGTTGGTTGGAGGAGAGAGATTTCCTGTTTTTCTGTGGGCAGGAATTTTTCAGGAACAGGGTGGCAGATCTAAAAGATAACAAACAAAACTGATCATTGTGACGGGTTTGCCTGGAAATTAACTGTAGGGATAAGTCCTGGGATTGTCTTCTCATTGAGAACCCACCTAAGAAGCCAGAATAGGATTACAGATGTATTTAAATGGTTTGGATTTGATGATCTTGATGAACTTATAAGTCTTCTCTAACTTAGGTGATTGTGTGTCTATCTGAACTCTCCCAGTGATTCATGGGGTGGTACTGGGCAGTTACTTTCCTAGGTTCAACTTTTTTTTTCTTCCTGTGTAAGGCAGTAATATATCTATTAATGTCAAAAAAGACCTTTTTCTAGAACTTTTGACAAGAGAGTCTCTGAGGTATAATAGAAAATATTAGATCAGTGTAATAGATAATGAAGAGCTCTCTTCATGAAGAGAACTGTGATAGGTTTACATAAATGAATGGCTTTGAAACAGTAGATTATATTAAGCTTTTCTGAGCAACTGTTTTAACTTGCCTTATATTGGAAGTCTGTGTTAGGGAGGCAAGCTGAACAAGTGGATGAGAATGTGTGGTAAGCTGTTCATGCTACTGTCCAGGCTGAATATTGTAATTTTTATTGTTTCAGAATGAAAATCTTAGAAGATCTAGGTGGTATGCAGTAGAATTAATTTCATATTTCAGTGGCTATGAGACTAAAATAAATGAGAAATATTTTGCATTAATTTTTTGGTTGTAAAAAATAAAAAGTCATTCATACTAGAGAAACTTTGTGTGTTTTGAGAGGATCTATTCCATATCTTGTCACTTGGGCACCTGGTCCATTCATCAGTGGGTCATATTTTCCTTGGTCTTCTGCATCTTTTGCAACTTCTGTGTTTTCCAGACTTCTTCTAGTTGTCTTTGTCATACTTCACCAAATTCAGTTCCTTCTGAGCTTTGGCTTTCCTAACTTTGCTCTGCATGTTTGAACAGTTTCTCTATATTTCTCCCAGGCTCCTTGTCCCTACGTCAACCTTCTATATTATTACATTGATTTTGCTTATAATTAGGTAAGTATAAGGAAACAGTAAAGTCTTAAAAATAATTGAAAATGTACTACAGAAAAGGGAAAAAACTTTTACTGTTCTGTTGATACCCATTCAAATGCATTTAAAGTATGTTAACTTCCTGAAGTAGTGTACCATATGCAAGAGTGCAACTATTTTCCAAATGTTACATCATATCTATTCAGTATGAGAGTAGCTTTAGGCATGAAATAAAACTTTGATTGCTATTATTTTAAACTTACGTGGAAGAATGTTTATGGTACTCCTGGAAATGCTGCATTGAATTGCACATATCTCCTAGATTTATATTGGTCTAAGAGAAGTCATTAGCAATCTGTGTTTTGAGAGCATTGTTGCTACAATAGGATTGTGTGAGTCACCAAAAGCTTATAGGCATAAGGAGTTAGAGCTGGAATGAAGAGTATATAGTTTGCTCAGAGTATTGCATCTGAATTAGTATATTATGATCAGAGATTTAAATTGTCTTTTTATGTCTTGTTTTTCAAAAAGTGATTTTAGTAAAAGTACTAGCTGAGAGTTTTGAGTTGATTCCTCTCTGTCCTTGAGCAGACACAACAAAAAGAGACTGTCACAAACAGTTGATGCTGGGAGGCCTTGTCTATTAAAACTAGCGCTGTAGTTTGGATTTTGTAGATTTGTGGATGTTAACATACTGAGTCTACCTATATTTTGTTGCTGTTTTATTCTATGAACTTGTTGTATAGCTGTATTCTACTTATTAGTCAGTTATCAGTGTAAAATACTGTATTTTCATAAATAAGCTTTCATAAGCATTGTATGGAGGGAGAATCTACTTTTGGGTAGGTAGAATACACATAAGAACACCTAACATGCAGGTTTAGAGATGAGATCTCTAAGTCCAACTGTTTTATCTGCCAAAAGGAAATGACAAGATAATTTTGTGTAGAGCCTCAAAACCTGGGGAAACTGTAGTTGTCATAAGCACTAAGTTTATAAAAAAAAAAAAAAACTCCAAGAACTTAATGTTTGGTTTCATTTAGAGATACTTCTAATTGCTTAAAATACCAAAAGCAAGAAAAAACATAAACCCACAGAAAATTTAGTCCTTACTAAATCAGTGTACATTTGGAAGGCTTGAACATAAATTTAGACTGGATCTAAATTGGGCTCCTAATCTCTTTAAGGAGTGCATAATTTTAGCACAGAAACATGTCTTGGATCTTGTTTGTTAAACTCATGGCACTTGGAAGCATAAACTGTCTGCCTATTTTATAGTTAGTAGAATAACTGAGTTTTTGGAATTTTCTGGATTTTTCTGAGTGTGATACAAAAGCACTGGAGAAGGTTAAAAGGGAACGCTACAGCATTAGTGTTACTGTCAAACTCTAAGTCATTGTTATAAACTTAAGTGTATCTAATTTTTGCTTGATATTGCATTAATAAAACTATTTAAGATAGCGGGATTGGAGCCTTGGTTTTACTGGAGGTATTTGTTTATTCCCTGGATGAATTCAGGGCTTTGGCAATTCAGTCATAAACAATATATTTGGTCATATTTAATGCTTAAAATAATTAGTATAATAGCTTTTAGAACGTGGACCAACTACTAGCTTTGATTTCTTGCATTATTTCATCATTCTAATCCATTATCTGCTGCTTCTTCTAGTTTGTGTACACTGAAGCCTAACCTCTTGCCTGTCACGTAATAACCTATACTAAGCACTTTTCCTAAGCATTAAAATCATGAAAATAATCTAAAGCAGTAAACAATTCCAGGCATGGTAAGAGTGACTTTTGAATCAGTATCTTCTCTATATAAGCTTTTACTCTTATGAAATGGTAGCAGTAGATGTAGGGAAATGCTTCAAAGCATTTTAAAGCAGAGGGAAAAGCTATCTTTGACTGATTTGTTTTATATATATAGTATTTTACTTCTGGAGTAATTGTGTAGAACACTGTCAGCATCATGGTATATATACTCAACATTTTTGCTGAGCATTATCTAGCTGCTTCTACATGATCTAGCTCTTGTTTAGAGGCATGTGGACAGCCTTGGGGTGAGAGTAAGGCAGGTTATTCACTCATACTGTATTTAAGGCAGAATCCTGTGGAGAAAGTAGTGAAAAAGCAGGGGAAGGGTTTAAAAATCTGAGTTTAACTGCTGACCAGCTATTTTACTTGAGGAAGTAGCCAACTTCTTGGGTGGTGAGGAAGGGTAGTCAGCAAGAGAGATGTCACACTTTGAAACCCTTCAGCTGGTAGTATCTGTAAATGCCAAGACAGAATTTTTCTGAGCACAGCAACATTTACTTAAGTTCACTGAAGTTTTACTGCATTTCTTACACAATCAGGAAGATAAAAGATTAAGGAAAATTGGAACTTAAGGTCAAGTGTGCTATCAAAGACTTTCTAGTGTAAATTAATGAGCAAGTATTGTCCTTACAGCTAAGAGGTGAGATGAAGTTTTAAGACCTTAAATCTGTCTGCATCTGGCAAGATTTATATGAAGGCTGGCAGTGCCTTTTCCCTTGGAGGTAATGGGAAGGATACCTGCAGACCCAGACAAAATGATCTTATTTTGAGAAACTTGTGTAACGTTATCTGAGAAACCAGATACGTCCAGCTCAGAAGTGATATGTGGCTCAAGTACACAGTACAGTTGTTGCTTCTTGGACTCCAATAAGCCTTTAAAGGCTGCCTGTTTTCAGGTTGCCAGTAACTTCCTAACAGCTATTTTTGATGCTGGAAAACTGTTTTTCTATTTGTGTGCTTGATTTTACTTAAGTATTTTACTCTATGATGATATTCTTTAGTTATGCAGCTTACCCTGTCAGTTTTGAGTAATATTAGCTAGCTTAATTATATGAAAGTGAAAAATTATAGTTTATTCTGTGCTTGGCAAGTCTTATCGAGTTTGAGTTCTAGATTTCCTCAGATGATTATCATGAAGCAGTATGAATAGCATCTGCATGCAACTGTTATACAGAAGCAAATAATTGAGACACCATGACGGAGTTTAATTCATTAAAACTTTTTTTCACAAAAATTGTGTTGCCATCACTGTCAAGATTTCCATACAGGTAAAATTTAACTCTAAGATTCAATCCCCAAATTACTTATTTCTCTTAGGTGGCACAGTATTTTCCATTCCTCCAAGATTAGGAGGGGTTTATGATGTGTGACAGGTTTCTAGTCAAGACCAGCAAACTCTTATGAAAGAATGCTTTCCTTTCTCCAGTAGAAAAGGGAATTCTTGACTAGCTATTGACTGGTTATCTATTTGATGCTGACATAGTCTATGCTATATGGAATATCCAGTTTTCAACCATATATACGGAGGCTGCTCTGAAAGTAATGCCTCCTATTTTATATGATGCTGGCCCATGATATCAGTTGAATATTCATGGCGTAGAAGTAGAGGCTGAACCTTCCTGTCAGTATTTGATTACATTTTTTTTGCTGTGTGGCAGATGGCAGCAGTGGGGCAGTCTGACAAAATGGCATCCTATATCGCAATGTGTATGAAGCAAAGGTGTGGAACTGAGTTCCGCCATGTGGAAAAAAGCCACCCACTGGTATTTGCTGATGCTTGCTGAATGCTTATGAAGGCTAACAGTGGATGTGAACACAGTGAAATGGTATGTCTTAGCAGTTTTGATAACAGTGTGAAAGACAAACCATCTTCCAGATAGCCATGTACAGCTGTCACGCCATGAGGTGAAGGGTGTCTTGATCAGTTCATCTGCACAGATTGGTGTCTTATCTCCATACACAGCTCTCTGGTTGTGATCAGCTTCAAAGAGTTGGAAATGATGACAATGATGTTTGAATATAGCAAGTATGTGTCAGGTGTGCATTACAAATGCTCACACAGAATCGGTAAGAACATAATATACAAGTTTATTAGGATCTCCTGAAGCAACACAAGGCTGATGGTGACAATTTCAAGAGTCAGGCCTGAGAAAAAGACCGTCTCTATTTTGCAACACAATAACGCCAGGCACCATACCAGCTTGAAAGACCATGGAGCATGTTGCTAGTCCTGGCTGGACTGTTCTATCACACCTATTTTATAGTTGAGGTCTGACACCTTCTGACTTCCATCTGTTTCAGTTGGTGAAAGATGGATGTATGGCTAACATCTTTCTAGCAACAATGATGTTACAGTTATGGAACTGTGGCTCACCTTTACTGATGCAGATTTGAGAGCAGCAAGTAGGTTCTTCATTGCTTGTGAAAATGCATAGCTAAAGATGGTGACTGTTGAAAAATAATGTTCAGTAGCTGAGAATTGCCTGTATCAAAAATGTTGTTGTACAACTTCTATCTGTTCTAGTTTTCATGGAAATAAATAGGAGGCATTACTGTTGAAGTGACTTTTATATACACATATTTAAATGAAATTGACAATCCTGTTAGAACTTAAGAATTATCCTTTATTTAAAAGTGAAGTCTTAGCAGTCACTGGAAGTTTATCTGAAGAAGCAGAGGGGAATATTAAGGGAATAAAGTAAACTTACTAAATTAGCTTGGTTTTAAGAAATTGGCACTTACATGTTGCCTCATTGCAATTCCCATTTCTTACTAGTTAACTGAAAACTTTATGTAACTTCCAGTAATATATGAATCTTGGCTCATGTTTTTTGCCCCTTAGCTAGTTTCTTCTAAATTTCTTTTCAATGTCAGGAGCCCTGTAGGCATTTTAAGAGATTTGTGATCTGTACTAGTCATATACAGAACAAGAGGAAGAGTCTGTGCTTGGTCTTCTGTTTAACAGGAAGGCTGTCTTCAACTGAAGTGCTCCACTGCTATTGCTTCTGAAACATGTAATTACAATCAGTATCATTTGTTCCATGCTCTTTCAGCATCTGTGAAGCAGCAGCTGGTTACTGCTTTCTTCACAATCAAAGTGCTTTCAAGGACATTGGGCTAGAAACTTCTAGGAGAATTTTATTAATTTTAAAAACAAAAATAGTGTTTCAATTTTGTTTTCAAATGTAGGTGAATTAAGACATTAAAAATATTGGAGAAGGCTTGCCCACAGTGGAAAAGTGTTGATAAAATACGAAACACATTTGAAGGAATTAAATTATTCTCATAATTTTTGTGGTTCTTCATTAATTTGATAATTTTGGTTGTTTTGTTATTATTTCCTTTCATTTAATGCACTTACCTCCTGGATTTTACAGTTTTAACACAAAAGAAGCCTTCTTGAAATAGATATTTTAGGGGATATTCTAGCACTTCTAATCTGACAACGACATTAAAAGTGGATAAGTTGGACTTAAATGCAGGCTGGTGGGTTAAATGAAACTTGGCAACATAAGTATAAGTGGATGTTTAAGTTTCAATGGTGTCATACTACAGGAATGTCCTTTATTTTTCTCATGTAATAAAAATGATATTCAGTCTTTACAGTGAATAACCAATATATCATGAATAAGTGGCTACTCAACTTCTTAGTTATGATTCAACATAACTTTAGGAAAGGGAATATCCAAAATGATCAGCTATTAAATTCTCCCAATACATAAGAACTGATGGCACAGGCACTAAAGTCTATAAAGTACTTAGATGGTCTAATATTCTTATCTCATTCTTATCTGACTTAGGACATCCAACTACAAATAGTACCAACAGTAGTGACAAGCTGATAAGATCAAACATGCAACTGAACTGCTTTAATAATATTTCAAGATGACACTTGATTGTTGCACCTAGAGATGCAACTTCATTATTCTTTTCTATGTTTTTTTCTAAACAGGTGAGATCAGTGAATTTGGCAAGAGGTGTAGAAGTTTGCTGTCCAGGTTTTTCCAATTAAAACCATAATGCTAAAATTTGTAATTTAGTTGTCTTTCTTTTAGCAAGTATAAATTCAAGGAAGTAGTTTAAATATCTGCCTGTAATTTTCCCCTGAGAAAATTTTATCATAACAGAATTAAGTAAAATATCCTTGAAAGTGTATATGGTTTTGGTCAAGCCAGGCAGAGAGCCTGACCACAGCCAGCCAGTGAATGTGCCTGCCAGCTAGAGTCATTTAAGTAACCACTCTTTGACAGTAAAATGTGCACATAAAAATTTAGGTACTGCAATTACTGGCCACTTGTCACCATGCCCCTGTTGAAATTAGGCACATCACCTTTTACTGGAAGGGTGATGAAATTGTTCCTTATGGAGATACAGCCCTCAGTGGATTCAGTATGGCTCCACTGTCCCAATGGAATATATGGAGCCAGAAGTTGGACTCAGTAGTCCTTGCAGCACTCTTCCAGCTCAGTATGTTCTGTGAGTCTATGATTCTTTGGAACACTGAGGTATAGAGGACCAACCTAAAGAAGCATATGCTCAGCTACAGTACTTTGCTTGAGACTATGTCCAGTTGGGTTTGATTATCTTCAAGGGTGAAGCCTTCACTGCCTCTCTGGTCAGACTGTTCCAGTGTACCCTTACTGTAAGATGATTTTTGTTACCTTGAAATGGAAATTCCTTTTTCTTCACATTGTACCCCTTGTGTTTTTTTTTTTCTTTTCACTAGGTATCTCCAAAGAGACTCTGTCTTCTTCCTACCTTGCGACTGGGATTTGTAACACTTTAAAATCTCTCTTGTACTAGTCTTCTGGAGACTGAGTAGTCCCAACTGTTTCTGTTCATATATCATAAAATGGAGATTTGAGTAATTAAGGAAAAGATTTCTAACAATTTTTGGAATACAATTCTATTTTTTTCCAAGTCCCTTATTGATATATTCGTCATTCATAATTTTTGTTATAGTTATGGAACATCTGATCTTAACAACAGAAGTCTTTCAATTTCTCCATGCGTAAACTTTCTCATGTGTCCTCTGAATATTTCTTTAGTATGTAAAGTGAAAAGAAATATCTATCAAATCTCTCACTGTGGTTAGAAAAACTAAAAAATCTGTAGTATGTGCCTGCATTTTAAGTTCTACTAATTGATATAACACTGTGGAATATTTTCTGCTCTGCTTTTGTTCACTGCCACTAGGAGGTGAAAGTGGTAAACTTTGTCTTAGTGCAATTTTAAAGAACAAAAGAACAAGTGCTATTTTTACTCCTCTACTTTTTTTTTTTTTTTGTAGAGCAGGAATGGGATGTGCTTAGTTTTCCTTTAATATTTTTGTATTCATTCTTTGTGGCTCACCTTGTTCACACAATCATTTCCTCTTTGTTAATCATGTGTTCTTCCCTTCCTTGATGGCCGAAAAGCATTTTCTGCTTTTACCTTTTCCAGCAAATCTGCCTGACTTATAATAGTAATAGTAAAATCATCAAGCTAGCCCTTCCACATTGGCAGCCTGGTCTCTGTAAAACCAGATGGCTTAAGATCAGTTGAATACAGAGGACTGAAAGTGCTTAGTAGATCTCCACAAATAGGGCTATTCAGTATAACCCTAGGAAATTGGACTCTCATTCCTTATTAAAAGACTTGAGTACATCACCTCTAGTTCTTGGCTCTTTTATTTGTCACTGTTGGTTAATGTAGAATATGAAACTATTCTAAGTGCTCTAAAATTCCAGTGCAATCACTAACAATCTATACATTTTTTTCCCCTAACTTCAATTTTCAATATTGCTGTATATTTTTAACTAGGCTTTCTTCTTCGAGATTGCTGGCCCCTGAATTATTTGTAACTTCTCAGGATAAATATTTCCTCATTATATTAGGAATGCAAAATTGCAGCATTTAACTGCTATTCTCTTTCCAATGTCATTCAACAGGTAAAGATCAGTGAGTGACAAGATTTAACTTTAAATGAAAAGGACCTGGCAAAAAGCATTGCATGTGGCTTCTATACTGTAGCTAGTACTAAATATTAGAAATGTCTTGAATTCATGTGTTTCTTTAGATGTCTCATTCTGTTCGAGTACCTTAGCATCATTCTCCAGGAAGAAGACAACTTCAATCTATTTCTTGCAAGTTCATACCCACAAAGAATAATAAAATCTGATTTTATTGCTACTGGAGTATTTCTTAAGAGTCATTCTGCTATGCAAATAGCAAGATATAAAAAAATAAATGTAGGATTACAAAATAAATCAAGGTGTTGCGATTCCCTTAGTACTAAGGGAATAAGTATGCTGCACTATCAATCCTTTTGATTTAAAAATAAAGATGCATGAATTCCATCCTTTTGTTTTTACATTCCCCTGCATTCTGACAGTAATTGAAATGGGTCCAATTGACAATATCCCTACCATACACTATCACAGGACATGGTAAGGACAAAATAATATGAAGACTCTATTTTCTCATCCTTGATTCAGGGGTAAAACATTTGCCAGATTTTTAGGATTTACCTTATTTCTCACTCTAGTTTTTTTGCATCAGTTAGCCTTATCGTTCTTCTAAAGTGCCTGAAGTGACTGTCTCAACTGCCCCAAAGCAACTTCTTTTCTTTTATTATACATCTTAAAATTCATAGTATCTCTCCACAACAGTGAAGGAATTTCTTATCCTTACTATTTAAATTTATAGTTTTATAAGAATATCAGCATTTTTTTAATTAAGCAAATCAATTACAGAGGTAGTGGTGTTGTTTAATCAGAGTTCTTGTTTTCTGCCATTTGATGTTCTTATTAAATTTGAAATACCACTTTAATTTATTAAATGTTTGTGATCTCTGTTAATGAGGAGAATATGATAGTAGTACAAATCAATTTTTTTCTCAGCTAAATACCTCAGATCTGTAGGTCTTTAACCACGTTGAGTCTGTGATTTCTAATTAGTAAAGCTCATAACTGTATTGGAACTTTTGCTCAATTTAAGACCTGCAGCATTTGGCCTTTATTTTTTTTATTTGCCCATAACAAAGAACCTCATCATGTTTTCGTGAAGTATGTTTAGTACTCTTATTTTTTTTCTACTTGTTCTCCTCTCCAAGTTCCTATTTCCTTCAAGACACCAGGCATATTAAATTGGCTGACACAAGCATTGCCTGGTGCAGGAACTTTGAAATGTATCTCTAAAACTCTGTGCCATATTACAAGTGTGTTTTTCATGTCAGGAAGGACAAGTTTCCAGTTTATTCTTGTGCACAGAGTTAGGATTTTTTTTTAACAGTACCTTGATTAGTTCTTGCATGGAGAAGATAAACCTCTAGTTGATAATCAATGTGGAACAATAACTTGTTCAATTAATCAGTTTCTAAGCAAGACACCAAAACTGAAATTTTTCTTTTCACTCAAACTGAATTGTGAGTGCACTCAGAATTATTAAAGAGGACTTTTCCCTCACTTGTGGTGATTTTTACCTGTTAAGACAATGGTGGACTGCAAAATGCTTGCTTGGCATAGTAATCATAATTTCTGTACTCATAAAACTGAACTCTGGTCTACTGAAGACTGTTCTATACTTTCATTGAAGTAGAGCTTCTCATTGATCATAGTAGATTTTGTGTAGCTCTTGTGCAGGTTTATAGAAGTAATGTACTTTTGAAATATTCTGAGCTGATGTAAGCTACTACACACTGTGTATATGAGTGGTGTTTTTCTGTTAGTCAGACTTGCATCACATTTCAGCGGTCATACTTTCAGCTGTACTAAAGTCAGGGATCTGCAGCTCCTCAGAGTTCTGAAGGTTAATGCTTTTACCCATTGACTGAATGGCAGTATCTAAATTGCAGCCCTACTGGTAGAACAAGTGTTGAGAAACATGGGGTAGTTGCCAATTTCTCCCATTTCAATATCACTTGGCTGCTTATGTGACATAGTTTCTTGATCTTGTTTCTTGATCATGTTTCTTGATTTAATTCTATCTAGCCATTGCAAATAATCTCTGAAGAGATTATTAAAGAGAGATCACCAACCATGAGATGGTAGAGGGTTTCTGTAATTGCATGCACTTTTTTCCAGGAGACCAATAAGATTGTATTCTGGCAGAAGAATAACAAGTCAGTGGATTTAGGACTACATACATAGTCTCAATTGCAGTCCAAGAACCTGAATGTAAATGTTTATCACATATATTAGAAAAAAAAAATTGTTTATAAAACTCTTCAGAGATAAAACTCTTCAGACATCTGTGACAGCTGAAGGTTCTATCTGGTGTTTTCAATATGGCTTCTAAGTTAATTTCAGAACACCAGTCTATTGCCTATTGCTTTTTGCATTCTGGATTTGCAGTCTCAGAGATTTTGATGTCTGAGACTTCATGCTTAAATTTTATGATGGCATTTTAGAAGTAGCATATATATTCCTTTGTAGATATAAAATGCTTATATATAAAACCATGATATGTATAAATCAGACTGCTTAAATGTAATGGCTTAGTTTTTCTTTGAAGTTACTCTGAAAATTGTGGGTTAAGTATGTGTTTCAGTACATATGTTAAAATCTTTATTGCAAAACAAAATTTTGAAACTGGCTATGAACTATTAAAAGGCTCATATAAACCTTATGTATATAGCTATATATATTCACGTGTATATAGAAATATACTTAAACAGGTAGCTAAACAGGTAGCCAATCTAAATGTATGAAGTTGCATTGTCTCATGATACAGAAAGACTAATAATCTATTCATAAGTGGAAAAGGGTGTCATAAACATTTCAAAGGCCCTGACAGTAATTGCTGTTAATTTCTGTTGTTTTCTTGTCAGAGCTATCTTACATCTGGGACTTCATTTTTCAAGTCTAGAGTAATAGAATACATGTGGCAAGACACTTGTTTTTAACGGTTGGATTTCGAGTGCTACTCTTGGTTCATTATAGACTGCCTACATATGTTTGAACAGGTTAGCTAGAATTGAATTTGACTTTCCTCTGATGCAAAATGAAGATAATTCTGCTTCATTTTCTTTTGAAAAACACTGCGATGTTCTTAAGTAGAAGGAATTACTCATTCATCATCTCATAATATAATTATCTGTACTAGTTGCTGTCATTTTTTCTGTGTTGTGTTCAAATTCTATGGCATATCACCTTGCTAATATGTTCAGACCTCAGTAATTCGAGGAACCACATGACGCTTCTCTAAACTGAGAGTTCTAGAGGGGCCTTCATAACAATAACTACATGGTGGTACCCTGTAATGTTTCAGCTTTTATAGTATTGAATTTGGTCTTTCAGTTTCCTGAAACTGCTGCGGTTAAAACTTTTCGGATGTATCCTTTTCCCAAGTATCTGTACCTGGACGTACACCCCAAACTGAATGAGTAATTGCCATTTCTGTGTTAGTGTGTGAGCTGGGTAGTTAAGAATCCAATGTATAATTAAAAATTCTTGAATACCACTTCTAGCCAAATAATAGAGTATTTTAGAGCTGAAGAGACATTCCAAATGGTAGTTTTGTTTGATTGTTCTGTTGCTGACTTGATAGTTGTATGAACCTTTCAAAATTTTATCTTGCATGCCACATTTTTACTAGCCTTTTGTGCTGCTTGGATAACTCCTGATCTACATAAAAATGTATACATCCATGTCATTCTAATCATCTAACCTCCACAGTCTCTTGAATTACTTTCTAGAGTTCAGAATCTGTTAATCCATCAGATCACAGGAGTGATTAATGGGGTTATGTCTTCATGTTATGCTTTTTTAACATGGAATCAACACAGGACCGTACATCTTATTTCCATTGCTTTATTTCCATTGCTTTTTATTGCTAGGCTGTAGTTTTCTACAGTGTAGTTTTCTGCAGTCATGCTCCATGAAGGTTTAAAATGTTTCCTTAATACAAAAATATTAACACTTCCAACTGTTAGCTAGGTAATTCTGGGTGCATGAACTTCATAAGCTTGTCCAAAGTAATAAGAAGTTTATGGTGGAAAAAGAGCAGAGCCTTCCATATTTTCATTAGAGTATGTTATCTAAAAATTCTAGTGATTTTCAGGAAAACCATTCTAGATCTTAATATGAACTTGCCTTCAAAGAGAAGGTATGCATTCTTGTTTTTATGACTCATGTGCAGCTCATTGTAAAGATAATGGGAAAAATTCTCTATAATGAAGACTAGTAGGATAGAACCTGCAGGCTACTTGCAATATGCAGGAAGGGAAGGAGCAGTGGGATGTAGGATATTGGGAAATTTATTTTGTTAATCACAAAATAAAATGAGAAAACTGTCATTTCACACTGAAGATGTGAGAATCATGAGGTAATTTTGGTAATATTCTTTGGAAATTTTTAGCTTTAACTGAGTAAATTACTATTTTATGTATTGCTGGGAAGCTTGAAGGAGTGGTGGCACTGCAAAGAGGAGGGTAAAGGTTCATCATCATGGCCTAGACTTACTGTCTCAAACAGAAATCATGAAAAATGCTCTCCTGAGGGGTTCTCTGGATGTGTAATTACTAGAGCATGAGAGATGGGGAAAGAATATTTGGCACTAATATTTTTATACAAAGAAACATGCGCAAACATGAATCATGTTTCAAAAATGAGAAAATCTGGGACTATTTTTTTTTTTTGCATAAGGGAATAGGAAGGAAGTAGTAGTAAAGGAACAGGGAAAAGAAGTAGGACAACATACATAAAAATAGCAACTACCAAAACAAAGTTCAAGGGATTTGAGTCCTTGCAAGGTGAAGCAGTAGAAACTGTGAATTATGGGAACCATTAAGTTTATACTTCCATATTTCTTTGAAAGGCCTATGGTAATTTAATATCGTTAATTAAAATGAGGGTCAAATGTATTAAATATTGTTGAAAACTATTAGTGAATGAAGTAAAGGGTAACTACAGAGAAATCTAGTGTAAAATACATTGCATAGCTTTCTGTTGAAGTAGCAAAGTGCATATCACAGTGTCATAGAGTGGCTTGGTTTGGAAGGGATCCTAAGGATCATCGAGTTCCAACCCCCCTTCCACATGCAGGGCCCAATCTCCAGACCTGGTACTCAAACCCAGGTTGTCCAGGCCTGCCTCCAACCTGATCTCCAACACCTCCAGATCTGGAGTATCCACAGCCTCTCTGGACAGCATCCTTCAGCACATCACCACTCTTTCTGTAAAGAACTTCTCTATGATATCCAATATCAACTTTCCTTCCTTGAGCTTAAAATTATTTCTTCTTGTCTCTGTCTACCCAAGGAGAAAGTTGTTTCCCCTCCTTCTTATAATCCCCTTCTAAATACGGAAGGCTGTGGTGAGATCTTTTTGCAGTCTTCTCTTTTCCAGGCTGAACAAGCCCAGCTTCCTCAGCCTGACTTAGTGAGGGAGGTGCATCAGCCCTCAAAGCATCATGAGTTAACCATGAAATATATATTTATATTATGATACTTATGGATTGTAAGTCCATTAATATATTACACAGACAAATTCTCATGGAGGTATAGTTATAATAATATAGATTTAATTTAAAAACTAATTTAAAGAGTGCTAGTTTAAAACAACATAATCCTTTGACTCACTGGAGTCCTTGAGGAGTGACAGGATTAGTATACTGCAAGTTCAGCTGTTTATTAAATCATCTTGTTTTTGTGATTACAGATAGTATAGACACTCAAATAAAAAGGGCAAAAAGTGATACTAAGAATAAGAGGAAATATTCCTAAGTTAATTTGAGCAGTCAGTGGGCTGGTTGGCATTTCAGTGAACATTCAGTATTTGAGCTATGTTAAAAAGGTGTGTTTAAAAGAAAAACCAATACACAAAAAATCTAGACAACAAGAACATTAGGAAAAGTGTTTAATAGTAAGTTATGTGTGCTTAATAACGCTGCAAAAGACATTACTCAGCATGTTAGGTTACCAAGAAATTTACTGACTAATTTGACTTTAAGAGCTAAGAATGTGATATGTGTACTAAAAAATATTTGAAGCTGAGAAGCACTAGCAATGATAAACAGATGAAGATCTGTGTGAAAGACCATAACATAAAGCATAATAAGAGAAGCAAGGATTTGAAGAATGTGAAATAAATAAAAGTATCTCTGTTGGACAGTGTGGATACAGACTTCTGCAGAATTCTGCAGTCCAAAGTAGCTTCCATAAGATCTTTTGGTGAACACAGGTAATAGCCCAATATGTCTGTAATGTAAACTACAGTACAAATAATGGAGGTGAAGGAAATTAATTATTTGCAAGATTTCAAGAAAATAGGTATCTATAATACCAACACCTAGATCAAAATTGATTAAAAAGTCAAAATTTTCCTTGCGTCCTGCTAAAACTGGAAATAACTAAATTTACTGCTCTAGATGCTCTTAACCTGAAAGATCTGTAAGTGAAGTGAGGTGTTGTATGCCTGGAGCTGTCCTGTCTCCAGAATTAAAATATTCCTTTCACTTGTAAGCTACAAAAGGATCTGGAAACCATCCTATACAATATTTAAGCCTTCAAAGGGTTACTCTTATTAGAAGGCTTAGTGGATACTAAAGGATGTAATATCAGCAATGTGAAAATATTGCTTTTTTCCAAAATTATGTGGTCATTATGATATACATAGAAGATGGAAAATCTGGTTTGATTCTGTTCAGATTGAAGGTGTTGAAACCTTACTTTCTTGAGAGAGAGCCTGAATCAGTAGACTTAACCAGTTTTATCTTGGAAGTTCTGACAATGCACTTGCTATTTTTCCTATTGAAAATTAAGACCAAACACTCCCCAAAAAATTCAAAACCAACCCAGTGGTAAACTGGAATTCCTGCTTTTTCGTCTTTATCTGTTTGACTAACTCATCACTTCCATTTCTGTTCAGTTTCTTCTGTACATTTGGTTGTCAAAATACAGAAATGACGAATGACATCAGAAAGCCAGCAAAAAATCTCTATCACTGATAACAGCTCAGCATGTGCCAGCTGTTATAAATCTTAATAGCTCTGTCACCTTCTCAGTTGGTGAAACATAGTTCTCTGAGATACAAGATTGGCTTAGCATCATCTCTAATCAGCTTTATCTAAAAAGAATTTAACAGAGTACATAAAAATATAAATTCTCCAGCCACAGTGAAGGTAGTGCACTAATGAAGGTATTTTTAAACAAAAAATACTAGTAAGAAAATGCTGTAAGAAAATCAAGGAAAAAGTCACATTTAACTGAATAAAGCTTTCCAGGGGATGGGGGGAGGGAATGCAGTTTAAATTCATACACAACATCAGCTTTGCCCTTACACAATAAGAATTTCTTCTATAATACTTTTAACAGTTGCTGTTGATAGTCCTAATTCTTTCCAAGTTTACTGAAGTCCTTTGGCCATCAAGCAGCAACAGATCTGTATATTTATTTATTTTTCTCTTTAGCTGTGACCCAAAACTAGTTCCAAGTTAGGGCAATAAATAAAATGATTTCCCTGTAAGCCAGTATTGAGGCTTGGTTAATTTGCAATAACTCTTTGATCAGAAGTTCTGTAAATTAAACCACTTTATTCTGTGGAAAAGCACAATTGATGAGAAGAGCTGGCCACTGAAGTTTTAATATTTATGATCTCTTACTCATTTTGTAGGCTTTATCCCTGGTGAGTATTTTTGATTATGCTAGCGTATCTTGCCATACAATTGTATTTGTTTCCAATCATGTATCAACTGTATATTCTTGTAAAGTTACACATACAATCTTTAAGTTATGATTGTCTGCAGACAGATGTATTTTAAAAATGTTTTAAGGTGATGTTGCCAAACCCACCGGTTGCTGTGGTCTCTGATAACTACATCTTGTCATAGATGTAGAATAAAGAACACTTTTTAAACTGTAATCTCTGTGAATTTCTCAAATATTATGATGAGACAGTATGGATTTAAAAATTGTGAATATTTAAATGCAACTTAAATAATTTTGTGTGAATAATATTATTATAGGGGCTGTGCATTTACAGAATGTGCACTTAGATTCAAGAGTGGCTGCTATTCCAGCAGGGTTAAAACAAAAGTATATGAGAAAGGGAAATGAGTCCAGGAAACTGTTTACATTGCAGCAAAAATGAATGTCAGGATGGAAATGCTAGAAGGTGGCAAGAACTTCCTGAATAGAGTCTTTTGCTGTGTCTATTAATGTTCATGGTGGTTAGGCTATCCACAAGCCTTCCAGAACCATGAGTCTACTGTTGGAGGCTTTGTTTGGGATTGCCCAAACAAAGAGGATTGCCCTCAATAGAGAAAGACAGAATCATGGAGTACCTAAGTCAAATAGAGATATCCAAGATCTTGTGACCAGATGAGATATGTACAAAGATGCTATGTGCAATTCTTGTATAGCAAGAAGCTTTGGAGTGAAAAGTTATACAATGAAATTCAGATACTGATGTTCCTGGTCACCTAGTGACTGTTCATTTTGTCTACAGATTTCATAATTCCTTCTACTGACACTTCATTTTTATTGACACTCTTGAGCATGTAGTTAGATTTCTACATCAGTGTTATCTTTGCAACCAAGCCTATTTATGTCATTGCTGTGTGTCCTGGTTTCAGTATATCCTGAGAATTGATATTGATATGCCAGGGAAGAGGAAAAAGAAGAATGCAAATTACTGCAAAATCTGTGTGGATGAGGAATTTTCAACACATTTTTTATTAACCATAATCCTTTATTAGACCTCACAGAGGTGTAAGCTATACATACAAATACATTAGAAAGATACCCTCTTAACAGTAATGCTTCACATTTTGGACCTGATACCAAGAGGGCTGCGAACATTTCAGTACATTCTACGAACCAAAGGGTGCATTAGCCTTTATGTATACAGAGTGACAAAGCCCTTTACTGAAATCAAAGTAGATAAAAGTGAAAAATCAGTCAACTACCTCTTCCAACTTTTACCTACTGTAAAAGCCTTTAAAAGCATGAATACACTAATATTTATGGAACAAAGTTTTGAGTTGTAATCAGCTTGTTGAGAGAGGGGAAGAGAATGGTCAAGATGACATTACATGAACTGCAAACTAGCGAAAATTCTTGATTTTTTTTTTTTAAGTTTATACATATTAGGAGCTCTGTTTTTTGATTTATTGGCCATTACTAGAAAAGCTTTTAAGTGCTAAATGGGGAGAATAGCGCAATAAAGACATTGTTGAGGTATTTGGGGGATTCTGCAACACAATGATGTTACATACACAGTATGAAATATTATTTGTCATCAAGTAGTGACATTGTATTATGAGTAAGCACAAGAAAATTAAAAAGAAAGAATAAATCCAGTTAGAGCTTTAATAGAGAGTTTAAATCGTTTTTAGTTAATGAACACTTAACAATTGTCACTGTTTCGTTTTAATGACTTGAAATGTTAATAGTAGCATTATTCAGTAGTGAAATCAGAAATTCACGTATCCACATTCATGCCTGCATCATTGAAACTGCAGTTTTAGTCAGGATACCAATAGAAGTCCAACAGCAAAGAAAGGGAGGATAGTTAATGTTTCTATTTGGAAGGGTGATTTCCTGAAAGGTAAGTACCATTGATCTTTGTTTAGCACTTCTGGGTGTCTTGTGCAGATAATTTGCTGGTAGAGAAAGCCCATGTATAATATGATGATCAGCAGCAGGTGGTGCTGCTTCTTCTAGTTTGTTACCAAAAATTTGGAGGATTGATAAACATTGATTATTCAACCCATAGACTCCAAGAATTAAGAAACTGTAAAACAGGACTGTCACATTCTGACAAAAGCAACGTGAAGTATCATACTAGAGGTAAAGCTGTTCCGAACACTATCAGTACTGGTATGCTTTCAGTGGAGTACTTTATGACACTAATTTGATGAGAGTTTAATCAGGCAACTATTGTGATGATACAATTTAAACAATCCTTTATTTTTTCATCTTTCACTGGATTTCTGTAGAATTCAGTTGAACTAAATCCTTCGAAATAGTTATAAATCAAAAATTAAGATTTATCTAATATCATGCAGTGCAGCTTGCATGTGCTTTATTCAAACTTGTTTCTAAGTGGAAATAATGAAGAGTATCATACTTATGTAGTATTTCTATCAAGTCAATTTTTAATTCTAATCTAAAATTTTAAAAGGAATTATATTTAAGATAGAATGCGTCTCTGTTGATGAAAAATGGCCATTGTCTCTTTCACTGACAACAATTTATTGTTCTTCTATTGTTTGCCTTTGATCACCGCTGAAGTGGATTTTTCATACCACAGAACAGCTTGATGCCAGTAAACCAGAAATAATGGAATTTTCATTTGATTTTAAAATTTACAAAGTTAAATATTTCACTATAAAATATAAGTTTCACATGATTAGTTGTATCTGGTTAAACATTTTCTTTAACATGAGAGTACATAAGTGTGATCTTATTTACCAAGATAGAGGACAGTCCTGTTTGTTCTGCGTGTATTTTGTTGTTGCTTCCCAAACAATGAGATGATATTAACAAATGTAAAATACAGTAAGGTGGAATGTCTTTGATTTTGTTTAAAAATGGTTCATGACTCTACAATGTGAAGAAAAAATATCTTTCTACCATGTTTATGCTGTTTTTAGAGCTTCTATCAAGTGCGAATATACAAATTGTAAAAATATTTGTAACATTTGTTGGAAAGAATGTTTAGCAGCAGAAGTATAACACTGATTTTATGATTTTTGTGAGCCTAGGTGGCAAAAGGAGTTATTGAAGAATATACAGATATCAATAAAGTTATTAAAAATTTTGGATAAACGAATTTACAATACTAAGTCTTTTCCACTTCTGAGATCACTAAGGGCAATATAGAGAAACATATATTCTACTTATAAAGAGCATCTAATTGATGAAGGATAGAGGTGATATTATTTAAAAGATAGAAATCTTCATTCTTCTCTGTATTACATGTTATTCTTACTTTGAAAGGATTCATACAATTAAAAATCTCACCTAACAGAAGTAATCCAGAGGATAAAATAAAATTCTTAAGCTGATATTTTCAAAATAAGGTACTCAAAGTTTGTATTTTACACCCAACTTTTAACAGATAAATAGGTTTGCTTGATGACAGCAGAAAAGTGTCTAGTGATAGAAAAATGGTTTGTTGAGGTGTGAAAAACAAATGTTGGATCTAGCTTGTGACACCCATATTATATATGTTCTTTTAAAATTAAAATTTTGAAAATAATCCATTAGAAATAATATGTAAAAAACCAAGAAATTAAAATTTTACTTGATAGGGAAAAGAATAAAAGCGTAATATACATGCTCACACACATACACGCATCCTAACAACTTTATATACATACATATATTATATAATATGTATATATATATATACACACACACCCTCTATGAAACTAAGATAAGATTTCCAAATGTAATATAAGATTCAGGGAGGTCCTTCTTGTTTTGGTCTCTGCTAGACTGGTATCTCTTTACTGTACTATATGTAATCAAGTTTCAGATATTCTTATAACACCCTTCATTTAAAAAATTTATATCAGATACTGTGCATTTGGACTGTTTAAGTCCAGTAGAATATTACGATGCTGTGACAAGCAAAATGTATATATAGTGTAGGACTAGAATGAGTCAAAACTTTGTGTTAATGACTGCTTTACTTAATTTTACTTCCATGCTTTAATTGGACAATTAGTAATCTTGTCAAGGCAAATCCTTTATTTTTGTGGATTGTACCCACAAAAGGAGGAAAAATTTCAGTCACTCAAAAGTCTCCTCTCCTCTTCCTTTCCCCTCCTCCCCAAATAAAGACAAAGTGAAGCAAAGCAAAACAATCCCCCAAACTAACAGACAAATAATAAAAAATATGGTGTTTTAACTAGATTTGCTGGGGAAGGAGGAGTGAGGAATGAATGTTGCTTTTAAATGTAAGAATGGCATATGGAAGACTTGTTTTGACTGAACAGTATCCTTGAAAGAGGGACCAGTGTAGGTTGAGTCCCTGAATAAATTATTACTATTCCTTTCCAAACTAAAAATAGAACATATTAAATATATTGATTTTTACCTTCAGCAGAAAGTCAGTATTCTATCTAGCCTAAAGTTTCCAAGAATCTCTACTTGGGCTTAATTTACCATCATTTAAAAAACAAAACAATGAAATGTGTAGTTTTGCACATTAGGATGCTCATCATGACCACATAAACTGTTTTAAGAAATTCACAAACTGTTAGCCATATATTTCAACTTTTTTTCACCGTTTGAAACCAGTGAGAATTAAAATAGCAACAGTTTCCTTTGGGAATATATTGTTTCTCCATTCCTTGATAAGGTCAACTTCAATTTTTTGTCCTGCTTTTAAAAGCAAACGACTCCTGAGGGGGTGTGCCATGAAGAGTAATCGGGTATAAGAGAAAGTAATCAGGTATAAACAGAAATTTGTGTTCATTAAGAGCCTCAATCCTATAATACCACTGACTTTAAGCCAAACTCAACACTGATTTCAGTCTAGAGTGTGTCTTAAAAATCTTTGGTATAGTACAGGCTTTTCAGTAATCTGAACAGATTTTCAGTCATACCCATTGTTCTCTAACTTTAAATACTTTTATTCATATGTGTTTCAGATTAGAAAGGAAATTCAGAACTGGAATCCAAGTCTATGAATTTTAATAGCATTTTAACTTTTTTCCTGCTCCATCCCCATTGATTTAGGATTTCTTTGCCATTTTGTAGTGAAAAAAAGTTGAAAGGTTATGGCTGGTTGTATTTCTATTTCAATAACCATACCTATATAAGTGTCATTTTCATACATTAAAAAAATATTTATGCTTTCTTTTATATTTTAGTCAAGTACTTTCTTAAACAAAACAATAGCACCACTTTGGCATTGTTGGCCAAATCAGTAAAAGGTAAAGCAAATATATACACATTTCTGAGCTTGTCTTATCATATATTTGCTTATTTAAATGGAAAGCCTGGAGGACACAATGCTTGACCTAGTCTTCACCAATCACAGTTTAGCACTGATGCTAACAGCTGGAAATGGCTGCTTGTAATGGATGAAATTCCCTTTTGTAAAGAAAGCTTTGACTTTCTTGTTTCTGTATGTTAAATGGTTCAGATAAGCCTCAGACCAGTATTTCATATGGATGTGTGTGTATGTAAGTACATTTAGAGCCGAATATTTATTCATTTTCTATTCAAACTCTTACAATGGTTCGAATTATTCTACCTTGAAAAAGATATAACTTCGGAGGGTGAAATGTGAAGTCCTTTTTGAATACCTGAAAATAATGAGGCTTAATTCACATTTTTACATCTGCACTTCAGTGACATTCTGTATAGTAATTGGAGTTGTATGTCAGATCTAGAATGTAAAAATCTGTGGCATCTGTCATGCGTTTTACGTTACACGGAAGGATGGGGAGTGGGATTTTCTTTATCACTTATGTGTTTTATAGATCATAACCAGTAGGAGCACTTTTCCTAAATGTCTGGAGTGCTTTTGAAAATCTCTAATTATGAAGTTTTTCAAGTAAGACTACTTTGTATGTTTGGGAGATAGATGCTTTGGCTTATGCTAGCTTCTTTAAGTAGGGGATTTATTGAGATTATTAGGCTAATGCAATCCTTTTTCTTTCATACTGACTGGCATATCATGTGCTCACTGCCTTATGACTGGAGAATTCTTATATAAGTATGCCTCATCTACACATTTCTCATCTCTACAGTGGTAGATCTAGTCTCCATTTTGTGATGCTGTTTTTTCTCTAGTAATGCCAAAATGTTACCTTTGAAGTTAGTAACTGTTCATTTTTAAAGCTATTATTTCAATCAAATCTTGTGATTTGTTTAAACAGTTGTCAAATTCTAATGTTAGATATCACTACCTATGAAAAACATTTTAGATTATAATTTCTCAACAGGGATATATTTTGACATGGATGCGACTGCATGAATCCGAAGATGGACACAAAATTTGGAGTAACTTACAGGAATTAAATGATTAAATGACCTATTTTTTTTTAATGAGAAAATGATTAATACTACATCAGCAAGATCTTACTTATGAACAAACTTGCTGACCACAAATAATTTTTGTGCTCTTTTTCTCCTTCTCTCAGAACAGTAGAGCAGTGGAGATGGAAGGAGTCAAGATACGGCAAATGGAAACATGTTTGTGACTTCAAAATAATGTCTTAGAATGCATTTAAGAATTCTTGGCAACCATAGAATTTAAAAAAAAACTTCCCTCTCCATCCCTCCCACCAAAAAAAAAAAAAAAAAGCCTATTGGAACAGTGATTGATAACAGATTTACTACTTCTTTGGAGTTTGTGGTAAATATTTTAGGATAGTTTCCCCATCTGCTTCTCTGTACCTTCATTTTTTGACATACCTATCACAGTCAATGACAGCTGTGGCAGATTTTTTTTTATTCATTCGCTGTTCTGTTTTTACAATGTGATGGTAACCTACTGTGCACACAAGCATGCTTTTCATGGAAAGGAAAAGATTTAAAGAATTATACAAGAAAATATTGCACTTTTCTTGGAAGAAATATGAAACTCAAATTTCTTAATGAGAAATTCAAAGGGAACAAGAAAGTAATTTGTTACACCTTTAAGACCTACCTTTCCTGTCTGGTTCACAAGAAAGTCTTGATGAACTGCACAATATATAATCTACAGAGATTCTTCTGTGTTTTAAACAATTCAGTCCACCCCCATAGTGGGTAGTAAAAGGTGAGCCAGGTTTGAGCCTTTGAAGAGAAATATTGCCTTACAAATCTGATCTAACATCTTCCTCCTAATCGCTCCCTTCACACAATGTTCATGATGCCCACTTTGGGGGCTGACCAAGGGATGCCTCTTTCCTTGTCTAAGCTTACTGCAGGCAGGATGGTGAGGTGGAAGAAGTCACATGGAACCGTGCTGCAGTTCTGCACAGGATGGAGCAGTGCATTCTCCCCAGCACTCTCCTCTCTTTATTATTCACTCTAGGATGCTTTGACTATCTATTCACCCTTACTGCATGGTTAATCTAACACTGAATTGATTTACAAAAATGGAGCAGGAGAAAGCGTTATTGATGTTAGAATCAGTGTATTACACATCAAGTTTGTGTCAAATATTATTTGGGAATATATTAAATGTCTCCTACAAGAGTGTATGAAAAGCTGTTTTAGGTAGCAGTTTGGAGGACATTGTATTTTTTCTCCTCTTAAAGACTTTCTGCACTGTAAGTTGGTGAATAGATTAGTTTTTCTGATTTACAGAGAGATGCAGTGGGCTGATTAACAGTCAATTCAGTCACATCAGATTTTGGGAAGAATTAAAAGGGCAGAGGACCTGATTATCGCTCAATTATATTTGAATAGAATTATATTTGAATAGAATTCTGGTATTTCAGAAAGATTTAGGCCCTGTTTTGATACTTTTTAAAATTATTTGAGAACTCTTTTATTAACTGTCTTTTCTGGGCCTAGTCATCTGTTTCATGTAACTAGGGGAAAATACCATCATTCAAACAGCTAAAAGAAAAGGAGTCAAATATCTGATTTTTCTTTGTGAAGACAGGAATGTTTTTTTTTTCTTTTTCCCCTATTGGAATCCACAGCCATTTTAGTCATTTAAACTGAATATTCATAATATTATCTTAGGAAATTTAAATTATATCTCCATATTTGCTTTTACCTGTTACTGTTTTGGCCAGACCCTTTCATACAACAAACTATAAAATAGCACCGTTGTACTATAAAACAGAGATTTTTACATACTGTTTGATATATGCATATTATTGATATGCTAAATTTTACATACTGCATTATATGGAGGAAGAAAGAAGTTACCTATACTGTTGCAAAAAATTACCTGGAAGAATCATTAATGGTTTGAGAGTCTATGTATGCTGTAACTGCTTTTAAAAATCTTTTGTTTCACAAGTTGCAATAAACTGCATCTTTGCAAGAGAAGGAAAAATAAAACTGTCTTAAAACAAATGTATCTGTAACCTATATTCTGTCAAATTGTCACATGGAATTAATGGATGTTAAAAACTGTATATGTTACCTTACTGCTGCTGTTACTGGGAATGTCAGACTGTGCAAATATGAAGGGGTAGACAAACAATGTTATCAGACACTGTAGAACAAACAGCCTGTTGCTTGTATAGAAGTGCAAATAAAAAAACACCACTTAGACAAGGCTGATGAATGACTCCAGCAGCCAGTGTTCATAGGTTAATTTAGTGCAATTGGCTCCATCAAAGGCCCGTAAATTTGTAGGCTTTTGAGGGGCACAGGACTTAAAGAGATTTTGTGCAGGACATCTAAAAGAGGTTAACACACAACAATATATCAACCACAGAATTTTTTTTAGCTCTGGGCTGGTTAAAATGTTCTGCTTTATAAGACAGAATTTTGGAATGTTTAGTTGCATTGTTCGCTGGGAGAATGCCCATTGGTTGAGATTGCATCAAGCTTATTAAACCATAGATTGTTTTTTTGTTTGTTTGTTTTAGTCTTCCAATGTTTAACAAATAATTTATTTACAGCAAAGTATCCTGCAGATGGCACATTCATTCTTCATTCTTGTGGATGGCGTGATCTTACATTCTGTAGTTTCTGTTTCCTGTGTTCCCTCTACTTGTATTCTTCAAATGCACTTCCTGAAGATGTTAAAAAAAAAAATTAGATTTTAGTTTTCTATAATATGACCATGAATCTTAGATTAGTAAGAGAAAAGTTATCCTAAATGCTAGAATTATTAGAGCCCTTCTACCATATCACTGAGAACATAACTCTGTAAAATTTGTAATCTAATTTTCCTATTCTTTTAGGTATAATCATCTTGATTGCTGTCACTGTTGATCTGAGTAGTTCCAACATAACTGAATTTTGCATATTAAAGATATTTGGAGAAAGTCAACCAAATGGAAGATATTACATTGGAGCATTTTGGCAGAGGAAACTTAGATATATGGGAACCTATCAAGTGTTCTTGACTTTGGTACCCAGTGAGCAGAGGTTTTCAAAATTACCAAGTGGAATTCTGTTACCTACATGTTGCATAAGCTCCATATTACATGCATAGGTAAGGTTTTGTTGGATCACAGAAGTAGTAGTTGGAAGGACCTCTAGAGATCATCTAGTCCAACGCCTTTGCCAAAACAGGCTCTCTAGACTGGGTTGTACAGGTAGATGTCCAGACGAGTCTGGAACATCTCCAGAGAAGGAGACCCCACCACCTCTCTGTGCAGCTGTGCCAGTGCTCCATCACTGCACTGGGAAGAAGTTCCCACACACGTTTGTGCAGAACTTCTTATGCTTCAGCTTGTGGCCACTTCCCCTTGTCCTATCACCACACACTGCTGAGAAGAGTTTGACCTTGTCCCTTTGCCTCCTGCAACATAGGTATTTATAGATGTGGATCAGATATGTGGGTTCACTGCGGGAGTAGCAGCTAGGTCATTTGTATTCTCATAATCAGAGTGATGTGACAGCCAAATCAAGAGGGCTTTGGAATTAATAATGCTCTCCATTTGCTGTCTTTCCATACACAGGGGAGTTTCTGGAAACACTAGAAGTTGCTATATGCATTTTTTTGTTGTTGTTTAATTTCTTCATTTGCCATGCTGGTAAATATTAGCTGGATTTACAACAACCCATTCTCTACCAGATTAGAGGCAGAAGTGACAAGTGACTCTAATTTTTATAGTCCACATCAGAAGTAAAATTCTTTATTAACCGAAATCATGGCTGCTGTCCAAGGAAAACCCCAAAATAAAAAATCTCATGGAGAAAGGTGAGGCATATGTATGGAAATGTGCCACTACTTTGTCTTCTATTTAGCCCTAGAAAGAGAAATGTAATCTTCTACAAAAGTTAAAAAGTAATGAAAACATCTGCTTTTCTGATGGACAGAAGGACAGAAATTAGTTTGGAGCATTACAGTAGGTTTTTTTTTTTTTTTAATGATTTCCTGTATAAAGTACTATTTTATGTATGACTCTTCGTTTCTGGTATCTATAAAACATAAAATCAGAAACTGATGAAAGATTACAAAACTGTAGCTTATATACAGCTTATTGATTGATGCTGCTTTTGGATTTGGTTCTGTTGGATACAAGTTGAACTCTGTTTTTTAGAATATATAAGAATACCAAATCCAATGAAACCAACAAGTGTCGGATTAATTATACTACCAAGGAATAACATTAAGCTAAACTTAAAATTATCATCACTGACAAATTTGTTAACAGTGAGGTATTCACCACAAAGAAATTTCTTTGTAAGAAATCAGCCTTTATAGATGTTCTTAGCCTAAAGTACAAAACAGAATGAGGAAGAGATTAATCATCTAGTTCTATAAATTCAATAGAATATGAATTTTATTCATATTTCACTAATAGAGTTATAAAATTATTTTCTTAGAACGGATTGAATGCAGAAACAAAAATTTCAATAGAATTCTGCTTTTCCAAAAATTATTACCATTGTCCTATTGCTGTTCAGTTTTTTATTCCTCTCCAGATTTTTTAAAGCTACCTCTTCTTTCTCTAGTTTTCTCTCACTTGTGCTTTAGTTTACATCCTAAAGTGCTCATTCTGGATTTTTCATGATTTTCAGTTAAATTATTATTGCAACACTTCACATGAATTAAGGATCCTACTTCATGCTACCAATGCTTTGTTTAATGCTATTATCAATGATCTGGATCAAGAGATTGAGCGCATCCTCAGGAAGCTTGCGGATGTGATGAAATTGAGTGGGAGTGCTGATCTGCACAAGGGCAGGAGGCTCTGCGGGGGTACCTGGATGGGTTGATTGATGGGCTGTGTCCAGTTGTGTGACATGCAGTGAAGCTGAATGCTGACTGTTGCACTTGGGTTGTAACAACCCCATGAAGTAGTATGGAGCTGGGGAACAGTGGCTGGAAATGCATCCAGCAGAAAAGAACCTGGGAAGCTGGTTAGCAGTCAGATCTAGGGCCAGCTGTAAGTCCCAGTGACCAAGAAAGCCAATGGTATTCTGGCCTGCATCAGAAATAGAGTGGCAAGTAGGATTAGCAAAGTGATAACCACTTTTTAAATGACCATATCTCACATATCTATGTCCACTTTTGGGTCCCTCACTACAAGAAGGATTTTGAGTTGCTTGAATATGTGCAGAGAAGAACAATGAAGCTGGTAAAGGGACTAGAAAACGTGAGTTATGCAGAGTGGCTGAGGTATCTGGAGCTGTTTGGTCCGGAGAAAAGATGGCTGAAGGGAGCATTCATAGCTCTCTACAGCTACCTAAAAGGAGACTGCAATGAGGAAAGTGTTGGTCTTTTTTCAAATGACAAGTGGAAACGGCTGGAAGTTGAGGTGGGGGACGTTTAGGTTAGATATCAAGAAGAATTTCTTCATGGGAAGATTGATTTGGAATTGGAACTGGCTGCCTAGGGAAGTGTTGGAGTCTTGTATATGTATGTCTTGTATATGTTGGAGTCTTGTCATTTATAGACATGGCACTGACGAATGTGCTTTAAAGATGAGTCTTAGTAGGTCAGGCTGATGGTTGCACCTCATGACCTTTAAGGTCTTTTCCAACCTAGATGATTCTATGTTTCTGTGAAGTTCTTACATTGTAACAGTGGACTAAGAAGAAGGGAATTCCTTGACTCATTTCTCTTGCTTTTTCCTCATGGCAACAAAACAAAACAGCCTTGTTACTGCTGCCTCTAGAATCTTTTTTTTTTTTTTTTCCTTTTGAGGAGAGCTTACCAGTATATATGAAAAAAATTATGCACTGCATTCTATTTGCAAAAAAGTTATATACTGGTAAAGGTTGCACACTCATAAGCTATAAGAAAAGGAACAGCCTTGTTAGGAAACAGCAGCCATTTTTCAATGCAGTAATAAATTTTCTCAACTAATATTGTTGTCTGACATCAAAATAGCTTAATCATTGAAATAAGGCAAATACCATGATGCAGTTAGGTTTCAGTTATAGCTTTTAATGCTTGCACCTATATGAAGAGAGAGCTATCATAATACACAGGCTAGCTTTGAAATTGAGGGAAGGTGGCAGGTAATTTTTAAAACAGTTTATTTTCTGGAATCAGCATTTAGTTCCATAAATAGATTAATATGCATTCCAGAAATCCCTCTGATACATATAACACATTCTTTTTTTTTCTAAGTATGCAATGTTCGGACTATTGAAAACAAAATATGAATGCCAGAATCAGGCCCTTAGACCTGCATTTACTCTAGTATATAAAATCTTGCCATATTTCTATGGACTTTGAAATTAAGTAGTTAAAAATGATGGGTTTTTGTGTGTATGTGATGTTTATTTGCCTGACCTTTTAAACTGATATTTAGATATAGACATAAATAATAAGCATTTTAAGATGCCAGTTGTAAAATGTCAACTTTGCATAAGTCACTTTGTGGACAGATAAATTCAGACTTTAAACCTATTACCTTAAGCATGAATATTAGGAGACTTAAGGATAACAACAACCTTAGTGACAGTAAAGGTCATTTAGCTAAGATGAAATGTACTGGGAAGCATGCAACAGCATTCTTATGCTATTAGGATGGACTTCCAAAGCTCATATTGGCATCAAAAGATCTCTTGCTTTATTGGTAATAAATGGAAAGTCTAATGTTTGTAGTAACACACATGATATCTTAGCTACGGACTCTCTAAGGTCTATTTCAAAGTTTTTTTAGCTCTCTGGGCAGTGCGGTTGGTAACAAAATAACAAGACTGGAAAGTAAGCAATGGGAGAAAATTTTCTGTAGTAAAGAGGCCAAGTCCTTCTATCTCTTACGCATAAAAGTTCTCTTGCTGACTTTGATAATGCAGAATGGGTATAACAGAAATTAAGATTAATGCCATTAAGCATATTTTGATCTGTAAATGTATGTGTGAGTTGATAAAGAGACAATTATAAAAGATAAAACCAATCTTAAATTAATGAGAAATAATGCAATATGCTTTCTGTTTTCTCAATGAGATTTCCTTAAAGTGAAAACATCTCTTTTCACTGTTTCTTAGTTCCGCTTAGTATTTATTTAAATTCTGAAGCTTAGATAAAAAAGAATGTTGTCTAGTATGTGATCTTTTGAGAGAACTCACTTCCTACTAATACTTTGCTGTTAATACATTTGTGTATTTTCTACATATAAATCCTAAAGAAGTATAGGGAATAAACATCCAAGGAAGAGTAAAATTATATCAAATTATACATCACTTTGCACTTCTTGCTTAGGATGTGAGGGAATGGCGCTAGATTACTTTTTTGTTGTTGCTTTTTTCCTGTTCTTTGCTAGTGAATTTTATAATCAGCCTTATCAATGCCAAATTCATGTTATAATTCTCAAGGTATCCTGTAGTGCTAAATTGATAACAACTTTGTGTCATTTATTTTATGGCATTGCTTCATTTGAAAAGCTTGTAGTCTTCCCTTGTGTATGTACATAATTGTTGTGGGAACAGTTCAGTTTCCTTTCCTTGAACAGGGAGCAGCTGTTTTTCAAAGATTTCCTCTCTTTTCCTTATTCCCACCTTACTAGTTGATGTATTTGGTAATTAAATGACATTCTAATCTGAAAATAAGGTCAGTAGTTATTCTCATAGTATTTGGGAGAAGAAAAAAATCTTTATCTGTAATGTGCTTTGGTTTCATACCTATTCTCTTCACTAAAAGTTCAGAGATATCTTCCTTTTTCAAAACTTCTTTTTTACATGATAAATAGATATATGATAAATGAAACAGTAATATATACATCAAATAAAATACATTGAAGACAGGAAAGCAGTCTCTATAACATTGGCCTTAGTGTTGTAGAACTATTCTGTTTCTCTTACCTAAACTTTCCAGAACAGTTGGCCCAAACATCTTTTTTTTCCAGTCTAAACATTAAACTGAAACACAAGTTTAATCACCTAGCTTTCCTTAAATAACCTATTGGAAAAAATCAATTGTGTTACCTGTAGTTCTTGTTTATTTTATGACATTTCTATATTTCTGGTGAACAGCTTTTATATTAAGAAATCTGAATGGTCATGGCAACATACTTTAGCAGATATATTAATTGAATAAAGATTATATGGATGTATCCTATTCCATTTTGATTCACCTTTGAAGGTAAATAACCTTTGTCGATTATATTCAGGGAAAGAGAACTAACACATATTAAGTAAACAGCTTACCAAATTTTAAACAGATACATTTGTCTTGTATAAATTCTGCTGATATCATCTACATATGATGGCTACTAAAAAAACTATTTCTACATTTTCTCCTTGACTAGCCATCCAGTTGCCAAAATATTAGAAAGTTACTTTCTTCTGTGTCAACTTGTGAGCATTTAAAAACAAAGCTGTCACTTCTCTGGGCTTTTATATACTCCAGCTTGGATCAGTTGTTCGACACAGAAGAAAATATATTTAATGTCTCAAAATACCTTTTACAAATATTTTTTCATCACACAGTTGCTTACCCAGGTAGATCTGGTGACCTCTGTAGGCTACAGCTCAAAGGATATCAAATATTTCAGGAAGTTTGGGTGATAACTGTTTTGATGTAGGAGATGTACGCTCTAATGAAAATTTGGTATCTTTCAGATAGCTGCCTGAGAAGGGCACTTGATGACTGAGCCTTACAAGAAACAATGTATTTCTATAGTTCACAATTTCATTAAGTGATAGTGTTGAAATCCATACTTTGTGTTAGCCCATCTGGTTATGAGAGACTTTGGAGTGGTTAGCCTGCAGCTATAGCACTTTGCTCTGATGGCACGCTTCAATTCTCTGTGCAAGCAGATATGCATGTCTAGTACTTCCATTGGTTGGTCTAGTTTAATGTATTCTTTTGCAGGCTGACTGCGAAAGAGCAATTAGAGAGGTGTTGAAAGCTGGGTACCTAATTTAGATGGAGTTAAGGTTGAGTATGTGTTCCATTGTATGCAGCAGCTATGGCAATAACAAAGTGCTTCTAACTGCCCTCTTCCTTTCTTCTTTTTAAATCTGTGAAATATGCTGTGTATATAATATCATTTTATATGTTATCAAAGTGTTTATTGCTTTGCTTTCAATAAAATTTTATATTTGATTATGAATAAAGGTCTTAGAATGGAACAAATAACAATCCTGAAGAAAAAATCCTGTTTTCCTAGCTACACACACACAAACACACACACACACACACACAAAACAAAACAAAACAAACAAACAAACAAACAAACAAAAACAGAAAAGTCTACACATACAGTCTCTGTAATTGGATTGAAACTGATTCTTGATGCTATCCTTGTATCAGCAAAGACATTGTGGGATTCCTCATTCAGTTCCCATCCCTATTTATGAGAGAGATCACACAACATGTTTGGGACAACCAGGGAATCAGGTCCAGCCAGCATGGGTTCATGAAAGGCAAGTCCTGCTTGACCAGCATGATCTCTTTCTATGATGGAATGACCTGCCTGGTGGATGAGTGAAAGGCTGTTGACATAATCTATCCAGAGTTAAGCAAAGCCTTTGATACTATCTCTCACAGTATTCTCCTGGGGAAACTGGCAGCCCATGGACAGGTGCACTCTTGGATGGGAAAAGAACTAGCTGTGGAAGTCTGGGCCATGAGAGTGGTGGTGAATGGAAATAAATCCAGCTAGCAACCAGTCATGCTTGGTGTTTGCCAGGGGTTGGTGTTGGGTCCTGTTCTATTTAATATTCTTGTTGGTCTGGACAAGGGAATTGAGTGCACCATCAGTAAGTTTGCAGATGACACCAAGTTGGCAGGAAGTGTTGATCTGCCTGGGGATTGCTGGGCTGAGGCCAATGGGATGAAGTTCAACAGACCAAGTGCTGGGTCCTGCACTTTGGGCACAACTACCTCTGGTAATGCTACAGGCTTGGGGCAGGGTGGCTGGAAGACTGTAATGGAAGAAATGGACTTAGGGGGTTCTGGTCAATTATCAGCTGAATATGAATCAGCAATGTAGCTAGGTAGCCAAGAAGGCCAATGGCATTCTAGCTTGTGTAAGAAATAGTGTAGCCAGCAGGAGTAGGAAGGTGATCTTCCCCTTATTCTTAGATCAGGTGAGGCAATACCTTGAGTACTGTGTTCATTTGTGGCTCCTCATGACAAGAAAGACATTGAGTCCCTGGAGTTTGTCCAGGAAGGAACAAAACAGATGTGAAAGTTTTGGAGCATAAATCTTGTGGGAGCAGCTGAGGAAAGTGGGATTGTTCAGTGTGGAGAAGAGGAGGCTCAGGGGAGACCTTACTGCTCTGTACAATGACCTGAAAGGAGGCTATGGTAAGGTGGATATTTGGCCTGTTCTCCTGGGTAACAGTGTTAGAAAAGGAGGCAATGGCCTTCAATTGCACTAGGGAAGGTTCAGGTTGGATATAAGGGAAAGTTTCTTCTCTGAAAGAGTGTTGATGCCATGGAACATGCTGTCCAGGGAGGTGGTGGAGTCACTATCCTGGAGGCATTCAAGTGATGTTTAGATGTGGTACTAAGATACACAGTTTAGTGGGGAAATATTGGTGGTAGGTGGATGGTTGGACTGGATAATCTCAAAGGTCATTTCCAACCTTGGTAATTCTATGGTTCTGTGGTTCAGATTACTGTGTGTAGTGTAGCAACAGTTGTTTGTAATGTGATAACTAAAGGTCTGCATCAATGTAACCTGTAATCGGAACAGCCTTCTCCAAAGAAGTATGTTTATTGAGATTCTGTTATTCCTGGAAATAAAAGCTGCATGAATGGCACAATAAACTGATTGTGTACAAAATCTAAGAATGAGAACTTCCAGTGCTGCAATTAATCCTTCCTTAGATCCTGTATCTAAATAAGAAATTATAGGAATAGTATACATTATTTTATATATTCTCTCTGTATGTTTAAGATCTATATCTGATATATGGCACAATATTCAGAGAGAAAATATTCTATAGCAGAAAAAAGTATTCAACTTGGAAAAATAGTATTTGTTTTTTGTTAAAATCAGTAACAAACATATCAACACAAAATTAACTAAACATATTCATCTTGGAAGAATACATCCAAAGAATAGTACAAGCATTTCTTTAATGGAAGCAGTTACTGTAACAAAGAGTAAATAATTGTATGAAACTATGTATTAGAGATTTATGATGTATATTTTTTCTTATTGCATCCTATTTCTTTTAACTATATGTTCCTCTTATCTAGCATAAATTATATTATCTATATATATTATAATTATAAATTATATCAAACTGAAAAAATCAGTTTGTTTTTACCATCAGATTTCTATTATTTTATTGCTAATTTCCCATCAAGAAGCATTTATGATTTATTTGTGTTTTGGTTTTTTTTTTGCTTCTGATTCTCACTTTCTTCCTGCTCCTATACATTTTCTTTATTAGTATACTTTTCTTAAATAGGAATATTTTCTCTAATCTTGTTTTCTTCCCCATTTTCTCAAAACTCTGTATTTTATACTTTGTTCAGTTCTTCTGTATTTTTCATCTTTTAAGCCTTTTTGATCTAATTCTCTTCCTTATTTTTCCCCTTGTTCCTCATTTTCTTATTACTGTCCTTTTCACCTCTTGTTTTTTCTCCTTTTAATTTCCTGGATTCTCTCTTCTGCAACTAGGTCATTTAAACTCTACACACACACTCTATTTTTTTTTCTCTTAAAATAGAATATCCTGAATTGGAAGGGACCTATAACGATCATTGAGTCCAACCCCTGATTCCGTGCAGGGCAAACAAGGAGCAATATCTAAAAACTGTCCAAAGTGGCTTCTTGAAGCCTTAAAGTTTGTTATCTCCTCTCTTATCTAAAGGAGGGGAGCTGAGTCCCAGCACACAGTATCTTTTCTCAAACACCTCTTTCTCATCTAATGCAGAAAGCAAAGGCCTTATTCTGATTCTTTCAGTTTGTGAAATGTCTTTGTGCATCGGTTCTTAAAGGAAAAAATATATCTGTTTAAAGAATGACATAATTCCTTGACCCTCTAAGGAAAATGGCATGGAGAGCTATCAAAGAACTAGCAGGTATCTTGTCCCCTTTCACTTGGTGTTACATAACATTTTACCCATCACCATAGTAGCAAGTATGGGAAGAAGTGCAGAGACTACAGGCCAAGCCTGTTTTCTTCTTTCTCTAGACGCCTTAAATACACGTGTGCCTTGATATGAATAATCTACAGGGATTTCTGTCCACAGTTGTGTTCTGCATGTGTTCTACACCCACCATGCAGTTTTTCTAGGATGTTCATGACAAAAGTGATCTTTCTTAGGAAGTATCATACAGCCATTACTTCAAAAGGTTGAAAGCCCTTAAGAAAGAGATGGAATGGATTCTCTTTCTTTGGTTATTTTATGGAAGAGAAGTAATGCTAGAAAAATTACAGTTGTTATTTAATGAAAATAATGCTAAGGAATTTAGTATATAGAAATTGTTTCCTAGGTTCCTTTGAAATCTTAGGATTTCATGCAGTTTAACTTCTTCTATGAGAAAGTTTTCAGAAAACTGCAGGAATGGGACCAACATATGTGTAGGAGAGACAAGGTCAGCAGCAATAAAATATATCACCGTAGGTTTACAGAATATGACAGATAACATGTAAAACAGATGTTCAGAACTCAAACAGGAGAGACAGTTGGAGGAGAGCTTAATGGCAGCCTAGACAAAGGTGTGTCAGCTGAACTACAGGCTCTGTTGAGGATAAAAGAGATTTAACTACATATATGTACAATATCTAGTACAACAGAGGCAAATGTCTGAATATTCTGAATTCTGTAACTATACAAATTATAACAATAAATATTTAAAGTTCTTGGAGAACACACATGAAACATTAAATAGTTAAAATGAAGTATGTAAGGATTAGATAAGCTATCAATTTAATTTAGTTTTGGTAAATAAAAAAATAAAAAGTCAAAACGATGAAAGGAGAAAATGACATGTCCATTTACACAATAAAAAGAAAACAAGAAGAACTCTCTACCCCTTCCTTACAAAGAAGGATGAGTATTTTCTGGATAAATGAGTATTTAAACACCCGGGGTTTGATTTCTCTTTTAAAAGAGGTTTTAGGTACTATTTATGATCAGATGACGTAAGTACTTGTCAGTTAATGCTCAGAAGCAGGATAAAGCCTCACAACTAGTAGCTTAGCAATTGTAGGTTTTTATTCAACATTTTAAGAGATGAGTTAGAACACTACAACTTTCCTTATTTTCTACCATGGACACCGTTTTCCCCAAATGTTTTCTCAGTGTCTCTAGTAGGGAGAACACATCAGTAGTTTGTTAAGTTACCAGCCTTGTCGTAAATCTCTTTCTCTGAAATAGAGCTCTTTGTCTTTTGGCCTGGCCTACCTTTTGTGCTTTTGGCATATCAGTGTGGCGCTGAGCACGTACAGAACGTGCAGATTTAGGTGGCTTTATTGGAGCACAGTACATCTCCAGCCTCCTCAGGTCACAACTCTGGAAGCAGCATTCATCCACTATTCCCTTGTGGTGTAAGCGTCTACTGCTGGATCCATACCCTGTAGGCTTACCTATTCAAAACATAAATGGAAAGTTTTCATGTTAGAAAGAAAATGCAAAGATCTCAGCAGAAATCATATTAAGTTGTATTATTTTTATCTGAATTAACTATGTCAGTGGTAGATGTGGTATCTACAACTATGTCCTTAGATACAGCCTTCAAAGATACTCCTGGAAATGGCCAGCTTTGATCTTTGCCTATGAGTGGTTGGAGTTTAAACATTTGAGCAAACATAAATATTCTTGGAAAATTATTATGACAAGATTTTATTGAAGTATCTTGACATTGAAAACGGTGAGTAAGGAAGCCACAAGCTGGCATTTAGAAGACTTGCAAAAGAAATTTATCATCTAGCTTCTAAGCATAATCTGATTGGGGTAGCTGATGATTAAAGATCATACCAACGTAGAAGGCAATTATTTTCAAATGAGAAAGACCACATTAAGCTACAGTGTGAAGTTAGAGTATATTCAAAAGGAAAATTAGTACTGTGTACAACTACACAGGCTGTAAGATCTGCAAGTTCAAAAACTAGTGAGAAGAAGGAAATAAGTTAATACAGTAACTAACGAAAGGCAGCAAAAAATAGGATTGTGGCTGATGGAGCAGGTGAAGACAGAGTATTGTATATCTTTGGATAAGACAGAAAATAGGACTAACATAATGTGGCCTTTACTGTGTTTTGTGTTTATACTGGGCATCTGTAGAAAATACATTTTACTGTATTTTTCACTCAGCTCCAGTAAGAAGTTACATTTTCATTCACGGAACTCTCACACTCTCAAGGATTTTTGATTTCTTTAGTAACTAGAGTTTTCATTGACATACTACGGAAAGATTGCACACCCATTATTTCCAGGCCTTCTATGTATAAAGCACAATTGGACGTGTAGTTGCCCTTTCATGACGCTAAAAATAACTGAACAGTAAATTCACAAAAGAAATAAAATAATTGCTGTCATAATACATCTATTTTTAAATTCTGGTAGAATTTGGTTTCAGACAGTAAAATTCTGAAAAGATTTTGTTTTGTTTTGTTTTGTTTTGAAATTTTCGGCATTAAATGTTTCCATGTAGAGACAATTCACACTGGATAAAAACCCAAAATATGGAAAAAAATAGGAAAGAAAATTACATGGAGAGCCAAAAAATGAAGTAACTCAATTCAGTCAGCTCAACATTTTTTTTTATTTTAACATTTTTTTTTTAATTTTATTTTTTCCTCTTCAGTTTTATCACTGAGAATAGAACAGTTATTCACAGAGTTTGGCAAGGAATTCAGTTTTTAGAAATTACTCAAGCTAAACAAAGGGAAAGGGCATATCAACAAAGATGAAAATTCAATTTCTCTTTGAGAAATTCTTGCCTCCTATACAGAAATTCTAGGATAATGTCCACATTCCTGGTCTGCAGTTCTTAATTGGAAGACAACACTACATTTTTCAGTTCCTTGTACTTAAAACATATACACTGTTGAAGAACCCTTGAGCCCTCAGTACATCCGTGAATGGAAAGACCTCTAGTGGTAAAGTATGTCTAACATTTTAGCCAGCAGTACAATCAGCTAAGAACTAACTATCCTCATGAGCTTTGTAAACCCAGACAATAGGTTTTTAAATGTCTTTTTTTTTTTTCCTGGGGACTATAAATTAAACAAAAAGAAAAACATGCTTACATGGTATACTGCAATTCACTGAGGGCCTCTATACTGTACATTATCTGCTAAAATATTTATTTCATAAGACTAAACAGAATAGCATGCCAGGAGTATGTTACGGTAATATTTTGATTTGTGAGTGTACATTGTTTTCTGTGTATCACTGAAAAGTATTATGAATAGGAAGATAAAGATTTGTTGTTGGACTTCTTTTTTCGCAGACTATTTTCACTCACCAAGTTATAAGTTATAAGCTTTTCCCTGGATTTTTTTTTCTCTGATGCCTATTAATCAGATTCTCTCAGCCTAATGCTTTTAAAATTTAGCTATCATGATAGCAGCTGGGGTGTCATTACTGTGTTAAATACCCAAAGCTTTCCCAATTTAAATTTGGAATTTAATAATTCCAATTTAATTGTCTTACTCCAATTTAAAACATAGAAGGGCAAATTCTGTTTGTTCTCGTAACAGATTCAGCTGAATTGCAGGTAGAAACTGTTGATTATTTAAACTTTCTTTTCTTAGTCTAGTAATTGCTCATAAGCAAGCATACTCTAAAAACTTTCATTCAAGTATTTTCATTTGAATGATATTTCATAGGAGCTGACAGGCACACAGGTTTGCTACTGCACCCTTGGCATGCTACTGATAATAGTAGAAATAAGGAGGGATCATTTATTCGTTAGTTTCAGCTGGCTTATCATGTGCTTGTTATTCCAAATAATAATGACAGAACAGAGGGCAATGGCCTTAAGTTACACCAGGGAAGGTTCAGACTGGATATTAGGAAAAGTTTCTTCTCTGCAAGAGTGTTGATGCACAGGCTGTTCTGAAGTCACTATCCCCAGAGGTGATCGAGAACTATGTGGATGTGGCACTGAGGGACAGTGGTTAGTGGGCATGGTGATGGCAACTAGATAAACTTAGAGGTCTTTTCCAATCTTTATGATTCTATAATTCTGTGATTCTTATGAAAAGACTGCAGGATTAGATGAGCATTATCAAAAGATGCACTTAACTCTAAGCCAATGTTCATGCTCCTGCACAGTAAATTGTACTAAATCACTTATTAACAATGAGCACATGCCCAAGTACTCTTCTGCATAATGACTGATTTACCTGAGAACTTTATTTAAGCTGTAAACTAAAATCCATGTGAGTAAATGGTTGAGAGTTCTGCACATTTTATATCAGTATTCTGTTCCTTAATTTTTGATGATATTGTCTCAAGATACTGACTGATCCTGCAGCGTCTGTGTACTGGGCACCCATATCATTTTTTCTCATATTTCTGACACAATTTCAGTGCTCCCCTCCAGCTGTTATCAAATTAGTTCCTTATATTTACTCAACCTTCAAAGTGCTGCCTGTGGACATACAACAATCCTGGGCATTCCTTTTTGCTGATGTACACTGATTTCCTTGGAGGTTTCTTTCCTTTTTTTTTGTCAGTTTAAGGCTCAAAAGAAGTTTCATATCGTGTAGGTCAAAGTTTACTTAATAGAATTTTTGGCTCTCATTTAATCTACTGTACCAAATATGTGAATGTTTCTTTCCATGTGCTACAAGCAGAAACAAAGTTTAGTCACACTATTCTGAAGCCCACTGAAAGCAGGCCAAGTTACAGAATTCCAATAGTTAAAACAGCTGGCTTCTGTACTAACAGCACATCCCATTAAACAACGCAAAGCCACTGTAGTAATTCAGTAGGTCTTGTTTATGTTTGATTTGTTTGTTTGTTTCTCAACCCCCAAATATTTCATTGATGCTTCTGCTCTACTGACAGTTTCAATGTCAGAATCACTGGTGTAGGTGGATTGTAGAAGTTTCAGTTGTCAAACTGACTAGATATTCTTTAGAGAATCAAAATCCACTGTTGTAACATTAAGAGGAGGAAATTACATGAGAAAGAGCCCAGAATAGATACAACAAAATCAGTGGAGTTTGAGGACTTTAGAAAGAACTGGAGTAATGTGTCGTTGAGGTTTTTTGTGACTTTTTATTTTCTGTACTTTTTCAGTGTCTTTTCAGGCCCTGCAGTAGAATTCAGGGATGCTTTTTTGATTGTAAGTCAGAAAAAATGCAACTCTGAAAACTATGTTCCTAACCTATATTAGTCAACGTTCAGCTATAACTGGAGCATTTAAAGTAACATGAAAGGCTATCAACATATTAGTGGACTTTGATCTCGTGATTTTGATCATGTGTTGTATTTTTGACCTGAGAAATGTTTCTTATAAAATATCAGGGTAACATGTTTTGTACAATTTTGAAACATTGATGGCACTTCTGGGTTGTATATTTATCTATCTATCTATCTATCTATCTATCTATCTATCTATCTATCTATCCATCTATCTATCCATCTATTTATTTATTTATTTATTTATTTGTTATTCTTTAAATTGGTAGGATAGAAAATTCTTTTTCTCATTTACCTGTTTATCTGGATGTGTGTAAGCATACTGTGGAGCAGTAGTTCAGCCAGTGAGAATTTTTGGGAGCCTGAATGAGTCTACACTGCTATATTGCAATGTAATAACAGAACAAGAATCTGTTTTGTGCCGGATCCAGGCTGGGAACTCATAGTTGAAGTATTCTCGAGTTCTGTTTGCTGTCTGCATTTTGGTGGCAAATGTAAATCTGAGATTCATCTTCATTAGCTTCCTTATTGGAAAATTAGATGTCATGTTTAAGACAGTCAACAGGTCGGTGTGTCTGAAGAAGGACTTAGTTTGTTTTGGGTGCATTATTCAAAATAAACTGTAAGAGCTTGTGTTCTTTCTTTGACTATAGAAAAAGCTATCTGACCTACTCTCAGGGTACACATACAACATATAGATAATTAAATAAAGCAAGATGATTTGCACTGAGAGTGATTTGTCTTAAATCAAAAGATACACTGCTGCTGTACAACAAAGCCATTCTCATTTATTCCCGTTTTTAATGATCAAATATGATGAACCATATTTGTTCTAAAAAGCATACCACCCATTCTGCTTAAGATCTTAGATAAATGGCTCAGTATTATATCAGTAATACTTCCCGGGAGTACTCTGGAATTTCTAATCAGTATTTGGAAAATTATGAGTCAATGTTCAATCAGTAGGAGATGCTTGTATTTTGATACTTCTGTGAACTAATGATAATATACAACCAAATAAAGAAGCAAAAAAAAACAAATGTTACGACCTTTCTTAAAGTTCCTTAGCAGGAGTACCTTATGATTTAAATTTTGCAAAGTAGGCATTCTGATTTTCATGTAAATAATGGTTGCATGCTACAGTGTTTAATATTTAGCTTCCACTTTCCTTCAATGTTTTGTTAGTGCCAAAAAATAATTATGCTTAGGCTGATTTTTGTTTGTGTTCATCAAAATGAGCATATATTAGCATTTATAAATGCTCAATGAAAGGATGATCTAGCTCTGAAGTCTAATTTAATATGCATGAGAATGGAGGATAAGCTTTATCAGTATGCAGTAGTGGAACTTTATGAAAGCATATACATTTGTTAATATTGAGATATTGCATGAGGGTTACTGCTATGTAGAATATTGGATTGTATTAATTACTCAGTCTAAGGCAAGAAGGTTTCGCTTGTTGTTAACAACCTTACCACTTAAAATACTAGGTGATTAGGACAGCAAAAGCATATGCACTCAATTAACACTGTTCTATAGAGAAATCGATTAGACTTTGACTTGGAGAATTTTCTCTTAGTAATTAACATTTAGAAGCTCATGTTAGGAAAAAAATGAGAACTTTTAACATTTCAAGTGGAGAATAAAAGAACACTTACACTTCAGTGAAGTTGGTTAGCCTACAAATGTAAATTTATCCAAAAAGTTGTTTTAATTTAATTTATCTATATTTATTGGGTAGTCTGCCACACAGTTTAAGAATGTTTTCTTTTTTTTTTCCTCTTGGAAATATACTTTCAGGAGAAAATTTGTTCTTCGATGTATATTAAATTATATATATATATATATATATATCCACTAAGCTTATTTCCCAAGTACAGCAGTTGTAGCAATTTACACACATATACTCAGAAACTATACTCTGTCCTCATTATGGAACTACTTCTTCAAAGCCCATTAAGTCTACTAAGCACGTGATAGAGCCATAGAGCCTTTAGGCTTCACACAGTAGTTGCTAAGCCAGTTGCAATGTGTAAAGGGAAAGACCCACAGTTTTGCGAAAATTGTGCTGGAATATGAAGCAGAAATTTTAGAATTTTGAATTCTTTTGAGGAACAAAATGAGGAGAGAGAGTGGGAAACAATATAGTGTATTATTTTACACCAATTCAGTGCTCTAGAGGGTGAAAATTGTTGCCAACCAAGCACAATTTACAAGCTTACATCAGATTCCAGGGCTGGAAAGTGTAAGATGCTGCCAAAAATATATGTACTCTGGCAAGGGAAATGCTTTGCCGGACAGAAATTCACTGTTGCAAGATTGGGCAGGTTTATCATGTTTTAGGACAAGATAATTAGAAACCAGGAGGTCATTGTTACATTTGGATATTTCCCACTGTAGTGCAACCAGGAATACAACAGTAATACAGTCATCCATCTGTAATGAGAACATATTCTCTTCTGTTCTTGTATATACTCTCACATTAATTAACAACTGCTTTCCCTTGTGCCTAGTGGGAGGATGATCATTTTATGACCTTCCCTACCCTTCTTACCAATATAAAATCAGCCAATATAAAACTCTGATTTATTTGGAATTTCCAAATGAATAAAAATGCAAAAGCATAATTGGATGAAATTCTAGCATCTCTGATGTTACTAGGAAATCTTTTACCATCTCCAGGACTACAAATCAGATGCCAGAATCTACTTACATAGAGCCTAATCTAAAATCTATCAAAATCAATTAAAAGACTTCAGTTGCCCTCAGTGGGCTCAGCATCAGGCTGAGAATGAACACCCATTTGATTTGTCTTCCAATATTGCAGTTTAGTGGGTAAATACCATCTCAGTGGCATCTGGAAATATTTGCAAGCAGTGGATGTAACGTGATTCCTTGAAGAAAGTAAGAACAAAAGAATCACGATGTACAATATGAAGCAGATTGACTGCTTCTCAGAGTTAATGCCTCTGATTACACAACAAGAAATACAATGTCTTGCAGTGTGTAATCAGGATTTTATCAAGGTACTCAGATGTATTCTGAGAAGGGAAAGGAAACAACAAATGACTATCAAGGTACTATTATTGCTACATTACCTATTTAGAAGCAGAAAGTTTGAGTGGCTGTTGCATAACAATGAGGCTAAGCATGTCCTCTTTCATATCTTTTGCATGATCCATGTGTGCAACAATTGTCGTATGCTACCTATTGGCAGCATTCCTTATAGGGTGTAAGCAATTAGGAGCAGGCTGCTGTCATCCAATCTATTACAGAGAAAGATGTCAGCAAGTTTCCTTCCCTCATTAGAAACAAATGCGACAGTAGAAAGGAGGGAGAAAGAAGATATCAGCAAGGGCATGACTCACTTCTCACTCACACTGGGTTTGCATTTGACTAATACAATTGACTCCAGTGCCTTTTGTCTATTATCCAGTGTGTTACAGCGCTATAGGCTCTGATTAGTAAGATATCACTAAAGGCTTTGTCAGCAACCATCCAACCTTGTATACTGTTCTGTGCAGTAATGGAGAATAAGAAATGAACAAGACTCAGCATTGCACCTGTGCAGTAATTTTGTTTAGAGTCTCAGTTATTTAACCTTCCTCTAGAAGTCAGAAACATGTTATTTTAAAAGATTAAGTAATTGTAAAAATATGTTAATGCTTTCAGTTAAAGTCCAGCATATATCGTTCTTACAAACAATATTTTAAATGTTAAATATATTCCAGAAAAGATATTTTTGATTTTCTGCTACTTTTGGTCTATTGGTGTAGTTTTATTTTTTAAGATTGACTTACAAAATCTCTGATGACCAGGACAAATTTACCACTGCATTCTGGAGGGGAATTAAGACAGAAAAATTTGAAGTCAGTTTATTTTATCTTCACAGATGTTAAACAGAACTTTATCCTAAATTAAGTGAGCTCTTTGCAGAGAAAGATGCTACTTAGTTTCAGTAATATTTATGTGATTCAGCTATCAATTATTTGCAGAGCAGAAGGATGTGACAATGATAGTAATTGAACTAACATCAACAAAAGTATGTTTGGCCAATATCTTAGCTATATCCCTGTGTTCTGTTAACTTTACATTTAAGTCAGTAGGGCACATAAAAATCTAATCTTGAAAACAAACATTCCTTCGAGGTCATGATGCTCCTGCTAAGTTTGTCTAACAAGATAAAGGAAAAAGCAAAACACATAACAATTAGGGATTGAGAATGAAGTCACTGGAGTGAAAGGAACAGCAAATTGTGTCTGGAAACCAAGTCTAGTTAAATCTAGCAAAAATATAGTGATGTTCTTGATTCATCTTTCACTTGCACTGGCTTTCTTCCAGTAGCATCTCTATTCCATAAATACTCCATAGAATTCCAACAGGAGGTTGGAAGATAAGTTTCAGTGCAAAGTAACACTAATATAGTGCAGGAAGAAATACACCAAGACCACGTTTACTGTGGGATCATTGAAGATGGCAGTGTTCGTAGGCAATAAAGATATATATGAAGCAAGTTTGCAGTAATTCTACTTACACAAGGCTGACAATGCCCTTTCCAGTCAAAATTTCTAAAAGAAATTGTAGATTTCTAAGAAAATGTTTTGAAGTTCTCACTTGCTAAGACTCTATGGCCTTTTCAGGGAAGTTCAAAGTTCTTAAAAGTTTGTTTTCATTTAGTGAGAAGTTTTTTTCTAAGTAACAAGAGTTCTTTTACCATTTCCTTTCCAACTAGTTTAAACTTGATTAATGATTAAAACCTCAGCATCAGTCAAAGATGTTTCTTCGTGGCTTCTCTTATTTGGCTGTCATGCTGTGCTTTTGTTTCCCTGCTTGTTCTCGGGGTTAAGTAGGAATATTATCAGTATAAAAAGGCTGTGGTAATACCGAAGTTTTTATTCAAAAAGATTCAATTTTTGACCCTAATTCCTTCTGGAATGGATCTAGCTTCTAAATTCCACATGCTGTTTTTAAAAGCTCACTGACTTGTTTTGAGCCATAACTTTGTGCATCCACAAGCATTTTAGCAGAGGAATCAACTTCAGTATAAAAGAAGTCAGGTGAGTAAGTATGCTTACAGTGTTGCAGACTTCTTAATTTATCTTTTTGGTAGACTAATGCGTGAGCTTAGTAAGCTGTAAATGTTAACTCTTTTAGGTATGCTTAAGTCTACAAGATCATTCTTCCCATCGTGGCCAGTGACTTTGTACATCATGAGATACACTTCATCAGGCTGAATATGTTTCTGCTTAGGAGCTATGGTGTTTATGGAAAATAAAAATTAAAAAAAGAAAGATATTCTGGAAAAGTGAAAAAACAAAACAAAACAAAAAAATCACCACCTTGCCTTAAACGTATTTGGCCATTGGAGGACTCGCACAGGGGTATCACAGAAAATAAAAAAATAAGTAATTCTTTTGAAGTATATTTCTAAAGAATTCCTATAGTCTCTGTATTTGTCATTATAAATCATGACCATTTTTAAATCTCTTGCCTTCAATACCTACAGTTCCTTGAAACAACATTAAATCTCAAAATCTGAAAGATTTTTTTAAAAGTTTTTGATTCTCCAAGAGTGTAGAATCCAAGTTGTGTCTGAACATGTTTCTTTGACATAAGCCTAAGTATTAAGGTCTTTTCAAATATTTTTGTTGTGAGTATTTACCTATTCTATAGCAACAAGCTATTAGTTGTATTTGAAATTAATACTGCAGTAGTCAAACTTGACATTAAGAGTCAAGCTGTAGATAGGAAAGTGGTCTTTGGTCTAACCCTGGTAAGGTAATTGTCTTAATAAGATCACTGATCTTTTCATTCAACTGCTCTTATGTAGTGAACTGTAGATAATCCTACACTTATATCTGATACTGACATATATAAACCAAATTGAATAGCTAAAAAACAATAGTTCCACAACAGAAATTGTACTCCTTGCAATATATTTATTTGCTTCTTCTGTATAATTTCATACAACTAAAGGAATGGGCTTACATCCAGGAGATATTAAGTAATTTTCAACTATCACAGATATAGAGTTAGAAATTATTTTTTTATAACATATTCAAAGTAACTTTATCCTTAGGCACCCAAATTTCATAACAATGTTCATTCAAATTCAATTTTGTGATTATACATGCAATCTTCTGCACGATTAGCATTTATACACTTAAGAGTGTAGATGCAGATTCTGACAGCATGGTGTTTCTCTCCCAGACATGTATCAAAACTGCTCAGAGTTCCTTCCATTCAAAGTAATTTCTGGATAAAATGTGTTCATCGCTCTCACTGAAACTTCGGTCAAATGTACACCAAATGAAAGTTTTCTGTGGTTTGGGAAAGTTGGATTAATTTTTTCCCCTTGTTTTTCATTTTGCATTCCTCTGAACTCCTTTTTGCTAGCCAAAAAAGGAGGTGCCGAAATAAACCGAGGAGGCTGTACAGCCTGGCTACAGAAGTTCAGCAAGTTTAGTGAGAGTGGCTGATTATGTGAGGTTTCCAGCTGAAGGGTCTTAGCCAAGATGACACTAATTCTGCAGATCTCAGTCTCCTCCTTTTTGAAATTCAGAAAAGTTTCAGGTTAGCATCCAGGATGAAATCATAATAGAAAGTGAAATGAAGTCAATTTGCCTAAAATGAGTCTGTTTTCTCTTCTTATCTTCTAAATGATTGTCTCAACTACATACCTCATGATTTTGTTTAATTATTTGCAATCTTTCCTCATCTGTCATTTGCATATGCTTCTCATACAATGCTTCTTGTCTTCTTTGTAATGTCACTTAATAACTTTTCTAATGAATTTCCTAAATTCATTCCAGCATTCTAGGTATCCTTTGTTTATGCCTCCAGCAGTTAGACAGCATGTCGTTAAAAAAGTTGTTATCAATTAAAACTTTATAATTGTTTTTGCTTTCTATCTAGTATCATAAAACTGTTATACAGTCAACTGTGATCACTCTAAAGATTAAAAACATAAAAATAAACGATTGCGTACAGTTTTCTCTATATAACTTAAGAGCAATATTTTTTGTAGATCAGATACATTTAACATATCTCTCATTTGGAATTAGTGGCAATGAAAAACAATCAACATAAACATCATCTTTGTTGTTTTTTTTTTCCTAATCTTAGTATGGAAAGCATAAACCAAAGTTTGACATGGGAAATAGCTGCATAGTATTGGCCTGTATGAGTCTCTTTGCTTGTCTGTATTTCTCTGTGTGCAGAACTAGCAGCTATGCAGCATCTGCTGAGAATACCCCAGGTGACAGGTGCTGCCTTTAATAGCTTTAACTACGTTGGTAGAGAATATGTGCAAATCAGGAAGTAACACTTCTCAAATATCACTTCTGTACTTTGGCCTCCTTTCTATATTATTAATAGCTTCTTAATTGTCTATGCAGAAATTTCTTAGTATTAATCAGGCTAGACTTTCTTAATTTCTGGTTTAAATTAAGCATGATAGAGAATCATCAAATGTCTGTGTACTATAGTTCAGTAACCTTTTAAGAGTTTCTAAAACAACCGAAACATATTCTGTGCAACTGCTTGTATGGTAAATAAACACTGCTGCCTATTGAAGTTATGATATCAGAAATTGCTCCCAATACACAGAGTTCTGTTGATATTTTAAAATACCACTACTGATCTCCACAGCTTAAGCAGTTAAGCTCTACCCTGCTCTTTGTTAGCTTCATGCTTTGGAAATGTCACTGTAGTGACAGCTGGTGGAGTGAAGGCAAAGAGCAGAGTGGAAGCATTGAAAAATGCTTGGAACATGTTGCAGTACTATAGGGAGAAAAGATACCAGAAATACTGAAAACAATATATGACTTTTAAAATCTACAGTTTGTTCCATCCAGTGTAAAAGCAAGGAGTGGCTGTAATTAAATATATATGCACAATGAGCAGGATATTCATCAGAACTCCTTGCCATTCTTCAGTAACACAGCAACAAGGAAGATTATCCTATTCTCTACTCCAGGATGACGTCATTGTACTGATAAGTAGGACTTAGGAAAGGTTTATGTTCTTAGCACTAGAATTAAAAAAATATAATGCTCTTTTTAATGTAATTATTTCTAGATCTAATAAATTTCAATGTTTATCTTGCAAGATCATTAGGAAATTCAGAAATCATTTCTTCTTGGTTTGAGAGAACAGGAGAGGGGTGATCTAAGGATAAATAATGCTCCTGTTAATAATGTTACTGTACCACTGGCAACTACACTGTTTCAAACCAATACCCTTTAAATGGCTAAGAAGCAAAGCCTTTAAAAAATCATATGTACTGTTAACATTTCAGTGTTGAAACTGGTAATAATTATTGAGTAATACATTTGTTTCCTAATAGAACAGATGTTCTTAATTTATTATTTCATATTGTACATCTTCACATTAGACACCATACTGGCTGAATGAATGAAAAAATGAATGATAAAATATCTCTGATAGAATACTTGCTCTTTCCAAAGAAACTAAACATTGTTGCACCATGTCCCATATCTTGCTCATTTTGATTCACTGCCTCACAAACATTGCTGAAATATTTCCAGAATTTTACATGGGCCATTCGTTCATTATTGTCTCAGTGCTCTGGTACAATTATATAAAAACTATACTTAGTGAATGTAGCAGAAGAAAAAAACAAGTATTAGCTCTTCTGGATATGGCATCTGGTAAAGCTCAAGCTTGAATCAGTGAGGGGCAGCCCAATCCCTAAAGAACAATTCATACTGCCTTATTGCATGCAGTGTATGTAAGTGTTTGAAAATTAAATAGTTTTGCAAAAACAAACTAAATATCCCACAACACTATTAACAACTGAGCAGCAAAACAAAAAGTCTGTTAATCATGCACATAAATTACGGCTGTTTGGCACCACAATATTGACAGTGATGCTAATAGCTGAATCAGGAAGCAACACCTAAACTTTAGATTGCCTGACACTTTCTAATATTAATCTCTGCCCTAAATTTGTTATAATTTAACCACACCTAAATGTAACTCTTTTTGATAGTTTTTTGTTTTGTTTTGTTTTTCTTCTGTTAAAGGATGGGAGAAAGATGCAGATAAAACACCTGGATAATTTCTGACAATAAGAGTAGAAGAATGTCCAGAAGAAAAATTAACTCTTTCTCTTAACTTTATGGCTGTCTTGTTGTGAAACCTTTCTGCTTCCTCGAAATGAAAATTTCAGGCTTCCAGGTTCTGAATCTTTTCAGTAGAGGTAGATCTAAGTATCAGTCCAGGGTTAAGTATCTATCAGTTCAAATTTCCAAAGAGCTAGGCTGCCACAATTTTTACTTTTATACCTTCCATGTGATAATCTTTAGAAGTTGTCATCGGGCAACTCTTCTGTTTCTTAGAATGGCTGCTGTCATTTTTTCTGCTGCTGTAACTGAAGCAACCTTCCCATACTGGCTTTTCCCCATCTGGCTGCTAAGGGGAGGATTTCTCTTAAACATTCTTTCTTTGTCTTTGCTGAAATTGAAGTTAAGCAAGATGTGGCTACTTTGTGGTTAGGTGGACTGCAGTGAGTACTTCTGAAGAGCTCCATAGCAGTGTGCTTCACAGTCTGAGCTACCCAGGACTTCAGGACTGATACTTATATAGCTATCCACCCACATGCAATTGCTAGCACACAGTGTAATCACTGCCCAACCCTGATCTCGTAAGAAAAATTGGATGCAATTGCAAGTGCTGTGCGTTTGTGAGAGGAGAACTGTCCTTGAAACCTGGTTCAAACATGATTCACCCTCAAAGGAATCAAAGTCCTAGTTCAGGTAAGGTAGCTGCCAAATACAGAACTTTAATAGTAACTTTTAAAGTCCCCTCTACCTTAAATTATGTTTTCTTTTGATCCATCATTTTTACCACTTTTGAGATGAAACATTTTCTGCCTTGGTTTTAATGCTTTTCTGTAACTACTCATTCTCACCTCTGTTTCTCTTGCATGCAATTCTGATGTATAATGACTGTTTTGAAAATAAATAAACCACAATAGTGAGTCTTATAAATGAAGAACGGAGATTTCAAAGCTCAGAGATTATTTTTTTCCATCAGCCTTTTCTTCACAAATGTTGGAAGCTTTTGAGCAGTTTCTATTAAATTGGAAAAAGTATAAAGTCTCTCAATTGATTTTCCCAAATCAAAATTACTTTGCAATTCTAAAAAACAAAAAATATCTCCAAAGTTAATTAACACAGCGTTGACCCAGAACTAGCAGATAGCCTACCTACAGGGAAGTCACTGACTTCAGGGAGGTTAACCTGTTGGGAATATTGATAAAAACTGGGCTAGAAAGAGAACATGCAAGGCAAGTAGCCTCTTCTCTGAGGCAACTCTTGATTTATTGCTTCATCTCTGTGTTAGTGTTGGCAGAATGTTGTGCAGAATGAAAAGAAATTGCTTACTAGGCTGTACCACTTTACTGAGAGGATGCGAGAAAAGTTGTGTGAAGAGTGGAATGTGTGGGGAATCAGAGTGAGAGCACAGTATTTTGTCACTGGCAGATGTCTGCTGGGCTTTACCGTTTTACTGGGGTGGTACAATTCAGTTGTTATGACACATCCAGGAAGAAAAACAGAAAACACAAACTGAAGGCTTGGAGAAAAATAAATGATGATGACTCAGAACTTAAACCCCAAAGTAAAATGAAGATCAAAATATTGCACCAGTTTGCTTAGCAGAGCGATCTGAAGCACACATGAAAATGAACTGATTATTTGAAGATTTGTACTGATCTTCAGATGAAGGTGGTAATACTAGAAAGCCAGTGTTGAGGTGAAAGAATGACTCCAGATAAAACGCAAACTGAGCTTATGTTTTTTACCGCTATTTTCTTTTCTATATTCTCTTTTTATTCAGTGTGTAGTCAGCCTCACATCTGCTTCTCCTGAAGTCTAAAGAAAAGTGTTTCAGTGCCTGGAAGTGTTGTGATTTTACTTGTTTGGCTAGGAAAGTTGGTCTCATGTAGCCTCTGAACCCTGTGCCATATACTTTCAGTAGGCTGTGGGGCCTGCTTGGATGATCTACTTGCCAGTATGTTTTATATAACTGTTAAAGTATTGCTTAAAAAAGATTTCAGGGGTTCTCTGCAGTGATGGCATGTATTAACTTCTAGCTTGAAAATAGTAGCCTATTTTCACCCCTATGAAAACAAGCGCATTTTTACTGTATTTACTGAACTGTTAGTTCTATGTCTGAGAAACTGCTACTTGTGATTTATTATGTTTACCACAATGTGTTATTTTGCTTAAATTTGTAACTTTCCCAGTGGTTGAGTTACGTATGGGTGAGCTTCTAAAAAGCAGTGTTTGGATGGATCTGAATGGTGACCTTAATCGGTGGATTTTAAAAACGTTTAAAAGGTGAATAAACATCATTGCCTCATTTTCACACATGGTGAAAGTAAGACAAATACAGATAAAATGGTTTGGTCAAGGTTATTTAAGTTAGCTAGTGTTAGAGCTAGAAATAGCCATAGCCCTCCCAGCTGCTTTATTCTGTCTATCTGAAGCGTGTTTGATCAGTGCTTTGAAATATAAAAGGTGAGCGTTTGCACCTACACTAGGATTCTAGTGTTCAGAATTCCATTCATGGAGTACACAGAAAGAGACTGTGTAAACCATAGTTTTGTACTACTGGACTCATGCATTTCAGCATCTCACTGCTTCTTTTCATGGCTACAAAACCAAATAGTAAATTCTCTGTGAATGTGAATATGAGAAATTGGATTGTAACAGGATCATTTTGTGTAGCATACAAAGAAATCAAGTGAATGTGAATTTGATACTGAAAATAATCCATTTCCAGAAATCTTATGCCTTTGAATAGTAATTGCTAAGTGCTGAAAGATCAGATGGCATTTTTTTGTTACTATAGACATCCAGGTGTTTTTGTTCATACAGAAGGATCTATAATTCAGTCTGTCCCAGATGATGGTTTCATAAGGGACACACGATTCCTTACCTTGTGAAAGCCTCCAATTATATTAAGTACGGAGCATAAGTGGTTTAGTAAATCTTTATTTTATATCATTTGTATTTGTATGTGTTACAGAGAAAGACATTGTTAATGGCCTCAACAGTGAATCATCAGTGTCTACATATCACCTTTGTAGATGACTGTGATCTCACAGGTTCAGTCAAACCAACACAGTGTCTCTGAAGTGCTACACTGATATTATAGAAGGATGGGTTTCTGGATAACACCAGAAAGTCCTTGTCATATGACATTTGAAGCAAAGAATACACTTTATTTCCTTTAAAATACCTGGCAGCGCTGAATTCTGTTTATCACCAGCCACTTGGCAATGAAAGCTATTCCTGGTTAGTGCTTTGCTGATGCACAGCAGCAGCTCTGGAATTTGTGCAGCTCTCAGGAATGAGGTAATTTCTGCAATGGCAGCAAACGAGCCTAATGATGCTTTGGAAAGGTGCTTTGTTTTGAAGAAAAGGAGATGAAGATTACATTCTGAGCATTCATTCTCCATTGCTTGTTGTTGTTGAGCCTAACTTCTACAATGTTAACCTGGCTGTTTACTCACACAATTTACTCAGCTCTGTAGGATCTTGATGGTATTTGTTACTATGTGCATTTAGGTGCGCTTTGCCCCAGTTTCATTGTAAAAGTTCAAGTTTATTGCTGTCCATCAAATGATTGGGATTAGCTCACTTCCAGTTGGTGATTCCTGTCTGTTGTCTGAGTCTAGGCTTCCAGTGTTAACACTGTCTAACCAAGCTTTACATTTTTTCTCCCTTCTAAAAAATATAAAGAACTGATATTTCAAAATAAAACTCCCGGACTGTCCATTATTTAATACCTGACAGTTGAGATTTTAAGCTGCTGAATGCACATATAAAGCATTTTAAAAAGTGACACTGAGTTATGAGGTTATGAATTACACAACAACATTATGTCAGCCTTTTGATTGGAGTCACGGTATTTAGCAATATTGCTTGAACAGGAAAGTTCACACACAGAAGCCTGTCCAACAGTTCTAAGAATTTTATATCTTTTGAAGTATTTAATGTATTTCTTTATGCGTGAAAACACTGGACTTCCAAACCCTTGTTTTGGTTTTCCAGTAATCTCAGTGAACTTGGGGTCATTGAATTGCATGCTTTCTCACTGGCTGCACTGAAATCAAGTGGCCAGCAGCTTAATGACAATAGTTTAAATACATCTAAAATGAATTCAAAGCAGTAGTTTAAAAGAGCATTATTACTCTGCTTTCAGCATGGCATGTGTGTATAATGGAAACTGTAGAGGTAGAAATAGTTCAAAGAAACGGTTTTCTGTACTAACTCAAAATAAGAACAATGGGACATTCAGATTTCAACTGCCTATTTCAGCCAGAATTTTTCTGTGATTGTAGTTGTTTCAGTAAGAAAACAGTCTGCTGTTGGTATAGAATTACACCTAAGTTTTCCTACCAATCTATTTATATTTTGAGAGTATAGGAATCCGGTAAAATTGTCAGTACAGAGATGACGCACTCTCAGTAACTTTGTCTGACAAAGTCCAGCCAAAGACAATTTCAATGGACTTAACTAACAAAATCATATTCACCTGTTTAAGCTGTTCAGAACAGTTTTCCTAGTGCTGTTTACAGTACTGGTGATAAATTGTGGGGGAAGCAGGAAGAAAAAATAAATTGTCACATATTGTGGAATTTTAAAGCCAGATTACTGTCCATTGGCAACTAAGTTTGATATGTGAAAAACATCTTATTCAAATAGTAGCTGGTGAGATGTGAATGCAGCTGCTCTGGTGGTCTCTGCTGACATTCACACTGTAAAATTACTTGAATGAATTCCCATCCTTTTGGTAGTTTCAGAATACTAGCCATGAATGGATAAGCCTAATTTATGTTGTCATTACTGGAGACAGGAAGTTACTTATTCCAGCTAAAGGCTTAGCTTGTAACTCTGAGAGGTGTTTCCACACTGAGTTTTTGCAAACAACCATAGCCCTTTTCTGTACCAACTTGCTTCAGCTCCTACATCAGCCACAAGGGTTTTATATTCTGTCTTATTTTAAATGTATTCATCTAAAATGACATTTCTGGACCAAGAGATTTCAATCAATTACAATTTTAGATGATTCTGCACTGAATTCTGTTTACCACCAGCCACTTGGCAATGAAAACTATTCCTGGTCAGTGCTTTGCTGATGCACAGCAGCTGCTCTGGAATTTGTGCAGCTCACAGGAATGAGGTAATTTCTGTTGCCGCAATGGCAACAGAAGAGCCTAATGATGCTTTGGAAAGATGCTTAGTTTTGAAGAAAAGGAGAGGGAGCTTAGGTTGCTTTTGGTTCTAAGTTTCTTGTCAAAAGTGCTTTGTTAGTTCAAGTAGAATAGGGCACACTTCCCCTCTAAAAAGGAACAATACTACTTGACTGTATCTCTAGGTTAATTTCAATGACATTTACGTTCTCCTTTGAATATACAAAGCATGAGCAGAAATTTAAAAAATACAGAATGAGTCTTTGCCATCTCCATTTGGGAATGCAAATAATAGGTCAAACAGCTTTACAAATGCTCAAGAAACAAGTAGTTTTCTGAAAAGTTGTAGGGTGCAAAGCATTTATGTGAGTATAACAAACAAATACTTCTTTGATAAGTACTCCATAAGAGTTTGTGAGAAAAATATTAATTATTTTTGTCTGTAGCATTTGGATCTTGGAAATCAATAGGACATGAGAACACCCATTAAATAATAAAGGAAAAAGTAAATATTTGACTGGTTTATTCCTTCTCAAAAGAAGCACACATTCCTGTGTAACTACAAACATAATTTTGATTAAAAAATTAACATTAAAACTAATTGGCCTCTGACCATGTGAAGTGCGAAAATTAAGGCTAACATTTCCAGATTTTAAGGGACTTAAAGGTTTTGGTCACTAGCTTTTTCATTAAGCTTTTCTGTTTTGGCTACTGCACATACTTAAAAATACTTTGAATTCATATACTCTTAAATTATTTGTGGCTACACAAACCAATACTTAAAATAAACCCAGTGGATTATCTTACTCCATATACTACAGTATATTTAAAATTACTGTAGTAAATTTAGATGCTGTCATATACTCTCATTTCATTGGAAAATAACAAATACACGGAATTTCAAAACAAGACCTCATGTGAACGTAACTCCTAAAGAATTTTGAGAGATTTTTAGTTACAGTTTTCAGTTTATAAGATAATCCAAACAATAAAATATGAATTGTCTTAGACTTCCTGCAATGATTATACTTTTCTCATGTTCAGTCTTCATCCTATAATAATGTTTGTGATCCACATTCAGGCCTTGGCATCTTGCAAATAAAGTTAATAGAAAGGTAGCATTTGTAGTCCTTATTAACCACTGTCTGTTCCAGACTGCCTCTTTTGAATACTTATTCAAATTCAGCCTTCATTATTTTTAGCTCACTTGGGAAATTATTAGCTTTCATCCGATGCCTTACGTACTTATGCTAGAAATAAGAAGATTTCATATAAGCGTATTAGTATGTTTCACGTCAGAGAGGAAGCTAAGTCATTATGCCAACTCTTATTTTAAAGGGCTTTTGATAGTGGTAGCTTTTTCACCAGCATTCAGTAAGTTCCATAGCTGAACGAAGACAAGTAGTGAAGGAACCTGATTCCTGTTTCCAGCATCACTAAAGTGCCTAAAACCACAAGTATTTGCCAAGAAGGGTTCTAAAAAATTGTCTAGGAACATCTATCATTTATCTCAGTGGAAATTAAGATGCGTGCTAGCTTCTGAAAATCTCTTGAGTATCCATCTCCCTCTTTAGTGCCAATTAAACTTTGTATATTTGCTACATATAACTTTAGGAGCCTTCCAAAATCTCACTAACTTTTAAAGAGACTTACACTCTATTTTGAAAATAGATTAATCCTTGTAAAAAGTTAGATCTCAGTCTTTTAGATGCCACAGAACCTAAAATAGTTTAGGCATTTCAATAAACACCTGAAAAAAATTGGTATTCTTAATAGTTTACATCATGCACAAGTGGTAGATGAACTTTAAAATTACACTACAAATCTCTCAGGTTGATTTGTAGAGTAATTGCTGAATGTTAAAATGAGTGGTTTCCTAACGTGTATTTTCCCTTTTCTAATCAGACACAAGAAGTATCTATTGTTTGCAAAATAGAAGTCTTATTTTCTATATTTGTGATAAAGAGGGAAGAATATCAAGATTTCAGCTGGTAGTTCTTAGAAAAAACAGATGATTGGTTAGAAACCTGTGGGAATTTTTTCTGGTCCAATGATGCTTATGTGCAAAAGTCCTAAGAAAATCAATGATCAGTATTTTCTTATGGATAACATGGATAATTTCACAATTAACTCACACTACCCTCACTGCATTGAGCCAAAGCCAACTGAAGTTAGCAGATAATCTTGAGTCCATTGATTCCTAATAGTGGATTGTAAAGTGAAGAAAATCCTGAACAAGGCCAGCCTGGATTATTTAGCATCATATACTAAAAACAAAACAAAATGAAAGAAAAATGTTATTTGCTTGTGTCTTAAGGTTCTTGTTTCTTTTCTTTTCTTTTCTTTTTCTTTTTTCTACTTTGAGGATCAACTTCTCCAAATCAGAGAGCATATAGAATCAAACACAGCTTTCATCTCTACCCACTTTCCCTTAAGCCAGCAAAAGTACAATGCATAACCACTCTGGTTTTTATTTGTTTGTTTGTTTGGTTGTTTTTTATGCAGTTCTCTGACTGCTTTAAAATAATTCATCTTAGCAGTCTGTCAAAATCCAACCAACCTGAGGTCTAAATCTTACTCTCCTAGCTGGTATGGAAATTTTATCTGTTTCCAGCAAAGTCATCATTTTAAAGGTCATGGGATGCATTTTGGAGTGGTCCTATATAATTTCTGTATCATCTTGAATGAAGGGAGAAACTCAAGTGAGGAAGATAGAGGGGCATTGGGCTGTAGATTCAACTCTGTGAATGGCTAACTACTTCATGAAATGTTCTTATTTATTTCAGTTACGTATTTGCTTTTGTAGCTGATTGTAGAACATAATGAATAGTTATAAAATAAATCTTCAAACGGACTGATTTATCACTGAGTATCTCAAAACTGTACTTGATCATCATTCTGGTATCATCTACTTCGTATATTTCAGTGGAGAAATTGCTTCTTTAACGAGGCATGATTTTTTTGTGTTTAGATAACACTCCAGGTTTGCAATATTGTTATTGTCTCTGTCTTAGAAAATTGCTAGACCATGCACATTCATAGGACTAGGAATGTATAATTGTGAATAGCAGTATAAAAAATTTCTTCACTATTTGTTGCATGGATAAGTGCACCTTGTCTCACTATGCAAGGAAGAAAATACGAAGAAGTATTACTTATTTTTCACAGAATCATTTATGTGAGAAAGACCTTTAAGATTATCTGTTCTCACAACATATACAAAATGTGCATCTTTCCACTAGAGATTTCAAGCTTTACTCATATGTTACTACATTAGCTACAGCTGCACTCATTTTCCAGAAAATCGCTCACAATAAGAAAAATCCAGTTCCTATGTGAGTGATCATCAGCAGTTAACTTTGCAACAATATTTGCTATGAATAAATAACAGAGACATTAGAAGCCATTCTTTTTTGAGTCTCAGAGTAAATAGTAGATTGAATTGAATACAAATTCCTACTTGAATGTTTTTCAACAGACTGTTACGCGCACAGCTAAGCTAAAGGCTACAGAATAAAAGTTAATGGTTAGAACATAAAGGATAAAAGTCCTGGCACTAACCCAATAATGAAGGGAAAATGCTTTTTTATTAGACCTTGGTAACTGCAGCAATAAAATTATTGCTAATAGATTGCAGATAAAATGCTGCTCACAGGGTTTTATTTTTTAATAGGAAATATATTAACAGCGTATTTTTCATTATCAATGCCACTCTTATTTTCCTCTTACAGAGTACATACAGTGCTTCCTAAGTAGAAGCCTGACACCTGTCCTGTGCAGAATGTATTAAACATATCTATTATGGGAAAAATTGAGGCAGAGAAAGGACAAAGGGCTGCTCAAGCCTGACACAACATCCCTTATGTACGGTCCTTATGAGTGCACCTTTATCTCCATCTTGGAGTTCACATATACATATGTTTTTAAATAGACTAACTCCATCCAAATTTAGGTCTTAGTAGAGAGTCCTTATTCAACTAACTTAACTTAAGCATGCAGTTGCCATAGCTTCCTTAGTTAGCTTTGAGGAGAAGGAAAGGTTTTTTCTATGGCATATCCATAACTTACAGAGAGCTCTGAAAGCTTCTGAATCCTTTCACTGATTATAAAATGAACTTGGTATGCTCCTAACTACAATATCTCATTTAAGAAACTGAGTGTAGATGGAGAGAATGTGTAAAAGAATCTTCTCACATGTTGGATCAAGACTTTTTAACTCTTAATCCTTCAGAAGGGTTCAATCTGTATGTGAATAAATGAAAATGATATATTTGACACAGATTGTATGTCTAGAAAGAACTTAATTTAAGAGACTTCTGTCTGAAAAGAGGCAAAAGCAGCAGTAGAGTCATCAACATAAAATAAATATGAGAGCCTAATATTTCTATTCTTCTCCATATGAATCACAGAGGAACAATATCACCAATTCTTCCTACACCTTTGTTCTCCCTTAAAATAATCAGTAAGAAAAAGCTTATATTTCTGAATTTGAAAATATAAATAGGATCATAATGCAAATGATTTTAGTAATATATCTGTTTTCATTCAGCACCCACTGATACAGATTATCATGCCAGAAACAATTAGGAAAAAACATAAGTGTTCTAAAAGCAAATACGGATGGTGTTTTTGGGTTTAATATTAGCTATATATTTCATCAATAAACATGGCTTTTATTCAGGACATGTATTTGCCAATAATACATTTGATTAAACTAGGAAAATTAGACATACTATCAGTAGCTTGCTCCCAAATTACACAAGAAGAAATTAGATACATTTTCAGTAGCTTGCTCTCAAATCTCTTTAGTCTATGAGTCACCAGATTCTTCCTGCCAAACTAAATATGTCTGTGAAAGGCTGGAAACTTTAATGGAAAGAAACATAAAACTTGAAATAGGAAAGTTTTTTCATGGAAGACCTGTTGACTAGTAATTCAGGAATTCAGGGGTTGTAGAAACAATTTATTACATCTTACTTGACTACAGCAATTTCAAGGTATGGAGTATATTCACTTTAAATTTGCTATGTTAACCTAAAAGAGATGTCCTTATTAGCTTTCATCTAACCTGAAGTAATCAATGAAGAGTCATCAAAAAAAAGCTATTAAAAATTCATTATAATAGTAGAAGCTTTTATCCAGTCATTCTGATGGGTCTGCATCAAAAGAAAACTTCAGTATATTTAATGTAAATCTGAAGAAAAATCTCTCTAGTGTAATTCAGGTGCATTTTATATAGCACCATATAATTATCAGCGATAATTAGGAATGTTCTTTTCAGGTTACAACTTATTTTCTTTACCATTTTCTCCACAACACTTAAAATTTTTTCTACCATTTAAAAATATTCCTTAAAATACTAAGGTGTGAATTAAAGAGTTTGTGTGTGGAATTTAATATTTTGTCCATTGCCTTAGTAATAGATTATGTAGATTACCGTTAATGAACAATCTGTTGAAATCCAAACAATTTTCAGTAGTATCTACTTTCCTTAGAAGATTTTGTTTATAGTAGCTGGGGTTATTAATTTGGAGATAGAAATAAGGTTACTAAGTATTGTTAGAATTGTTCATTTTCTGAAAGAAAACCATTTTGTCCACAGAGCTGGACTGAATCAGAATGGTCTGAGCCAACCTATTCTTTTTTCTGCTTACTCATAGCCTTGTGTAAATTTCTGCTCATCATGAAACTGCTCCAATACTATAAACAATTTTATATATAAAAACAAAAATTATATACTCCCAGGTTTGGGAGTAGGCCATAGTTTTCTAGAGGAGGTGCTTAACATAATACTCTCCCTACTCCTACACTTACATGGGCACATAAGAAAGTGAAAGGGTCTTCTTTGGCAGTCATTCTCTCACTCTGTAGCAGTTACATTTCATAGATAAGAAAGCGAGATCACAACTGAATTTCAAAAACAAGATGGAAAATAGATAAATTTCCTGTAAAGTCAGAAAAGAGAAAGATGAGCCTTATCAGGTATAACTTGATATTGTTTCTTTGATATAGAACTGTTCTAGTTCTTACTAATAAAGGATTTGGTATGAGGTAAGTGAACACATTGTACTCTATCTTTTAAGAGCACTGAAAACACATTACATTTGACTGTATTGGATACAGTTCGAAAACACTAGTGTCTAAAACTTGTGTCTGCGTCAGATTCAGTGTTACTTAAGGAATTCAAAACAGTTTTCTAAGGAATTCCAAAACAATTTTCCAAGAATTGGCACAGGAGAGGCAATCAGCAATTTAAACTACAAATAGTACAGATAAATTTGGCAGGTTCACCTGTCTAATACTTAAAGATTCTGAAAAGAAGACAATATTTCACATTTCCCATTTTAGTAAAGTAAGAAAATTTATACATCCTATTATTCTGAAAGTTGTGGGTTGGAGTATCTAATGTACAGTATTTTGGTTGAAATAGGAAACTTTTACTTACAGTGACAATCTAAAATTTTCTATCAGATGGAATTACATACTAGTCAGCATGTGTTACACCCCTTTAAAGGCTATAGCTCTGTTAAAGTTCTTGTTTTCAAAACTTCATTTACTAATGCAAACATGAAATGTGCTTGTCACTTAGCAATTAGACCCAATACTTGTGTTGAATCTTGAATAGTAACTTTGGTTTAAATGTACCACAAAAACCAAAGCAAAACAAAACAAAAAATTATGAATTGAAGGCTTTTTCATCTTTTTGACATGGAAGATCCTGCAGTTATTACAAGGCTAAACTGAACGTAAAATATTCATTAGTGTGCATTCCTTTTTTTGGGGGTATTATTTTTTAGAATTATTAACTATTGGTTAATTCATTCATTTGTTGTCACATTTTTGATCAGTTTACCTTGTATCATAGCCAAATATTGAAATTGGGATATAATCTTATAAATAATTTCAGAGGCATTCTTTTTCAGAAAAGCTCTGAAAATGAAAATAGCTTTAAGTCTCTACTTGAATTTCAGTGATGTGAGAGACTTAGGAACAGATGTGTAAGAGCTGAAGTGCTGAATAAGCTCTAGAGAAAAATGTCTGTATGAACTTCCTTCTTTGAATGAGTACATGGTGTAGATTACCCTAGATGCTCGAGTAGTTAATGGAAGATATTTTAATTAAAAGATTGTATTTCTAGTAAAGTGAATAATTTGCTTTGTGACAATTCCTGTTGTTGATCAAATAATGAAAATCCATTGTTAATACCAGTACAAAGGAAGATGTCCACATGCAAAGTTTTGGCGTAAAATATATGCCAGAACTGAAGTCAGCGAAGGGTTTTTCTTGGTATTTAAGACTCAGTGGAAAAGTAAGAGGGGCAGCTATGCCAAGAATAAATGCTGGTCTTGCCAAGTGCTTCTTTGAGAGATTTTATCCAACATGAGACTAAACATTGTATTAAATATACATAGAGCTAACTGCAGTTAAGGAATCAAATATCAAATAACAGCTTTCTGTTATTCGAGACCAAATCTGAAACCTTGTCTAGTGCATAGATAAAGGCAAACATAAAATATACTAGCATCTCCCATGTCTAACACCTAATAAGGACATATATAAATTGAACTTCTGGAGAAACTATTCTTATTTGGCTTTCATAACAAGGACTTATTTCAGGGATGTTTCGACATGAAATTTTGATCAATGTCTTGCTTTCACTCCACTCAAAAATTATAATTACTACTGCAGTCCCTCGTTGTGAAAAGGCTTGAAGGTAATGGAATCCTTGGTGATGGGAGAAGAACTAGTTGTAGAGGAGACTTGTAAATAGAGTCTAACTTTAGTCTCTGTTGAAGGCTAAATCCTCCTAGACTCCCTTTCTGATCTATGGATAGAGAAATATGAATCTTTATTTCTGTTATTAAAGAGGTAGCTTAAGAATGTTAACCTCACAAAACTAAGGCTCACCTTTCTGAACAACTTCTTGTCTTTCTTAACATGGTAAAAAAGAACAAAATTATTTTAAGTCTGGCTTATTTTCAGAGAATGTACTCAATGATAACTACAACAGGCAACATAGCATACATCAAACATCAATCAATTATTTGACTGTACAGTGATACCACTCGGGAAGCCCCATCTGTCTTTCGTTTTACAGAGGTGTGTCAGTTACTGTACCTATAGTTCTGGTTCACTGAGCACCGACACTCTAGGCTTGACTGAATTATACCTTAGCTTCTTTCCAGGCTACAGCTTCCTTGTAAGATGTAAGGAACCTGAGGATAAAGAGTGAGGAATAGACTGAAATATTCCATGGATGCAGGATGTGGACGCGAATGGGGCATGCAGCCAAACCAAGGAACTTAAATTAAAAACACTCTCAGATCTTGCTGTGTGGACACAGCCAAAACAACTAACATTTCTTTGTGCTAGTCTAAGACTGTCACTGACACTGTGTGCTCTATGTCCACCACAGCTTTTCAGCACTCCGTTCCTGTTCTGGTAACATTACAGTTCTTTTCAATCAGGGAAACATAGAGGAGCTAATGACTCATAGTTGCAACAGATATGGAGTAGTTAAAGAACTGAGTGCCATGCCATTTCTTATATGTTGATAGGTTTGACAGGCCTACGTACTTTAACATCTTAAAAGCAGACTTCCCAAGGTAAACAAAGCTGCTAGCTAAAGAGAAATGGAAGATGCAAGAAGATTGCCTGTTGTTATGTCCCTTATTTCCACTTCTGTAAGGAAACGGTTCCTCAACATATGCAAAGCAATGAGATTCCTAAACAACTCTAATTACCCAAAGTTATGTTAATTGTTTTTTCCTGACTTCTGATGATTATAACCTAATATTTTTATGCTGTTCAGAGATGGGCATATTCCCAAGGAGATCAGAATTTTGATTGCCTTAGTAGAAAGAATAAGTAGTAAAAATCTGTCCTGGGTCTTGATAAAGCAGCTGTCACAAGGAGCCTTGCTCTGGAAACCAGAAAATCCTGTGTGTCTTTTATGGGTTTCACACTTGTAATATAGAGGCGTGTGCTGGGTCATTCTCAATTCTCTGAAGAATATGAGGCGAACTATATGCTGTCAGGTTTCTAAATTCAGATCCCCCCTTTTTGCTGCAAATGATACTTTAGAAGATTCAGAAGATTCATTTTTATTCCTTAAGTTGATACTCTGTGCTATAGCTGCAAGTTGCTATTGTCATTTAACCTGGGTTTCAGAGGTTGCAATGATCAAAAGCATCCAAGAAATAAGCAAGCTATTTCTTTATTGGTATTTGCATATACTGTTAACCAAACTAGTATCCATCTAATGGGAAGGGAAAAAGCATATTTTCAAAAGAGAAGAAACTGGATGAATTTTTTCTTCTTAGAGCAAAGCGCGCTTGCTGGTTGTGTTTTTTTTTTTTGTTTGTTTGTTTGTTTTTTTAACCTTAGGAGCTAGAATGAATGTTCATCCATCAAATTCATTCAAATTCAACTTACACGAAAACAAAGAATATTTCAGGCTTTATTTATTTATTTTACCAGTGGAAGAAGTAAATTCCTGTGATAAGACTAAACTATTTCAAACAGAATTTTCCCTCTCCTGAGTTATCTTTTCTGTATATCTCCTCTAATTTGTACTTTCAGTTTTTCCTACATATTTAACTTCAGCATTGTTTTGTAATGGCACAGTAGACCTTTCTAGGCATTAATGTTCAAATAAACACAACAGGCACCCCATTTGGCTTCATGACTGTTAAACACTGAGTTTCTGAGAATTGAGAATCATTAACTGAACGAGTTATATCTAAGTTGTATCTAGCCACTTGTTTTCTTTGGGAGGTTCAGCTCCAAGGAATAGCAAGCTTTGGCCAGGCTCCCTGCTTATTGACTTGTCCTAGTACAAGCTAGTGCATGGGAACTTCAGTGGCAGAAGTTCAAGTAGAGAAATACTGCTAGACGCAAGATGGCAACAGACTTCACTGGTGAATCATAGTAGGGAAGCATCTGTTCAAGAAACAGCGCTGGCTGGGGGTTAAAGGTGACCAAGGGAAGAAACAGATACTCTGTTTCAGGATTTGTGCAGTGTTCTCCTCTAAATAATGTAAAAAAAAAATACCCCTTCCTAATCCACCTACTGAAGAACAGGTGTTAGCAACACATTATGACTTCCTCTTGAAGTCAATACTTGTCTTTGTGTGTGGTAAGCAGCTGGGGCATCCCTTCAGAAGCTTTGGTGAGTTTTCTTCTGTAGCTAGGTTAGTTTTCATGAGCAGAGTACATAATGAAATAAAACTTTATTCCAGCCCTAGAAGTAGATGTATTCATACGGTTGTGGAGTACTATCTTTCAACGTGAAGTGTCACAATTAATACTACTTTTGTTTCCACCCACAACTTCCAAGGAATAGTCAGAAGCTTTGACTTTTAATCTGAACCAGGAGTTCCACCTCAGCTAAAAGGCATATTTCAAGTCACTAGTAAAGAAAACCTTTCCTCAGAGCTATTTTGTAATCAATTTAAAGCGAAATATAATCATTGATTATTCATTATGTAAAGCAACAAGAGGATGAGAATGGGAGACCTCTAAATACAGTTTGACATTATCTTCACTATAAAAAAAAAAAGTCACTGCAGTTTTACTTCTGCAAATGTTGTAGTTCTTCTAAAAAGTGCTGTTAGATTGAGCAACATTTAAACTTCCAGTATGTTACATTCTATAGTACAGATGATATTGAGGTTCTAAAGCTGTTTTACCAAGTAACTTACTTTTTCATAGTTCTATATTTTATATTATACTTTAATAAATAAGAGGAAGAACAGTAAAACAGATTAAATGACTTCCTCATGAATCAACAGTACAGTCAGGCATGGGAGAAGCATTACTTAGCATTAAAGGGACAAGTATTGACTTCATAAAATTCTTGCTGCAGTCTGTTAATTACAACAGTGCAAGACTTTGCTAAAACACAGTGGTAAGCCATATGTAAAATCTTACATAGTCTTTCACACAAGATAAAGTAGAACTTCATGGTGTCAACAGTTTTACTAATTTCAAGTGAAAACTTAGAACATAAGCTCACAAGAAATAAAACTAGAGAGGAAGCTTCTACTGATGCCACAAAAAAAACTGGAGAATGCAGGGGTTATGAACTCCTTTAAAACTTCAGAAACCCAACCTGTTACTTTAAAGAAAAGGTCATCTAGCTCAGGGACTGTATAGATTGGAAACAAGTTGTGTAAGTTTAAAACAACTGAGACTGAAAGCAAAGACAATTTCTTTAAGGTTTTTTTTTTTTTTTGGCTGATAATTAGCATTTGGCATATACTTTTACCTTGAGCAACACAGTAAGTGCACAGAAATGTTGTCTGATTGTTTAGCAGTAGCAGCCACTTTTGCAGTAAGCAAGTGTGATAGCTCTCTGAACAAGCTGCAAACATTTTTCCAGGAGTCAAACGACTGGAAAAAAGCCCAAGATCTGCACACAGTTGAAAAGAAAAGAAAAGAAAAGAAAAGAAAAGAAAAGAAAAGAAAAGAAAAGAAAAGAAAAGAAAAGAAAAGAAAAGAAAAGAAAAGAAAAGAAAAGAAAAGAAAAGAAAAGAAAAGAAAAGAAAAGAAAAGAAAAGAAAAGAAAAGAAAAGAAAGGAAAAGGAAAAGGAAAAGGAAAAGGAAAAGGAAAAGGAAAAGGAAAGAAGAGAAGAGAAGAGAAGAGAAGAGAAGAGAAGAGAAGAGAAGAGAAGAGAAGAGAAGAGAAGAGAAGAGAAGAGAAGAGAAGAGAAGAGAAGAGAAGAGAAGAGAAGAGAAGAGAAGAGAAGAGAAGAGAAGAGAAGAGAAGAGAAGAGAAAAAGAAAAGAAAAAGAAAAGAAAAAAAAGAAAAAAAAAAAGAAAAGAAAAAAAAGAAAAAGAAAAAGAAAAGAAAGCTATGCTGTTTTAACAATAAAGTAAATTGTCTCACTGTTTTTTTATGTAGAAAAAGGAGGAGAATCAGAAAGTCATCCTTTGAATTCCTTCAAATCACAAAGAGAAAGCATATGTATGTTACTCAAATAGTCCATTAAGAGTAACTCATCTGCTGATTGTAATAGATTGTGATGTTTAAATGAACAAATGAAAAACTGGTAGAAAAATGGAAATTTCTTTATGAGTGCTTTAATGTATTACTGTGTATATATGAAACTAAGGCTTTCAGATTCAAAGGGTAAACTTTAATAAATGTCTGAAGAAGAAAATGAAAATGTCAGCAATTTGTATGTAGAGGAAATCCAGATTTTCTGTAAATTCAAGGACCAAGAGTCTGGATTTCCCCAATTCCATTCTCATTCCAAGCTAGGGGATTAATTTTGAAAACAATAAATCCATGAGTAGAAACAAATAGGAATGGTGTAGTGGGAAACTAATCAGAAAAACAGAAGTGAAATCTTGGAAGGCAAGAATTATTAGGATAAAACAAGGATTGAAAAACTTCCTAAAGAAATTGTAGACTTTGCAAAGAATAAAAAAATATGCAGGAAAATAAAAACAACCTTCTGTTAGATTCTTGTCTTTATAGCCTAACCACTGCATATTTCCTTTTCTTAGTTTCATCCTTGTTTAGAAAGGGAACTGAGGCCCTGAAAGACAGGTAACTTCAGACAAGAATAGTCAGGGAAATGATATTGTTGGAAGTAAGCACTAACTTCAGAGGCTCTACAAGCACAGTTTCATGTCTGTTTTTAATACATATATATTTATGAATGAGTTCAGAATGAACATACCCCTAGCTAAAAGTTTAATTAACCTTACAGCATTTGAGTAGCAAGAGCTGAAAATTGGAAGTAGATTTCTGTTATTTATATGTTGTGTGTTCTTGATCTTGATGGGACTTGTAAGAAGGTAATAAGAGCTTTGCACAAAATAAAACATAGCAAAAGAAAGGTATTGTGATGTTGACTTTCCAAGTATAGATCTTGCTCCAAAAATTTACTTGAGTACTAATATATCCATTCTGTTACACTCTCAATTTTATCTATTATCTGTACTGGAATTATTCTTTATTATCTCACCATGAATACATTTTCCTTCACCTGTACTTAACTGATGTAGCATGTGGATACTTGGATGCAGTGTCTTTCTGCTTGCTGCCTTTTAGCTTTTTTTTCAAACCAGATGTTGAAGATTTGTGTGTTTTTATTACAATACAATGTGTACTTAAAATGTCTATGAATAGTCTGACATAATAGGTACCTGTAGCTCTGTCCTGTGAGTATCTTGGGTCTAGTGTGTTCTTTCATTCCCTTATTTTTAGTGGAAGGTCAGGAGAACCAATAACATAGCAGGCTTGATAACATCAGCTCGTAAGTAATTAAAAACAGTAATATGCCTGAAAATTAAAATCCATCAAAATCTCAGAGAGGCTGAATATAGGAACATCTCTATTCTTAACTGAGATTTAGTGGTCATTGAAAGCTTGGGAATGTCTGAGATATAGGAGGATACTAGTGGTACCTGGCAGCCTGGTTGGATAATTCCTCTGCTTGCTTAAAGCCGCTACAAACTTCAATGCATGACATGGAAAAGCTTAGCAGTTGAATGAAGTTTTGACTTACTGAAGTAAAAGCCTCTGTCTCCACATACGAACTGAAGAGCATCAACCAGCTCAGCACCACACAGTGTTTCTGGGCCAGCAGCAGCAGAACTGGTTAAGGTAAGCAAACACAGGCCAAGGTAGAAGAAATGAATGTAGGACACAGTGTGCATCTTCACCTGCCAAACAAGAAAAAGTACTGTGTCAGTTTCCCAGCAGTCTTTAAGAAAATGATTCCTGCACCTGTATAAACTGATAGTGTATATGTACTGTAATCTGTTAGACAATATATGCAATGTCAGGATAGGCTGCAGTCTACATGCTCTAGAATTCACAGTTGGTAAACTGATAACTTTCATCTAGCAAGTATTTTTGGTTCACATTCAAGTGTAGTTAGAAAATCTTGCAGGAATTACGATTTATAGTTGCTTTTGTTAGAGGAGGATGTGGAATGATACAATAGGAAGATGAAGAAACCTGGGAAGCCCAGAATAATTAGGGTAAGGAAGACTGGACAACCTCATGTTGTTTTGTGTCCTGATAGGCTAATAGTAAAAATGACAGCTGTCTGTTAATGCACTGGGTTTTGTGGAAATGGTATTTAAGAGCTATTTAAACTTTAAAAAAAGTAAAATATAAAAAAAGAACAAATAAGTGCTAGAACTAGCTGGAGCCATTGAAGAATTTGTATGGGACCTTCTATAATAGGGGACTACATTCAATGATTCTTCCAGTTTTCTATTACAAGCAGGTTAACATTTGGAAACGTTCAAGATATTAAGAGAAGAAATAGTGGAAGAATTTTTTTGTATATATAGAAGCAGGTATACTTTCTCTGTCTAATTAGTTCAGGTTTGGCTATGAGATATGAGTACAGGTGATTAATTTTTCCTTGCTTACAGTTGCATATGAAGCATTTTTTTCCCAGACTTGAGGCTGAGGTAAAGTTGATCTCATTGGGTGTAAATTATCTCATTGGGTGGACAGTTTCATTTGTCTACTTCCTTTAATATCAATTAATATCAATACAAGATCTTACTGGACAGCATTTTTTTTTGAGTCCTAGGAAATTGTATATCTATTTAGTATCAGAACACTAAAGAATAATGCATTTTCTGACCTGATTTAATCATCTGACAAATTGCTATCTCCAAAGGATGTAAATCTGCATTTAATTTCATTCTATTGAAAGGTTAATTTTAGTATTGCAGTCAGGTAAGAAGTTACGGATCTTTCTTTTATGTGCAGTTAACCTTGGCTTAAAACTTTCTTATATTAGTAACTGGAGTAAAAAAAGATTAATATTTCCTGAAGTTTCTTTTAGAGACTTGTTCCTCTTATGTTTCCACTTAAGTTCTGAAAAACTGATGAAACTGTCTATTGCCTGGTCATATGAGATCTGATCCAGTGGGGTACTGAGCCTTCTCTCATTTAAGTCAATAATTTTTAAGTATTTTTTTCTTGGCAAGAGATCTTAGCATCTTGCTGGATGAGTCCCCTATTTCAGCTTAAGTCAAAGCTGAGTAAGAAAAAAATCTATAAATAAGTCAGCATGTACCCCTCTATTTTTCCTGATAATATTTCCACTGTGAAAATAACAAGCAAATCTAAATCCCAGGTTATATCATAAAAAGAAAGAATAATTATTTTCCCATTCACAACAGTCTTCAGCCAACTTTGCCATGGAAAAACCAACAAGCTTTAATGCATGGACATGACTTCAGTGGCAGATGGAGGAAGGTCACACTATAAATGAATGATAACACATCACATTCTTTCCTGTAATTATTCCATATCTTAAAAACATGAACTTTCTTTTTCCTTGCCATACTTTTTTAATTTTAAAGATTAATGTTATGCACCTGTGGTTTAACATGGTTCCTAGTTCTGAGGAGGTAAAGCAGAAAGCTGTTTAGCACAAAGGCTCAGAAGGCTGAAATAAATTATAAATACAAGAACACCATGTATTTAACAGTTTATTCCTGTATAATATTTGGGCCAGAAATAAGCGTAAATTTTAGACATTTAACAATTTTGTATTTTTCAAGACTTTTCAGCTGGGTTACATTTTAAGATAAATGTCAGCAATGAACTACAACAGAACAGATTATCTACTGTTTTTCCTTTAGTGGTAGCCAAAAAGGCTGCACAGTATAAACCACAGAGAATTTCTACACTTTATCCCCAAATTTAAAAGCAGTCAAGTGCTTGCAAACAAGAAAAATCTTTGGGAGAGAGAAAAGACCAACATGTTTCTAAGACTCTATTACTTTTTAAATTAAATGCTGTTGTATCAAAACTAATTCCAAAACATAGTTTAAGACTTTTGCTTTACTTCATCAATTTAATTAAATACAACACTAGTTGATTCAATATGTTCATAGTTAAATCACAGCCCCATTATGTCTGAGGAGAATAGTCTTAAGAAAAGACAAAGTTATAATCCAATATTGCTTCCGGTCCTTTTCAAACAGGCAGTGTTCTTGCAATGTCCCCAGTTTCACTAGAAAGTTGAGACTTTAAAAGAAAATGCATTGGCATGTGGGTGGGGTTTATTGAAGCATCTAATTACATTTGGAAATTGAATACAGGTTCAGGATGAGCCTGGTTAAGCACTTCTTTTGGTTGCTTAGAATGACTGACCATATTTTCACAGCTGGAATTTCCTCTTTTTTCAGTAAAATAACCAGCTTTTGCTGCATTCCTTTTTTAATAGTCCAGAAGAGTGGCACCACAGAAGAATGCCATATATGAACACTCTACATCTCTTTTACATCTTAAATCTTCTATATAAATCCTCTTCTAATAAGCTATCAGTTGGCACAAGTTGTGCATAAAAATTCTTCACATGCTTGACCATTTTAATAACATATAATGACATTTGCAATAATTATAAATACTTTGATGTTAGCAAAATTCTTATGGATAGTATATGCTATAGGAAAAAAATCAAAAGTTATATTCATTTGGCTACACAGTTTTTGGATCTAATTACCAGGTCATAGTAAATGTTTATAGTTACCATTTAACAACAGTATTCCTTAGCATTTATTTCTATAAAAAGAGCATGTACTTCAGAATGGATCAAGGTTTAAAAACTGCTAATTTTGTTTTAAAAAAAAATCAGGGCTACAACTTAACCTAAATCAATATGTTCCATTGATTCCAAGGAAGCTTGGCAGGATGCATCAGCTGAAGAACTAGCACATTACTTTTATGTCTCTTAATGCTTTGCTCAACACTTAAAAAAAAAACAACAAAACATCTTCACCTTTCAAGTAGGCTGGAAAGGATGCCCATTTGTACATTAAGAGAATGGTTTCATCCATTGCATTTACAGACTTGCTCTTTTGAATCACATTGAGGAAAGGAGTAAGTGTCCTTAAGTGTAAGCCTCCCTAAAAAAATAATTAAGCCATAAACAATTAAAACAAGAGAATTCTGTCAACTGCATAAGTGTACTTCAAGCCACTAAGGAGAAGAAGTTCTTGAAGGATATAAATTTGTTGATAATGGAAAGTTGAACAAGAGCCAATTGACAGAAACAGAGGTCAGTGCACATACTGAAGCCAAATTTACCTAACAACAGCTTATATTAATGACTAGAAATGCTGGGGTCATAACATGAAACTTCATATGCAAACTTTCATGAATCAGCCCTCCCTACAAGAAAAAACTTAGAGAAGAACGTGTAGGAGAATTTCCCTTTTTTTATATATATAATTGCTTGAGCTATACAAATATGCAAGGTCAGCAAGAGTTGCAGCTGAGTTCTAATGTAGCAAACAAACAGAACTTCCCATTTACTTTTAACATATGAAAGCAAAAAAAAAACAAGTAAATGCAACAATGCTGCCAGAAAATTGCTGCAGTGACAACATCCCTTAAAAGTTTCAGCGTGAAAGCATGAAGATTTTATCTCCAACTGTGTATTACAAAACTACAGAAACTTAACATGTGTACAATGCTCATTTTCCTATAAAAATCTGCACCTGCAGAAAACAGCTAAAAGTTCTTGTACTGAAGAATTAATTAACAATATAGACAGTGATGTAGTTGGACTCATTAATAATGACATAACTGAAATATTGTGAAGTTCTCTGAACAGAAGTGACATTTAAGACATGTATCTGCAATAGTTTACCCTTATACTTATCTATGTAATTGCAACTATTACATACAGCCATTTTCCAGATCACATAAAATTGCATGTTCAGCAATTTAGAAATAATTCTCAGTACTAAAATAATGATACTGAAAAGTGCACAATACTCTTCAAAGCAGAAGCAGACAATATACAGTAAAATAAAACTAAAAAATTATTTGAAATAGTAATAAAGATTTACCTTCAAGAAATCACAAAAGCAGCACTTAACTAATTGTGTTGAAAGACTGTTGATTTTTTCCATTGCTTCTTAAAAGTGCAAAGTCTGGAAATGAATTTGTTAGCAGTAATGATGAGAAAAAAGAAATCCAGAGAGATGTGAGATGTTGAGAGCAATGTCACATTTCAATATTGAGGACTTTATTCCATTGCGCAGGCTCTATCTGCTCTGATTTTAGCAGTGACAGTGAGATTTAGCAAACAGAAGAGGGATTTAGAGAAAATCCTCACATTTATCTACATTACACAGACACTGTAGACAGGAAACAGCTGGGGGAGCATTTGCCTTCTCTCTCTCTCCCTCTTCTGGCAAAGTTACCGAGTAAGGACTTTTTTGGGCATGGTGACAAATAACATCATACCTTTGCATTTTAAAACTAGAGCACAGAAGCATATTTTTTCCCCTTTAAAAGAATGTGAATTAGTGACTGAGGGGTTAGCAGACAAAAAAAGCTTATGCTGCCATGGAAAATAGGAGAATGTATTCTGGTTAACTTTCAGGTGGCTATGTGTATATTTGCATTTTTGCGTGTATGTGTCTGCATTTCAAATAGACAAAAACTTCCATAGGTAAAAGCATTGTCTGTATACCTTCGTATTCCTGTGTACATCTGTGAACATTTCATTCATGCACAGAGACACAGGTATTTTGTTTATTTCATTTATTTTAATCTAGAGAGACAGGCAGGCAGTTACCTACTTTTTATTTTTTTAATGCATCTTTATGTTATTAAACTTGGCACGCCTACATGCTGACTAACAATTAAAACCTCTGACTCTCTGTGCTATTAACCCTAAAATAGCAGTTAGTAATTTGCTGAAAGTAAAAGAATTACTGAGCACTGCTTGTAAATAGGGCAAAACAGCTCTGCGATCCTTTAGTAACCACACAGAAGTCATACAATTTCCTAGAATTTACAGTACTATGAATGTAGTAACACAAGTAGCCCAGTTTGAAGGGCTTCTCTGACTTTCATCTTAAATATTCTCTTGTAGTTATAAGGCAATTTTCCCCTTTTTAATAGCAATCTTCATAGTAACTCTTGATAATTTAAATGACACTGGGAAAGAGAGAATTTAACTTCGTTAGTTCTGTAATACCTAACTTTTGCCTTTTTATTTTTCCTCAATTATGAGTATATTATAAATAACACCAGCTGGCCAGCAGCATGCTCTCACGGGTTATGATGTCATTCAAATCCCTCAACTGTGTTAGTGGCTTGCAATGTGCTCCAAGCCAGCTGTTTTTCTATTTATAATGTATGCTTGCATTTCAGTACTTAGCTATTGAGAATAAAATTGTGATGCTGTTTTATGGATACATTTTGTACTTGTTAGCCTTTGATTTTGGAAGATGGCATTTAAAAGTAGAGGATTAATCAAGACTGCAAATAAATACATGTCACAAGCCATTACAGTTGAGGTGCTGGCTGTATTCTACTATTGAAAATGACAATTAAGGTCATATGGTCGCAGATCCTTTCTCAGTTTTCAGATCCACCTTGAACTATATCACACTAGCCAGGCAGAAAGGACATAATTGGTTATTAGTATCCCCTATAAATGGCTAATACTCTGCTCTGTGTAATTTTAAGCTGTTTATGCTTAGCTAACCTACGTCCTTAGGAAGAGTTTCCTCTAATATTGCGTATTGGACTAATATTAATATTAAACTAATGTTAATATAAATATTAACATTAAATATTAGTTTAATATAAGTATTAAACTAATGTTAATATTGGACACCACAAGGGATCCTTGCAGTGCATATATCACTTTTTTCACCTGCCTAATAGGAGAATGTGGGAAGAGCAGTACTATAGATAGGTGAACGCAGTTCTTCCTTTATCTTCCTAAATAACAAAGGAATTGGTACACTTATCACATCCCCACTGCCAAGATTCAAACCCTCATTTTACTCCTCATGGTGGCTCTCTTGGCTTTTTACCAGGCCTCTCTTGATCATGAGAGCAACACACAGAAGATAGAACTTTTGTCTTTCCTGATAGCCAAAGAATTGCAGCATCTCCATAGCAATGATCCTACTTCTTTCCATGGAGCCATTCTGAACTCTGTACCTTCATTCCAGCCACACAGTTTAACTTTCTGAAGCACTTAATTTCTCTCTGTTAGTCGTTTTCAAATGATTTTGTGAAAAGGCAATAAAACAAAAATGGATTTTTGGTAATAATTTTTTAGATTTGCTGTTAAATAGTGTGTTGCTCTTATAACCCATTCTTTCTTTTTTTTCTCTTGGAAATAAAACATTCCTCAGGACATATTTGCCTGGGGTTCACTACTCTCCTAAAATATAGCTCCTTTTTTTATCTTTTATTCTAGTCAGTATAGAAATCTGCTAATTGCTTGAGATTTTTTCATCTCTTCCTGTTAAAAAGCTTTTAGTTTATAAACCGTTTAGAATAAGTTACTGTATGATTTACTACTTAATGGTTAATCGCATTTATGTATACACCTTTGGGTAAAATGCACCTGTAAACTGCATAATGTGTGGTAGTCATAAAAATACAAAAAAATATAAGCTCACACAAAAGAGTCAGTTGGAGTAGGCAGAATTACTCTAAACAAAAAGAAAATAGCCTGAATATCTCTGGCTTCTTAACTGTAACCTGAAGCAATGAAACATCCACAAAGATATATGAAATGTGTGAGATAATCAGAAGTTTAGGAGTTGATATGTCCTGATTCTCATATTCTGCACATTATCATCAATACGCTATATCACTATATACTGTATCATTAATAAACCATAACGATGTATTGCTCATTTGTTAGCTTTCCCAGTGAGAGCTCTGTCTTATACAAAAAAAAAAAAAAAAAAAAAAAAGCTAGGAAAGCTGTAATTAATAAATCATCCTTGTTAATACATTATTCCTTTTAAAATTATTCCTTAAAAGGCAGGGACATTGCCTCAGTGCCTGAATATCTTAACTACAGGAAGGCAAAGCATATGCTGTCTTCTTACCTTCTCCTGTACTGGATCACTGATACCTATATCCAGTTACTTATTACATGGAACTGCTGTTTCTTTTCTTATATTAGGATTATACGTTTTCTGGAACCAAGGTAGAATCATTAGAGTAGATACCAAGAAGGCAGAAAAAGCTTTAGAAGGTCTTTGTCTTTGTCTTACCAGTCTTCCCTTCGCCCTTCAACAGACCACCTTAGCCTACTGATTGTATTGACTGGTTTCTGAATACGTTTTAATGAGCTAATGGAAATCGTACTATATTTTTTCCCTCCCCCTCTCTCCCTTTTCCATGTCCCTCTCCCTCTCCTTCTCCTACCTTTCCTTTTTCCTTTCTTTTCCTCTTTCAGGGTGGCAATCACAAAGCTAAGCATTAATGCTTAGTATTTGTTTGCCTAAAACTGGGCATCCAGTGTCATTTTTAGGATTGTGGGATAACCTGAATGTCTTCCAGCTTCCACTACTGAAAGATATGTAATTCCTCTAGGTCTCTGTGTCATATCTGCTGACCCTATATAGATTTTTCAGATAGTTTAGAACATCTCAAATGGCCTTCAGCACCTGTGCTTAGGTAACTGAACCCTACCATAAGACCTTATTTTGGCATGCTGATCTGGGATTCTTGTAAGTGCAGCCTTTGACCTAAGTATTACCTTTGGCTTCTTCATAAATAGAGATACTATATCTTCTGTCACTTACTATTTTTGTGATCAATTTCTGAAAAGGTTTAATATGGAGAACTCAACATTTTCATTGCAGCATAATCTGAATGTATATTTTCCTTATTCTTTGATTAGCATCCAGCTCAAGGTTTTTTGTTTTGGAGCATTCTCTTTTTATTTACTTCATAAATCATCTTGCTTGTTTTTGGAAAAGACAAAATGTTGTTTACAATGTAGCATTATTTCCTGAAAGACAGGAATGACTGTTTTGCTCTTAGAGTCTCAAGTGAATTATTTGTAAAATATTATGTTTGCTATTGAAGAAGTTTAGCTTTCTTTTCTAGGAAACAACTTTGGAGAAATAGGTGAAAATGAGTACTTTATGAATATGGAACATTGCATTGAAATTAGAAGTCAGGTAGAAAATTCCTTTAATCAAGCTGAAAGAAATTAGGAAATCAAGAAAGAAATAATTTTAGTATTTCATTTGAGTTAGCCAACTCTTTTCAAAAAATAGGCTAACTAAAAAATGAACTACCCCACTTTTTCCCATGGTGACCTAAGTAAAATCATCACTACATGAATAACAAGGTACAAATTTGATGGAGAGAATAAGGACGTTAAATTTGAGCTGTCATTACAATGGTAGTATTGAAGAAAGACAAAGGAGAAGAGCAGTGCCATGAAAAGTAGTTTCTCTTTAGGGCAAAACAGGGAAAGTGCAAGTTTCACGATTAAATGAGAATCAAGGAAATAGAAAACTTTTATGTTCACAGATCAAGAAAAATATGTTTCAAGAAGAGGATGGGTGTGTGAAGACCTCAGTTTGGAGTTTCTTTTATGGGTAGAAGGGATAGAAACAATTGGAATTAATAACAGTCAAAATTAACCCATGTGTTTGTGAACTGAATGTACTTAGTAATTCTATAATTTTAATTTATCATAGAAATTTTGGTTGCTATCATTTTAAATATCCTTATATTATTATTAACTAGTTTTTTTTCCCAAGATTCAGAAGTTTCTGCTAAAAATAGCACAAAGCTAAATATTGATCTTACTTTCCTTTCTGAATGAAATATGCCAGTTTTTATGTATTGTTTTCACAATTTAAATACTTAAGTAAATAATAATAATAATAATAATAACAATAATAATAATAATAATAATAATAATAATAATAATAATAATAATAATAATAATAAACAACAAACAGTAACATCCATTATGGAAATTACTTACTGATAATTACTGAGTGACATGAGATAATGTGTAGTTATGTCTGGCAGAAAAAAAAGCAATGCCACTACAAAATATGAGAAGTAGTGTAAAATTAACAAAACTAAAATGTCCAAACAAAAATGTGTTTCAACATTTTTTGAAAGCATAGTTTTTAGGGTATTTTTTCAATTTCTGTTTTGTGGGAAATTTTGAAATAGTTTATTCTGATTCTGAATAATCAGAATACCAGAATTTTCCATTAAACTGGAAATTCCCAGTTTCAGCTGTCTGTAGTCTTGTTCTCCCTTTCCCAATGTTAAGATCCTCTGAATAGATCATCTTTGCTCCAAAAAGTTGTTTTTTTTTTTCTTATTATTATTTCTAAAAGAAACACAAAGTCAGAATTAACAAAGAAGGAAAACTGAAAAATATGACTGCATAAGTGAAATGCCTGCATACAGGGAAAGAAGGCAAAACTAATGGGAAACACAATAGCCTTGGGTATATGTATGTGGTTGACTTCCACTGTGACTTAAAAGTCTGTGTCTCCTGGAGATACATGTATGGCTTTAGGTATTTTTCTCATTTCCTAAATTTTACTTCCACAAGAGTAGTAGATGAATTGTGGAGACAATTCTTTTTCTTGAATTATCTCAAGGATTCATCTGTTCATAATACACTTTTGTACAATCTAATCTACAAGATATATGAATACTGTTTCGAAAGTAATGCCTCCTATTTTGCTGGCCCACAACATCAGAGGTTGGATGTTATTGGTATGACAGTAGAGGCTGAACCTTCCTGTCAAAATTACATTTTTTTGCCCTGTGACAAACGGCAGCATAGGGACACCAAACAGTGAACAAGAGTGTTTCAACACTGATGAACTTCTGCTAGCGCAGATGTTTATGAGCATGCTATGCAGGCTCTTTTTCGTTACTGGCAAAAGTGTAATGGTGGTGTCTATGTTCAAAAATAGTGTTTTGTAGCTGAGAATTTTCTGCGCCAAACAGTATTATTATTCTCTTTGTTGTAGTTTCCATGGAAATAAATAAAATGCATAACTTTTGGAACAAAGTACATCATAGTATTTTTCCTTTTCCATAAATTATGCATGTGAATTTTAGCACCTATGTATGATTTCTTTTCCTTTCTTTTGCTGCCTTAGAATGGTCTGTAATAGAGAACAAGCTGAACATTGTAAATTCTGTCATACACAGGTTGCATATTTCCGTGCAAATCAGACAGTATGAGAACATGGCAAAAGTATTTATTTTATATTAACCTGAAGATCTCTTGTGTGAACAACAATAAGGAATAGTTATCTCTATTCTATAACTTCTAAAAGAAAGTAAACACAACTTGGATGAAATAAGATGTCTTCAAGGAAAAAGAAACAGCCACTTACTCTATATTTAGTTTATTTAATTTACTACTAATTCTGAATTCTACAATATTGCTTAGGACTCTTTCTTCTGGGCTCAGTTCCCTTCAATCCCATGATTTACCACATCCAAGTGACTTATTTCATAAAATTTATACATTGCTGTTTGAACTGAAGCCATTATGTTCCACATATTCAAAGTCTAAGCTTCCTTAACAATATTTTTCATTTTATTTCTTTCTTCAAATAATTAGAAGATACAGATACATTGGTCACCTCTAATTTGACCTATTAGCTACAATGATCCTCAGACCTATTTTTATCAAATCATTAAGAGAAAATGAGAAATTATCAGTAATCCATAAATAACCTCAACTAACTATAACTTTGAGATTTTGATCAACTGCACTTTCATTAAGAAAGTACCAATTCATTTATTTGGCTATTGAGCTACTAAAATTGCCAGAATTCTAATGACTATACAGAAAGAATCCATGTTATAACAATCCATGTTATAACATTTACACAAATAAAATCTAGACTGATTCTTATTGATGTGTACTTTACTGTAATGAAGAGATAACTAGTGTCATTTAAGATCCAATCTCCGTCTATATAACCCCAGGATGTAGCAACTATTTATACAAATGCCACCATAAGAAGTATTATCTTGTCAAATGACCGACCAAATAAAATTTTCTTTTCCTTCTTCCAAATAATTTCTGAAATACACAGTGTATTGGACTGTAGCAAAATTAGGCTCTGCATGCAGAATAGTAGGTGCAAATCTACCTTAACTTACCCACGGATTTTACTGTTAGAAACAATGACTGTTTAGTAAATGGGATGCATTTTTCATCTTCTATTTTCATCAGCTTTCTTCTTTTCATTGCATATATTTTTAAGTTTTATGGACAGTGATAGTTGCTTAGGCCACTGAGACTTGTTTTTGCAAATATATGGTTTCATATTTTTATGCATCCTAAATTTGAGTGCATTGAAACAAACGAAAGTGTTTCTTTGATTTCTAATAGATCTTAAATATATCTGTGCTGAACTGTGCTGCTCGTGTAATCATTTTTTACCCCAGCATTACAGAACTACCTTGGGGCATTTCAGCAATTACTGCAATCGTTTCCATGTTTTCCCATCTGTAAAATAGTAACAACAGTTCTGAAATACTTTGCAATGTACTTTAAGAATTATAGATGGAAAACAGAGCAAGCCATGCTATGTATTTTTTGGAAAACACCATGGTGGCCAGAGCAACACCTCTCTATATTTGTAGGAAATGACAAGTTACTGTATAGCCCTGCACATATTATGTCTCTGTCATCCTCCAAAAGTGCTAAGCATAGCTGGAAAAAGCCCCAACAGATGCTTCCTTTTACTCATTTTCTTATTTTTTCCTCTACACTATTCACAAATTTTCTTCTCAAAGACCTTAATTGCAACTTTTCTTTTTTATTCCTGGCATTGCTATTATTTTTTTATGTTAATATGATAGAAGTATAAAGTTAGTCTGATAAAAATTATGTTACTTGTCATGTATAGGGAAGAATTTAATTTTTAAACCTTAGTCCAGGTATGATTTATAGAACAGTATCCTGATTCTAAGAACAGATTCATTGGCTCTAAACTTTGTTTTCAATAGCTAAACCTTCACAGAGAAAAAAATAAAAAGTATGAAGAAAGAAAAGAAACAGCTGGCAGAGAGACTACTACCTGGATTGCTTTCTAGTGGGAATGAGGAATAGCAGTGGTGGTTGATTTCTTTAGATACAAATTGGTGGTTACCATTTAAGATTGCTAAGATTTATTTGAACGTAACTTTCCATAACTGCTTACATTCTTTCAGTGTTATGTAGAATATTTGTTAGATCTTAAAATAAATAAATTAGTAAGTAAATAAAACCCCACAAATCTAAAAGGTTTTATCAAATTCAAAACCATACAAAAAAGTAAGAAACCTGGTTTTATTGCCATGAAAGAGGGGCAAGCTCTGTAAGAACTATCATGGGACAGAAATTTAGGGACGCACAAGCCAACTGACTTCATTGTTTGTTTTTTTTAGTATTTTTCCAAAATGTTGAGAGATGGAGTACAAATTTACTTCAAATTTTACTATTTAAATGGGGCCTTCATTTTTCTGTTGGTTTTTTTTTTTTCACTTCAAAGCTATCAAATTTTCACTTTGATAAATCATTATTTTTCTTGCATGACTTTTTTTTTTACATAGGGAATTTTGTAGATCAAAGATTATTATTGCTTTTATAGAGAAATGTTGCTTTTTAAAATATTTCTTTTTATGGGCAATAACATCATAATTATAGGATAGATCTGAATACTGGTGCCATTTTGAGAGATTTCAGCCAGTGTTTCAAAAAATATCTTTAGTTTTTGAAAAATGTAGTTATGTGTGTGTGGCAGAATGTATCTTTGCTTGCTGTTTGATTTTAAACATTTTCTATTTATTTGTGTATTTCTTTTTCTATTATATTTCTTGACTAAATAGAAATTATACATACGGAGAGCTGGCTACATATAATTTTCAATTTTTGTGGCTTTTATTTTGTTCCTCACTCACATGGTGAATGACTCAGAATTTTTTCATGATCAATAAAGCAACCTCTGATGCCATAAGTAGAATTTTTGACAACATCAAGTCCTATCCATTTGTGATGATAAACATTGCAGGCAATCTCTCGGTTTTAAATTTATGGATGTTTCATTATTATCTGAGCTTCCCTTTACAATTGAAGTTGTTAGGGAACGTTTCTATAATCACTGATACCAAATATATATGCTACTGACTCATTCAGAAATGTAAGTCTGAGCCAGATCAGCTCTGATCACAAAATCCTGTTTCTGCTGAACAAGGCATAGCAGAAATCAGGGCTGAGTTGGTTTGTATTGGTTTTAGGAGGAGAGATGGCACTTTATTCTTTATAACATTACAGAGGTGCCAGGAGATGTTATGTGAGTTGGCATTAAGACTGCAGGTACAAAATTAACCTGTCAAAACTTAAGCAAATTTTATCAAGTACAATGAGTTTTGTTTGAAGCTTTGTGTCATATAAACTTCGAATATTTTTGTATAGCATTACAGCCCTAAATCTGAAATACTAATCAATAAACCATTGGCACCACAGTGAGATTGAAACCTACTGTCTTAGGATGTGTTTGATTTGTGACAATGGGTCACTTCCACTAGTACAGATTTTTGAGTGTGGCATGCAGGCTCTTGTTCATTGCTGGTGAAAATGCACAGCTAGCAGTGATTACAATGCTGAAAAATGGTGTTTTGTAGCTGAGAACTTGCTCTATCAAGTAGTGTTATTGTGCTCTGCTATAGTTTTTATGGACATATAAGAAGCATTGCTTTTGGAGCAACATGCATTGTGATTGCTGTATTTGGTTCTATTCACATTAGAATGCCAGTAAAGCATTCCATTAAATTCCTAGCTGATACATGTGGTACAAGATTTGTTTGCTTTTTTTGCCCCTCCTCTCCAAGTTAAAAAGAGAGAATTAACTATTGAAATACCAAGCATATCAGATGAAAAAAGGTATGATTGCACCTGAACCCTTTAATCAGCCCCCATTGTACATTCAATTTCTTCCTTGAGTAAGGGAGAATTTCTTTGAGGGAAATTTGTTGTGGTCATGTAATTACAGGTTAATAAAATATGGAATCAAGGCTACATGAGCAACAACATGTTTGGCATTGCCCAGATCACTTTCCATTCTTGTAAAACACCCATTGGAATAGCAAAGATGTCATTTCTTGGGCACTGAACATGATACTTCTCCTTTTCCTTGTGCTTCTCTCTCCCAGCCACAAAATTCACACTTGGTACAATTATTGTTGCTTCTCCATAGATGGGCAGCCAGAGTTGTGGCCAGTGCCATATTTACACATGATGCTCTTATAGAGGCTTTATTTACATTTCACAGAGTGAGAAACTTGCATACTACCTTCCTTTGGAAACCACAGCTAAGAAGTATACATACTCACATCTCAACTTAAGACTCAGAATGTGGTCAAGATATGCACCTGAACTAGGGATCTTAGGTTGGCTTCTCAGTTTCACTGCCCAAATAGTGACAGAAGCCTCATTAGCTAAACACTATCTAGGAAACAGCCTCCCATATTTTCATGCGGCTCATCCTTCTGGAGGGACCTGATGCATGTCCTTGTATGTAAGAACATTTAAGTGATCCAGATACATTGTGAACTAACCACTTGTACTTGCCAACTACTACTACAATTTCGTGGCTGTCAGGTGAGTCAAGAAGGCAACAACAGTCTTCACTACAAATATGGGAAATCCTGTCAGAGTTCAGCACCTGGCCTTTGGCTATCATATTACTATAGATGATGAACTAATTCAGGTGTGATCATGATTTACTTGGAAAGTTTTCTCAAGAATGTCTACCTGCTGAAACATATTTTAGCTGATGCAGTTATTCTCCATAAAGGTGTACAACAAGGCAATGGTGTCAAAATAACAGGTTTTTATAACAGATGTTAATGACAGTTCCTAGGTTTCTGATTCTATCTCTGCAGTTACATTACAGACAGATATGTTTTTCTTTCCTTTCTGCCTTGTAGTGGTGCATCATGCTGTGCCTTGTAAAAAAAAGCAGTTACTTTCCACTGGGAGTCTAGACAGGGAGACATTTCTAATATTGTTACAAACTCCTCAAGACACACAGTGATTATAACTACTTATTATTTTATTTTGAAGTTAATTTAGTCTGAATTTAACTTTGATTATGTGTGATTTTTTTTACAGACAGTCCATTTATCTAAACTGATTGGTGGCTTTACTACTCCCAGACCTGTAAATATGTTTAAATGTAGGCTTAAATAATGTTCAGTGTGATGCGAGTAGTGAAATCTTTCCTCAAACTGACTGCAGGAACTGGCAAGTAATCCTGTTTAATGAAAATGTTCTCAAAATTATGTTTTGAAACACAGTATCTTAAACTTGCATTATGTGAACATTTCTGGTTTCAGTTGATTCATGTGTTATAAGAACCAGCTGAGTTCATGATGTAACCATGTTAACACTTTTTAATAGCTCTTTGAGAACACAACACAATTGTGTTAATGATAATCAGTTAAAGACTCTATTTGTTCCAGATGTTACTTTCCTAGGGGAAGAGAAAAAAAAAAAAAGAATTTTTTCTGTGTCCCTGTTTAATATCATCTATTCAAAGAGTCCTAATGCTAACCTAATATTTTCTTTAGATAACATACCAAGAAGGCATATCTTGAGTTGAATGAGAATTGTGAAAGAAAGAGAGATACTTAGAAAAGTATTTTCTTTTTCAGTCATGGGCCTTCAGTTCCCAGTGGTGTATAGTCCCACACCACAAAATCACTATAATTGGCATGGCTGGCAACTTCTTCTCTCATTGTCAAACAGATCCTTTACAGTAAATTTGTAGGAACTCTGAAACTAGGCTAATACCAAAAGTATCAAAAGAGAAAAAGGAAACAAACCACACACAGATTCAAGCATAACATTACGTGACTGATCTTTGATAAATCATAAAATTAAGTGACTTATATTAATATGCACAGAACTAATATTTTTATTTTCTTATATTTTAAAGGTTTTTCCAGGAGAAACTTGCCATTCTGTGCCTCACTGCCAACACTGAGCACATTTTACTAGTCTTAGATGGACATGCCCTGACTTGTTCAAAATGTTAAGTAAACACTGATCTTATGGGTTATAACTGCAGGAAAGAAATCAAAATCTTGCTAAGTGGTGAAATATTATACCGCTTATATATATTATGTAACTTCTGTGTTACAGTAGGAGCTGGCAAATGTTTATAGCCATTGCAATAGGCTGGAGGAAATGCCTTTTTCCAGGACTTTCCCTCCCAACATGAAAAGGTATGGTAGCCCTTCACACTAAAGAAAGGAAGAAAGTTATTTGTGAGTCCTAGATTCCTATGGTTATGTAGGAAATGTTTTGGAATTTCTTTCAAACTAAAAGAGGGGAGTTTTGAACTGGATATGAGGAGAAGGCTTTTTACTAACAAAGTCAACAAGCAGGGGAGGTACAAGGATGGTGAGACATTAGAACAGCTTGCCCAGAGCAGCAGTGGATGCCCCATCCCTGGAGACACTCAAGGTCAAGATGGAAGGGCTCTGAGCACCCTGATCTAGCTGTGGGTGTCCCTGTTCATTGCAAAGGATTTGGACTAGACGATCTTTAAGGGTATCTTCCAACTAGAACAGGTCTATGATTCTGTGTAGCTCCTCTTAAATGCTTCAGAGATTCTCCTTGACAAGGGTAGCTCAGGGAGAGGATTTGGAAAGATTGCAATGAATACTGAGTGATTTTTAATCACTCCTGTTTACATGTGTAAACTCCTTGTTGACATGGTGCCCATGCGTCACAGCCTTTTGTAGTACCCCTTCTAAGGGTAGTATTCTTTGCTTTATATCTAAAACACTCTATCGCCTGTCAAGCTGCCTTCAGGAAGATTTCTCAGTACTTCCCTTTATCATTGCCATTGATTTTTGTATTACTGCATGACAGGAGATGTCTGGGGAGGAAGCAGGATGCTTCAAGAAGGGAGGTGAAACTACTACCCAGAAACAAAGCAGTATTGGTAGTATCAACGAGACTACAAGGATTTTAGCTATGAGGAATGACTGCAATCAATCTGTTGAGCTCTTCTCTGGTTTTCTTAAAGCACAGGGGCATTGCATATGAAGCAGGTGGATTGATGGAGACTGCTAAATAAAGATCATTCAACACTACATAATTAACATAGGGAAAACACAGACTGTAGATGTTTATTCCAACCTGGTGAAGACTTTGATCTTGGAAGATACTGCTCTTGCATAATTAGGGAAATTTACTATCTGTATCAACATATATTGGGCATTAGACCATAATAATGGATTTCTTTTCATGAACAGCAAACCTGGGTTTTGTTCTTAAGTGTAAAAGTAATTTCTTCTTTTCAAATTAAGAAAACTGTGTTAGCCTTACATGAAGAGAAAAAAACAAAAAACAAAAAATACTTTTGTAGTAGTGAAACATCAATGACACATCTTTTTTTTTGCTCTCTTTCAAAACTAGAAGAGAAGAACACAAAAGACAGAATATAACCAGTGCAACCAGAATCTACATGAAAAGGCTATCCATATTAATTACAGTCATATTAAGAGCTGACATTTTTACAGAAGCAGCCCTTTATGGGCTGCTTTGTTTGGATGCTTACCAAATGTTAGTGAATTTTTGAAGGTGAATTTGGGAAAAGCAGAAAATATAAAAATGGTTAGGATTTTCAAAAATTTCAAGAAAAATATGTTCCCTAAGAGCAGCATGTGCTTGTGAACAACAATGAGCAGAGTGAATGCCACTATCCTTCTCTATTGTACTGATTATTGTCTTCTCCACTGTGTATTCATTACAAATGTCCATTATCACCGTTTCCCTATACTGCTGCAAACAGGGCATCCTGCCTTACCAAAAATTAAAAGACTGAAAACAAACAGGGGACAAGACTGTCTGTTAGATACTCACCTGTACCTTGCCATCACTTTACTACTCTGTGCTGAGAGTGTTTTGGACTGGATGCTTTCTCTGCACTCTCTTTGGGTCAGGTAAGTAGAATCACTTGCTTACACTCCTCAGCGGTGAACTCACAGAACTGAAGTAAACAGAGAGGTGAATTTACTGGCGGAGTGCTGCTGTATGTTTAATCAATTTAACAGCATGTGCACTCAGCTTACTTTTGTTGAATGGTGGTTTTGGTTACTAAGGCTGCTCTTTTGGCTTAAGTGGGAAGGGAATCATGGACATATAGGTAGGAGAGATGTTCCATTGTCATTATTTTCAATAGGATAAAGGACTGGAGGTCTTAGTGTCTACCTCATTACATTTCTACCCACGGGGAATGCTGAAGTCCACTTCCTCTTGCTTATCCCCATGGACATAATCATGCCCTTCTCCCAGTTGTGAACATCATGTATCCAAAGGAAAAATGCTAGCCTTATGAACCTGTTCTGTTCAGAAGAGATTTTGAAGGGAGGAGTGGAGGTAATGCAGTTTTATCCAAAATTGTATTAGGACAGGCTCTGCCTTCTGTTTTGATGCTTTGGAGTATAGGGCTGTGTGACTGGAGTGCATATTACCTAAGCTGTGTAAAGAACTCAGAGAATGATGGAGAAGAGCTCTCTGAAATTTCATTCCTTGACGTTAGAAGTGCAATGCTCTAAGTTCGGCATAAAGGAGTTTCAAAGTGCTAGACAATGTGGCCAGTCAGAGATTTTGACTTTGAGAGTGCTGCTGAAACTGTAACAAGGCAAACTGTAACTGCAACACAACATTTGACTCCTTCTGGCCATAGCCCTGGCATGGCTGTTTTAACATGTGCCAAGCTGATTATAGTCTGCAGGAGATGATGTGCCAATTGAGAATTGCTGGAAGGCAGGCCAACATCAAAACAGTTAGAGGGTAAACTGCTTGTTGACTTTGTGAGTGACTTCTGGGAAGAGGGGCAGCCTCTGGCAGCCTCTAAAATAGTTGAGAATGGAAGTAACTAGTGTCCTCTCAGAAATGCAGTTTGGGGTGGTTATGAAAAAAATAACCCTTGTGTCTCTTTGAGAAGAAAGTTGTGGGAAAGATAGAGCGAGTTCCTGAACTCATGGGGGCAGGGAATGAACAAAGTTGCTGGTTTAGTTAGGAAATTGGTTAGCTTTTTCTTGTTCACTCCAGTTCCATCCAGAGGATTGGAGCAATGTATGAGCCAATGAAGTGAGGATAGTTTGCATTATATTGTGCTTCATTGGCTATAACAGGATAAGCCGAAAAAGGAAGGCTTTTAAATCCACACCTTTAGTAAAAATGTCACATATCATGTAGATGCCCTTAAATTTTATTATTTCTGCAAGTAATACGTTGACCAGTACCCCTCAGTTGTCCGTTGCCAGTCCTCTTAACAGGACATGAAATTTGCAAGCCATAGCTGTATTTCTTGGCTTTGGTCCACGCTTAAGAGTTACAGATGAAGTGGGAGGTGAAAGATAAACTTGTGGCACTTAAATCCAGACACTTATTCACTATGAAATGTTCTTTATTCATTAAATCAATCTTTCTCTGCGTATTTTTCCTTCTCAATTCTCTGTACCACTTTAACCAAAAGGAGTTGTAGTGTCTGCATATTTTTAAAATAAACAGAAATATCCTTGATAGTGCTGTACTAGATGTTCCTGATAACATGCTGCCAACAGAAAAGTTCTCATCCTTGAAGAAAGTTCTTCAAGTGGTCATGACACTCTTGATCATGTAAGCCTCTCTTCGGAACAGACATTCGGTGCCCTCAAATGACTCTTCAGACTTGGCTCAGAAGCAGGCTGACACAAAAGGGGCTAATTAACACACACATTTTCATGTGGAGGGATCTGTTTTCCAAATAGATTTTTACCAGCAATATAGCTGATGAGCTGAATCTGCTAGGGTTGTTTCTTCCATACAATTTGAATGAAAATGGAAACAAGGCATAGGGGAAAGGCATTTCATTCCAGTGATGAAACAGACATGATGAATTCCTTTGAGCTGAACTTCTGTCATGTTAAATTTTGTCCTAAACGAAGCAAGACACAAAATATAAGAGAAACAATTTAAAATATAAATGAATGTTACATGTGCCATGTCATAGCCACAGGAAATGTCTCAGGCATTCTTTCTAGAAAAGAGGCAGAAAGGGTAAAAAGGAGATCCTGAAATATAGCCCTGCACTAGAATGATGAAGGCAACACTGATTTTTTCATTTCTGTTATAGACTTCAAATCTATAGACTTCATTCTGTTACAGACTTCATATTCTCCTGTGTTCCACATCACAGTAATGACTGCAAATTTCTCTGCTCTACACAAAGATTTAATGCTACATGAACATCTGTCCAGGTAATCATGAGAGAACAGTGACACAACAGTGGTAAATTTAGGAGAATACAGAAACCAAATAGCATCACCTCTATGCCCTCACACACTCTCCCCACACCAGTTATCCAGATATCCTTAATGTGCCCCTGCAGGGAGAACCCCTCAGGTTCTCCTACTTATTTCCAGATGTTCTGTGTTCTACTGGGATTTGCTCTGAAGCAATTATTATTTTACTGTCATCATTATGGGAAATTATATATGATTCTCTTCCCACCATAGCAACAACTACCAAGTGTTGTTAGCTAATTGCTGCAGACTAATCCACCTCATGTACCCTTACATCTGGCTGGGTACTGTAGTAGCTGCTGCAAAAGGGCTCTGAAGATAAGAACAGATTTTCACAAGTTTAAGTGCATCACAAGGAGACCATTGTAACATTGTGCCCTTTGGATTAACATAAAAGAAATGATTTCTTTTTCAGTTTGTCAAAGGAAAATTAAAGTTCCTTAGACATCAGTTACATTAAATCTGAGCCTTTAATCATACTGACAAGGAAAGATAGAGATTTTGAGCTGAAGAATGTGTTTATAGCCTTAATGTTAGATTGCTGGTATTTAACTCTGAGTAAGCTGCTAATATTTTAAGGGGAAAAGTTTATCTCAGTGAAGATATATGCTTCTGTACAATTAAAAATTAAAGTATTCTATCCTATATATATAATTCATCTCATATGGTAGACTGGATTTTTTTCTTGTTCCAATGAAAATTAAATAATTTTCTAGAAGCAGTTCATTCAGAAATCAGATTGTTTTGCATCCAGCAACACTAGAAACTCAAAAACAAACACAGGGGAAAAAATATCGTCATTCTTAGAAACACTGCCTAGGTAGTCCTTATTCCATATGGAAATTTATTTGCAGCATTACCAATTATTAACATACTGATAACTATTATAAATGGGTACTGGTTCAGCTCCCAGAAAAGCTTTTAAGAAAATCTTAATAAAAAATGCTAAATATGAAGTTTCTCTATAGGAAAGTAAGGAAGTGTTCCAGAAAAAAAAAAAAAAAAAAAGCAGATAGAAGGTAATTTTTTTTAGCAAACGAGTTGATACAGTTATTTGGCACTATAGACTTTATCCACAATTGGCCAATAGAAAAATGAACAAGCAAGTTAAAGGTCTACTAAGATAGAAAACCTGCTTGACAAACAGCTGGGGGTAATTATAAGACTGTGGCAAGCTATCAATAGTGGAGATGTTACTTTAATTTTGGAGCCAAAGGAATAGGAGGCAGTAAAAAAGATGCTCTGTGAAGAAGGAGTAGGAAAGAGCTGTAAATATAATAACATAAAAGATCACCTTAAAAGCAGAAGTGGTAATTAAAGAATATACAAGGAATAGGAAATTTACTTTTCAAAATAAAAGTACATTTTTAGAGAAAAAAGAGTAGGATTTGTTTAAGAATTGTCCAGGATCAAGATTTATCAGATGTTTCCAAAAATTAAACCCAAACCCTAAATCAAATGTTTGTCCAACTCATCTATTGTACTGTACCTATTCTTAGTAGGTGGGCTTATTGCATCTTTTTACCCCCTTACCATGTTGTTTTCTGCTTTCTCTTTCTCTTCATTCTGCAGTGCATCAAGTATTTTGCTACTATAATTCTACTGTTGTGATGTACTATTATTTTCTTTCATTAGTGGGTATTTTCATGGGTTGTCTATCTCCTTTACTCCTTTAACATAATTTCCCTTTTTCATTGCTATCTCTTCGCTAACTGCAACAAGCTGGAATATTTGAGGATGTTTATAATTCAACAATATTCTTTGCTATGAAGGATGTCCAGTCATTGAATACCACGGGTGATATTTTGTGCCAGCAAAAGTATTCAGAGTTAGTGTTAATACTCCAAAGCCCAGCAGGAGATTTATATGGTATTACCTCTTAAAAAGCAATGACTAAAATACTGAGGTGTGTAATCAGTAGCATAACTAGCCTAGAAACAAGCACAGCAGAGTTCATACTTTTATGATGCTTTAAAGTAATATAGTGTGTCTTCAATGACTTGCTAACATATTAACCAAAACTAACAAGAAACATACTCAACAGACATGCATGGTACTTCATGTAACCCTATTCATTGAAAGTCTGACATCTACAAACTTTCACTCAGAATATTATTATAGTCAGTAAATAGATGTCATTGAATAGCTTTCAAGACTGGAGTTGATTTTCTTTAAGCGTTTATTCATCTTTTGGTATTCAAGTCTGCAGTGATGTAAGGTGTGGTAAGTCTAAGAAAAGAATTAGTAGTTTGGGTGATCCAAGAAGAGTAAATTTTCTGTATGAATTCTTGAAAATGTAAGCAAGAATGAGCATTCCTAGGCCCTAGAGAAACTATGGGATGACAGCTGACCTTCCATTTGGTACCAAAAAATAATGCTGAGTGAGATAAAGCCCATAAGCATCATAACAAGAAAAAGAGAAATGATAATGAAAGATGCTTTCATCTTTCACTAAGATATCACATCCAAAGCAGCTGATGAAAACCCGTAGCTTCCTAGTTTAGTTGCAGTTTGACAAAACTAACCTGAATTAAAGTTGATTTTGGACTTTCAGTATTTTTATATGTCCTCTACTGTCAAACAAGTTTCTTAATTTGATTTTTCCTTTTCTTAAATTATTTCCCTGTTCAGTTTACACAACGAGATTTTTTGCCTTTTGGATCCACTGGTTAAAGCTCTGCAATCTCAATTTATGAATTAAAAAATGGTAGGGTGCATCAGGTATAAGTTTGAATATTTTAGCATAATTTCTTATGGAAAACACTATACGAACACCACAAGAGCTTTTGGCAATAAATCTTGACGGCTGTTGAAAGAAAATGTTGAGCCATGAGAAAAATAAAAAAGTGTTTAACTTTTTGGTTACCATGTTGGTGTGTACCATGTAGGTATTCCTCTATTTGTGAGGTGTCAAGTTTAGCATGCTATCTACCCACAGCCTTTTATAGTGGCTGAGGTCTAAACTTGACCCAAGTTCATGTTTAGCCAGATGTCATTTGCGCTTACTGGAATTTGGACTGACTTTCAGATAAACCGCAAACCTGGATGAATGAATATTATTCCAGATGCATTATCTCATAATCCTAAAGAAAATAAGATTTCAGATGAAAGGACTATAGAACTTTTCTTTGTATGAGCTTTAAAAGCTAAGGCTAATCCTGGGATCAATGAAAAGATTTAACCTACCACTGTGTGAAATTTTAACCAAACAGAACTTAAGAGTCTTAGTACATTTAGGCTCCTATCAAATTCAAAATCAGGTTCAATGAACTTGAAACTTGTAAAAATTCTCACCTTAAGACACTTGAATATAATATGATGTGTTTTTAGTTTAGGTTGGGTTTTCAACGTCTTTATAATGTATATGCATTGATTATTCTTTATTATGAAGATCTTTTATGTAGTGTATTATCTAGAAAGCTCATAGAGCTATAACAGCTCAAAGTTTTACCCTGAAAGACTGGAGGAAAAGAAATTGGGAGAAAAATAGTGTTTTTAGGAGTTTTATTTTATCTCCAGTCAATAAATAGCCACTGTACATTTATAAGAATACTGTATGTGTATTGAATGAACATTACTGCTCCTCAGCCTTACTTGTCTGTGTTAGAAAAGGCAATCCAAGCTATTAGTTTAGTAACTAACTTTTAGCTCATTAGAGATCTTGGGTGACACCTCCTCCCACGCAAAGTATCCCCAGTGACACAAAAATAGAACAGCTGTGAAAGCCCTCTATCTTCTGTACAGCTCAACATCCAGTATTGTTAATGCCACTCTGCTAATTTTCCAATTTCAGATTATGTTACAGTGTGTTAACAGGCTATCATCTGTCAGTTGAGCTGCGGCAAATGTAAATGGATCTTTGTAGCATGAGTAAAAATGTGTCTCAGTTGAAGTTGTCTTCTTTGTAGGTGAAATACCTCACAATGTTCTCCCTTCAGGCAAAGATAACTGCATGTTGTATCTCCAGTTGTCACAACACCAGGCCCCTGTTTTTAATGGGGCATTTTTCTCGATTATTTGAACCAAACTAGGAAAATATATATATATCTGCATTAAAGACTGTAAAGATCATCATTGGTTTCTCACCAGAGTGATTCATGATTTTTGAACTAGAATTGTGGAAACAGCTGGAGAATGAAGAGTTTTAGAAGTATGGGAAACAGTGACAAGGGATAAATATGCAAGAACTGCATATCAGTTATGCTGAAAACATAACTGTTAATATCTTAGAAAAAATATTTGGCTCTGTTCATGGTACATGTGTCTTTGAGATATATGTATTAGCCAAATGATGAAAGATTATCCAAACCCTTTTAGGTAGCTAATTTGCACAGGCTTGTGTCAAAAAGTAATGATGTTATTTTCATTTGGGAATTTGACACCTTGTTATAGATATTTTAGAGTGTATGAGAGAACTATACTTTTGATGCCAAATGGCAATCTCCAGTAATGGTCAACATTGTTATAATGAGGATCACAGATCTAAGTAGTTACTCCTTCCAACTAAACTCTTTCTGGATGAGAAATGAAAGTCTGCTAACAGGATACTCATTATTTGCTTAGCCTTCTATTATTTGCTTAGCTTTCTTAACGTTTAACCTGTGGCAGCCAAGTGTACAGATACCTGAAGGGAGGGAGTAAAGAAAATAAATCCAGACTCTTCTCAGTGGTAACTTGTGAAAGGATAAAACTGAATGGGCATAGATTGAAACATGAGAATCCTGATTAAAAGTGAGAAAAAAGTTTTTTTTTTTCCTTACAAGACTGGAAGAAGTTGCTCAGAAAGATTGTAAACACTTCATCTTTGAGGATATTTATAACCTGACTGGATAAGTTTCTAGACAACCTGCTTTAGTTTACCCCACTCAGAGCAAGATGATAGATGAGGAGAGCAGCTGATATTATTAGATGATTGACAGACAATCTCCTGAGGTCCCTTCCAAACTTGATGATTCATTTCTCAGTATTGACTTGTTGGAGACAACTTATTCATTTCTTGTATAGATACAAATAGCTGGGAAAAGCATTCTGTTATTACTGAGTTGGCTCAAGTCACAGTCATCATGTTCAGAACTAAACAGGACTTTTACAAATATCTTCCTTTTTCAGTATCTGAAGTTTTATATGTTTTAACATTCAGCGGTAAATGTGTCAATCATCCAGAAGCCTCATCCAAAAGTCTTAGTTGGCACACACTTCATTATACCAAATAATACTAAATAATGAAGAAGAATGGAGACTGATTATTAATGCAAAATTACTTGAAAAAGCAAATGAATAGAATGACTAAAATAGATTAAATAATTGTGAGTCTCAAAAAAGATATTAAAATATACATCTTTCATGAATCAAAAATGAAGTGTGTACGACGCAGAATGAGTCATCCTGTGAATAACGGGAAGATGAATTCAAATGTTATTTGCCAGTCGTAATAGATGGTACCACTCTGGTTCTGTCAATTGAATAAATAATAATGACTGACCTAATAAAGGAAGTCCGTAGGAGTTTTGCTTGGCTAAGGAATGTACCATAGAGCAATAGGAAAGTAATGAATTTAAATAAGAAATATCTATTATATTGGTCTACATTCTAATCTCTAGCAAATGAATTAGCAAAGTGTTTATTATCATTGCTGGGAACAGGGTAGAACCCCCCCACATCTGATACAAATCTTTTATTTTGTTAGGAGCAAAGTTAAATGTAAACTAATTTACATATAACCTGAAATGTGCTATTTTTGCTCAAATTATTGTTAGTTTTAATATACTTTTTAAAGTAATAACCATCAGTCAAGGACAAAGTAAGAATATTGCTCATATTAGAGGCAGAATATAATTTTTCTGTCATATTCAATGGAATACATGAAAAAAATAACAGATCTCTAGAATAGGAGACTTGCAAGAATTTGCATACAGATGACACCAAGTTATAAAATCCGAATGTTTTAAACAGGCATTGTTGTCACTGCGTTTGGATATAATGTTTTACAATTTAATTAGAAATCAGAAGCTTAAAATCAAATGGCAAAATGCATTTCCGTATGAATTTCTGGCTAAGGATAAGATACCACTTGATAAGTCTTGAAAGTATCTATTGTTTTTAATGATGTCTGGACTGACTCGGTTTTTCTGTCTCCCTCTTTTCTGCTCATACTAGGGTGAAAATACTACCACAGTTGCTGCTATTTTGTTGTACTTGCAAATGTGAGTTCTCAGATTTTAACTTGTCATTGCTCAAGAAAAAAAAAAGAAAAAAGAAAGACATAGTAACGTTTTTAGTTCACTGAAGGAAAAGCATCAGAGAAGTAAAAGGAGACTAGAAAGACAAAGGGGAAATAAACTTGGCAAAAAATGTCTTAAAGTACAGGAAGGTCAGAACGGGAGGGAAAGCTTGCAGGAGACAAATGTGCTTGGGAACAAAAAGGGTAAATGCAGTTTCTGGAGTAGAGCGAAAGCTTGGACTCATTAAAGCAGAGCAAAACAATCAGGAAGGAGACATTGGGGAGCAAAGAGAGCAATCACACCTTGGAAGGAAAAAGAAAGAGAGAAACTGGGAAGTGGGCCTGAAAGAGGAGAGCAGGGGAGAGTTGAGAAATGAGGTTCTGGGAGAAGAGATGAAGCTTTGCAAGGATGGAGTTAAGTAAAAAATATTGCTAAAGGCTTCAACTTTGTGAAATGTCAGCCAAGGTGACTGTTTGTAAATCTTTGGGTTTATTTATTTGTCTTGCCACAGTATATGAAGGAATTTATTAGTTAGTGAAACACATTTTTATTGCATTCTGCATTCTATTCTCCCTTCCATGTACAAACTAATAGGAAATTGTTGAATAAATTGATGGGAGAACATATGTCTCTGAGTAGGTTTCCACTGGCAATTTTTTCTTGCTATTTGGAATTCTTAGGAATGTGCAAACATTCGGAAAAATCCCGCATATAATGTGTCTAATACTTGCAGTCTAGGAACACAGAAAATCATCCCTAGTTGTGAAATATATAGGGCTGATAAATATGGCCTGACCCTGCAGGTGTTTAAGGCCAGGTTAGATGGGGCCCTGGGTAAGCTTATTTACTACTTTTTCCACCAGTTGGCAACTCTGATTGTCGTGGGGTGTTGGAACTTGATCCTTGAGGTCCTTTCCAACACGAGCCATTCTATGTTTTCTGGGATTCTATCATATAACTCTGAATCAGCTAATCACTAACATGCTCAAGTTGACTGTGATATTACTCCAAGAGGAAGTGTTCCCCTATGAGAAAAACAATTGTACACTGAATTCTCTGTATCTTGGACTGTGAATTGAGCAGACTGAGTGATTAATGAATTCAAATAATGCTGGAATAGATTAAGCAGATTTTGATTATGGTGGGTTCAGAGAAATAAAGAACTTTAGGAAAAATGAAAGGAGTTAACAACACAGTTCTTTCACTGAAAGCTATTAAATACTGTAGAATCTTTCCAGCTATACATATTTAATCTGATATATCTCATTAGAAAATGTCTGCTTCCTTTTTTTTATAACAATTATTATCTTTCTTCAGATGAGATGCCTGAAAATAACACAGCCCCCTGAGAAGTAATGCACTGTTCTTCATATAAAGATGAGGAAGAAATAATGTGTTAAACACATTCTTCCTTCATTTCTTTTCACTGTGTATTAGCACAGTGCTCTGAATAGTTCACTCACTTCTTTAATCTGATTGTTGGTCTCTATCACGCCATATTTTAGCTTGAGCTAAGCCGAAGCAACGTAAAACCACAGTGAATTTGCAGTATCTCATGGATTAATACTCACAGTTGTTTTATTTTATTTGTTTATTTATTTACTGAGTGTTTTGTAACTGGCTAAGTGTGTGAGATTACTTTCTGTACCTGTTGGTGAATCTGTTGCAGCTCATACATTCTGAACAAAACAATTGTTAAATTTTAGATAGGAGTGTTAGGAATCACAGATTAATGTCCTCCTGTACTTAGAAAACTAAGGAATCCTAACAAACCAAGTTATCTCTTACTGCTCTGTAAATATATATATATGCATATATTGATAAAAAATCTTTCCTTCTTGTCCTTGTTACATTCACATGCACATGCATGCACATAAAATTAATTTGGAAAGAAGGGAAAAGTTAACACAGTCTTTTAGATTTAAAATTATATGGCCAAGACACAACTGAAAAGCAGAAGGGAGCTTCACTTCCACGTTACTGAGAGGAGCGAAGGACAGACTTACATACAAGATATAGGTTAAATGTGCTGAATCAGCTGTCATGATCAGAGTGATTTCTGGCATCCTTTAAGAAAAGTGCTGATGTCTGGTACGTGTAACCATAGGCTCCATATCAAAAAGATGGAAGCTGTATATTTGGAGTCCATTCTAATGCTGACTGTTGGTAAGAGTGCTTGTTTTTCTTTAGCAGGGATTGCAACCCAGGATGAACTATATCCTGAGTTACTAATTTAAAACTTATCTGTGGGAAAGTTTTTTTCATTATTTTTGACTTGTTTCAGAAAAGGTGGGTGTGATCCCTGTTCTGAATTTCAGCACCTCAGAATACCCATCTCAAAACCAGCCCCAGCCCCAGTGTTGTCTGCATGAGAGTAAGTGATTCAAAGAAGAGGCATGTATCACAAGACTTGCTATGCAATTGACCTCTGTGAGACTTCATCTACAGCCTCCCATAGGGATCTGAGTGAATACTAGACCCCCTACAGGTCAGAGAGCTCTGCCAACTTGAATCAAGTTTACATTAAAACAAGTAAGGAAAAATAAATTCGCAAACCTTTCAAATGGAGAAACATTTTTTAAATTAAGATTTATTACTTGGTTTCATAATTTGTTACTTGACAACGGCTGGCTATACAAAGTGTGGAGTCTATTAGGTTAGTTTATATAACAGATCACTCTGTTTTCATATTTACTCCAAATATTCAGATGCTTTAATAAATTAATATTTCCTGTCTGATAGCATGTCATAGGCTCAGCTCTTATCTTTGGTCTTTCAATAAAAGAAGAGTTAATAAAGACCTTCAGGAATGACTGAGCCTTGTTTTGAAAATGACAGCCTAGGGAGTGACAGATTTATTGCCATAAGTAATGGCAATAAAAGGATTGTACAGAGGTTTTAGCTAAAATCTCAGTATATTCAGTGCTACAGTTTCCTTCTTAATATAGTTTCAGGAGAAAATTTCAAAACCTGTTGTATGTGTTAGGCAAGAGCCTGTGATCTTCACACTTCACACAATTTATTCTTGAAAATGCTAGATTCGATTAGACCTCACAAAAGCTCTATAAAATGGGTGAGATTATCTAAGTAGTACATTAATCTATGTCAGATACACTAATTGTAATAAACAGGTCTTCTTCACCTGTTTTTGAACCACTGGAAGAAAATAAACTGAAGCCAACTTCTAAAGATAGGCAGGTAGTAGACTATTGTCATTTTATTTAGTAAGTAGACATATAGAATTGTTCTTTATCTGCATTTTAACCTTATATAAATCTTGAAAATTCTACTTTCTTTATCTAAACTGACTAAAAAAATACAAGAGGATATTTAGAAAATAGGAGGTGCAAACAATGAGATTTTTGTTTCTACAAAAATTTGCACACTGTACCTACATGGGTATGATACAAGTTTCAATTACATAGCACTTTTAATTCCATAGCCAAGTTCTACTTTTCCTACAGAACTCCAGCCTCATTAAAGGCTATGACAAATGGTGTTCACTGAAAATTGGTCCTTTTTTACTTCTTCACAGTCTCATTTATCAATGTAGGATCTTATGCATTATTTATCATATACCACCCAAATCTGATCTGTAGCATAAAACTTTTGTTGTAGACAGAAATATTTCTGCTGGGCTCCTGCATTCATATCATAGAATCATAGAATCAGCAAGGTTGGAAAAGACCTACAAGACCATCCCGTCCAACTGTCCACTTATCAGCAATAGTTCCCTCTAAACCATGTCCCTCAACACAATGTCTAAATGTTCTTTAAATACCTCCAGGATTGACAACTTCACCACCTCCCTGGGCAGCCCAATGGACTGGGTTGCCACTGAATATACAGGGCTACCTTTGGCTATGCAGGAGCAGAATTTTAGACACCTGTTGTACTTGGAGGTAATTGAGACTTTTGTGGAGACTAGGTGTGGATTGGGGAAACTGAAATATGTATTACAGAATCTCAGAATTAGAGGTAGCTTCTGATTTAACTCCATGTGAAGAACTACTGTAGATATTCTAGTCTTTTCAACCTGTCCATGGCACGTTAAAATACTAATGATTTTATTTTAGTGACAGTGAAGAGTGTTATCATCGTATTTTATGCAAATAACTAAGACACAGTCTTTAGCTAAAATGGACAAAGAACATGGGTGGCCAGTTTGACATAGATCAGTTGGCAGTACAGGAACAGCCTAGGTGAAGAGTAGAGCTCATCTTGGGACATTATTGGTCCCAGTGCCTTCAGTTGCAGTATTAAGAGCTCAGATCACACATGCTATGTTATTTCATAATGGGCAAGAAAAGCAAAGAAAACAAAACAATCACAAATAAAAAACAAAGAACAAACAAACAAAAACAACAACAAGAAAAAAATCTTGTCCAAATTTCAGATGATGTCACTTTCCCATAAATACCTAAAAGCTGCAGAAGCAGCCCTGAGGACATCCCTTTGCACTCTAAATGTCCATAGAGCTTTGAGCACCATTAACTAAATGAGTTCTGGCTTAACCTGGAAGAATTGTATCATCATGGCCTAGAATTGTTGCCATATACAAATGCACAAGAGAGGCACGTCGGAACTACGTAAACCAATTTTAATTTCAGTAACAATGCAAGAACAAAAATTAGACAAAAAAAAAACCCACTGAGTATTTAATTTTGTGGAATTCTGTGGATCCTCACATGGACCAGCAATGGGGCTAGGCTCTTGAAATATCTAACAGCTGATTAGCATTTGAGTAATCTGTAGTAGCAGAAGGCTTTTATCTTCCACTAGGGGGGAATGGATACATGTACTTTGTTGGTGAGTTTAACAAATTTTTGCTAACTCACGAAGAAATGGCGAGGCTTGGGAATATCGGATCAACTGATGTCCTAAGCCAAAGATAAGGAAAGTCATAGTCTGACTAGAAACAAACCCCAGGAATGGCATCTAGTTTTATCATTCTCTTGATTTCTGAGGACTTTGGGATTCACTTAGGTCAAACTTTAAAAAAAAAAAAAAAGAGAGAAAAAAGGAAAATGAAGAAAAAGAAAAAAAGGAGGTTTTAAGAAAGAACATTAAGTATGACAAGATTCATGGTAAAAACATCTGAGTAGATGAAATACAGTCACATTTTTAATGACAGAGTGGGACCACGGTTATCAGGTCAGAAGTGCTGAGCAACTTCAACCATAGCCATCAGTACTAGATGTAATGCCTCAAAGCCTTCAGGTGCTGCCCTCCACTCTTCTCACTACAGTCAATAGTAACTGACCTGACAAGCTGTCCTAGTGGTTTCTGCTTTGAATTACTCTGAAGCATAGGTGGCAGGACCTATTATTTTGTAAATATTATATATTAAAAGAAAATTCAAAAATCAATAATGATGTGAAGATCCCTATTCCAGGTCCTTTGGTTGCCAAAGTTGGGAAGGATTTTGTCAGTCTAAGAGCTCTAGAATATTGGTCTCAGCCAGTCCCTCATTCCTGCGATGTGCAAAGGGCCTTTGGCTCCCTCATGGTCTTGGCTATGCATACTGTTCTGACTGTCACCTCAGGCCTCAATAACTGTTCTCAATTTTTATTTTCCCTACCCTGCTCATTCTTCTATGAATTCCAGTTCTCTTCCCTCTCCCTCCCTCATGGTGCTGAATTTTCATTCACTGTGGGCCTCTCCAATTTCCATTAAATTCAGTGAGGGTTTTGCCATTGACTTCCGTGGGAACAAGATCAGGCCCTTCCTATTCTTTCTTTCTCTTCATCCACCCACAGCTGCCATCTATCTATTCTTATGCTGCTGCCCTAGGTTTTTTAATTCTCTGTTCAATATTATAAACTTCAAATTCTTTTAATATTTCTCTGGCCTCTTTATGCACTGTAATCTGAACCTTTTGCTGTTAAACCTCCCTAACATTTCACACACCCATTCCCCTGTCCCTCTTCTATTTTGTTTCTTTTCCAGATTTTGGCTTTCCTATTCCTATAACAGAGGTTACTCTGTCTGAAATAGGAAACAGAAAAAAAAAATGACAATTTTATACAGGAGCTGGATAAGGCACTGGTTTAGATTCATCAAAGAATCTTCGTTTTTCAAATTTTAATGGCCTAGATAGGAATCTTCTTCATTATTCATCTGTGTTAGAATTGTAATGAAAAACTTCAGTGGGGAGAATTAAGCTTTTAGACAGATGCTTCATAAATAAAGAAACATTTCATAAATATCAAATTATGCCTATGTCTTAGCATGTGCAGTTTCTCTGTCATTATAGAAATGTGATAATTATCTCTGATAAGTCATTATAACTTAAGAAGGGATAGCGAGTGTAAAACGAAGGAGGGAATTTAGCTTTGAATTTTTACCCTTTTCAGTGTGACATTTAAGGTTTTTTTTAGTATTAGCTCAGCACTCATTTCAGCAGAGTCAGTATGTGGTTAAGTAGTATCCCAACAGTACATTTAACTGTATGTTTCACTAAAACTGCCCAATAATACCTCTTTCTTGCAAAGGGCTTTTTGTCTTTGAACAGCACTTTATTCCCACTGGTGCTATGATAGAGATGCTCAGTATTAAAACTTATTCTGCTATTGCTCTCACATGTTTGATAAACAGAATTAAATAACTAAATGTACAGTGTTTTTTTGTACTCCATTCCAGAAATAATCAACTCAATGCCCAAACATGTTTGTGACAGGCAATAGCAATACAAAATTCTGACACTCTCTCATGCCATAGTGTCTCCTTTTTACCTGAGGGGCCACTTGAGGAATGGGAGATTGAACAAATCTCTAGGGTCCATCCATTCTGCAAAGTTTTTATTGGAAAGATCCCAGTTCTGGTAGTGTTTGGTGTCCTGTAGTACCTGTGATAACATGTATTTTACAGACATCCACTAATGTGATAAAGGGAACTGAACTACTCTTGGCATGCTATATTATGGATAATATATTTCTATTACCACTTACCTAATCTAGATCAGAACCAGAATCAAATATAAAAGATACATGAACAGGTAACAAGACCATTAGTGCTAATAAAAGTTCATTTGAACAAAGGAGGAAGGTTCCACAGTAGTGAATGCAGTTAGAATCATAGAATGGCCTGGGTTGAAAAGGACCTCAAAAATCATCTAGTTTCCACCCCCCCTGCCATAATCAGTCACCAGGTACTAGACCAGGCTGCCCAGAGCCACATACAGCCTTGCCTTGAATGCCTCCAAGGATGGGACATCCACAACCGCTCTGGGTAACCTGTTCCAGTGTGTCACTGCCCACTCAGAGAAAAAATTCCTCCTAACCTCCAACCTAAATCTCCCATCTTAGTTTAAAACCATCCCCCCTTGTCCTTTCACTATCAACCCATGTAAACATTTGTTCCCCCTCCTGTTTATATGCTCCCTTCAAGTATTGGAAGGCCACAATGAGGTCTCCCTGGGTCCTTCTGCACTCCATCTAAACAAGCCCAGTTCCCTCAACCTTTCCTCACAGCAGAGGTGCTCCAGCCCTCTGGTACTCTGGACCTGTTCCAAGAGTTCTGAGTCCTTCTTGTGCTGGGGGCCTCAGGCCTGGATGCAGTACTCCAGATGGGGCCTCACAAAAGCTGAATAGAGGGGACAGTCACCTCCCTTTCCCTGATGGCCACCCCTTTTTTAATGCAGCCCGAGGATTCCAGAAAGTCTGATGTAAGGCCTAAATGGAAAGCAAAGGAATAAGAGAAGAACATGGTGCAGGAGAAATGCTTCTTTATTCACAAAGATGTAATCAAATGTGCCAGTGCTTCTCTGGAGGCTCAGTTGAGTTTGCATAGGTAGTACAGGTGACAAAGTACAGAGCAGTGTGCAATAATATGTGCAGCTCTCATTGCCTCTGTTTCTACAAGGTCAGAAGCTGTCCTATATATATTTTTACCACGTAGCATACCTGTAGTCTCTTCTTTCTTCTTCTCACCTTCATACATGCAGCCTGTTAACCTCTATTTATTTAGTTAGTTTCCAATCTATAAAAATTAACATTGAAAATAGTAGTTGTAAAGAAAACTTACATTCTCATGATGGAGTAGTCCTCCAGTTCCTGCAACAGCTAGCCAAGAAGAAAAGCTGACAGCTAGCCTTTCTCCTCTTAGTGTAGAGTTTGCAACAGACACTAAGAAACTTGATTCTAGGCTGTTCATGAACTGCATCCCATACATTAACCTCAGAAGTGAATTCTCAGATTAGAGAGCATCAAATTCCTGTAAATTGCACTCACACCACACATACTTAACTTCCACACAAAACTTTCTATTGCCATCCTTAAATCATCTGATCATGTCATCTGTCAGAATTATGTCTTTCTTACCTACTTCATTTGAAAAAGCCAGGCCTAAATT